>NC_090921.1:347249756-349649756 GCF_040938575.1 Ambystoma mexicanum
CCTCTGCTGTATCTGTACAGGACATTTTTACAATGCACTCTAATGCTTGCGGGATAAATACATTTGCTGCGTCTTTTGCGGCAGCATCCGCTGCCACGTTCCCCAATGAGATCGCGTCTGTGTTATTGGTATGTGCTTGACACTTCACCAACGCTACCACTCTACCACTGGTGGTTCTGCTAGTGCTACTATTAGCTAATTTTACAGGGCTGCATGCTGTAGTGGTGAACCATCTGCCCTTCTAAACCCTCTTTGCCGCCAACGTGACAATCCTGAGTGTACTGTTGTTGATGCATATGCTGAGTCAAAGTGTATTGTCACAGCACACCCTTTGGCTGTATGTAGTGCTTCTATTAGCGCTATTAATTCTGCTGCCTGCGCTGAATAATGTGAGGGAAGACGTTTTTGTACAATCACTTCATACTCTTCTTCTTCCATTCTTACCACTGCCACCCCAACATGTTTTTTACCTGTCTCACTGTCTATTGATGCTAACCCATCCACAAATTATATTTCCCCCTCCTCCAGTACGTTTTCACTTGCTTTTGGGATGTTATCTTCTCCTTCATATGTAGCACAATCATGTTCCCGTATGTCTTCTACTGTGCATAGTTCAGTAATGAATATGGCTGAATTCACTGTTTTGCACCTTACTACGTGAACGTTTGGGCTTGAAATTATTATTTCATATGCTTTTGCCCTTTGTGTGGTGAGAGTGCTTTTGGACCTTTCTAAAATGGCAAACAGTGAGTGTTCTGTGTATAGTGTCACTGAACAGCCCATCGCGATTTTCCTATGGTGAAGGCCGCTGCGGCGAGAGCTTGTTCGCACGTGAAGTGTCCTTGCATTAGTGAGTACCTCTGTAGTAGGCCAATGGCTTGTGGCCTAATGATGTCTTTTGTGTTAAAACTGCTGTCATTAAAAGGCCATTGCAGTGTGAAAACAGGTAGAACTCTCGATCATAGTCAGGGTTCGCTAAAACTGGTGCATGCGCAATGAGATCCTTTAACTTGAAATACTGTGTCATCATCTCTTGTGTCCATTTTAATAGAACGTTGTCTTTATGTGCTTCTTTTAAAGCCTGTTGTAGTGGGCATATGTATGCTGCATAGTCAAATATCCATGCGCAACAGTAATTACAAACGCCAAGGAATTTTTGCATGTCTTTTACTGTTTTTGGCATCATTAGCGTATTGCTGCTGCTCTATCTGGTATTATTCTTTTGCCATCTTTTGAAATAAGTTGTCCTAAGTAGAGTACCTCTGCTGGGCAATATTGCAACTTACCTTTGTCCACCTTGTATCCTTTTGTGGCTAATAAATTTAGCAATGATATTGAATCAGCCCTGCACTGTTCTTCGCTCTTGCTGCAATTGAGCAAGTCATCTACGTACTGAATTATCATGCTCTCTACATTTATGTTACCAAGATCTTCATGTAATATTTTGTTAAAGATACTGGGGCTCTCACAGTACCCTTCTGGCAGCCTACAATGCTCGTAGCTGTTACCCCCCTATGTGAATGCTGTGAGGTACTGGCAACTCGGGTCAAGTGGTATTGAGAAGAAGGCATTTTTCAAGTCCACTACTATAAAGCAAGTAGCATCTTTAGGTATGCTACATAAAATTGATGCAGGATTAGGAATTATTGGAAATTCTTTCTGTATGATGTCATTAAGTGGGCGTAGGTCCTGGATCATCCTCCAAGCCCTGCCCCTTGCTTGTTTGATTGGGAAGATTGCAATGTTACATGGTGATGTGGATGGCACTAGTATCCCTTGTTGTAATAATGCATTTATTGTTTCTCATATCCCTTCCTCTGCTTCTCTTGATAATGGGTACTGTTTTACTCTCAGCGGTATTGCAACTGGCTTCAATTTTATTTTTATGTGCGTGACCTCCTGTAACAGTTACACGTCATGGGGGCCTGTGGTCCATAATTGTGGCAGTACCTTTTCCATATCGTCCTCAAATATAGTGGGTGGCACATTAACACTAGCCATGAGAGGGTTGTGTATTTCTCTGTGTTGGATCATGTCACATGGTACACTTATTTCCATTATTATTTCCCAATCCGTTTCGTTGTCAGTAAACAATTCTTCATCAGCTAAATCACATAGTCATATTTGGGTCTATGCTGAGCACTGTTCTCCACTCGCAACCATGTGTGTCCAGTCCTATCACTGCAAAACGTTTGCTTGATAATTGTGCTCCTTCCAAATCAATGGACAAAATTGTACCCGGTATTGTCGAAATAGAAAGTATATTGTGCCTCCTATTGTAATAAATATATTTAATATTGGCCTACGCCAAGCTGCTCGAAAGTCGCTTGCGAAAGAAATCTGTGTTGCAAGGTCCTGACCTTAAATCCATGTAGGCAGCCATTTTAGGTCAAACCGCGATTTTAGGACTCGTTGTGTAAAAGTCACCCTGTGAGCTAAAATGGTGGACAATGTCATTGCAAAATACAACATGGCCGTCTTGACCTCTGTACATAGCTAATGTGTAATTTGCCTGCAGGCCACTTGTTGAGGTCATGAACTGAGACCTCGTCCTTCGTTGACCTATGTGTAAAGGGATTACTCGTGTAATGAAAACTAATCCACGAGCATATGTCGAGACAATATATTTGAATACTGAACAAAGAACATCTGTGTTATTACATTGTATTAATGTTTAAGAAGGCCTGCATGGAAAACTTTAGAATACACAGCTGTTGCATACGCTTGTTGTTACATGTATTAAAAGCAAACCAGTTATATTCGGTTATTTGAGACTTGGCACAAACCCTATATCGGTGATATATTAAAAGGAATATTAACCCGAAGTGGGGCTGGGCATCGCACCCACAAAAAGTATAAAAAGCGAATGCATTCTAATGTACAGCGTCTCTCACTGAACACACTGAACCATGTTTGTTGTGTTGTACTGAGGGCCGATAGCTATCTGACTTTGCACTGTTTTTGTAATTGAATTCAGTATAGAATAAAGTACTTTGTATGTTCCTTTGTAACCCGTGTTCGGTGTATTTCCTTTTGGGGTAGCCTCGATATTCTTTTTCTGTTTTCACAGTTGGCGCCCAAATAGGGACCGTCAAGATTGACGCCGGATTGTTGAAGGTTGACGCACGCTATCGGACTGGGATCGGATGGTGTGACAAAAAGGGTCCACTTATCGAGGCGGGCAGATTTGCTGAAATCACCATACACGAGGTAAGATTAGTTAGGTAAGATTCTTAGAAGAATTGGTCAGGTGAGTCGTGACCCGATTCTTAATTCAACCCTGACAATTTGAATTTTGGCGCATTGTATCTGCAGACACAATTATTGACCAGGTAACACCAAGAATTTGAGATATGCCTGGGAAATTGTCTACCTGCTTTAGGGCATTATTCCACAGTGATAGACAATCGTTGGAATTTAGCCGTCCCGTACCACAGCAGGGGTCGCCGGCATGTACTATGTACTGTAAGTACGGCATTGGAAGTATAGTATTTAATGATATTTGGCACACACAAACCAGACATGCCTCCGAACTTCATTGGCCAATCAATGGTAGTTTTGAGATCCCTCGCATTGAATATTTGGAGTCAGTCTTGTTAAAGAAAAAGGCTAGACCTGCAGCATTTGATGTTTTGCAGAATTGGAAAAAAGAAGCATTACAACAGCTTAAGAATAGAGAGAAACATGCGCGCCGTCATAAAACGAATGCCGAAAAAGCGTTGTTATATGATCAGGATAAACAGTGTGAGTTGGTTAAAAATATGGATAGGGCTTTCTCACTTGGTATTCAGAAAATCTATCCTTCTAAAGACCTTCATGTTTCTGATGAGTTTATTGACAAAATATTAAATGAACGAAGGCCTGGTGCCTCTGCACCACCTCCGTATGTTCCTCTTCCCGATGCTGTACCTCTTCCTGCTGTTATTCATGTTCTTCCTGCTCAACCTGTTGCTCCTATTCCTCCAGTATTTGTCCCCCCACCTGCTCCTCTGCCTCTTTTTATCGCATCAGTTTTAGTACTTCCATCGAATTTGCCTGCTCCCTCTCTTCCAAGTGGTCCTGAGCCGCTTGTAATCGATTGAGGTGCAGGGTCATAGGTTGTCACTCGCAGTACTGTACCGCCGGAGAAGAAACGTGAGTTAATTGCATGGGCTAAGCATTGTATGGAGAAGGATGATCAAGCTAGTGTTTTTGCCACACTTTATAATACGGATAATTTTCCTGGGAAAAATGTTTTTATTGAAGGTTTAGGGATTCAGTTATGTATAATGTTGGGAAGATTAAATAATGCGGATGTTCCGCAAGGGTTATGTTATGTTATGATATTTTGCATTTATATAGCGCCTTATATACCATTGGTATGGTCTGAAGGTGCTAGTAGGTTGAACGCCCTTGGGAACCGAAGTTCGAGTCAGTAGAGAAAGTCCAAAGGTGCGTGTGTGCACCAGGTATGTGTACAGCAGGTGCGGAATTCGTGTGGTAGCTGCTTCTTAGCGGTAGGTGTGGTGGTTGAGAGATCAGGAGTATGTGTTCGCTCTGACAGGATTTATCCAGACCGAGTGTGGCTGCGTTAGGCCTGAGGAGAACGCCTGGCTGGGGGGTGTGGAGCCAGCAGTGTTTACTTAGAGCAGTGGTCTTCAAACTTTTTTGGCCAGGGCCCCCCTGAGCAAAATATGGGCAGGTCGGGACCCCCCAGAAATGCCAAATGGACAGTATATATTGCGCGCCGTCACCTGCTCCCATCAAAGTCGCTGGGCTCCCTCATCCCACTCCTACCCAGTCGCTGGTCTCTCCCCACCCCATCACACACCCAGGGCTCTCCCCACTCTGCTCCCATCACTATCCCATGGTTCCCGCCCATTGTGCTCCCACCATAGTCCCTCGGTTCCCCCATCCCGTTCCCAACACAGTCTGAGGGCCAGTGGCGGCTGGTGAATCTTTTTTAAGTGGAGGGGCATTAAGGGGAGGTTCGGGGGGTTTCCCCCTGTGAATTTTTTTTTAAATAATAGGTTAAAATGTTGCATTGTAGAGCATACTTTTAACAAAAAATGGGTAAATAGCCAAACAGTTTGCAATTGTTGCTGGGAGTCCAGGGGGCAGGCATTGATATTTTATTTCTATCGCGCTCGTACACAAGTGTTTCAGAGCGTGACAAGGCAAGGGAGGGGAACAGAGGAGAATAAAACAGCGATCTTACTAGGCCCAGTGACATTGAGAACGCGCAAGTGTGAGGGGAAAAGTGCATGGAAGGGGGGAGAAGTGGAAAGTGCGAAGGAGAGGAGAAACAGATAAATAACAATAAATAAATAATAAAGGCAGCAAACAGTGGTAGTGCAGCCAGCAATTTGCAAGTGCTACGTTTAAGGCAGCAGACAGGGTAGGTCTGATAAGTGCAGGAAGAAAGATGGTTCTCCTCAAGTTTTAGAGTGGCAGGGCGCTGTTCCAGAGGGAGGCCCCAGCCGAAGACGGAGATCTACCCCCAGCTCGTTTCTTTGATAAACGACTGACCCTGAGGGAGTTGGAGGTAGAGGAGTGAAGAGCTCGAGAGGGGAGGTATTTGCGGAGGAATAGCTGAAGGTATTTTGGACCCAGGCACCAGAAAGCCTTGTGGACAAGGCAGAGGGTTTTGAATGATAGATGTCCGGTAAAAAGATACCATCCCTGTCCCCTGGGCCCCACTGGTCCTAACACAATGAACATGATTATGTGTATATGCAAGGCGCTGCACATTCATACAGCAATCACTCTATCATTCACATGAGCATCCATCACCATACACTCACTCATAACGCATCCATACACATGTTTAAATAAAAACAATGAACATAAACGTACCTTCTGCATTGGCCTGTGTGTGGGTGCTGAAACGGCCTGCTCCAGCTGCTCTGTCCGTATGTGCGAGGAGGCGCAGGAGCTCCCCCTCGGACATACAGACATGCAGTGCCCCAGCCAGCATTTCCAATGAGCTATGCAATGCTGGCGAAGCAAAACGCCCCAGCACTTGCATGGCTCAGTGAGCATGTGCGGCTGGGGAACTAAACTGAACTGTCAAAGGGAAACAGTGTTTCCCTTTGACAGTTCAGCCAGCCCAGGAGCACTCCATTAGCTGGATAAAGCAGCTGAGGGAGTGCTCACTGTTTCACTGGGCTGGCTCCTTAGCTCCTCCATAATGGGTGAGGGGCCACTGGGTGGGCGCCTCTTGCCATTATGGATGAGCCGCCAGGCTCGGACAGGCCTATAGGGCAATGCCTGTACCAAAAATGTAAAATGCTAGTTTGGGCCAATCAAAATGGGCCACCATTTTGGCCAATGTGGACCATTTTGATGAGTTACTTAACTATGCAGTTAGTAATGTTGACCATTGTTGCTGAATATATCACAATTTACTTACATTTTAACACAAAGCACCCCTTTGGGTACTATTGAAACAGTGGGCTTCATAACTACTCTGGCGGTAGCTGTGCCGGTAAAACCGGCACGGCTGCCACTGGAGTTGCATCCGGGTCTGGCACCCGCGAATGGGCAATTACTAGGTCATGCCGAGTTAGGCGGACATGATAATTGCCCTTTCGAAGGTGCCGGTAGATCCCCATTCCCATTTGAGCCCCATATGGCTCAAATGGGAATGGGGAGCTCGGATGCACCGGCACCGTTAATAACGGTGCTGGTGCATCCGACGAGCTGAGGTCAGACCTGGCGGGGGCTGTCAAGCACCCACGAGCACAACTCTTACTATGGCGGAACGGTAGCAACGGTGCCGGTAGCTTACCAGCACCGTTGTTACTGGTCCGCCATAGTAGTAATGAGGCCCAGTCTGTGACTAAAGGAATGAATATCCATTTACAACTGTGGGCCACTTTTTCATTGTTGCCTGAGACAGTTTCATGCTTCAGCCCGCCCATGTGGGCCACCCCTGCCCATTTCTTCCAATCTAAAAAAAAAAAAAAACAAAAAAAAAAAATCTTTTTTCATGCTGAGCTCTCAGGGCCCCCCTGGGATGCACCCGCGGACCACTAGGGGGTCGCGACCCACAGTTTGAATACCACTGACTTAGAGTGATGGGGAGTGAGCGGGAGATGTTGATATGAGAACAGTTATACCGAATGGTGTCATAGTATCCCTGTGTTCTATTTGAGTAGTGGTGTAAAGAAGAGAGTAAGCGTGGGGTGTGGTATGATATATGCTCTTTCAAATGTTCCCTGCATTCCAAAGCATATTATATACGTCACGCAATTCTATGCGATCAGGTCCGCTCTATGCATTTTTATTCATTTCAGTCGTTCAAGATTGTCCTACACACTCCTGTCTGCTCAACACACTTACACACTCTAGTTCACCTTGCGTGCTCTGGTCCATCCCTCATTCTCCAGTGTGCCCCGCGCATGCTCTCATGTATTCCACACACTCGTCTGCTCCACACACTCGTCTGCTCCACACACTCGTCTGCTCCACACTCGTCTGCTCCACACACTCGTCTGCTCCACACACTCGTCCGCTACACACACTCGTCCGCTCCACACATTCGTCCAATCCGCACACTCATCCAGTCCATCCGATCTACACGTTCATCCGGTCCACACACACTCATCCGGTCCACCCACTCATCGGCACAACATACTACTCGTCCGCTTGACATACTACTCGTCCGTTCTACGTATTCATCCATTCCACACCCTCATCCGCTCTATGTATCTATCCACTATGTATTTATCCGCTCCACACTCATCTGCTCCACACACTCATCGGCACCGCACATTCATCCGCTCCACCCACTCATCCGTTCCACATGGTTAAGGGATCTAAATACTCTCGTACTTTCCAGAGACACTGTGGAGAAGGTAAATGAGCATTTCGAGAGGTTATTTGGGTATAGAAAGGAGTTAGAAAAGATACAGAATGAGGATGATGAAGAGGAGAATATGTATGTACAGAAACGGTTCCTTCCGTGTCATAAACCGATATCGGAGGAAATGTGAATTTGTAAGAAAGACGCGATTAGATGGATTTCAGACATATCGATAACTCCAGTTGAGGTATATGACACATATAGTCAATATACGTTGGAAATGCAGAGGAAAGTGATACAGGTAATGGTAGAGTACCTGCAGGATGAGTGTGTAAAAAGGAAGATTAGTTGTCCCACAGAGTTATTGAGCATTCGGCTGCTTTAGCGCTCGACTTGGCTCTGTTGCTTAGTAAGCGTTCGGAGTTGCCTACATCTCAGTTGCCTATGAGAGAGGTTTCTCCGACACTTGTCCCGAAGGTTGAGGTTGCGGCCGATGCTGCACAGGGTATACTCGGTGTGAACATTCCTGCACAGTATGTATCACAGCTTGTTCACGTCCCGTTTTCACGGCAGGAAGTGAACACCATTAGACAGTCTATTCCTGACATTAGGAAAGATCCGACAGAGTTCTATAAAGAGATGGAATCTGTTTTGCAATCCTCAGTGTTCACCTTAGGTGACATTGATTTGTTGTTTCCCATACTCCTGCCCGTAGATTTATGGAAACAAGTTAGAACTATTGACGATATACCCGGGTTGGGAGATACATGGGCAAATATAACTGGACTCGATGGGGAAAGACCAGCTGGCGAAAGACCACAACAGGTGATGTTAACTCTGCCTGATAGAATCATTGCTAAATTGAAAACCATAATTCCCGAAAAGAGAATTATTTGAGACAAGCTTACGGCCTGTGTCCAGGGAAAGTCTGAAGGTGCTACCAAGTTCTTTAATCAGTTCGAACAGGTATTCTCGGATTTCAGTGGACAAGACTTGGGGCCTCATTACATGTTGTGCGGTAAAATCCGCAAATTACCGGCATGGCGCCCTTAACGTGTCCGCCCTCGTAGGAGGGCGCTAATAGCGTACCATTACGAGTACGCGGACACGAGCTTTGCGCCATGCTGGTAATGCCCCTCCAGCCTTGCTGCTAATCTCCCCCAAAAGTCACTTACAGCCTTCCACGACAGTGCAGATAGCAACTCCGCCTTGACGCATCGTGCAAATAGCGGCCACCGCTAATAGCGGTGACTTTTAAATACCGGAACCGGAAATGGCATCATCGTACAGGAACGGGAAAGAGCACGGCGGCCATCTTTAAAAACACAATCCATTGCCATCCTCTGCCCCCTGGATCTGTTTGTGTTACCTTGCTGCCTGAGATCCATTGCTACACTGTTATCATGCCCAAGGCACTAAAGAAAAACACAGACCACCAGCGAAAGGAGAAGTTCTCCACTGAGGAGTTGGTGATGCTGACTCAGACCTTAGCGGACAATGCAGAAGTGGTCTTCGCAAATGACATGCGGCGGGAGACCCTCCTAAAGAAGAAAGCAATCTGGGCCGAAGTGGCAACAAAAGTGAGTGCTGTAGGCACCATCAGGCGCACTGTACGCGAGTGCAGAAAACGATGGGACGACCTGAGACTCCGGGTCAGGATGATCCTGGCCGAAAACCACAAGACTGCCACCGCTGGAGGATCAGGGTCACCGATCAAGTTGAAGGAGTGGGAGGAGACATGCGCAAACCTCATCGGGGTAGAATGTATTGAGGGAGTCGGGAGGATGGAGCACGGCATGCCAGACACTTCTGATGGAGGTAAGTGCACTGATGCAAGCATGCAATGTGAATGTACAAGTCCCCACAAATGGCAGCCCTGGATCACTGCATGGATGGCCCGGCATCCACACATGCATCCCACCCTGCGCATGTCACACATGCATACATCAACAGAGCCAAGTGCCACACACAACACTGCATGGATGAGGCACTGAAATGACACCTCACCTGCTTCCTCCACAATGATGTTTAAACGGCCCCAAATGAATTCATGATGTAGCCTGCATTGAGTACATGCGACCATAACCAATGACATCCCCCTTCTTGTCCCCGACAGGGTCGCATACAGACAGCGAGGGAGCATCCCAGGCACCCCCTGTGCAAAAGAAGAAAAGGCCACAGCACAGCGAGGACGCACCAACATCATCAAGTGGAAAAAGGCCAAGGCCTCTCTTGCAGCGTCCAAAACAACTCCTGCGCGCCACTGCCAGTGCCACGCAAAACCCTACTGCCCCGCCTCTGGAGGTCCACTCCCCCCCCAAATCACTGCCACCGAGGGTCCACCCTCAGCTGCTGCCAGTTCGGCAGGGGAGGCGGCAGCCATTGCCCCATTGTCCGACGTGGATGAGCCCACAGAACTCGATCTGCCTATGCACACCCCAAGCCCTGCTGTAACCCCCGAGCAATCACCCCTACACACACCTGGCTCGCACGTCACCGTTCACGAGTCCATGGAGGCCTTCAGTAGCCCCCCAGAGGCGGCATCTTCACACCAGCCAGCATCAGGATGCGCAGCAGACACACCACCACAGGCCGCCTCTGCCTTTGACCTGGCCAGTGTCATCCAGCACCAGCAGGCTCTCACAGACCTCGTAGGTCAACATGTGGAGGAGGGTGCCCGTCTCAGGGCTGACCTCAGGGAGACATCCAGGCACACCAGGGAGGGAATGGAGTTGTGCACAGACCGGCTGTGTGGGGAGCTGATCCGCGTCCGGGAGGTGCTAACACGCATCGCAGGTGCAATGGAGCGCCAATTTCCACCAGGACAGTGTGCCACCTCTTCGACCACCAGTTCGCGGCAGACAAGCCCAATCAGACGCTCTTCACGCACCACCAGGCGCACCTCCAGCCAGCCCCCAAATGCTGGCCCTGGCAATGAACAATTGGGCGTGAATGTCCATTGACCTCTGTGCATGCCTGGACACATACATTGTTGGAGACTCATGAGGAACAGTTGTGGGGGGTGGGGGGAAGGGTGTGATGGGACAGTTGTGGGGGGTGGGGGGAAGGGTGTGATGGGACAGTTGTGGGGGGTGGGGGGAAGGGTGTGATGAGACAGTTGTGGGGGGTGCGGGGAAGGGTGGCGGGATGGTTGGGGACTTGCACATTTTTCTGTTTCTGTTCATTAATACACTGTTGTTTGAGCAAAACACAGGCCTTGACTCCTTCATTGTGTATGATCAATTTATTGACGCCAAGGTCCATTGTGAGCTAACAAACAGACACCAGTGCATCACCAGCCATATACAGGTGACAGTATGACTACATGTTACTCAGAATATTTGGTTGATCAAATGCTGTCTCACAGCACGTCCCTCCTAGCCATCCTCTCTTGCATGACCTGCATCCCCTTCACCTCCATCCTCATCCCCGTCATCATCCTCATCAGGTGCCTCCATTTCAACGTCAGGGGGCAGTGGCACATTCCGTCTCATACACATATTGTGCAGCATGAAACATGCCGTGTTGGTCTTTGCCACCTTCTCAAGGCCATACAGGAGGGCGCCACCAGACCTGCTAATGCACCTAAACCGTGACTTCAGAAGTCCAAAGTCTGCTCGATGACTAGGCGGGTACGGGTATGTGCATGATTGTATTCTTCTTCGTGTCTGTTCTGTGGGTTCCGTACAGGTGTGAGGAGCCACCCCTTCAGGGGATAGCCAGCATCACCTACATGGGGGGAGGAATGGGTTCCTGTTACTTTTTGACACATGTGTGGCCTGTTCATGTCACGTACTTTGGCCTATCATTGTGATTCATGTACACATTCAACTGCATCAATGAATATGGTCTGCGTGACTGCTTTGTGCAAAGGTGAGCACAAGCATGCAAGTAGACATGCCCCATTGATGCCTCCAACAGTGACTGCCATGTCCTGGGTGAGGCCAGGTCATTGGTGTCCCTGAGGGCAGGCACATTTGGTACCACACTGGTGGTGTACTGTCCTTCCGACATTGCTGTTACCATGCTGAGAGCCAACACTTCAATGGTGCCATGGGTTTGTGGTGCATTGCCATAGCTAGGGGGTATCCCTTTGCATGCATCCAAGGGCACAATGCATTGTTGATGTTGTGCTGTAGGAATGCTGCATGACTATGTTGACGGCATGGATGACATTTGTGTATTTCGTGGCGTGGAGTGTCGTGCAATGTGGATGAGGATTGATGTTTGATGTCACTAGATTTGGATTGTCAGCTGTGTCGTGTGGCATATACTTGCATGTCCGTTCATCCCAAGTACGTTGCTGCCCTCACAGATGCCCATTAGCGTACATCTGTATGTGCATTTGGGCAACGGGCTACAGGCTACACCCAGTTGGAGTATCTATCTACCCCCCCAATGCACACCCAGTTGGAGTATCTATCTACTCCCCCAATGCACACCCAGTTGGAGTATCTATCTACCCCCCAATGCACACCCAGTTGGAGTATCTATCTACCCCCAATGCACACCCAGTTGGAGTATCTATCTAGCCCCCCAATGCACACCCAGTTGGAGTATCTATCTACCCCCCCCAATGCAATGCACACCCAGTTGGAGTATGTATCTATCCCCCCCCCCCCAATCACACTGCCATGTGCTTGGCTTGGAACTCACCAAGTAGCCACGAACGTTGTCCCATTTGTCGCTCCATGTAGCGGGGGATAGTTGAGTTCCGCAGGACCATGGAATCATGGGTAGATCCTGGAAATCGGGCACAGCAATGTGTGATTGTCTTGTTTGCGTCACATACCATTTGGACATTGATGGAGTGGAATTGCTTCCTGTTTCGGTACACTACTTCATTGTGATGTGGGACGACCAATTCCACATGTGTACAGTCGTTGGCCCCAATGCAACTTGGGATGCCTGCCAGTGAATAGAAGCCAACTTTGGTGTTTGCAATCTCCTGGGCAGTCCGTGGCATGGATATGTGTTCGGGTGCATGCTTCAGGAGGGCATCGAGTACCTGGTTCAGTATGCGTGAGAATACTGGTTGGGAGATGCCATGCATCTGCCCCACTGTATGCTGGTAGGTTCCTGTGGCCAGGAAGTGGAGCACTGTCACCACCTTGAGTAGAGGGGGGATGGCAGTTTGGATATCTGAGGCTCACTATGTCGTTGTGTATCATGTCCACGATGCTGGTGATGGTGTCCCGGTCCAGACGGTACAGGGTGTGTATCTGCTCAGGTGTTAGGTTAAATGGACTGGCTCTGATCCGGGGAATTGGTGGGTGCCTCTGTGGTATGATTAGGTGGCGTGGTGGTGCTTGCTGTGCCTGTCTGGCCCTCCTCCTCCTCCTATCTCTCCTCTGTGCAGCCTGTTGTTGTAGCAGCAGCGCTGCAATCAGGTCCTCCAGGCCATGTAATGCTGCCAGTATTGGAACCATCTTGGTGTGGGAAGGGGTGTGATGTGCTTCTTTTGAGCAGCCACAGTCTCCATTGCCTCCACCTGTGCTGATTTTGGCCACCTGTGGCAGGTGTTGACACTGCTTAGTTCTTTTAACGGGTGGTTCGCGATGGCAGTATTGCCGCCATGCCGGTAAGGGGTTTTGGGGTATTTACCATGGCACAATTGCCGTGTGCACTAGCCTTGTGATGGTGTGCTATTAGCGGTATGTCGTTATTTACGGGTTGGCGGGTCCCGCGCACACGGACTGACCGCTATTAGTGGCACCGTAATTAGCGGTGCCGCTAATGGCGGTGAGCCGTGTCGTAATCCGCATGGGCATTTAACGTTACCGGTATTCCATTACCGGTAACGTTAAATACCTACCGCCATCCGTGTAATGAGGCCCTTAGGCACAGAGTCTGGGAAAAGATTATTTGTGGACAAATTTGTACGTGGATTACTGCCTGATATCCAGTCACAGATTATGTCTTCTGAGAGCGCTTGGCAGGCGAAATCACAATCAGAAGTACTGCACATGGCTCAGTACGATGAGAACTGTGTCAATAATGAAAAAGATAGGATTGAAAAACAGAAAGGCGATTTAAAAACTAAAGTGCTATTGCAGCAAATTGTTAGGGGCCCCAGAGGGGGTAATTCTCAGGTTAGAGGTCAGTATGTCCAACAGGGGAATGTGCCCTTGGGTCCTGTGAATATTAATCAGTGTGCTTATTGTAGTCGAGAGGGTCATTGGCAAGCACAATGCCCCGTCCTTCAACAAAGGTCAAATAACACATTTGGTAATATGGGTAGGCGATCCAGAGGTCGCCCGGGTATAGGGGGCCCTGGCAGTGGTCAGTTTACACAGGACCCTCAACCTTTTTTGCAGGACAATCAGACTCCGAGTGCGGACACTAGGAATATATTTCATCATCCTTCAACCGCATATTTATCTGAAGAGCTTCCTTTTGATAATATTCTGTTTTGTTAGGATTGCCCAAAGCAGGGTTTGTAACCTACACCTATTCCCATCAATCAGAAAAGTCCCTACGTTGAAATGGTGGTGGGAAATAGGAAACATCAGTTTTTGATAGACACTGGAGCACAGAAGTGTTCCATTGATCATTTGCGGGTTCCAAACATTCCACTGTCAGGGCAAACAAATGTTTCTGTATGGTTTTCCGGTACACCAGTTGTTTGTCCGGTTTCTATGCTGGTACCTATTTCTTTGGGTCCCTTTACGGACCAGTGTCCTTTTCTTTTGACTTCAGATTGCGGAGAGAACTTGCTGGGGTTGAATTTGTTAAAATAATTAAATGCAGTGATTTATTGTTCTTCTGATGGAGTGCGCTTGACGATTTCACCACAGCAATTTTCTGCCTCGCAATTCTTGACTAGACCTTTGCTTCCAGAATTCATTGATGTACCAGAGAGCTTGTGGGCTGTCCACGACAATGATGTCGGTGTCTTACAGATTGAGCCTGTTAAGATAGTTTTGAAACATGGAATTGAGCTGCATCGCATTCCCCAGTATAAGATTTCGGTTGAGGGCGAGCAAGCTTTGAAATGTATTGTTTCCGATTGTGTGCATCGCGGTGTGATTGAAGAAATTTCAGGAAGTTTGTGTAATAGTCCGATTCTACCCGTGTACAAGAAAGGCGATAATGTAATTCCATTCCTTTTTGTAATTGATTTCCGAGCCATTAATAAAGTTGTGGCACCGCGATTTCCAATTGTGCCTGATGTGACGACGATCCTAACCATGATTCCAGCTACAGCTACTTACTTTAGTGTTGTGGACTTAAAGAATGCGTTCTTTAGTATTCCTATACACAAGGATAGTAGATATTTGTTCGCATTCACCTTAGGGGGACGCTCATTTACATTTACTCGTGCACCTCAAGGGTACACAGCGAGTCTAGTATTTATAGTAGGGCTTTGAAAGAACAACTTGATACCCTTGAATTGCCCTCTACCTGTACTTTGCTTCAGTACGTTGACGATTTGCTTCTAGCTGCTGACTCTGAGAGTGCTGGTAAGGAGGGCACTGTGTTATTACTTATTCATCTAGCTAAGCATGGTCACAAAGCTTTGCTTAAAAAAATTCAATATTGTTGTCAGGAGGTCACCTATCTAGGCTATCTCCTGTCAAAGAGGGAAGAAGATTGACACCTGAAAGAATAAAACACATTTCTGGCATGTCTGTCCCAAATACACAGAAGGAAATTAGAGCCTTGATAGGTATGACTTCTTACTGTAGGTTGTGGATCCCGAATTTCTCACTAGTGATTAAACCGATGGTGGCTTTGACAAAGAAGGGCATTTCTTCGCCATTGCCATGGAACACGATACACCAGCAGTTGTTTGACTTGCTTAAGACTGCATTATGCTCTGCACCAGTTTTGGGCACACCAAACTATGAAAAGGCCTTTGTGTTGTTTGTGAATGAATGTGATGGATGTGCTTTGGCTGCATTAACGCAGGAACATGGAGGGAAGAATAGGCCGTGCGGTTACTATTCTTCCGCCTTTGATCCTGTAGCATGCACTTTGCCAAGATGTTTGCGCGCTGTCGCTGCTGCTGCCGCATCTGTAAAACAGAGTGAGGGAATGGTCCTAGGCCATGATCTAACCCTGATGGTGCCTCACTCTGTAGATGTTCTATTGAACTGAACTCAAACGCAACACCTCACTTCTGCACGCTTGACCAGATATGAATTGATCTTGTTTGCTCCTCACATTCAAATTAAGAGGTGTTGTGTCCTTAATCCGGCTGAACTCCTACATTTTCCGCAAGATACTACTTGCGGCGATGAAGAGTCACATGATTGTTTTTATACGACCGAACAAGAAACAAAGGGCAGAATTGATTTGAAAGATACTCCTTTGGATAATCCGCAAGGAGAGCTGTTTTGTGACGGCTCCTGCTTTAAACTTCCGGATGGTACATCCACAGCCGCTTATGCAATCACTACATTGAGCACGGTTGTGGAAACTAAGAGAATTATGCATAATTCTGCGCAGGCCGCAGAGATTATAGCATTGACCCGAGCTTGTGAACTTTCCGAAGGGCTTGCAGTAAATATATATACTGATAGTCAGTATGCCTTTGGGGTGGTCACAACTTTGGGAGACTTTGGTCAGAAAGAGGGTTCCTAACTTGACATGGCACCAAGATTCAACATGGCTCCCAAATAGTGCAACTACTATCAGCGCTTACGCTCCCTACTCGGTTAGCAGTTATGAAATGTGCAGCACATCGAAAGATTGTGGATGATATTGGAAAAGGGAACGCTTTCGCTGATCAGATAGCTAGACAAACTGCCATAGATCTTTTCACGGAAATATATGTTGCAAGGGAGACTGTAGATGCCTATGTAATGGATGAGGGTGTTGGGTCTGTACGGGATATCCAAGCTGATGCCACGATGGAAGATTCTAAGAGGTGGGCTGAAGGCTTGGGAAAACTTGATGATGATGGGTGTTGGGTGGACACGGTCGAAGGAAAATGGCTGTTACCTGACGCCTATGTCATGATGATGGATGGTTGTAATGGCACACAGCCCTACAGATGTCTGTGCCGAGCAGGTTACGAAAATGTTAGAAAAAGTTTGGGCAAATGACAAGATTTTGAAAATTGCCCAGCACTACGTCCAGAACTGCATGATTTTCCTACAACACAATTTTTATTTTTTTTATTTTATTTGTTTATCACAAACCTTTAAAATTTTTACAACAAAACACAACCAATCAAAAGAAAAACAAAACGACAAAAGATTTTTGTCGTTTGCACCCTCCTATAGAAACACCCCTCCCATCTGCTTTATCTTACAGTCTAGTCACTCTTCCTCATTGTTCATCAACCAACGGTAAATTCAGGCGATTTTCGATTATCATCAGAAAACGTGACAATGGCAGTAACAATTTCATGTCCGAGCCTTGGAACATATTGGCCCACCATTCGTCAGCACAAAGGGAGGGGTGATTCAGACTCCAAGATCCCAGGTGGATTGTCCTTTCAGATCGAAGTATCATGCAAAATAGCACTAAATGCTTAAGGGTTTCCTTATCTTTAGCACATAGTCTGCACATTGGATTTATGATTTTGTTACATTTCCATGAGCCCAGGCGTTCTTTGGTTTTAAATATGTTTAGACGCAACATCATAAACACTCACCGTGCCTGAGGATCTGGAAACAATTCAATGTAACGTTGTGGACAATTAAATGCCCGGACTTCGAGCGGTGCCTCACTCATCATTTTCGCAGCAGCTTGTTGAGTACAAGTTCAGTCCCAAGCCGCACGCCAGATTTTTAATTTGGCGGCATTCGGGATGTTATGAAGCATGTCTAAGCTGATTCCATATTCTTTCAGTATCCATTTGCATCTCTTAACCCACAATGACACCATACTGTTATTCGTTGGTATTGAACAGTGAAAGATGTCAAATTGTGGTATTTGCTCGTGGTAGCGAGTTTTACGAAACAGGCTCACTAGGGTCCAGCATACCTTAGCATGGAGCGATATGAGCGATAATTCATATCTTACACATGCTGTCAGAATTCCCCTTGGAAGAGCCAGTGCCTTGGACCAGAAACAATTCTCCAGCGATGACCATGTTTCATAAGTACAACCCAAAGCGTTTTCAGCACCATATAGCAGGACTGGGACTACTTTTTTTTTTTTTATAGAAAATTTCCCAAATTTCTTTTGCATGATGACAGCTTGATTTGCCAATTGCTTGCATTTCCTTTTGGTTTCAGCAATCCAAATGCCATTGTTGACAGATGAATTTATTAGCATGCCAAGATATTTTACGCTCTGGGCTGTCTGAATTAACTCTTGACCTAGGAACCATCTCAGTTGTTTAGTTTTTTTCCCTCCTTGGCTATTCAGGTTCTTAAACACTAAGATTTCACACTTCTTTGTGTTTATCACCAATTGGTTTACTGCAACGTATTGGCCAACCGCATTCAGTTTTCTTTGGAGGCCGACAGGGGTTGTGTCCATCAGGACCAAATCGTCAGCATACAAAAGCCAGCTTAGATGTGTCTTGGCTACTTTTGGTTGAAAAGAGCTTACTGCATCGATTGATAAACCTATATCTGATATAAATAAGCTGAATATTGCAGCAGCTAAGGGGAAACCTTGTTTTACCCCTTTATAGGTTTTGATTGGTGCAGTTAAAGTTCCAGAGCTATCCAGACGGATTTTTATTGAAGTGTCAGAGTGGAGATCCCGGATTGCTGCTACTAGATCAACTGGGCACCCCCAACTTTCTAGTTTTGACCACAAAAGTGACCTGTCGATGGTATTGAATGCGTATGAAAAGTCAATGAAGGCCACATAGACCTTCGTGTTGGACTTTATCGCCTCCATTTTAATCAGGTTCAGCAGTAGCAGGTTTAGCGAGCAGCCTACTTTTTTTTACAAATCCAGATTGCCTTTTGTCAACGTGATTAGACTTAACTGCCCATGCCACCAGTTTTTGTTGCAACATTGTGGTGTAGATTTTCCCCAGTACGTCCAACAGTGCAACTGGGCGATCATTTTTTGGGCATGTTCTGTCTCCCTTCTTGAAAATTGGGACGATGACAGCAGACTTCCAAGATTTTGGGGTCCTACGGCACTTAATTATTCTATCGAATAAAGCTACACATAGGGATGCCCATAACTCTGGATGTTGTTTAATAGTAAAGTTGGTAAGGCCGTCCGGGCCTGGCGCTCGTGAGTTTTTTGCGTTCTTAATTATGGACACTATCTTCTCTCAAAAAGGTCAAGGCCCACGGTTTCAAAGATGATTCCGATGGAACATTTGCTTGGTCCTTAGCTTTATAGAGAGCTTCAAAATGGGCTATCCAAACAGATTCCGAGACCATGCAAGACTGCAGCGCAGTTTGAGGCGTTTGTGAGTTATTAATAAGATTCCAAAAGTCCCTCGTATTTTTGTTTTTCAATGTAGCTAACATCTGCTCCGCATCGTTTTGTACCAATGCATATTTATGCATCTTCAACCAGTGCTTATATTTTTGTTTCACAGCCTTTTTTTTCCAAATTACGAGCGGCAACATCTAGGGACTGAGCTCTCCTAAGTGCCATATGCATTCTTTTTGTTTTGTTTAAGGATCTCGAGATCGAAGTGATGAGCCCGGACCATGTTTAAGTTTTTTAGGCCGACCTTTTTTGTTTTAAATTGTGTCAATAATTGATCGTATTCCAGATCAGGACTCGATTGACAGTACTGGTTCATCACAGAGTTAACTTCAGTCTCCTCCAGTCTTAAACGAACTCTGTTTGATTCCAGCTTGAGTTTGTGTGTCCATGATGGCTTTTTAGCTGTTTCAGTGATTGCAAATTTCATAAGTGGCATATCATGATCACTATTTGTTGTTTTACAGATAATCAGCGGATTTATCCTATGGTGCAAAGCTTCAGACACAAACATGTAGTCTATGATTAATGATGAATCCACGTGATGCCACGTTGGTGCAGGTGGTATATCACCACGAGCGCTTCCATTCAACATCTGGAAATTTCATAGGCTCATTTCATTTAACCATGCTTGTGCCAGTGTGCCCAGTTCTGGTTTTGCCTGCTTAAGAGATTGATGTTTAAATCTCTGCAAAGAATTATCTTCGCCCACCCTAGGGCTTCCACCCGAAGATCCATTAATGCTGATATCTGGTCAATAAAATCCATCTTTCCTGCTCGTAGATGGTTCCAATACAGATTCAGTATTATGATCCTGTCTTGTGTGTGCTCATGGGCGCCGGCCCTTTCAATAGAAGTCTCTTGAATATAGGGAGAATGGTTGACAGCGTTTATAATGCGCCACCCGATGCTCTTCTCACCATCGTCAGCAGCCCTGCCATTGGTCGCCCTTGTTTTGATTTTATTGCCAGATTTATTACGACCTCAAACTCCGAAGTTACCGGCAGCTCACTTAGCCATGTCTCTTGTAAACACACGATATGGAGGTTGTCTAGCCAAATGGTATTAAACAGATGTGTAAATCCGCGTGTGTTGCAGGAGGCTAGGCAGCACTCCTCGAGGGTTTCGGACTCCTAGCATTATTGGTTATTTTTTGTGTTCAAAGCCCCTGCCAACCATTGCCATTCGTAGTTTGCCAGGGGGGAGGTTGTAATTTGAAATCCCTCCTTGGTGTTCTCGTCAGGCGGACCTTTTCTTTTAATTGTAATTCTTATTTGCGTATTTTGTCTATCAACTGCCACTCCTCCATCGCCCATTGGTATTTAAGTTAGCATCAATGCAGACGATGATAACATACGTTTGCAATCCACCCCTTGCGACAAACTCGAGTGCCCTTGTGATTCCTTCACCACGGTATCTCTTCTTGGTACCGGTGCCGTGGACGGTTTCATGGACACTTCGCTTGGCACATCCAGAGTTCCATTGGAGGCAGGTCGAGACGCCTCAGGCTCAATACATTTGTAAACATCGAAGCCCAGTGAAAACAACATTAGCCTCCAATATTGAGGTAGCAATTAAGGCCGAGGTTAGGTGGAGCACCACCTTGTCATTCATGCCTTCTCCTGGAAACTCCACGATTTTTAAGTCATCTGAGGTTATTGCACGTAAACTTGGCACGAGATGAAGCAACTTAATTACGTTTCCTTGATTCAAGGTCAAATTATCGATAGACTCCAAGCTCTCAATTTTAAACTTGTAAATAGTGCTCTTATTTGGAACTGGCTTTGGCAGACTTTCCTTAGATTTTTGCGGACGTCTGTCAGCCACAAGCCCCTGCACCTTCTTTCGATTGATGACCATAGACTTGGTATCAGAGACTGTTGTCATCTGCCCATGAAGACCCTTTTCATTGGCTGGTTTATCGCTTCCATCTGAATTTGACAATGACCTCCCCAGTCTAGCAGCTTGAAGATTAGCTAGACATTGTTTTCTTTTCTCGTCCATTGTCAAGAACTCCGGACTGAGTAAGAGAGGAGACAGTGATTTATTGACGTCTGGTACTTCAATAATGTGACATGACCTTTCATGTAACCCGCATTTTAAGGCAGGAATTCTGCAAACTTCCTTAGTGTTTCCTGATAAGCTTGACACAGGTTTGTCTAAGACTATTTTAGCTGCTGACTGGGCCGGTTTATCCTTGCATTGAATGGGCATCACACTTGATTGCTCTGTCATGTTGTTCGTCGAGTCTTTGCCTATCGATACTGAAGCCTCCAGGTCCACGTATTCTGGATCATCATAAATTGACAGGTCTACTAGCTCTGCCGCAATATCCGCTGTTGGTATGGTAATCTTCATTTGTACATGCTCTACAGGTATTAAGTTTTCAATTGTATCTTGAGTTTGAATTTGTTTTTTAGAAGGAATAACGCTCGTAGTTGGTTTGACCAAGTCATTTGACACTATCTGGACCATTTTAATGTTCCGCAAGAACTTCCGGGCTCCATTTAGAGTATTATTTTTCCTTGCCTTTTGGTTTTTCGATTTCTTACTGTTTGTCTTAACTGCATGTTGAGGTTTTAATGACAATTTCACCGGCTTGCCTAGGTTCTGGGGCCCTCCAGTGAAGATTGAATATACCTTAGGCAGCCCCACTGTTGAAGGAATTGACCCATCTTTTGATGTTGGTTCCAATTGTAAACTAGCTCCTGAGGTTGATGCCATTTGAGTGTCGTGGCATGCTTGATTGGCGGAACGTCTGGCCTGTTCAAATGCCATATGGAACGACAAGTCTGCAACGTTTAGGCTAAAGGAAATTACTGACGAGCAAGGACCGGTCTTTCACGATGACACTGAAACCTTGTTTGATACATCTGTTAGGACCGCAGCACCCTTCTCGGCTTCTACAGATGCCAACTCGCCCACCAAAGGGAGCTGCATCGGAAGTGTTAACTGAGGACCTTGTCGTTCCAACAGAGTCAATGCACCAGCTTGTAATTGATGATGTTGTGATGGGCTGTTTTGCTCCTGTTCAGCTTGAGTTCCGGGCTTAGCACTTTTTAGCCCTCCATTAGTTTTGGTACACTCAGAGGCCCTTGTCCGTAGTAATTGACTTGTGTCATATTTAAATAGTGCGAGTGCCTCTCGGGCAACTTCATCGAACAGCCTTTTGTCGGTTGAATCGCTTTTTCTGCCCTCACTTAATGGATTAAATGCTGCATCCAGTCTTTTGATTCCCTCGTGTTGTTCAACATAACATACGAGTGATCACACATTTTTTCTAGTTGAATCAACTTGAAGTTCATCATAGCCACAACAGTCGTTAAATCTTTAGTTGCCTCATGTATATTCTCATAAAGTTTCATAAAAGGTGGCAAAGAAATTGCTGAAGATGCCATTAGGAGAGTTTGCAATTCCGTCGACGACAGCATGGTGGGTAATTCCTTTCCTGAGGTTTGTGCATGTTGCTTCGACATCCTATCGGGGTGATGCTCCTTGCCACGCCAGATTTTAGGGGAAGGACGTTCCATCAGGGATGAGTCCATAGAGACATTGTTTAAAGAGGGCTCATTGCAATACGTCTCCTCAGCAACCTCATTTGCATTCCTATTTGGAGCAGAATGTCTTTTTTGGGAGGTCAAGTGAATGCCAGATAACCCATGCCATGACTCTCCATTGGGCAGGTATTTGTATGTTTTCAACCGTTTGTAGCACACTTTTGGCCATATGTCACCCGTGGCCCCCATTAACTGTGTATTATTTCGTTTTATGGCTGTTTTTGCCTTAGTGACTACAAATGTCTTTTGCTCATTAGGTTGCTTGTTTAAACATGCCTTATTCAGGAGCCCATAGTTCTGTAAGACGCTGTAAGACACCCCCAGTGAGTCTCTTCTAGCCTCAATTTTTTCACCCAAATGCGGCTCCATCAGGCTGCCAAGAATCAGACTCGGCTCTCGAAAATGTACCTCTGGGGTTAAATTGAGTTGCTGAACAACGGTATCATTACCATTAAGTTCATTAATATACCCATTGGCCAGTATTTTCTTGCAGCTCACAGGAGAGCTTGCAGTAAACGGAGCATCTAACTCCTTTATAGGGTCCTCGTAGCCCAACCTAGGGAGAGAAAGGTCATTCAGTTGGAAGGCTGCCTTGATGAACTCTTCAGGACTGGCGTCATGCAAAGGCATGGTTTCCAAGCCTTCCACGCATACTCCACCAGGGGGAGCATCTTCCGCTCCACAACCGCCAGTCCCCACCCCACACACAACGGCACTCAAGCCGCACTGCAGCGAAGTCTCCACCCCGACATCCCCTGCCCCCTCAGAGACAGCGACCACAGCGTCCGCAAAACCATGGTGCGAGTGAGTGTTCAATACGGATATAGCGTCGACGGGCATGTCATTATTTTCGGGGGCCTCGTTCTCCGTACAAATTACAGTATGGAAATTTCGCGTTACCGAGGAGTCGATGTAATCGGTACTTACACTGTTAACACAGTCAGCGCCACTGACTGGTACAGTGCAGTTCTCCCCAGCGTCGCCGGATGTCAGGCGGGCTCTCTCTCGTAAGTGTACAGGTTCATTCGAGGCAGTGTAGTGATAAGCAGTACCCGCACCTCCCTGGGATCCAGCCCTTTGTGCAAAGTAAATCACTCCTAATTACCTTCCCACACAAATAAGGTTTAAGACGCACGATGATCTCAGTCTGGAAAAGAGCCAATCACACAGAATATATGATGCTTGCATTTATTATCTACAGTGGCTAATGAAAACTAAGCAGCAATTTATAATAATGTGGAAATAGAAAGTGCAAGCTATATAATGCCAATTATCAATCACAGATGAATATGCAATTATTTGGTCTTACGCTCCTAATGAAATGTAGATGAAGGTACGATCTGATCACACCCAGGACCCTCGCCGCTACAGGTGCCCGGCACTCCTCAGAAGAGGAGGGGAGGACTGGCCAAGCCCCCACAGTCCTACACCAGAGCGAGGATGTGATGTTGGGAGTCTCGGCCCTGATAGTGCACAGCTGGTCGTCCAGGCACTGTTCTTCTTGATACGCGCGTCTTTCCAACAGCCCAGGATGAGTCCCCCCTTCCCTGGTCCAAGTATAGTTCTCTTATTAGGAGCTGCACGTCAATCATCATGACGTGTCAGCTCTTCGAGAAGCTTCTAGGCTCTCCCTTCCCGGCAGTAAACATGTTTTTTGCTTGGAAAGTTACAAGACTGGAAACAGCCAGTCTTGGCTCCCATGCTTCGGGCACTGTGTTTTGAAAAGATCAGACATTCCTGCCTTATCAGTGCACCTGACTCGCAGAGCGAAGACGAGCAAAGCTGTGCCTGGCTCCCCAGGGCTGCATAGAGCCTCTTGCAAAAGCTAGATGTTTTATGTCTTCAGAAAAGGCCTTCGCAATTAACCCCTTGCAAGCATGCAGGCTCACCCAGTTCGAGAGTCCTGGTTGATGTCAGCATTTTCCTCCACGCTTCGAATAGGCTCTACTACACACAAGATAGCTCAGTGGGTTAGTGCAAATGCAGGTTACTGCAAGCGCCTAGCAGCTTATCACGACATTCCACCCCTTTCGAAGTGAGGCCTGAAAATGCTGACTCAGTTCCATGATCTGGAAGCATGCACAGTGTGCTGTAGGCCAATTAAGCGTTTCTCTAGCGCAGTCATTCTAGTATAAAGGATAGACATTCTGCGCAAGAGCCCAATGAAGACGATAAGTATGAATATTAGGGAAATCAGCAACCACAGCAATGGGTGCAGTATTATATTAAGCAGCTTAGTGGAGGAGGGAGACCATCCAGTGAATATATCCCACCAGTGGTGAGTAGTAACTGATTGCAGATGGTCAGCAGTTTTGATCAATTGGTTTCTGTCTATTATTAGCTTGTACTCTGCAGAAATAACTGAGGTAGCTAGCGCCTGGAAATCTTTCCAAGCAGTTTGAGAAAACTGTCTAATAGCTTGAAGCCGGGCAGTAATCACTCCATAGGATAGAGTCCAGTTAAGCAAATGCGTGAGCTCAGCATGCAGAGTAGTGTGAGACCACTGGGTTAAAGAATAATACCTCATTTGCATTCCTATTTGGAGCAGAATGTCTTTTTTGGGAGGTCAAGTGAATGCCAGATAACCCATGCCATGACTCTCCATTGGGCAGGTATTTGTATGTTTTCAACCGTTTGTAGCACACTTTTGGCCATATGTCACCCGTGGCCCCCATTAACTGTGTATTATTTCGTTTTATGGCTGTTTTTGCCTTAGTGACTACAAATGTCTTTTGCTCATTAGGTTGCTTGTTTAAACATGCCTTATTCAGGAGCCCATAGTTCTGTAAGACGCTGTAAGACACCCCCAGTGAGTCTCTTCTAGCCTCAATTTTTTCACCCAAATGCGGCTCCATCAGGCTGCCAAGAATCAGACTCGGCTCTCGAAAATGTACCTCTGGGGTTAAATTGAGTTGCTGAACAACGGTATCATTACCATTAAGTTCATTAATATACCCATTGGCCAGTATTTTCTTGCAGCTCACAGGAGAGCTTGCAGTAAACGGAGCATCTAACTCCTTTATAGTGTGCGTAGGGTCCTCGTAGATCAACCTAGGGAGTGAAAGGTCATTCAGTTGGAAGGCTGCCGTGATGAACTCTTCAGGACTGGCGTCGTGCAAAGGCATGGTTTCCAAGCCTTCCACGCATACTCCACCAGGGGGAGCATCTTCCGCTCCACAACCGCCAGTCCCCACCCCACACACAACGGCACTGAAGCCGCACTGCAGCGAAGTCTCCACCCCGACATCCCCTGCCCCCTCAGAGACAGCGACCACAGCGTCCGCAAAACCATGGTGCGAGTGAGTGTTCAATACGGATATAGCGTCGACGGGCATGTCATTATTTTCGGGGGCCTCGTTCTCCGTACAAATTACAGTATGGAAATTTCGCGTTACCGAGGAGTCGATGTAATCGGTACTTACACTGTTAACACAGTCAGCGCCACTGACTGGTACAGTGCAGTTCCAGCTCTTCGAGAAGCTTCTAGGCTCTCCCTTCCCGGCAGTAAACATGTTTTTTGCTCAGTGGGTTAGTGCAAATGCAGGTTACTGCAAGCGCCTAGCAGCTTATCACGACATTCCACCCCTTTCGAAGTGAGGCCTGAAAATGCTGACTCAGTTCCATGATCTGGAAGCATGCACAGTGTGCTGTAGGCCAATTAAGCGTTTCTCTAGCGCAGTCATTCTAGTATAAAGGATAGACATTCTGCGCAAGAGCCCAATGAAGACGATAAGTATGAATATTAGGGAAATCAGCAACCACAGCAATGGGTGCAGTATTATATTAAGCAGCTTAGTGGAGGAGGGAGACCATCCAGTGAATATATCCCACCAGTGGTGAGTAGTAACTGATTGCAGATGGTCAGCAGTTTTGATCAATTGGTTTCTGTCTATTATTAGCTTGTACTCTGCAGAAATAACTGAGGTAGCTAGCGTCTGGAAATCTTTCCAAGCAGTTTGAGCAAACTGTCTAATAGCTTGAAGCCGGGCAGTAATCACTCCATAGGATAGAGTCCAGTTAAGCAAATGCGTGAGCTCAGCATGCAGAGTAGTGTGAGACCACTGGGTTAAAGAATATAGGGTATGAGTAACAATGTCTAAGATAGTCACAACTTGATCTACGCAAAATACTTGAGGATTCCCTAATAACCTATAATTGTTAAAACGCAAGGAATGATTAGTAACTGTGCAAGCTTTATGCTGATTTATCTGGAAATGTCAGTCCCATTTATGTGGTATTGCATCCAGGTGCACTCCCCTGCTACGGGATGTATGCATGGGTCCGGAACCCTCCCAGTTGTGACTGTGGATGGTGTAGTTTTGGCTGTCTAACCATTCCCCTCGTATTTGCGGAACCCACCAGGAACCATTGATTTTCATAGGCAATACTATAAAAGGGCACCATATTTCTAGAGCATAAGCGGTCCTACTAACTTGCATTAACGCATGGCAGGTGTTATTCATGCAATCAAAAGCAAGCGGCTTAATCCATATGTTTGCTGGTAACTGTAGCTCTGTGTGCCAGTGGGTTGAAGATAGTCGCCCCCATTCGGAGCGGAAAGCCAACACCTGCTGATTTAGCAAAGTTTGCCATAAAATGCATCGTGTGTCTTTAGCAGTTTTGTTGACCTGTCCTATGGCAGAGAAAATGTCTTCATAGCTGAAATTCTGCCACTTCCAATGGTTGCCAATACTTGTAGCAGTGTTGCACAGGGTAGGATTTATCAATGGGCCCCACTGGGCCAGAAGTTTTATAGCGCCGCTGGCATCAGAACCCATAGTGGCTAACTTGTTGCGCACAGTTTCTATGTCAAAAGCATTTAAAGCCCCCGTTCCCACTCCCGCTGCACCCGCAATCAATGAATCTAAACCCCTAGCTACACGCAATTTGGTGATGGGCCATAGAAATCGACTCCATTTATAGCAGCTTGGTAGTACTAAGGAGACATTGCCCCGTGACAAGTCTATGTCTAAGTGTACCTCTGAAATGATGGAAGCGTGCATCACATGTCTGCAATTTAAATGTTGTCTTACTACTGGAAAATCTAGCATGTTCACAGTTTCTACTTTGTGTGATTTGAAAAACACCATCCTCCAAGTGGGATGCCTACCATATACAATATTGGTTTTTGATACAAACACCATACTACCATCTGGTAGAGGCTGTTTCAACGTACAATTGTATGAAAGGCATTTGGTCAAGTTATAGTCCAGAAAGTCTTGGCGGGTACACTCATTGCAGTTCTTGGGGCAAAAGAAACATGACACATCAAACAAATTATTTGATCCATTCACTGAAACCTTTGGACCTAAGATTTCATAAGCGCCAGTCATATGAGTTAGTGATAAAAGGTGTCCGACAATGTGCCAATCTAGAACTCTTGCAGTTCCATGTGGATACTCATTTGTAACGCTTTTCTCACAGGTTACGGTGCGGTTGTAGATATCATGCAGGACTGGAGCATCAGGTGTAGTGCATGCGATTCTCAGAGTCCATGTGTAGTGTCTTGCAATAACCCACTCTTTACAGAGAAAGCATTGGTTTGGCAAGCCAGGAGCACCCACAGCAAGGCAAGTCCCGTCCCCTTCATACTGCTCTACATTCCTGGTGTAAGCCTAGTAGCGGGAATATAAACAGGCACATCAGAATTATGCAAAAGTACAACATAAGTACTTCCAACACCTTGACTTAACACTTCCCCAGCCTCAGGCTTTTTGTTAGGATGGTGCACCCACACTTTTTTCCCGTGCTACCGAAGCCTCCTTCCCCCCTCAATGTAGTGTCTGGGGATTGCTTGCTTTCTACTACTAGGGGGACAACTGCTTGTTCACAAATCAATTGTGCAATTCGGTCATATTTGGTTAATGGTACTGCAGATGTACCAGCATTATGTAAAAGTACCGAAACAGTCCCTCTATAATCAGGATCAATCACACCTCCCAATATGTCAATGCCTTGTTTTGCCAGGCTGGATCGTGCAGCAATGCGTCCATAAGTGCCAGCCGGCAATTTGATGCCAATACCCAACGAGATGGATTTGGTTTGCCCCGCCGGTATAACATCATCTTCACAGGTAGATAGATCAAGTCCAATGCTGCCTGCAGTCGCTTGCACAGGCAGCTTAGCTTCTTTGTCGGTTTTCCACACAACAAGAGTCTTTGTAGATTCCACTTTCGCACTTGTCAGTCTCACAAAGGGTGTCTGGCGATTTCCCAGTGAACGATTGTTCAGTTCAAACAGTGCTTGTGGCAGATGTTTGGACCACCCATTGAGAGTGTGAGTCTTAGTCAGCTTCTTTATTTGTTGCTTGAGCAGCCCATTGCTACGTTCCACCAGAGCAGAGGATTCTGGGTATCGGCTGATGTGCAGTGTCCATTTTATGCCTTGCTCTAGTGCCTAATCTTGCACATTGTGTCCAGCAAAATGGCTGCCTTGGCCTGATTGGATTTCATCCGGGTTGCCATAGTGTCTGATGAGGTATTCCATGCCTTGCAAGGTAGCCCGTTGATCTGCATGGGCGACTGGATAAGCTTACAGCAGTCCAGAGTATGTGTCTACCATGGTCAACACATAATGCTTTCCATTCTCGGGCGGTAAAGGGCCAATGTAGTCAACTTGCCATACGCTAGCAGCTCTTTCACCTCTTCTCAAAGGGCCTTGAGGCTTCCTCTCCAGAGGGTAGTGCTTCACTTCACTGCACACGGAACATTGGGAGGCAGCTTGTATGGCTTGATCCATGGTAATGGGCAATTGTCTCTTTTTTGCCCATTGATAAGTTCCTGTTTGCCCTAGATGCCCTGAGGTTTGGTGTGCCCAATCCGCCATCCCTTGCAGCACCTCAGCTTCTTGCGGTGTTGTCACTGGGCGAATCTTTGCCATTTGGTCCACTTCATTGTTGAACAGGGCAGCCAGTGAGCTGTCAGGAGGCATGTGTGCATCGACATGCCCAATGCAGATTTTGCACCTCTCACCTTTGCACCACCTCTCTTCCCAGATGTCTGGCCCTCCCCAGATCGGTGTGTTCTTGATCTGCCAACCATCTCTTCTCCATGCCGGTGCCCAATGTGTCCGGCCTTGATATGTGGCCCAACTGTCTGTGTATATGTATGCAGTCTCTGTTTCCTTCACCTGTTCAATCACGGAGGCCACTGCCTGCAGTTCAGCATACTGACTTGATCCTCCCACACCTTCTCTCATTAGCAGTGTTTCTCGGTGGGGCTTGAATGCGACAGCTTGCCAGTGTCTTTGCCCTTTATCATACTTTGCGGTGCCGTCCGTGAACCATGCAGACTTTTGTTCTACTTCTGTCAATGTATCATAGGCGGGTGCGACTTTGAAGGGAGATTCTGGCAACGCCACAGGGGTGTTTGGTTCAGGCATCGCTTCCAGATCTACCGCCTCCAGCATTTGTTCTTGCAGTCTGGAAACCCCTGTGCGGCCAGCTTTCGCACGTTGCTGTAAATACCATTTCCATTTGACATGAGTGGCGTCTTGTGCTCTGCCACTTTTCCCATTTGCAGCAGTGTCACGCACCCAGCCCATGATTGGAATTTCTGTGCAAATTGTCAATGGTTGCTCGCCTGTGATTCTTTCAGTTTCAACTAGAGCCCAGTACACTGCAGCAACTTGTTTCTCAAGCGGAGTGTATCTTGTCATAGGATCTGTGAGTTTCCTTGACCAGAACCCCTGTGGCACTCTTTTCTGTCCTTGCTTTTGCCACAAGCTCCACACAGCCACGTCATTGTAGACAAGAATTTCCAATTGAAAAGGATCAGTTTTTGTCAGGGGCCCCATCGTGAGGTAATTTTGCAATGCGTCTTTAGCCTGTTGGAAGGAAGTCTGTTGCTCTAGGCCCCATGTAAAGTCATGTTTCTTTCTGGTGACTTTGTAAATGGGTTTCAGTATCAGGCTTAAATGAGGTATGTGATTTCTCCAAAACCCCATTAACCCAATGAATCTTTGTGCCTCTTTTTTATCTGCTGGTGGAGCCATCTGCTGAACCATATCAATTACCGGGTCAGGAATTTTCTTAACTGACCCAGACCAGATTGCACCTAGAAATTTCACCTCTTGAGCAGCGTTTTCTACATGTTCTTTCTCAACACTGGTCAGCATGATGTCATCAATGTAATGAGCAATAAATACATTATCCAATTGCACCATCTTTAAGTCTCTGGCAATTAATCCATGACACAGAGTGGGGCTATGCACATACCCCTGGGGCAATTTAGTAAAGGTAAATTGTCTGTCTCCCCACGTGATAGCAAATTGGTCTTGTGATTCAGTGTCAATATCAATGGAGAAAAATGCATTGGCCAGGTCAAGGACCACATGCCATTCACCCACTTCTCTCGTAAGGTTTTCAATCAGGGTGATGATGGCTGGCACCGCCGCAGCTAAGGGCGGCACCTTCTTGTTCAAAATGCGGTAATCAATTGTCAGACGCCATGCCCCATCCGGGCGGCGGACAGGCCAGATCGGCGAGTTGAATGGACTGACTGCCGGCCTCATTATGCCAGCTTTCACCAATGACTCAATAGTTTCACCAATCTCTTTATGTCCTCCTGGCAACCGGTAATGTTTCACGCACACTGGGTCAGCAGGAGGAGGTAAATGCAAGGGGGACCATTTGGCATGCCCAACCACAACAGGGTTAATAACTCTCACATGGATTTTTCGATTGCCAAAAACAAATTTGCCTAAATCTGTAGTCACACTTTTGCCCAACAACACATCCATGCCAAGGATGTACTCCGGTATATCTGCAATCAAAACATTTGCTGTGAAAGGCAATCCCTCGCCAATTGACATTTTTACATTAAAGGCTTTTGCAACAGTTTCTGCTACCCCATAACCATTGACCAAAACTCTGGGACCAGATAATTTACTGGGATTGCCATTCAGAATGGTGACCTCAGCTCCTGTGTCTAGTAGAGCCAAAACATGTTTTACTTTCTCATCCAAGTACAAGGTAAGTGGCACAAAAGGGCGTCTGTCTCTGGGACTAGTTCTCTTTATTAACCGTACCTCAAAGACAGAGCCAGCCCTTCAATCAAAAATGGGGTCTGGGACCTCCCACTTGTCCTTTGCCAAATCAGGGTAACCTTTTGCTCGCACTTTGGGCTTCAACACCTCCTCTTCAGAGGGTGCAGAGGGCTTAGTTTTTTCCAATCCCTGTCTTTTTAATTTTTTCCATTTCTCAAGCAGCACAGATGTGGGTTTACCATCTATCTCTTCCCTTGGAATTCCTGCTTTTAGCAGGTCCACCCACATTTGTCTGCGTGTGATCCCGACAGTATCAGCTTTCTCTTTAGACTTCACATTTTTACCACGCTTTTTCTCTGAATCATTGTTTGCAGCCACTAGGCGCGCTGCATTACGCACATCCAGCCCTTCTAATTGCCCTAACAGAAGTGCCACTTCACCAATGGCTTTGCCCTGCGCTGGACCCAGCAATGAAAGCAATGCGCCCTTCATGTGACTCGGTGCATTTCTTAACAAACGTGCGCGCATGCCAGCTGTAAACAACGCCATGTCAGGCCCTGCAAAATTTGCACTGTACAGTGCACACAGCAAACCCATCTCTCTAAGCTGATTTGTTGCTTCAGTTAGCGCCTAGCAGCTTATCACGATAGGCAGTAAGAGCTTCGAACACAGCATCACACTGTATATGTTGAACAGGTTCAAAATCAGGCTCTGTGATACAGTCGACCAGGTCCGAAGTGCAAGAATAGTAGCGACTTACTTTGAAGAATGTTTGAGGACGCTGTGGAGCTATGGCTTTAGCTGGTCCGCCAGCACAGTCACGGCGCTTCTGTGCTCTTGTTCTTAATGCTGGAGACGGCACAGCCGCCATTGCTCGCCCACTCGCCAAACAGCCAAACAGCTCCAAATCCACAGCCCTTTACACCTCAGGGCTTCACAACACAATGTGGGAAAGGGGACATCAACTCCAAGGGGAAGTTTTGGCCCACCCTCTGTCCCCTTCGAGGTCATTCACTTTGATTTCATTGAAATGGAATGATGTAACAATTTATAGTATGTCCTTGTGGTCATTTGTGCCTTTAGTAAATGGGTTGAGGCTTTCCCTGTTAAAGATGCTACAGCCATGACCACTGCGAAAATCATGTTAAAGGAGTACTTCTCCCGGTTCGGTTAGCCGAGAGTTATCTGGTCGGACAATGGTCCACATTTTGTCGCCGCTGTAATCCTACAGATATGTACAGCGTTACGAATTGACAAACAGTTCCATTCGGCCAGACATCCTCAGAGCACCGGACTAGTAGAAAGACACAACGGTATCATCAAGAACAAGCTCGCTAAGACGTGTGCCGGCACCAAACTAAAATGGCCGGACGCCTTACCGATCGTGTTACTAGCCATGCGTACAACCCCTCAAACTAAGACTGGGCTCCCTCCATTTGAGGTGGTAATGGGAAGACCTGCCAATATCTGGAATCTTCCAAAATGCCAAAATTTAAAGAATGTTGAAAATGTATTATGTTCAGATTATTGTAGCCAATTGGCTAAAAACCTGTATTTGATTTACCACCAGGTACGAGAATCTTTACCTGTGCGAAACGAGGGCCCGGGCCACGGCATACGACCTGGGAGCTGGGTGCTCGTCAAATCATTTGAGCGCACCTCCTGCCTCGCGTCTCGCTGGCGTGGGCCATTCCAGGTCCTGTTGGTCACCCAGACAGTGGTGTGGGTAGCTGGACGAAAGAACTGGATCCATGCGTCACACATCAAGAAACTTTCTCGCCCTGTGCCACACGCTACAGAAGAAACGGAACCCCTTGCTGATACTGCAACCAATGATCCCAAAGCAGTAAGCAGCACTGAGAGTGTGTCAGAGAATATCTCTGAGCCCAGGAGGCTTGGGGAAGCTGCCATTTTGTCTCCACACTCTCCGCAAATTTTGCACCCGGAAACGGCTGTTTCAAACTCAGCCTCTTCGCTTGCCTCCGACACGTTGCTTCCAGCAGGAAGTGACGACATATTGTTTCCGGATCAATCAGTACCAGGAAAAGTACGATACAACTTGCGACCACGTATATAGACATACGGCACGGTTCGGCTGTGCATTCGGAGAAGGAAAAGAGTCATCGAGGGCTTGCTTTTGCCCAAATTTGGGAAAGGGGATTCTGTTGGCTAGGGTTCTGGAAGGACTAAGAAATCACGCAACCGGGCGGTCGCCAGCAACGAACATTGGGGTTTCCATCTGAAGACTACAATGCCTGCTACTGCCGCCACTCGTATTGGACTTGTAAATAATGGGGTGACCAACTGGGACAAATGACAAAATGCCTGGGCCCCGAAAACGTATTGCTGTATTCTTGTAATGATATTTGTTTTTTTTATAGTCGCTGCCCTAGGATTATGGTACCTAGAGGAAACTCATTCTTTAGAACTTTTGTTGCCTACTGAAAATGCACCCATTGTTCCTACTCCCTTTGTACATTTGCATACTTTGTCTCCTAGAGATTCCCAGCACAGACAAAGGTACCATAATAACACTCTACTACTTATCATGAATGCTACACATGCCATTTTTAATAAAACTAATTGCTGGGTCTGTTCACATTTACCGCAACACAGGGATAAGGGGTTAGGGTGGTATATTCATCCCTTACCGTTGACAACTGCCTGCTATGCTTCTCTTAGAGCACTGTTCTTTGGCCGATGGAATGATAGCGTCTCAGGGAATTTTGATGGCACCCATTTGAATAGTTTTGAGAAACGTGTTTTGACTCCCCTGGGATGCTCGGTCCTTTCCAATCTTTGATTTCCTTTAAAATGATCCGATAGGCAATAAGGATGCCATGCCTCCTTCTTACACTGTTAAACATAGCCACGATTCCGTTTCCTTTTGCATACAGAGGAATGGAACCCAGTCAATGGGAACAATTTTAGGTCGTGCCAACATTGCAAATTTGACTGGAGAAAACAGACCTTTGTATGAAGGCGAACCTGTCTACTTTGTCTGCGGTAATGTAGCATTCCCATGGTTGCCCAGGGATTGACAGGGAACCTGTTATTTAGGGATCCTGTTACCTGGGGTGTTTATAGCTAGTACAAAAGAAGTTTCAAAGGCTCGTCCAGGGCGGGATGAGAATGGTGACACCCCGGCACAAGTATTGGGAGACATAGCAAAATCAGTTGTGCCATTTTGGGGGCAGATAGCGAATTCAGAAGATATTAGAAAACTAGCGAGAGTACTGGAGAGAACCATCAACCGGACCACAGACATAGTCTATAATATGACATTAGAACAAAAGGCGATAAGATTAGTAGCAATTCAAAATCGAATGGCATTAGATGTCATTCTAGCTGAGCGTGATGGAGTATGCAAATTAGTAGGGTTCGCTTGCTGTGTTTTCGTCCAGATTGCTCCCCACTATCTTGTTACGCTCACCTGGCTCCCAAAGGGGCGTCGATCTGAACTGGACAGCTGCGGTCTCCACCAATGTGACCCGTAGTGCCGAGATGACGGACTGGACTGGCCAACCTAGCTTCGTTTGCTTGGCCCGTAGGAATATTCTTCAGCAAATGGAGAAAGGGAATTAACCACCCGTGGAGTTGAGCGTTAACCCCCCCCCCACTCCCGCTGTTCTCCCCACTGATCACCTTTGATGTCCCCTCTTATAGTCTCACCTGATGGTTTGGAAAGGTGACCTCTCCATCCTGCACTGAGCGCTGAGGCGCGTAGATAACCAGTTGCTTCACTGGCTCGAAGGAATTGGTGAGTTCCAGAACAATATTGACTCTGAGATTCCCGGCAAGACGCCGTAAGTATGTAGTTCGTAAGAGTTCAAATGTCTGACTTTCACTCCGATTCCTTGCAGGTTGCAGCTTGACCCTAGCGAAGAGTTCCTCGTGGCAACCGGTAATATTCAGGTAAGGATTTGTATTATCCAACACAGTTCGATAAAATAATGTCAATATGTAACCTGTTGCTTTCTCCCTTATTCAGGCGCTGAGAGAAAGTATGAAGACTCGGGGGAATAATGCCTCTGGCGGTAAAATCAGGTAAGTCTATTGTGGTGAGGAGGTTTCCCCTTGTTTGTCCCTTTTTTTCACCTTGCTGTCCTTTTGTTTCCCCTTAGGGGCCGGGGTTCGGCGAGGATGCAGTGGAAGCTGTGCCGACCCGTGAAGAGGAATAGTACCCCCGGTGGTAAAATCAGGTAAGTCTATGGGGGGGTAACTAATATTGCCTCTGTGTATTCCCTTTGCTCACCTTGCTGGTCTTGTCTTGCCCTCAGGTGCCGGAGTGCGGCGGGAACATGCAGAAGGATGCGGTGGAATGTGAAGATGCTGCGAAGGCCGGTGAGTTCAGCGCGGCGCTGCAGCAGGTGAGGCGACGTGCATAAAATAACTTCTTTCTTCCAGTTCGAAGGCGTGATGGATCGGGAATTCAGGTAAGGCTCAAAGGTATTGCTCTTGTTCTAACCTTTTCTCCTTCTTTCTCCCTTTTTCTAGGAGCTCCAGACTTGAGGCGGGCGTGGCAGAAGACTGGATGCAGACTTGCAGGCATGGTGAGCGTTACGCTGCTGGATGCAGAATAACGCGAAGCGTGTGCTGCTCTTCGGGCGTTGTTTAAATAGCCTCCAAAGTAGTCCCAGGTAAGTAATCCTCCCCAGCCCCACCCGAGTAAAAAAATAGTCCCTTAGGTAAAGTAGTCCCTTCCAAGCCTCCTTTTGGTCTGCATCAGGTGAGTTTGCACCATGGTCTGCATCAGGTAAGTTTTAATCTATGAGCCTGACGGGTGCCAGGATTGACTCTCCATATGAGCCTGGTGCCATAGACACCAGGACTGCACCCAAATAGCCCCTAACAGGGGTTGTTGGGCTTGCTTGGAATAACTTGATGCCTGCTTCCGGGGTTGCTGGACTTGGTCTGGGCCCACGGGGGTAGGCATCATGACATATCTTCAAGGCAATACAAAATCTGCACATCCTTAGTTCTGAAGTGCATGTTCCCAAGGGAAACTGGGATCTAAGTGCTTGGTTCTGGGACTTCTTGCGGTCTTGGGGTTGGAAGGTGCTTTCGGTCTTATTGATTATTTTGGGAATACTGTTGTTTCTTTGTTGTTGTATTCAGTGTCTGCCTGGTATGTGTTCGATATTAGGGGGATGTTGCGCACAAGCGATAGGTTCCATAGGACATAAAGTGTATGCCCCAGATAAGACTGCCAAAGAATACGTATTGAAGGATATTTTAGCAAAAGACCTAATGAAAAATAGATATTTCTGATAGTGATTCAGGGTGCATGGACAATGATGCATGGAGTTATTTCCAAGGAGATCCAAAATAGTTTTTAACACTTGGCATAGGCCAAAAGGAGGGTTTGTCGAAATAGAAAGTATATTGTGCCTCCTATTGTAATAAATATATTTAATATTGGCCTACGCCAAGCTGCTCGAAAGTCGCTTGCGAAAGAAATCTGTGTTGCAAGGTCCTGACCTTAAATCCATGTAGGCAGCCATTTTTGGTCAAACCGCCATTTTAGGATTTGTTGTGTAAAAGTCACCCTGTGAGCTAAAATGGTGGACGATGTCATTGCAAAATACAACATGGCCGTCTTGACCTCTGTACATAGCTAATGTGTAATTTGTCTGCAGGCCACTTGTTGAGGTCATGAACTGAGACCTCGTCCTTCGTTGACCTATGTGTAAAGGGATTACTCGTGTAATGAAAACTAATCCACGAGCATATGTTGAGACAATATATTTGAATACTGAACAAAGAACATCTGTCTTTATTTCATTGTATTAATGTTTAAGAAGGCCTGCATGGAAAACTTTAGAATACATAGCTATTGCATACGCTTGTTGTTACATGTATTAAAAGCAAACCAATTATATGCGGTTATTTGAGACTTGGCACGAACCCTAGATCGGGGATATATTAAAAGGAATATTAACCTGAAGTGGGGCTGGGCATCGCGCCCACAAAATGTATAAAAAGCAAATGCATTCTAATGTACAGCATCTCTCACTGAACACACTGAACCACGCTGGAGTTCGTTGTGTTGTACTGATTGCCGATAGCTATCTGACTTTGCACTGTTTTTGTAATTGAATTCAGTATATAATAAAGTACTGTGTATGTTCCTTTGTAACCCGTGTTCGGTGTATTTCCTTTTGGGGTGCTTAGCCTCGATATTCTTTTTCTGTTTTCACAGAATGACATCTGTATTCACAATTGGGCGGAAGATAAAATCAGATGGCACTTTCCACTCCTTTCGTGTTATCTCTGGTACCACCCGGGCAAGCACCCTTATCCCATAAATGAACATGTCCATGTCTATGGGTACCCCCTTACTGCAATTTCCTTTGTCATAGTGCTTATCAACATCGCCCTTATGGGGCACACCCCTGGAGTGGAACACACTATTCCCCTCTCAGTAAATGAGATGGTCGTATTCAATTTACTCAAGAGGTCTCTTCCCAACAAATTTATTGGCGAGTATTCATGATATAGTAGAGGTGCTCGCACTGTTTTACCCCCCACCGTTATGTCAAGATCTTTTGGGTAAGGAACTTTTCAAATAGCCCCAGAGAACCCTTGCGTTGCCAAATTTTTTCCCGAGATTGGAAACCGGCCTTCCATGAGACACGATTTTTCAGCTCCTTAGTCCACCATAAAGATGAACTGTTTGTTGCCTATCTACGCTCCCACTAGTGGTTCCTCTTCCGCAAGTAGGGTAGTGGATAGGACTGAACACACATGTGCTTTTTTTGGGCTGTCCCAATCTGCATATGTCTCCGTTCCTGGAACAGAGAATACATTGTCCCCCACTACGGCTGCGCAGCGGAAAGGTGCCGGCACGCCATTTGCAGATGTTGCAAAAATATTAATGTTTGCATTACCCATAGTGTTCTGCCTTGCCATTTGTTGTTGCATACCTGTCTGCTGTAGTTGCTGTCTTTGTTGCATTTGTGGTTCTCTCTGTTGTGGCTCATTATAGCATTGTTCGTTCTGCCCACTCCCTCCCATTGGTAACCCCTAGGGACTGCCTGGGTGTGGGTGGCCATACTGCTGTTCGTTTCCCATGGGGTGTTGCCCTTGGTAATAACCCATTGGTCGCATTCTGCACTCTCTCGAAAAGTGTTCCCACCTCTCGCAGTTCCAAAAAGACCCTTGTGGTCCTCCTCTCATCCCTTGCCCTCCAAACCCTATATTTCCCATTCCTCCAAATCCTCCTCTCTGTCCTCGGTACCCACCTCGTCCTCTTGCGGGCCTGCCCTGCCATTGGGGGCCTCCGTACTGCTCCTCTCCATCCCATTGCTCTTGTCCGTTTGCAGACCAAGCTGCTGCCATCCTTGCTGGTGTCGTTCCTACCCCCTCCTCTCCTTCCCCCTGCCTGTCAGTGGATGTTGTTGCATTCATCGCTGTGACCTTCACTAATTTATTTTGTACTAACCTTGCTTCCTCTGCCAACCTCTCTGTACTATCTCTCTTTCTCTTTCTTTGATCCTCCTGCAATGGTGCACAATTATGCTCTGAATCTCTGGCCAGCCTTTGGCTTCTATCCCAGCTATTTTATCCAAGGCCTTCTGTACCTCCTTCAGGAGCCCCTTTTTGATTATAAAGTAGAAAAGGGCGGTGGATTGGTCCCATGCCATGCCCGTTTCAGTTCTCCGCAAGTCTTGCACCCAGAGGATGAATTGCGTAGGCTCCTCCTCCTCTCCCATAGTGCATTGCATCACTAAGTGTAAATCTGGAGTGTCTAGAAAGGTTCTCCGCAATGCATCCCATACTTGTGCCCTTACGTTATTAAATGATGACCCATCATGGCAGTCACAGTTCATTTTAAACGCCAGGAAGCCCGCCTTCATCCACACTGCATTTGCTTGGTCACCACCAGCGGACACTAATACGCTTTTTACATCCCCTATAGCTAATGGCACTCCTGCCGTGTTCTTTTCAAATGCATGTATCCACTTCCCCCCCACCCGAAAGTGGAGGGAGAAGCTTCAACAGGTTATTCTTGTCCATCTGAGCCAATGGTATGTAGTGTGGTCTCCCTGCTCCCTTATGTATCAGGGGCATATGTAGCTTTGCCTTACCTCCTTTTTTACTTGTGGTTCCCTTCTTTGTTTTACTTACCAACATGTTCCCTACTATTTGGCTCAACCTTCCTTGCCATCTTGGAGCGGTCCTCTCATCCTCTTGGTCAAACGGAAATGGCAGCGGGACCCCGCTGCTTCTACCCCATCTTCATACTCGTCTAGATCACTCCATACCTTCTCTAGCTTGTCTTCTGACTCTCTTCCTCCCTGTCCCTCCTCTCTTTGGCTGTCTGGTGTCCCGGGACATATTATTCTTACAGATTTGCCATTTAAATGGAAAAGGAATTCTCCTGATTGCCACTCCTGCTCCTTCCCTTTCGTATTGGGGCTGATGGCGGTGGGAACGGTGTAAATCCCCCCTGCTACACTTGGTAGGGGTGTGAAATCAACTGCTGCTAATGGTGGTACTTCCCCTCCCCGGGCAACATCTGGCCCTTATCACACAAGGCTCTTAATCTTGTTATTTCCATCTGGGCATGTGCAAGCTGCCTGTCTAAATTTCCAGTCAGCTGTGCTAGATTCACTGGAGGGGCACTAGTTGGTCCGTATAACCCTCCTGTTTCATATGGTGGCGGGGCTGTGGAAGCCACTGCTGCCGGGGTACTTGGTGTAGTGGGGGCTGGCACATACAGGGGCTCACTGTATCCCACTGCCGGCCTTGTCAATAATGGGTACATTCTAGTGAGGTCATTCTCTCTTGTTTTGATTGTGCATTCCTCCCCTGCAGCACCCTCTCCCCCCTTCTCTTTCTCTATGGATGTATCTTTACTTACCTCGCCGCTAGGGGTTGCGTCCTCAAACATTCGCCATAAGTCTAGTACTTCCCTCCTGTTTTGTAATTGCTTTCCCCTGTATTTCGTGAGCAAATGTGTTGACACAAGGTAGCTGATTCATGGAATTATTTGCGCCGAAAAACGAGGATGTGTGCGCCATTCTGTGGGCAAATCCCTGTTTAACAAATGGGGATTTGTGGGCAGAAAGGCACTCAAATCCCTGTTTTTCGGCACAAATAATTCCATGAATCAGCCTCATGATCTAATACTCGTTTCTCGAAAGACCCTCCCCCTTGCCCTATTGGCGAAACACCCACTCCTTTTCCTGATTGTGGTATTTTTGTATTTTCTCACTATACAAAGGGAGGTGTTGACAGATAGGCGCTAACGGTGTGTTCCCTCACATGCTACTGTATTTCTCGCTCTTAAAAGTGGTCACTCTTTTCCTGGGTACACTTACACAATGTCAGTTACCAAATAAACTCCCTTCTTTGACACCTCTTCTCAACCTTATTTCAATGTCGACATCAAAAAATACCAATAAGCTTTTTTACTTACAACCTTTTGCAGGAATCACAATTTATTTACTAACATTTCTCATCAGACCTTATTTTGGAGAATACACAGACACACATATACATCTTGACAAACCAACGTGGAGGACTTTAACACATTGAACATGTAAGATATACTACCTTTCACTTTTACTCCCCCTCTGGATTACTTTAGCTTTTTACCTCTTTTTTTATCTTCTCAGTCACTCCCCACCTCTGAGCCCCCTTAGGCTACTTCTTAAAGAATTCTGCTCACACGGAAAAAGAATATTCTAAATGACTACTCTGAGCCTACTAAATATATGAGACTCCTACTTTTTTCTCTTTATCTCCACTTGTTCCTGCACTGGTTGAGACAATGCTATGCAGCGCCACTTTCCACCCCCCTTCGGAGCTAGGATCCAATTTTCCTTTTTATCTCTTTTTCCACAACAACCTAATGGCCATATAAAGGATAGATAAGAGAAAACCTCAGCCACATTCACACATGCCCGGAACCTCACCTACAGTTTCTATTTTCTCACCAGTTTGTCCCTCTTTGTTTTTATACCCCCTTTCCCAATTGTTCCCTTTTCCCCTGAGAGTTTCGCAACCAGTACTCACGTATTCGGTAGGGTGGTCCAAGAGCCACCGTTCACGGTCTATCCACAATCGGGCCCGCACCCCAACCAAGCCGTGACCCGCCTTGACGAGCAGTTAGTTGGGTATTTACAAAGATGATGGGGACCCTCGGAAACCTTCGTTTTGCGTGCAAACTGGTCAACCGCAGAGGCAATGGTTTTGCTGGGGGCATCCCGGATCTCGCCGCAAGGCACGGGGCCTCGGCACACCTGTCCCAATCACGTTGCGGGGGTCACCAAATGTAAAGGCTCACTCCCTGTCTTACACATGCAAATCCAAGTAAATATGAAACACCCCAATGGGGAATGAGACTAAGAGAACAGGTTGCAAGAGTTATTTTTTCTTTAGGAAGAATTGGCATCCAGAGAACTCTGCTTCCCCGAGAGTGCTCTGGCAAATGTTACAAAGACATGAATTTATGAATGGACAAAGCATCATCACTGACATCACTCTATATGGGAATACAATTGTTTGGGATTGGATGAATAACATTGACACATATGAAGCTATTGGCAGGAGGGTGAGCATCATGCGGTCCGGCTGCCAGTTTCCAGGAGGGGTGAGAGTCAGGTCTCGGTGAGGTAGGGCAGACACTAACTAAGCTAGCATAAAAAACTACCATTGGACATGTAATAAACAATGATCATTAGTTTATTCTTAAGACAATCTTTTTAAACCTATAAATTGCATGCATATAGCCAAAACATTACTCATTGGGAATTATATGAAGCACCAGGTTTAGAGGTCTTGGTCAGCGTGATAACATCAATCATGTGGTGGGCCAGTGCGCATCAAAGCAACTCGGGGGCACGTTGACATTTGTTAGTTGTAGGGTGCAATATATTGTGACAGAGGTCTGGTTTTAGTAGGGGCACACTGGGGTGGGCCTCACAGCAGGGTCACACTTTTGGTACCTCAAGGGAATACCTTAAGGGGCACAGGGTTACGATGGCAGTAGTTTTCCAACAGCAGGGGAAAGAGGGCACAGGCAGGTTTGTGGAGATGGATGAGCTACAACTCATGGTTTGGGCCTGTTCACACACATGACAGTGATCTCAGAGGAAGAGTGAGATGTTACATTAGTATATTTGTTTCAATTGTCCCTGGCGTATCCGTGAGAAATGGAGAAATGGAGCTGTGAAGCTTTCAGACAAAGTGAGAAAAGGTGGGGACCATGAGTGCCTTGTGCACGGCGCTGCAGAGGGGAGAGAAGCCTTTTCGTATTATCGCAGTGAGGCCTAGTCCAAAGATGGAGTTGAGGGCACACAAAATAGAAGCCAAGAGTCCCCCACAACAGCCCCGCTTATGCTACTGTTAGAATGCAGGCAATGGAGGCATCCCCCACTATTGTACGAGCAAGTGGTCTACATTGTGCTGAATGTGTGAGGGGGGCCTAAACGGCCCCTCACTCCCACACAAAGTATAGGATTTATTGGGAAGGTGGGCTCCTCTACAGTGAGCCTACAGAGTCTACAGAAGGAGGCCACAGGGGGTTGGTGGTTCCCCTTGCTGTAAGACCCTTCATCCTGCAGTTGGCGCATGAAGTGCCCATTGCTGGTCACCTTGGCATCAAGAGAACCAAGGAAAGGTTATCCATGCATTTCTACTGGCCCAAGATGGGGGTGCAAGTAGAAAGTTTTCTGTGAAGTGTGACACAACAATCTAAGCTCCATTTGTACCACTCCCAGTTGTGGGGGTACCATTTGAGAGGGTAGGGATAGACATTGTTGGTCCCCTTGACCCTCAAACATACTCAGGCGATGGGTTTATCCTGGTGCTGGTCGACCATGCCACCAGGTAACCTGAGGCCATCCCATTAAAAACTGTGACTGCCAAGTCAGTTGCAAAAGCTTTACTTAGAATATTTACTAGGGTTGGCTTCCCTAAAGAAGTTGTGTCTGATAGCGGCAGCAACTTTATGGCAAAGTATATGCAGGCCATGTGGAAGGAATGTGGTGTCACCTATAAGTTTTCATCCACATAACACCCACAAACCAATGGTCTCATAAAAAGATTTAACAGAACCTTAAAGAGCATGATTGGGGCCATTGAAGAGCCCCAAAGAAGAAGATGAGATCTTCTATTGCCATGCTTACTGTTTGCCTACAGAGAGGTACCTCAGGAGGGTGTTGGCTTCAGCCCCTTCAAACCTCTGTTTGGTCACCCTGTGAGGGGACCCTTAGCAATAGTCAAGTTGCGATGGGAGATGCCCACTTCCCCCATCACTACTAACGTAGTAGACTATGTGCTAGGGCTCAGAAAGAGGATGGTCCTCCTGATGGGGCTGGCTAGTGAGAAACAGAAGGCAGGGCAGGCACTGGTGAGTGAAACATTGATATGACCAGAAAGCTGCCCTCATCAATTTCTCCCCAGGTCAGCAAGTCCTGAGCGTGAATCCTATAAGGCCTGGAGCTTTACAGGACAAATGGTCAGACCCTTACTCAGTAGTGGAGTCAATGGGTGAGGTCAACTATTTAGTGGACCTTCGAAGGGCTGGACAAGCTCCAAAAGTGTTCCATGTGAATGGGCTGAAGGCTTTCATCCCAAGAGTTGAAATCGCTGCACTGCTGCTGGCTTCAGATGTTGAGGAGGAGGAGCCAGAACCTCTCCCTGACCTGTTCTAGAGTAGTCTTTCAGATTGCTCAATTGAGGGTGTCAAATTGGCCCCTTACCTGACTTCTGATCAACAAGCTGAGGTGAAAGGTTAGCTGATGTAATTTTCCCCCTTGGTGCAAACATGACATTAACACAGGAGATAGTGTACCTACTAAAAGTAGGGGATACAGGATGTCAGATAAAGTAAGGTCTTACATTAAGACAGACGTCAACAAAATGTTGGATCTTGGCGTGATTGAATCCTTCAGTAGTCTTTGGTCCAGCCCTGTGGGTTTGTTTTCAAAGGCAGGCACCTCTGAATTGAGGTTCTGTGTGGATTACAGGTGAGCTGGTGGATACCTTGGGTGCCGCTAAATACCTCAGCACATTTCGCCTCACTGCAGGCTATTGGCAAATAGCCCTTGCAGGACATGCCAAGGAAAAAGGCCCCTTTCTCAACACCAGAGGGTCTTTACCAGTTCAGGGTAATTAATGCCTTTTGGGTTGAGGAATGCCCCTGCCACTTTCCAGAGGCTTGTGAATCATGTCCTTAATGGGTTGGATGAATTCTGTCTAGCATCTCTGGATGATATAGCGGTTTTCAGTGCCACCTGGGAGGATCATGTAAAACACCTTAGGATTGTATTGCAGGTTCTTCACAAGGCCCACTTGACCATAAAGGCCAGCAAGTGCAGATTGAACATGGTTCAGTGGTCTACCTTGGACATGGAGTAGGTGGAAGGAGTTTACAACCTCTACCCAGTAAAGTGCAAGAAGTACAAGACTGGCCTACCCCCACTACTCAAACCCAAGTGAGAGCCTTTTCAGGACTCACTGGGTACTACAGGAATTTCATGGCAGACTATGGCACTGACTGCTCTCAACTCGTAAGAAACCCAAGAAGGTAACTTGGTCTGAAGAGTTGGGAAGGCCTTCAATGGCTGAAAAGACTCCTTGTGCCAGGCCCCTATTCTCAGGGCCCCTGATTACCAAAGACATTTTATTGTGCAGACAGATGCCTCTGACACTGGGCTAGGAGCTGTACTATCAAAGTAGATGAGAAGGGTAAGGAACACCCTGTTGCATTCATTAGTAACCAGCTTAAGGACAGAGAGCTCAGATGGTCCACAGTAGAGAAATACTGTTTCTCTGTTGTGTGGGCCCCAAGGAAGCTGAGGCCCTACCTCTTTGGGACCCACTTCACTGTGCAAACTGCCCATAAGCCCTTGGAGTGGCTAATGAACATGAAGGGAGAAAATCCAAAGTTGCTCAGTGGGTCCATAAGCCTTCAAGGCTTTGACTTCACTATTGAGGATAGGTCAGGTGTCCAACATAGCAATGCTTATGGGTTGTCCAGAATGTTTAACCGACCTGAACATGAGACTCATCCAGGGGTGGATTAATTCCGCCTGTCCTTGGTCTGGGAGGGGCGAGTGTTAGGAAAGATTTCTATTTCATGTGTATTTTCCCTCCAGTTGTGTCCCCCCCCACAAGTTTTTGCTGATGTTAAACACCATAGTCTGACTTTGCCAGAAGAGCACAGCCTTCTGCAGCACTCCCCTACCCTTTTTGCTCACTTTATTATGGGGAAACTGATATGCCCTTAAAGATGGTCAGTACTGGGAGACTTTGTTTCCCTTAGCCCTTGTCAATGTTGCAACTTTTCTGCAACAAGTTGCAAGTGCACAAAGTACGTTCCAGTATAGTGCACATGGGTCTTCCTTTCATTTCTAAAGGCCCCAGATAGTCTTTAGGAGAAGTGCAGGTGTGCCTTGGACAGGGCTGGTGGCAGCTTATCTTTTCATATATTTTTAACCCTTTCCTGCCATGCAAACCGTGTTTACCGCGTTTGGCACAAAGAGGTGGCCTTGTTCCAAAATGGCCATACCACGAGGTTCTTTGTCCTGTCCTTTAGCCATCTTGCCCCTTCACCTTCCCCAGGTCGAGCCGACCCGTGTCAGTCCTTATTTGGTCATGCATTCTCCTGAAAAACGCCAAGCTTTCGTGGGCTTCTGCATGCCTTGTGTGTGTGCTTGGAGGATGTGGGCTGGACTGTCTGGTTCCAAATCACATCCTGGGTGCCATAGAGTCTGGTGTGCTGTGAATGCCTCGGACCAATGTGGTCCATGATTGGTCTACGTATGGTATGCCTGTATGTGAGCAGATCTCCCATTGGGTCCTCTACGTTTTGGAGCGAAGGAGATTTTGGATAAGAGAAGGCTCCAAACACCCATACCATGTCGATCACTGAAGTTCTCTGTGAATAAAGGATAGGATCCAAGTATCCTGAAACTAAGAAGCAGAGTCGAGGAACCGCTGGTGACGCGCTGGAAGGTTTGGCACTCTGAGCCCGCTGTCATCCCGCTGGACCCCTCTGCATCTGGTCACCCTAGAAGGTCTGTGAAGATGATTTGACCCATTGGAATAGTGGGACCAACTACTCTCTGCACCTTCATCAAACCCTGCAAGTAAGCCTTCTCCGAAGTGTCCCTGGGCCAACCAGTGAGCTGACCAGCTTGTGCAGGACCTTTGCTCTGATAGCGCCGCCGTTTTGAGGAGGCCCGTGAAACTTGGGACATCCCAAGCTCTGTGTTCACGGCACTCACCCCCAATTTCGTACACTTGGCATTCCCAGGTCTGGAGTAAAGAGAGAGCACCCGAACCAGAGAATATGCGGTTATCGTGTCGCCCAGTCGTGGTGACGAACTTTGCAAGTTCTTTGCAGCTGTGCCCCTCTGTGCTCTGAAGCCTGCTACAATGGAACTGGCCTGATCCATCCACCAGGAGCGGAGAAATCACAATTGTCCTGTTTGGGAATCAACGCTGTAACTTCATCGCTGAAAGCCGCAGAGCCGTGAGATTGCTGCATTTGAACCTGCAACCGAAGTGGACTCGACTGCCGAAGTTTGGTCCGGAGTGCGCTGGGGTTTGGTGAGTAATTGCAACCCTTACCAGTGGCCCCTAGCACATCCATCAATTTTTATGCATTAGTGGTCCTTGAGGGCCCCTCTCCTTTCCACTATAAGTGCAAACTAGTGAACTATTCCCAACTCTTGGAACCTGCTCTGCTCTCAAGGGGAGACCCTCCACAAATAGTGGGAATCTATTCTGCATCACCTCAACCACCTTCCTGAGCTGCTACAGCCCCTACAAAAGACCCTGTTTCACCCATCTGCAATACTGCGTGCACAAGCATCACAAGTACATTTGAGCACTAGGCTCCTCTTATCTTAGGGATTGGACTGCCTTTCAGTTAGGATTGTGTTTGATGCAGAACTGCCTAAAGACAATTTTGCTACCTGCTTCCTTTCCTTTTTAGGTTGTGGACCCATTTCGTGCATTAATCCTTTAGGTCCCTTTGGTCTTGTATATATGTATTTTAGTAGGATTGTGTTGGCTTAGTAGTGTCACTGTGATTATTACTGTGTGTTGAACCTCAAAGGCTTTGAAATAAATATATTTGTATGTTTAATATAGATACACCTGACTGGGAGTGATTTGTAGTGTCCTGTACTGTGTGTGCTCATTGAGGTCTTTCAGTCACCCTCACCCCTTCTGAGACCTAGTTTTGACCACCGCCAATGCTACCTTGATTGGTCTGGCTTATCCAGAGGTTTCCCTGTTCCAAGAAACTAGGCTGGCCTTCTGAACCTCTGCCCACCAGGTCAGAGTTCAGAAATCTGTCTTAACATATACAATAAGCATATTTGCCAAGCTTCGGTAGAAGTACCCCTTTGCATTCCGGAGTTCATTCAATATGCGCCCATTCAGATGCCCTTTTTTACATCTTCGCGCTTGTGCGCAATCCAGTGGGAATTTCTGCACATATAAAAGAGCATCCTGAATAGACCAGCAGGATCTGCTTTTAAATGTGCAGAAAACTAAGGCAACCCCCTGCGCCTCCTTGAAATAGATGCAGAGCAGTGCACATTGCATGACAGGGTCTTTCCTGACCAGTCATGCCTTCGTTTTAAGCGTGACAGTAGCTCCTGACACTAATCTATGGAAGGTGGCTTGCCAGCGCATCATTTGCGTTACACAGCTCACCCCCGTGGAAATGCGCAGCTCACCTTTGAGAATAAGGTGACCTGCTCATTTCCAAAAATGGGAAATCTAAAAACAGCAATTGCCCAATTTTTTGATGCTTCATGTTTTGAGGATCTGGCCAAAAACCTACATTACAAATAAAAAATAAAAATAAATAGTCACAATATGATGGGGAAAGGAGAGAGAGAGGGGGAGGAATGGGCCAGATGGAGCGTGATGGTCCAGAAAGCAGAGGGAGAGCATTGGGCCAGAAAGCAGAGGAAGATCAGTGGGCCTGGGAGTTGCATAGTGGGCAAGAAAGTAGAGAAGGAGCAGTGGGCCAGAGATGAGGTGGTTGGCCAGAAAGCAGAGGGATCAGAGGTCCAGAAAGCAGATATATCAGCCGGCTATAAGGGTTAGTAGAATCAACGATTGGGGGGCAACCTGAATAGGTTGCAATGTGCTCCTAATCTATAGGTGTGTCATTTGCAGCAGTAACAGCATCAGGACGAACCCCTAACCCTCCTTATCAATTCTAGACAATTCAAAAAGTGTGATGCTGACAAACGGCGCATCGACATTGGTCATTAGTATCCTTGGCTGTATTCTCAAAAGATGTGTCTCCAAACACTATTTGTGTGCAACCAATTTTTTTATTATATCAGTCCCAGCCAACGCGTGTTTCGACCTTCGGTCGTTCTCAAGGCTGTTAGTTATCAATTACAAAATGTACATCATATTTTCAAAATCATTTACAGTGTTGTAAATCATAGACACTAAATTGCCAAAATCAAACAATATCCATTGCAAAGAAAGCGTTACATACCCATGACATAATGAGGTGTCAGAAGGATGGGACATAAATCAATTGCACACATATCAATCAGAATTGCAAACAGGTCCCTGATCTAAGCCATTTTAAGCTCATACATGAGCCGTGACAGATCATTTAATCCTATATGCATTCAGGACCAGCAATAAGTCAATGTGCCATTCATCATCAGCCCCATGTCGTACCATAGATGATCTGCCAGTCCATATCTCCAATTATCTTAATGTGCTCAAAATAGTCAGTTTCCCAAAACCATGGACGTGCATGAAGTGGTAAAAAGAGTTTTTCATATGCTGGATGGTGTTGGTGCCTACATCTGCTATATAAGCGTGACGTGAGTATCACCCCATTGACGTTCATGGGGTTGGCCAGAAAGAGGCGGAGAGGTACAGATTAGTAGAAAGGATGGCAGAAGAGTGTGATAGAGTGGGAGAAAGGATGCAAGATGCAAACGTAGAAAGAAAGAATGAAGGACGGTAGAAGGATGTGAGTTTGGGAGCAGGGTTTGGAGTGTGGCAGGTACTGGGGAGTGACTTGGCAGTGTGACAGAACACATGATTCACATGACTGGCAGAGTTAGAGGTTTGGAAGTGTTAGTAGTGATGAGGAATTGGTGAGTCTGAGGGTTGTGGATGAGTGGGATGTGTGGGTGCTTGGAGAAAATAGAAGGGGAATATTTTCACAATGATAATTGATAATGATCAATAAAGTTAATCATATCAAATAGGCATGCGTATTAAAACATAAAAGTAGAGTAAAACAAGCACTGTTGTGACAAGCCTGGGACACCTGCTACTCTTCCTATTAAATTGGTACGAAAGGTTAAAATAAGTAGAACATGGCTCACTTGTAGCTTCAAACAATGCCTCTTTCTTACAACCTGCCCTTGTTACACCCTGCAGTGAATAAAGAATTTGCTGCAATAAATACAATTTTGTGCTGCAAAATGTGCTTTTTGATGCCGCAAAATGTGTCCAATAACCTGGGTCTACACAGTGCCCATTTCGCATCTGGAGACCAGTACTTAGTGTTCGCAAAGCATGCTACTTTGAGTAGTGCTCTATTTGCGTATGCAAAGTTCTTCCATTCCTCTGGCCTTTTTTCCTACTATTTTATTGATTCTTTCATGTATGCTTTAAAGAAAGTTGACCCGCTGATCAAAATAAAGAAAAGAAAAGAAAAATGGGAAGACGGGTCTAAAATATCCCTTTAGTGTCTTTTCTAGAGTTTGTTCATTGAGTTGTTGCTTGATTTTTCGGCATCATGATTGGCTTTGGTTGATTACTGGGCAAACCTTTCTGTATTGGATCGAATAGAAAATATGCTAGTTAGTGCACTCCTAGCTGTGACTCAGAGATGATTCCACTTCAAGTAATGCAGCAGGTCGATTGATTTCCAGATAAGTAGATGCCACTCCTTTTCTTAGTTAAAATCATTTGTTTATGTTTATCCTGGTTGGCAAATCTACTACTTTGTGCACAGAACAGTTCAGGATCTTGGGGTTCAAGAGGTGTGATGGGTCTCCAATGGTTTCCTTCTCCTACCTGGACTCCAAGTGACCCCCCATTTCCCCAATGTTTCTTCTTAAAATGGAAGTCTGTGATTATCCACGGTTATCAGTTTGATTTGGTCAGATCCCCTTCTCCCAGCAGATAATTCAAATACTCTGGCATTATCAAGTGCCTGCTGCTGAGTCTTTGGCCGTTTTTCTCAAAACCATTCTCTTTAAGAGGGCCTTATTATTGTAACACTCCTTCCCAACGTGCAGCTGCAATGTCCTTTTCCTTCTTTAAGATCTTCAATGTTAAATCTTTTAGTCTTTTTCAGTCTTTTAATCCTTCTTATAATTTAGCTAGTTTTTAGACGACTTGCAATATATTGACTGAGAATGCCTTTGCGAGATCTGCCTGCACTCCAATTGACTCTTTTCTGCTTCACACCTTTTTAGACTTTGGCTGGTTTCTTCAAACAACATATACTACTGACATGCCATGCAAATAACTTTCATCTCTGAGCCTTCGAGTGGTGCGTAGATCTCTTGGAGCAATAGGCAGTTCAAGTGACTGCTCTACATTCCTTCTTTGCTTGTACTTTGGACCACATAGTCCAGCATGCAATTCAAATGACTTTCTTCTTGATGATGATGGATTTCTGACGCATCTATCACCCTGCACTTCAATTGACTTTTCCCCTTTCAGTCCTTCTTGGACCGCCGCTTCTTTCTTTATTGGACAACCTACCCAGCATGCAATTCCAATGATAGGCTCCACATTGGCTGTAATTTTGGGAACAAATGTATCATTGTTCAATTCACTGATCTCTTCACTCTTTCGATCCTCCTCCAGCCCTGGGCCTTGGCCCTCTGTGATGCTGGTCACCCTCTCAGACTCCTAGTTCTTCCAGACTTAGCATTCACACAGCCTCTTTTCACACTCTTCCTTCTGCCTCTCCAGGCCTGAGAATGCCTCCGTGTCACCTTCGCCACTCTCCTGTGTAAATTAGTGACGTTGTCGTTCAAGGCCTCTCCGGACCCTCAGATACGCTTCACTTTTCCTCCTCTCCTCTGACGCCCCTTCTTGTTGATGATTTGACATCTGCCGCCCACCGTAATGACTTTTGTTGGCTTGGCTTCTCCCCAAACTGGAGCAAGCCAGTAAGACCAGCAGAACTCCAATTCTCCTTGTGGCTTCAGCAGGACATCCTCTGGCCTTTCTCGCAAAGCCCTAATGCTTGTGTTGCTCTTTGCATCAGCTCCACAGTTCCCAGGTATTTGCCCCTTAGCCACCTCTTCCAATTACCCTTCTATTCTTCAGAAGGTTTGGACTGGGGCATGCAATTGGCTCATTCACCAACGGAAAAGTGGCCCATAATCCCAAGCGGCAATTAATTCCTTTTATGACAGACTGTCTGAATATTACCCATGGGGAGTTTTTTTGGTAATGTGTTGCAAATTGTGCATTTTAAAGAATATTTATTCAGTAAAACAGGTCAAAACTACTAGCTTCACAGTGAAGTAACTCAGCAAACTGGCCAAACAAATTGGCCCACTCTACCATGTTGGGCCGGCACTGCGGCCATGGGCCGATTGCCATGTAGGCCAGCCTGAGACTGCACTTCCGGTTCCTTGTGCATTCAGGTGCAGCTTCTCCTTTTGGTCCTCCTTTCGGAATGGGCTTAAACTTAGCACCGTTGGTCCGCTGTCTGTGAACTTCTTGAGTTCTCCCTACACTCCTAATGTCATCCTTCACCAGAGACCATATAGGTCGGTGCCCTTTCGTTCATTTTTAACCAAATTGTGTGTGTGTAAAACCGCAAAGAAAATGCCCATTGTCCAGGGCGATTCCAGTGCACGGGCCCTCGGCATATCTCAGTAAAGTTCTATCTGACTACATCGAAAAGTTTTTATCGAATACAATTTCGTCGAATTCATTTTTTTCTCTAATTCGATTTAGCCGCAAATATATGCAGCGAGGGAGACCCACGCAGTCCCACTGAACACCCCCACTATTTATTATCACGATTACCACCCGCCCTCCACACATATTTGGGGCCAAATTCGTTAATTACATTTCGACAAATTCGAACTTGATCAATTCTTCCGCGTTGTAATCTTCCTATCCCCTGAGTAAGTCTAACATTTTCTATAAGTACTAATGGGTCATTTTGCGATCTCCCAAAACACTAAAATATGGGAAATAAAACAGGAGTAAAAAAAGGGTTTTGCATGGCTCTACACCTATGTTGGCACCCCTGGCATTGTGATGGTTTTGGCAAACGGGCCAAGAATCCTGTTTCCCCTTTCCATTTCCCGCCCTCCCTGCCAAAACGGAATAGTATTCAGCCAGCAGCCCAATTTCAAGGTGGTGGAAACCACTGAGCAGCTTTTATGAACAAGTAACAAAATATTCTCCACCCACCTGCAAATTATTTTCCATTATAACGTGTGTGTGCTATAGAGGCACACCATTGAAAGACAGACAGCGGCTTACGATCCATCCTCATTATTACCTTGAATGTACAAAAATACAGCAGATTTGTGTGTTCTTGTATTTCTGACAGAAAGGAACATGTAATTAAACAACTGGCATATAAAGAATTGCTTGAACAGTGTTGTTGAAACCAGCAACATTCGCAATATCACATAGAGTAGTACATCCAAATAATATCGAACATAGACGAATATAAATAATAGACAGTAGGTGGCACTGTTTGAATGTATGTGACCTGAATGCTTGGCTAGAAGACGTCAGGATAATTCTGACTCACAGTACAAACGAACACCAGTGCGGAGGTCTTCATAGTGTGCGGCGTGGAGGGCAGGGAGACGGACGCATTCCCGGGAGGCGCGAGTACCCAGCTTCAAAATCCCCCATTTTTTTTAAATGGGGGAAATGGGCAGGGGCTGCTCACAGGGAGTCGGACTGGAGCATAAAACTTTCTCGGGCACCAATGAAAAAATGACACACAGTTGCAAATGGCAATTCATTCCTTTAGTGACAGACTGTTTGAATAATACCCAGGCGGGGTTTTTTGTTAAAATGTCAGCAAATTGTTATATTTAAGGCCTATTTATTCAGCAACAATGTTAATGTTAAAGGTATTTATATAGCGCACCGTCACCAACGGAGTTGGTCTCAAGGCGCTCTGGCGGATCTGTAAACGAAGAGGTCGAGTTGGGTTAGTGGGTGAAGTGGGCGCAGGAAAGTGAGAAGGTGGTGTCCTGTTGGCAGCTTCAGTTTGGTTTTCACCGTACGCTGAGCCTGGGAGTGAATATAGGATCGAAGCCAGTCCTCGTGTGCTGTTGTTGCAGATCATGTGTTGATTGCTTGGTGTTGCAGTGTGGTGGAGTGCGTGCGGTTTCCTGCGAGAGAAGTGGTTGTGTGGATTTTTGTGTGAGTTAAGTATGCAGAAATTTGAGGTTTTGGGTAGTGGGTTATATGTCTTGTAAACCTTGTCGTTTTGTTTAATGTGTCCGGTTGTCATCCTGGTAGGTAAATTCTTTATCTTTCTTTCCTGACTGTCTAGTTTCTATGGCGGTGGAGTGGCTGGTTCCTCGCAAAGTTATTGAGCTAAGTACACCCGGATGGTTGAGTATTATCCCTAGTACAATAGTGGTAGTATATTATCATTCCCTGCTCCTTCCTATCTGTTTACTGTTGGTGGTCTATTGGGTAAACATATTCTTTCTCTCCCTTTACTGGCAGTCTAGTTTCTAGGGCAGTGGCACGGCTGATCCCCAGCTAAGTTATTTGAGCTTAGTACAACCAGTTGGGCAAGCATTATCCCTACTTGGGTAATGGTGTTATATTATCATTACCCGCCCCTTCTATTTGCTGTCGGTGGTCTAAAGCTGCCTGTGATTGCAATGTGGGCCAAGTGTTATTGCTAGGTCGTACCTTGCCTTCCTTCCCGATTGATCTGTGGGTGTTCTCTGTTGTGGTTTTAGGTGGTCTATCAACAGTTGATAAATGGATAAGTTGTATGTCAGTATATCCTTACTTCTGTCAAGGGTCTGGCGCTTTCGGGAAGGGGATAGGTTCCTCTCTCAGCCTAGTTCTGCTGTGTATGCCCCTATGGGCATTCTTTCTAGTTATGGAGTGAAGAGCCAGGATTTGAGGCGTTTCCTGAATTGTAGGCGATTTCTTGTGTTCCGTATGTTCTTTAGTACCTCATTCCAGGTTTTTGGTGCAAGGTGAGAGAAAGAGGATCCTCTGAGTTTTTTTTGATGTATGATTTGGGTTCCAGACAGATGTCGCTACTGGATCTGAGTGGTCTTGTAGTGTGATGTACGTTTATTTTTCTTCTAAGGAACTCTGCACCTTGGTTGTGGATTGTTCTGTGTGTTATGCACATTGATTTGAACTTGATCCATTGTTTGATGGGTAGCCAGTGTAGAGTTTTCAGTTCTGGTGTAATGTGTTCTCTTCAAGGTAGGTTAAGGAGCTGTCTTGCCACTGCGTTTTGTATGCGTTGGAGTTTATTTAGGAGTCGTTCAGGCAGGCCTAGATATAAGCTATTGGCCTAGTCTAATCTGGACATGATGAGAGCGATGACGGTGGTTGTTTTGTTTGTGAATGAGAGGAATGGTAGGATCCTTTTTGCCGCTTGCAGGAGAAAGAAGCATTTCTTGATTAGGGCGTTTACTTGTGGCTCTAGAGTGAGTACATTGTCCATTTTACAATCGATGATGGGGCTGGTTTCTCACCAAGTTCTGTTGGCCATGGGATGTAGAGGTTGTCTTCTCCGTTTTTTGCGATGATCATTATTTTGGTTCTGCCTGGATTGAGTTTGAGGTAGTTTGAGTTCATCCAGTTGTATATTTCACAAAGGCAGTTCTCTAATGTTGAGTTTTCTTCTTCAGAGTCTTGTATTTTATAGACTATTTGTGTGTCGTCCGCGTAGTTGTAACAAGTGAGGCCATGTCTTTCGATGATTTGAATTAGTTGAGACAGGTAGATGTTGAATAGTAATGGCAAGAAGGATGATCCTTGTGGGACTGCGCATGACGATTATCTTGGGCTTGATTTGGAAGGTTTCATCCATAAGTTTCTGTTCTGTTTGTTAGGAAGGATTTGATGCATAGTAAGGCATTGTCGGCGATTCCAAATTCTTCTAGTCTCATGATGAGGATGTTGTGGTTAACTGCGTTGAATGCAGCAGAGAGATCTAAAAGTATCAGAGCGGTGTTGTTGTTTGAGTCTGCATTTGCCTTTAGATCATCCTAGATTGAGAGCAGTGCTGTTTCTGTTCCTCTCATCGGTCTGAAGCCTACTTGTGCCTGGTTAAATAGGCAGCGTTCCATGAATTCTTGGTTTGTTCTATCTATGTGTGTTTCCAGAAGTTTAGCTGGGTAGGGGATGTTGGAGATGGGTATGATAAAAACGACTAGCTGCATTGTGAAGTAACTCATCAAACTGGACCACAATGAGCAAAAAAGTGGCCCATTTAGACCCAAAAACTGTCTCACCCTAGCATTTTGCATTTTTGGTTTGGGCATTGCCCTATTGCTCTATAGGCCAGTCCGAGCCTGGTGGCTCATCCATAATGGGCGAGGTGGCATTGACCCAGCGGACCCCTCACCCATTATGGAGGAGGCAAGGAGCCAACCCAGCGAAACACTGAGCAGCACCTCGGCTGCTTTTTCTAGCTGAGGGAGTGCTCCTGGGTTGGCTGAACTGTCAAAGGGAAAGGTTCAGTTCCCCAGCCGCACATGCTGGGGGCGTTTTGCCTCACCAACCTTGCATAGTTTATTGGAAATGCTGGCTCAGGAACTGCATTTCTGTATGTGCGAGGGAGAGCTCCTGCGCCTCCTCGCATATTGGACAGATCAGCCTGGAGCAGGGCATTCCAACACCCACACGTAAGGCCCCTGCACATATGTGCAGGAACCAGGAAGTTCTTGCTTCCCAATTCCTGTTCATGATGCAGGAGCTAGAGCGCTGGAGAGGAAACTTCAGGACCGGGGCAGAATGTAAGTTTATGTTCATTTATTTTCTATTTAAATATGTGTATGGATGCATGTATGCTTGTGTTATGAGTGAGTGTATGATAATGGATGCTCTTGTGAATGATGTGCTTGCTGTGTGAATGTGTTTGTTTTGGTCTGTGCAGCTGATTTTGGTGAGTGGGGGGAGGAGGGTTGTACAACAAAGTCATCTTAAAAATACTTTTGTTGCACAATCCCCCTGCTCACCTGCTAAAATCCACTCTCCTTCTGAGGCGCTGTAGAGCCCAGGGGACAAGGTTGGTATTTTTAATTTGGACATTGATCATAGATCTCCAGTTAAAAATACCATGCTTTCCCCCAGGTATTCCCAGCACCTTGCAAATACAAGGCGATGTGGGGCACAGGGTACAGGGATGGTATCCTTTTACTGGACATCTATAATAGAGGTCCAGGAAAAAATATCATGCCTGCCCCCTGGACTCCCCAATGCCAATTGCAAACTGTTTGACTCTTTATTCCATTTATTTTAAATTATGCTCTAAAATGTAACATTTTAACCCATTATTTAATTTAAAAAATCCTGGCGGGAACCTTTCCCAAACTCCCTTGATTGGTTTGGGCTCCCTTGCTGCGCTCGTCGCTATGGCATATCTGGGGGAAATATTTATGCCCCTCCACTTACAAAAATTCACCAGCTGCCACTGGCCCTGGAACTTTGCTGGGAGCAGGGTGGGGGAGCCAAGGGACTGTGCTGGGAGTAGGATGGGTGGGAGCCATGGGATAGTGGTGGGAGCAGGGTGTGGAGAAAACAGGGCCTGTGGTGGGGTGGGAAGAGCCCAGGGACTGGGTAGGAGTGGGATGAAGGTGCTCAGACTGTGATGGGAGTAGGTGGGGAAGCACAGGGACTATACTGGGAGTAGGGTGCAGTGATGGCACGCAATTGTTCATAGCCATTTGGATTTACTGTCCATTTGGCATTTTTGGGGGGGCTGGCCTGCCCACAATTGTTCTTGGGGGGGGGCAGGCCTAAAATGTTTCAAGACCACTGCTCTAGTGCTAGAATTATGATTAGTAAGCAATACAGGAAATACTTAATTTGTAAGTAAATAAGTGCCAGGGTCCAAATATTCTATGTCAAGACAGGAGGCTCGGATTATGCTTTCTTACACTTTACTTCTCAAGCAGCTTTACAAAAAAAAACACATAATAAACAGTAACAAAGCTAAAAAACTACAAGTGCCACTTTCGTTAGTCTTTGGTAGTCCAAGGTATTATTGGTCCATGATATGATATGATATTTTATTTGTAACGCGCTCGTACACAAGTGTTACAGAGCGCGATAAGGCAAGGGAGGGGAACAGGGGAGAGACAAACAACGATCTTACTAGGCCCAGTGACATTGAGAACGTGCAAGTGCAGGGGAGAGGAGAGGGGAAAAGTGCATGGGGGGAGTGAAAAGTGCAGAGTAGTGGAGAAAAGATAAATAGTAATAAATACAATAATTAGGTGATATAGGCAATAAACAGTGGTAGTGCAGCCAGCAAGTGGCAAGTGCTGTATTTACTGCAGCAGACTTAGGAAGGTCTAAATAAGTGCAGAAAGAGAAGAAAAAGAAGGGGGTGGGGGACTGTATGGGTACAGATACAGGGCCTCATTATAACTCAGGCGGTCCGGAAATAACGGTGGCGGTAAACCGGACCGCCTGATCCCGACTCCTGCAGGCGGGAGGTGATGTTCCCGCCAGATCTGACCTGGCGGGTTTATCACCGCCCGCCTGCAGGCGGACGAGGAAACACCGGCAGCATTACGAGATGCTGCCGGTGTTTCCATGATTCCCATTCCCATCGAGTACCATAGGACTCGATGGGAATGGGGTTTAACACCATTCCGCCTCGGTGATTCCCGGAAAACCGGGGTTGTAATGCCCCGGTAATTCCGGGAATCACGGAGGCGGAATGGTAAGACGAGTCCGGCAGTAACCAGGCGGTTTTACCGCCGCAGTTACCGCCGGACTCGTAATGAGGCCCACAGTCTCCAGTGCAAGGGGTGGCCAGGAGGCAGTGCAGGACGGTGGCAGGGTGAGCAGGTACCTGGGCCCAGGGGACAGAGGGTGGCCGGGTGCACAGTGCCAAGAGAGAACAGATCAACAGGGGGGAGGGGTAGCGAAGGCAGAGGCAAAGAGGAAGGTCTTGAGGTGCTTTTGGAACCGAAGATGGTTCTCCTCAAGTTTTAGAGTGGCAGGGAGGCTGTTCCAGAGGGAGGCCCCAGCCGAAGTCAGATCTACCCCTAGCTCGTTTCTTAGAAAAACAGCTGACCCTGAGGGAGTTAGAGGCAGAGGAGCAAAGAGCTTGAAAGGGGTGGTATTTGCGGAGGGATAGCTGAATGTATTTTGGACCCAGGCCCCAGAAGCCTTGTGGACAATGCAGAGGGTTTTGAATGTAATCCTTGCATCCACTGGAAGCCAATGGAGAGATTTCAGAGCTGGAGAGATACGGTCCCAGGGCTTGAGGCCTAGGACAAGTCTTGCAGTCCTGTTCTGGATTAGTTGCAGATGGCAGAGAGTAGAGCCGGGTAGATTTAGAAAGAGGCTGTTACAATAGTCTAGCCTAGAGAGAACCAGAGCTTGGGAGACAGTGAGCTTCTGGGGAAGGAGAGGAAAGGAAGAGTACGTCTCAGGAGGTGCAGTAGAAAGTTTGCCTTTTTTGAGACCTCAGATATGTGGGAGGAGAAGGAAAGTGTGGAGTCAAAGATGACCCTGAGTTCTTAGCCTCGCAGGTGGGGGTAGGAGGAGGGCCAAGGGAGGCCGGCCAGAGAGTGAGGGGAAAGGATGGTGAAGGTGTGCCGATGAGGAGGATCTCTGTCTTGCTGGGATTCAGACAAAGATCATTGGCGGCACTGGAAGTTTGAGCAGAAAATGGCAATACAGTGGACGAGAGTTGCCAGGTATTGGTTGAAAAGCCAGGGCGAGAGGTTGGTCCCCTGGGGAACACCACAGGTAGAGAGGAAGATAAAGGATAGGAAGGACAGTTGGACCTGCGAGGGTCGATCAGAGAGGAAAGAGGTCAGCCAGGCCACAGCCTTATCAGTGATACCCAGGTTATCACTGAGACGGTTGAGCAGGATGGTATGGTTGACCGTGTCAAAGGCAGAAGAGTGATCGAGTAGAATGAGGACAGAGGGACTGTTAGAGTCCAGGTTGGAGAGATCTTCACGGATGTTCAGCAGAGCAGTTTCCGTTCTTCTGGCCATGAATAAACACGTGATAAGCCTGACCAATCCACAAACATATATTCCCAAAAACACTGCTACTACTTTGTAACTCCTCTTTCTTTGCTGCTGGGGCAGCAAGTTAAATACATTACTTGCTTTATTTATTATTATCGCTTACATTTGTGTGTATTATATCACGTGTTAATTGCAGTGCATGTGCAGCGTTATTCATGGTGTGGTGGAGCATTTCCGCGTAAGTATCTCTATATTCACTGTGGTTGCCGTCAGAACCAGGCTAACGCTCCGGCGACCACAACAGCTCAAGAAAGCAATAGAGGTCATTGCGTTTATGGAAGAGAGTGAAGCGCAACGGGACCTTGTAGTTCCGGCACTTCATATCTTCTTCCATGACCGTTGGTGAGGAGCACGAACGCCAGGAACGGTCGCTCTAACAGGAAAAGCACCTAGCTGCACGGTGCATATAAGAACACAAACGGAGAGTGTCAAAAACTGTCAGAAGAAAGTATGATGTGCGTGCCATATGCACAGGGCCCCTGCAGGTCATGAGAGCCATTGCAGCTCCTTTAAGTGACGGGCACCATCCCTGGTAAAACCTGGTGCTGAATGATCAGCTTCTGGTCTCACTAAATATATATATATACAATCTTGTAAATTTACGGCTAGCAGGCCCAAGACTCCTGTATTGACTTTACAGATATATCGACAACCTGCCTGGTAATATTACATATTAGCCATGAGCACTTCCAGTTTTGAAGGGAAGGCTAGCATTAGCCAGGAGAGAATTCACCCAGGCATGGGACAGGTATTACAGGTGACTCTGGGAGCTAGATTGGGACATGGTTGCCAACAGTTTACACTGATGGAGGATTGGCTAAGGTTCTCCCAGGGTATGGAAGAGCTTAAAGGGGTAAGAGAACACAGGAGAGTAAAAGGAGGAAGAAAAGCAGCCAGCGGGTCACAAGAGACCCAGACCCCTCGGAAAGGCGACACAAAAAAGAAGGGTGGTAAGAGAAAGAAGGTACGATCCATAGTAAGATCTAGCAGATGGCGAGACAGGTCATCCAGTAGTTCAGAAAAAGGAGATGACGACTGGCAAGATGAGTTCTCTGAGGAGGAGGTGGTCTCAATATCATCCTCAGACAAAGAGCGTAAGAAAGCTCCAAAGAAAAGGAAAGTCGTTGACGACGATGCAGATGGTGACGATTTTGACTCTGAGGCACTTATCCATCCTTGGTCTTCAGAATGGTAGCTGGCTAAGAAAATAGCTTATTTTAAGAAGCGCCTTAGGGCACCAATGGCGAAGGAGGTCAGAAACAAGTTAAGGGCAGAATGCCCAAGACCGCACCTCCCTGAAGGGATTGCTGACACTCCAGAGATCGACGATAAAATGGTGACTTTCATAGGGAAGTACATGAAAGATCTGAGGAAATGCATGGACAGGTCCTGGCAATCTTGCCAGGACAAGATTTTGGACATTGTGGGTCTGCTCGTGAAAATAATTCAGATGGCTGAGGAGGCCCGCGAGAAAAATGAGGCAGTAGATCCGGTGGTGTTAAATGGATGGGCACAAAGGGCCATTTGCATGTTGGGAAATACCAACTGCACAAATACAACCAAAAGGAGGAGGTCGCTGTTGGTAAAAATAGATCCCAAACTTCGCGAGATGGCTACCTTGGAGTCAGCAGCTGCTGCAAAGGGGAAACTGTTTGGGGACTCCTTTATAAAGGAGCTTACAAAATTTGCTAATTCGTAAGCGGCAATCGACAAAGCACAGGCCTCCCTCAAGAGGGTTTTCGGCAGGCACATTTTCAGGAGGGCTAGCAGAGGTAGGGGCTGCTCTACCAGCCGTTACCTGTACAACAGTCCCTTCAGTGATAGAACACAATGGAGAGAACAAGAACACCGGAAACCAAGCCTCTTCCTTCCCTCCCAAGGTAAAGGAAGGGGCAGAGGCTTGCGACAAGGAGACCAGAGGCTGGTGACAAGGAGATCACCAACAAAATAGCACAGGTGAGAGCAAGTGAGCTCAAGCACGCAGTAAGTGTAGATCTCCCTGCAGTATGTGGGAAATTAGCAAAGAATGTAGACTATTCGCATACCATATCCAAAGATGCTTGAGTCTTGGACAAGGTCCAGGGGTTTCACATAGATTTTTACATGACACCAAGGCAGACAACTCTCCCAAATAGTATATGCCCAAGCATAGAAGATCAGCAATTGCTAGAATCAGAACTCCTTAATAGGTTTCACAAGCAATGTGTTCCTGGTCAAAGGGAAACACAAGCTGAGGCCAATTATCAACTTGAGAGGGCTGAACAATTTTATGACTTACAGACATTTAAAAATGGAGGGGATTCACCTCCTAAGGGACATATTAATACAGGGAGATTGGGTGGCTAGGATAGACCTACCCTTGCAATCATGTAAGTCAATGAATGTATTTGCATCATGATTTATTGTGATATTATCGTAATGATATTGATGTGATGTCATGACACGATTTCCCACACTCTTTGATTCAGTGCACTGAGATATGTGTTTCATTTTAGGTACCGTAGTGAATAACATGCCAGTTGGGAACTGAGAGATGGAGGAATTTCATTGGTGATCGCATTTACCGGTTGGGGCGCAAAATTTGATCCTCAAAAGAAAGAGGAGGTTACAAAAGAGTAGCAGTGCAGTGTTTATGGGACTATATGGTTGTGGATTGGTCAGGTTTATCGCATGTTTATTCATGAGCCAATAATACCTTGGACTACAAAGACTCTTACTAAAGTGGGACTTGTAGTTTTTGATTTTGTTACAGTTTGTTATTGTTTTCTTTTTGTAAAGCTGCTTGAGAAGTAAAGTGTAAAAGAAAGCATATTCCTTCGCCTCCGTCTCTTTAATACAATTATGACTTTCTGGAACGAATGTGTTAAAATCTGAATTTTACAGCACAGCTCACTTCTCACTGCTGCTGTCACCCACTGCATTGTGAAGATACTTGAAATTGTACCTGGGTTGATGTGTACACTGCCCATAGCAGATGTGCAATTTAAAACTGCAAATCAAAATATAAGAGCAGATATGTCTTGAAATGAGACACCATGTTCCCCTGATTTCAGCCCTCACATGGCAGGAACCATCATCCCTCCATCATCATGATGCCAGCACTTAATGCAAAGCCCCAGGGAGACCGACAGACTTACAACAAAATGGCTTCTAAATTCGATTAATCACTCTACAAAGAATAGCACTATGAATGAATGTGCTGAATCCGACCTGCAACCCTGCTTTATAATAAATGAAGTTTCATTTTCTGCTGTTTCCAGTGCAGACCAAGGAGAATCTACAAAGTCTAAGGTGGCGGCCGCCATGCGCATTGGAGGGCTTTCCCATATTGCCACTGCGCTGCTTTGCCTCATCCCCACAATGATTGGCCAAGATACAGTCTATCAGTTGCCAGTAACAAGAGCCGGAAGGCCCAGCAAATCGCACAAGCAAGGTCATCTCCTGTCGTGGCCTGTAAAGGTCTTCTGTTCCTTTAAGTGAGAAGCCCCTCTGTTGGGAGCGTGTTCCATGAGGCAAGGGGAAATGGAGGAGTGTTGGCGTGAGTACGCCAGTTCCAGTTTGTAGTTGAATAAAGAAGGCTGTTCCTTAATCCCTCTGACTCTGCGTCCTTTATATGTGTATAGTAAGCCCAGTCTGGGCAACAACTGGTGACGAGGATCTCTCCCGCGAGTCAGAGTCCTTTCCAGCGGGTGATCCCACCTCGCTTGGGTCCATATGAGCGGCTGGTGATCCCACTGAGTTGCTTCCTTGTGTTCCACGGTGCTGCTCTCTGCGCCCCGGTGACTGGTGATCCTGCCATGACACGTCCTTCATCGCTGGGCGCCTGGCCTGTGAACAGTCCTAATTCGGACGAGGACGCGTCTGTTTCTGACACCGGCAGCCCACCTCCATCCCTGAGAGCGTGCGTCCGGAGACGCTGCGCACAACACGACTGGCAGCAGCATGCACGTGGCCAGGGCCGCCGCCACAGAAGAGCGTGGTGACCGCCATCACCCGCCCCCAACTGTGACCACGCCCACCTCCACTCGCCCACTGCAGATAAGAAACAGGGGCATACCCACGCAATGGCGGGGAGCGACCACAGGAAGTCTAAGCAGTGACCGCTGTGGCTGTCTCCACCCAGCTTCAACGGGGACGGCGACTGACAGCTCACACCTATCCACGCAGCACCGCAGAGAGGCTGCTGGAAAGAAGCAGGGCCCACCCACACAGCTCGACTGAAAGGCTACCAGAGGTCAGTGCACCACCATACTCTAGGAGCAGCCTCACTCATTTACGGCTCCTCCTCTGCCTTCTGTCACAACGCCATACTTGCCTGCCACAGACCAGAGGCTCTGGTGTACGCCTCCACTGCAGTTTCTAGTGACTCACACATGCAGTGCCACTGGGAAGCCCTCAATCCTTTACCCACTGCTGAGCCCATTGCCCTAGAAGTATTTCACCCAGGAATCAAGGAGACACCCTGTTAAGGGGACGTTTCAGCCACCATGGGCGAACCTGCTTCACCGCCCCCTGCCTGCTCACAGCACAAAGTCTGTCCTCCTGCGTATGTCCCTACCCTTTTCTATGTCCAAGTCTAACGCTGTTTGTCTTTAGGCTTATAACGCGCCGTAAGCCTGCGGGCATCAGGGCGCGGGGAAGCAGAGATGTTAAATTCATGCATGGAAGCTTTAAGGGTTCAAAGTGTCTCCACTGCACTGATAATATTGTAGTGATGCTTCAAGGCTATTGGAAAAGAGAGGTTTTCAGGGCCTTCCTGAAACTGAGATAACAGAGATAATTTCCTTCTTGTCTCAGGATCGCCGGTAACCTGTTCCAATATTTTGCCGCCTTGACAGGGAAAGATCTTCCCCTACCTGTTGCCCTTTTGGCCTCTGGTATATTTAATAGACCTGCGTCTGCTGATTTTAGGCATCTTTGGGACACATATATGGAGAATTGTTTTTTAAAGTAGGCCGGTGCTTCCCCGAATAGACATCTATGGACTATCGTCATCGCCTTAAACTTAACTTTGTCCTCTATTTTAAGCCAATGCAATTCTTTTCTGCCTTCTAATATGTGGTCTCTGTGTTTTTTCTTTTTAATGATGCGAGCCACGTCATTTTGCATTACTTGGCATTTTGTTAACTCCCTCTTTGAAGCTTCCAGTAGCAATGCATTTCCGTAATCCAAACGAGACAGCAAAATTGCTCTAGTGATGGTAGCCGAATTTGTCTCGTTAATGAAGTGTCTAATAGCTCTCAGAAGGCCCAGGTAGTACATGTTGTTTTTGTACAGATAGTTAACCTGTGCTCCGGAGCCTAAAGAGGCTTCCACCATCATACCCAGAGTTTTTACCTTAGATACTACTGGTATGATGGCTTCTTTAATGTGGAAAGCCTTGTATTGGGCGTTCAGCTTGGACCTAGCTTGTTTCGATCCAAACACAATTAATTCAGTTTTTGTGTTTAGACACATCCAGTGTCTCAGCATCCAGGTGTCAATGATATTATATATTTCTTCTATTTTCGCGCTGTCCACTGCGTAGTCTCCTGTCAGTTCGAAGATTAGTTGCGTGTCATCGGCGTAATTGGTGAAAAACACGCCGATTTTTTCTAGCAGGGAACAGAGACTTCTTATGTAAAGATTAAAGAGTAGAGGAGACAGGCTAGCTCCTCGAGGGACTCCAAATAGTATAGGGGTTGCTTCTGAGAAGTTTCCACCCCAGTGTATTCTCGCTTTCCTATCCTTCAGGAAGGATGCTAACCAGGCCAGTGCTGTTGGCGAGCACCCCACTAATGTATCTAATGCTTATTGGAGTAACTGGTGGTCTACCAGGTCAAACGCAGCGCTAAGGTCCAGCAGCATGAGTAACCCGGGTTTGGCTTTCTCTATCAGCTCCAGCATGTGAGCCTGTAAATCCAGCTTGGCTGACTCTGTGCTGTGAGCCACCCTAAAACCTGATTGTTGTACATGTAGTACATCTTCAGTTCTCACATATTTTTGTAGCTGATTGGTAGCTATTTTGTCTAAGATTTTCAAAATAAAATTAGTATTCGTAATAGGGCGGAGATTGCTAGGATCCTTGGGATCCAAACCTGCCTTCTTTACTAACAGGGTTATCGTAACATTTTTTTATAACATCTGGGACTGAACCCTCAGAGAAGGAAGCATTGACTAACCTAGTCAGGATAGGTGTGAAAAGTTCTTTATGATCCAGAATGATCTTAGTTGGAAGGATATTTTCGGCGCAAGAGGTGGGTTTCATTTTTGACATCACCTTACATAGATCTTCCTCGGAGACAGCTGAGAAATTAAATCTCTCTCTCTCGTTAGGAGTGGGATTTTCTCCCGGGAGGATCCCTATGCTGGTGGTGTCTTTAGCTAATATGATGTTATTCCTAGCTTTTAATATTTTGGCAGCGAAACCCTTCTGTACCCTGTCACAGTCTTCCTTTGAGGGAATATGTGGAGGAGAGAGAATCTTTGGTTTTTCCAAGTCCTTGAGTAATTCAAAGAGTTTGCTAGTCGAATTTGGGGCTGCCTCTATTTCTTTATTATAGTAATTAGACTTTGCTTCTTTGACTGCCTTTCGATACACATGGTCCGCGCTTTTCCAATCCTCCCTATTTTCCTGGGTTTGGTTCCTTCGCCATGTTCGTTCTTTGGCACGTTTTACTTGTTTGAGTTTATTGGTATGCTCGTTATACCATTTGTCTGGTGAGGGCGACTCACCGCATCTGCGAGATGTATTCCTCAATCTAGTGGGGGGAAGGTGAAAATCATTGTCAAGACCATCTCAGCAGCTGACCAGCCTGATTTTGCTGCCCTGATTACCGCCCTTGACAAGCGACTCATTATTGAACCGAATAGGGACTATGAGAGATATCTATTCAATCAGTGCACGGAAAAACCTCAAGAGACAGTAGATGAGTACATAACCCACCTGAGAGTCAAGGGAGCTCACTGCCAGTTTGATGCCTTCTCCCTGGATGAAGCCATACGCTTGTGGATCATAGAAGGTTGCCTGTCTCCCACACTCAAGAAACAACTGTTAAAAAAGCCCCTCACAATCCCGGAAGTGAGCAAACTGGCGAGAATCTTCGAGAGGGTTGATGCCCAAGCCACTTGGTGACAGGGGCGTCAGCACCTAAGCATGACAACACAGAACTCATTGCAGCAACTCAGCAGGTAGCCCTGTGACCAGGTGAGAGGGGGGTCGTATCCTATAGACAATCCAACCTTCCAGGTCCCAAACAACAGAGACAGTGCTATCGGTGCGGCATGGCGTTCCCCCAATCAGGGTCGTGTCCGGGGCTGTCGCAAAGGTGCACCAACTGTGGGAGAGAGCGACATTTCCAATATGTCTGAAGGGAAGGTAGACCGTTTCTTACCCCAAAACCCCAGGTGTCCACCAGAATGCTGTACCGGCCACCGCAACCACAATACTTTCAGCACAGGTTCTTCCAGCCTAACCAATGGCGGTATATTTGTGCCGTTGATGAATACCAATACCCAGACTATTCACAAGACTACGGATACCAGAAACAACCATCCCGCCTGGTGGACGAATATGACGGACCCCCTGAGGGATACCCAGAAGAGGAAAGTTGATACATGTACATCCCTCACCCGGGCACTCCATAATATGACCAACCGGCACAGGATGAATATATCAACCTCATCGAAGACAGCAAGGAGGTCAAGGAAGTCCTGAGAATCCCTGTCAAGATGGGCAACAGCCCTTTTTAATTTCTAGTAGACTTTGGCACCACTGTGAACATCATGGGGGAGCAGGAATATCTAAGAATCTCAGACAAACCACCACTGGAGACGATCCACTCCCAGAGATTACAGTGGGGTGTGGCAAAGCCCCTGCATGCCATTGGTCACTTTAAGCGCCACCTCCTCTTTAAAGGGCGGCAGACCGACACAACCATCCATGTCATCCGAAGCCCCACCAATGGTTGATGTCTCCTCAGCTAATACACAGCCTCGTGCCTGGGGCTCATCAACATTCACTTCAGTGCTGATGACGTGATAGTGTCGGCTGCCATCAGCCACAAAAGAGAGGATGACGTTAGAGCCATTGCTGCTGGTGACCCTCAGGAACTCATCACCAAACAATACATTATGGAGAGGTTCCCCCAACTCTGCACAGGTCTAGGAAAACTAAAGGGCCCACCAATCAAGCTACACATTGATCCATCAGTACTGCCTGTCCCCCAACATCCCAGGCGCGTTGGCTTCCATCTTCGAGAGTTGCGGTCTCCAAAGACCTCAACCAACTGCTCATGGATGGCATCATCGAGCCAGCCACCGGGCCGACTCCGACTCCATGGGTATCCCCCCTGGTCATTGTGCCAAAGGAGGGTGGGAGGCTGCGCCTGTGTGTCAACATGAGGATGGCTAATACTGGCATCCAGAGGGAGAGGTATTGGGCCCAAGCATTGAAGACATGCTTGTGCAACTCAAAAATGCCAGAATGTTCTCCAAATTGGACCTGATACAGGGATACCACCAATTAGAGTTGCATCCCGATTCAAGGGTGATAACAACGTTCGCCACCCACGAAGGGTTGTTTCGATATCGGCGCTTGAACTTTGGAATCTCGTCTGCAGCTGAGATTTTTCAGGAAGCTGTTCGACAAGTCATCAGACCAATACAAGGAGCACTGAACTACAGTGATGACATTCTTATTTTTGGTGCGTCCAAAGAAGCTCACAACGCTGCTTCCCTAGCCACCTGTGCGGCAGTCCAGGCTGCGGGCCTGACCCTTAATATCGACAAGTGTCACTTCAGTAAATTCAAGTTGACATTTTTTTGACACATTTTCTCAGTCGACGGGATGACCCCCCAACCCTGACAAAGTTGACACCATCACCAAGCTGAGGGAGCCACAACAGGTGGCTGACGTTCGATCTTTTCTGGGGATGGCTGGATACTGTGCGAGATACATCCCTCACTACGCCTCGATTACCGAGGCACTCAGGAAATGACTGCAATAAGAGGCTGTGTTCGAGTGGTCCCCTGCATGCCAACTGGTGTTCGATTCCATAAAAAATGCCCTGATGGAGGCCCATTGCCTGGCATACTTCAACCCTGCATGGCAACCAGAGATAACCATGGACACCAGCCCTGTTGGCCTGGGGCCATCCTTGCAAAGACAAGCGGAGCAGACATCAATCCCAGACACAGCGTGGCATAGACCAGTAGAGCTCTGTCCATGCCTGAATCTGGGTACTCACAGGCCGAGAAGGAGAGCCTGGTCGCTGTCTGGGCCTGTGAGCATTTCCACACTTTATTATTGGCAAAAAGTTCACCTTAATCACAGATCAGGCCTTGTTGTCCCTGTACGGCAACCCACTCACCAAGATGCCCCCGAGGATCGAGCACTGGGGCATCAGACTGCAGGAGTACGACTACGACATAGTGCACTGACATGGAAGCAAACTGAATCCGGCAGACTACTTCCCCCGCCACCCTGCGGGCCCTCCTATTGCTCGGGCCGGCACCGTTGCATACATCGACTATGTTACTACCATCTCACTCCCGCCTGCCCTGTCCCTGGACCTCCCTGGCCATCTACCTGACGAACAATAACAGATGGAGGGACTACCATCGTGCAACCCTGGCTCACCCGGGGGTGTGCAAAGAGGAGATGGAGAGTGTAGCAAGAGTGCAGTCCGAGCTTACCGTCAAAGGTTACAACATCCTACTGAGAAGCTGCTGCATTGTAATCCCCGCAGCACTCAGGGCCGAGGTAGTTCAAACCATCCATGAGGGTCACCGGGGAGCTGAAAATACCAAAAGGCAACTGAGCTGCCACGTCTGGTTCCCTTTTCTGTAACTCGTTGGTCGATGAGTGGATCAAGAACTGTCTCGCTTGCCAGTGCGCCGCACCGGCAGAACCCCCGTCACCACTTCAACCAACACGTATCCCAGAGAGGCCCTGGGAGCGAGTCGCGGTTGATTTCTATGGACCGTTAAAGTTGGGGGAGTACCTTCTCCTCATTGATGAGTACTCACGGTTCACCATTGTGAAGAAAATCGCCACTACCGCATTTCCTCATGTTGCAGCCATCCTAGATGAAGTGCTCAGTGAATGGAGTATCCCAAGAGTGATAAAGTGTGAAAATGGCCCGCCATTCAAGACACTAGCGAAGCATCTAGGTTTCAAGCACTGAGGTGGCCTCAAGCGAATGGTATGGCAGAGCACTTCATGGCGCCCATAAAGAAAACCCTCCAAAGGGCCTGCATAGAGGCCACCAATCCTCATCCAGCTTTGTGCAGGCTCCTACGGGACTATTACAGTACCCCACACGAGGCCACTAATAAGACCCCGGACGAGCTGATGGTACGATATGATGTACACACTCGTATCGTGAGAAAGTCCTCGATCCCGGAGAAGCAGAGGTTGAGGTCATCCAGAGAGGCACAGAGATGAAGGAGAAGACTAAGCAGAAGTCAGACTCGAGGCGCGGGGCGGTGCCCAAGGACTTCCAAATTGGGGACAAAGTCCTCGTACAACAGCCAATGGTCAAGAAGACAGACTCTCGCTACGCCCCGAAACCCATGAATGTCACTGCTGTGAAGGGGACGATGGTGACTGCCCAAAATGAGGACAAGGAGATCACGAGAAACAGCTCCTTGTTCAAACACTTTGTTAAGAGAGAGGACTATAAATTGCCTCCGCCGGATCCGGTCCCGGAAGCAAGAGAGCCTCGGGATGACCTGTGGGTCCCATCCAGTGGGGACGCAGGACACGGCTGGTCGGTCCTCGACCCGCCAGAAGCAGGAGAGTCGAGTGAAAAGGGCACTAGACCTCAGCGGGTGACGCAGAAGCCGTTACACTGGGTTGAAGAGTGCTAAGTCGGATGTCTGAACATTTGTCCGGGGGTGGTGTAAAGGTTCTCTGTTCCTTTAAGTGAGAAGCCCCCTCTGTTGGGGGCGTGTTCCATGATGCAAGGGGAAAGGGAGGAGTATTGGCGTGAGTATGCAAGTTCCAGTTTGTAGTTGAATAAAGAAGGCTGTTCCTTAATCCCCCCGACTCTGGGTCCTTTATATGTGTATGGTAAGCCCAGTCCTGGCAACAGAGCCTGGATGCCTGGCTACAGACCCTTGATCGCCGTAGTTTAATTCCATGGAGTAACACGTGCCCTCATCTCCTTTTTGGCCGCTGCACAGGTGACCACAGCATAGGCAAGCCCTTTTCTGGTGTGCGCAATCTGGTCTCCCCTGCCTCGACATCAGTATCGTCTATAAACCCCCACACTTCTGATGCTCCTGTTCCCTCTGACACACCTCCTTCGCACAATGACCCTCTGAAAACTCGTAGCCTCTCCACACAAGTGTTATCATGCCGAACACTATCTCTGCTTGCAATCAGCAGCAATGCGCTTAGGCCCACATTTACCAATGCTACCATCTCTGCCTAGAACGCTACTGAGGCTTCCTCTGCCTCTACTGCCGAGACTGACGCGAGCGCTATAAATGACCACGCCAACTATCAGCCGCACAAACCCACACTAACGCTTGTTAACTTTACCTATGGTTACTTTCGCTCCGGTAGCCCACTTACCACAAACACGGCCACTGCTGCCCACAAGCATTCTGCTCCCACTCACAATGTCCTAACTGTTCTGGAAAACTATTTTGAATTAACTGCTGCCTCGTTTGATTTGGGATTCACCACTATGAGGTTGTCTCTGCCCAATGCCCCGCTTGAGGGGTCCACTGCTGCCAAGTGTGATGTTGTGCCCCTTTAAGGAAAAGGGGCCCCTGTAAAGGACTCCTGCTCATGTCACATGTCAGTGACCACATCAATTAAAGGGATGAGCGGTTTCGTCAGTTCAGACCAACTGACTCCTGTCTACTGAGTCATTCTTTCTGCAGCGCACTGCTGGTGCTGCGTACAGGCAGATGGGTCTTCCCCAGAGGCGTAGAGAGGGTAGGGCCTGAGTGGGCAAGGGCCACCCCAAATCTGTAAATGCCTACTCAGCAGCGCTGTGTGATCGTGATGTGTGCCTGTGTGATGATGGGCTGACAGGGTGCTCCCTGTCATTGTGTCGTCTGGGTGTGTCAACCCCCAGCAATGATGAGCCTGACCCCACTACCCTGGGAGTCCAGGCATAACACTAATGTATTTGAGCCATGCTATAAGCCCCATTAATGTCCTGCATGCTATCATGATGTTTCTGCTGCTGTGCTTGATTTGGGAAATTCCCCTACAATGTTATCTCTGCCAAATGCCTCGCTTAGTGGGTCTGCCCCTGCCAAAGTGTTTCAACCTTGTGATATGACCTTTAGGACACAAGGCTTGAACTGCAAGAAAGTTTTGCACTTGCCTAATTCTCTCCCTAATTCGATCATTTTACATGAACTCTGCTTAAATTCTTTGGCCTCTAAGCTAATGTGGAGAAGATTGGGAAATTTTGTAAAAATGCTTCAACTGCCGTGTAATTCATTGCATGAGGACCTAGCTTTAATGATTGTAAATGGTAATCCATCGTCTGTTAACAGGTTCCAAACAGAAATGTGTGAGATTCTACAAAATCTGGCACTTAAGCCGGTTGATTTGAATTTGCGCCGCCAAACAGTGAAAACAACACTCTTTCAGTGGGATTGGGCTAGAACCCACAATATGATTGGTTTGCTCAAATCCTGCACAGAATATGCAACTTTTATGCATAAACAGAACCACTACTTCTTTATATTATCCTATTTCCTTGTCCCGAGTTGAGGAGAACTTATATGCGTTTTCGTATGAACTTATTTCCAACCAAACAAAGGATGACGCATTGGAAGAATGGGTTAGAGATTACGATGACGTAATGTGTCGATTTTGCCAGAATGAGCCTGAAACTTTGAAACATTTGACAGTGTATTGCTCACACTTTGATTCTGTAAGATTGTTCCACTTGACACGCTATCTTAATGCTCACACTGTTTCAGCACAGGAAACATTGTGGATGCAATACATGTGGGGCCCCCAAAAATCTCTACTTATAGCATTGGGACCACTTTTAAAGTTTATTGAATATAAACTTGTTCTATATAATCATGCAATGTTTAATTAAGTAGGCAACTTACTGTGATCTTGCTTATTTTCTCTAGATTGCACAAAAACGTTGCAAATGCTATCTTCTACATTGTTGATCCATCCATGTTTGTAGTAATTGAATGTTTTTTGACCTGATTTGTGGGATTAACTAACTGGTAATCTTCTACTTGGAATAGGAATGATGATTTGTTTAAAGTGGAACAACATGGGGATGTCTTGCTGTCCTAAACTTTTGGAATAGACAGATGTGATCGGGTATGTCGTTCGTATAAATTGGAGACTAATTAAGTTTTACCTCTTGGAGTGTATATTGTAACTATACCAAGAGTTAAAACCACTCTCTTGTCACTTAGGGTTTAGAGGCGACACTAGGAGTATTAAAAGGTCTACTACCACCTGAATTTTAATTTTAATTGTTCTCTGCCTCTAAAGCCTGTTTGTTTGTAAACTTATCTATCCCTTGCAGATTTTTGAGTTCGAGTATCTGTAATGTAAACATATCAATGTTTTAAATGTATCTAGATTGTATCAATAGGATTTGTATTCTTGTTTCCTTGTTTCACTTACACTTTTTGTTAAGGTGCTTGCACCAAAAACAATAATAAACAAAAAAATATACATATGACCGGCTCATTCCCTGAACACTGCTCCATTGGATCTGCTCTTTCGCATGAGTGGGAGTCCACCCCTTTAATCACTGTCCTTGCCTAATGCCACATTGACTTGCGTTTACCCTGATCCTACCTGCCATATTTATGATGCCGGGGGAGAGAGGATGACTGCCCTATTGCACTGCCTGCACCTATGACCTATGATAGTCACTTGTGCCCTGTGCCTATTTGTGTTATTCCTGATGCTAGCCAAGATATCGCGAGCACCACTGATACTATGCCCTTGCCATCTGCCACGCCTTGCTTGCTCCCTTTACCTACTTGGGAAACTTGTGCTGATAAAAATGAACTGGGAACGTCCCATGCAACAGTGTCCACTGCCTGGCACCCCTATGATCCTCCTGTGCCCGCTCAATCTACTAGCAGATTTGGCCCTGCCCTGTGCTCCCCTACACTCCTCACAAAAAACCTGCACAACATGCCCCCGACCTATGCAGTCCCTTGGCTTAAAGCCCTACCCAATGCCCTTCCTTTCCGCACATCTCATACAAAGTCTCCCCTGCTGTTAGCCAAGTGCCACAGCCTTCCACACACCACCGTACCCACCCTTCCTTCACCCTCACCAACGGATGGGCTCTGCTACCCGGTTCCCCTTCACCCCACACTACCCTGAAGTGAATCGCTGCTTACCACAACCACCTCACCACTTCCCTAGGACAGCCACCAACCAGCGGAGTACTATCCCTCAAGCATGCATAGGACTAGTCAGACTACAACGCCTCCAATCTCTGATTTACGCCCCTAAACACATACTCACCACAAGCTTGAAGAGAAGTTCTCGTACACCTACAAAATCCCCTTTAACAATTGCTCCATCCACACCCTCTGCTAAGTTCCTGCCACTTAGCCAGTCCAGCCTGCCCACACCAGCCACTGATACTAGACCTGATCACCTCGACTGTGCTCTCATTAATACATGCCTGTGCATTGTCCACAAGGACTTCTGGGGCCTGGGACCTCAATACCTACAACTTTCTCTACCTAAATATCTTCCTTCTCAAGCTCTTCGCTCATCTGCTTCCAACTCCCTCAGAGTTAGCCGCTTCTCCAAACAGCAAGTTGGTGGTAGATCTCTTTCTTCTGCTGGGGCCTCCCTCTGGAACAGCCTCCCTACCTTTCTGAAACTTGAGGAGAACCATCTCCGGTTCCGGAAGCACATCAAGACCTTCCTCTTTGCTTCTGCTTTCTCTCCCCCTCTCCCCTGCTGATCTCCTGGCTGAATCTGAAACTGCACTGGTTACCTAGCTACCCTCTGATGTCGGCCCAGGACCCCACCCACCACTTGCACTCCTGCACTGCCTGCCTGGCACCCCATGCACTTGGGGACTGTTTCTGTATCCCTAAGCCCCTACTAGCACTTGACAACACCTGATGTCTGCACTTACCCTGCACTTGCTACCAGCTGGCCGCACTTTTATTTATTGTCTTTATTATTTTACTGTTATCCTATGTACTGCAATGCCTCCTCCCTCTTTCCCCCCGCACTTTCCCCTTTCCCACTCCCCTGCACTTGCGTGATCTCTAGGTTACCTGGCCTAGTAGGATCGTTCTCTCTGTCTTCCCTCTGTTTCCCCTCCCTTTCCTCGTCGCTGTTACGCTCACCTGGTCTCTGCGGGGACGTTGGGGCACGGTTGCATCCCTCCCAGGACCTGGCTTCTTTGGATTAGGCTTCTGCCCCTGCTTCCTTGTGGTGGACTGCTCTGGTGGTTGGAACTGCCCCTGTGAGGATACGAGAGGTCATGAGGATGCTGTGAAATGGTTGTGATTCTCGAACCTTTCTCCCCAGAATGTGGTGAACATGCGTTTGCCCATGTAATCTCACCTGTTTAACTATGATGATGAGCTCTCCGTCCTGCTTCTCAAGTGCAGGGGCGCTTTAATCGGACCTAGTTCCTTCACTGGTCCGTGTGCGTGGCAGCCCAGACCAGCTGTGACTGACCCACTTCTAAGGTAAGTGTTCTTCAACAATGATTATTGTCCGTGCTTGTTTGCAATGTTTTCGTATCCCTAGTAATGTCTCTCCTTCTCCCCAATAGGTGATGAAGGCCCAGCGAAGTTGTGGGGCTGGAAGTGAGCCCAAACAGAGCCTTGGCGAATTTGCAATGTCCCAAAATAGATAAGTTCGGCCCTAGGTTAAGCGCAAAGATAGATTAGCGCACAACCTTATAGAATTGTCTTTATGTAGTTTCTGACCTTATTTGCCCTTTTCTCCTACAGGTTTGGCCTGGCGACGTCGGAGGAGGAGCCGCTGTCCGAGGATCTGTCGGCAAGTGATGGATGGCTGCACCCACGAGTACGCTGTTAGAGAAGAGCTCTTACGTAAGTGTTGGGCCTGCGGAACAGGAAAGGAGTGCTGCAGGCGATCATCTTGCTGGAGTCGGGTAAGATGCGCTCCGGCTGATGCTATTGCCGGAATCAGGTAAGATGCACTTCAGGCGATGTATTGCCAGGATCAGGTAAGATGCGTTTCAGGGGATGTATTTCCGGGATCAGGTAAGATGCGCTTCAGGTGATGGTATAGCCGGAATCAGGTAAGATGCGCTTCGGGTGATGGTTTTGCTGAAATCAGGTAAGAGGCGCTTCAGGCAATGGTTTGCTGTAATTAGGTAAGAAGCGCTCCAGCTGGCGGTGAGCGTTACGCTGCATGAGCAGACTAATGCGAAGCACTGGCATGTGGGTGGGGCAGGATTAAATAGCCTGGTCCCAGCCACGCCCCCTTTGCTCTGCTTGATGGCTCCACCCTGCCACTCCCAGAAGATGCTGCACGTGTAGCCCAATGCATTCCTATGGCCACGCCCGGCTTGGATGCACGTGGGGTCCCTGCAAGAGATGAAATAACACGTGCACTAGGAATAAAGTGTGCAGAGGCACCAGAACTGGGTCCAACTAGAACCTTTAAGTGACATAACTTGTGGTCCCTGCCCTGTGGCCATGACAGTCGCGCCTTGAGTATAGGCGCGTTATAAATGACATATCATATCAATGCATGCTCCCTCTGTGCTCACGCACCTGGCATACATTCAACTTTTTCGCTATTACTGAAACGTGGCTACATGATTCAGCAGGTCCCTCACTGTCCCTCGCTATACCTAATGGATACTCTATTCTCAGATCACACAGACTAGCCAGTATAGGCGGTTGAGTTGCCATTATCACTATGTCCTCTCTCCCTATCAGGACCTTTCCCCTCCCCCATATCATACAAAATCCTGCTTGCAAAAATGTAACCCAGTCCCCAAACCAGTGTGAACATCATACTTCTCCATCGCCAACCCAACAACCTTAGCTCTGCAGAAGAAATTGAGGATCCTTCTCTCATTGCACCAATCCTTAAACCCAACACCAAGCTCCTACTCCTGGGAGACTTCACCCTAGGCTTCAATGATGCGTCTAACCAGAATACCACAGCCCTTAGTAGCACTCTTTGTGAGATTAATCTTAAACAAGCCGTCACAGCACCCACACACTTGAAAGGGCAGATCCTTGACTGGATCATGAACTGCAACCTGCCTATTACGGTCTCAGCTATCGATCCTGTGCCCTGAACAGACCATTCTCTGATCTTCATCACCATTTCCGCCAACTCCGCTACACCACAAATAACTTGCAAACACCCCCATCACAGCAAGACACACCTGCAAACTTACCAAAGAAATGATGGAACCCAGTATCTGTGTATCCCTGGCTCAGATGCCTGACAGCACCAATCCAAAAACTATCCTCGATGTCTATAACACAACCCTCCTCAGCGCTCTCGACCTGCATGCTCCCCTCAAAACCATGACAAACAAAAAGTTACAACAACTGGTTCACAGAGGAATTAACCACCCTCCGCAAACTGAGACATGTCCAGGAACATTTACTGAGTAAAAAACTCATCCACTTCCCAAAAGGAGGCCTTTCTCACTACTGATGAATCCTACAAAAAAGAAATTGTTATCACCAAAGCCAACACGTACAATACTATGATCAACTAAGACAGTTCCAACACTAGAGACTTTTTTAAAATCTTCCGAGAGCTCAAAACCCCACTCTGACTATACCGAGTTTTCTGAAAGATAAGCCTGGTCTCCCTGGTCCATTCCGCGCATGCCAATAAAAGCCATAGCCTCAGAGAAAAAACAATCCTAAAGAAATCCCTGCTCCCACCGAATATTGTGCCCGCCAAAGACTCAATCGCACACCACGGACCTCCCTTCCACTTCTCCCCTTTGTCTCCAGCTGAAGTAATCACTACCATCACTCACCTTAAAACTTCCAATTGCAAAGGAGACATTTGCCCATCCAACATTATCAAGATGTGCGCAGAACCTCTCGCTCCTATCATTGCTACATTTATCAATGCCTCCTTTGATTCCACTAGGGTGCCCAAATACATCAAAGAAACATGGGTAACTCCTCTCCTCAAAAAACCATCACTCGACCCCACCCTCCCCACCAACTACCGTCCAATCATCATGGTACCCTACCTACTTAAAATGTTGGACAGCACTGCTTCCCCGCAACTCCAATCCTACCTATAAGCCCACAATCTTCTTGGCACACGACAATCTGGTTTTAGAACAAATACTGGTTTTGATGGGGTTGTGAATACCAACTTTAAGTGCCTTGCGCCCCTATTCAAATCCTTAGGTTTGTAGTGTCGTGTGTGTGCGAAAGGAAACGTAGAACAGTTCCCCCACTCCGTTCTGTTCAAGATAAGAGAAACTTTCACACAATAACTGCGCCACAAACTGTGCAAAACCTTGCCTGGTTTTATTTGTTTGTATTTTTAGAACTCCCGTAGGAAGGCACAGGTCGTGCTGAAACACGTGTCTCACAAAGGGCCTTCCCAGAATCTATTATTCAGGCAAAGCGAACAATTGTTCCAGTATCTGTAAACTGCAAGCTGAGACAAACAGAATCCAGATATAACACTATCTAGAATGTAATCTTGTCCTCCCTCAGGAGGCGAGACGATTGCATTGGCACCGAAATAAGAGCTGTAAACTGACCTATAGAGGTATCAGTTACATATGCATAGTATTCATTATTGTGTTACTGTTACTGACGATTCGAACTGCATTTTTTATTGGTGCACAAAGCGTTCTGAATACAGTGCACCCACCTAATGATGTACGCATGAAACCCACAAAGGTACCCAGACCTTACATAGTTATTCCAGTCCTTGTTCAAAATAAACACGCTCCCAGTCAATGCCTCTTATCTGTTTCACTCCAGACGACATGTCGTTTCCTAGTTAGCATAAGCAGGACTGAAGTCTCTGGCAACGCTTTCACGATCTGTCCCTCAACGGAGAGTTTACAATCTTCTCCGGAAATTCTGATGATGATTAGAAAGTTCGACCTGTATCCCAATACCATGCAGGAGCATGCTCATCTGTGTAGAGTTCGCTGGGTCTCTGATGAAAGTGAGGACGTCAACACTGACAGGTCTCCCCACAAGCTCTGGAAAGTCCTCAATCAGGCAAAAAACACATTGCTTGCTAGTCTGCTATCTTCTGGTGACGGGGACATTTGTCTTGTCTTCCCTGTATTCCGGAAGCAAAAGGAACTGCTCAGCAATCACAATGAGCAGCCTCCTTATTATCTTTTCGTTTCCAGAATCTTGAAGAAATTCTGTGATGTTAGTGAGCATTCCCACTAACGACGGGTACGATCTCAATAGTAACTCGAAATAGATTAAGACGTCATTGGTGATATCACTACTACGTGACACCATAAGTGAGTCCAAATAAGGCTTCTGTGTTAAAAGAGTGTGAATACTGTATTTTCTCCCAATTTATATGTCCTCAATCAAAATTTGGCTCATCCTTTTCTTATCAAGGCTTCAGTGTGCCTCAGTTAAAAGTTCAAAGTCGACAGACTATGTTGTGGCTTATATGTGTAATTTTCTTCTTCACCCTGCAACTAAGATGCACAGAGTGTCCGTGTTTATGTCCTTATCCCCTTATATTGCTCAGGGGAAATGTCCAGAATTATGCCACAACTTTGCACAAAAGTTCTTTGCTTTTGCTTTGCTGTTCATGCGTCCTTCTTCCTCATCATGGATCTGGTCTGCACGTGCTGTGGTTCTTCCCCATTGTCTGTAATCTCTAAGTGTTGGGGTGAGGGCAGAGGGTCTTCTCCGTTGTATGGCTTGATGTCACCCAAGAAGATCCAAGCTCTTCTTGCCTGTAACTTGACTGCAGACGATGTGACATCCTCCACTCTGAAGGGATCGTTGAACCTTGGCTTGTCCCACTTTTTTCTTGTGTGGTTTCTCACCAGGACCGTGTCCCCAAGGAACAATTGTGGTACACGTAAACCCTGAACTTGGTCTGTTGTAGTATCTCCTTCTGTGTTCTGTGCTGCAATGCAACCTTCTTATCGTCGCTGCAGCTGTCCTGAAATGACAGTAAGACAAGATGTCATGCAATTCAAGTAATTTTGCATTTCCGATCCTAACACTTCCCCTGTCAGCTAAGCATCACATCTAGCTCTATCTCGGGGTGTTAGTGGCATGTGCATCCTTCTGCCTGTCACGATTTCATTCGCCGTGAGATGGTGGTCAGAACCAGGCTGGTTTCTGAGGGCATTCAGTGCCAGTGGAAGGCAGTGAAGCCATCCCTTTTTTAGAGTAAGCTTCAACTTGGCTATCCTTTCCTTTAACAAGCCATTGAGCTTCTCGCATATCCCATTTCCTTGAGGATGATACGCCAAAGAAAACTTGTGCTTTATACCAAGCAACAAGTTGATCTGTTCAAATACTGCATTAAACAAGTGAGGTCCATTGTCTGACCTCATGACCTCACATACTCCCCATCTGGGAAATACCTCCCTCACCAGAAATGTGGCCGCACAGGTAGAGTCTGGGTGTGTACATGGACCTGCTTCTATCCATCTAGAGAATGGACACACCACAACAATTAGGTACCTGTACCCGTTACATACTTGAATCATATCGACATAATCGATATGCAAGTGCTGAAAATGTCCATTGGGCCTTGGGATGACTCCTCTAATTACACGTAGTGTATGCCCAGCCATGAACTGTTGGCAGATTACACAGTTCACAAAAAAAAAATGCAATGTGTTCTGCCAAGTTCGGTTTAAACCAGTCTTCGGCAATGGTCACTGCTAGATGCTCTTTTGTCATGTGTGCTGGATAGTGTAACTGTTCCAGTGCTATTTTCAATAAGGCTATGGGCATCACTGGTTCACCAGTGCTGTCCTGTCACCACAAGCTCTCGGAGGGGTTTAAAGAACACTCTCGCCACTTCCAGAGAGTCTTCTCTTCCTTTGGTGCCCCTCCCCTTGGAGCTCCATTAACTGGCTTTTCTCCATATTACTATAACCTTCTCTCATGCACATCAGTTATTTCCACATTCATTATTATTTCGTCTTTGGTCGCCACACGGTTGGCTTCCGTGTCTGCTGCTTGATTTCCTCTCGAGATAAAAATCTGTCCCTTTCGTGTGGGCGGTGCATTTCACAACCTCTATGCCCACTGAGAGTTGTAGCGCCTTGATGAGCCTGTCCAATAAGGCTGCGTCCTGCACTGGCGTACCATCCGCTCTGAGGTAGCCTCTCATTTTTCAGCATGCTAGGCCTGCGTGTACTGTCGACGTCACATAGGCGGAGTCACTGTACACCGTCACTTCCTGGTGTCACTTCCTGGTCTGCATGATTCTCGAGTGCAAGTATCAACGGCAATAATTCTGCAGCTTGTGCTGAATAATGTGTTGGTAATCGTGCACTGAGTACTCAAAATGTTCCATTTGCTGTGTGCTTCATCACAGCGGTGCCTGTATATCTTTGCCCATCATGTTGATCGATTCTCGAAGAACCGTCAACGAAGATGATTTCTCCTTCTGCTAATGCATTTTCGTTCACTCTGGAATCTCATCATAACATTCTTCATAGTTCGCGCAGTCATGGATTGGCTCTCCGTCAGTGACTGGCTCTGCTATAAACATAGCTGGGTTCACTATCTTAAATCGAATTATTTTAATCAATGGATTTGATATGATCACTTCATAAGCCAGAGCTCTCTGAGATGTCAATGTGCCTTTTGGTTTCTCTAAAATGGCAAATAGTGCGTGCTTGACGAACAGCGTCATTGAACATCCCATCACAATGCTTGTAGCCTTCTCTATGGCGAACGCTGCAGCAGCTAAACTTCGTTCACACAGAACGTGACCCCTCATCACTGGGTCTAGATTCCCACTGTAGTATGCCAGGGGCTTGTACCCTAACATGATTTTCTGTGCGAGTACTGCTGTCATGGCACTGCCATGCATGTGTGACAACAGGTACAATTCCTATGCATAATTGGGAATCCCTAAAACAGGTGCCGTGCATATGGCCTTTTTTAGTTCAACAAACCCTTCTTCCATGGTCTCGGTCCACACAATCTTTTCTTTCATCACCTGGGCTTTCTTTAGGGCTTGTAACAAGGGCTTGCTATAAGAGCTGTAGTGAAAGACCCATGCCCTGACATAATTGCATAATCCTAGAAAACTCTGCATTTGTTTTATCGTGTGTGGCTTGGCTGTGTTCAATATGACTTCGGCCCTTTCAGGGGTAACCCTTTTCCCCTCATGTGAGATTAGCTGGCCTATGTACAGCACTTCTTGTTGACAATATTGTAACTTCTCTTTGTCAACTTTATATCCTTTCTCAGCCAATACAGTCAATAGCTGTATAGAATAGTTTCTGCATGTTTCCTCTGTCATGCTACAAATTAAGGTGTCATCCACATATTGCAAGACAACACTCCCAAATGCAATATTGCTTAAGTCCATCTGCAGGACTCTGTTGAAAATCAAAGGAGACTCGCAGTACCCCTGAGGTAACCTTGTACTTTTCAGACGCAGTTGTCTGAACATGAATGATGTCAAATCGTGTGAGTCTTTGTGCAATGGGATTGAGAAAAATGTGTTTTTCAAGTCAATCACCGTGAAATACTTTGCCTCAACGGGTATATTACATAGGATTTTGGACGGTATGGGTCTAGAGGGAACCTGGCCCTACAATATCATTTATCGGCCTTAGATCTTGGATTAAACGCCAAGACCCTCCCTTTGATTTTTTGATAGGGTAAACTGCAGTGTTGCATGCCGACTCTGACATCACCAATATGCCCTGCTCCATAATAGCAGAAATTGTCTTGAAAATCCCTTCATCTGCTTCCCTAGATATGGGATACTGTTGTGCTTTTGGTAAAATTCCTCCTGGTTTCAGTTTAATCTTTACTTCTCCGACTCCTTTCAACAAGCCTACGTCATAATGGCCTGTAGTCCACACTGAGACAGGCACCTTTGCCATGTCGTCAGCAAAGTATTCCGGATGTTTTTGTGCTAGCATCATTCTCTGGGGCACTTATCTTTTGATCATTTTCACCCAATAAGTGAGATTAATCTCAACTGTAGTTTCATCTACACCTGTTTTCTCTTCGAACAGATCGTCATCAGTGAAGTCAGTCAATCTGTATCCTTCCTCAATGGCGATTACTGTGCACCATTGTCTGCCTTCGTCATCACAACCAACGATCAACACCATTTTTCCTCGCACTATGGCTGTGTGTATTGCCAAGGGAAACACTTGTCCCCTTTCCTCATGCATAGGTATTCTTGGCCTAAATAGGAACTCATCTGGGGTTTTCATTGGTTTGTCTGTAAGGCCTGGTAGCCATGACATTAATATGCACGCTCCAACACGAATATTTCTGGTTCCAATGGAAAAGCTCTCATTGCCATTTGTCCTGCGTATGCTCTGATCATTTTGCATACTTTCAAATAATGCATTCCTGGAGTGGAACATACTATGCCCTTCTCCATGAACTCGATTGTCATGTTTAACTTCGTCATTAGGTCTCGTCCCAATATATTTACTGGGGTTTGCCTTGAATACAGCAGTGGCACATTCATGTCACATTCTCCTATAGAAACTGGAAGTAAGTTCTTTTGTAAAAGGAACACAACTTGTTGCTCCTGTGATGCCCTGAGTATTTATAGCATTGCCGGACAAAGAAAACTTGCCTTCACGTGAGTGTTGCACCTGTGTCAACTAAGAATGAATATTCTTTATACTCTATACAGACCTCTACCTTTGGTTCCTCGTGAGGGTTTGGTGTCACTAATAGGATAGGATAGAACACATCAGGTTTCCCAGTGAGCTGTCCTAGTCCATATATAACTTTGTCCTATGTTGAGTGAATGGACTTCCTCCATCACCAGTGTTACTTCTTATTCCAGAATTCAGTACCTGTCCTGTACTTGTTGTTTGAAACAGTTGCATCGGTGACTGTTGAGGCTGTCCTTGTGGAACATTTGCAATATTCTGAGGTTGCAAGCTTTGCTGTGCTCCTGGCCCTTGCTGCTGCACCATGTGATGTTTTTGCAACTCCATTTCCACCCTGCTGTAAAAACACAGGTGGATTCGCCATCCCTACTCTTGTTCCTTGGTCGTTTTGCAGTGACCTAAGGATGGGTTGCACCTACAACCTGGACCTGGGGTTAACAAGAAATCAAAGTAAGCGAAAGGGTGCTCTCACGGAAAATAACTATTATCACATTAATCAATCAGTGGTTCGACTTCAATGATGCACACCAAGAAGGGAATAGACTATGTCAAGGATAATCTAAAACATACATATTTTATTAAACACATATCATCATGATTAAACTCACACAATAACACATATTAAGTGATAAAATTGGGTATAAATTAATAGATAAAAAGTTATTCAAAATGAAGTACATATCTGTGATAGTTTAAGTAACTGTGTTTGCCACTCTAGTGTAATAAATGGAATGTGGTACACCAATGTATTTGCATCCATCTGAACCCCACTGCAGTTGAGGTTGAGAACAATATAGTATGAGAATACTATTGTTCTAACAGAGGGATGGATATTATCCAAATCCCTTGATAAGTGCAAATTCTCACAACATTGAATCAGCATATAAAGTGACAAACCTTCAGATAAGTAGAATCATAGAATATTCTGTTACATCAGTAGATAGTATTGAAAAGACTTAAAATTAAAGAAAAGTCATAAAGTGCAGAATGTAATGAAACCAGCCATTTCAACACCTAATTGTCTACTACTAGTACCTTGTATATCAGGAATCTAATTTGCAAGGTATCAAATTGTAACTTAGTTTCGACGAAATAATATTGTCTATGTCGTGCCTCTATAAAACGAGAGGGACGAGCTGACAACCGTCTTCATTAGGACATGTATGAAACTGGTATATGTAAACACACAAATTAGCATAGATAAAACTAGATGGACATCTTAGTTCTCCCCCATGCAATGGATCTTCATCTGTGGTCATTTACAATCCAAACATGCATCCATTATATATTTCTTCACTTGAACAGACAAATGAAAAATATACAAAGAGAGAGAAAAAAACATGATTAAAAACCTTGACCCAACCTAGCAACCCCATGGTAGCAAAGAAATAAAAGTTCTAACAGAAACAACATGATTCCTAAAAACCAGTAAACACACAACGCTACAAATAGTCACCTCGTAGAGTCCCAAAAAATGGTTAGCAGGAATCAATCCGTCATCCATCCATTTGAGGGACAAACAGACACTAAAATAAGTCAATCTGTAGAGACATGATAATGGGGAAGGAGAAAAAAAATTTAATTAAATCTCACTAATAACCCCATCCAAGATTATCAAAACATCGTAACACAGAACCACTATAGAACCATATATGCCTCCTCTCCATACCTTCATTATTCACGTGAAGGGCCCATTACAGGACCAACTGGAATTTTCTGCCGGTCTCTGTAGCTGTTAATATACGGTGCACTCTAACTCTAGAGATCGTCACCTGTCGTGCATCAATAGTTCACGGACTGAAGAGGAAAAGGCAAAAAAAGGAAAATATAAATGCTAATGATAAAACAATGTCTGTCTCGATCAGTGTGCACAACACCCTAAAGATTTACCGTGGCCTAAACAAGTAATCTTGGCAAGAAATATGGCTAGCGGACCCAATCATATAACCTGATCAAAAAACCATTAGACCTTGTAGAAAAAAACGCCTAGAAATAAAGGTCCAGTAATATTCCCTAGCTTGAAATGCTACGTGGAATCTTCCGGGTTACATGCCAGTTTACCTAGGTGCTCAAGATCACGTGTGGGTCTTGCAGTTAAGCACTAGTGCAGGTGGAGGCTTAAGATCGCGTATGGATTTTGCAATTATACACTAGTGCAGGTGGAAGCTTGAGATCGCGTATGGGTCGACTGCATCACCTCCGAAAAAAAGTGCCATGTTAATTACCTGTATGAAGGGAGCCTCAACGTCATTGGTCCTCTGTATATACTGCCAAAGAGAGAACGATTCCAGGTCTACCGCCGCCATACAGTCAGCGACTGGGTAGAGGAAGAACGCGAGTAGCCGTAAGATATTTAAAGGTCGTAATGGAAACACGTGATGCAAATAATAGTCACGTGACCGGCTCAAGCCATAGATCCCTCAAGTTCCCTCAACGGATATAATCCTTCGTCTTTACTGGCTTTGCTTTTTGTTTCAGATGGGGCGGGTGGTGCAGAAGGTGTTTTACCCCCAGTGGCTCCTCCTCCTATTCCTCTTGGTACATCTTCCAAAGCTCTAAACTAGCTAGGTGTTTATCTAACTTTTTGCCAGTATATGTGGCGTGCAAATAGGTTGTCATGTGCTGCAGGATCATTTTAGATGGCGATCTGCCTTGGGGCCATGGCATAAACATTTTGTTTGCGGTTCCTTTAACCCATTCTGCACTGTACTTCTTCAGTTTAGGTGCATGTTTTGGCAACTGTTTGCACAAGTGTACTAATGGGGTAATGTCTTCCATACTTAAATCTGTTTATCCTCTCCTTATATATAACACTTTGTTATGTTTTATGTTTTACGTTTTACAAACAAGATCAATAATATGAGCGAGCCCCAATCGTTGCAAGCGCCAATCCCGTTTTTTCACAAGAAATATTACTTTTATTTTTTGAAATAAAAACCATCAATTCATGTCATACAACATTTTGTCTATTCAATAGCACAATTTTCATGCTATTTCCCCCAAAAATGTTCTTACCTCATGACTTCAGAAAAAAAAAACACAAGACAGACACGACAGACTAGAAAGACTCCGGCCGGCTACATAAATCTCTTGCCATCTGCTTCCTCAGATGCATTTCTGCCCCTATTATTATTCCGACATGGAATGTAAGCCCATTTCTTTCAGATCGCCTTTTTAATCGATTGTGGTTGTCTACGTTTTCCTATTAATTCAGGACTTTAAATGCAGGCTTCTTCTAGCGCTATATTAAAACCTAGGTCTCTGGGCGTATACTCCTCTCTCGTCGATCCTCCCATGTATCTCTATCTATTGCTCGGGTATCGTCCCGGTAACTCTCTCTGTTTTTTGGCCACCCTCGAGTCAATATTTCCCTTTATACATATTATACTCTTACTCTGTCGGTATTTTTGTCCCACCTCCCTCCGTTACCTTCCCTTACTTGTTCTAAGGCATGCAACGTTTTGCTAAAGTATTGCGTCTTTTTTCACTCACCGTTCGCATTTTTGTTCCTCTCCAACTGCTCGGGCTTGCCACCTTCATTACCGCCTCTCTGTGCCATTCGTCTGATTAGCTGCTCATAGAAGTGGGAAGGGGTTTATGGGGGAAAGGAAGGGTCCATTCAGACCTAACCTGCAGGGTGTTTACTTAGACTAACCACTATCTACGGGGAGCCTTTCGTTCTACTCAGCCGGATGGCAAAGGACTCGTGATATTGCCGAGGACCCAGAGTTACTTAAGTCAATGGCCAATGGGTCTCTTATCAAATTGATTCTAATTGATAACCATCAATCTCTGCTACCAAGTGTGCTTGATGGACCCCAGCTGGCCCATAGGACTGGGGTTTTCCAAACAGCACTTTAAGATGAGCAGCAGCTCCCTGGAGATGGATGGGGATGCAGATTCATACTCTTGCACCAAATCAATAATGACAACTCAATAGTTTGGCAAAGGGAGTCTGTTTAATGACAAGTAAAAAAAACGGGGAGTTTAATGAATATCAGCAATCGCTCGATCTTCCTTCTTGCTTCAACTCCAATTAATTGCAGAATAAACAGAACATTTATACCAAAAACTCATCATCACTGACGTGTAACTCTTAAAACTTAGCATGCAACTCGATTGGTTCTAGGAATGTAACTTTAATATAGGTATCATTACTGTATATGGTAACGGGGAAAGGGGATTGGATAAACACTGTCAGGTGGGGCATGTAAGCCCTTCCTTCAAAATGGCTACTGAAAAAGTCACTAAAAGTACGACGTCTCATTGGTTCTACTAACTGTAGGACCCTAGATTACACGGTCCACTATGATTGGATTGGCATCAACCCCACTCATACTTTTCCACTTGCGCTTAGCAGCGTGCAGAATAGCCGGCCAGGTGCAGGGAGTTCGTCTGCACCCCCAGCCTCTCTCCAATTATTGCTACAATCAATGCTACTCTTCTGTTTTGCATGAGGTCAGGACCAGAGTGCTCTGCAACAGGACAGACACGTTGGTGACAACATATATCTAAGTCCCACCCATCTTCCTGTCTGTGATATATCAATGTGTCTCTCTGGTTAACTGAGCCCTCTGTGACTATGGATTAAAGCACAGGCTTCCCTTGAAATACAGACTTCGTGTCCCTCCCAAATCACATCCTTCGTCACTCTGAAAGGGGTCTGCTCTGCAGTGACACCTGCGGTAACTGCTGGACCCAGACAAGCCATTCACTGGCTTTCATATGGGGAGGTGGCAACTAGCTTCAAGTTGACACATTGCATTCCAAAGGGGTGTTAGTCCTTCCTTCCTGTTGTCTCTTCCGGCAACCAAGCCTCTCCTCTAGGCTTGCTTCAATTATCTCATTAGTATACACTGCCACCAGCCAGAGTACAAAAGGAATGCAGATCCATGAGCCTTTGATACATATATTAGGCTTCCCATGCTGGAGCAAGGTGTACCTTCCCCCTCCTTGAGATGCTTTGATGTACCCGGGCTGTCACATTCTAGCTGAATATGACAGGTGATGACGGCGCCTGTAGGCTGTGCTTCATCGGAGTACATTTGACTATGCGTTTTGTGCTGGAAGCAGATGGACTGTGTGTGTAATGGCCTCACACAGTCCTCAGAGGTTGGTCTCCCATCATTCCTTTTCATTATTAAAAAATCAAAAAAGCCCAGGGGAGCACATTCTCCCCATGTGGATGGTCGAATTCCTCACATGCCCCCCAGCCTAAACATATTAACCACCACCCTACTGAGTGAGGGTCTGGTTCATCATCAAGGTGAAAGTACCGGTTGAGCCCATCTGCATTTCCATTCTGGGAGCCTGGCTTGTGCTGGATGTCTACATCTAATCCATGCAGGGATAGAGCCCACCGCAACAGCTTAGGGTTCTCTTGCATGACCATTAACCATCACAGAGGCTTGTGGCCCATCTGGATAGGAAAGTGAGACCTAAAGATGTAGGGTTTCAGCTTCATTATGGCCCCTATGACTGCATACGCCTCTTTTTCTTCAACAGCCCATTTCCTTTCACTTTTTGTCAACCGCCTGCTAATGTAGGTGACAGGTTGCTCTACCTCTATAGAGTTCAGCTGCGCTAACACTGCTCCAATTCCCAAATCACAGGCGTCTGTCTGGATAATAAATTCCTGACCATAGTTTGGCACTTTCAGAACTGGGGACCTGCACAATCCAACCTTTAAATCCTGAAAGGAGGTTTGACAGGCGGGGGTCTAAGTTGCCTTCTTTGTCATCATTTTGGATGTGACATCATTCGGGGCCATAGCAATGGTCCATACCCTCTGATGAACGACCAGTAGTACTCGTGAGACCTAAAAAGGCTCTCACCTGCGTCTGTGTGGTGGGGATGTCCCACTTCTTCACAGCCTGAACATTTGCTTTGAGAGGTTGTTTCTCACCTCCACCAACCAGGTGGCCTAGGTAAGACACAGTACCCTGCGCTATCTGACACTTCATGGCCTTGATAGTCAGGTCGCATTCTGCAGCGCCTCAAGCACTTGTTTCAGGTGGGATTCATGATCCTCCCAGGTGTGGCTGAACACAGCAATGTCCTCTAGATAGGCAACACTGAAGTTTTCCAGTCCAGACAAAACCTGGTTAACCAATCTCTGAAAAGTGGCAGGGCCATCCTTTAATCCGAAGAGTATCACAGTGAACTGATAATGTCCTTCCGGGGTTGAGAATGCCGACCTCTCTTTTGCTCCATTTGTCAAGCCGACCTGCCAATACCCCGCTGTGAGGTCAAAAGTACTCATGTACTTGGCAGTGCTGAGCTTGTCAATTAGCTCATGTGCCTGAGAAAGGGGGTGAGCATCTGTCTTTGAGACAGAATTCAGCCCCCTGTAGTCCACATAAAAGCGAACTTCAGCTGTCTCACTACTGGTCTTTTCAGTGACCAGTATCACTGGGCTAGCCCAGGCGCGGTGGATTGCTCTATCACTAATAAGGACACCATCATGGTAACTACTAACTCGATGATACTGTATAGTATGGTGAGCGGAGTGTTGCGGGGGCACCCCGCAGCCCCCACAGTCTTTTGTTTTGTTTTACTTACCTAAAATGCATGCCACCAAAGGTTTGACCTTTCGTTTTCTAACCTTTGGTGGTATGCATTTTTCTGACCTTTTCTTTTAGTCCTTTCACACAGTTCCTTTAGAGTACATAGTCCACCACATCTTGTGACAGGGATGAGGGTTTGCTTCCCATCCGTCCTTCACTAGACTGAGGGGACCTCGTACAGGGTGTCCAAAAAGAAGCTCAAAGGAGCTAAAACCTACTCTGTTCTGTGGCACCTCCCTGTAGGCGAACAGAAGGCATGGCAGAAGAATATCACATGTTCTTCTTAGGTGCTCTTGCAAGCCACCTATCGTGCCTTTCAGGGTCTTGTCGAACCGCTCAACAATCCCATCAGTTTGTGGATGGAAGGAGGTAGAGAACCGGTAGGTGACTCCACACTCTCCCCACATAGCCTTCATATATGCTGATATGAAGCTTAACCCCTGTCAGAAACAACTTCCTAGGTCAATCCAACACGGGAGAGTATCACAATCAGATCCTTCGCAATCAAGGGAGGTTTGATGCTCCTCAGAGGGACAGCCTCAGGGTATCTTCTGGCGTGGTACACCACCACCAAGATATATCAGTTCCCTGAGCTGGTTTGAGGCTCCAAAGGACCCACAATATCCATGCCTATTCTCTCGGGGAAGGCTGCCCAACTACGGGTAGTAGAATTAAGGAGGCCATTGTGGCACCACCTGACTTGCCAGAGGTCAGGCAGGACAAATGCCTTAACTTTTACTGCAGCCAGTAAAAGTGCACAGACAACCGGTCTTATGTCTTAATCATTCCCAAGTGACCCGCTAAAGGAATTTGGTGAGCTAAATCCAAAGGGAACTTTCTGTAGCATTCAGGAACCACCAAGATTCGGGTGTCCTCGCCCTCGGAATCCTTCGGCTCACTGTACAGGAGTCCATTCTCCCAGTACACTTTGAACAGTCCAGGGGCCTTGCCCTTAGCCTGCTCCTCCGCCTGTCTCTGCAGACCCGCTAGAGTGGGACACTCTTTCTGGGCTGTTAGAAGTCACTCTTTTCTGTGCCCCCAGCTAATGCAAATTCATCCAGCTTGGCCAGACCCTTCAGATCTGTGCCCACCTGGTCCTCCATCTAAGCTGCACCAGGTAACTCTGAACTCACTGAGTCCCCTGCCACCAAAGTAGGGTCCACCGTGGCTACTAGCCCCTCTCCCACAGGAGTAGGCGACTCAGTAGTCTGTGGAACAGGACTAGGGGCTACCCTGTGCACCATTCCCACCACAGAGGCCCTGTCTGGTTGAGCTAACATCCCTGCCCGAAGTGGGAGCCCCTTCAACATCGGATGAGGTGGTCGCTGTGCCTACTGACGCACCGACACAGACACAGGCAGTGGAGAGTCAGCAGCCACCCCTGAGCTGTCCATGTGCTGTATGCCCCCAACAACAGTCATCAGGTGGGAGGCATACCTACACAGCTAGCACTCTGTATGGTGGCTGCACGTGGCAACCATGAGGAGGCAGACCATCACAGGGAATACCACCCCGAGGAGGCAAGTGGTACCTTTGAGGTAGGAGGAACATAATGGGGCCATGCATGCTTTGTCCTCTGTGTTCAGTAGCTACCAGAGGCAGCTGGTGACAGAGAGGCAGTGGGCAAGGGAGCCTGCAGTGATGGTGGCCAGGGCTGAGATGGCGCTACGGCGAGCTCAGAGGTGGGCTGCCATCCTGGAGGAAACTTGCAGGTCGGCAGGGGAGGCGGAGCAACAGATGGTGGCCACCCTGCAAGCACTCCAGGCAACAATGGAGCCTTACCTGAGGGAGGAGGATTTTGCTTGCGACTCAGCACTGGTTGAAAAGTTGTCAGAGATTGGAGAGCCCGCTGCCTTTGTAAATAGTTATTTAGGATTAGGTTTCTTTTGTGACTTTTTTTTCCTTTCCTGTGCTTTTATCACATTGTATCCCTTTTATCATGTATATTGTTCAATTTCAATAGATCACTTCATTCCACGCTTCATGCAGTCTATTTGTCTACACATTTCCCAGTGCATCTGTTCATTATCAGTCATTTGCATTGTGGCCCAACTGTGTGTGTCATGTTGATGCTGTGATGTTTGCTGGTGGAGGGGTGCACAAGTGCCTGACATGTGGGGGTGTGGCCATCAGACAGCTTGAGGGTGCACTGGATGATTATCATATTCCATTCCTTGGCGGGCACACTGCTCGTTTGGCATCAGCGTGTTGGTGTGGAGGCTTTAGTTGTGTGTGTGTGATCGTGTACATAAGGGTATGGTTGTGGTGATGTGTGGATGTCTTATCATGGTTTTTGTAGTCTCACATTGTGGATGGATTGCTACCTGTTCATGTGTATTTCCATGTGTTACACAGGTTTTGATTGTGTGTAGTATCTGGTGTCATCTGTATTGCCTCTGCACATTTGCTACTGGAGATGGTGTTGCTTTTGCATTGTTTTCAGTTCAGGTCCACTGTAGTTCAGGTGCCCCCTTGGTACATCCTTGGGATTTTGTATGTGCCCACACTCTATTCACTGTAGTGTGTATTTGACATTGTGGGTGCTGCGGTGGGAAGTGGGCTCACTGTGGATGGATGGCCTGGTCACATCACTTGTGAATTTGACATTTCATTGCTGTGTCACTCCCATGTCACTGTCACCCGCCCACCCACACCTGCAGTCATGCACTGCCTGCTTTTTTTTTATAACTCTGTTTATTTCAGTTTAAAGAACAAAACATCTTAAACATAAACATAGGCATTCATCAGAAAAGAAAATTATGGCAGTATTGACAATGACGGTAAACAAAATCATAGGGGTGTCTTGAGTACACCTGACAGTCAGAAAATGGGTGATAGTTATGGCAATGTGATATGTCCCTGGATGAGGAGAGGGGCTCTAAGGGGGGGAAGGGGAGACGAGTGGGGCGGGGGTGGTGGGTGGCAAGGGGAGGGTAGGGGGTTTTTATCTCTCAGTACACGTCTAGCCATTTCCCCCATATCTTTTCGAATTTTTGGGGGCAGCCCCGCGCGTTGTAGATGCAGCGTTCCATAGATGCGTACCTGCTTAGTTCATTGATCCATAGGTTCAAGCATATAGAGTCTACTGAGCCCCAGGTTGCAGCAGCCAGCCGTTTCCCTGCTCCCAGTGCAATCACTAGGAACAAATTTTCATGTTTGGTGAGGTCGACCTCCTCCAGATTCCCAAGAGTATCATTTTGGGGTCCTTCGGAATTGGTGCTCCCAGTATGTTGGATACTATATTGATGCATTCCTCCCAGAAGGTTTGTAGCACCTCTCAGTCCCATATCATGTGAAAAAAGGTGTCCGTCTCCCGTTTGCATCAGAGACATGTCACATCTCCGGTCCCTCCCCATTTGGCGAGGGCTGTGCGAGGGTAGTAGGAGCGGTGGAGTATTCTGAGTTGTATCAGTCTGAGTTTGGCTTCGATACCTATCTCTCGAGGGAACATCAGTGCGTCCACCCAGTCTTTCGGTTCTAGGTCGCCTAGATCCCTTTCTCATCTCTCTTTCAGCTTAGTGAGTTCTTTAGTTTCGAAAGAGTTGAAAGCTTGGTAAAGCGTAGAGGTGACTTTGGATGGGATACGTTGCGAAAGAGTGTTGGTCTTTATGGGGGTGTAGGGGGTATGGTGGATATGTCTGGAAATTGGGTGTGTATGGCGTGAGCCAGCTGTGCGTGTCGGAACTGGTCCATCGGTGTCAGATCAAATCTGTCGTGGAGAGTATCGAATTCTAGTATGCATCCCTCTTAGATCACGTGTGCCAGTGTGGTTATCCCTCGCTTTTCCCAGTTTTCGAAACATCCCATTCTCTGTATTTCTGGGAGGTGTGCGTTGTACCATATGGGTTGGGCTAGTGTTGGTTTTGCTCCCCAGCCAATATGTTCATGCGCTTCCCTCCAAGCATGGCAGATATGGAGTGACATTCTTGGTATTTTCGAGGTTCGGTTACTGGTGGCGTATAGGGCTTGAAGGGGTGATATGGGGTGCATAGCTCTGGTTTCAATGCAGATATGTGGTAATGTGGCATGGGCATGTAGCCATTCATTCAACACCCCTGTCTGTGTGGCTAGATAGTACGTGCGTATACATGGTATTCCAATGCCTCCCTCCCATGCAGAGCGTTGGAGGCTAGTAAGAGCGATTCTGGGTTGTTTGCCACCCCAGAGCAGTGTACGTAGGCTCCTGTCTATGCATGCAAAGGTTTTGTAGGGGATGAGGAGTGGAGCATTTTGTAGGACATATAGGAGTATGGGGAGTGTCATCATTTTAAACAGAGCTCCCTTGCCCATTAGTGATAGGGGGAGCGATTGCCAGTGGGAGACACCTTTGGTAAATCTGTCTAGTACAGGCTGCAGGTTACATTGGAGGTATCTGTCTAGGGTCGGGCGGATGCGTATGACTAGGTATGTGAATTGTCTGATGCAGACGTGGTAAGGGCAAGTCTCGGGGATCGCAGTGCCACTACCCTGGATCGGAAAGTAGATGGTTTTTTGCTCGTTCACTTTCGGGCCAGCAGAATTTTGGTATTCCTTGGGGGTGTGGGACACATTCGGGCATGAGGTGAGAGGGTTGCTGAGGTATATGAGTAGATCGTCTGCGTAGAGCGAGAGCCGATCTTCTTCTCCTCCTGGCCAGATGAATCCGGACCATTTTTTGTCTGATCTGAGTTTAATTGCTAGTGGCTCGATAGAAGAATAGGAGGGGAGAGAAGGGGCAGCCCTGCCTTGTCTTGTGGCCCATTGGAAACAGTCTAGAAGTCTTGCCATTTACCCTTACAGTTGCCTCTGGGGATGCATATAGGAGTCTAACCCAGGAGATGAGGTCTTGCCCAAAATTAATCTGGGCCATGATGTCCCACAAGGCCTCCCACCCGACTGAGTCAAATGCTTTCTCAAAATCGACCGCCAGGAGGGCCAGTGGGCACGTTATCTCCGGGGCCCTGTGAAGGGCAAGTTGGACTCTACGTAGGTTCATGCGAGTAGACTTATTGGGCATGAATCCGCATTGATCTGGATGAACAAGGGACTTGATTACCTTGAGGAGTCTATTTGCCAGTACCTTGGCAAGGACTTTGGCTTCCCCATTGATCAGCAAGATGGGGCGGTAGAAGGCACATTCTTCTGGAGGCTTCCCGGCCCTGGGTATGACCACTATGCATGCTCTTCTGAGGTCTAAGGGGAGTGTGCCTTGTTCTTTACTTCAAAGAAACATCCGGTGCATGTGTCCAGGTAGCGCGGTGCCAAGGTCTTTCCAGGTCTCCACTGGGAAACCATTGGGGCCCGGGGTCTTTCCGGTTGAAGCTGTGCAAGCACCTCTTGCACTTCATTTACAGTGATATCGGCATCTAAGAGGTCTGCGTGTTGTGCTGAGAGTCTCGGGATCTCGATTCGGTCAAGAAATTTAGAGGGAACGGATATGGGGTTCCCTACGGATGGGGCGTACAGTTTTTCGTAAAAGGTGGCGAATGCTTCCGCTATGTCGGAGTCTGCGGTTAGTAGTTCCCCCTCAGGCAATTGGATAGTCCGCTGTGCCCTTTTGTTTGTTCGCGTCTTTCCAGCCAGGCTAGTGTTTTATTTGCTTTGTCCCCTTTCTCGTAGATTTGGCTTCGAACAAGCCGATGAGCCGTTTATGCATTATCCAGGGCTATGTTCCTAAGGGCTTCTTGAGCCATTATCAGGGCCTCCTTTGTGGTTTGGGTGCCTTGCGCGAGGAATTGTTCCTCACATTCAGATACTTGTTTTTCGGCGTCCACGATCTTTTGAGTGTGTCGTTTGTGATGGGCTGATACTGCATAGATGTCTTCTCCACGGAGGGCTGTTTTATACGCTTCCCATATCAAGATTGGGAATTCTAGTGAACCTTGATTTATTTTGAAGTATACTGTGGTCTTTTTCTCTAGTTTTTTGGTAATTTCGGGACACCTCAGGTGGTAAGTGTTCAGGCGCCAGGTGTTGTCTGGGCGGTGGCGAGCATTCTTCATGGTTATAAGGAGCGGGGAGTGGTCAGAGATTCCTCTTGCCCGAAACTCAGCAGATACAAGCCTGTGGCACATGTTGCGGGGGATGAAGGTATAGTCAATTCTCAAGAATGTTTTCTGTGTGCTGGAGTAGAACGAGAATCCGGCATCAGTGTCATGTAGTGATCGGCAAGTGTCAGACATTCCCAGTGTCTCGGCAAAAGTGTATAGAGCGGTCGGGGCGTGCCGGGTTCCGGCTCTTCTGTGAGATCTATCAGTGGTGACCTCCATCACTTCGTTGAAGTCCGCCTTCTAGGGCCCACAGGTCTGCCTCTTCTTCTAAAAGTATGTTCTGCAGTTCGCCAAGGAGATCCTTCGTGAGTGTGGTGGGAGTGTATGCCGCAATTAGGTCCCATTGTTCTCCCCAGATGTCGGCGAGTAGCACTACAAATCGGCCACGGGGGTCGGTCGGCACTTTCTTGACCTGCAGGGGCACCCGTTTGTGGATGAGTATCATCGTGCTCCTAGCACCTTTGGTGAACCCCGCTTGGTATGTATGCGGGTAATTGGACCTTCTGAAGAAGCTGTTGCCAGATCCAATCAAGTGGGTTTCCGTGAGGAGGGCTATATCCGGCGAGTATCGATTGAGGTATTGGAGCACCAGCCAACGTTTCATGCAGGAGCCAAGGCCGTTGATGTTCCAGGTCAATAGGGACAGTTTATCAGTGCTTGTCCTGGATGCGTGGGTCTCGTTTTGAGGCATTAAATAGGATCTTTTGTCTTGGTAATCTCTTGGTCCGAGTATTATGATTTCTCGGTCTTTGTTTGGTGTCTCCCGTACCTGGGTTTATCGTTGCCATAGGGTACGCTGTGTAGGCCTGGAGTAGCTGATTGTATCTCTTGCAGGGGGTTGTCTGAAGGTTGTCCTGTTGCTGTATGACTGGAGACTGGGTGTTGTGGGCGTCTCGGACCCAACAGGTGGAGTGCTGTGTTTCCTGTGTCGGAAGGGCTGCATGTCCTGCCATCTTGTTCTGCAGTTCTGGGTGCCAACACCCATAGAACTTCCCCTCCCTGTACTTCCCCCCAACTGGAAGCACCTGTCACCCAAACATTGAACTTAAACTAAAAAACGTCTTCGGAAATCGTTGGTGTTACGAAGTGATCGCTTCATCTGTTCGTAAGACTTACTGTCTTTCCTTGGCAGCCTCAGGGTCCTTGTCTGCCGGAGTCGTGAGCTGTGTTTCACTGTCCGTATCTCTACCGTATGTCCTCATCCTTTCTCTGCGCCTTTCTCGCCTTCCCGTGGGGGCCTAGGCAAGTTTTGATCCGGCGTGTCGGGTTGCAGCGGTGAGTGTGGTGAGTGATCCGCCCTGGTTTTTTGGATAGGGTCCCTCTTGGGGAGTGTTGCTGACCTGGTTCATTCAGGATTTGGGTCTCCAGCCAATCCCAGGCTTCTTTTGGTGAGTAGAACAGATGGGTGATGCCATTATGGTGTACCTTCAGGAGTGCTGGGAAGAAGAATGTGTATTTTATAGATAGTAATCGGGGAAAAAGACAACTCGGTGGCCATTGTAGGTGATTGGTCTGGTTGCTCGGGCCATCTGAAAGATGGCATCTCTGTCACGAAAGTTCATCAGTTTTGCAATAGTTGTTCACGGTGGTGCTCCCGGTATTGGGCGTCCATACGGGACTCTGTGGGTGCGCTCGATGGAGAAGAATTTTGAGAATGCCTTCGGGGTGAACACATCGGCCAGCCAGTTTTCCAGGAAGAGTTTGGCACTGGGCCCTTCCTCCTTTTCCGGAATCCCGAGGATCCGGATGTTGTGTTTGCGTCTGGCTCGTCCCTCGCTGTCCTCGGCCCAGTTTTCCAGTTGGGAGACCTTTTGGGTGATGGTGGCCAGGTGTTTTTCCATCTGTTTCACTGTGTCTTCCGTGTTGGAGATCCTCCCCTCTGTCTCTCCCACTCTCGCAGATACTTTATGGAGGTCTTGGTGTAGGAATGAGAGCTCTGTTGACAGGCCACCTTTTTTCCCCTCTAGTGAAGATCTCGGCTCTCTAATGGCCTTCATGACATCCATCAGTGAGATGGTAGGGTCTTCCATCACCGTTTCGTCACTCTCTGGGGCCTGGGCGGGGGGGTCCCTGCGTGGCGCCCAGTGTGTATAGGTCCATTTTGCTTTGGAGAGTTTGCCGCTTGACCTGGTCCTTGCCCATGTTTTTGGGTGTTGGATCGGGGGACAGGGTGCTCCGTTCCTTCGTTCTGTGGGCCTTTTTTTATGCAAGGGTTGTATTTGGGGTTTGTATCAAGTGTAGACCTGAACCGATCAGATTGTGAGGGCTGTTTGAGTTATTGCCTCTCTGGGGCAGGAGTCCGTGCAGCCCATTTACCGTGTGTATGGTCGCAGCTGCTGGGGGTAGTCCAGTGTGCTTAAGGCCTCTGGGGGGGGCCCTTTAGGGTGTTGCTGGTATCTGCGCAGTGTTGTCCACAGGATATTGAGCTGTCGGCCTTTTCTGCCCTTTCCCAGAGTCTGGGTTGAGGGGCGGCGGGATGGTGGGCTCCCCCAGTTTGTTTGCATTAGAGGAATAGGGTTCTTATAGGGGGTTCCTTTCCTCTTCTCTGGCCTGGTGGAGATGTGCCCAGATCGCTTCCAGTGTTGCGGGGCCTTGAGGTGCTGTCTATTCTGAGGCATGGGTTCCTTGTGGGCTTAGCACACTGCCTGCCGTTCTGTAATTGCCCTTGAAGCGGGGGTCGGCACGTGTCCAGTGGTGCTTGGAGTATGTGGGTCCTTACCGGTGCATTCCCAGGTGTTGCCCGTTGATCCCTTGTGCATGCAGTCTAGGGCCATGCCAGGGCACTGCTTGGTGCTGGAGCCTGTGAGTGGTGGGTGGGCTGTGTGCCCTTGCTTGGTCACGGTGTATCTGGGTGGGCCTGTTCAGGCGGTGCAGTCCTGTGGCCCCAGGTTCCCAGGGGAGTATGGATTCGAAGATACGGGGGGAGGCCCGTTCTATGGGGAGCGCCTCACCTCCAGAGCAGTGTGGTTGATCCCAGCCTCTGGGTCCCTGGCAGGTGGCGGCCCTGCAGCGTCTGTTGTTTGGGTGGTATTGGGGGCAATCCGCTGGCCGCCCCCAGTCGTGGTGGGGTCCTCCTGGGGAGAGCCTCCCTCACCCAGGCTGCGCCCCACTCTCCGGTCGACACTCCTGCAGGGGGCAGATGGGAGAGGTAAGCCTCTCGCCGCGTGTGTCTGCAGTATCTCGTGTCGTGGCAGGGCCGGGTCCGCCTCTCCTGCGGTGTATTCCGGGTGCTGCAGGAGCCCCATGGGTGGTGTGCGGCCTCAGATCACCTTCAGGGGGCCTGAGGGGCTGGTGCAATGCGTATGTTCGGCAACCGTCTGGCTGCAAGATGGCGGCTCTCGGGTAGCGAGGGGCCCACGGCCCGTTTGTTGCTGTAACCGCTCCGATTTTTGTCGGATTTCCAGCGGTCAGCTTCTAGGGGTGTTCCACTGCACAGTGATGCCCTTGGTTGGTGGCCTCCGACTCCAGGGGGGGCAGGATTTTGTACGGATATTGGCAGCTGCCGGGAACTGGTGCACTTAGCTCCTCATCGGCGGCTTGCGCATGCGCAGTCCCCCACTGCCTGCTCTCATGTCATGCACCACCTCTGCCACTGGAATGCAAATGAGTCCCATGATTGTTGTTTGTGTGGCGCCACACATTTCCTGTTTGAGTCACACACTCTGACTGGCTTCCCATCACCCATACACAGGCCTGTCACGTTTTCATCCCTGACAAGGACTCTGCCACTCCTACCACCAAGGCTACTTTTGCACTGGCTGCAATGCACCAAGTCATTCTTTGTGAATATGCCCATTCTATGGTTCTGTGGACTCCTGTCCTCCACAGGAATTCACTTGCTGTGCTTTGAGGCCATTGTAATGCCACATGGGCACCATGCACATGCCACTTTGCATTGTATTCATATGTCACATGTACTTGAGGTGGCCACAGTGTAGGTGTGCAACAGTGTGTTGTCCAGTTGAGGTGCTGCTGATTCTGGTCTACCAGGGAGTGACAGGAAATGCTCCAGTCCTGGATTCAACAACAATGCTACCAATTGATTGTGTTGGTGGATGACATGTGGCATGGTCTTTGTGCTTTTCCATAGTGTGTTTTCTGCACAATTAAAGAGTAATAGTGCTTTTAATTACTCCTCGAAATACAGGCGCGTTATAAATGCCTTACCATATCATATCATATCAATGTTAATATATTGTCCATTGCGTTAGGATGTTAGGTTGGGTCCGTACATACCTACAGAACACATCTGATAACGTCAATAGTTAGTCAGTCCTGCAGAAGACAGTGATGGGAGCACCATACCATCACTACCTGTTGTAAACATATGTCGACAAAATATGGATACCGATGTGTAAAAGCAAACAACTAAGGCACATTTAGGATAATAGTTTATGCACGATCATCAAGAATGCATGATTATTAATACTGAACTGTTAAAAACAGACATCTATACTGTGTTTCGTACATTAAAGGTCATATTGAGAACTAATGATAAGCCCGTGCCTACCTTTTAAAGGCGTCCATCCGTTGCACACATGCTTTGTAGTAACAAGTAATGTGCAAGTAGGCGGGAACTCGCGCTTTGTTTGTTCACATTAGCACGAGGCTCATCTTACTCCACCTTGCTTAGGCCTTTCCTTTACTTGTCATAGATTGGCCTGCCTTCAGCCAGTACTAAAATAAGGGAGGCATTTGCATTTGAGTACGAAGTGCACATGGCGTGGTATCATCTCATCCCTGCGAACACAATCACTGCGAATCCGAAAACATTGAATGGTTTGCAAGCACTTTATGCGAAAATGTAAATGGGGGGGGTCTGGGTTGGAGTAAACATTTAAATGGGGGAATGTGGGGAGGGTGCAAGGGGTCCCGGCCAGCATTTATTTTAACATAAAGTATTTGCAAAAAATGAGAGATTTTGGGATTCACAGTCATTTCGGCAGTATTTTCACGTAAATTTCACGTATTTTCATGGTGTAAGTTAACCGAGGCAATCTGGATTTGCTTGCACTTATTGCACGTCATAGTGCAAGCCACGAATATTGCATGGAGGGTAATGCAGTGTAGATTAACAAGGGGGGTCCTGGGAGTCCCTCTGCCAGACATTAGTCCTGGTTTCGAGAGACTTACCCAGAGTCTTTAGCTCACTATCTTTCACAAAGAAGAAATATCCCAAACATATCAGTCTTTGTCCTGCCCTGGGGCAGTCCAGCACCGAAATGCTAGGCAATTCTCCTCTGAACAAGAGTACCAACAGAAACCCCAGACACGTGTTTCGGTCTGGTTGGACCTCATCAGTAGGGTGGATCTGTGCCTCTCTAAGAATAGTGAGCAAGGGGTCCACGTCTGGATTCCCCTAGTAACTTAGGGTGAGACCCAAAGTTACTTAAATATGCAGATTAACAAGGGGGGTCCTGGGAGTCCCTCTGCCAGACATTAGTCCTGGTTTCGAGAGACTTACCCAGAGTCTTTAGCTCACTATCTTTCACAAAGAAGAAATATCCCAAACATATCAGTCTTTGTCCTGCCCTGGGGCAGTCCAGCACCGAAATGCTAGGCAATTCTCCTCTGAACAAGAGTACCAACAGAAACCCCAGACACGTGTTTCGGTCTGGTTGGACCTCATCAGTAGGGTGGATCTGTGCCTCTCTAAGAATAGTGGGCAAGGGGTCCACGTCTGGATTCCCCTAGTAACTTAGGGTGAGACCCAAAGTTACTTAAATATGCAGATTAACAAGGGGGGTCCTGGGAGTCCCTCTGCCAGACATTAGTCCTGGTTTCGAGAGACTTACCCAGAGTCTTTAGCTCACTATCTTTCACAAAGAAGAAATATCCCAAACATATCAGTCTTTGTCCTGCCCTGGGGCAGTCCAGCACCGAAATGCTAGGCAATTCTCCTCTGAACAAGAGTACCAACAGAAACCCCAGACACGTGTTTCGGTCTGGTTGGACCTCATCAGTAGGGTGGATCTGTGCCTCTCTAAGAATAGTGAGCAAGGGGTCCACGTCTGGATTCCCCTAGTAACTTAGGGTGAGACCCAAAGTTACTTAAATATGCAGATTAACAAGGGGGGTCCTGGGAGTCCCTCTGCCAGACATTAGTCCTGGTTTCGAGAGACTTACCCAGAGTCTTTAGCTCACTATCTTTCACAAAGAAGAAATATCCCAAACATATCAGTCTTTGTCCTGCCCTGGGGCAGTCCAGCACCGAAATGCTAGGCAATTCTCCTCTGAACAAGAGTACCAACAGAAACCCCAGACACGTGTTTCGGTCTGGTTGGACCTCATCAGTAGGGTGGATCTGTGCCTCTCTAAGAATAGTGAGCAAGGGGTCCACGTCTGGATTCCCCTAGTAACTTAGGGTGAGACCCAAAGTTACTTAAATATGCAGATTAACAAGGGGGGTCCTGGGAGTCCCTCTGCCAGACATTAGTCCTGGTTTCGAGAGACTTACCCAGAGTCTTTAGCTCACTATCTTTCACAAAGAAGAAATATCCCAAACATATCAGTCTTTGTCCTGCCCTGGGGCAGTCCAGCACCGAAATGCTAGGCAATTCTCCTCTGAACAAGAGTACCAACAGAAACCCCAGACACGTGTTTCGGTCTGGTTGGACCTCATCAGTAGGGTGGATCTGTGCCTCTCTAAGAATAGTGAGCAAGGGGTCCACGTCTGGATTCCCCTAGTAACTTAGGGTGAGACCCAAAGTTACTTAAATATGCAGATTAACAAGGGGGGTCCTGGGAGTCCCTCTGCCAGACATTAGTCCTGGTTTCGAGAGACTTACCCAGAGTCTTTAGCTCACTATCTTTCACAAAGAAGAAATATCCCAAACATATCAGTCTTTGTCCTGCCCTGGGGCAGTCCAGCACCGAAATGCTAGGCAATTCTCCTCTGAACAAGAGTACCAACAGAAACCCCAGACACGTGTTTCGGTCTGGTTGGACCTCATCAGTAGGGTGGATCTGTGCCTCTCTAAGAATAGTGAGCAAGGGGTCCACGTCTGGATTCCCCTAGTAACTTAGGGTGAGACCCAAAGTTACTTAAATATGCAGATTAACAAGGGTGTTCTGACTTGAGTGTCGTGTAGACCGATGAGACCTCCGTCCCCAAGTGACGCACAGGGGAACTAAATAGAAACCCGCTGTACGACCCTTGAGGCCACAGGTGAGAGATGTCTTCTCGGATCCACGGAGCCTCTTGGAACACCGATGCTGCTGTCAAGGGGGGAATGAGGTTAAGTACCAGGCAAGCACAATACAATGAAGAAGACAAGTAACTAAAGTGTCTTACCTATCTGGTGTAATGGAGACCCAGGTGACCTAGTATGGAGGTTCGAGGCTCATTAGATGCGGCGATCCTTGGAGTGGTAGAACCGCAGGTTCAGCGTGGATGAAGAGTAGCCACCTGTGGGAGTTAGGGCTTGACTTGAATCCCCAGTGGGGAAGAAGGCGTAGAAGATCAGCAAGGTACCAAGGGATGATCCATAGACAAGTCGAGGTGTAGTCCAAAAATCCAGCAACGGGTAAACAGTTCCAAGCAAAAGTACCAAGGGGTGTCCGAGGGAGTCCGAGATAGAGTTCCGTGATCAGGGTAACAAGGAGCAAGTTGTAACGCCAAACAGTGTCCGAAGCCAGCTGAGAAGCAATGAGCGTTCTGTCTCTCAGACCTTTATACTGATCGCCCCTGGGTCATGTGACTTCTCTGGATCATGTGACGTCCACCAAGATCACATGGGGAACGCCGCAGTGTATCACGTGACTGGCGGGAAGACGTAAGGCCGCCCTTACTGCTATACGTTCTCCAAGGCAGTTGCCAATGCAGAAAGGGTTGCAATCGAGCCCGTACACTGGTACGGAGCTTTCGGTTCTGTGGGTTCACCAAATCACTTGAGCCTCGAAGCTTGGGAGGAGATGTTGGGGGAATGTGGGCAGTGTTCTGATGTGTCGTGGCCTGGTGAGCAGAGGATCGCCTAACATAGCCCCCCCCCAACGGCCCACGACCCCGTGGGCAGGACGGATGATCCCTATGGAAGCGGGCTACCAACCGCGGGGCGTTCACATCAGATGCGGAAACCCACGAACGCTCCTCCGGGCCGTAACCCGTCCAATCCACCAGATACTGGAGCCTACCTCTAAACCACCTGGAACCCAAAATGGCCGACACCTCAAAAACATCAGGAGAGGTCAAGGACACCGGCGCAACAGGTGTACGAAGACGGACCGAGTCAGGACAGGGTTTGAGGAGGGAGACATGAAACACAGGATGGATACGCCAAGAGCTGGGGAGAACTAGACGGAAAGCCACCGGATTAACAACCTGCGAGATCACATACGGCCCGACAAAGCGAGGCAGCAATTTCCGGCAACCCACCAGGCGAAGATGTCGGGAAGACAACCAGACCCTAGAACCCACCACCAGGGGGGGAGCAGCACGACGCTTGCCATCCACACGGGCCTTCATAGAGGCCTTTGCTTCAGTGAGATGAACCACTGTACTCGCATGAATGGCAGAAAGATCCCTAAGACACGTCGTGGCCGCAGGATTCAAAGAACCAGAGGCATCAGGAACCGGCAAGACCTTGGGATGTTGACCATGGAGGGCGTAAAAAGGAGAATAACCAGTAGCTGAATGAGCCGCGTAGTTATACGCGAACTCCGCAAGCCGCAAAACGGCCAACCAAGAGGACTGATGTTGCAATATGAGGCAACGAAGGTATTGTTCCATCGATTGATTCGTCCTTTCGGTCTGACCATCGGTCTCCGGATGATAGGCCGAAGAATACCTCGTATCGATGCCCAATAGTTTCGTCAAGGCCCTCCAAAACCGAGAGGTGAACTGTGTACCTCGATCGGAAACTATGACCGAAGGGAGGCCGAATAGCATAAACACATGTTCAAAAAACAAGTCCGCCAAGACAGGGGCCGAAGGGATACCCCTACAAGGAACAAAACGGGCCATTTTAGTGAATGTGTCCACCACTACCCAGACGGTGTCAAAGCCTTTTGACTTGGGGAGATCGGTAACGAAATCCATTGTTAACGTATGCCAGGGCCTGGGAGGTACCGGAAGTGGAAGCAACAATCCAACCGGTCGACCCCTTTGATGTTTGGCCTGAGCACATACCGCACAAGACCTGACATAACACTCCACATCGCGCTTCATAGAAGGCCACCAACACCAACGCTTGAGTAGATCTAAAGTGCGCTCTTGTCCGGGATGGGCATTGAAGGGAGCGTCATGAGACCACTCAAGAGCTAGGTTACGTGTATCAGGTGTAGGAAGAAACAGGCGTTCATGTACGAAGGGTAAACCATCAGAATATACAGGATCCCATTCTCGCAACTGGTCAGAATGAACGCTAGTCCAGGACCGGACCGAATCCAATAGTGACAATGAGGGTGTACAGAGACAAATCACATGGCTCTTACCGAGAACAGTGTCGGGGAATGTAGGCAACTGGACCCCTCCCGGAGAACGTGACAAGGCATCCGCCTTCCCATGTGAAGTGCCAGGACGGTGCATGATATGGAAATCAAAGGCGGAAAAGAAAAGATGCCATCGGACCTGTCTGCTATTGATGCATTTCAAAGAAGCCAGATCCTGCAAGTTCCGATGATCGGAGTATACCGTGATGGGATGCCTAGCCCCCAGAAGATGATGACGCCAGACACGGAAAGCATCCATGACAGCCAAGAGTTCCTTCTCCGTAACGGTATAATGAGACTCAGTACTGGAAAACTTACGGGAATGATATGCAACTGGATGTAATTTGCCTGTATTTGGACATGTTTGTGATAATACCGCACCGAGGGCAAAGGAAGAGGCATCCGCCTCTACTATGAACGGAAGATCAGGATTTGGATGTTGGAGTACCGGTGCGGTAGTAAAGGCGGTTTTCAAAGCCTCAAAAGCCTCCTGCTGTTCTCTCTGCCATTGATAAGATACCTGAGGACTAGTCAGGGCCGTAAGCGGGGCTACAATTGTGGAGAAGGAAGAAATGAAACGTCTGTAAAAGTTGGCGAATCCTAAAAAAGCCTGCAAGGATTTGAGTGTTCGAGGTACTGGCCAATCTAATACTGCTTTGACCTTAGATTCATTCATGGACAGCGCCCCAGGGGTGATGTGAAAACCCAAAAACTCAACAGTTGTCTTATGGAACTGACATTTCTCAGGTTTGGCAAACAAGGAGTGTTCTCTCAAACGGGTCAATATTTCTCGGACATGGTTCACGTGTTCGTCAAGATCACGAGAAAAGATTAAGATATCGTCCAAGTACACAACCATATATACATCCAGTATATCCCTGAATATGTCGTTCATGAATCGTTGGAAAGTGGCCGGGGCGTTACATAGGCCAAAGGGCATGACCAGATATTCGTACAGGCCATACCGAGTGCAGAAGGCGGTCTTCCACTCGTCTCCCTCGCGGACGCGTACCAAGTTGTATGCGCCGCGTAGGTCGAGCTTAGTGAAAATGGAAGCGTGTGTTAAATGGTCTAGAAGTGGAGTGATTAACGGGATGGGATACCTATCCTTTTTCGTGATAGCGTTAAGACGCCGATAATCTACACAAGGGCGTAAATCCCCCTCCTTCTTGGGTACAAAGAAGATAGGACTTGCCGCGGGTGAAGTGGAGGGGCGGATGTGTCCTAATCGTAGGGCGTTCTGTACATAGTCTTTCAGCGCCAGTTCCTCCGAAGGAGACAAAGAATAGATCCTGCCCGAAGGAATATTGGAATCGGGAAGCAGTTCGATTGGGCAGTCATATGGTCTGTGTGGAGGGAGTACCTCAGACGAGCCCCGGTCGAACACTGTCTCGAATTCTCTGTATTCTGGCGGAATCCCAGATACCAACCCCCCAACAGTATGTGTATGCACAAGCTCTGGATCGTCGACAGTCAGTGTGAGTTGGGCTAAGGCCCCCAAGGCCCGAGAAGGTGTGTCAGGGGCTTGATGGACCGGAAGACAATAGTTCTGACAGATATCAGACTCAAAGACTACAGTACCTGACTGCCAATTGATCAATGGATTATGTTCATGTAACCATGGAATCCCTAGTATGATGCCGAATTGGGGTGTGGTGATCAAATCAAAACTCAGGGTTTCGGTGTGTACTTCTTGTATGGTTAACAGGAGGGGTGCGGTTTGATGTCTGACAGGACCAGAAACCAGTGCAGAGCCGTCTACGGCTTGGACATGTTCCGGTCGTGTTTTCACCACTAAAGGTAGGTTGAGGGAATGGGCCAAATCAATATCTATGTAATTACCAGTGGCACCTGAATCGATAATGATATTGACTGCATGAAGAAGGCCTGTAGAGGGACATAGGGTAGCCTTTACAGAAATGGGTTGCACACGAGTAAAGGCAAGGGAGGTACCCGGAGAAGATGACGGAACACTCGACCTGTTCTCCGGTTCTAAGGTCGAGCCGTCCGAAAAACCTGACTCTTCCTGGGCCGTCGAGGACACTCTTTCACGAAATGTCCAGTGGTACCACAATAAAAGCATGCATTATCCACCCTTCTACGTTCTCTCTCAGATGTTGTAATGGGACTACGTAACCCTCCCACTTGCATAGGTTCTTCGGTACTGGAAGCAGGTGTGCCAACAAGAGTGGGAGAGGAAGAGGCCCCTATTTCAGCTCTACGCTCCGATCGTCGTGCATCTACCTGCAAGACCAGATCAACCAATTCCTGATACTGAGTAGGCATAGAAGGGATCACTGCTAAAGCATCTTTCATGGTGTTACTCAACCCCCTATAGAAAACCACCGCCCTCTTGTTTTCTGGCCATGATGTTTCCGCAACTAGCTGATTGAATCGGGTGATGTAATCTATCAGAGACCTTTTACCCTGAGTCAATTCCAACAACTCCAAATCCCTAGACTGTACCTTGTGTCGGGTATCGAATACTCGGGCCATTTCTAGGACCAACAAATCAAAGTCATAAAGAAGTGGGCTATTGTTCTCTAACAGGGGATTAGCCCAAGCAGCTGCTGTTCCGGCCAAATGGGAAAGGGCGAAGGCAGCTTTAGCAGTGGTGGTAGGAAAAGCCAAAGGTCTGCATAGGAAATGTAACTTGCACTGATTGATAAAGGTTCTGAACTTCTTGGGATCCCCTTGATAGCGTTCAGGAGCAGCTAAGGGGGAAGGAGTTGGGAGTATCATCGGAGTCGGGACTACAGGAGCAGTAACGGGAGAGGGTGTAGTGGAGGAGCCGGTATCGCCAAACTCAGGGTCTGCAGGAAGGGAATGTTGAACACTTTGTATGGAATCCAACCTTTGATGGATCACAGTGTTTGCGGCGGCCATATCTGCCCTTAATATTGTAATTGCCTGAACTAAAGCAGCTATGGGTTCATCCGTGGATCCCTGCATCGTCTAACACGACTATACGGCTTCTCAGTCTGTTCTGACTTGAGTGTCGTGTAGACCGATGAGACCTCCGTCCCCAAGTGACGCACAGGGGAACTAAATAGAAACCCGCTGTACGACCCTTGAGGCCACAGGTGAGAGATGTCTTCTCGGATCCACGGAGCCTCTTGGAACACCGATGCTGCTGTCAAGGGGGGAATGAGGTTAAGTACCAGGCAAGCACAATACAATGAAGAAGACAAGTAACTAAAGTGTCTTACCTATCTGGTGTAATGGAGACCCAGGTGACCTAGTATGGAGGTTCGAGGCTCATTAGATGCGGCGATCCTTGGAGTGGTAGAACCGCAGGTTCAGCGTGGATGAAGAGTAGCCACCTGTGGGAGTTAGGGCTTGACTTGAATCCCCAGTGGGGAAGAAGGCGTAGAAGATCAGCAAGGTACCAAGGGATGATCCATAGACAAGTCGAGGTGTAGTCCAAAAATCCAGCAACGGGTAAACAGTTCCAAGCAAAAGTACCAAGGGGTGTCCGAGGGAGTCCGAGATAGAGTTCCGTGATCAGGGTAACAAGGAGCAAGTTGTAACGCCAAACAGTGTCCGAAGCCAGCTGAGAAGCAATGAGCGTTCTGTCTCTCAGACCTTTATACTGATCGCCTCTGGGTCATGTGACTTCTCTGGATCATGTGATGTCCACCAAGATCACATGGGGAACGCCGCAGTGTATCACGTGACTGGCGGGAAGACGTAAGGCCGCCCTTACTGCTATACGTTCTCCAAGGCAGTTGCCAATGCAGAAAGGGTTGCAATCGAGCCCGTACACTGGTACGGAGCTTTCGGTTCTGTGGGTTCACCGAATCACTTGAGCCTCGAAGCTTGGGAGGAGATGTTGGGGGAATGTGGGCAGTGTTCTGATGTGTCGTGGCCTGGTGTGCAGAGGATCGCCTAACAAAGGGGGGTCCTGGGAGTCCCTCTGCCAGACATTAGTCCTGGTTTCGAGAGACTTACCCAGAGTCTTTAGCTCACTATCTTTCACAAAGAAGAAATATCCCAAACATATCAGTCTTTGTCCTGCCCTGGGGCAGTCCAGCACCGAAATGCTAGGCAATTCTCCTCTGAACAAGAGTACCAACAGAAACCCCAGACACGTGTTTCGGTCTGGTTGGACCTCATCAGTAGGGTGGATCTGTGCCTCTCTAAGAATAGTGAGCAAGGGGTCCACGTCTGGATTCCCCTAGTAACTTAGGGTGAGACCCAAAGTTACTTAAATATGCAGATTAACAAGGGGGGTCCTGGGAGTCCCTCTGCCAGACATTAGTCCTGGTTTCGAGAGACTTACCCAGAGTCTTTAGCTCACTATCTTTCACAAAGAAGAAATATCCCAAACATATCAGTCTTTGTCCTGCCCTGGGGCAGTCCAGCACCGAAATGCTAGGCAATTCTCCTCTGAACAAGAGTACCAACAGAAACCCCAGACACGTGTTTCGGTCTGGTTGGACCTCATCAGTAGGGTGGATCTGTGCCTCTCTAAGAATAGTGAGCAAGGGGTCCACGTCTGGATTCCCCTAGTAACTTAGGGTGAGACCCAAAGTTACTTAAATATGCAGATTAACAAGGGGGGTCCTGGGAGTCCCTCTGCCAGACATTAGTCCTGGTTTCGAGAGACTTACCCAGAGTCTTTAGCTCACTATCTTTCACAAAGAAGAAATATCCCAAACATATCAGTCTTTGTCCTGCCCTGGGTCAGTCCAGCACCGAAATGCTTGGCAATTCTCCTCTGAACAAGAGTACCAACAGAAACCCCAGACACGTGTTTCGGTCTGGTTGGACCTCATCAGTAGGGTGGATCTGTGCCTCTCTAAGAATAGTGAGCAAGGGGTCCACGTCTGGATTCCCCTAGTAACTTAGGGTGAGACCCAAAGTTACTTAAATATGCAGATTAACAAGGGGGGTCCTGGGAGTCCCTCTGCCAGACATTAGTCCTGGTTTCGAGAGACTTACCCAGAGTCTTTAGCTCACTATCTTTCACAAAGAAGAAATATCCCAAACATATCAGTCTTTGTCCTGCCCTGGGACAGTCCAGCACCGAAATGCTAGGCAATTCTCCTCTGAACAAGAGTACCAACAGAAACCCCAGACACTTGTTTCGGTCTGGTTGGACCTCATCAGTAGGGTGGATCTGTGCCTCTCTAAGAATAGTGAGCAAGGGGTCCACGTCTGGATTCCCCTTGTAACTTAGGGTGAGACCCAAAGTTACTTAAATATGCAGATTAACAAGGGGGGTCCTGGGAGTCCCTCTGCCAGACATTAGTCCTGGTTTCGAGAGACTTACCCAGAGTCTTTAGCTCACTATCTTTCACAAAGAAGAAATATCCCAAACATATCAGTCTTTGTCCTGCCCTGGGGCAGTCCAGCACCGAAATGCTAGGCAATTCTCCTCTGAACAAGAGTACCAACAGAAACCCCAGACACGTGTTTCGGTCTGGTTGGACCTCATCAGTAGGGTGGATCTGTGCCTCTCTAAGAATAGTGAGCAAGGGGTCCACGTCTGGATTCCCCTAGTAACTTAGGGTGAGACCCAAAGTTACTTAAATATGCAGATTAACAAGGGGGGTCCTGGGAGTCCCTCTGCCAGACATTAGTCCTGGTTTCGAGAGACTTACCCAGAGTCAGAGGCGCGTTATAAATGCCTTACCATATCATATCATATCAATGTTAATATATTGTCCATTGCGTTAGGATGTTAGGTTGGGTCCGTACATACCTACAGAACACATCTGATAACGTCAATAGTTAGTCAGTCCTGCAGAAGACAGTGATGGGAGCACCATACCATCACTACCTGTTGTAAACATATGTCGACAAAATATGGATACCGATGTGTAAAAGCAAACAACTAAGGCACATTTAGGATAATAGTTTATGCACGATCATCAAGAATGCATGATTATTAATACTGAACTGTTAAAAACAGACATCTATACTGTGTTTCGTACATTAAAGGTCATATTGAGAACTAATGATTCAGCCAGTACTAAAATAAGGGAGGCATTTGCATTTGAGTACGAAGTGCACATGGCGTGGTATCATCTCATCCCTGCGAACACAATCACTGCGAATCCGAAAACATTGAATGGTTTGCAAGTACTTTATGCGAAAATGTAAATGGGGGGGGTCTGGGTTGGAGTAAACATTTAAATGGGGGAATGTGGGGAGGGTGCAAGGGGTCCCGGCCAGCATTTATTTTAACATAAAGTATTGTAATGCATTGTGGAATTTTGTTTGAAAATTAGCATTAAATGTTTTCTCCATGGTATATAGCTGGTCCTTCCGTAGAAGACTCAAAACCTGGCTCTTCAACCAAGACATTGAGAAGTGAATCCGAACCTATCACTGAGCATTAGGCACTCCCCTAAGAAAACGTTCATACTATGCATGTAAGGAATTCACACTCGAACTGTAATAACCCATGTATGTATCTTCTGTATCTTGACTAAGAATGTAAAAATGCCATGTAACTGACTGAGTATGCAATGTAACCGTTTTCGTAAGTTTAAGCGCCCAGATGCCGAAGGGTTAGGTGCGCTATATAAATGTAAAAATAAATAAATAAACATAAATGCAGCCTAGCATATACTGCATTAGCCTAACCTTTGTATGCTATTACTGTAATGGATGGGGTGATTCAGCCTTCTACCACTGAACTACACCTTAATTTAGAATAGATTTGGAAAGGTTTACATTACCCAGAATCATTACTTGGCCGAATGGCACATGAAACTTTTACACAACTAGGATTGTGGGTGGATGGAAATGCCCCGCCAAAATTGCTCCTTTCTTTAGTGGAGAACATGTTTCAGACCATAAATTGGTAAAATGTTGCTTTGAATTATGAGCCATTGTGTCTAGATTTGACAATTTGAAATTTCTGCTGGTGGTGGAGCCTATAGGCCTGTGAGTAATTGATCCAGTTCTGTTGTCATATTTGTATCCTGGTAATTACATCTCTTCATTTCAGAAACCGAAAAGTACAAGTATCGGAATGCAAAGTATTTTATGAGCTAATCCCCCTCCAATGTGTTCACTCGTAAACACCACACTTGCTCTTCGTATACACATAACATCAAACTCAGCAATTCTACTTGCGTTCCACTCAGTCATCTATGTCCAACCCACCAAGCAAACATATCACCTGATGCTCATCAATGCTGAATACGCAGTATTCCATGCAGCAGACAGTTCCGGTCATTTTGGACTCAAACATATCCTTGAAGGCTGCCTTCGTGAATGAACATCTGTCCAGAAACCGTGCAGACCCTTACCGTGCATATGTGGGAAGAGTACCAGAAAAGTGGCAGAGGACAGAGTTTGAAATAAGGAGGGGGAATGGTGTGAGGTGTTTGTGTAATGCGGGGTGCAGGAGGAGGGAATGGAATGGAACTGGCGGCTAAACTCCACACCTCTGGAGGCTCTTGCATCTCATGAAGCAAAACTATCAAAGGATTGGAGTCAAAACTAGCCCTCAAAGAGAAGACTTGCAAGCAGTCCTTCTCCTGCCACTCCCCGACCGTAGAGGCTCGAAACATCCCAACCATCCTCCAGTTCCTTTCAACAATACCTCTGGACGGAAAAAAATCCCTTTCTCCTCCACCAACAGTACTGCATTACTGTATGAAATGCCAAGCCCAATTCTGTCACAGTTGGGTGCTGGCCGGTCTGATCATGCGCTTAGGACTGTTTTAAAGAATCTTCAATCAACTGTATTTAAAGACAAAATAGACAGTTGCCTGATCTTTGGGAGCAGAGACTCTTCCCCCTGTTTCCACACAATAACTATGTAAACTGATTGCTCTCACGTCTGTGGTGTTAGTCGAAAAATCAATAAGGAAATGATCTCTATATACATTACACATTATGCAAATGGTGGTTCTTTATTCAATGCACTTGAAATTGTGCTGTTGGTTCGCTCTTTTGAAACATTTGATTTCTTCTAAAAGCCCTCTTCTATGATTACTAGTAGTTGCGGCACTGTCAATAGGATTAGTTAGTGAGGATGCTGCTGAGTTAGTACTCTCACTTTCTTGCTCCACATCTGAGCTTGCTGAAGAGGAAGTTGGTGTTGTTGGTTTCAAATATTTTTTTATTTCTATCATAAAATCTACTTTGGAAAGTGAAGGCTCGATGTTCTCTATAGTCCCTGTCGTCCCTGAAATACTTCCTGGATTTTCTCAATTTAATTTCGTCTTGATACTCTTTGAGAATTGCATACATTTTTTGTTTGGTGCGGTCCGGGCTATCCATATCGACTATTTCTTGTTTCACTGTCTATTTCTATAATAGTTCTTGCATGTTCCATCTCAGTATTTTCAACAATTAATTGAATCATCACTTTTGAACTACAAATCAAAATCTCCTCCCATTACTGGGCTAAATCCTTAAAAAAAAAATGTTTAAATAAGGCATGTAACAAGATCCAAGGTATAACACAACAAAATATGGTCTACCCAAGGAAGAATGAAAGACATAAGCTCCCAAATTTATTTAATCTGATTACTCAATATTCTAGTGATAGTAACATTCTTTATAAGATGGTGAATAAACACTGGCATATTTTACAGATGGGGGGGAGAAACCCACATTCATTTATGCCCGAGCACCAACAATCAGGAATAAACTCATTCCATCATTTCTAAAACCACAAGAATACCATGCAAGGAGTACACAAGACTGGATAAAAACACGAACACAGGATTTCTTTAAATACGGGACCTGCAATATGTGCAAATATGCTCTTACTGAATGTAAAGAATTTGTCTGTGAAAATCGGTTAAATAGCATACAAAATCTAACAAACTGTAGATCCATGGTGTACAACGTTACTCAAGGATTTGGCCCCTTTTTTTCCTGTTTCTTCAGATTTTCGGGTTAAAAGCTAAGGAAGAACAATCTATGAGCTAATAGAGAAGAGCCGAGATGCAAGTCTCTACATATGAATCAAGGGCAACACAGCGGTAGAAGATACATGCTGGTGACCACTGGGAGACCTTCAAAGTGAATAAAGAAGTAAAGAACTGGTTGTCCCAAGACTAAGACGTCCATAAAGAGAAAAGAGAGACAAACTCCTCCAGCCAATAGAAGGAGATTGAGACAAATATAATAACGTTGAGTAGGGCGCAGAGTACAAGCAGTCTGCAGTCCACAAGGCTGCAGAGGCTGCGGGGCGTGAGTATCATGGACTCCGCCGTCTTTTCCTCCTCTCCCCCTGTCTCCCGCCTTCGTCCTCAGACTTGGAATCAAAGCGGATTCTCCACAGTAATGCGCCGCCAGCCGCACGGCCAGAAAAACAAAGTTCTTTTTCAGCTTCGTCACCAAAAAGGTCTAAAAGCAAAACCCCAAAGACCATTGTACTTACTAGTGAGATGGGAGGCTCCACCTCTGCGGCATAGTCGATGTCCCCTTCGAACCTGCCCCACGCAAACGCACCAAACATCTCACTTCCACTGCCTCCAGCGTCTCGGCCGCCCGCTCCATGGGGCGTGCCTTCAGCTGGAGTCGTGGAACGAGTGGAGACAGCACCCGACGCGGACCCCGCTGAAGATCCCGCTAAAGCCGATCGCAATCTCTCTTCTTCCCGCCGCTCCAAACCAACGCTGGATGCAGACTGGAGCTCGGGCCGGAGCTCCGCCTCGGCGAAAGGGATTCCCTCCGAGGCCGTCGGAGGACGACCTGGGAGGGCCCTTTTCTCGGCCCCTTCTCCAGATATGCCAAAGAGCCCTGATGTCGCAGAAGAAGCTATAGTCGGGAGTGCAGTCCCGCATGAAGGCCTGATAGACCTGCATACACACAAACTAATGGCCGTAGCCCTGATACATGCCGAATCCTCCTCGAGCGTGGTCTTACCCTTCAGGACAGATTCTTCTGCAACACACCATCAACTACAAGAAAATGGTTATCCAGTGCCCACTTTAGCCACGCAGAGCGGGTCTCCTGTCTCAGTTGGCAAAGAGTTGGGTGACTCCACCAACGGAGGACCAGTTGTCCAAAGTCAAAAATACATTCTGCCACTACTTTGCCTTTAAGAAAAATCACTTACAACAAAACCCAAACCGGCAAAAAAAGAGGGGCAAAGAAAAATGAACCAACACGACTGAGAGCAGAGCCTGGAACGAGAACTAAAAGAAGCAAAAAAGCTCTGTCACCTGTTCCCAGTCCTTCAAATCAAAATTCAGTGAAGAAAAATGCCATGATCAACCAAAATTGTTTAAAGCGCCCTATTCCAAAAGCTCTCTTTAATTTATTCAAAAAACAACAATGCAAGCGTAAACTCAATGTGGAAATGGAATTATCTGACGCAGAAATCTTGGAGGTTTTGGAAAAATCTCCTTCCGGACAAAATCTGAACAACATGACTGTTAATGATGCACGAGCACCAATGAAACTTCCAACTAATTCACCTGCTCCACCACCAGAGAACAGCTCCACAAGCAACCTACCCGACACAGAACCACAACTGAACTCTTTGATCCAACCATCTGCAATTTCTGCAGAGCTCGTATCACTAACAAATTTGTTCTATCTCGCCCAGCCCGGTACATTATGCAATCTGGGCTCGGGGGTACAGCAACAAGAAACATTGTATCCAGACACTCCGTCTAAATCTATCTCGGCAGCAAAGGCCAAGCAGTGTAAAAAGCACCTAGACCCGACACATCTTGACCAACACTTAGGGAAAACAGTCCCGACAGTGCGTAGTGTCATCGAAAACAATCAAAACAACATGAACATGACTAGCTCTTCTGGGGCCATAGAGAAAGAGTTACCTGCTACTTCAGCCCAGATCTCGATCTCATCTGCTAAAAGTCATGACAAGGAAAGACCAAGCTCCCAAATGAGCTCACAACAATGGGCAAATGTCCACCAAGACAGCCAGGCGTCCTTACCAGCGAACACTTACTTTGGCTCCTTCAACTCCAGTCGGGACGATCTGCCGACGTCACCGAGAGCCCGAAAATGTCCTCCTTGCTACCCCTTTCTGTCTGAAAATGTACCTAATACTCAGTCCCGTTCGAGGGACTTAAGAGATGTAACATCAAGAAAAAGATCATCATCAGAGACTTCGGGAGACTAGAGTAAAGGGTCGCCCAAGTTAAGGCCTGACCTAACTAATATAATGTCAGCTCTTACCATCGCTCTATCTCCTTTTTGTAAACTTTACGAAGCCTTAAACGATTCTGTGAAAGACAACACCTCCATACTGGCAACAATCCAGTCTAAACTGACTTTTCTAGAAGGGTTCATAACTGCTGTTGAAATCATGGAGGCGGCAAAGCAAGCAATCCTTGAGGAAAAGCTATCCCGGATAGAAATGCAACTAACTAAAGATCCACCTGTCGCTCAGAAAAAACAAAAGACGTCTGATAAGGCATCCCAATCAACAGCCTCTAATAAGCATGAAAAAGTAGCACCATTATTTCACAAACACCAAAGCAGAGACACGCATGCTACTCCCACTGCTTTGTTCGGTACGACTGAAGCAAAAACAGTCACCGGTTTTCACGAATCCTAAATCCGGCTTTTCAGCTACCAAGTCCGAAAGCAACATCTCCTAGGAAACTTAAGGCATCAGGGCCAAGCAAAGAGTCCGGTAAAGAGAATCAAGCTGTGCGTAAAACCTATCAAAACAAACCCCAGCAACTAGGCAAACCAATTGAGACCCAAGTATTCATCGATCTAAGCAACTCTCCTCAGACAACAGCTGAATTCCGGGCGTCGAGTAGCCTTATGGACCTAACACAACATTTAGACGAAGATGATTCCCCCCTGGTTGAGACAAAACAAAGCAGCCCAAAATCAACCTTGAGTTCAAATCAGGAAAACCAGCAAGAATTGAATCCCGCATCCAGCAGGAGTAAGTCCCGAGGCTACAGTGGATCTAGCGCCGAGAGAAAATCAAGCATTGTTTCAGACAAAGCTGAAGTGCAAAAGCGCCGAAATCCAGAAGTCTCACAAAAAGAAATGCAGAATAGACTATCGACAAGTACACATCATATTCCTCAAGGAGAGGTAAAAAAACCCAAAGAACAAGGCGACTCTTCGCGAAGCAATTCACACAGTACTCAACAAGGCACCAGTATTTTCAAGTTGGAACAAACCTCACATAAATCTGGATACATAATCTTGTTCAGGAAAACGGTGCTACAAATCTTGAGCAAAACCAAATCGCTAAGAGCACTAACCACGGGTGACTTCCAGCTAATAGAACACTACCACAGAGAACAGAGGGCAAGGGCATTTTTGCATATAAAAGCAAGGGCGCTGCAAACAGGAATGGAAGAGGCATATAAAGAACTTAGTAAAACTGGCCTTCTACTAACCGAATTGAAATGCCCTCTACATGAACCCGTGAAAAGCAAGATGGAGGACGTGCGACCGCAAAAATCAACTAGCGAAAGAATCAAACCTAGATCGCACAGAGACCATCAGGCGGAGCATGTATCATTTATAAATCCAAAGGCTTCGAGGAAAACTCATGTCGTTTCTACACCCTACAGGTCACATCAAATTGAAAACAAACGGCGAGTTAGATTAGATATTACACCGACAAGACTGACCTCTAACGAAGAATTTCGCCGTAAAGACTCATCTCCAACTTGCGACTCAACACGCTATCCGAAAGGCCCATGGGAATGGCTATAGTCCGCAGTGAACGGGAAGTCTAGCAGATAGCAACCAGGTTGGGCTAATACCACACTAGCCCAAGACACATCGGAGCTCCGCACGATTTCCATGGCCTCATGGAACACCAGAGGCCATGTCCACCTAACAAGCGGCAACAACCAGACCCTAGTGGGTTTTGACATTATATGCCTCCAGGAAACTTGGCTGACTGAGAAACCTTTCCTGGACGGCTATGAGATTGAACTCTCACCCGCCAAACGAGGTCTATTTGGGCGTCCATCATCCGGCCTACTGCTCGCAGTGAAAATCGGATCAGGCATTAAGATCCAGGAAAAGCTATCAGAGAGCTATGGAACATTGGCAGTCCTTACGTCATGGTCGTTTGAGGATCTAAAGTCCAAAAAAAACAATTCCATTGATCTGGCGATACTAAACTTGTATTGGAATCCACAACAAACTTCAATCGCAACTTTTTGTAATGAAGTGACAGAAGCGATAGATAACATCAAAATCGACTCAAACACAGACCACGTAATCATCTGCGGGGATCTAAATGCAATTTGTGTGCAAGAAAACGCCAATTCGTCCACAAACAGACCCAAATTGTCGTCAGAAGAGAGAGGAAAAGCTTGGATGATCTCCATGAATTCAAGAAACTTTCACAATCTGGCCTGGTTAAAATCTTGGGAAAACATCCTACCTACGTGGGAACGGGAAAATTCAAGGGCCACACTCGACTATATTTTTGCATCTGAAAATCTACTGCCTCTGATTAACTCATTGAAAGTCATACTGACAAAAGAAAGCGATCATAACTTGGTCATCACTACATCATAAGAGCAAGCTTTCGCTTTCTGCATTAGAAGCCAACACTCTGCGAATTAGACTTCGCTTAATTACAACAAACATCAAGACTATTACTGATATCCATGGCAAAACAATAGCAGTAAATCCAAAGGAGTGTGAAAGACCAGACTACCTCCCCTTTCTACTACAGTTTAGGTCTGATTCCAAGAACAGCAAAGGCCCCAGTCGAAAGCACCTGCATGTGTTCGATCAGGATCTAGTTGACAGAAGAAAACTCCTGAGGAAAGCTAAAAGACGAGCAGTTACTGAACAATCTGACTCGGCTGGACAGAATGCTTAGCGGAAGTCAACAGCTACAAATCTTGGCTACGGAGTCGTAGTAGGTTAATGTATCAAAACGATGCAGAAAAGATGCTCAAGATACTAAGCACCAAGAAATCTAGTGACCTTTGGGCCCTGAATAAGTTGGCAACAACCAGACAGGAAAGGGAACTGGTAAACTCGATTACGGAGCAAAATTTGATACATTTCTTCAAAACCATGTTCGCTCTTTCCAAAGGACCAGCTCGAAAGCAAACTAGAAAAGTCCAGTGACAGATGGACCATTCTTTCAGACGAAGAAGACACTATCAACGTCATCAAACACCTGAAATCTTCAAGAGCCCCGGGTCCTGACGGCCTGAGCAACATCGACCTTAAGCAACACCCGGAAGCCTGGGCCAGATTCATAAGCATCATATTCCAGCATTGTGAACTCATTCGATAATTGTCCCGCTATTCAAACACGGCAACAGGGAAGAACCACAGAATTACAGGCCAATAGCTCTGTTAGACATTATTGGCAAAATATTCGCAACTCTTCTGTTAAAAAGGTTCCAAACCTGGGCAAAGACATCTTCACCAGACGACCCTTTTCAGATGGGTTTTCTCAAAAACGGCGGAACCTCGGTAAACATCTAGATGCTAAACCTAATTAAAGCCAAGGTAAAGCAGGGCTCTCCACCGGTGTTCCTGGCCTTCATAGACCTCTCGCAGGCTTTTGATAGAGTGGATAGGAGTCTGCGTTGGTCCAAACTCCACAAATAGAAATGCCCAAATGAAATACTACATCCAATCATAGCGCTACATACAGCCAACAAATATGAGTCAGACTCAATAAACAAGGAACTCTATCTGAAGAGATTCCAGCAGAGAGGGGGGTGAAACAAGGGTGTCCCTTAGCACCGGCACTCTTTATTAGCTTCCTCTGTGACTTCAAGGACACTGAAACCGCAGTTCGGGCCTTTCCACCCAAAATAGGCAATACCAACATATCTCGCCTTCTCTATGCGGATGATCTAATTTTGTTAGATCAAACAGAAATTGGATTACAGCGCCAACTGACCAACTTGGCAAATTACATAAAAACAAACAACCTGGCAATTAACAAATCTAAAACAAAAATCATGATTCTGGTGAAAAACCATTCCTTTAAGAGCCGCAACAAAGGATGGTTCTTGGAAAATACCAAGATTGAAACTGTCGAATGCTACAAATACCTGGGCATAATGATAGACAGTTCAGCACAGGAAACACGTATGCAATCTACTCTTTGGGGCAAAACTAGGAACTTAGCAGCCCAGATGAGATCCATCGATAAGAGATACGGCAAATTCTCACTGGAGTCTGTAATTCAATTCTACAGAGGCAAAGTTGTCCCAGCGCTAACTTATGGAATGGGTGCGACCCTGTTAATGCCAACTTCAATGTGGCCTAAACTCAAAGGCCTGCTATGGCGCTCAGTTTTGGGTTTACCAAACTCGGCGGCTATTGCAAACATCAGGCGTGACTTGGGCCTTCACTCTTTACTGGCATCGGTCGAACAGAATTCGATGCAAATCTATAGGAAAATCATCCTTCCGGAGACTCTTCCAATATATAAACTGATAGCCGCAGAACTTTCAACGGGCCGTATTAACATACTAAAAAAATGGTTGCTAAAGCTGAAAACAAAATTGGAAGAAATAGCTTGCACCAAAGAGGAACTGGTCGGAAATGCTCAAAGAATAAAAAGAAAAATGGCCCTCATGGACTGGATCGGCACAGTTGACAAGGCTCAATCAAACAAATTGACCACACACCTGCCACCAACTTTCAACCAGCTAAAAGTTTCTTTGCCATATTGTTTAAAATTTCTGGACAAAAACTAATGAAGACCTTTTTGAGAGCCCGCTTGAACTTAATGCCCACACGCGAAATCCTCTGCATCAGACTCCAGTCGGCGTCCACAGTATGCAGATTGTGTGGATCAGCAGAGGAACCTGAAAATCTGAAGCATTTGTTGCAGCACTGTAAGGCGCTCAGTCACGAAAAAAGCGCCTATCTCTCACCTCTTGGGATGTCAGTTTCAGTTCTGGACAAAGAGGTGTGGTGGAACAGATTAATGCCAGGAGAAAAGACAAATTGGACTATCACGACAACAAAGCTTCTGACCATCATTTTTGACAAAATGAAAGCACATGAAACATGGAGATGTGAAAGCTGGAAAGAACAAAAACTACTTACACCAAGTCATCGTTTATGCTGGTAGTGCTCAGAAATGTTTAGAAATCTTCCGAAATTCACAGGAATCAACTCATCTTTGTAAAAATCACAAGTTGATTATACACAAAAAAAAACTAAAAAAAAACTGTAGATCCAAATTTGTGGTCTATGCAATTGTTTGTGTCTGAAAAAAAATATATGTGGCCGGTACAATACGTGAGTTACACATTAGGATACGAGAACATATGGAGGGCCTCCACAGTAAAGATATAAGATTACCACTGGCTGTACATTGGCAGGAATTCCATCAAATGGAGTGATATCAGATTCATTGGACTACAGAAAACGAAATGCAATATACAGGGAGGCAATCAAAAACGTCAGTTAAGACAACTTGAATCGAGAATGATTTGTAAACTTCGATGTGTAACAAATTGTGAGCATGAGATGAACTTCTTTTGTGGAGCCACAATTATGAACATACTTATTATCATTATAAACATCCTTTTGGACACAAAGAGCACAATTAATGTAAATGCAGGCAACAGTCTTTGTAGCTTCAACCACAACCATATGACATCTAATTGGATACATATAATACATGCAATAGATTCAATGTTTTTGAAGATACCCATGTAAGGGGGTAGTTGCACACTCAGATCAAAAGTGTTGTTCCATGAGGGTCAAGTAATATTATGGGATATTAAGCATACAATACATCATGTATCTTTACATCTCCATGTGCATTTTGTCAAATCAATAAGTACCTTCGGGATACAAAATCGTCAAACAACAATGCAAACATTAATTGCGGTAACACTGCCGTTCGCTGATAACACGAACGCTAGAGCGACATAAATACAATGCAGTATTGCATGATGACATCACGCACAACGTGCATATGGTGTCTTCCCACTATATTTTTTTAATTCAAAATGGCGACCGCGAGTTTCAGACTTGCGGTCGCCAGAAAAGTGATTCCTTACAGGACACCAATGGTTTTAATAGCTTTAAAGAGGAACGATCTTCTATCAGGTAAGAAGCAAAGCGCTAATATTGCAAGTTTATATTTAATTGCTAACTTTATCTTAGTTTTACAAATATAGGTATAGCATTAAACATGTAGGTTTCTCTTTTATTTATTTCGTGAGGTAAAAAACCTCAAATAAAACCAAAGCTGCAAAACCATATGGAATAAAAAAAACTGCCACCACAAGAGACCTCAAGGAAACAAGTCAGGGGTAATTAATATATATGAATAGAATCGTCAACAAGGGGTTATGCAACTAACTAATACACAGCTAATGCATGCCTCAACTACTGTACCCCAACAGGGATTCTACATTACATTATTCATATCACAGCAGGGTGAAGAATTTGGTAACTATACTTTCGTTCATTTCATTCTTATATGCATCACATATAAGACCATTTATGGCCAGAATCCACATATTGGATACATATACTATCAGTTAGAACACTTTTGAACAGCATGCATACACTGGGAAGTCAACTATTTTCACTTGCACAATTTAAACAAGGATCTAGTTATATGTAGCATGCAAACACTGCGATGTGAGTGGCAGTCTAGTCTCAAAAACTTTGGTGCAACAAGATGTAAATAGTCACAAGCAGAGATGTAACAGATATATCATTTTACTTTTATGGGGTCACCTATAATTGTGTTCATGTGTTTATTTTGTCTTCCTTTTCTCCAATTTTCCTAATTTTTCAAAAATGTGTTGTCTCTTTCTTGTATACAATTATTTTTCCTTATTCTTGATAAGACGTGATTGACCATTCATGAAACTGGGTATAATGAATTGTGTTTTCACGTAAATGGATATAATTACTTCGCATATCTCCAACTGTGCCTCAAAATTCATTCGACATGTATAAATTGAACAATGGGAACTTTTTGTATGTATGATCATGAATGGGTTATTTGATCATAATGTATTTTTGGGTTATTTAATTATTTTTTAAATTTGTAAAGCACACTAGCAGCCCAGAGACATCGAGGCGCTGTTGCAAGAAAGTGTCTTAATTAAAGCGACAGCGCTTTGCTCAGGGTCACAGTGAGCGTATAACCTTACAGTGTAAACGTAGATGGTTGCAAAGAGTGGTTTCAGGTTACAGTATCATACAATCCAGGTGAAAGTTACGCTGCAGAATAGTAGCGCACAGCACAAGAAAGAGCTACGCAGTGGACAGGGCCCTGTTATAAAAACAGCAGAGTTTTTATAGCTTTCCAGAAAGCTAGGTGTGAATCTATGCTTCTGAGGTGGGGTGCTAGGAAGTTCCAGTGGGTCGCAACCATGACAGGGAAGCTAGAGCCTCCTGCGAGAACCCTCAGTGTTTTGGGAATAGTGATTCGATTTCTGTATGCAGTTCTGGTGGGTCTGCCTGTGATAGGCTTGGTAATTCTCTGTGATAGGTACAGGGGGGCAGTGTTGTGGATACATTTGTGCGTGAGGGCGAGAGTTTTAAAGATGATGCACTCTTTGATGGGAAGCCAGTGAACTTGTTTACTATCTGCTCAAACGTGATCCCTTTTTGGAGATGACAGTGTCTGCCCTGAGGGCATTATTTTGGACAATCTGGAGTTTATTGATATTTTTTAGGAAGGTGCCTGCTAGGAGGGCATTACAATAGTCAAGCCGAGACCCGATTATGGCTCTGGCTATGGTTAGGCAGTTGTGCTTGGAGAGGAAAGGTCTTGCTGCATTGAGCAGTTTAGAGTGGTAGGCCACAGCAGACGCCATGGCATTGACCTGTCTGGTCACTGAGAGGTTGGACGCCCAGCGTTTTGACCGCTTGGGAGACAGAGATTTGAGTGTTGTCGATCGTGAAGGCGCTATACTGTTTGTCAAGCTTCTTTACGGTTACAGGGGATCCAATTAGTAGTAATTTGTTTCTTTCACCGTTCAGGCAAAACCAGTTTTCTGCCATCCATTTCTGGATAGTGGAGTAGATGGAATTAAGGGTTTCCATGTCAGACTCATAGTCGCCAGTGAGGGGGATGAGGACCTGCATGTCATCAGCATAGTTGGTATGTGAATTATGAATGTGATGCAACATTTAGTAAGATAAGGATTCTGCAAGCACAATTGTAGCCTTGAGAATCAAGGCTAGGGTCGAAACACGTGTTGGCATAGCAAGCGCATTGAGTAAAGAACCACCATATGAATAATTAGTAAAGTATATAGAGATCATTTCATTATTGATTTTTCGACTAGCGCCACAGACCTGAGAGCAATCAGTTTACACAATTCTGTCACAATGCTATTGCAGAGCAGCTCCACTGCTCTGGAGCTAGGTTCACGCTACAATCAGTACAATAAAATGAATGGGAAAGGGAGCTGGGCAGAAGAAAAATGGTTGCAGGGTGTCCCCCGCAAAACACTGGGAAATGGAGAGAATGGGTTATGGGGTGTTCCCCTTCATAGGAGAAGGGCAGGGAAGGGGTGTGCATAGAAAATTATGTTTCCCTCCAGCGCTGAAACTTGGACTCAGGAAATCGGGCTTCCGTAAAAATGACCTGCACGGAAATATTATAGATCCCAGCAGACGCTGCCAATTCCATCACCACCCACAAACTAGACACCATTTTCATCACCCATTTTATGAGCCATGGCTTATTTTTGCCTCCTCACACATCTTTAACACACTCATCCTCTAAAGTTACAGGATACTATACATTGACTATAGTTACAAGGCTGGAGGAGACCACACATTCTTACCTAAGACGTTGTGGCATTTCATTTTTCAGGACCCCTCAAGCATCGACACCATAGAGCTTTCCAGATGACCACATCCATCAGCCACTCCAACAATATCTTTTTCTGGGTCTTCAGTTAGGAGACCATATTACCAAAAACATTAAAGACATATTGCATGCCTTTCTTGTGACCCTGGACATCAGACAGCATGTTGCCAAACGAGCACCCATGAAAGGCATCACTGGGGACCTCCTCTTTGCCACAACACCATACCATGACTGACAGTCCATGCTTCCACTGGACTAAATTGATTACTTCACTCGCAGACATCCCCCAGTAAAATCTGAGTAATCACAAACACACTGTACCACTCATTTAGGGACTTCCCCATCAATACATTGAAAGCAGAACTCATCACTGTAAAATGCACAACTGATCCTACCGCTCTAACGTTATCATCCTCCTGAAATCACTAATTCTCACCCTGCCATCCAACATCATGCACTATTCTCTGCTAAAACTGCTATCCAGCAAACCCATAGAAACTGGCCTTGGTGCACTCAAGACCTAACTGGCAGCAAAACCACCATTGTGGTTAAAGGCCCAATTCCAGGGCAACCTGAAGAAACTGAAAAACGTTCGCACATGACAAACAGCGAAAGCGGCTTCCTTGCTGAAGTTCCCCTCTCCTTCTAATAGTAGAGGGAGCGGTGTGATGGACCACAACCAGGAGGTAGTCTGAAAAAGAAACAAAGCACACAAAGGGAAAGGGAAATTGGTTTTTGCATGGCAACCCTCCAAAGCCTGGCCTAGTGGCACTACTGGGATGCAATCTGTGGGAACCCAGACAGAGATTATGAGCATCTCTATAGGGGTCACAGTATTATGGGAACCCTGTGATTCGAAATCATTGCCTAAAGGAATTATAGTAGAGTTGGAAAACACTATTGTACTCAAAATACAGTAATGGCTGAAAGAGATAATAGAGGAAATTAAGTAAATTGAATTTCAATTTCCTCTATTATCTCTTTCAGCCATTACTGTATTTTGAGTACAATAATGTTTTTCAGCCATTACTGTATTTTCAGTACAATAGTTAGAGTGGCAGACCTGGCTACCACAAAAACAGTTAAGAGCAGCTGCAAATGTGAAAGAGATAAATCCCTGATAACCCCAACCAACCCACACCCGCCGCTACCCCCCCCCTGGCCCGCTTCCCCCCAGCACAAAAGAACATCCAGCAGGCCTCACTAGAAAGTAACTAGTAGACAAGAGCAGGGTAGAGACTAACCCCTAGAGTGGGTGGTCCTGGGAGAATAGCCCAGGTCAACGTGTTTGCCTTGGAAGCAAAACGACACGAAGCAACACAGGTACACAGGTTCGATCCCCGGGTCCGCGCTCAGAAACCTCTGGGTATTTAAGTGTGTTATAAATACAGCAACTAAGAAAAAAAACACAATTACACAAAAAACAATTCCTGTAACAGCGCCTCGATGCCCGTGGCCTGTGTGAGCGCTTTAAAAATGCAAATAATAATAAAAATAATAAGGAGAATTAAAGAGATAATACAGGCTCTGTTTATAATAATATGCAAAAAAAAGCAGTTACTCCTTTTAGCTGTGCGTAAGACATCAGATCATGCCCCTACAAGGAGTTACATGAAAATATCAATGAGAGATTCCTGTCCCTCCATAGTCAGTTCTAACATCCCACGTTTGGGCCAAGGGATTTGGGACTCACAAATAAATGCATCCATTGGATATCATATACCAAAGGCTGCCTCTCGATAATAAGAGGCGATATAATAACCTACCATAGGGGTGACATTCCCAATTCCCAATGCGATTATATACAGGTGTTTCTTCAGTTCTGGCCACAAGTTGAAGGTTTTTTTAGTATAGACCACAGGGCCTACCCATCGGGTAAAACCAGGGTGGCTTTAAGGTGAGTTTTTACAATCCACAGGGGTGAGAGTTAAACCCCGAGTGGGGCAAAGATTTTACCTTCTGAAGAAGCAAGGACAAGGGAGAGATTGCCCATTGCGCAGCAGCATAGCCAACCAAGAGACACAGAAGATGGAGATTTACTGGGAGATGGGGGGAGCTGCCCGGAACTGGCGTGCCATTGTGAGGAAGTTTAGTGTGATAGTGCTCCGGGAGAGGTGGGTCTCAGAAGCTGTTTTTCTCCAGAGCTACCAAACATTTCATGTCCCTGCTACAAAGGGCCCAAAGGGAAGACCCAGTGGAGGTCTGATAGTGTGGGTATGTGTTAGCTTGGGGTGGTTGGTGGCAGTCAAGCAAACAGGCTCTGTAGATCCACAATGTTTTTCCATATTAACAATTGAGGGCGCACAAATATAATTTTTCAACATGTACAATAGGCCCTCTTCTTAGGTTGGTATGGCGACGCTGTCCTGTCTTAAAGATATTCTAAATCCCGACTCTAGGGGAAAAAGATTGAACGATCTACCAACGGTAGCAGCGATTATAATCTTCAGATAGAACCACTGGGAATACTGGAAGGTGTAAGAGAAGATCAGGATTGCTCCCGGGATATCCTGGACCTGATGGCAGCTTCCCCAGCGAGAATACATGCAAATGCTTTAGAAACTGCCTGCACACTGTTTAACCCTAACCTAAGAGCATGTAATGGGCGCTTTCCTAAAGACCAACCAGCTAAAATAACCTTTCATGGTCATAATGGGTCGTCTCTTAAAGACTATACCTTGTCCCAGGCGCTGCCTGGGCCAGGGTAGACGACTTTGAGATTAGGATCAGACCAGAGAGTGACCATTATCCCTTAACAGTGAATATTAATGAGCATGGGGTTGGGAACATAGAGCATCAGGGCCCAACACATGGTCAAATGTTACCAATAGGAGGACACTCACGTAAAGCAGTCAAATGGACTAATGTGATCGAACAAGATGTCAAACCAGCACTTTATAGTTCTATAACTCGTCATATAGAAGTTATTTGTGATCCGGGGGCTAATGACACGTCTGTACTGGAAACCTACAAAAGGCTAACAGAGAATCTGCTACCATTCATCTCGGCTCCCAGGGGAATGATCAAAAAGAAATCCTTTCATAAAAATGGGTGGTACGACAAGGAGTGCCGCGTGGCCAAAAAAGGAAATGATGGCCTGCGTGAGTGCTAAGGAGGGCGCAGACAAAAATAAGTTGCGTTGGGCATGACCACAAAATAAGAAAATAGCACATGCCAAAAAGAATGAATATGTGCAATCCAATTGGAGTTGCATGTTTGATGCCCTTCAAAGTAAAAATAATGTGTTATTTTGGCAACTGGTAACTGAAAGGGAATTGAAGGGCGATCAAACAATTAACTGTTGCAGATGAGTGGTGACAACACTTTTCAGGACTGTATGGGGGCATTGTCACAGGAGGATAGCTCAGAGGCAGCGTGCTCGCCTTGGAAACAAGACGACACGGAGCAACACAGGTTCAATCCCTTGGTCCGCGCTTAGAAACCTCTGGGTATTAAGCGCGTTATAAATAACCTATCATATCATATCATGGATGATTAAGCAGACTTTCCCATAGCCGATTTTGGGGGTGACCTACTGAATGTTTATTATTTGTAGGGTTTTGAGGTCATGATGATAGTCACCAGATAGTGGGAGGAGAATGTGTGTATCATCGACATAATTGGGGAATGTAATGCCGAATTCTTCTAGATCATTGAATAGTGGTAGGGTGAATAGGTTATAGAGGTTAGGGGAGGTGCATGAGCCTTGTGGTACACCACAACCGATGGGGGATGTAGCGGCGGATGCTTGGTCTGAGAAGACCCTCATAGCTCGGCCCGCTAGGAAGGAAGTTATCCAGGTGCTGGCCTCACAGGAGAAGTGGGCAGCGTCTGTGAGGTGTTTCCCTAGGATATTGTGGTCAACCAAGTCGAACGCTGCCGACAGGTCGCGGAGTAGGAGAAGTGCCGATTTACCCTTGTCCATGTTTTGTAGTAGTTGGTTTTTTAAGTCGAGCAGGGCTGACTCAGTGCCATGCCGGGGACGAAAACCAGATTGCCTCTTTCCCAGTATGTTGTGCAATTCCAGGTAGGACTGGATCTGCAAATATGAAGCCTTGTCAAGAATTTTCAGCAGGAATGGCACAGTGGTGATGGGCCTATAGTTGTTTGGGGAATCAGGGTCCAGTGTGGGCTTTTTTAGCAGTGGCCGGCCCATGCTTCCTTAAGGGAAGAGGGTACCGTGCCAGAGGCGAATGATGAAATAATAAAGGCTGTAATGAAGGGAGCTAGTGCTACAGCATAGTCTTTGATTATGCTTGCTGGACAGATGTCACCTTTGCATAGTGATGGTTTTATGTGCTTCATGATAGATATGACTTCAGGAATGGTTACATTTCTGAAGGTAAAAGGCGCAGGCTTAGTGTCAGGAATGTTCGAGGGATCTGGTTCAGAGATTGGCAAGTTGTTGAAGTTGGCTTTAATTTTTTCTTGGAGTAAATTAATTTTGCCCAACATAGCCTGTTGGATGTCGTTACACCATTTCTCATCCTTTACAGTTTGATGTGTGGATAGAGGGGTGGAGGGACCAGTTCATTGAAAATGGTAAACAGTGCCTTGGATTGGGATATAGCTTTATCAATTCTGATGTTGTAGGCAGCAGCTTTTGCTGTGGCGATGGTGTTTTTATATTGCTTGGCAATGGAAAGGTAGGAATCACGTGTGGAAGCAGAGGGGCAGGATTGCCATTTGTTCAAGGCTTGCCTTTTGAGTGCTTTTAAGTCGAGAAGGTCTTGATTGTACCAGGAGTTGGCATATTTGATATTTTTTGCTCTTTTTTTCTCTAGTGTGTCAATGGTGTCAACCGCTTCTTTGAGAATAGTGTTGTAGAGATCTATCAATTCTGTGGGGTTGTTGGAGAGTGGTAGTGATAGTGCTGATGCTTCCAAGAGGGGGAGAATTCTGTCTTTGGTGTGAATTCTTTTTGACCTGGCAGTGGCGGCTGGCATGGGAGGGTTCTGTTGGGTTGCAACTCGCGAAGGAAAGTTGAAATGGATGAGGTGGTGGTCCGTCCAAGGTCAGTAATCAGGTCATGGATTTCTGTAGCATGGCCTTGCATTGATGAGTGGAAGTTGAATTTGCGTAGAAGTGTTGTTACTAGGTGGGGGTTTGACCGTGGCCAGAGGGCATGCAGTGCTTGGTTCATTAGATCTTGGTGTTGGGGTAGATGTAGGAGGGAGTGTGTTGGGGGTTTTCACTGAGAATTTGTGCAGAGTGGCAGAAGCTCTGGGAGAATGGGATCCTAATCTTTGTTTCCTTAGGTATAAAGGTGGCGAGAACGTGTGGGCCAGAGCTTCTTGTGTTGGCTGAGGGTGGGCAGTGCTTGGTAGCTGAAGTGAGGTGGCCTTGAGTGGGGCAAGGTGGGGCTCACCTATAGTGAGAGCGGGAAGGAATAGTGTAGGGGGAATAGTTTGTGAGCACAGTGGTGCGATAGGCTGGTGTGTGGCCATGTTAATGGATGGTTCCATGGTGTTGGCTGGTAGGGCGAGTTGGTATAGTATGTTGTGGGCACAGTGATGTTGCATGACTAGACACAGTGGTGGCGTGGTGCTGCAACAGGATTAAACAAGTAGTAGCACAGTTAGGCTAGTGTAAATCAGGCATAAACATAAACACAATGGTTGCGCATTTAATGGGCACAATGGTGGCACATTTAATGGGCACGTTCTGCTGCTATAGGCTAGCGTGAATCAGGCATAAAGACAGTGAAGGCACAAGTGCCTCAAATGGGCAATAGATAACAACAGTACCATTCAAAATAATCCGTGCAGTACCATGCACTACTTATGTTGAGATTTGTAATGAGGTTGGCATTGTACATAGCAGTTGGATGGCTAGAGGATAGATAGTTTCATGGTACCAGGGCAAGGTTGATATGCGAGTGGGGTCAGTTTAGTGAGGAGCACAGTGATTAGGCAAAGAACATGATGTGCATTGGCGAACTTGCTCGGTTGATCAGTGTCCTACTCACGTCAGCGTTGCTGTTTGGGAGCCTGGACCTCCGTTAACGACCCAAAAGGCAGGTTAAATCAGTTCAGTGTAAGTCAGCAGAAAGCTTTTCTTACACGAAAGAGAATTATAGGTATTATTTCATTGGGGAAAATGTGCTCCCTGGCACCACGTGGCGAACAGGGGGCAAACAGGGCCTTCGTTTTCGGCCTTCGTTGCAGGCCATCACCGCTTCCGCCTGCTGGCGGATGTCCTCTGTAGATGTACTAATCAGTTGCTGAGCAATGAGGCTACAGCCTCGGTATGGCGCCGCGTTGCGCCCACCATTAACAAATCAGGCGGAACGAAAATCAGGAACTGTGAGTGCATCGGAGCTTAGGTAGAACTCTCTACATCACGTTACACAAATCAGATTTGAAATCCAGGCAGGTGAGGGGTAAGGATGGGCAAGAAGCCTTACCAAAGATGATGTGTGCAGAGAGGACACACGTGGAGAGCACAGGGAGGCTGGATGCTGCGGTGTGATGCGTGTGCACGGCACGCATCAGGCTGCTGGCTGGCTGCTCCTGGTGAGGGGGAGAAAGGGCTCCTGCCCTCTCCCTGGGGTACTGCTGGCAGACTGGGGGGCTCCAGGGGCAAACAGGGCCTTGGTTTTGGCCTTCATTGCGCTTCCGCCTGGCCACAATAATCCCGCTGTATAAAAAAGGGGCAAGGAATCCTCTGACTAATTATCGCCCGATATCCCTCTTGGATAGCACAGGTAAAATATTTGGAAAACGCATTTTAAAGTATCTACAAAACTGGGTTCATAGCAACGATGTTGTAAGTGATCACCAGACCAGCCTCCGTAAGAACAGAGGCACCCTAGATAATTTTTTTATGCTCTTCCTACTGGTACACAAATATACAGTTTTGAAATGTATTAAATTTTACGCTGTTTTCCTAGACCTAAGGACGGTGTTAGATTCAGTATCTAGGGAAACTCTTCAGAGTTTACTTATCTCACATAAAGCCTCAGCTCATTTGATTTGGATAATTAGGCTTCTCTACTCCGGAAATAGCAAATATTTCCAATATGGCTTAGGAGGTGAAAACACACTACTTTTGAAATTACGAAGGAGGTGAGGCAAGGCTGTGCCCTGGCTCACCTCTTATTTAATCTGTACATACAAGAGATAATCAATGTGTTACTTGAAGGGTGCCAGGATTGGCCAAAGATGGGCGCTGTTCTATGCGGATTATGCGGTTTTACTATGCACAAGCCTACAATGATTGGATAATTCTTTCGCGATTTTTGTGGCCAAGTGTAAGGAGCTGCACTTGGACCTGAATATTGAGAAATCAAAGGTTATGGTGTTGAAGGTAAATGGAGCACAGCTTGAACAAGTTAAACATTTTGATTATCTTGGGGATCGATTTCAAGAGACTGAAGACTGGACTGCCCAGGTGAGACACTCTGTCTCCACTTTAGATACATTTGACAGGTCAATTAATGCCTTCCATGCAAGTCATGCCGGGGAGCTAATTCCCCGGCCTTAGACCTATATGGAAGGCAGGGTGTCCTTGCTGCGTAATATGCGGCCGAAATGTGGGGGTATGTCAATCTTGCAAAATTAAGAACAAGCGAGCATTGGTTTCTTAAAAAATTGGTCCTGTTACTTAAGAGTGCTCCCTCCACTCTGGTACTCCTAGAACTGAAGGTAACCAAGGTAGGTGCTTTAGCAACACTTACCCATTGCTGTTTTGGTTAAGACTGTGGAAGCAGGAGGAGCTGGAAAAATATAGAGATGCCCTATGTCACCTGATGTGCATGGATGGGGAGAAATTAATTGATTGGCTCTGCCACTTGAAAGAAACTTTCCAAGGTGCAAGGGGAGGAGATCTATGGGATAACCCCTGAAATCAGTAGAGTGGAGTGATGAAATCAATAAAGAATGGTTTGATCCAAAAAGCTAGGGATCAGCTGGTGGCTGGTGCCATGAAGCTACAACATGGGCCCATCTATCTAGAACTTAGTATGCCAGGCAGAAAATCCTATCTAGATTTAATTACACCGTCATATGAAAAGGCTCTATACATGCAAGTGAGACTGGGGATTTTCCCTGTGGCCGTCTGGACGCAATCTTAAAAAGAGTCTGAATTGAACCAATGTGTTATGTGTCGGGCGGCAAGACAGTCAATGCTGCATTTTATGCTGATTTGTGGATTGAGTATCTGAAGCCAATTTTGAATAAGATGGGGATAATGGAAACTAGGCCAGAAATGATGTACCTGTGCAGAACCCACAACTTCATGTAATTTTCCCAACAGCACGAAATACCCATAGATCCTGGTTGTTAAGGAAGAAGCTATTGAATCTTACTCTTAACTGAGTACAAGCTTTGTGTAATAATTGCTAGAGGCTGCAAGCCAGACTCAAATGTTTTTTACCCTTAAAGCTACAGTAAATATACAAATTTAAAAATTGTATTTTTATGGAAGTATTTTATGTATAGACTTGAAAATGTTTACATCAAATAAAAGTATGTTGACTGACTGACTGAAAGGCATATATTACAATAGAAAATTCTTTCAATGGGAGCAAAGCCCCCTTCAAAGCCATCAGACACAGCATCAACCCACCCCCAGAATCACCAATACCTCCTTCACTCAACAAAAGCAACGCCATCAATCAGTACTACAGTGACAAATATACAAGATCAGTGTCTGATTGACAATGCTAGCCAAGCCTCCCATTGCATCCATCCTAACACGCGAAACCTGCGGTGGCCAACCTAAAAAATCACTGTCATTCGTGTACCTGATCACTATACTGAACACCCGAAAGGGCATCCCATATAAAGGTGACATTCTACCATTCAACACTATGAACTCTAACTCTGAAGAAGCCCTCAGAACCCCTCCTACACACAGCCAACACCTCACTCACCCAATACATTTGATCCCACCGTTCTCAAAACAGGGCTGATACTTGCTGAAGAAGCCTTTGTTGTCTGCCAGGAACCTCTCCAACTTCTTACTGATCACCCACTGCCCTTTCTTGGACAGATAATCAATCAAACCTCTGCTGCTAAATCCAAATGGGTAAGCACACTCGGGTCTCTTAAGGAAACATACTCATTCTGTTCAATGAACACGCTGTGATTAGAGAACGTGGCCAAAGAGTTTGATTTATTGTTATGATATTATTATTATTATTAGGGTGTTTATTGAGCGCTGGCCTAGCTTGGGCAAGCAACAACGCGCTTTACAGGCCATAATTACAGTGCGAGGGAAGCAGATAGCAGGAGAGCATTACTAAGGAGCAGGGAGCTAACAGCAAAGAAGGGCGAGGACAGGCAATCTGGCAGCAAGGGACCTACCTGCAAGTAATCCGGGGAGGAAACAGGGCAGCGACCTATGCATTAGATATTTCACACCTCTTGCAGCATAATTCCTATATAAAGTTAATATGCTCCATGAAACCTATAATTTGACGCCTCAGGCACTTGATGTATTGCAGTAATTGGCTGCTCGCGCCAAAACCATTTTGCACCCTAAACTGTTTTTCTGCACATGTCAGACAGGTCAGCATTTTCTCCAAGCCCACCTTCTTTGCAAAGGTGAGAGGCTGGCGTCTAGTATCCCACGACAGAGGCATTTAAAATAAATAAATAAATTATATTATATTATTTAAAACGAATTCATGATCACACACTGCAAGCTCACGTCCCTTGTGCCTGTTGGGTCAACCAAAGTGAATGGATATTTCTGGTAAAACAAAAAGGTCCTTCTCGCCAGCTGCTTCAAAAATCCAGTTGGGAAGTGGTTCAGTCATTATGCCAGTGTGTGCTTGAGAGATGGTTGTATTCAACCTTTCTGCAGCGAGGAGGAGGCATAGCACACAGGAGTGGGCACTGGGCAGGAATGGCGTTGTGGTGGGTCCGGGACTCCGTAGGTGAGTGGCTGTATGACTTTCAGCGTGCTGCGTGGGCAGACAATGCACACATGTAACAAACTGGTTCCAGGGGGCTGGTGGGTGGGCATTTACCCTCTTGTTTCTGGGTCGCTGGATCATTTGTTACATAATAGCAAATGTTCCCTGTACGCCTACCTGCCTACCACTGTCGGTTCCAGATAGTCTGGGCTTCAGCCTGAGTACATTAACATTTGCAAAATGGAGCGATTTAAATCAGCACGCAGATACAGCGCTGGACAAAGGAGGACCAAATGCTGTGTCACGTTGCAAAGTGACGGACCCGTGACCTCTCCACATCTTTATGTGGATGGTTCCAGGTTTGGGCCATGAGGGAGAAGGGAAGTGATGTTGGGCTAGGGAGGAGGGCGGTTCGGGAGGAAGGGGAAAGTCAGTTACAGTTTCGTGTTGGTAATGAATAAAGGTGGTTGCACCTTGCGCACATCCTGTATTCCGTTCTTTGGGTGTGCGTACCGAGAAGGAGTGACACCTGGTTCGGGGTGAGATCCACCTCCCCAAGCAGACATTGGTGATGAAGGGCTCACGGCCCCACGCCACAGCCAGCAACGACCCGGAGGACTCACCGCGGGATGTCAAGCGGCCCGTGAACTCCGCCCACTTCTGTGAAGGCAGCACGGAGGGTGTCATTGGGCACTGTTCGTGCGTCAGTGTGCCTCTGCAGGCAAGGCTGCATAAATACGGTGAGGAGCGGATCACACTGTTGGGAGGCCCGGTTCTGGTGAGCCACGCCCCCATGCCTGTGCAGCAAGCGCTGAGGCCCCTGAAACTCTTCAATCCAGGCTGGAAGCCCGGCACCATTACGCCACCCCCCGCAGGTGCTCATAGTGCACTCTGGCCCCCAGCAGCCAAACATAAGGCTAGCTATCATAAGATCAGGCAATCAAGATGTCCAATTACCAAAAGGGCAAGCAACCAACATAGCTGCAGGAGGCCCGGCATCGCTTGCAGCCTGTTGTCCCCACAGTCACACCCTAACAGAGGGTTCAAGTAGGTAGAGGCTGCAAGTGCAGTGCCAGACCCCGTTTTGGCCCGCAGGCCTCACCAGAGCAGCGGCAAGCACACCAACCTGGCCACTTTGCCTCAACCATGTGTGGACCTTTCTTTCTTTGCTCCCACCCACACCAACTGTGTGCCACCAGGAAGTGCCCACCAACGTTTCAAGCAAGCGACAAATAAGCCATAGCCATGTCTGATGAGGAGGCTTCATCTACGTCCAGAGCAGGACCCTCAGGACAGATGGCTCCCTCAGGTGGGGGCTCCCAGGTGCTGCACCTGCCCCATGTGTTCAACATACGCAACACCAGTTATTTGGGCGCCAGATGGTCAACATGGCTATGCGATTTCAAATTTTATGTGGGTGTCATAGGACTCAATGATGACATCTGGCTCAAAAACACACTGTATATGGCCGTCGGAACAGCAGTCAGAGACATTGCTGGAGAGCTCGTGAACCTCGACACTGCGACCTATGATGATCTCCATACCAAGTTGACTGAATATTTCACACCCCATACCAATGTTGACTATGAGCGCCACTTCTTCCACATCACAGACCAGGACAAAGGGGAGTCCCTCGACAATGAGACTGTGCATTAAACTGAAACATTGCTAATTTCATCGCTACTCGAATGAGGAGGCCCTACAATTGCAGGTCATAGCAGGGCGCTAATCGCAGTAATTTTGCAAGAAACATCTGCAGAAACAGTGGTCGCTGGATGAAATCCTCGCTCTAGCACGCATGGAAGCAGCATTGGAGTCACAACTGGACAATCTGGGTAAAGTCACTCTACAGCCAAAGGCCTCTGACCCAGACGCCGTCCACAAACTTTTCACCACACCTCCGAACCTACCGCCCAGGTGCATGGACGCCAGATGCTAGAGGAGCCGGTACGAATACCCCCACACAGGCAACTGCCCAGGCCTAGGACAGAAATGCGCCACATTTGAGGGCGAATACCACTTCAGGACAGTCTGCTAAAATGCAGTCGGATATGTATGAGGGAACTCAGGCAGACTATGCCTATGAGCCCCCAGGAGGGTGGTCCGGACCAAGAACCCAGACGGCATCGACATGAGGAACGTGACTGCAGGAGGGAATACGCCCGAGAGGAGTACCAGCCAGCCGATATTCCCAGATGGAGCGGCCACAGACGCTATGTCCGCTACATTGAAATGTGGTCGCCATCCAGCAGTGACTCCCAGTCCTCGAGTGAGGACCAGAGGAAGAAAGGATATGTCTGGGCCCTAAACAATAGCACCACTACTCAACACAGCCCAGTGTTGGCTCTTCAAGTAAAAGGCACGCAGCTGGACTTCCTGATAGACACCGGAGCAACAGTTAGCATAATTAGTGAAGAGGCGTACAACTCCCTCCCCAACGCTCCAAAGCTCAGGAAGGCCACAGTGGACATTACTCATACGGCTCCACTGTGCCACTCCCCTGCAAGGGTGTGTAGAGAAGGAGCCAAGTACCCCCAACTCAACCACTTCACCCATATTGCCTATATGTTGGGAACCAGAGTGTGAGACACAAGCAAAACCATTGAACATACAGATACCAAGGAGAATCCTGGAAGCAAGGTTCCCATTGAGAAAACCATACTTGCATACGAGACAGTATGATGGCCATTTTAATGAAATTCCAGAAGAAACAGGACAGCTGAATGGAAGAGAAGAATGGTGACATCACCGTCACACGAAGCCAGCTGATGTAAATAGAAGAGATGCAGAGACAAGAGAATGAAGATATTTTATAAGGCATCAAGAAAGTATCAAAGATAAGTGACATCTTGGGATCAAGATGAAGAAGCTTATGCTACAGAACTGATGAAGATATCAAGTCATTTTACACATGTACATATGCAAAGAAACACAAGCAGATGAAGTATTCTTGAGGTTAGCTTTATAGTGAATAGATTGCGGCATGCGCCAACGTACACATATATAGGAGCAAGTAAAGGATGGATGTTTCCACTACGTATTATAGCAGAGCTGGACTAAACAAGGGAAGCCTTTTTTCCAGTGTGTCGCAGTTAAAAACAATGGAATTAATTAACAGGAGTGAAATTCAGAAAGGCGAGGCTGGATGAGCCCCAAGAGGCCAAGGTCTTATCAGGCTGGGGAGAGCAGACATTGCATACAAATCATGTCAAAGAACGAAACTCCTGTTCAGAAGACATTGACAAAAACAAGGAAGACGTCAGAGGTCTATTAGAAAATAGTATTTTAAATGCACTAGAGCTCGATTTTATGGTCTTCAGTCACGTGGATGGATGACGTTGGACGAACATGACGACCACACCTACGCATGAGGGCAGAGCATGCCTTCACTCCCCTGAATTCTCCAGAGCAAAAGAACACTCCCAAGGACAAGTTCAACGCCTTAATTGACAGCAGATCACTGAGGTGATGATAGATTATATGATAATTGGTGGGAAGTTATGGTTAAAGACTAGCTTACCAGCACCTGGAAGACCAGCCTGCGTGCTGCTAACGTAGGTGGAAAAGTACTGATGTAGGTTAGAGTGCCAACCAATTGAAGGGGGCCGTGTGCTTAAGGGTCCTATAGTTTATGTAACCAGTGGGATGCCGTGTATTTAGTGACGTTCATAGTGACCTGTTTAAGGGGAGGGCTTAGATGCCCCACTTGATGTTAAGAACCCTAGCACATTCTTTTACTTTCTTAGACTAGTATGGATCGTGTACTTAGATGTTTCTTTAGAACCAAACACAAAAGCCACTAGGTTTTTGACGTTTGCCAGGTAGGATGGCGTTAGTAAATACATAGGTTGACGTCATCAATGATGATTTTGTGTTATAAAAGAATGTTTTTTTTCCAAGATGCATTGAGAAACGTCTGCATCCCCATTCATCTTAAGGGTATTGCTACCTCATCTTAAAGGGCTGGAGTCTCCCAGTTCAGGTGTAATCTCTGCCGTGTGCATGCACAAGGCTCATGCAGCCAAATTCCTGCTGCACGTCCTCAAGACAGAAGTAAACAGTGGCTGTATACTCAGTTTTAAAATGGCAGTGTACATGGGGCTCGTGAAAATACTATACCAGCTTATAGCCCACACGTACTTTGCAAGGCCCAAGGAGATCGAAGCAGCGTTCCATAATCACTTCGAAGGGCTGGGAAAGTTGAAAAACTGGAAAGTCCAACTCCACATTAACCCAGAGGTCAAGCCTGTCGCACAACACTTTAGGCGCATACCCATCAATACCCAGAGGCAGGTGGAAGAGGAAATCAACACACTCCCAAAGCAACATATCTTTGAGCCATCGACAGGGCCCACTGCATGGGTATCCCCCATAGTACCCGTCCCAAAGAAATCCCCGGACGGCTCCATCAGACTGTGTGTGGACATGAGGAGGGTGAACGTGGCAATAGAAAGGGAACGGCACCAGGCACCCAGGATAACGGACATGATACACCTACTGCATGGTGCCAGGTTCTTCTCAAAGTTAGACCTCACTAAAGGATACCACCAGATCGAGACAGCACCAGAGTCACAGTGAACTGGGTTGCCCAGCCCTTTAAGATGAGTAGCAATACCCTGGAGATGGTTGGCGATGCAGATTTTGTTCATATATCAATAATCAAGATGACTCAGGTAGTTTGGCAAAAGAGAGTCCGTTTTAATATCAAGAATCTAAAACAGCGAGTACAACGAACATCAGCATTCACTCGATCCTCTTACTCACCTTATCTTTAATAAAAACTGAGGTTTTAACATGCAAAATAATCATCAGTGACGTGCTGACCTGCGTCATTACCAACAGCATCCTATGTGGCAAACTACAAAACCTATTGGAGGGAGTGATTGGCTCTAAGTGAATATCTAAGTATAAGTTCCATATCAGTATAGAAGAGTGAAGGAGAAGGATAGCGTATTTAACATCAGGTGGGGCAACTAAGCCCTCCCCTTAAAATGGCCACTATAAACATCACTAAATACACGACGTTCCATTGGCTACACAAACTATAAGACCTCTGATTACCCGATCGGCTTCTAACCCTCGTCAGTACCTTTCCACCCACGTCTAGCAGCATGCAGACTGTACATCCAGGTGCGGGTGAGCTCGTCTTAACACTAGCTCCCCATCAATTAATGTATCAATCCATCATCACCTCAATGGTCCAGTGTCAAATAGTGCTTTGAAATTTGGTCTTGAGTTTGTACTGTGCTCTGAGAATTTTAAGAAGTGTGGGCACATCCTGCCCTCGTGCGTAGGTGTGACCACCTCGATGGGCCAACTTCCTTCTTCCACGTGACTGGACACCATGAAATCGAGCCTTTTTGTGTATTTAATATTATTTTCAAATAGTCCTCTGACGTCTTTTGTTTTGCTAAAGCCTTCCGAACAGGAGTCACTGTTCTTTCACACGATTTGTATCCAATGTCAGCCAATCCCAGTTCTGATAAGACCTTGGCTTCTTGGCTCATCCACCTCCTTCTGCTGAGATTCATTTGTAAATTCAATTTGCTTTTTAACTGCGACACACTGAAATGAGGCTTTCTTGTCAATGTTCAGTACTGCTTATAATGCATAGTGGAAACATCCATCTTTTACTCGTTCATATGCATCTATATATATTGGTGCTTACCGCAATCTATTCACTAAAAAGCTTGAGGCTAGCTCTTAAGATTACTTTCCTGCTTGCGTTTCTGTTGCATCTGTACGTGTTTAAACTAGCTTAATATCTTCATCTGTTTCTGCGGCATAAGCTTCTTCACCTTAATCCCAAGATGTCACTTATCCTTGGTACTTTATTGATGCCTTATAGAATGTCTGCAATCTCTGGTCTTTGCATCTCTTCTATGTGCATCAGTTCAGTTCAGTTGTGACATCACCATTCATCTTTGCCCTTCATCTGCTCTGCTTCTTCAGGAATCTCATTTAAATGTCCATCATATTGTTTTGTGTGTACGTACAGTTTTCTCAATGGGCACCTTGCCTCCTAGATCTTCTTAGGTATTGGTACTCTCATTGGCACTGCACAGAGTCCATACTCTGCTCTTTGTCTATTCACCTGCTCAGTGTATGTCTCATACTCTGGCTTTCCAACAGACAGGTAATATGGGCCGGGCGGTTGGAGTAGGGGTACTTGGTTCTCCTCTACACTCCCCCCTCTGTGCGATTCATCAACCACTTTCTTCTCATCATCCTTCACATCTAGACATCCTTGTATGAAGTAATGTTTCTTTGGGATCCATATCTTTGTCTCCCTTCAGGCATCCTGCTGATTTCACATGCTCATCCTTGTTCCATGTCATGAGCATCCACTGTCCACTCGGACTGCAGTAGATCCATCTTCCCACATATTTCTTATGGTTCTTTGGGTGCAGGAACTTTGTTCCCTCAGGTGCATGGTCACTGGGCTTCACAAAGTCTCTGATCTCTTCATCTGTCAGATCTTTGGGTTTTCATCCTGGTTCAACATCAATCATAATCTTCATCCCTTTGGCTTTCTTTGCTGTCTTCTTGCACTGCAAGATTATTATCTTGATCACACAAAATCCAAGTAATACCAACACTATCAGGGCTCCAAGAAACTTGAACATATCTGCCATCCATTGTGGAACCCAAGAGAAGAATGATCCAAACCAGCTGTCACCAGCAATGTCTTCTACTTCGTCTATCATCTGGTCATGGAGTTTCGTCAGCATGTCTATGACCTCTGTCAAGGTTCCATTCTCGTCATCATGAGAAGGTATGAATGTGCAACATGATTCTCCAATTTTTGCACAAACACCTCCATCCATAGCTGTGATCCACAATGTATCTGTTCTGGAGACTCATCAGTCTTATGGCTCTCATCTCCTCTCTGATTGCATTGAATCCCTGTATAGTAGTGTTAATTGTCTGCAGCAATTCCCATCTGGTTATGTGAAGCCACATTGTATTTCCAATCTGGATTCTTGGCATGAAGATCAACGTGAACACGGAATAAGTCTGGCTGAATAGTCTGTGTTCATACTGGATCGAGTCAAAAGCTTCAATTGATTTGGCTGAAAAGTAGTTCTCTCTCTTTATCCTCTTTATCAGCTCCACAGATCTTACCTTCCTCCGGTGAGCGTCTGCTTTTGGAAAACTGTTGAGATTCAGATCACTCTTTGGCATCACTAATGCTGGAACCTGGACATTCACCAATGTGCATATTTTTCACCAGTCTTTAGGTAGCCTTATGTATTCCTTGCATCCACAAGTCCAATAATGATGCATGATTACTGCATTTCCATGCACCATTCCAAATGTATCAAAGATACAATCGCATTTCTGATATTCTCCAAGTTTTATTGTACCATTACTTCTGAAGAACAGCTTTGAACTTTCCAAAGGCACTATCTTTAAGGGTCCTCCTCTGTCTTTGACCCATGTCAGCAGTTTACAAATCTTGGCCATAACGGTTTACACTGAACCTGTGCATTCAAAATAGTTGATTCATGACGATTAGTTACCATCCAGGCTCTGTAGATCACCACTCCTTTTTACCATCCCTCTGGTGATAACACTGATCCCCGGATCTGCATTTGACCATTGTTTTTCCAAATTCTAATATCGTCTGCAGATTTTCCTGTGGTCTTCAGTTATTTATTTACTTCCCGTCTTGGAATTGTTTCTTGTCTTTATATCTTGAATATAATCGTCTTCACCTGGATCTGTCCATTCAGTTGCCCATTTGAGAGAAGCATCACGACCCATGAACTGACCTCTGGTCTTGCAAAGTGCTACGTGTGAAAGACAATATGCTGTTTGGACATCTATTTCAACAGCTATGAAGATTTTTGACTTCCCCATTCTGTATGGCAGGAGTGCACATATGAAGCATTCCTCCTTTGAAGTCTTCTTCCAACTTTCTTCATGTGTTGGTACCATATGTTATTTCCCAAGTGTGCTGTGCTGTCCAGGTAATCATTGAATTCATAATTATCTTCCAGTGTGCTTCTTTTAGGTCTCATTCTTTTCATGTGAGCTTCCATAATCATATCATGAAGTGTACCAACATAGCTTCTTCCGACTGGATTAACCACAGGACGTGGACGGGGTACACCTACATGTGCTCCTTGAGTTGGAGAAAGTTAGTTCAGAACGTCTCATCTACTCAGCAGATCATTTGGGCATGAAAATGTCTTGCATAACCTCCATCTGGGATCTTCTTTTTGAAACTGCTTTTGGGTCAATTGTCACAGGACCAGGTGTTTTTGCATGTATTACTTGTGTAGGCTCACCCTCTAATAACCCCTTGTCAAGCCTGTCTTGCCAAGCCCGTCTTTGGTGTCCAAAGATAAGTTCACACTCTTTGCTTGTGAACGAATGTTAGTGACATCCATCTCAAGCTCAGGCAATTTGCCATCTTTCTTTGGAACAGGAATGACTACATAGGGTCTAGGCTGCCTAGTAGTCGCCATGCGTACATTTTCCTTCTGCTCAGGAACATGCACAGGAGTCTGAGCTCCATTTGCACCAATATAGAACGTTGTTCGTACAGTCAATGAAAGCAGTATGATTATGAACACAATGCAAGTGTAAATGACACAGTGATATGTTAACTTACAACATTTACTTCTTGGACAACGTGAGCGTCTCTCTTCATGTGGTAATATTATGTTGCTACTTAGATTCCCCATCTTGATTACCTAAAGAAGGAAAAACACAAGTTTTAATACATCAGCATTGTGAACTGCTTCTGGAAGCTGCTGTCTTGACTCAGCAACTTGTTCTCGATCAGTTGTCTACTTACTGGATGACAAAAACAACTTTCTCTGTATCTCTGGAATTAGTCTTTCATCAGCCGAACTGTAGATGCCTCTTCAGTATGAAGAAATATTACCTCAGTAAGTCTCAACAAGCTCAATAAAATATATTATCTCCCAATCTATGCCTCGAATCTGCTTTAGCCCAGACGATATGTCGAATTTCTTTCAGCATGAATCAAGAGTCTTTTTTCATCAGCAACCTTTCGATCTGTCCCTCGAAGCCAAGTTTCAACACCGACCTGTGATTTCGCTCAGAATAAATGCTCACTTGGTTAATAATGCCTTCCAAGATCACATTCAGATTTACAGTGTTTCTCTGATCTCTTAGAAAGGCGAGCACATCAGTGTGCCTTCTAACAAGATGCAGGTAATCCTCAAACAGACAAAAAAATGCCACACTGACTAGTCTATGAGCTGCATCAGTTGATAGGGGCATTTGTACTCCCCTCGTTGCACTCACGTAGTTGCAAGAATTGTTCAATGATGACTTTGAGCAGTCTTCTTATAATTGGGACTGAGTTACAACACTTAAAAGACAAGGGGGGGATAAATTCAACAACACTAAGAATGAATCACAATTGTTTACAATACAACAAACTCAATTAACATTTACAAAGGAGCGAGAGAAGACTGGCTCTGTGCTGATGTGATTGAATCGCTAGCAGCCCTGTGAACATAAGAATCTATGAAATCTATGACGCACACCTAGAATTTACCAATCTGATTTGTGGGGCCGCTTTTAGAACTGAATAACCGTTTCTTATGCACTTAGATGAAAACGTGGAAAACCTCTTGAGCATTTAACCTTCTACCTACGTATGGCCCGGAACTCAAAAATATGAAAGTATCCCATATTGGAGTGGGACTGAGCCACCCACGACTTTATGTATGGTCGTGAACAGATACTTGCGTAAATCTGGCCAATACGACTTGTCCTTGAGTGGCTCACTGTGACCATCTTGTCAAAATATCAATAACTCATGAACATCAACCAGGGGTAAAAAAGAATCATTTTTAAGAAATCATTGTCCTGAAGATGGCCTTAAACTGTTGAGTTAAATGACACTAGGGATAGTATCTAATATATTAAAGTAGTCCGAAACATGTCGACTATCTAAGATACCCACAGAAATCATTTTGGGTTCTTTTCCTTTGTAAATGTTAATTGAGTTTGCTGTATTGTAACCTTTTGTGATTCATTCTTAGTGTTGTTCAATTTATGTCCCCCTTGTCTTTTAAGTGTTGTAACTTGGTCCTTTGTCCTGTTTTAGTCCATTTTTATCAGCGTCAATCATGACGAAACAAAGCTGTCAAATTTTGTGTTTTTGATATATCTTACAGAAGTCTTTGTATGTTATATGATGAGTATTTAATAAACCATATTTTTTACATAGGTATAGTGTGCACTCCACCATATATCATGTGGAATACGGGTTACTATCATCCCAATTGTTTACGTACAAATATTTTTCTATCGGCAAAATAGCGTAAAGAAGGGTAATCAGTCTCATTCTTGTCTATATCCTTGGTGATTTTAGTTCCCTCCGAGTACTGATCACCCATTAACAAACAATTGGGAACTTACCTGAGTACGGTAAAACTTCTTATAATCTGGCCATTCTTAGGATCTCGCAAGAAACCAATTACTTTCATTCACTGCCCCATACTAGTATGGAACGTATACTTAGACATTCCCTTAGACCCAATCACTTTCTCCAAAAGGTTTTTGTAGTTTGCCATGTAGGATGACGCTAGTAATACGTAGGTTAATGTCATCAATGATGATTATTTGCTATATATAAGATATTACTGTGTTGACAGGGATTCCAGGGAGGAGACCCGGGTCGGTCAAGCAGTGCTTTCGCAACCTGTTTGCATGAGGTGAGTATGTTCCAAGTGTAAATGTGTTGCTTCTCTTGAGCCTTGCCACCTCCCGTGGTTGTGTATTTGTACTGCTGTGTAATCGTATTCATGAGCATGCGTACCCATGCTAGAGAATGAACAAGTTACTTATCTGTAATTCCTGTTCTCCGGCATATGTCTTACATGGATTCACATGTGAACCCTCCCTCCTTCCCCTCTCTGGCTCTTCTTGGTTCCTACTGCCACTTTATGTGCACAACCAAATCTGAGGATGGCCACCTGGGGTGGAGCTTAGGAGGACGAATGTCATTGGCGCGGGCAGTATGACCCAAAGTTATAGCAATAGGTTATAGAAGCAATTAGCAGTTTTAGCTTTAAACCGAAACTGCTTTACAATTACTGAGGATTCCCAGCCTGATGACAGGGAATATTCATGAGCATGTGAATCCATGTGAGACTCATGCTGGAGAACAGGAGTTACAGGAAAGTAACTTGTTCCTTACAAATTATCATATGCAGAGTCATTATTAAGTATTCTTCTTGGGAGAGTATGTTTATCCAAAAATGATCATCAGATAATAATTAAAATCAAAAGTAAAATGTCTAGTCTTGAGAATGCATTTTCTGTGAAACATATGCCAGCTAGTTCAAAATGAAGTTTAATTTCAAAACTGAAATATCTGCTGAAAATGAAAAACATTAAAATACAAAGAGAATTGACATAGTGAAGAATACTCTTTTTTTCAACCGAAACATAAAATTATTGGTCACAGCCCCAGAAGGAATTTTCAGATATTGGCTCTCTAGAGGCAATTGTCTACCACATGAACAATGGGCATAAAGCCATCCCGGATCTATGGGGTGTGGGGGAGAGTCATTCTAGCATCAGTCCACTGTAGTGCTAGAAGACCTTAAAACAAAGAGATGCAAAGATTGAATACATTCAACAAGCACTGAAAGGCACCGATATATCAGAAGTACTGAAGGTCAAAGCTGCAGGAGCGCCACGACTGCTGTGCTGTATAATGGACCAGATGCCCTTGGTTTCCTTCAGGACTGGAAGGCACTTCAAGTGGAAAGTGGGTTCTGTACAAAGAGAGTAAAGATCAGGGCCACCACCTGCTCACCAGATTAGTGTTACCAGAAAAATACAGAAAGTCAGTGTAATTGTCACTGCTTGACTTGAGTAGACATTTAGGGGTGAAGAAGGCAGTGGGAATGGTCAGACTAAAAATGCATTGGCTGGACTTGACCCAAGATGAAGACATCTATCCGCTGCATAGTATGTTACACTCATGTGAGGCCATGTGCCTTCAAGTGGCATCTGGGAAGCACTTCACTATTTAACCTAGTCTATATTTACTTTCCTTGCCTGGACATGGATGTTGCATACATGCAGAATATCCTGGAGTTAATATATATCTTAATCAGACATGCCAAAGCCTTTCCCACAAATTATCAGAAGGCTTCAACCATCGCCAATGTGCTTTAGGATAAATACTTTGTGTCCTTTGGTGGCCATTCAGATTCCATGCAGATAAGTCAGGCTGTCAAAACAGATGCTGACAGTAGTGGGGATCAAATAAATCAAAGACACCACCTTATACCCACCAGGAGAGAATCAACAGCACTCTCTTGTTACAAGAAGAGAAGTCACGGTTGACCCAAAATGTTGCCACCATTGTACATGTATAAGCCTGCACCAAAAACAACTCCTCCAGATACTCGCCATACAACCTCATGTCTGGAAGAGGTGACAGATTACCTGCAGATTATTTTCAGTTTCCAAAGGTGGAATTGGCCCTGAGTCCTACATCCCATAGATAGAGCTACACTAACAGCATTGGACCAGGCCTACCAACCTGCCAAGGCTGTGGCTAAGATGTATGCTTGAATAAATAAGCAAAGATGATATTATTTTCATTATTATTAATATTATTATATGTTTTCATAGCACAAAACTAGCTCTAGCGCAAAAGAGTGCAGTATAGATCATAGCGCAAAACATTGGTTGGGGGAATTTAACAAGTCATCAAGTAAACCTTTGCAATAATTATCACAGTATGATATGTTGTTGGGAGTGTGCACAAGATAGCCCGAATCTAGGTTACACCAAGATATTGTTGGCAGAGCCAGGTCTTTAGTTCTTTCTTAAACTGTAAGAGATTTGCAGCAGTCTGGTTTGCCACCCAGGGATGGTGTTCCAGAGAACCAGAGGTTAGTATGAGAAGGACAGTTTCCTCATGTTCTCCTTGAGAGCCAATCTAGTACCCACTCTGTCGATGGTCTTACTGCAAGTGCCACCCTATTTTTTGAGTACCCATCAGGTAGGCCGGCGTACCGACAGTGGCTTCCTTGTAGGTGAGGCATGAGGTTTTGAACCAAATCCTAGGCAGAATGGGGAGACAGAGAAATGTGCGTCTGGTGTGGGGGATATGGTGACATTTCCTAGATCCTGCAGTGTGGTGGGGGGCCTCAATGGGGGTTGGATAAGCAGCCAGGAACCTAGTGAGGAGAGTGTTACCACTGTTGATGATATCAGCAGGGCTTGCACCACTGTTCAGAAGTCCTGGGGCAGGAGGAAGGGCTTGATCTTGTAGAGAGATCCGATAACAAGACATTTGATCCTTCTTTGCAATGTGTTGTTGACAGGATAGATTGCAATCTGCAATGAAGCCTTTGGATTTTGCTGGGTGGGTGCAATGAGCTTTAAAACTGTTGATGCATTTTGTCCTGGGCTCAAAAGTACAAATTCCTGTCTAGGTGGGTTTTACCTTTAAATAGGCACGTATACTCCATGTTTGAATGGTTGTAAGGCATAAGCGAAGGTGAGGAATATTGTGCGGCCCTTATAATTTAGGTACAATTGTGCATCAAATGTGTACTTGTGTGGCATGTGTTTACTGGTGTATTAGGATGTGTGTGTCATCGAGGTGTTGGCCACGCAGTTCCATATAGAGGTTATAGAGGACCAGAAGGAGAATGGAACACTGGGGGACCCCACAGGGGATGGGGTGGCATTTGGCTCTAAGGCATCCCATACTGATAGCCCGATGCCTACCAGATAGGTAGGATGCAGTCCATTTCAGGATGGTAACAGAGAAGCCCATCCTGTACGCAAGGAGGGTGAGTCTTGTGTAGCTAGCTCAACACTAAAATACAGCTCTCTCCAAACTAGAGACAGAGTGCTGATTCGAGGTTTTAGGATTATGAGGCTACTACAAGCTAAGAGATAACTAGGAATCATATAGGAGACAACTATGAATCTGAATCTTAAGTATGAAATACCCAATATCCCAATATACACTGCATCAGAAAAGAAAAGACATTCTGCCACCCATTGAAGAAACTGCCTCATTACAATTGTGCCAGACCGAAAACAAAGCTGCCGGTATGCCTATCACCACTGTTGTTTCCGGACCGGCACACTACAACTCAGCGGGCAGGTGCCGTCCCACCCGCCAGGGTCAGAGCTGCCGGGCGGGCTGGCACCCGCCTGAAGAGTTTTCACAGGAGCACCTGCACCTTGTTAACAGTGCTGGTGTTCTGTGTCCCTGTTCCCATAGACTGATAAAGGACTCCATGGAAATGGGGACTAACAAAATGACCGGCGCCTGACTTTGCCGGAAGTCAGGCATCTGTCATTTTTTAAGGGTCCAGCGGCAATCCGCCGGTAGCATTGCCACGGTTACCACCGGACCCGTAATGAGGCATTGTCCAACCCACATCTTTCATTCTGACTGAAACCTATGTACCAAGAAGGTCTCCCAGCCGGAGGCTTAAGCACCGGACACAGAGAGGAAATCCATGGCAAGCCACCACTTCTAGAAGTTGCCCCACGTAAGGAATCAGGATGCCAGAGGTTCTGGGGCAGAAGAATCTGAAATAATCTGAGTCCAGCAATGCTGCTTACCCAATGATTCCGAGTCTCTGCATGTTTCAAATTGGCTGCCCACTGACCGTCCCATTGAAATCCCAACTAGCAATGCTCAAGACTGTGCTCCTGTGTTGTAAATGCGTGAGCCCGTCAGGGCTGAGTCGCCATGTGCATCGGATGCTGACTTCACCTTTTTCCTGAAGAGCTCAGTGCTGGTTTGTCTGAACCCCTAACTGAGCCACTGGCACTAGGCCACAGATTCAGCAGGGGGGTGTGGCCCGTAACCGCGCTTAGTCATGATCTACCTAGGGCACAATGTGAGACACCAATGACTGTCATAAACAAACACAAGTATTTATCTCCACTCTGGCACTGAGAATGCACAACACCCTACGGGGTCCTAAAAAGATCCCACAGGCCACATGGTCTCTCCTTAGATCCTCAGTGAACTGGAGGCGTAGGGTAACGAGATCGATAACATCACTTTATCATTCAAGACGGTGATATTCAACAACATCAACGACATTGTTCAAGCACTTAAAGTGAATTTACCAGTGCTATTGGCTTTCTGTAGCTGTGCTGACTGCTTTCCCCTTCCTTCACATGTTTTTGGATTTCCAACACATCAATTGGGTCAACAATTATTTTTTCAATTCGGAGCATGGACACAGGATTGACGGTTTCTAGAACCTGTAGGTCTGGGAACCGAACACCAAACTATAAAGACACCAAATGGAATAGGAATGGTGGGACGTGCGTAGTGCTCACACAAAGCAGTCGAGGCTCTTTAAATAATATTCACTGTTATCTTCACACGTATGCTAAGAGATTCACTTTCTTATGTTGTTTGTTCCATACACATTAGTGATTGATAATGAACTTTGAATTCCATTGCATTTGGAAAAATTAGTCCATGTTCATTGTCGCTAATTAATGTGGGTGGGGAGACACTATTGTAATTTTCCTTTAGGTCTACAGTTCCAGAGCTTCAGGTGTCAAACCCTTTACGGACACTGCAACACCATCCCTTTTACCCTCTGGTATGGCACCAAAAGCGTTTCCTACATTACATCCTGGATTAATAAAAGGGATTGTGTATGTAGATCAGCCACTTGGATGACCCATCACCAACCATGAACATGTTTCATTAGCATACCAATACCGCAGAACTACATTGGGAAGTCTCCTCAATAAACATCATTCACAGACTCAATGTTTATCTTGCCTTCATTCACGCCTAGGTGCCTAAGTGCCTATCTGAAGCTAATTCCTCCAAAGAGTGCTTCAAAGAACCCAGATCCTAAACTGGCTCTCTCAAATGAAGCGCCATGCGGCCACGCCCCAACTCTCCTCAAATACAGTCACTCGAAATTCTCAAAGGCAATGATCGCTCTTATGCGATCCACATTGTCAACACCCGGGCAGCCTGCTGCCAGACCCTCCTTCTTTGCTGAACTTCCCAGAGTGGGGCTGTATAGCCCAGCACTTGGTCTGTCACATCTTGACGGCATGCGCAGCCTGTTTATCTGGATCCATGATTCTACTTGGATCTTTCGAAGAGTGCCTCGGACAACTCTTCCCGACTTATCAAGATACTGAAAAGGTACAACTGCATCGCCAACTAAAAGGTACAACTGCATCGCCCACTTCTGCTCTGCTAGTACCAATGCATATATACATGCATAAACCTGGCTTGGGACAGCTTGCCATCTCTGTTGTGGAGCACATTGGTCCATATATTAATGTACAAGTGGCAAGCGTAGGCGGCTTGGATTCATCCTCCACCCCCTTATCACATACATATGCCTCTGGCTAGTAATGCACAGCAAGCAAGAGGAGCTGGTTGGATTTCCGCCTTCGGCCTCAGAGCCTGAGGCATCCGGCATCCTCTACTAGAGAGCAGCTGCCAAGCAGACTCACTATTTCCTCCTCCTTTGCCCTAGTGTTGACTCAGACGGGTGCCAGTCAACCCAGCCCACCGTTGCTTGCTCTATCAGGCTGGTATTATGCCAAGGCTAATTGCTCAGATTATCAGAGCAATTGCCGGGACCACGAGGCAGGAAGACAGGGTGTACACATCTCTACCACTTCCAGATTGCTGGGGGTGGCAAACACAGTGTTCACCACTCTGCCTCCCATGGCTGCCTGCATGGACAGCATTAGTATTGTGGTAGAGTAGGGGATTCTACTAACATTTGCCTGTAACATGTCTTGGCAAGAGTTGACTTTTCAGAGTCCCCGCATTCCAGCTCCTCAGATCGCCTTCCTCTTGCTCACCCATAAACTTTGCCCTGGATGGCTTACCTCTAGTCTGACATAAGCAAGACTTTGTTCCCCCCTAAACATTCAAGGTGGAAGAAAGTGGGTGGCATGTGAAGTGAGGGAAACAGCAGCACAGATGGGAACCCCAAGTAAGCAGCCTGTAAGAAAGATATGGTGAGTCGGAAGCAGTTACCACAAGGCGATGTAACACCGTATACGGAGGGTTTCAGGAAGAACGTAACGGCGCTCAAACACAAAGGGAGATAACTGTGGTCTACTACTCAACAAAAAGGGCCCCACCATTCAAGTGATGCTTTCTTCACAGTCACCTAACAGGACACTTTTCCTCAGCCAGGCATATAGGGGGGCTGACTAAAAGCAAGCGATGTAGATTTTCTTAGTGATTTAGAGGACATTTTGCATGGATCCTCATTCTGGCACTTTCACCGTCACAACTCTGCACCCACAGGTAACTTATCACTGCTTGCCACAGAGTAGGGTCTTCTTCCTTGCACTCTGGTTAGATTGATATTGATATTTTATTTGTATCGCGCTCATAGACACGTGTTTCAGAGCACTATGCATAGCTCCAAGGAAAACCAAACAGTAAAAACTGTATCTAGGTGCAGAGTGGATCAATGGTCACAGTTCTGCAAAGAGAATTAAAAGAGGGTCAGGAAAGATGAACAGAAGAGAAAGCTCTTCAAGGCTTCACTCAAGGGAAATAAAGTGAGCAGTAAACTGATGTTAAAGGGGATACGCATTCCATAAGCAGGGTCTTGTAGCCCAAATAACGCGTCACCTCCTGATTTGCGTTTACGTTAAATACTAGGTGTAAATCTTAAATTAATTTCCCTCTCTAAAATCGTCTCAATTTCAGGCTTGTCGGCGGGTGATTTTGCTACAAGTATTTCCACACTGCTTCGTCTACCAGTTTCTTTTTCTGTGCTAACGCCCTTTTCAAATCATATCTTCCAGGACAATCGTTGGCTGTGTTTTGTCTGGAAGATAAGACAACTTCTGCGACTAGTGCCTCCTTTGGGAATCCTCTGGGCAAAAACAGAAGCTTCTTCCAGACTTCACTCTGGCTCGCACCCAGCACGCAAACACTTTTATCTAAGCCCTGGATCTCTGCAGCGTATGTGGTCTGACTTCCATGCTTTGCCTGGAAGAACAGTGTCATCCTGAGGCGAAATGATGTGCTTGTGTTGACTGGCTGATTTGGTTAGGACTGTGCTGGAAGCGCCCACCTTGTTTTTGTATTGCTGATGCAATCGAGGTTTTCCACTTAAGGATTCAGAGAGGGCCACACCCAAGTACAGGAACACTGAGTATTCAACTGTAGCACTTGCATAAAAAGTGGGTCAGTTTCATTCGCAGAGCTGGCTGGTACCTCTGAAGGAAGTGTTGGAAAAACGGGTTAACACATACATATTTCGATATTATCTGCTACTCACCACAATACTCATTCGCGGACTGTAGTTCAAATCTGGGAAGTCGTTCGATCAAGCCTGACGTTACTTTAGGTTTGCAGCACCCCGAAGTCTTTACTTTCTCCAGTGGTTCTACTGCAACGGCACACCCTTGATGAGGCTCTCCCAAGTTACTACAATGTGAGATCTTGCAGTCATCCGGACGGCATTCATCAGCAAATGTCCAAAGGTTGCAGCAATCCTTTGTTGAGCATTTCTCAATTCCACAAGTTGATGGATCCACCTCTTTAGTGGGAAAGATAGAGGGGGAGATACACAGAGAGAGCGAGAGAAAGAGAGAAAGAGGGGAGAGGGAAAGAAGGGGGAGAGAGAGAGAGAAAGAGGGGGAGAGAGAGAGAAAGAGGGGGAGAGACACAGAGAGAGTGAGAGAAAGAGAAAGAGGGGTGAGAGGGAGAGAGAGGGGTAGATACACAGAGAGAGTGAGAGAAAAAGAGAGCAAGAGAGAGAGAGAGAGCGAGAGAAAGAGAGAACGAGGGGAGAGAGAAAGAAGGGGGAGATACAGAGAGAGAGAGGGGGAGAGAGCGAGAGAGAAAGAGGGGGAGATGCACAGAGAGCGAGAGAAAGAGGGGGAGAGAGAGACGGAGAGAGAGAGCGGGAGATACAGAGAGAGAGTGAGAGAGAGAGAAAGAGAGGGAGATACACAGAGAGAGCGAGGGAAAGAGAAAGAGGGAGAGAGGGAGAGAGAGAGAGGCAGAGAGAGAAAGAGGGGGAGAGAGACAGAGCGAGAGAAAGAGAGATGGGTGAGAGAGAGAGGAGTAGATACACAGAGAGAGAGAGAGAAAAAGAGAGTGAGAGAGAGAGAGAGAGAGAGAGAGAGGAAAAGCCCAGTACGCCTGTTTATAGCCCCAGTGTCAGCATGGCTGAAACACAGTTGTACCATGTTGGAGGTGAACAACTATTCCGTCCACTTGCGGGAACAGTCTGTGGTGCTGCCCATTTAAGGGACTAGCACGCGGCGGAGTGACGTTGCACTCCGCCGCGTGCCCTATAAATAAAAGTGGCGTTCACGGCCGCAGCATTGGGAACGGGGAGCCCGAGCCTGACGCATGTCTCCGTGTGAGTGCTTGGAACAGAGGGGGCCCGGGGCTCACAGAACAATGCAGTGGGGCCAGGGATTCCCCCACAACAGTGGCAACGAGGCCAGAGACATGCCCAGACCGGCGGTGATCTTTGTAATTAATTTTTATACCGAACAAGGGACGGATCTCTCGTTCTACGGTTGGAGGAGGGCAGCCCACACCGTGGTGGCCATTTTGTCCGTCATACACCGGACGCTTCACAGAGCTTCAGTGGGGCCTGTGAGTTCCATCCAGGCGCAATTCTTGGACGCTTGGATAGCGGACCGTTATCCCTACATGGACATACCTGAGATTTGCAAATGTTTTAATTTTTAAGGTATATTTCACTGAGCGAAGTGGAGGCACTGGGGGAGACTTGCTATTCTGGAACTCCTACCCTAGGCCTCACTGGCTCAATTTTTGCACACTCCTCAATGCTGAACAATCTGGTGACTGGCTACTGGACCACTGCTACTGCTGGAAGCTGGTGAGTGCTTGTGTGCACTGGTGAAGGACTGGTGGGGAGTTTTGTAGATCAAGGAGGCCTGGAAGGTGGAAGATCAAGGGGGCTGTGTGAAGAAGAATCAAGCTGGGTGAGTTGCAGCCCCTGTGCAATACTGAAGGGGTGCTTGTGCGCTCTGACACATGAGTGATCCAGCAAACCAGGACGGGGCACAGGCTGTCCCACCTCCAGCAATGGCCCAGATGAGGGCCCCGGCAGGTCTACCACCCATACCCGAGTTTGACGTGTCTGACCCCCCATCGAGCCTGGGGCCTAGGTGGAGGCAATGGATTGATTGCCTTGAAATGTACTTTCGGGCAACGATGGAAACCAGCGATGACAGCAAGCTGGCTACATTACTGTATGCCACTGGACCGGCTGTACACAAGATTTTTTATTCCCTCCGGCCCACAGACACCATCTATGCCTCAGCAAAGACAGCCCTGCACAACTATTTCCATCCACTGGCTAATGCGGACTACGAGAGGTTTGTCATGCTATCCAGTAAACAGAAAGAAGAAGAGACCCTCAACACATGTCATGGTCGTCTCAGGAGACTCTCTGTGGCATGTGCATGGGACAACGAGGATGACATGGCATCAGCTCATCCAAGGGTGCTCCTCAGGCCAGTTGAGGAGACAGGTGCTGAGAGAAACAGTGATCACCCTTCCTCGCATCTTGGAGCTGGGCCGCTGCCAGGAGATTTCCGAGGTACGTGCTTCAAGGATGGAGGCGGGGTCCCGCGCATCCAAGTCAGAAGAGGTCTGTGCTGTGGGCCGTGGTGGCAGGGGTGCCCGGAGACCAGCTGGCAACTTCCGCGACAGGGGCTGGAAGCCGGGAGAAGCATGCCAGAAGTGCGGGTACGACCTGCCCCACCCCGGTGAGTGTCCAGCTGCAGGGAGGCTATGTGGACGGTGTGGCCTGATGGACCATTTCGCAAGGGTGTGCAGAGCGTCCCTGCCGGTGTTGGTACCGAGAGGCCCAGTGTGATCTGGGTTTTTCAGACAGTCCAGCCCTCCAAATGTTGCCCAAATGTTGCCCAGGTAGAACAAGGGGAGGAAGGGGCCCAACCCGAGGAGGAGGAGGAAGAGGAAAACATCTTCTTTGGTCAAGCATTGACGCCCTACAGTCCAAGGGCTGAATACAGCCGAGGTGCATCGTGGCAGTCAATGACTCTCCTGTATCGTTGCTGGTGGACACGGGGACATCAGTCAATGTTATGGCCGTCAGCATTATGATGCCATGCCCTGCCCCACAGACTAGCAACCACGAAAGCTTGTATTTACTAATTTGGGGCTCACATCCTATTCCCCTGGACAGTGCATTTGTGGCTCGGGTAGGGCATGGAAGATCCAAGATCAAAGCACGTTTTCATGTAACACCTGTCAGTACCAACATTTTACTGAGCTGTGCGGCGGCCAAAGCCCTCGGACTGGTGAGCTTCGCATACTCCTTATATGTGGAGGACCAACAAACGCTGCTGGAAAAGTATGCAGGCCTGTTCCAAGGGATTGGTCGCATGGCTGGGTATCCAGTGACACTGCAGATTGATGAGTCGGTGCAGCCAATTGCCCTCAAAAACCGCAGGGTGCCATTCCATCTGAGGGAATTGGTGGACAAAGAACTGGACAACCTGGTAAACCATGACATCATTGAGGAGGCGGATGGTCCGACGCCCTGGGTGTCTCCAATTGTGGTTGCCAGGAAACCCAAGCAACCCGATTCGGTAAGAATCTGTGTGGACATGAAGCTTCCCAACAAGGCCATCAGGGGGGGAACGCCATCTCACACCAACTATTGACGACATTATCACAGAGCTGCAGGGAGCTTGCTTCTTTTCGAAGCTCGATCTCAGGGCTGGATACCACCAAGTCCTCCGGCATCCAGAGTCGAGATATATCACGACCTTCACGACCCACCGGGGTCTATATCGGTACAAGCGACTCAGCTTCGGGGTCTCCTCCGCGGCTGAGGTATTTCAAAACATTATCAGAGGGGCACTGGCAGACCTAGAGGTTATCCTGAACATCAGTGACAACATCCTGGTGTTCGCCAGGTCAGAAGTGGACCATCTGCAGAGACTGGCGAAAACTTTCGAGAGGCTTCAATCATTGGGCCTAACCCTACACTGTGAAAAATGCGAGTTCCTGAGGACGAACATAGAGTTCTTTGGATTCAACGAGGGAGGAGTGTCTCCAGACCCTAGGAAAGTAAAGGACATCAAGAAAGTGAAACCCCCAGAAAATATGTCTGAAGTGAGAAGCTTCCTGGGTATGGTCACCTACTGGGGCTGGTTTATCAAAAATCTTGCATCAGGTCTGAGCCGCTACGGGCCCTCACAAAGAAAGAGATGGCGTGGCAGTGGGGACCGTTGGAATAGGCAGCCTTCCAGGACATTAAAAGTGCCCTCACGGAGGAAGAATACGATGACCTTCTTCGACCCTGCTCTCTGCAGTCGGAGATTGTTGTGGCGCCTGGGAGCGGTTCTAACGCAAGTGGGGCAAGACTCCTGCACCCGCTTCGTGGCTTATGCCAGCAAGGCTCTGTCTGACACGGAGCAGCAGTATTCTCAGATATAGCGAGAAGCACTGGCTCTCCTCTGGGGGTGCAGGCATTTTCGGCTATACATCCTGGGGAGGCAAGTGGCCGTGGTGACGGACCACAAGCCCCCACTGCCGATCTTGGCTGACTCGTCCTCAAAACCACCAGCAAGGATTGAGAGATTGATGTTGGCCCTGCTAGAATACGGGGTCTCGTTGGTGTATCGGCTTGGTGTCAACAATGCAGCCGACTACCTCTCGCGCCATCCGGGGAGTCGCAAGGACGGAGAAGCGGACGGCTGTGTGGAAGAGGCCAGTGATCATATACAACTGGTGGTTGAAGCGGTCACCCAGAATGCCCTACCACTTGAAGAACTGGAAGCGGTGGCTGACAATGACAAGTGCTTCTGCATCCTCAGAGCGGCACTGCAGCAAGGGTCGTGGAAGAGTGCCCTGGAGTCGCTGGCGGGGCGCACACAGGAAGCAAAGGTGGTGCTCGAGCAGCTGTGGAGAGTGCGGGAGGAGCTGTCATTTTCGGAGAAGGGTCTGTTGTTGAGAGGTGATCAAATCGTGGTCCTGCAGGCCAAAGTACAGGAAGTGATCGGCCTGACACACCAAGGCCATCAAGGGGCTGCAAAGACCAAAGCCCGGCTACGCCTAAAGATGTGGTTTCCCAAACTGGAGAAACCGGTGGATGACTATGTCGTCTCATGTGTGTGGTGCCAGGCAGCGTCGCCTGCCCAGAGGGAGCCTGCCATCAAAGCCATGCCACGCGGCACGCGACCCTGGGAGGTTGTCAACGCTGACTTTGGGTCCACGTCGCAGGGAACGCACTTCCTGATGGTGGTAGATGAGTACTCCAGATACCCGGAGGTGGAGTTCATCCAGTGGTGGCATTCAAGCACGTGGTAGTGGCGGTGGAAAAGGTATTCACGGCTCATGGTCTCCCCACAGTACTCTGCTCTGACAATGGGGCTCCATTCCAGGGAGAAAGCTTTACTGCCCTGATGGAAGGCTATGGTGTACATCATAGGAAGGTCACACCCCTGTGGCCGAGGGCCAATGCAGAGGCTGAAAGGATGATGCGCACGTTAAACAAAGTCTTTCGGATTGCGCAAGTTCAAGGACAGTGTTTGGAGAGAGCCCTCTACCAATTTTTGCAGGTAAATCGAACAACCTCGCACACCTCAAAGGGAGTGGCCCCAGCTGAAGCCCTCTTCAAGCGGTGCCCGAGAGGTTCGCTGCCTGACGTGGGGGAAAAGGAGCCAGCGGTCATTGACACTCAACAAGTGGAGATGGAGCGGCAACTACGGACTGAGCAAGAGAATGAAAGGAGGGGTCTCCGCCCTCAACAACTTTTGCCCGGGGATGAAGTGCTAATAAAACAGGCACCCCCGTGGGAAACTGTCACTAACCTATGAACCAGAACCGATGGACGTGATAGCAGTCAAGGGGTCCATGGTGACTGCGTCAGACGGCCGAGCCTCGGTCACAAGGAACGTTAGTTTCTTCAAGAAACTGGAAGAGCCCCGGACCAAGACGCCAGTGGACCAGGACATTGCGGACATACCTGATGAGGGCGGGGGTGCAGAGCACCTCCCTCGATCCCCTGTGAGAATGCCAGCTGATGACGTGACTCCCACCCCCAAGGTGAGAAGGAGGTACCCCCTGAGGACAGGGCGAGGGGACCCAGCTTGTTTCAGTGACTTTGTCTTGGATTCATAATGGAATCCGACACGGAGGGACCTGCCCAGTAGGGAAGGGGTGTGGCTTTGAATAAAGGGGCTCATTGGGATCTAGTTGGTTGGGTTAAGGGTGTTATTGTGTTGTAAAGGTTAATTGTAGTCATGCCGTGTGTTATGTTATTATTCGGAGGAGTGTGGTGCTGCCCCTTTAAGGGACTAGCATGCGGCAGAGTGACGTTGCACTCTGCCGCATGCCCTATAAATAAAAGCGGCGTTCCTGGCCGCAGCATTGCAACCGGGGAGCCCGAGCCTGACGCATGTCTCTGTGTGAGTGCATGTAAAACGGAGGGAGCCCAGCGCTCACGGAACAACGCAGTGGGGGCCAGGAATTCCCCACAACAGTGTCTAAGTCCCATGTGGCTGGAGGTTGCATCATCCACTCAGGCAGGTCAATGGGCGTGCTGATGTCATGTCAGACCAAATCTCCAGCATAGAGGAACTAAAAAGTACTAATTCTGCACACAATTAAATAAGTACATGCCCATTTCAAGGCAGTTTGCATTTCCTGGCTTTGGCTCACTGAAGCCTATTCCATTGCCGATCTGCAATTGGAGACTACATAGACCACTACGCTGGCCTTCGGGCTGCTGGGTTGGCCACCCACAGGGACCTTATACCAAGGAGATGCACTGTAGGGTACGCTGCTTGCATTTCCCTGTGTATCCTGGAATCCTAATCTGCTGACTTTGATTCTGGAGCCTGCTTCATAGTGTCCCTTAGAGTTCTCCCGACGGAATCACTGTCTAGTGTGCTATGTGCTTTCCTGGCATTCTGCTGCGATCAGGGTAATGTTTCCATGGGTGATGCTACAGTGGTACATGACCGTGGACATCATGTCCCAGATCCCGCCTGCTTGCCTCACCTCTTTGCCACCACGCCCACAGCCAGGGGTGCTCTCTGAACCTTCCTCCCTCAACATGCCCATGCCCATGTACGTGTGTGTGTGTGCATGCACATTCACGCGTGCGTTCACAGGGGACAACCCCTTGACCTCCAAACTGACTCTTGTTTTTTGGCCTCCCTTCCTTTTCCCTGTTCAATGGTGTGGAGGGGTGGGTTGCTATTTGTGTTGCGAAAGAAAGGTGTTGAGGGGAAGATGTTTTCCTGGATTAAGGATTTTCTGATGAATAGGGTATTTCAGGCATGTGTTGGGGATGTGTTGTCGCGAGAGTTTTGGATGGAAAATGGGACACCCCAGGGTAGTGTTATCAGCTCTATTTTGTTTCTTGTAGCGATGGATGGCCTTATAGAAAAGAGAGAGTTCTGGAGTGTGGTTGTCAGGTGGGATTCTATGCAGATGGAGTGATTTGGGTTGGGGGTAAGATGGGAGGAGTTATTCAAGGAAGGTTGCAGGAGGATTTGGAGGTAATGAAAAGGTGGTTGTCAGGATTGGGGTTTTAAGGTGTCCTCCTCTAAAACTGTGTGTATGTTGTTTAACAGGAACATAGTGGTGTCAAGTACAACGGGGATGTGTTGGTTCGGGTGTCGGAATTTCAGTATCTTGGTGTGCTCTTGGATGAGCGCATGTCATGGAAGTTGCGAGGGGAAAAGAAGGTGGCAAAGTGTAAACAGCGTAACAGCATCTTAATTTGTTGAAGGCGGTGTCGGGTCAGGAGTGGAGTGGAGCGCAGAGGAGTATGAGGATGTTGTATGTGGGGTTGGTCAGGAGTGTACTGGAGTTCAGAGTTCAGCTGCAGTGCGGTTATATTAGGACTCAACTTAATGTGTTGGATGGTGACCAGGCAAGGGCAATGAAAATTGTGACTGGTACTGTTCTGTCATCCCCCACAGAGGCTGTGTAAGTGTTGGCAGGGATGTTGCCATTGGATTTGAGATGGGAGGAGCTGAGTGCTAGGTATTGGTTGCGTTGTAAGTCCCTCGGTGTGTGGCATCCTGTGAAGAAGTGTCTGGATGTTAATTTGATGCATTCTTATAAGAGTGGGAGTTGGGAGGGGAAAGGGGGGACTTTTGGATTCCAAGCGGACAGGCTGGTGAAACGATTGGGGGTGGAGGGGTTGTGTATGGTGGAAGATGTGGATAGGGTTGTAGGGCCGATTCGGATGCAGCATGATCCAATTGTCTGTTTGGATTTGGCCAAGGTGGTGATCAAGAAAGATGATTAAGAAATTGGCAGTACAGTATGTGGAGGGGAAAGTTGGCGTCCAAGTATATACGGATGGTTCCAGGGATCCGGAGAAGAACAGGGTTGGTATGATTTGCTATTTTCAGGTGGATGAGGAGTTTTGGGTGGCTATGTTGTCGGATGATGTATCTGTCTGCACAGCGGAGTTGGTGGCTATTAATATGGCAGTGCCTCAGATTATGGGGAAACAGTAGGCTCGGGTCGTGGTGTTTGTGGATTTGATGAGTGCGTTGTTGGCTATCAAGGAGGGAAATTGTGATAGGAGGGATATAGTTGTGCTCATTAGACAGCAATTAGAGGAGTGTGTTGCAGGAGGTACCGTGGTGGAGTTGGCTTGGGTTCCCAGTCATTGTGGGGTCTTGGGTAATGAGTTGGTGGATCGGGCTGCGTATTGGGCCACATTGCGGGGGGAGGTGGATGTGAAAGTCCCATTGAGTGTGGCTGAGATACAGGTGATGATGCATGGAAAAATTAAGGATATGTGGCAGGATCAGTGGGTATGAGTTCAAAGGGATGACGGTTGTATGCAGTGTGCAGGGAAGTGCGGGTTCGGCATTTGGGGGGGTGGAGTTGACACGAAGGGAGGAAACTATTTTGAATCGCCTTAGGGTGGGTCATGTGGGCTTGGCGGGATTCGAAGTGTTTGATGGGTAGAGTTACATCAGCAGCATGTGAGACTTGCGGGTGCCCAGAGACAGTGCCTCATTATATGTTGGACTGTGTGAGGTTTGATGTGCAGCAGGAATTGCTCAGACTCAGGATGAGTGGCATTGGGTTGGTTGTACAAGGGTTATCTGATCTGTTCAGTTGGAAAAGAGTGGTCGTGGATGAATAGTGTAGGTTCCTGATTCAGTTTGTGTGGGAGACTGGGAAATCGGAAGCGATCTAGTGGAGGTGGATGGCTGATTGGTGCTTATTTTGGCGAACATCATCTTAATAGATGGAGATCGCCGGCTTTGGGTTTCTGGAGTCATCCTAACAAGAAGAAGAGGAAGATGTTCTCTGTTCTTTACCACTGCATTTCGAATTGTACTCTGTGCTCAGACGCATTCTGGAGCTTGTACATCGGTACCTGAACTAGGAAATGAGTGCTGACAGTCACTGAAGGGAGGTAGCAGCCAGTGACAAGGAAAAGTCACCCTTGCACATGCTGAGCATTTCTTTTCAGCACTCTGAGAAGTCATATATAGAGAGCTATAATCAGGATCCAGGTTTGTGAAGTTTTTTGCATTCATTTACTGCTTGGATTATGGACTATGTATTGCATTATCTGCGTGAATAGGAGGACAGAGTAATTTATACAAATAAATTTACCATGATTTGTCCCCTAATAAAGGTTGGTGGAGGCTCCCACTTATTTCGCTGGTTCCCTGCTCTCCAGAGACTCAGGTGATATACCCTTCGTAGATACGGCAACCCTACTTCCTAGTGCCCAATCAGGCTCTCGCTTACATCTTTTAGGCTACACAAAATGCAGAAGCTGCTGGCTGTCTGTGCTTTTGCTTGTCCACTGCTCTGGCCTTTGGCGCGCCTTTGCGGAAGTGCCTTTCAGAAGTGCCTGTTACCCCTGTTGAGCCGGGGGACGGTGGTCGGAATATTAGGCTTCTTTTTAAGAGTTGGTAGGGTTCACCGTCATTAACACAGCAAACTTATGTTAATGCTTGGTCCACTGTATAGGAGCGTAAAGAGCTTAGATCTTTCCTTTTTGCAAGGACGTCATTTCACCAACATGCCAGGGGTAGCGGAAGTGACATCACATGCCCCCTGACCTCTGATGATATCATAGGAAGGGATGTCATTTGACCACACCCGAAGTGATGGAACACAACCTTTGGCCCCTTGACAAAATAGGAGTGGCATCACATAGCATATTTTCTAAGTACACTACGACAAAATATGGTTAAGATATCACTGTAAAAAGATATACATTTCATACAAGAATGGATCACCTATGTAATGTTAATATCAGCGCGTATAGGCCCATATACCAAATTACTATGAATGCAAGCAGACGTCCAAGGCCAAACGATCATGATGTGTTGTTATATAGCGCTTACTGTAAAGTGCTTCATATAGAACAAATATACATGCAATAACACCCAACCTGTGTTGGTACTCATTTATCAACCTCAGCAGGATGAAAGGCTGAGTTGACCTTGCCAGGAGCCAAACCTGCCTATCACACACACATTGCAGCAGCAAGCGCTCAGCCCACTGAGCTATATTGACGGCTATATCTATCAGAAAACCAGCCACTCCAAAACAAAGAGCCACATGCTGCTGGCCACAGCCCAAGAGCCTCAATGAAAAAAAAATATATTTTTTAATTTTTAGGGATGGCAAGGGAGACCACAGGGGTCGCAGTTGCGACCCCTAAATGACGCCCCTGCCTTTTTGCTTTTACTTACTTGTGTGCTGACATGTGAGAACAGCTGCACTATTTGCTACACGCTAGGTTGTGAGGGCGTGACCGTTGTAGCAGCATGCAAATCATTCAGCTTTATAGTCATTGCTGCGTACGCACTACCTCGCAGGACCTTCCTTGCGATGAATCTGGCACTCTCTCGGTTTCCTTCAATCAATTGAATTGTATTCTGGAAAACAATCTTGTTCGCTGTAATTTCTGTGACCAATTGCCATCAAGTGAGCGTGTTCAGTATATATCGTAATATTTAGCGTGAGTTCAACTGTTCTTTGTAGGCTTGAGTACATTTTGTAGTGATTGTCGCAAACTTAAGAATCGCGTGTCTCTGTACGATCCACTGTCTGAGCCTTCTATCACGTTCAGTGATCTTACGACTCCTATGGAAATGTGTCCAATAGGAACTACACATTCACCGTTTAACACGTGAACAAGGGATTGTATTTACCCGGGGATAATACGAGCGAGGATCTTCCACCCGCTCTCCGCTTCACTCTGCTTAGGGTATTGTTGGCGCACGGCACTCTATTAACTTAAACCTTTTGTACTAACTCCGAAAGGGGGGAGGGGACCACGAAGGCAAAACCACTCCCACAATATAGGAAACAAATGTCTGCGGGGTTTAAGAACTGGCAGGTAGCGTGTACAAAAAATCTGATTCTATGTCACAGGACGACCCAACATCTTCACCTAATATATCTCAGGACGTGATTCATGCACCTCGTGCAACCTTCGTGATTCCAGGCGTTAGTTCCAGGTGTGTTGTGACAGCCCCAACGTCACAGTCCCTCTCGCAATTGAGAGGAAGTACTTGTACACCAAGTTTTGTTCAAGCACAAGTTCATTGTGCCTCTTCAATCAATCACGAAGCTTCAGCTTTTTCTCTTCGTGAGGTGTGCGATGTTGACTTGCCATTATTGGTCAATGCTTTGAATAGTCCCATGATCCCACCTCTCCTTTACAGGAAGCCCATAAGGCGGAAAGTTTTAACCATTCTTTGTCGGATGTTTCAATTCTACCACGGCAATGATGGAAGAACTCAGCAAGCGAGTTAGACTCTCTTTAGGACCATGCACACTAAATCTTTTTCCTGGTGATCACATCGATGAAGTGTATCTTTTTTTCCCTTGGTACTAAGACACACACTACCTTGCAGATTTCTGAAAAGGAGCCTTCTGCGCCACCTAACGTGCAAAATGCACCCAGGGCCAACACTTCCACTCTCTTGAGTACCACATCTACTTTTTGGGTAAATAGCACCCCAGTTAAGATTTCCCCCTGCAATGCTCCCTCAAACCCTGATTAACTGAATTCTGGGTGGATAGAAAGGAGTAGAAAGGAGTCAGCTATACTAAAATGGGAGGCAAAATGTGTGGTTGAATGAGTGAAGTAAATATGAGTTATAGCAGTATCAGGGATGTAAGAACACTAGCAAACTACACGGCAAGGTACTAACTACACGCATATAATTCAGAAATCAACTTTGAACAGTGCAGCCAAATCACATGCGTAGAAATTGCATTTGCTTACGTTCACGGGTTTAAATGTCAAAACGGTTTGAAAAACGGGTGGAATAGACAAAATCAAAATGCGGTTTTTATGCTAAGGTACAGATACACATCACAGGGATAATATGAAAGTGAAAAGGGAACTCTAAATGAATGACTGGATGAGATTCTTAACAGGAAAGGAAATTCGGTTTTAAAAGTGAAAGCAGCGGACAGGGAAAAATTGGTTTGGAAAGGAAAGGACAAGTCTCACTTAAACAAGATTTTAGTGGCTAGAAAAGAGAAACGCCACCCGCGAATAAGAAGGTTAAGATGCAGTTGTAACCCCTTCACGCTGTGTGCCTCTTTTAGGGAGAATTAATTTATTTAATCGAAATAGTACTAAGGACTTACACAAAGACATAAATGAGTGGACGAATGGCGCTAACACTTGGAGATCAAGGACAGGATGCACAGAGGATTCTGACAGTTTTAAGGATTTCTATGAGATGGAACCTAATGCAAGGTAACAGAGCAAGGGATGCAGTTTGTGGTTGTTGGGGTAGGGAAATACTCACAGCAAGCACTGGAGTGGGGTATTTTGGACAGCGGACTGGGTTTCTGGACGCCGAGGCAATATCTGGTCACTGGTCACAGCGGTGCGCTCTCCTAGACGAAAACAGCTGGGCAATGGTCTGGTCACGGCACAGCGGCACCTCAGCTGGATAGTGCGGGTAGCAGGGCAAGCAGGAAGCACTTGATAATCCCAGTGAGGATTCAGCCACCTTTCCCCTTTCTCCCAGAGTTATTGGGATTTTTAGTGGGGTTTTTCTGGATCAGTCGTCTGCCTGGATAGGGTCAGATATGCTCTGATGCTCTGGCCTGGCAGTGAAATCTAGACTCTTGCAGGATGAATATGGAATGTCTGAATATGCTGGAGCTGGAAAATTCAGAAGAGTGTGTCCCTTGTCTCTCTGAGATTCCACCTTATATAAGGAGGATGACATCACAGGATTATACTATAGAGGCAGGCTTTGTCTGGACATGCCTTTAGCAACTGGATTGGTCAGGGATGACTGTTACTGCCTTCCTGTCAGCCGGCTGGACTTCAGGGACATGACATCAGTTTTAATGGGTTGTGATTACCATGGTCCTCCCACAGTTATTTTAGCCAAAATCAGTTATGACATAATTTGCAAATTTTTACAGTTGTAGCACTTATGAAAATCACATAAGCAGACTCCAAATTTTACACTGAACCGGTCATTTAAATTCCCACATCTGTACGATGTTGTTTAGTCATTCTAATAATCTTTCACAAGTTTTTGTGGGAAATATTTCACTTAAAATTCTACAATTTTATATATGTGTACCTATTATCACAGATAGAGGGGCACTAACACATTTGATGTATGTGAATTTCCTAACAAGGAAGTACGTTCTTGATTCCTGTGTCTAATGATTGTGAGCTATATATATATATATATATATATATCTTTTTTTCTTCACACTGATAGAATCAGGTAAAACTGAGCAGCACTCTTCATTTAGCCCAAAAAGTTAATCCGGACATCCAATTTCACAATTAAAAAGTCATCTTTATTGGTGCCTTGCAGGACGGCACAAACATATTAAAAAGCCATTAACATAAGGCTCCCCCAAAGTGCAAAAAAGATGTGCGCGTTGGGAACGTTATATGTGCAAAGGGACGGAAAATGTCTTGAGGCGACTGGAGACAAAGAGGAAAAAATCAAAGTGTGACTTGTCATATGCTGACAAGTGGTCCCAAGATGCACTCCTAAGGGATATAATGATCCCAAGTTTGTACTTATTGTAAAGTCTATTAAATCTGAAGTTATTTTTCTGTGGCCCGTGTGGGCAGTACCTCTATTCAACACGCTTGTAAAGTAGAACAAATAAAGAAACAATAATTTGTTCCAATCCAATTGATGGTTTTAGTAAAAAGGAAGTGAATTTTCAAAAGAAATTACTATTTCAACAGAAAAACAACAAAACATAAATGGTACAGGTATCGAAAAACAATCAATCCATGTTTTCCATTTATACAATGTGTCACATCACATAGTTGTGTTCCAAGTATCACACCACTAGGTTACATGTACTACTGTACACAATTATTACATATGTATAAGTGCTTGCACATATGGTGGGCTGTTTCAAAAGATGTTGAGAAATGCCGACGTGTTTCGGAGGAAAAAATCCTTCTTCAGGGTTAGTACAGCCTAAACTAATTCATGTACTTCAACTTTTCATGTCACGATGTGCACCTAAAGGTAAGCCATGGAGACAGTATTTAAGGGGTGAATATCAATCAATATTAAAGGAATAGTGTGCTCTAAAATATTATTGGCTAAAAAGATGGCCCATAATCAAAAACATATATATAAAACATGTTTTGAAACAAAGTCCCTATGTAAAGTTTTGAGCAAATGAAGCTCAAACTCAAAAATTTGAAGCACTGGGAGGCATCCATTTTGTGAAATGGATGAGCCTCCTGTGCTTGCCCTTGTGGCACTAATGAAGTAAAAGCCAACCCGCTGTAATAAACAAAAGCAACCACTGGCTTTTGCTTCATTGGTACCGGAGACCAGAGATGCAGGCAGTAAAGCTGCATCTAGGTAAGCGCTTATTTCTTTTTTTAAACAAGCACTAGCTGTGGTTTTCTTTCTAAGATTTCCGGGCTGGAGGAGCCCATAAAACTAAGAAAGAAAACTGCAGCTTTTAAAACGTATTTATGTTTGCGGTGGCTTCAGCTTGAGTTTCCTGGGCTCCAAACTGAAGCTACCGCAAACATAAATACAACGTTATTGTATTTAGAAACTCTGTGGTTTTCCTTCTAAGTTTCTTGCGCTCCTCCGAGCCGAAGGAGCCCGAGAAGCTAAGAAAGAAAAACTGTAGTGATTTAAAATACAACCGCGTTGTATTTCTGCCTCCCGTGGCTTTAATTTTGAGTCTCCTGGGCTCCCCCGGGGGAGGAGGGCTCCCCCGGCGGGAGGCTTCCTGGCTTCACATCTGGAGGGGCCGCCCCCACCTGCAGTGACTAGTCGCTTGTGAACATCCTGGAGTGGTTTAGATCTGTCTGTTCTTTGGAGTGGGGTGCATCTCCTGGATGTTGCAGGCTGTTGATGGCAACCCGTGATGGAGGAACTAGGGAGAATGACAGGTGGAACTGCACCTTTAGTGGGAGAAAACAATGTGGGGAGGGAGAAAGAGGGGGTGGGGAATGTGTGTGGTTGTGGCTGTTGATGAGAGTGGGAGAGTGAGGTGAGTGGTGCATTTGAGTGTTTGCAAAGACCACGCGGCGGTTTGTTTTCACTATTATTATTATTATGGAATAAGAGAATAAAGGAGTACAGGAGCGGTTTCCGATCGGTGGAAGAAGACAGCGCTGCATTTTAAGGAGATAAAATAAAGGAAGAAGGGTAGAGATTCCATATATTTAGAGGGCTTGTGATCCCCTCACCCGATGTAAAGGGGGTGTTGGAACAATACATAGTCATTTTTGTGTTTTATGGATTTTGCTGTTGGTTTAGGCAGGATCGAGGAGGGGTCCATGGTGTTGATGGTGTGGTATAGGGTGTCTGAGATGGAGGTGTGAATTGTGAGTGGGGTGGATGGTGAAGAAAGTACTGATTTAAGGAGTGGGGAGAAAGAAGCATGGGGCACTGGGGTTGGGAGGGTCTGAAAGGTACGAGGGAGCTGCTAGGGTAACTTTCTGATGGATGGGTATATATTTCAGCACTAAAAGGGGCAGCACTGAAAGTGGCACTGCTTACCCAGCTAGAATATATGTGTGCCGCTTTACCTCTATATAAGGACAAGATATTGGAATACCATGAGCAGTGGGGAACCGAGACACCGAAAGGGTTGTTTCAATCATGGCCCAAACAGCGCACGAGTAATAAAGAGATATTGGGACAGATGTACACGTTTATGGCATCTAAATATAAGGGTAAATACTCCAGAAGAGGAAGGAAGTGTTAGAATTGTGGAAGATGGTAGAAGATTTAGAGGCCACTCCCAGTCAGGCGAAGTCACCCACAGGAACACGCACAATAGAAAGTAAAACTGTGCCACCAGCCACACCAGGGCCTGCTTGTCCCACCCCATCCAGACCAGGTGTAGAGAATGAGAAGACCTCTACCATGCCACAGTCCCTGCAAGGGTGCTACCCCACCCGTGCTGCCTAGGGTAAACCAACCCCACGTATGTCCCCCCGCCTGCCACTGCCCCGTCTCCACCTCAAGCCCCTTATCAAAATATTCCTAATACTATGCCCTCAGACACAGTAAAGCCAAATGAAAGGGGGGCCATTGATACGAAAGCCCAGAAGAAGTTTGAAAGCACTTTAAAAGTGGCAAGGAAGAATTGGTTCGGTTGAGAATAGGGACAGAAAGCACTATTTGGACTGGACGAGTGGAGAGTGGGAGATATCTTGTTTATTTATTTTACTTTATTAGTGTTAGGTTTTAAATATAACCTGGTACTAAAAACAACTGAATCCAAAACATCAGTTCATTATCATAAAAAGAGAATTCAGCATTCTTGGATAACAGAACCATTAACCATTTTTTCACATTTCCTACGCATACAAATCAAAGGAAAGAGATGCACAAGATAAGAAGAAGAAAGTGAAGAAACAACTACAAAAAGAAAAAAGATAGTGTAGAGGAGGAGCCAGGTACCCCTACTCCAACTGCCCCACCTCTATTACCTAAAGTGTGGGAACCAAAATATGTGACGTATACAGAACAGTTGAACCAACAAAGAGCAGAGCGTGGACTATGTGCAGTACCCACAAGAGTACCAGTATCTAAGAGAATCTGGGAGGCAAGGTACCCATTGAGAAAACTGTACCTGCATACAAAACAATATGATGGCCATTTGAATGAGATTCCTGAAGAAGCAAAGCAAATAAATGGCAAAGATGAATGGTGACGTCACAACTGAACTGACGTCTACAGAAAAAGATGCAGAGACCAGAGAATGCAGATATTCTATAAGGACTCAAGAAAGTACCAAGGATAAGTGACATCTTGGGAACAAGGTGAAGAAGCTTATGCCACAGAAACAGATGAAGATATTAAGCTTGTTTAAACGTGTACAGATGCAACAGAAACTCAAGCAGACAAAGTAATCATGAGGCTAGCTTTATAGTAAATAGATTGCGGTAAGCGCCAATACATATATAGATGCATATGCAAAAGTAAAGGATGGATGTTTCCACTACGTTTCTTCAGACAAGGATGTTTGGATGTGAAGGATGATGGGAAAGTGGTCAATGAATCGACCCAGAGGGGGGGAGTGTAGAGGAGGAGCCAGGTACCCCTACTCCAACTGCCCCGCCTGTATTACCTATAGAGTGGGAACCAAAATATGTGACGTATCTGGAACAGTTCAACCAAAAAAGAGCAGAGCGTGGACTCTGTGCAGTACCCATAAGAGTACCAGTACCTAAGAGAATCTGGGAGGCAAGGTACCCATTGATAAAACAGTACCTGCATGCAAGACAATATGACGGCCATTTGAATGAGATTCCTGAAGAAGCAGTGCAGATAAATGGCAAAGATGAATGGTGATGTCACAACTGAACTGACGTATACAGAAGATTCAGAGACCAGAGAATGCAGATATTCTATAATGCATCAATAAAGTACGAAGGATAAGTGACATCATGGGAAAAAGGTGAAGAAGCTTATGCCACAGAAACAGATGAATATATTAAGCTTGTTTAAACTGATGCAACAGAAACACAAGTAGACAAAGTAATCATGAGGCTAGCTTTATAGTAAATGGATTGCTGTAAGCGGACAAGTAAAGGATGGATGTTTCCACTACGTATTATAAGCAGTGCTGAACATGAACAACAAGGCCTCATTTCAGTTTATCACAGTTTAAAAGCAAATTGCATTACAAATGAATCTCAGCAGGAGTTGGATGAGCCAAGAAGCCAAGGTCTTATCAGAACTGGAATTGGCTGACATTAGATACCAATCGTGTAAAAGAACAGAGGCTCCTGTTCAGAAGGTTTGAGCAAAACAAAAGACTTCAGAAGACTATTAGAAAATAATATTAAATGCACGAAAAGACCCAATTTCATGGTGTCCAGTCATGTGGAAGAAGGAAGTTGGACGATCGAGGTGGTCACACCTACGCATGAGAGCAGGCTGTGCCCACACTCCTTAAAATTCTCAGAGCACAGTACAAATTCAAGGCCAATCTTCAAAGCACTAATCGACAATGGACCATTGAGGTGATGATGGAGTGATACATTAATTGGTGGGAAGCTAGTGTTAAGATGAGCTCACCCGCACCTGGATGTTCAGTCTGCATTCTACTAAACTTAGGTGGAAAAGTACTGACGGGGGTTAGGAGCCAAGCAATTATAGAGGACCACGTAATTAAGGGTCCTATAGTTTGTGTAGGCAATAGAACGTTGTGTATTTAGTGAGGGGAGGGCTTAGTTGCGCGACTTGATGTTGAAGTACCCTATCACTCTCCTTCACTGTTCTATACTGATATGGAACTTATACTTCGATATTCACTTAGAGCCTATAACTCCCTCCAAGAGGTTTTTGTAGTTTGCCACGTAGGTAGTGATGCAGGTCGACACGTCACTGATGACCAATTTGTCTGATAAAACCTTTGTTTTTTGTAAAGTTTGTTGAATAGGAGGATCGAGCGAATGCTGATGTTCGTTGTACTCCCTGTTTTAGATACTTGATATTAAAACAGACTCCCTTTTGCCAAACTACCTGAGTCGTCTTGATTATTAATGTATGAATACAATCTGCATCCCCATCCATCTCCAAGGTAATGCTACTCATCTTTAAGGGCTGGTAGATCCAGTTCACTTGGTAGCAGAGAGAGGATGGTTTATTAAAAAACCCATTAACCGTCGATATAAGTAAACTTTAGAGTCTCGGCAATATCGCCCAACCTTTGCCATTCGGCTGACAGGACATGGAGCTCCCCTGGATGGTTATTGTAATTGAAAAAATCCTTGCAAGGAGGGTGTGACGGGTCCCCTTAGTTTCCATAAGGATCCCCTACCACGTCTACGAGAAGCAGATCGGCAAACAGTCTGGAGAGGCAGTAACGGAGGCGGCGATACCGAGGGTCAGAAAGCAAACATGCGAATGGTGAGTAAAAACTGATGAGTGTGGCAAATTTATGCATGCGTAGTAAAATAAAGGCAAATACCGGAGGGAGGTGGGATAAACATAAGATAAGAGTAAGAGTGTAAAATATATATATATATATATATGGGGAATGAGATATTGACTTGAGTGTAGCCGAGCAATATAATAAGTAATATCGTGTGAGAGGCCACGATAAAGAGGATACGTCCATACCTAGGTTTTAAAGAACGTTAGAAGAAATTTGAATCCCGAGTCCCATAGTGGAACTCGCAGAAAATGGATTTGATTAAAAACAATTCCAAAGGGATTAATTTACACTTTGTATGAAGTATATTAGAGGGCAAGACAAGTCTTGAAGAAAAGATTGTAGGAGATTTATGTGACCGGTCATGTTTGTCTGTTTTTTGAATGTGGTTTTGAAAGAATGATGACATCAGAGCTAAAGAAAAATGTATGATAAATAAGAGAAGCATGAAGTCAAAAAAGGAAATTGATTGTTTTTTAATTGCACCTGATGGTTGTTTTTTTAGCAAGATTAAGGTAAAATTGTGATTAATGTGTTTGGAGCTTGCAACATTTGGTGCTCGCTCATATTGTGTTGTTTTCTTGAAACGTGTTTTTAAATCTGTGATTAAAGCAAGCAAGCATAAATAAATTAAGATTGGAGGGTTAAGAATTGAGGAAGTTACTCCACTTGTGCATCTCTGCAAGCAATTGCCGAAACATGCACCTAAACTTAGACAGTACAGTGCCGAATGGGTTAAAGTAACCACAGACAAAATGTTTATGCCATTTCCACAAGGAGGCTCACAGGCGAAGGCAGTCCTGAAGCATATGACAAAGAGTAGAGGATGGGTTCTAGGTGATGAACACTCCTGTGCTGAGCTCTGTGTATAATTCTTTTCGAATTGTTCTGTTGGTTGCAAGGTCACAGGTTGGAAGAGGTAAACCCAATACCTCTTACTGAGGAAATTTCAAGGTGAGTGTCCTGGTTACCTTGCAGTATAAGTAGTCGGACCCTTATTAATGGAAGGATCTCAAGCGTTACTGCTGTGGTTGTCACATGAAAGTTTTTATTTGTATTGTCATAAGGTTTAGACACATTGGGCCTCATCACAAGTTGGGCGGTAACGCCGGTGCTATTAGCGCCGGCGCTAATAGCCCTACCGCCAAACCCCCCTGCGCTATTAGTGCCGGATCACGGTTTTGGCGGAACGGTTATTGCCCATTCCTCATTGGGCCCATTCGGGAATTCCTCATTCCCCATTGGTCTCAATGGGGAAAATTTGCGCTATTACAGCCGGCGGATTTCCCGCCAGCAGTAAATGCACTGAAAATCGGCAAATTTGCAGCGGATTTCCCCCAGCTCAGCCCAGTCACGTGGAAGAAGGAAGTTGGACGATCGAGGTTGTCACACCTATGCACGAGACCAGGCTGTGCCCACACTCCTTAAAATTCTCAGAGCACAGTACAAATTCAAGGCCAATCTTCAAAGCACTAATCAACACTGGACCATTGAGGTGATGATGGAGTGATACATTAATTGGTGGGAAGCTAGTGTTAAGACGAGCTCACCTGCACCTGGATGTTCAGTCTGCATTCTATTAGACTTAGGTAGAAAAGTCCTGACGGGGCTTAAGAGCCAAGCAATTATTGAGGACCACGTAATTAAGGGTCCTATAGTTTGTGTAGCCAATGGAACGTCGTGCATTTAGTGAGGGGAGGGCTTAGTTGCGCCACTTGATGTTAAAGTACCCTATCACTCTCCTTCACTGTTCTATACTGATATGGAACTTATACTTAGATATTTACTTAGAGCCTATAACTCCCTCCAATAGGTTTTTGTAGTTTGCCACGTAGGTAGTGACTATTACCGCCGCATTTAAGGGTCTGCCAGATCATGGCTTTGGCAGATGGGTGGTCAGACTTTGCTTAAACTAGTTGGTAAAAGCATCGAAGACATAAGACAAAGGGAAGATCAAGACGAGCAAGATGAGAAGGACAAAGAAAGGGAGAAACAATTGAAAGACGAAGGAGCAAAAAGGAAAGATAGACAGAGACGAGAGCAGTTATATCAAGACAAGAAAGTGTAAAAACAAGAGAGAGCAGAAGAGCAGAGGAAATGTGACAATAGACAAAGAACAGCTGGTGTGCAAGAGAGGCTAGAAAGGAAAATAATTGAAGAGGAAGAGCAGAAGTTGAGAGAAAAAAGAATGCAGAGACGAAGGGATGAGGAGATACGAAGGGCTATTGAAAGAAGGGATATGAAAAAGAAAGAGGAAGACAGAGTGAGAGAGGAAGCTAGAAAGCGAAGAGAATTTGACGGAGATATGGAACGCAAAAGAAGGCAGAGAGCACGCGATCTCGATTACTTGGAAAAGGAAGTAAGAACTCCTGATCCAAAAGAAGCATGGGATGATATAGAGGAATTTTGTACATAATACGAGGAATTACCAGGCACGTCTAGAGCAAATCTAGAAGACTAGTTTGACTCTAGGAGCATTGAAGAAGCAATCGATAAGGTATACCATGATATGAGAGCTCAGAAAAAGCCAAGGGGGAAGGGAAAACATGACCAAGTACGCCATTGAAGGGGCAATGTTGACAAGTGTAGACGGATCGAATTCACAGCAGACAGTGAACATGCCGCAGGTAAATAATCAAAGGCACTTCGATCAAAACAATAGTGGATATGCTCCACGGGGAAAAGAATTTCAGGACGTGGTTGGCAATGTTATCAAGTGAATTGGCAGAATAATCAGGGAAGTTTTCAGAATAACCAAGATGGGTTTCAAAATATGCAGAATGGTAATCAGAGTATGCAAAATGGGCAGGTTGGGAGGCTGCCTATATGTTGGACGTGTGGAATGACAGGGCATTTTTCTTGCATGTGTAGAAGTCAAGGGATGGTGCAAAATAGCCAGTTTTCAAGAAGAGGGATGTCAAATCCACTTGCATATTTGCAGCAGAGTGGAGAAGGATTTGCGCAGGATCAAACAGTGCAGCAGCACACGCCGAGAGTGCAGCAAGGCTTGCAACCACAGCAGGTACCAGTTAATCTGCCACACGAACAGTCGCAGCAATCACCTATGCAGCTTCAGCAAAGTACAAGCACAGGAAAGTTAATGACTCCTGGGATAGGGGATGTCACTGCCAATGGGGGGAATCCTTTCACGAGTAACGGGATGAGGCTGTACACGCAATAGGACAACTCACTGGGAGCTCACTGGGAGACCTGATGTGTTCAATACTATCCGTGACGCTAAACCCTCATGAGGAACCAAGGGTGGACGTCAGTATAGGGGACACACGTTTTTCATTTTATACGCATACGCATACGAGAGGGAAAGTTTTCAGTGTCTGGCAATGCATGAATACTCAGGGGTTCACAGGAGCTACAAGTAGAAAGAATTAGAAGAATTACCAGTCTCTATAGGAGAATATGACATGAAGGTGACACGGTTTATGGTCAATCCATCGATTTCATATGCATTGAAATGCATTTCCATCGATGCAAAAGCATTGAATGCCTTTCTATCAAAATGCTATCTTTTACTTGTGAAAGCGCATTTCCATCGAAACCAGAATTTCTAAATGGACAAGTTTAGATGGATATGCACTTTTAAATGTAAAAAACAGCATTTTGAGGCATTTTTTTGTAACGTTAAAACGTTACATGGAGCTGTCCAGTGCTGAAATCTTCAAAAAATGTTAGCACTGGCCAGCTTCATGTAACATTGCATTTATTTGAGGGGGTTTTCCCCCAAACCCCAACTGCCAAAACACCCCCAACCCTAACCCAACTCAAACCCTAAACCTAATTCTAACCCTTGCCCTGCACCTTAACCTAACCCTTGCCCTACCCCTTGCCCTAACCCTAAATCTAACCCTTACCCTACCCCTTACACTAAGCCTAACCCTAAATCTACCCCTTACCGCCAACTGCCAAAACACCCCCCTACCGTACCCCACTCAAACCCTAATCCTAATTTTAACCCTTACCCTAACCCTAATTCTAACCCTTGCCCTACCCCATCCCCTAACACTAATTTTAAAATTAAAAAATTCATTGAATTTCCATCAAATTATATTTAATGAAAAGGGATTTTCGATGGAAATGCTTTTTGTTGGATGTAATTCAATGGTAATGCATTAGATGAAACTGATTTCGATGGAAGGACCAGATACCGGTGCCACTGCTATATTCGAGGCAAACACCTGTCCATATACGGGGACGAGATTTAATGACGAAGTTGAATATGACAATCTTGTTCACTGATGAAGGAATACTGTGTTCAACACCAGGAATGCATTATTTAAACGTGTGTGAAATGATCATGGTGTCTTCAGGACAACCAGCTATGAGAGCAATTCCATTAGAACCAGAGGTTTTTCAGTATGGAGTACGCATTCTGTTGTCTTGGCTACCAAGCCTAGAACGCAGAACAGTGAGAACTACAGATGAATTTTTGTTTTAGACCAAGAATACCTATGCTCGAAGAAAAGGGCTGAGTTTTTGCTTTAGAGATACAAGCAGCCAAAGTGCGAGGGGAAATGGTTTTACTTGATGGACATGATGATGAAGCAAAACAATAGCGCCCAGTAATCGCCATCGGGGAGGGTTACAGATTAACTGACGTCACTGATGAAGATCTGTTTGGAGATAATCCATCTGATGACGAAGTAACATTCGAGATGTGCATTACTTAATGGGTAAGAGTAATTAAAAGACAAGTTCCTCAGAAAAGATGATGGCACAAAAACGTCCTGAGTATTTTGATGATGACTTGGCGAAAGTGCCAGTTTCATTATGGACCACCAGCCCCTATGACGTAGGCCTACTAAAGGGGGTTGGAGAAGTGAAGATTAAATTGAAACCAGGAGCAATTTTACCTCAAGCACAACAATATCCTATGTCCCGATAGGCAGATGAAGTTATTTTTAAGGTGATTTCTGCCATGATGGATCAGGGCATCTTAGTGACATCAGAGTCACCGTGGAATACATCAGTGTACCCAGTGAAAAAAAGTAAGGGGGGTCGTGGAGACTAATACAAGATTTAAGGCCGATAAACCAGATTGTAGAGGCCGAGTTCCCTCTAGTTCCTAATCCCGCTACAATCCTATGTAATATACCTGTTGACGCACGATATTTCACGGTGATTTACTTGAAAAATGTGTTTTTCTCAATCCCATTGCACAAAGACTCACAGGATCTGATGTCATTCACCTTTAGATAAACACGTCTGAAGAGCACTCGGTTACCACAAGGGTATTGTGAGCCTCCATAGATTTTCAATAGAGTTCTTCAAATGGACTTAAGCAATATTGCTTTAGAAAGTGTTGTGCTGCAATACGTAGACAACATTTTAGTTTGCAGCACTTAAGAGGAAGAGTGCAGACATGAGTCTGTTCAGCTGGTGATTATACTTGCTGACAAAGGATATAAAGTTGACAAAGAAAAGTTACAATATTGTCAACAAGAAGTGTTATACATAGGCCAATTGATTTCTCATGAAGGAAAAAGGTTACCCCTGAAAGAGCTGGGCTATTTTAAAAACAGCCAACCCACACACGATAAAACACATGCAGAGGTTTTTGGGATTATGTAATTATATCAGAGCATGGGTCTTTGAGTACAGTTCATATATAAGGCTTTTACTACAGGCTTTAAAGAAAGCGCAGGCAACACAGGAAAACATTGTGTGGGCTGCGGAAATGGAAGAAGGGTTTGACGAATTGAAAAAAGCAATTTGCACTGCTCCAGTTTTAGGGATTCCCAATTATGCTGAGGAATTTTTCTTGTTTTCACATACAGATGGCACTGTTAGGACAGCAGTTCTTACACAGAGAACCACGTTGGGGTACAAGACCCTTGCATATTACAGTGGAATCTTAGACCCGTAATGAGAGGTCATTTTCTGTGCGAAAAAGTTTAGCCGCCGCGTTCGCCATAGAGAAGGCTGCAAGCATAGTAATGGAATGTTCCATGACATTATTTGTTGAGCATGCATTACTTGCCATTCTAGAAAAACCAAAAGGCACGTTGACTTCTCAAAGGGTTTCTGCCTATGAGGTAGTCATATCAAATCCAGCGATCAAAAGAGTTCAATGTAAAATAGTGAATCCTGCCATGTTTGTAGCTGAGCCAATGACAGAAGGAGAACCTGTACACGATTGCGCAATCTATGAAGAGTTCTGTGATGAGCTCCCTCGAATAAAAGAGAATGCGTTAGCAGGGGGAGAGATTGTTTTCATTGACGGTTCTTCAAGGATCGATCAAAATGATGGACAGAGATATACAGGTGCTGCTGTGCTAAAGCCCATGGTTAATGTGGAATTTCGGGTGCTTATTAGTACTCAATTGCCGTCTCATTATTCAGCAAAGGTTGCAGAATTATTGGCATTGATACTTGCGATCGAGAATCACGCAGACCAGGAAGTAACAGTGTACAGCGACTCCCCCTATGTGACGTCAATGGCGCACGCAGGGCTAGCGCATTGGAAAAGGAGGGGCTACCTCTGAGCTAATGGCACGCCAGTGCAGCATGCCGCCTTATTGGATAGGGTTATTAAGGCACTACAATTCCCAGTAGGCATTGCAGTCGTTAAATGCATAGCCCATACTAAAGGGGCAGATTTGATCTCACGTGGAAATCAAGCAGCAGACGCTGAGGCCAAATGCGTAACTATTACAGAAAAAGAAATGATAAATGTTGAGACTTGTGATGTGAATGAAAACATGATTGTTATGATGACTGTATCTGAAGGGTACAACATTTTTTCTAAAACACAGTTAATGGAGGTCCAGGGGGAAGCACCCCAAGAGGAAAAGAATTTATGGATGCGAAGAGGGTGTTCTTTAAATCCCTCTGAAGCATTGTGGTGACAGGACAGCATTGGCAAACCGGTGATGCCCATAGCCTTATTAAGGGTGGCGCTGGAACAGCTACACCAACCTGTGCATACAACTAGGGAGAATCTCGCTGCAACTATTGCTGAGGATTAGTTTGTGTAATGGAACATGTTGCATTTTTTTATAGTGCTCTGTATTGTGTGTCAACAATTCACAGCTGGGCATACACTGCGCACAGTTAGGGGAGTTATTCCAAGACCTAATGGCCCTTTTCAGCACTTGCATATCGACTATGTCGACATGATACAAGTATGTAATAGATATAGATACTTGATTGTAGTGGTGTGTCCCTTCTCAAGATGGATAGAAGCAGGTCCATGTACACACCCAGATTCCACCTGTGCAGCAAAATTCTTAGTACAGGAAGTATTTCCTAGATGGGGAGTATGTGAAGTTATGAGGTCAGATAATGGTCTGCATTTTGTGAATCAAACATTTGAACAGATCAGCTTGTTGCTTGGGATAAAGCACAAGTTTTCTTCGGCTTATCATCCATAAGGAAATGGGATTTGTGAGAGGCTCAACGGCTTGCTTAAAGAAAGAGTAGCCAAGTTGAAGCTTACCTTGAAGAAAGGGTGGTTGCATAGCCTACCACTGGCATTATATGCTTTAAAGAACCAACCGGGTTCTGACCACCATCTCATACCCCACAAAATAGTGACGGGGAGATGAATGAGGACACCCCTAATGCCTTCTTCCCGAGTTAGAAGTGATGCTCAGCCAACTGCAGAACTTTTAGGATTGGAATTGCATGACTATTTAAATTGTATGACTTACAGTATCTCTGTCATTTCAGGACAGCTGCAGCGACAAGGGTGTAGGGCAGTACAGAACACAGAAGGAGATGCTTTGACAGACCAATCTCAAAAACGTTGTGTTGCCCAATTATTCCCCAGAGATGCAGTCCTAATATTTAACCATATAAGGAAAAAGTGGGATGAACCCCATATTAACAGTCCGTTCATTGTGGAAGACATTACGCTGTCTGCTGTCAAAGTGCAGGGCAGGCATGCTTGGATCTACTTGGGGGACGTTAAAATCTTGGCTGGAGTAACACCTCTGCCCGCACCCCTACATGAAACAAGTACAAGCATCGGGGAAGAACCACAACACGTGCAGACGAGATCATGACGAGGAAGAAGGATGCAGAAGCTGACAAGTAGAAAGACAAAGAGTTCATTGGACTGTGGCTTCGTTCGGGACACTCCTTTTCAGCCATTTATATGAGGGTTAAGGAAAGACTAGTTCGAACACTCTGCGCTGTCATTTCAGGGTGAACTTAGATCTTTTGTCCTTAAAGCCACAGTAGCTTAGTGACTTTGGACTGAGGCATGTTTAAAGCCTTGATGTCAGAATCGGAAACTACCACCCCCGAAAGCTCCTCACCTGACTCCTTAGAGGAATCCTCCTGGGTAGAGGTCTTTGGTCTTCTTCTCCCCTTCTTCTTGATCTCCTGCGGGTCTTCGTCCGTCTTGGTGCTCTTCCTTCCTTCTTTGTCCTTCTTGCGCTTGTAGAGATAGGGACGAGCTCCGCTTGAGGCCACCCTGACAGTGGTAGGAACAAGCTGTCAGGTGAACCCAGGGGAGCCAGTCCCGTAACACCAGGGAAAAAGCCAGTGACGGCAGAAAAAATCATGTTAGATGGCGAGTCCTTGCTGGCAGGGAGTGTGTCAGAAGTGGAAGAGGCCGGTGAATGGTATACAGTAACAGTACTTGAATCCAAGGGTTACGGGACGAGGTAGACTGATGTCGAAAAGGATTGGACGAGAGTCCACAGCGATCCAAGGAAGCAAAAGCGGAGGCTGTACACGAGCTGTCAGGAGGGAAGGAAAAGGCTATACTACAGGTAAGAGTAAAGAGAGGGAGAGAGAGAGAGTGCTGGTACAGGAGAGCGAGATAGAGTGGAGAATGAGAGAGCGAACAGAAGCGGGATCGAGCAAGGAAGAGAGAGAGCGAGCGGGAGCAAGGCGGGTGAACTAGAGTAAGGAGTCAAGCACCAGGGAGAGAGAGAGAGCTGGTACAGGAGAGCGAGAGAGAGTGGAGAATGAGAGAGCGAACAGAAGCGGGATCGAGCAAGGAAGGGAGGGAGCGAGCGGGAGCAAGGCGGGTGAACAAGAGTAAGGAGTCAAGCGCCAGGGAGAGAGAGAGAGAGAGAGCTGGTACAGGAGAGCGAGAGAGAGTGGAGAATGAGAGAGCGAACAGAAGCGGGATCGAGCAAGGAAGGGAGAGAGCGAGCGGGAGCAAGGCGGGTGAACAAGAGTAAGGAGTCAAGCGCCAGGGAGAGGGAGAGAGCGCCAGCCAGAGAGAAATCGCAATAGGGCGCGAAGGATAGCTTAATAGAACGGAACCCCGTACAAAAGGAAAGAGCCTAGAAACAGGGAAAGCCGGAGCGGGCTGAGTACTAGGAAGAAAGTATCAAAGGACCAAGCACAAGGAGCGGCACTGCAAGCGAAGTTAGCGAAAGGCTGACAATGCGAGTTGCAACGCACAGCGTTGTGGGCGTGGCTACCTTTTAAAGGAAAAGGACCAAAAAGACTAGAACGGTGAGGACCGCAAGGTGCCTAAGCAAGCCTCCATCTTTTCCACAGTGTCCAGGGTCGCGTTGTGACAGTATGCCCCCTTCTCATCTGGGATCCCCCGGGCTTACCCGGATGAAGGCGGTGAAAAAGACGTAACAAGCGAGGGGCATGGATGTGGCTTCTAGGTTCCCAGGTACGCTCTGCAGAGGAGTACCCCTTCCAATGTACCAGGTACTGAACTGTACCATGTCTGTAGTGAGAATCCACCAGCCTCTCCACCTCGTATTCCTCAGGTTCTGGATTATCGGGAATTGATAAGCGTGGCACTGTCCGACCATGCGGATCTGATAGATAGGCCTTGAGAAGGGACGAGTGGAACACAGGATGGATGCGCTTCATACTGTGAGGAAGTTTCAGGCGAAAGGCCACCGGATTGATCTGTGCGGAAATGGGGAAAGGCCCAATGAATCTGGCAGAAAACTTCCCTGGGTGTAACCAGCGTGGCAAGAATTTAGTGGACAACCGCTGGGACAGCAGTCGATGGTATTCCGACCAAGGGAATATGCATGGGATGAAAGCCATAGGAGAAAAAGAATGGACTGGTTCCTAGGGAAGAGTGTACCGTATTATTGTAGGCGAATTCCGCTGTGGAGAGAAAAGACTTCCAACTCTCCTGTTCTTGACTACAGAAACAACGAAGGTACTGTTCCAAAGTGGAGTTCAGACGCTCAGTTTGTCCGTTGCTTTGAGGGTGATAACCAGAAGAGAGAGCTCTACTGATTCCCAGAGTCTTGCACAGTGTAAACCAGAAACGAGAAGTGAATTGAGAGCCTCTGTCGGAAACGATAGTTTGGGGTAGACCGTGAAGCCTAACCACATCTCTCAGAAAAACCTCAGCTAATTCCGGAGCCGGTGGTAGGCCAGGTAGAGGAGAAAAGTGTGCCATCTTACTCAGGGAATCTACGGTAAAAATGATGGCGGTAGAGCCCATAGAGAGAGAAAGATCCACAATAAAATCAGTAGAAAGGTGTTCCCAAGGACGTGCTGGCAAATGTCCTTGTTGAAGGAGACCCAAAGGGCGATGCGTAGAGGGCTTACTGGGGGCGCAAATAGGACATGCGGCTACATAAGCCTTTACATCCTTGGCAAAAGTGGGCCACCAGAAATACCTTGATACCAAATTGGTCGTGGCTCCTTGCCCCTTGTGGCCAGCAGAAGGTAGATTGTGACACCAAGACATTGCTTGCATTTGAAGCTTTTTAGACGGAAGGAACATGGTGTCCTTGTAGAAATACACTGTCCCTCTTTTCTCCAATGAAAACAGACGGTCGTTGGGTATCTGGGTAGAACTAGTTGAACGTTCAACCTCTTGTAGAAATGAATTGACCGCTACTAAAATCCTTTTCCCCGAAAGAATCTCTTCAGGTTTGTGTCCGTCTACTGGGGATTCTTTTCCTAGGCTCCGGGATAAGGCATCAGCCAACACGTTCTCCTTCCCTGGAAGATACGTGATGTCAAAGTCAAATTGGGAGAAGAAATAAGCCCACCGGGCATGTCTGGAATTGCGACACTCCATTTGTTGGAGTACCTTAAGGTTCCTATGATCCGTTCTCACCAGAAATGGATGGGCAGCCCCCTGTAACAGATGTCTCCACTCGACACAAGCCTGGCGGATGGCCAACAATTCCCGTTCCAACACCGAGTAGTTTCTTTCACTCGGGGTGAGAGTACGGGAGTAGTACGCCACCGGGTGTTCGATACCATCTTTACCGGACTGTAATAAGGCTGCTCCTATGGCACCTCCAGAAGCATCCGTTTCAACCACAAAAGGAAGGGTCTGATTGGGTTGAATGAGGATGGGCGCAGTGGTGAAGGCTACTTTGAGTACCTGGAAAGCTTGTTCTGCCTTCGAGTCCCATACAAATTCTTGACCCTTCTTTAGTAGATTGGTAATGGGTAGCACGATCTCCGAAAAGTTTGGGATAAAGCGTCTGTAAAAATTCGAGAGACCCAAGAACCTCTGTATATCCTTAGGGCTGCTGGGAGTGGGCCATAAAAGTACCGCCTTCACCTTCTCGGGATCCATCTGAACTCCTTCTTTGGAGAGAATAAAGCCTAGGTAGGGAACAGACGAGGATTCGAAGATGCACTTTTCTGGCTTTAACAATAGATGATTCTCTTGTAGTCTTCTTAACACCAGCTCCACGTGTCTGTGGTGTTCGGCCGGAGAAGAAGAGAAAATAAGAATGTCATCAAGATAGACCACTACAAAAGAGTAAAGCAGGTCTGAGAATATCTTGTCCACAAACCGTTGGAAAACCGCCGGAGCGTTTACCAGTCCGAAGGGCATCACTCTATATTCGAAGTGTCCCAGAGGAGTTCTGAAGGCGGTTTTCCACTCATCGTCTCCGTGATTCTCAACAGATGATAGGCACCTCGAAGGTCGAGTTTGGTGAAAATGTTTGCCCCTTCAACTGCTTCCAGTACTTCCTTTATAAGAGGCATGGGATATCTGTCTCTTATAGTCATACAGTTCAAACCTCGGTAATCAATACACGGTCTCAATTCGGAGGTCCCTTTCTTGGGTACAAAGAACATAGATGCTCCGGCAGAGGAGCGTGACTCTCTGATGAGACAATTCTGAAGGTTTGCGTCCAGATATTCCTTAAGGGCCCTTCTTTCTGGGAGAGACATGGGATACATTCGGCCGAAAGGAACGGAAGCACCTGGTTTTAAATCAATGGAGCAGTCTTCAGGCCGATGAGGAGGTAAAGAGTGTGGTAATTCGTCTTCAAAAAGTTCAGCGTATTGTTGGTAGCAGAGCGGCACCATCTGCACCACTGAGGCGGACTTAGGAGTAGGGATTCCCTTACCAGGAACCGGATTGGTCTGGAGAAGGCAGGAAGAAGTACAGAAAGATGATGAAAAGCATATAGTGTTGGCTGACCAGTCTATAGTAGGATTATGCTTACGTAGCCATGGTATACCCAATATTATTGGGAAGTGTGCGGCTCTTATCACATCGAAAACAATCTGTTCTTGGTGTTCAAAAAGAAGCATAGTAGCGGGTATGGTTTCTTGTACAATGGGCCCGGAGGAGAGTGGAGTTCCATCCACTCCTCCTACGGGTAAGGAAAAGCTCTTCTATAGAAAAGGCACCCCCTGATCTTGAGCCCACTGGACATCGATGAAATTACCCGCAGCACCACAGTCCAACATAGCCAAGACCTCAACGGGTGGATTGGGTTCGAAAGTGAGATCAATGGTGAACACCAACAATCTGTTATCATCTTCTATAGCCTTCTGACAAGTAATGTTGCAGGGATTGATCGTCTCTGCCCGGTTCTTATCCCTGCTCAAGACCGAGGAGAAGCGTTTCCCGAACGTCTTGGAGGTACTTCGGGGCAGTTCCGGAGCAAATGCTTAGAAGATCCACAGTACATGCAGAGACCCAGATCTCTACGTCTCTTTCTCTCCTCTGGAGTCAGGGGGCCTCTAGTAGTTCCGATCTGCATCGGTTCTTCAGTCTGGCTCCGATTAGAAAGAGGAACTGGAGTAGTACTGGCAGAAGGAAGGTTTCGGAACCTCCTCCTTTCTTGTCTTCGCTCTTGAAGTCGGTATTCCAGCTGAAGAGTCAGAGTCACTAGTTCTGGGAAGGAGGTTGGACGAGCCACTCTGGCTAGCTCGTCTTTGAGATCGTCATGGAGTCCCCGGCGAAAGAGGGTTTGTTGAGCAGAGTCAGGCCATCCTGCATCCTTTGCCAGTCTGATGAAAGCAGAAGCAAAAGTTTGAACATCTTGATTCCCTTGATGAATGTCCAAGAGGGCTTCATAAGAGGAAAACAGAACCTCAGGTCTGTCGAATCTGGCTCTCATCTGCTGGGTAAACAGGGAATAATCGTTGACTGCTGGATCGGATTGGGATATCAACGGGGTGGCCCAAGCCAAGGCGTTTCCGACGAGATTAGCGACAAGTAAACCAACCTTGGACTTGTCTAGTTCGTAGGCCTTTGGTCTAAAAGTGAAATAGACCATGCAAGCATCCAGGAATTCCTTCAAATGTTTTGGATTGCCATCATATTTCCCAAAAGAGAATGATTGTGGAGGCAAGTCGCCCCGGGTATCATCTCGTACTGCGATCTGTTGACGTAGACTGACATTTTCGGTTCAGAGATTCTGTACTTCAGTTTGAAGGCCTTGTATTGCAACTACCATCTCCTGGAACTGTTCTAGGGAGGCCATGTCGACTTGTGGGCGTTGCAAACTGTCAGAATCAGAAACTACCACCCCCGAAAGCTCCCCACCTGACTCCTTAGAGGAATCCTCCTGGGTAGATGTCTTTGGTCTTCTTCTCCCCTTCTTCTTGATCTCCTGCGGGTCTTCGTCCGTCTTGGTGCTCTTCCTTCCTTCTTAGTCCTTCTTGCGCTCGTAGAGATAGGGACGAGCTCCGCTTGAGGCCACCCTGACAGTGGTAGGAACAAGCTGTCAGGTGAACCCAGGGGAGCCAGTCCCGTAACACCAGGGAAAAAGCCAGTGACGGCAGAAAAAACCCTGTTAGATGGCGAGTCCTTGCTGGCAGGGAGTGTGTCAGAAGTGGAAGAGGCCGGTGAATGGTATACAGTAATAGTACTTGAATCCAAGGGTTACCGGACGAGGTAGACTGATGTCGAAAAGGATTGGATGAGAGTCCACAGCGATCCAAGGAAGCAAAAGCGGAGGCTGTACACGAGCTGTCAGGAGGGAAGAAAAAGGCTATACTACAGGTAAGAGTAAAGAGAGGGAGAGAGAGAGAGTGCTGGTACAGGAGAGCGAGATAGAGTGGAGAATGAGAGAGCGAACAGAAGCGGGATCGAGCAAGGAAGAGAGAGAGCGAGCGGGAGCAAGGCGGGTGAACTAGAGTAAGGAGTCAAGCGCCAGGGAGAGAGAGAGAGAGAGCTGGTACAGGAGAGCGAGAGAGAGTGGAGAATGAGAGAGCGAACAGAAGCGGGATCGAGCAAGGAAGGGAGAGAGCGAGCGGGAGCAAGGCGGGTGAACAAGAGTAAGAGTCAAGCGCCAGGGAGAGGGAGAGAGCGCCAGCCGGAGAGAAATCGCAATAGGGCGCGAAGGATAGCTTAATAGAACGGAACCCCGTACAAAAGGAAAGAGCCTAGAAACAGGGAAAACCGGAGCGGGCTGAGTACTAGGAAGAAAGTATCAAAGGACCAAGCACAAGGAGCGGCACTGCAAGCGAAGTTAGCGAAAGGCTGACAATGCGAGTTGCAACGCACAGCGTTGTGGGCATGGCTACCTTTTAAAGGAAAAGGACCAAAAAGACTAGAACGGTGAGGACCGCAAGGTGCCTAAGCAAGCCTCCATCTTTTCCACAGTGTCCAGGGTCGCGTTGTGACACTTGATAAGAAGAAAGTTATAAGAGATTATAAACTTTGGACTGAGGCATGCTTAAGCCTTGATAAGAAGAGGATTATGACAGATTCTGATCATGGATACAGTAATTGGAAAAGAGTGCAGTATCCATATTCGTTCCATACTGTTTGGATTTACCATGGTGTTACCCAGTGATGATCTTTCTATGCACGTGCCTACTTATTTCGAGTTGGTGATGTGCTCTTTTCCTTCGCTGGTGGGGAGAACTACTCGCATACCAGCTTTCTTACAAAATCCAAAGAATGACGAAGTTATAAGAAGATTGCTCATAGTCATCATTGAACAATTCATGGAGTTACCCGAGTACAGTGAGGAGAGTACAAATGCCCCTATCAAACGAAGAAGCTCATAGACTAGTCAGTGTGGTGTTCTTTCATCTGATTGTGAAGTACCCACATCTTGTTGGAAGGCACACTGACGTGCTCACCTTTCTAAGGGATCAAAGAAACACTGCAAATCTGAATGTGATCTTGCAAGGCATTATAATCCAAGTAAGCGTATATTCTGAGCGAAATCACAGGTCGGTGTAGAAACTTTCCTTCAAGGGACAGATCGAAAGGTTGCTGATAAATAAAAGACTTTTGGTTCCTGCTGAAAGAAATATGACATATCATCAGGGCTGAAGCAGATTTGAGGCATAGATTGGGAGATAATCTATGTCATAAAGCTTGTTTAGACTTACTGTGGTCGTTTTTCTTCATACTAAACAGGCATCCACATTTTGACTGGTGAAATACTGGTTCCAGAGATACAGAGAAAGTTGTCTTTGTCGTCCAGTAGTCAAGTTGGGAAATCTTAGCAGCAACATCATATTAGTGCATGAAGAGAGACGCTCACGTTGTCCAAGAAGTAAATGTTGTAGGTTGATATATCACTGTGCCATCTACACTTGCATTGTGTTCATAAGCGTACTGCTTTCATTGACTGTATGAACGGCTTTCTATATTGGTGCAAATGGAGCTAAGACTCCTGTGCATGTATCTGAGCAGAAACATACGCGTGACAACTACTAGGCAACCCAGACCCTATATAGTCATTCCTGTCCAAAAGAAAGATGACAAATTGCTTGAGATTCAGATAGATGTCATTAGCAATAGTTCACATGCAAACAGTGTCATAGAGATTCTTTTTGGACACCAGAGATAGGCTTGGCAAGACAGGCATAACAAGGGATGGTTAAAGGGTAAGCCTACACCAGTAATGCATGCAAATACACCTGGTCCAGTGACAATTGACCCAAATGCAGCTTTGAAAAAAAGATTCCAGATGGAGATTATGCAAGACATTTTCATACCTAAATGGGCTGCTGAGCAGATGAGACGTTCTGAACTTTCTCCGACTCAAGGAGTACATGTAGATGTACCCCGTCCAAGGATAGATGCGCCTATGTCTACTCCAGAAAGAAGAAGCTATGTTGGTACTCTTCATGATATGATTATGGAAGCTCACATGAAAAGAATGAGACCTAAAAGAAGCACACAGGAAGATGATTATGAATTAAATGATTACCTGGACAGCACAGCACACTTGGGAAATAACGTAGGGTAGGAAGGAAGTTGGGAGAAGAACTTCAAAGGAGGGATGCTTTGTGTGTGCACACCTGCCGTACAGCATGGGGAAGTCGAAGATCTTCATAGCTTTTGAAATAGATGTCCAAACAGCACATTGGGCCTTATTACAAGGTTGCCGGTCTGGATACAATGGTACCGGTAAGCTTACTGGTACTGTTGTATCCAGACTGGCAAACTCCGAGTTGTGCTCGCGGGTGCCTTTCATTCTGTCAGGTCTGCCCTGGCAGAATGAAAAAGGCATCCGGCAGCACAGCAAGGCTGTAGCACCGGCACCGTTATGAACGGTGCTGGTGCTACAGGCATTCCCATTCCCATTGAGCCCAATAGGGCTCAAATGGGAATGGGGATATACCAGCACGAGCACCTGCAAAAGGGCAATTACTGGGTCCGGCGGGGGTGGAATACCCTGGTAATTGCCCATTCGCGGGTGCCAGATTTTCTTGCCGGTATGGAGGTAGCCTTGCCGGTAAAACCGGCAAGTCTACCTCCAACCTCATCTTTCACATGTATCACTTTGCAAAATCAGAGCCCAGTTCATGGGTCGAGATGCCTCTCTCAAATGGGCAACTGAATGGACAGATCCAGATGAAGATGACTATATTCAAGATATAAAGACAAGAAACTATTAACATAGGTCAAAGACAGGACCCTTGCAAATAGTACATTTGGAGAGCTCAAAGCTGTGTTCCAGAGGTAATGGTACAAGGAAAGTTGGAAAAAATCAGAAGTGTGATCGTATCTTTGATACATTAGGAATGATACATGGAACAGCAGTAATCATGGATCATTATTGGGCTTGTGGATCCAAGGCATACATAAGCTACCTAAGGACTGGGGAGGAATATGCACACTGTTGAATGTCCATGTTCCAGCATTAGTGATTCCAAAAAGTGATCAGAATCTAGACAGTTCTCCAAAAGCAGATGCTCACCTGAGGAAGAATAGTTCTGTGGAGCTGATCAAGAGGATGAAGAGAGAGAACTACTTTTCAGCCAAATCAATAGAAGCTTTTGATTCTATCCCATATGAACACAGACTGTTTCGCCAGACTTCTTCAGTGTTCACATTGATCTTCATGCTGAGAATCCAGGTTGGAGCAAATACCAAGTGGCTTCAGATAACCAGATGGGAATTGCTGCAGACAATTAATACTACCATCAAGGGATTCAATGCAATCAGAGAAAAGATGAGAGCCATAAAACCGATGACTCTCCAGAACAGTTACATCTTGGACATGATCACAGCTATGAATGGAGGTGTTTGTGCAAAAATTGGAGAATCATGTTGCACATTCATACCTTCTCATGATGACGAGAAGGTAACCTTGACAGAGGCCATAGACATGCTGATGAAACTCCATGGCCAGATGATAGATGTAGTAGAAGACATTGCTGATGACAGCTGGTTTGGATCACTCTTCTCTTGGGTTCCACAACGGATGGCAGACATGTTTAGGTTTCTTGGATCCCTGATCGTATTAGTATTGCTTGGATTTTGTGTGATCAAGATAATAATCTCACAGTGCAAGAAGACAGCAAAGAAAGCCATAGGGATGAAGATTATGATCGATAGTGAATCAGGATGGAAGCCAAAAGACCTGACAGATGAGGAAATCAGAGACTTTGTGAAAGCCAGTATTCATACACCTAAGGGAACGAAGTTCCTTTACCCAAAGAATCATAAGAAATATGTGGGAAGATTCAATCCAAGTGGACAGTGCATGCTTATGACATGGAACAAGGATGAGCATGTGAAATCAGCAGGACGCCTGAAGGGAGTCATAAAGATATGGATCCCAAAGAAACATGTCTTCAGACAAGGATGTTTGGATGTGAAGGATGATGGGAAAGTGGTCAATGAATCGACCCAGAGGTGGGGAGTGTAGAGGAGGAGCCAGGTACCCCTACTCCAACTGCCCCACCTGTATTACCTATAGAGTGGGAACCAAAATATGTGACATATACGGAACAGTTCAACCAACAAAGAGCAGAGCGTGGACTCTGTGCAGTACCCATAAGAGTACCAGTACCTAAGAGAATCTGGGAGACAAGGTACCCATTGATAAAACAGTACCTGCATACAAGACAATATGACGGCCATTTGAATGAGATTCCTGAAGAAGCAGAGCAGATAAATGGCAAAGATGAATGGTGACGTCACAACTGAACTGACGTCTACAGAAGATTCAGAGACCAGAGAATGCAGATTTTCTATAATGCATCAATAAAGTACCAAGGATAAGTGACATCTTGGGAACAAGGTGAAGAAGCTTATGCCACAGAAACAGATGAATATATTAAGCTTGTTTAAACTGATGCAACAGAAACCAAGTAGACAAAGTAACCATGAGGCTAGCTTTTTAGTAAATGGATTGCTGTAAGCGCATATGGACAAGTAAAGGATGGATGTTTCCACTACGTATTATAAGCAGTTCTGAACATTTACAAGAAGGCCTCATTTTAGTGTATTGCAGTTAAAAAGCAAATTGCATTACAAATGAATCTCAGCAGAAGGAGTTGGATGAGCCAAGAAGCCAAGGTCTTATCAGAACTGGAATTGACTGACATTGGATACAAATCGTGTGAAAGAACAGAGACTCCTGTTCAGAAGGTTTGTGCAAAACAAAAGACGCCAGAGAACTATTAGAAAATAATATTAAATGCACAAAAAGACTCAATTTCATGGTGTCCAGTCACGTGGAAGAAGGAATTTGGACGATCGAGGTGGTCACACTGACGCACAAGGGCAGGCTGTGCCCACACTCCTTAAAATTCTCAGAGCACAGTACAAACTCAAGCTCAATCTTCAAAGCACTAATTGACACTGGACCATTGAGGTGATGATGGAGTGATACATTAATTGGTGGGAAGCTAGTGTTAAGACGAGCTCACCCGCACCCGGATGTTCAGTCTGCAAGCTGCTAGACGTAGGTGGAAAAGTAATGGCGGGGGTTAGAAGCCAAGCAATTATAGAAGACCACGTAATTAAGGGTGCTATAGTTTGTGTAGCCAATGGAACATCATGTATTTAGTGAGGGAAGGGGTTAGTTGCCCCACCTGATTTTAAGTACCCTAGCACTCTCCTTCACTGTTCTATACTGATATTGAACTTATACTTAGATATTCACTTAGAGCCTATAACTCCCTCCAATAGGTTTTGTAGTTTGCCACGTAGGTAGTGACGCAGGTCGACACGTCGCTGATGACCAATTTGCCTGATAAAACCTCAGTTTTTTGTAAAGTTTGTTGAGTAGGAGGATCGAGCGAATGCTGATATTCTTTGTACTCCCTGTTTTAGATACTTGATATTAAAAACAGACTCCCTTTTGCCAAACTACCTGAGTCATCTTGAGTATTGATGTATGAATAAAATCTGCATCCCCATCCATCTCCAGGGTAATGCTGCTCCTCTTGAAGGGCTGGTAGATCCAGTTCAAGAGAGAGAGGGAAATTCATGTTGTGAAGGAATTCATTGCTATCCAGGTATATCAATATGGATGAACTGGTCAGTTACGCAGAAGTGCTTGATTCCGTTAAATCCAAGAGGAGAAAAAAAAACTCCTTTAAGAGGTTTAATAGTGCTAAGGTTAATGTCAGGGGTTCTCCCCCAATCAGTTTATTCCACCATTGGCTCTCACACAATGATGGTAAGACATTGATATGAATAGCCAATCATGTTGTTCTTAGTTCAGTTATTGCCGGGCATGTGAGGACCAAGTGCTGCAAAGTTTCAATAGATGATTCATAAGTGCACAGTCTACTAATCAGATCAGGACTGCTTCCATCCCTAACCTTCCAGGCACTCACAACTTCCTTTGTTGGGTATGCGTTGAGACAAAAGCACATAAACTGGGTGCGATGGTAGCTACTCAGGAATTTCACCAAGTATTTTGGCAAGGAGTAAAGCGCACGTGCTTCGAAATGGGTTTTCCCATAGCCCTTATATAGGGATCTTTCACCTTTGCTTTGGATCCAGTCCATTGACCACAGTTTCCTTTTTACACTGCATGGATTGGTAGCTAACATGCCCCCCCCCCGTGGCGTCAAGGGACTCCAGAATTGCCGTACAAGGGCTAACCCATTCTCCTGGCACACCTTCAGTCCCTTTCCTGTTAGCCTTCTGTATGATCTCAAAACCTCTCAGAGGTGATGGTGAAAGGCATTTTTGAAGATATGCCACTGATTTCCACACAACCATTGAGTAGAGGGAGTTTAACCCCAACTCTACTCTTATTGCTTGTATGGGCATTCCTTGTGGTAAATTGAGGACTTGTTTCCGAAATAGGCCATCCAGCCACGGTCAGGTTGTTGCTGGGAGGGAATAAAAGCTTCAGCACCGTAGATAATTCTAGGTACCACCTTCATTCTGTAAAATTGAATTACTAGGCATAAAGTGTATTCACAGAATTTCTTCTTAATGATCCTCACTTGAGAAATTAGCATTTTCATCTTGCTTTTTAAGATTGCCCTTCTTGGAGCATCTGTGACACTGTTATTGACATACATCCCCAGGTAGGTCCTCAAGGTAACCTCTGATAGCCATTGACCATTCAGATACCATGAGTCAGTATTTTTAGCTTGTTCCAAAACTAGGATGTGAGATTTTTCAGTATTGATCTTCAAACCATTTTCGTGTACATAGGCCTGCATAGCATCCAATTGTCTCTGTCATCCTACTTGGGTCTGATCGATGAGGACCAGGACGTCAGCGTAAAGAGGTTTGCTCAAGGGACAAGATGCTATTCTTAGTGGAAAACTTCTTACACTTGTTAGAGCCTTGTTGATGTTGGATATATACAGGTTAAAGAGAGCCTGGGCTAAAGCACATCCCTGCTTAAGGCCCTTCCTAGTTGGTATTGGGTTCATCATCAGGCCCTTCTTGTCCAATTTTACTTGTAACAAAGTCTCAGAGTAGAGATCTTTAATGGCTCCAAGGAGATCTACTGGACACATACATTCTTCCATTCTTCCAATTTTGGCCCATAATCTACTACGATTTATTGTCTCAAAGGCCTGGGCAAGGTCTATGAAGGCTAAATAGATCTTAGTGCCTTTCTTCTCTTTTGTCCGATTATTCAAGATGTTTAATGAGAATACATTCAGAGCCATGCCCACTTCTTTCACGAAGCCAGATTGTCTAATGTCATAGTGTCCTCCTTCCAAGCTCCACTTAACAAGAACTTGTAGTATACGGGCCGCAAAGATCTTTCCCACCACATCCTACAAGGCAATTGGTCTATAATTAGATGGCCTAGACCTGTCATCCTTTTTGAAATGGGGATAACGATTGATGTTTTCCTTGAAGCAGGGACCCTCTTTACCTTCTTGATGTAATCAAAAAGGACCAACAAAAAGGATGCCCACAGCTCTGGATCCCTTTTAAGCAAAGCATTAGACATCCCATCAGGGCCCAGTGCCTTGGAATTGCTCGCTTAGTTGATGAAGCGAAGGATCTCCTCTCTAGATCTATCGAAGGTCCACCCTTCACTCATTCTGGGGCAGCTTTTTACCAAAGCAGGGTCTGTCGACTGGAACAATCTTGCCGAAGTGATCTTCCCAAACACGGTCTGATACTGCATTGAGTGTAAGGTCCTCCTGTTGGAAAAAAATACCATTCATCCACTGCCAAATCTGCAAGGTATTTTTGGCCTCAATGTTCTTCAACCTTTTTTCTGCATCTCGCTGAATCAGAATTTAATTATGTGCACGAACCCATTTCGATAAGTTTACATTAATTTTCTGCGCATCAATAGTGCATCCAACGAGCCGTCTTTTTGAAATCTCCTTACATTAGAGGTTAGGAATTTCTTCTTGTCAGCCACTATTTTATCAAAGCTGTGCACTGACAAGAAGGTTCGTCTCAGGTTTTCTTTTTTCTGTTTAGCGAAATCCAACATTAATTGGCGATAATCCCTGACAGTCTCTCCGTGCATTGATCGGTCTTTACGTACTTCAGTTTCCAGTTTGCTAGTCAAGAGAACGATTTTTACGGTCTTTATTACCAGTCGATTTCTTCCCATATTTAAATGTAAGGGTATAGGATAGTACTCAGGACTTCTTGTGTTCTGTGCCAGACAGGTAAGTTGCAACATCCTATGATCACTCTGGTTTGTTGGTATTACCATTAACTGTTGTACCTAGCTCAGCATGTTATCGGAGGCAAATATATAATCTAATGTTTTCTGCTCCCGACCATTACTCCAGGTAAAGCCTGATCTGGAATATCTCCCTTAGTGTTTCCATTGAGTATGTGGATGTTTCTTAAAAGAAGATCATGTCGCCACCGTAGGCCTCTTAATTTGTTTTCCGTTCGTGTGAAAGTGTCCTCTTCGATCACATTTTTTCTGTTTGTCAAAACAGTGCATATTTAGATCTCCTCAAATAATGATGTACTGATTTAGCCAGGATTCCAATGCATCATCCAACGAGTCCATCAAAGCTTCCAGACACTAAATGCACACCTGAGCTGAGGAGTTCCATTATAAATTGATTGAACAAGATCAATTTTCTCAAGGGGGTCGACTTGCAGATCCTCAGGCCCAAAGTCAACACCTGGATACACGGATTAATATTCCTGGGCGACAAAACTTCCAAGGTCATGTTCTATTTTATCACAATAAGGAGGCCTGCCATGTGCCTTCCTTTCTCCCCTGTTACCGCTGGATTGAGATGAACAGTGCATCATTCAAAAAATAGATGCTCTTCTCAGCCATGTTTCTTGGAGACAAATAATGTCATATGCCCCCAGGTCGATATCTCCAAAATGAAACAAGTGCTTAAATCCTTGTGTATTCCAACTTCCCATCACCATCCGCTTTGGCTCCTCGTGAATCCGAACAAATGGTTCACACCTGAGCTTAGAATGCTGCTGAATGGCAAACGAACGGCGGAAGCCACTTAGAGAAAAATGCCTAACCTGGCTAACAAAACGCTATTCACAGTAGCAGCCACCACCTATAAAACATCTATCCCCAGGGCCAAAAAAGAGACCTATGACAACAGAATTGGCAATGCCAAATCAAGAACAAAAGAGCTCTTCACTATCCTTAGGGAACTAGAAACTAGTTCTAGAATCGAACAGAAAAAGACTAGCCTAGGCAAAAAAGCAAACTCTCCACCACCACTCACTGCTAAAACTCCAACTTGTCCGCCCTTTTCTTTTGCCCCTGTCACAACGAAAGAAGTGGAAAGCTCCTCGTGAATCCGAACAAATGGTTCACACCTGAGCTTAGAATGCTGCTGAATGGCAAACGAACGGCGGAAGCCACTTAGAAAAAAATGCCTAACCTGGCTAACAAAACGCTATTCACAGTAGCAGCCACCACCTATAAAACATCTATCCCCAGGGCCAAAAAAGAGACCTATGACAACAGAATTGGCAATGCCAAATCAAGAACAAAAGAGCTCTTCACTATCCTTAGGGAACTAGAAACTAGTTCTAGAATCGAACAGAAAAAGACTAGCCTAGGCAAAAAAGCAAACTCTCCACCACCACTCACTGCTAAAACTCCAACTTGTCCGCCCTTTTCTTTTGCCCCTGTCACAACGAAAGAAGTGGAAAGCATCATAAAAGGCCTCAAAACCTCCAGATGCCAAGGGGACTCCTGCCCAGCCTCCATCATTCAGGAAGGTGCCAACGATCTGGCCCCTTTCATTTCAGCCCTAATCAACGCCTCCTTCAAAACAAGCTCAGTCACTAGCAGCCTCAAGGAGCCCTGGGTCATGCCCCTTCTATAAAAACTGAATCTAGACCCCAATATCCCCATTAATTACAGGCCAATCACCACTGTCCCCTATATCCTGAAGATTTTAGACAGAGTGGCCTACTTATAAATTCAGAAGCACCTGGAAGAGAACAACCTCTTGGGCCTGAGACGATCTGGTTTCATTCCAAGGCATGGAACAGAGACAGCCCTTCTGGACCTAAAAATCCAGATGAACGAGGCAAAGGACAAGGGCAATCTAGCTATTCTCCTGCTGCTTGACCTCTCAGCAGCCTTCGACCTCGTAGACCACCAGATCCTCACGGAACATCTGACGGCCTCAGCTGCATTCTCCAGTCAGGTGACCGCCTGGGTTCAGTCATTCCTAGCTGACTGAACCACCAGGGTCTTTTCACTGGGGGCCTCAGTCCACCCCATCCCCATCCTTTTTGGCATCCCACTAGGTTTGTGCGTCTCGCCAACCTTATACAATATCTTCACAAAGCTGTTGTTCGACCGCCTGGATAACCTGGGCGTCACATACACGAGCTATGCTGACGATACCCAGGTTCTCATCTCCCTATCAGGTTGCTACAGATTAAAACCTCTACCTGGGGATTCAAGCCTGGATGGCAGAACATGGCATATGCCTTAATGATGAGAAAACGGAGCTCTTTCTCGTTGGCTCCCAACCACGGCTAAACAAACTGGACCCCGTTACGCTTCTATCAACATGGATGGTAACCTAATCACAGTGGCCAAAGAAATCAAAACCTTAGGGGTTTTTTTGGTCTCCACTCTCTCGCTCACAAAACAAGTAAACGCCACTGCCTCCTCCATGGCTTACACAAATAAGCTCATTAATGCCTGCAAAGCCTTCCTCTCGCCTACCAGTTGCATTACTCTAGCCAGAGTGCTAGTGCTCTCAAAAATCGAGTACTGCAATACTCTCTTCCTTGGCACCACAGAGCGCAATCTGAACAAACTACAAGTGCTTCAGAATAATGCCCTCAGAGCAGCTCTGAGTATGCTGCAGCACTCACACATCTCCAGCTTCAGACAAGATGCCCACTGGCTCCCTGTACAAGACAGAATTACCCTAAGATCACTCATCATCGTCCACAAATGCCTCTCTAATGACGCCCCCAAGTACCTGGCAGACAAGTTCAACAAACACATATCATCCAGACCAACCAGAATGCTGTACTCTCACTGCTTATCCATCCCTAAATTCTCACTAAAATAAGCAGACGGCTCCAGCTTCCCAGTCCTAGCTGCCAAGCTTTGGAACGCTTTACCCATGAACCTTAGAGCTGAACCATCCTTTTGGACTTTCAGAGCAAAAACAAAGTCCTGGCTCGCCAACAAGAACTCTTCCACTGTCTGACACACTAACTAATGTATTTTTCTTGTGTCTGCCACTTGACCACCATGTAACCCGGTCATTTGCACTTACTGTTATTTTTTTTGTATGTCCATAATATGCTGTAACATGCTCTAAGTCTCTGGCGCCCAGTTACCTCAGGGTTCGGCGTGCGGTATAAATAAAGAAATGTCATGGCCACAGGGCAAGAACCACAAGCTCCACTACATAAAGGGTCCAGTTGGACCCAGTCCTGGTGCCTTTGACACCAGGCTCATGAGAAAGTGTGCTCTGCACACTTTTATTCTGGTGCACGTGCTATTTTCTCCCTTGCAAGGCCTCCACGTGCCCCCAGCTCAGGCGTGGCCATAGGAGTGCATTGGGCTGCACTTGCAGCATCTTCTGGGAGTGTCAGGGTGGGGCCACAAGTCAGAATAAATGGGCGTGGCTGGGACCAGGCTATTTAAGCCTGCCCCACCCGCAAGCAAACGCTTTGCGTTAGTCTGCTTATAGAAGCGTAACGCTCACTGCCGCCTGAAGCGTATTTTACCTGATTCCAACAATAACCATTGCCTGAAGCGCATCCTTACCTGATTCCAGCCGTAATCTGCAGTCGGAGCGCATCCTTACCTGATTGATGCAGCAACCGCAGTCGGAGCGCATCCTTACCTGACTCCAGCAGCAACCGCAGTCGGAGCGCATCTTTACCTGATTCCAGCAGCAACCGCAGTCGGAGCGCATTCTTACCTGATCCCGGCTCCCCGCCTCAACACTTACTTGGGAGTCTATCTTCGGCCAGCATCCTCGTGGATACAGGCATCCATCACCCACCGGCAGATCTTCAGATAACAGCATTCCAGTCTGACTTCACCAGGCCATCCCTGCAAGAGAAAAGGACAAACAAGGTTAGAAAAACTATAAAGACATTACGCTAAGGTCGCACACAAACCAATCCTCGCGCTTGACCTAAGAACCAAACTTACCACCTATTGGGACATCGTGAACTCCCCTGTTCTCCATTGGGGCTCGCTTCTTGCACCGCAATTCCGCTGGGCCTCACGTCGCCTATTGGGGAGAAAGAAAGACATTACAAGAGATACGGACAATAATCAAGGAAAATGATATCACAAAAGAATACAGACAGTAATCATTATGGAAGGATACTTATCTTTGCAGTGGTGCAGCCACAGCCGGTCTGGGCTGCCACGCACATGGACCAGTGAAGAAACAAGGTCTATCTAAAAGCGCCGCTGCAGTGAGAAGCAGGAGGGAGTGCTCGTCATCATAATTAAACAGGTGAGACTATATGGTTAGGCGCATGCTCACCATATTCTGGGAAGAAGGGTTCGAGGGAGACCACAGCCATATCACAGTATTCTCACGGTCTCTCGTATTCTTGCACAGGCAGTACCAACAACCAGCATAGTCCACAACACAGGGGTAGGGGAAGAAGCCTGACCCAGCGGAGCCAGTTCCAGGGAGGGCTGCAACCGTGCCCCAACGTCCCTGCAGAGACCAGGTGAGCGTAACAAGAAAGTAAACTAAACTAAACTCTTTCTTGAGCTGTTATGCTTTTAGAGGCCAATACTCCTGCCAGCCAGCTCCAATTTTCATCTTCATAGAGCTAACCACTCGAGGATTCCCGAGAGGCACCATCATTCGCCAGTGTGATCATAAGTAATGGTTCTTTGGGCTTGTCATCTTCATCTAAATAGTTCTCCTAGCTAGCCTCAGTATTAAATTGGTCGAGGTTGCTCTTATGTGATGTTTTCACTTTATCAGATTCTCTCTATCCCATCGGGGGCTTTCAAGCTCCCCCCTCTTTAATGGTCAATTCCCTTATATCAAAACCCATCCTCAGGAGACCAGGGGCCTCATCCAATAGCTGGAGTTTGATGAATCTGGAAGGCAGATGGAGGAGCACTCGATCCAAGTGATCTTCTTCAGAAAATCAATGGTGTTTAAATCGTAAGAAGTGATTGCTTTTAGGTTTGGTAAATGGTGTAGCAGCCTCAAAACATTAGCCCTGTTCAGGATTATGCCATCATTTATGTGCAGGAGCCAAGGTACATCCTTCACGAAGTTTTGGAGTTGTTTTGCTGTTTCTATTTTGAAGTTGAGTTTCCAAAAGAGTTTTTTGATTTAAAGCTTTTATTCCCTGCTTTTTCTCGACCTGGATTAAGGATCTTCTCTGTTCCTCCAAGGTTTGGAAAATAGGAGTCACATTTTTCGGGATTCCAATGTGTCCTTCTATTTGTGATCCTTAAATGACACATCATGAATCGCCATCAATTCAACCAGTAGACAGTCTGTCTCAGTCACTTGCCGGCGGCTGCCAGGCTTCAGGCTTGAGTTGTTCAGGATGTTTACTTTTTTCATTACTCTCCCTCTATCTTGATTATTCCTTGGATTAATGGCTCCTGTCTTCCCTTTCAGGTCATTGGAGGCTTTAGTAAGCTGCACGGAATCATCTGAATTAGCTGAAAAACCTGAAGCATCTGTCCATGACTGGTCGGGAGGCCCCCTGGGATCGGTTTTTATCTCCTCATGATCTTCGTTTTCAGAGTATGTTGATAAGTTCCTGAGGTCTTGTCATGATTCCTGCCCCTCATGTCCCCAGCCCTCCAAGGTGTCAGGCTGGTGCCGGGCCACGATCACCTACATGGCCCCCAAGGGCCTCTCCACCCCTCCAAAGACCCACTTGGAGTCAGACTTGGCGCTTGTGGCACCAGACTCACTCACTCTCATAGGATAACATTGGGGATTGGACTTGTAGTGCATTGATGGGGACAAGATGGATGCCCCACATATTTCGGTTCCCAGAACTGCATGTGCGGTCTAGTCTTTTGGGTGTGGTTCAGCCCAGAGACACCTGGGATACCCACAGACTATTTAAGCCACACCCAGGCTGAGAAACATGCTTTGCGTTTTCTGCACCTGCAGCGTGACACTCACCGTGTTCGGATCGGTCTCTAGTAGGCCTGCATCTTTCTTCTGCGCTCAGCTCGTGCAAGAACAAGAACACGGTTAGGAACAGCCTTACCTTGCAGCGCTTCTGCCCATCATTCATCCCTCCTTCTGTTCTGCGGGCATCTTCGGCGGTGTCATTCCCATCCCGGCATGCCGCTTCCTAAGGAAAAGGGAAAAGAACAGAAAAAAGGCATTGATAAGCATTCTGCAAATCTTCGCTTACATTTTAAATATTGTACGAGCTTCAAACGCTTACCTGAATCCCAGCCGCTCTGGGGGAACTCTGTCTCCGGAACTTCTCATCCATCTGCAAGAGGGAAAAGACACTCCAGGTTAGCGTGGAAACATCTAGAGGCGCCGCATACCGCGCTTACCCACAGCATTTGTTCTTCATAACCGGCATCCACGCTGAAATCATCGCAGCACCTAAAAGATTCAGAAAAAGAACTCAGTTCAATGCAAATACGAAAGGGGTGCTTCGCGCATCGTGCTCTCACTCACCTTCAGCGCTACTCATCTCAGCAGCACGCTGCCATCCCCAGATGCCGTCCATCATCTAAGGAAGGAAAGGAACGAAGTTTGAGAACTGTTCAAAAGACTCATTATACTTACTTGTCGGACTCTTGCCAGTGAAGTAACTAGGCAGCAATGAGCCCGCATCAATCAACGCGGCCCTGTGCTGAAAGCAGGACGGAGAGCACACTATCCAAGAAGACAAGGTGAGCTGTGGATCAAAGGGAAGGGTTGGACCCCGGGGAAGAAGGGGTTCAAGCACACAGAGACAATAGGGAATTGAACGTTACCAATCCTGTGTTTCAGGCCCAGTCTCCAGTCGAATAGCCTCCAGGGAAGGGTTCAAGGTCGTAAAAGGTCAGAACAAGCTGAGTGACGTCCCGTGGATACCAGGTGAGCGTTACAAGTCTTCGATTGAATTAGAACTTCCAGTTTGTAAAAGCTCAGTAACCTCTTCTATGTGGCATGCTTTCACCCTCTTCAATGGCCAACAAGGGGGTATGGATCTCAAGATTTGAGTGTTATCAATGCTGCCGTCCCTAGGTACAAGCAAAAGATTTTTAACAAAGGATTTACTGATATTTGATTTTGGTTTCATTAGAGGTTTTGTATTTTCTGGTTTCTTCCTCAGTTGGGTCCCAGCTTTAAGTGTGTTCCTAGGCACTTGCATCTTGGTTTCAGTCCCACCCACAGTCATAACAAGTGACTCAGCCCTCCCTTTATTAATCTCTTCTGGTGCCCGTGCAAATAGATCATAGATCTTTAATTTTTTTGGGAGGTCATTGTGACAAGGAGGAGGGGTCTCTTTGGACACTAATAACACTGCTTCAGGCTCTGCTATAAATTGAGTGGGCATCCCCCTCTGTCCCATCCTGGGAAACATCTTGGGTAATCACTGCCACCAGTTCTGAAGTTGTTGGGTCAGGTGTCACCTCTAGCTCATGCTGCCAATTTGTTTCACAACAGTGCGTCAGGGGCAATAGGGTGCTCATGCTTGAAGCAATACATGTGATAACACTCTTCACAGGAGCAGTATTTAGTGCTGGTTGGTCACCCGTTGCAGCCCTAAGGAATTCTTCATTTCTGTTCTCCTGTGTTTCATACGATGTGGAAGTAGATGTTGAAAGTCTCTCCAATCTTCTTTGATCTTTTGCTAGAATAATAGGGTCCAAGATGCTATTTAGAATATTAGCAGTCTGGGCCGAATGGATGTCCAGATTTTTTTGAATATCCATGATGAAGCCCTCCACAAAGATGATTTTTGACTGTAGCATTGCCAACACTGTGGTGTTGTCTTTCATTTGCTCACTCACCGTCTCATATAACTTTACGAATGGTACCATGTTAGTGGATAAAGCCACTATCATGTTAGGGTCCAACCCTGTAGGTGATTTATGGTTTGAGTTTGCGGTGGAATTGTCCTTTGCTTCCACCATCTTCACAGGGCCCGGACCAGATCCAATGGACCTCTGTGATTTTTCTGCCGTACACAGTCTGCTGGCCTCATCCCAAATGAATGAGCAGAAGCGGGCCACTTATTATTTTTCGAGGTGAAATATCAACACGCAAGGGGTTGGGGGTTGTTGGCCGTGTCGTGTCCAGGTGTGTAAAGGCCGTTGTTAACTTCTTGATCTGTTGACCCTTCCATTTCATCCATATACTCCTCCACAGGGAAGGTCTCTTAACTATTTTTTTTCCTGTTTGCGGTCAATAATTTGTGGCCCTCCTGGTGCGGAGGTCTACTCTCTTTAACATTGAGATCTGTTTTATTGTCATGAGATTTTGGTGTATTCGTACTCTCCATTTCTATATTTACTATGCTTTCAGGTAAGGCACCATCCAATACCTCACTCATCCCCTTTTCAAATTGCTTGGCATCAGCGCTATTTGTTCTTGCACTCAGTGTTTGTTTTTCATATAAAAGAAGTGCTCTCTTGCCAAGAGATTAGATGTAATGAGGCCTGGGGTGTGCCAAGTTGGTTTAGCAGAAGCAAAATATTTACAACTTCGCATAGTTACTTTTTGCACATCTGTCTTCTTAGGGAGGTCATTTCGATTAAACACGTTGCTTTCCACCCCCTTATTTTGCAATGTAGACGCTGGAGCTATGGACATGGTAGAAAATGTGTTCCTTTCACTAAGTGGAGTGGTCAACAGCATTGCCTTCCTCAGGGTAGCTATATCAGGTCCATCAGTCAAGGGCGTCGTAGTAATGGTTGGAACTGTCAACAAATCAGAGGCACAGCAAGATCTCATCTCATATTTCCACTTGCTTGCCCCCTGTGAGTGTTTCTGCGACCACCCCAGTTGCCCATCCCCTGCTGCTACTGGGGTGCTTCCTACAGTGCCTCCTTGTAATTGATCAAGCACTATGTTATTGGTAGTCTTTGTGTTGATTTTGGGGCTTATTTCGGCGTCTACAATCTGCATTTGTTTTGATGTTTTCTCTCCACTCCCTCCACCCCCTCACACATGGGCACCACTATGACCTGTTTCGGCGAAGATATGGCCGCTATTTGGCACATCAAGTTCAGGGTCTTCCCACAGAGAGATATCATTCTCAGTAAAACAGTCAGAGCATTCAATAGAAGATTTAGCGGACGTCTCTTTTCCTGGGAATAGCATATCAGTTGGGCACACGCCATCAAGGGCTTGCACAGTATGCTCCTGAGATGTGTATGCTGTAATTTGCACTTCCACAATGATAGGACATGAGGGGTGTTCATCAAATGCCCCCCGCCTTTGCCTGGCACCAATGGGCCCCCGTACCATGCGTTCTGACATTACTGTAGGGGGAGAGGAGGTATTACAAGCTGGCCCCCAGAGTCACAATTGAAACCCAAAGTCGGGGGAGTCTCGCAGCACTCACCTCAGGTGGATAACTTGATGCATTTCGGCTCATTGTCCAACCTGAGGTCTCTGCCATTGGTATTCGGGGCACAGTAGGCACTTCCTCTTGCAAATCCTTCTGCAGTTCTTCTGTGCATCACTTACGTCCATTTCCATCAGCCTTCTTACAGCCCAAAGTGGCTGGCAGGCTTGCAGTCTATTTCACAGTATTTTCTCCACCGTTGTTTGAATTACTGTGTACCCACAGAATCCTGTGGAACACAGCAGAACACTTTACTTCCCGTTTTGCTCCGCATTTGCCACTGGAGCTGTTAATGAAGTACGGGATGCCTTCTGGGAAAACAAGATAAAGGTGCAGCAGCAGCACCCCTTCTCTTTCTCTCACGCAGAACATTTTACTTCATGTAAATCTTGTTTAGCATCGATAGTGCAGCCATTAAGGATGTACATTTGGAAAGGGAGGATAAGGGGAATGGAAGGCAGCTAACATGAAGTTTGGATTATGAGACAGTGAGGTTGGAAGACGAGATGAGTGGAGACCCAGGAGAGGAAGAGTGGGATACAGTGGATGAGGTGGCGGAAGGAGAGGCCCCAACCCCGATATCACTGCCAGTGGAAAGTTAATGTGGGCTAGATGATAGAAAAGATATGGAAGCATAGCAGTGGCTAAAGGGAAGGTTATGGTGAGGAAGAAGATGAGGATGATGATAGTAGCACAGTTCCCCTGCTGCACAAAGGACCAGGAAGTGCGCAGTATATTTCATTGCCAGAGATGGACAAAAATAATTTGATAAAAAGTTTGCCATCCCTTACTGCTGGGGTGGGGAAATGGATGTATGCATTTGAGAAACAAACAGCAGGAGTTACCTTTGCTGTGAGAGATTTGAAGAGCTTATGGGCAGATGACATTTGGGTAAATATAGCGTATCCGGGTGTACGATTAGGGGACAAAATTCATGATGGCGCCCATTTTAATAGCATTAAGGCACCAGTGTTGGTGTCCTTGTGCCGCACTAATACTGGTACGCATGATCTTCAGTTGATTATGCTGCACACAATGGGTTGACGATGAAGACCCCACCCAATATATTTTACAGACCCAAGAAATGTGGTGGACTGAAACAGGGGAATCGTGGGATTGGTCAATTCCATTCTTTTATTTTGTGGTCAAGAGGGGACTTCCCAAAGAGGTTCAAAAGGTACTCAACAAAATAGTAGGGGTAGAAACAAAGGGGTGGGCATTGATCCGTTCAATTACACTGTTGGCCTGGGGGTGGTAAATTGAACACATCGTATTCTTTATGCCCAGTAGGGCTGTTATCTCCTTAAACAGCTGATTAAAGAAGTGTGTGCCACTGTTCAATCTTAAAGTGTTGCACACACCCCATTGAGAAAATACCTCTCTGACCTAGAACTTGGCAGACGATTTAACTTCTGGATGTGTGCAAGGACCAGCCTCAACCCAATTGGAGAAGGTGCAGACCACCATGATTCGATGTTGGTATGTGTTGCACCATTCTCCCTCGTCACCGTAGTCGATATGGAGCTCTCAGAATGGCCCAGTATTGCGGTGCAGGATGCCATGTATTGTCCAGAGTGTTTGCCTAGTACTATAGCTTTGGCACACAGTACAGTTAAAAATAAACACATTCAGAATTTCCTGTAGGTTGGGGACACACCAGTCCTCCTGTATGTCTGCAGCAATGTGTTGTTTGGACACATGAGAAGAATTGTGGAGCTGCTCAAATGCAATGACCATCAACTCATGTGCATTACCATAATTCCTGTAGTACTCTGCCTCCCCAACAAGTCAGTAGGGGGATTGTATGCACACTCTTTTCTGCCACAACAATATCTCCTCTTGGGGAGCCCGCCCCTATAACTCAATCATCTCAATAGTTGGTAAGGACTTGTATGGTGGTGACATCTGCACATGCATATATACAACCTTGGGGTATTCATCTATCTCAGGTATGAGGTTATATGCTGCAGCGTTTCCGAGAGAATTTTGTCTGTGTTGTTAGTATGGGCAGCACACTTCAGTACCCCTACTAATGTGGGCTAGGATATGGTATATATTAATTTGTTTAGTAAGGCATCATGCTGCATTGGGGATCCATCAGCTCTTTTAAATTCCCTTCTTTTCCATCGAGCCAAACCGGAATGTACAGTAGTGGTGACATTCGCCGAATCAGAGTAAATCATCACTCTGCACTCCTGAGACGCTTCTAGTGCTACTATTAGTGCTAACGGTCTGGCTGCCTGGGCCGAATAATGCATAGTCAACCTCTTCTGTACTAGGGTCTCGTACTCCCCATCTATTAGGTAGACCACAGCTGCACCCGTATGCCTTTTGCCTGTCTCTTTATCAATAGTGGCTGGCCCATCAACAAAGAACGACTCTCCTTCATCTAGGGCATAGACCTGTGCTTTTTTTGGGTGTCATCGTCTGGTCCTTCATAGGTGGCACAGTCATGTACTTCGTCATTGTCAGTGATAGGTTTAGTTAAGAACGTTGCAGTGTTCACTGTTTTACATCTTACTATGTGAATGTTGGGGCTATACAATATAATCTCATATGCAGATACTGGCTGTGTAGTCAAAGTGGATTTAGACCTCTCTAGAATAGCAAAAAGCATGTGTTCAACATGCAGAGTTACTGAGCACCCCATGGTAATTGTTGCAAACTTCTCTATGGCAAATGTAGCGGCAGCAAGCACTTGCTCACATGGAAATTGCCCCTGCCTGGCAGAGTTCTGCTTACCACTGTAATATGCCAAGGGGTTATGGCCCATTGTGCTTTTTTATGTTAGTACAGCTGTCATCATTTGGCCGTCAGAGTGTGAGAAGAGATCGAAGACCCGAGTGTAATCAGGGGTTGCTAACACTGGTTCTGTGGTAATCACTACCTTAAAACTAGTGAGCATTTCCTCCATCCACTAGATAATAGTTTTTGTCTTTTGGGCATCTTTAAGCACTTACAACAATGGTCATATATAAGTGATCTAATCAAAGATCCCAGCCCTGCAATAGTTACACAATCCCAGAAATGGGCGCATTTCTTTTATTGTGATTGGCTGGGGTGTGCTGCGCATGGCAGCTATGTGGTCAGGTGTTATTTGTTTCCCATGGGCAGAAATGAGCTGCCCTAGGTTTAATACTTCTTGCTGACAATACTGTAATTTTGCTCTGTCAACTTTGTAAACCTTGTCATATAGCAATTGCAAAAGATTGATAGAATCTGCTCTACACTGCTGCTCACTTGTACTTCACACTAGCAAATCATCCACATATTAGATAATGGTACTGGGAACCTACATATTGCCCGAATCTGCACACAACTCCCTGTTAAAAACGCTGGCCGACTCACCATAACCTTGGGCAAACCTCCTGAATATCGTTCTTTGGCTTCCAAGCCATTACAAAGGCGTTCAGACCATATCCAAATCAGGCCTGGTCCCACACCAAAAGGGGCAGTCCAGCCTGAACAGCTTGGTCACATCCCTTCTGCACAAGATCACAAGCATCCCCAAACATTCTGAATGCATAAACATATTATGATCTCATGGCCCTTTAAATGTGCTTTTTGTTGTTGTTGCCATGTGTGTAGCAAATCACAATACACTTATGTTGTGGTCTCCCTGGAGACATGGAACCTTCACAGGGTTCTACTTTATAGTATATACATAAGCAAATCCCCTGATTTACAGATTCATCTGCAACAGGAGGGTTTATTTATGTGAAAATCAATACTCATTTGAAGAAATCTATCTGAAGAAAACTTCTGGAAGTCCCTCACTTCAGTTACCCTCAGGAAAAACTGGGTCTATTGTTTGCCCTTGCCCCTGTTTAGTCTGCGGACGCAGCCCTGTAAGGATCACCACCTATCGCCCCAAGAAATAGGGACAGGGCTGCGTCAATCCTGGGGGATGAATTTAAACAGTATTTGTCAGTGTTTCTTTTAATTCTTAGTAACGTGCCACATCGCCCATAAGCCACAAGGCACGTGTTGATGCACTCAATCAAAATTATCTATCAACAGATCGCACCGCAACGAGCGGAAGAAGAAAACCGCGCTGCACTGTAACACGCAAGCTCACCACCCCTTCAGCTGTCACCTGGTGACTCAGTTTATGTTAGAAACTTTGTCTGGAGGTGGAAAGAGCCCAGATACAATGGTCTCCTTTTCCATCTCTCTCCCTCTACCCTGCTAACCTCTCTCTTCTTCTCTTCTTCCTTTCTACACAGCTTGCTGACTGGCCGCCGGGTGTACCTCAGAGTCTCACAGGTCCCTGGCACGCTCACCAGTCCTCTCGCACTGCCTCTGGTGCCTGCACTTGCCTCATCACTGCTGCACTTTGTGAATGACCCATGAGAGTTGCATCTCTCAGCAGTTACCCCAGTTTCTGACTGACTGGGCGCACTTGGAATCCCCCCTGCACATGTACCCCCCTCTCCTGTACCATCTATGCACTTGCACAATCTATACATACCATGCATTGAAGATTGTCTATCTTCCCTGTTCTCCCCTCCTTGCATGGTGGTGCCTCAATGCACTTGGAAAAACGGCAGAATCGTCGTCTAACCTATTTGCTGTTATCTACACTGTTAATTGTATCATATGCACTTACGCTGCCTGTGCAGACTTGTATTGTTCAGAAATTCAAGGGCTCTGAATGATTGTTGTTTTTTCCCCCTGTTCCCTCCATCCTTGAGCGCTTTGAAACACTTGCCTTGCGTGTAGGTGCTTTACAAATAAACATTACCACAACATACCTTAATGGTCATCTATGCGACTCCATTTGTGGTCAAGGTGAAGGAGCTGCGATATTGGGTACACGAAGGACAGATGTACAATGGGCCACCCCATACTGCCCCCTCCTCCTCTAACGTGGTGCTAATACCTGCTGACAAATAGTGTTGTTTTCCTTCATCTCGCATAAACTGTTACTTAAAGTAAAAGACTGCAGCAAAGAAAGTTAACACAAAAAGGGACATTTGCATATATGCTTTGTTTTTCCAATACAACAAATATATACTTCATGAGTGCAACCAACGTTCAGCGCATTCAAGTACCCACAAACATTGGTATTTGTGTAATAGTTGTATACATGTTTCTTTTCCTGCACTATTACAAATGTACAGCACTTTGAAAAGAGCTACTGCACGGTGTTACTCCCATTACAATTGTGTGATCTATATAACAGCAATGATAGTTTTAGGTTTAGTCTTAAAATGTACAATGTATATCAGTTTTACAAATCTTATATCGTGGAGACATATAAAGGGGAAGTGTGATAGCTGGGAGTGCTTAGATGTGGTTGTAGAAGGGAAGTTAACAACAGACGTGTATTCTGAATCATTACTCAATGTGCAATTAATTAGTATGGTTATAGGCTTACATAGAATTAAAAGTGAAACGGACACCAGAAGGAAACATGATGAATACAGGGGCCTTGATTTGAGGATGTGCACCGTCCTGAATTTAGTACCAGGTGGTACCATGACATGAGCTCAGTGGGGAAAGTGAGGGAAAATGGGAGCTGTTATGTGTGCTCCTTGATCCCCCATGCATTAGGGCCATCCAAAATGTTAGTACCCCCATAGACTTTGTCATAGGACGCGCAGTGCTTAGTTCATCTAGCGATATGTTGAGTGCCCAGCTTATTCCAGGTGCATGGGATAAGACTTGTGTTCGAGGACAAAGATTGCAAAGAATAATAAAGACCTGCAGTGTATGCAGCGTCCGCCCATAAAGATGGATGGTGTATTGTTTTCACCCAAAGGGAAGGAGCAGTGCCCAGCTGCACAGCTAGAGGCCTGGTGGGGTTTGACAAAGAGGTTATATGGGAAGTAAACAACCTGTGTCAAGATATCTGGACGGCACACATTTTTAAACTAACATGGATCAAAACAAAAGAAGCTCCAGTGAAGGTGCAGATGCAAGAAGAATACCAGGTGTGCTTCCAAGGAGTAGGTGGTGTTCCTATAGGAAATAATAATAAATGTAACAAGACTTTGCATATTCCAGAACTTAGAAATGGTACAGCAGCACTTATGAACATGTACTGGGTGTGCGGTTAGCAGGCGTATTTGCACCTCCCACCATCATGGAGGGCGCACATGTTTGTTGGCCACCCTGCATTCCGTGATCCCTGTGGTTCCTTAGGGACATCTTGTGACAGCACTAAACACAAGTGCAAGGCAACCCAAACACACCATGCCCAAGCCCCCACTTCCAAGAAGAAATAAGCGCTCTCAGACAACAGAAGAGGCATTCAAACTGCTTTTATTTATTTATTTTATTTGTTACATGCCCAAGACCCTAAGGTATCACGGCGTGGTTACAAGACAGCTTAGAGATTGGTAATACATTGTTACAGAGTACAAATTAAAGCACAAGTGGCGAGCTAGTACAACAAGATAGACAATATTTACAGTTTACAGATTTTACTGGCATGTTACACTTTCGCGATGTCATGTCCCTCAGTGCTAATATTGGTTAAATAACCAGGTTTTTAGCAACATTTTGTAGCAAGGGAAGGAAGATTCTTTTTTGATGTTAATGGGGAGCGTTTTCCAGTGTTTAGGGGCTACAACACTGAAGCTGCTGCCCCCCGCTCTAGTAGTTTTCTAACGAGGGGGTGCCAATTGGAGGTTGTCATTGGATCTTAGTGATCTAGTGTATTCTTTTGGGTGTAGAGTATTGTTAAGGTAAATTAGGCCTTTTTTGGTCAGACATTTATGAGAAATGCAAAGTGTTTTAAAGATAATTCTTGCTTTGATGGGAAGCCAGTGAGCGCCATTCCTTGTCTTGGAAATGTGGTCCGATTTTTGTATTCCTAAGGCTGCTCTTAGGACTCTATTTTGCAGTAGTTGCATTTTGGAGAGGTTGGTATTGGATGTGCCTAGTAGTAATACATTGCAGTAATCCAATTTCGATAATACTAAAGCCCTGGCCAAGGTAAGGCAGTTTGCTGGTGTAAGAAATTGTCGGCAGAGAGCAATAAGTTTGGAGGTGTAGGCCCTGGAGGAGGCTAGCACGTTGATATGTCCAAAATATTTTATTTTAGTCATAGTAATGCTGGCGTCGAGGTAGACTCCTAATGTTTTCACTTGCTTCAGCACTGGAATAGAAGTGCCATCGATATTAATAGCTGAGTAGTCTGGGTGGAGAGCTGCTATTTTAGCTGGGGATCCTACGATGAGGACCTATGTTTTCTCATCATTGAGACAGAGACTATTTAGTGCCATCCAATTTTGGATGATGACGTAGATTTTGTTGATAGTTGCGGTGTCCTGGTCATAGTTGCCTGTGATTGGAATGAGGATCTGGGTGTCATCCGCAAAATTGGTGTAGATGACACCCATGTCATCTAATGCTGAGAAAAGGAGTTTGGTGTAAGCGTTGTAAAGAGTGGGGGAGAGGCATGATCCTTGGGGCACTCCTATGGGGACTGGGATGGGATTGGCCACTTCTTGCCTATGGACACTCTGGAGGTTCGATCGGTTAAGAAGGATTTCACCCATGCAGTGGCTTCACTGGAGAAGTTGAAGCCCCGAGCGAGGGAGGTGCATAGTTTATCATGGTCCAACAGATCAAATGCTGCAGAGAGGTCCAACAGCAGGAGTATGCAGAGTTTCCCTGAATCTCTAATGGCCTCCATCTGGATTCTGAGGTCCAAAAGTGCTATTTCTGTACTATGGTTCAGCCTAAAGCCTGATTGTCTGGTGCCGAGGAGCTGATGCGATTCCAGGTGAGTTTGGATTTGATTATAAGCTAGTTTGTCAATTTTTTTGAGTAGGAAAGGGACCGTGGTTGTGGGGCGATAATTAGTTGGAGTGGTGGGGTCTAGATTTGGGTTTTTTAGAAGTGGGGTAACCCAGGCTTCTTTGATGCAAACTGGAATTGTATTGGAATTGAAGGAGGAGTTGACACATTTGGTAATGGTGGGGGACAAGAAGGAGGCACATGCTTTGACTAGTTTGGCAGGGACGGTGTCTGCTTTACAATTAGAGGCTTTTAGTTTGGAGATGGTGTCAAATACAAGTTCTTGGGTGACAGGTATGAAATGGAATAAGGGATTGGGGTTATCGCTGGTGGTGGGGGGGTTAGGGGTTTTGGTGTTTTTATCTGCTAGTAGTAGTCTTTTGGTAATTATTTTGTTCTGGAGCACAGCAATTTTGGAGGCAAGTGCATCTTGTATGGTAGTACACCATTCTTTGCTGGCGTTGGTGGGCGTTTCGGCTGGTAGGGGGTTTTCTAGTTCTCTTAGGATAGAGAAGAGTTCTTTAGAGTCAGATGCCACATTGCTGATGCGGGCGTTGTAGGAGTTGGCTTTGTGGGAGATGATGGCTGTTTTGTAGGTTTTGTTGGCCTCCTTGAAAGCTTTGGCCGAGACAGGGGTGAGGAGTTTCCTCTGGGCATGTTAAAAGGAACGTTTCTTCCTTTCTAGGGCGACTAGTTCTTCGTTAAACCAGATGTTGGTTTTTCTATTGACACATCACATTTTAGTTGTGATAGTGGCTACTACATCGATAGCAACGGAGAGGCATTTGGGGTAATACTCGGCAATGGCAGTGGGATCATTACTGAAGATTGAGTAGGTTTCTAGTGCTTTATTCAGGGTGGGGTCAAAGTTCTCTACAGTGAACTTCCTGGGATTTCTGCTTTCAATGGTGTCCATTATTCTGGCCTTTGGAAGGCAGGGGTCATCACTCATGAGAGTGAATTCTACGCAGAAGTGGTCTGTCCAGCTAAGTGAAGTAATTGGGCCTAAGGTGATTTTGGTGTTGCGGGTGAGGATCCAATCAAGGGTTCTGCCCTTAATGTGAGTTGCAGTGTTAACAAGTTGGCTGAAGTTCATGTCTTTGAGTGCAAGGTGAAGGGCGGCTGCTTTAAGGTCTTGGTCATCATTGAATCCAAGATTCAAATCCCCAATGATTATGCATTTAGTGTTAGGTTTTACGCTGGGCAAAAGTAGTAACGGGATGTCTGTTTCTGGGTGGCTATTAGTGCTTGGGGTTCTGTAGATTACCACAATATTGATTGTAGTATTGAATGAGGCCTTTTCATCTGACATTCCACCTGCCCCCACATGGCATAATGGCAAGTCTTCCTCGACATTTGATCATGTTTATGTAAACATGGTGTTGTGGTCCAAAATGCAAACTTTTTACATTAGCACCAATGACGAGAGAGATCACAATATACTCTGTGCCAAATGGTTTGTTAAAGGGGTTAATTATCCTGTTCATTACACGCATGTACAGGGTTGTTTGGTAGTGAATTTGGGTGGGAATCAGCTCTGATGGACGGAGGAAGCCTTGATCCACTTTAATCAGCTATTATCACAATCAAATGTGAAGGACAATAACAAAGATCTTGGGTTGGGGCTGTTATACAGTGATGCAATACAATCCTTTAGCCGTCGTAAAACGACTGCTGGCAATCATGTGAGTCATCTTCACACTTTTGATAAGTCAGTTTATCTAAGGAAAAAGTTATATCGTGCAGAGCTTAGAAAGCTAGCAAGGCTTCCTCCTTCCCTTCGTGCGACTCTCACTCGAAAAATCCGAACTGCTCATAAGAACTGGGTAAAGGGGCACAGGGCCCTGCTTTACCAGAGTGATGGAGCTAACATGTTGAAGATCTTAGCAGAGAAAAATATCGCAGAAATGTGGACCGTATTGAACAAAGCTCTTGGTGTTCACCAACTAGATTTACAGATCACCCAGGTTGATACCCATCAGTGGGTTTCATACTTTGAATCCTTGTATTCGCCCCCTCTTGGCTCTCGAGACTACAAACCTTCAATAACCACAATCAAATTCCATCTGGAGGTCGATCAGCACACAATATTGAGGTTAATTAAATCAGCGAGTAATTTGCGGGCGGTAGGTCCGGATGGCATTTCAAATTACGCCATGAAGTCTCATCCGGAGATCTGGACAGCCATCCTTGTCAATATATTTTCGGCTGTTAATCTGAAACAGGAACTGCCGAAAACATGGACCCAATCAATCACAGTCCCAATTTATAAAAAAGGTGACCGCAAACTACCCATAAATTATCGGCCTATTTCACTGCTCGATGCCCCTGGACATTTTTTTGCAAGGTTCATTCTGAATGAACTCACACATGGGCAGACACAACACATCTAAAAGATCCTCTTCAATCAGGCTTTGTAAAGGGTTTGGGCACGATACTAAATATTTTCGCTCTCCAGATGATACAAGCGCACCAAGTAGCATGCGGGCAATCTCTATATTTGGCCTTTATCGATTTCAAGGCTGCTTTCAATCCGATTGATAGGTCCCTATTGTTTGTGAAACACTGCAAACATTATTGCCCTCCCTCCTTGTTATCTTTGATAATATTGCTGTACACCGATGCAACCATGCAGGTAAGAACTGATTTCAATGGAAAATTGCCCCCCAAAGAGGTTTGAAGCAAGGTTCTGCCTTAGCCTCTTTTCTATTTAATTTCTTCATCTTTGACATAGGGAACTCGATTATAGAAACTGCGTCGGTGATCCTCCGCGAATGGGAGGTCTGAGAATTCTGCACCTACTCTATGTGGACGATTTCATATTGTTGTCCCAAACCCCTAAGGGGCTTCAAAATATGCTTGAACAAGTAGGTTGTATGCATTGGACAACAATTTAATTATTAACACACAGAAAACACAAATTATGGTTTGTGAAGGTAATTGGGTTAGGAAAAATAGAGTCAAATGGCAATTACAACAATGTGATCTCCTAAGTGTGGAGCAATACAAGTACTTGGGCGTAACCATTCAGTGTAAAAAACCATGTGACAACTTTAGTGAAATTCATAATAAATTATGATCTCTTATATCTCAATCAAAAATATTGCAAGCAAAATGTGGGAGGTTCTCGCTAAAACACACCCTTAGCTTTTATAAAATAAAAGTCACACCAATCATCCTTTATGGTGTGGAAGCTTCTCTCCTTCATGGTCAACTGTTTTGGGATTGTATTAGTCCAAGTATTGGAAATCAATTCTACAACTACCCCGCGGTACACCAACAGCGATATTACATTACGAACTGGGTGTATCATCATTATATTCGCAGGTGACTTGGAAAAAATGTGCTTTCCTTCGTAAAATGTTAGAGGGCTTGAGGAAAATGACAATCCTGGAAATATAAGCTCATGACCTAATGACTTCCCAGAAAACATTTGCAATGAGGTGGCGGAGTCATGTCTTGAATGCAGCAGCTGATGATGCGGTAACGATAGACCTTCTAATCACCAACCATGATCGGGCGAAGGTTAACATTTTCCAACATGATTGGTCTGAGAACCTTGTGAAATGTTCCAACCATAGAGATTTTACCATACATTTGTTTGGCACCAAAAATGATGCTAGCATGGCGGACTATCTTCTAAAATTTTTTGTCACTACTGCTTAAATAGTAGTCAAAAAGAAACTCTGCAACATCTCATAGTTGATTACATCGCCCTGAACAATGTAAAACACAAATGTTTTCAGAGTAAAGTCATTTTACAGTAGTATTTAGATAAAGACCAACTTTGGTACCTATTATTTTCAAATCCAAAAACCACGGTACAAATTACAATAGTTACATTTTAAAATATCGTGCTACCAGCTATAGAATATCTGAATATCTAAGAAATGTTTCACTAATTTATAGAAGACTGGATATTTTATTAACCTTACCACTTTTATGAATTAATATATCTTGTAATGTTACTCATAAGTTGATTCTAATGAATTGATTCCATTTTTTTTCTTTTTTTTATTCCTTATATATGTACCCCCTTGTTTAGAGATTAATGATTTGGCATTTCATTTCCTTTCTTTTTTTCATATGAATTCTTTTGTTTTGTATTGTGTTGTGAGGCTGTGTCTCTTTGCTAATTAGTGTATTTTGCTTTTTCTTCGTCTTTTGTGTGCTTTTTGTATTTATTTTGTATAAAGAAAAATGTGTTTGAAACGTTGTATATTCAACTAAACAGATTAAATTGTAGTATTTGCATTCATGGCGAGTTTGGTGAGTAGTAATTCATATCCTGCGATAGTTTCAATGGAACTTGATCTGATTTGGATGGTATTTTTCACTATGATGGCAACACCTCCTCCTGTGGAGATGGTTCTGTTGGTTCTAAGAATGGTGTAGTCTGGTGGGATAGCCAGTGCTAGCAGTGGTCCAGAAGCTTGATGTTACCAGGTTTCTGTGATTACTAGTAGGTCCAGATTTTGTTTGATGATTAAATCATGTATTTCAATAGCGTGGGCTCGTGGGGACCGGGCATTAATTAGGGCATTTTTAAGGCTGATGGGAAGTTTGGGGTCCTTTATGGGAGCATGATTGGTTGTTTGAGCGGTGGGAGTATTAGGATTTCTGTTGGTGTTTATTGCTATAGATGGCGCTGACTTTTTATTTTTATTCATCCCGTAGTCCATGGGTTTGGGAGGTCTGGAAGGCAAGGTAGTGGGAATAGTGCTGTGGCAGCATACTTTGGTACATGCTCGTAGGCGGGGCATCCTATCATTTCCTAAAATGGGATATGTTTTGGTGTTAGCTGTGAGTTTGGGGAGTGATAACAGGTCATCTAAGTGAGTTGATAGAAAAGTCTCTTCCTCACCTATTGTGTTACGGTCATTGAAGCTGAGAGTATGGCTAGATGTGGTAGGGAATGGAGGAGTGAGTGGGAGGAATAGAGTTGGACATGGGATTGGGTAATGTCTCGGGCATGCCAATCTTGCGAGACTGTTTCTGCGAGTGAGGAAGTGACTTGTCTGAGGACTCTCCCAAATTACTAAAATAAATGAGTACAATCATACCTAATGCAAAATCGCTGCAAATAGTGAGGTGGGAAGTGATCCAGTTGGCAAATGATACAGAACAAGGACTAAATGCGATAAAGAGCAAAATGAGGGCAATCAGGTGGATGACACTCCAGAACCGCTACGTCCTCGACCTATTCACCACCATGGAAGGGAGGATCACTCTACCAGAAATGAGTATATAGTCAATGAGTGAGTATACATCATGAACCCCCCACTCAGTCGGGTGCTCCAGTCTCCAAACATTCATCAGATCAAATTCTGACACCTTCTAGTGCCTGCCTATTCTTGCACCTTTTCTCCGTCTCTGAATTTTTGCTTCTATCTAACAATGGGTCCATCACTTTTGTTAAGGATTTCAATCAAGCGACACAAACCTTGTCTCGGCCTAGTATGTTGTGCACAATTGAGATGCTTTTCTCCTTATTTTATGCAGATTCAATTTTGAGATGGTACACCACTCATATCACACCCCTTTTCAAATACCATGAACCAGGCTGGTTGGTAAAATGCAATATTTATTTATTTATTTATTTTAAAATTCAAAATAAATCATACACTTTTTAATATGGGGCAGCAATCCCCAATGGGGTGATAATTACAATGAGGATGTAAGCAATACACTTGGTTTAACCTTCTAGTGTAAAATATACACTGCACAGCAGAAAAGGAACACTTTTTGATTTAGGAAAGATAGCACCTAAGTTACAATTTCTCCCTGCAATGTTCCCTCAACCCACAAATAATCAATTCTGAGTGGATAAACAGAAGCAGCAGGAAAAACAGATTTTGAACCCCTTGCAATGTTAGTAAATATAATTCCTTACTAAAGCAAAAATGCAAAGACACTAACAATCACAAATAATGGATTACCAAAAGCATACAGTTCGAAAATTAGTGGAAAGTTAAAGAGATTGCAGCCAAATGACACGGGTAAAAGTTGCATTTTTTCAATTCCCTCCTTAAATTGCTCAAACGGTTTTTAATAAACACTGGTGAAATACACTGATTTGGAGTGCGATCTTTGGGCTGGGGGATATAGGTATATCACAGGGATATTCTAGAAGTGACAATAGGTCTCTAGCTATGAAACTGGATGAGTTATGCAAGATATAAAAATGTGTGCTTTCAGTAAAATGAAGCCATGAAATAGGAAAGGAAATCAGTTGTGACAAGAACAGTTTTACTTTAAACTAGAGTATTCAGGCTAGACCACCAAAGAGGGACACAGTAAGATCCAGGGTTGATTCCCGACTTCAGCCCTGTCACCCCAGCGCCCAACCCTGGCATAAACCAGCCTGATCACTCGAAATATTTTTATTTTATTTTATTTTATTTTTATTTATTACATTTGTTACTCACCCAGACCCGCAGGTATCACGGCGAAGTTACAGACAACTTATAAAGATTTCTTATACAATGTTACATATCAATCAAAACAGTGATAGCAGTTAATTTTATGACTCTTGTTGCAGACATGTTAGGCCACTGGGACATATATATAGGAAATAGGACCATCATTTAAAGTTGCAGTTAGATAAGTCGAGGTAAGTCAAGGACACTCTGGTGCCCTGGTTGATTGGGAATCGCTGAATTTAGTATTTGTTGAACAACCTGGTTTTCATTGCTTTTTTGAAACCTAATAAAGTGTCCTCATTTTTAATACTACGTGGTAATGCGTTCCAAAGTGTTGGGGCTAGGACTTTGAAGCTACTTCCTCCTGCTCTATTATGTTTGTATTGTGGTATTTCCAAAAGAGCCAAGTTATTGGATCTGAGGGTCCTGCAAGAGGTTTTTTTCTTGATAGTGTTGTTGAGGTAGCTAGGGGCTTTGTTTGTGATACATTTATGAACGACACATAGGGCCTCATTATGAGTGCGACAGTAAGGGGTTAACGGTGCCGATAAGGATGCCGGTGCCGTTAACCCCTTACCGCCGCATTACGAGGTCCCTTAGCGGGAGCCGCTAAATTACCAGGGAGCTAATAGCGGGCCCGTTATTAACGGGCCCTTTATTAGCTCCCTCCACATTCCCATTGAGCCCTATAGGGGCTCAAATTGGAATGGGGATGGGTATTTTGAATGGGGACTTACCGGGTCCTCCAAGGTTGGAATGACCCGGTAAGTCCTCATTCAAGTAACCCGGACACGGGTTTGGAGGCAGCCATGGTGCTTATTGCACCATGGCTGCCTCCAAACTCGTAATGACCCCCACAGTGTTTTGAAAATGATTCTGGCTTCGATAGGCAGCCAGTGATTTTCTTGCCTAATGTTGGACATGTGCTCGGATTTCTTTATATCTAGAGCCGCCCTAAGGGCTTTGTTCTGCAGTAGTTGTACCTTGTTGATATTTGTTTTGGAGGTTCCTAAAAGAAGGACGTTGCAGTAGTCAAGTTTTGTTAAAATCAGCACTCTAGCCAGAGTGATGCAGTTTGTAAGAGTAGGGAATTGGCGACTGAGTGCGATTAGTTTAGCTATGTATGCTGTTGAGGAGGATAGGGCTGATATATGTTTATGCATAGTGAGGTTGGGCGTCTGTATATACCCCAAGAGTTTTGACTTGCTTGAGTACTGGGATCCGGGTACCGTCTATGTTGATGTGTGAGTAGTCTGGATGGAGGGAGCTTATTCTTTTTTGTGAGCCCACAATGAGAACCTCAGTGTTCTCATCATTGAGACAAAGGCTGTTTAATGCCATCCAATTTTGAATGATGGCATAGAATTTATTGATGGTTTGGGTATCTTGGGTGAAGTCCCCCGCGATGGGGATGAGGATCTGGGAGTCATCCGCAAAATGTGTGTAGATGACACTCATATCGTCTAGAGCTGAGAATAGGAGTTTAGTATAGGCGTTGTAGAGGGTGTCGGAGAGGCATGATCCCTGTGGAACTCCTATGGGAACCACTATGGGGTCAGCTGTGTCATTTCCAATGGCAACTCTGGAAGTTCGATCAGTTAAAAAGGATTTGATCCAGAGTGTGTCGTTATTTGAGAAATTAAAGTCTTTTTTTAGAATTTCACAGAGTTTGTCATGGGGCCTCATTACAAGGTGGGCGGTAAGGGATTACCGGCACCGGTAAGGGCACCGGTGCCAGTAATCCCTTACTGCCCTACTATGAGTTCCCTTTGTGGGTCCTCCCTTAACGCCTGGTTTTACCAGGCGTTAAGGACGGGACCCGCAAAGGGACTTTGGAGCTAATAATGGGGGCTCAAATGGGAATGGAGAAGGGCCCTGGTGAATGGGGAATTACCGCCCCCGCCAACCTTGAAATGGGGCGGTAATAGCTCCATTCACCAGTGCGGAGTCGGTAAGGATTTGGAGGCAACCATGGCGCTAATGGCGCCATGGTTACCTCCAACCTCGTAATGAGGCCCATGGTCTACCAGGTCGAATGCTGCTTATAGGTCCAGCAGCAATAATGTAGCGATTTCTCCTGTATCTCTGATAGTATCTAATTGTCTTTCAAGTTCAAGAGAGCCGTCTCAGTACTATGGTTGGGCCTGAACCCGGATTGTCTAGCCCCTAGTAGGTTATTTTGTTCAAGGTGGGTTTGTATTTGGTTGTGTGCTAGTTTGTCAATGATTTTGAGTAGGAAGGGGACGGTAGTTATGGGCCGGTAATTGGTAGGGGCTAGTGGATCTAGCATGGGCTTTTTTAGTAGTGGCATGAACCATGCTTCTATGATGCTAGCTGGGACCAGATTGGAATTGAAGGAACAATTCACAAAATTGGTGATTATAGGGGTGAGGGTAGGAGTACATAGTTTGACTAGATGTGCTGGGAAGTTGACTTCTTTGCAGTTTGATGCTTTAAGTTTAGCTATGGTATTTTGTACTCCAACTTGGGAGACTGAGGTGAAATTGAAGGTAAGAGTAGTGTCTCCTATGGGGTTAGTGATTTGGTTCAAGGTGATACATTTATCAGATGGCAGATTTCTTTTAGAGATAATTTTGTTTTGTAAGAGTTTGATTTTAGTGGCGAGGGCATCTTGAATAGTGGTACACCATTCTTTACTCGGTTGAACCGGATTAATGATAGGGATGGGATTTTCCAATTCTTTGAGGATGGAGAATAACTCTTTTGTATCAGAAGAGGCATTTCTGATCCTGGTATTGAACGCTCTGCTTTGTGTGCAATGATGGCTGCTTTGTAAATTTTATTAGCGGTGTTGAATGCGTCCGCAGCTTCTGGAGTGTGGGTTTTGTTTAGACAGTGTTTGAGTGACTGTTTACTCCATCTAAGAGAAACTAATTCATTGTTAAACCAGAAAGAGGATTTTTTGTCCTTGCGTCTGGTTTTAGTGACACAAGGTGCAAGGGTATCTATTGTATTAGTGAGGCATTTGTGGTAAGTGTCAGCAAGGGCACTGGGTTTCTCATTATTAATCATTTTGTCATTGAGGGCGATTGCTAGCAATGGGTTAAGGTTTTCAGCTGAGAGTTTGCGGATATATGATAATATGACTAATGGCATAGGATTACACACGACAAAATTGAAAAGAGAGATGACGCTAGCACTAGAAATCAAGGGCAGGCTTGCATGGATAATTCTGACAGTTTTAACAAGTTATCAGGATAAGGATATGATGGCTTAGAGAGTGGGATAAGGACAAAGGCAAGACAAGGTATACTGTGGGTTTCTATGGGGTGGTGATTTATACTCACAGTCCACTTTTAGTTTTGGGATTTTTGGACCGTCAATGGGTCTGGTCACTACATCGCAGCGCACCTGGCAATCAGCTGGGCAGATCTGTTCACCGGATGGCAAGGACTGTAATGGCAATTCTGGTCACTGGATAATAAATGTCAGCTGGATGCCAGGATGGCAGCGTGCATGCAGTTAGTGTGCAGCAAGCCAGGCTGGTTCAGGATGCAAAAGGTACCACAGCTTTCCCCTTTTTACTGTGGGATTAGGGGATTGGCAGAATTGAGGCCTTGCTGGGAATGGGATCAGCACTGTTTGGGTTTTGCAGTGGGCCCTGGAGTAGGGTCAGTAATGCTTTGGCCTTGTAGTGGGGTCTGGTAACTAGATGATGAATGGAACAGGAACGCAGCACAGGAACTTCAGGAAGAGTGTGTGTGCAGAGTCTTGTCAGGGACTCTTATTTATAATCCATAGTGACATCATCGAAGTATATGGCTGGGCAGGGTCTGCTAAACTTGCCTCTACCATCTGGATTGGACAATCAATGTTGGCTGACTGCCTCTCCTATATGTGACTGAGTTTAGGGGTTGTACTTTTATGAGGTGAAAAGACTTCCCACGGACGTTTTTTGGCCAAAAATCAGTTATAACAGAATTTACACATTTGCACAGTTGTGGCATATTACCCAATTACATGAGCAGGTTACCTATTTTATGCAGACCATTCCACTCCAACTCTCAACTCTGTGAGACATTGTTTTGCCCCTCTGATACATTTTAGTAATTGTGAGCAGTGAAAGATTCCTCCTAAAATTCCATAACTTTATACACATGTGTAGTTTATCATAAGGGATGTAAGCATAAAAATGTGCATTGGTATCATTGATACCTTTCTTATAATCCCTAATATGTTGCCATTTCTATTCCCAAGGTGTCAGTGACTTCTACAATGTCTCAAATTATAAAACACAAAATCACCTTTAAACTGCAAGATTTTTACATTATTACAAAGTCTTGCTGCAGAGATAAAAGTCTTTAAAGTTTATTTATAAAAGTCTTTGGAAGCAAATGGCAGTCCTTTATCTGTCACGGGACAATTTTTTTCTGTCTTCAGCTGCCACCAACTGTCATTTCCTTCAGAGCAAGGTGGGGGTTTTCCAACTTGGTTGAAAGTTTATTGCACCCTCCCCACTTATCACTTCCTTGTACTGGAAGTTTCATTGTCAGTGGATTCAGCCTAGACTAGATTCTTTCCAACCTAGTAATTATCATTGGGGTGTTGGTATCTGCAGAGAGTTTATGGTGTGGCTCCCTTCCTTAGGGGGAAGCTTTAGCTCTGGCATCTGGAATACCCTGTTTTTGAGAGTTTTCACATTCAGCTCAGGCAGTTTAAAACCTTTATTTTCTAATATTTGGTCCTGAATTAAAACAAACCTGTGGAATAAAATAGCCCACGTGTGTATTATCACCAGCAACAAACCCCTTCACATTGCTAGGTAATGGCAGGCTTTCATTCCACAGTTTACTTCTCAAAGGGGAATTTTTCCCCTTCCGTTTTACCAAAGCACATTTTTGTACATGTGAAGCAAGCCTGCATTTCTTTTTCAATTTGATTTTTCATCTCCATCAGATTACCACACTGTCTTGCAGCTATAGTTATTTTCTTGAATGCAGGAGTTTTGTCTGAAGCACAGATGCATTGAAACTGACATGGCCCAGATAGCTGGATTTCCTTTGAACCACTGAGCTTTAATACTTTGTAAAGAAAATGACCATGTTTTCCCGTGCGAGTAAAAGTGGAGATCCTTGTTGAGAGTTGTTTTGACAGGGCCAGTCATTCAGGAATCATGCCTGGTTTTTCTGAAGCACAATGAGATATCCTGGGCATGGCAGGGTCTTATTAATCACAGTGGTTTAAGGAAGGACAGATGGAAATAACATCAGAGCAGCATTTTGTTAAAGGTGAAAAAAGTTTCCTTTTTGATGGGGAATTTGGGCTTTCAACAAAGCAATGCTGCTTTTTCACTTTCTTCCTTTTGTATATGTCAGAACACACTGGCACGCTCTCTGTGTGTTCCCTGGTTCCATCCTGCCTGATGTTTGCTTGGCAGGACGGTGCAGCCCTTTTTTTTGTTGCTGCAAAACACAGTTTTGAGGCCATGGCACTCACAGGAGCCAGCGTCACCATTTTGCTGTAGATACGCAAATGCAGCTTGGTGATCTGGAGACATACTCTTGAGTGGGTCGATACATCTTCTGAGATTCCAAGTCGAGGGAGAATCGGCAAGTGGGATTCATCAATGGGGCAAAGCAGGATCAGTCAGGTATGAGTCATTCTCCCATCAGATAGCGGTGCGTCACGCTCCTCTCGCTGTCTCTGGTTGGAACGTAGACCGACACCCACAGCTTTCCCTGAGGTCTTCCTTTATGGTGTTGAGCGACACCCCCAGATTTCCTTTGGTTTCTCCTTACCTGGTCCCCGGGGAGGTCCTCCTTGGTAGTGAAAACGCAACTAGCACAAATCTATGAAAGAAACAAAAACTGGTTACTATAATTTCCCACTAACTGCCTTCCAATAGGGCTGACAGCAGTGGGATACGCATAAGTTCAATACTGACAGTTGACAATGAAGAAAAATACTTCCTGTTACATAATTATATTGATAAATCCTATCGGTTCCCTTCTGGTACTTCTTTTTCTTATTCTCAGGTTTCAGATGTCTCCTCTATTTGATTCTCTCTTGGCTCCTCAATTTGCTGCAAAGTATGCCTAGGGTGACAACTCTTTAGCTGATTAAATGGACCCATTTCTCTTCTGTCATTTCGCCTTTGGGGATGCGGATTCTGTATGCGACAGGTCTGATTTTCTCTACAATTTCAAAAGGTCCTAGCCAGTTTGGTAAAAATGTACGCTCTTTGGTCTGGTTCCTTTGGAAATTGTATAAGTAGACCCTGTCTCCTACTTGGTATTCCTTTTTGGTTGTTTTTAGATCATATTGAGTCTTCATGCCCCCTGCAGATCTTTCTAGATTCTGCTGAGCGTACGCAAAAGCATGTTGAAGGTGTTTTCTTAGATTCTCAACATACTCATGAGTAGTGGAGGCGTTTATCAGTGTCTGCTCCTGTGGTCTACAGAGCAAATGCTAAGGTAGCACCATCCTTCGTCCAGTCATCAGCTCAAATGGAGACATCTTAGTTTCAGAAGAAGGTGTAGATTTGATGGCCATCAGGACAAGCAGTAATCGGACGTCTCAACTTGGCCCAGGGTCTGCCACAAACTTTTTTACAATGCTCACAATGGTTTTATTGTAACTCTCAACTCCACCACTAGAGAATTGGTGGTGCGCAATGCGAAGTTTCCTTTTTACCCCAAGTATCTCCCACATCTTGTCATCACTTCGCTGGTGAAGTGACTTCCCTGGTCTGACTCAACCTTTGGGGTAGGCCAAAATGCGAGAAGATGTGGTTGATCATCAGGGCAGCTGCTGTTTCTGCCTTGCAATTTGGGGCCGGGAGACATTTCACCCATATGGTAAACAAACATGTTACTGTTAACATGCACTTGTTCTCCCTAGAGGAGCGAATCACGGGCCCGATGAAATCTACTTGTAAATCTGACCAAGGCAGTGCCATCCCCCTCTTCTGGAGGGGAGCTTGGTATGTGAGTGAAGTTGGCTGAAATTGTGCACAAACAAGACACCCCTTCAAGTATTGGTGGAGGTCCTGCCCCATGTGTGGCCTGTATGCAACATCTTGCAAGATTTCTAAAGTAGTGTGAAACCCCCGATGACCGGCTGTGGCCTCATCATGGCCATGACTTAGCAACAGGCTTCGGAATGAGGAAGGGACCACCCACTGGTCACAGCCAGATATGGATCTCCTTACCAACAAATCGTCTTGCATTTGGAAAGTTTTTGGACATTTCATCAACACCCTGAGGTCCTCTTTCCCAATGCAATCGGTATCCGTCAGGGGAAAGTTCTCAGGATCCTCAATGTGTTGATAAAACTTAACAATGATTGGATCCCCTTTTTTTGCATTGATTAAATCAGCATCTGGGGTCTCCTTACTCCATTGGGCAGTTGAGAGTTCATTGTGAGCATTTGTCTGGGACCTCGTGATAACAGTTACCTGGATTTCCCCCAAAAGGGACTCGATCTCGAGGAGATCCCCCTGGATGGATCCGGTTTTGGCCAGCTGATCAGCTAGGTCGTTTCCAGTTTTGTCTGGCCCCTCTATTTTGGAAGGACCCTTGATCTTCTTCCAATAGATGGTCATCCCAGTAGAGGTGACCAGATCATCAATATTTTGGATAAGCTTGCCATGTTTAAGCGGTTTGTTGTTAGCACATAGCATGCCTCTGTTTTTCCAATTTACCAGGTGCTGCACAAACCCGTTCCGGGAATAATCTGAATCGGTGATAATGCCCAGTTCGTGGAATTGAGGATGGTTTGATGAACTGCCATGAACTCTGCCACCTGACTACTGCGGGGACTGATTTTGTACCCAGCAGAGGGTTCTGGGGCATCATTCATACAGGCATTCCCAATGCCGGCCACCAGTTCCTTCTCCCGTTGTTGTCAACATGGTAGGAGCACCCGTCAACATAAACTGTGGGTATTCCCTTGCACTTGTCTTCTTCATAGACTTTGTGTGGGGAATTAAGGTATGCCTCCATGTTGTGCTGGGTTTTAAGACTTTCGTCCTCGAGAAAGTTTTCTCTGGCACAATCATGAAAGTCAGCCAGACCTTGCACGAGGCGTCTCTTCTTGTTTTGGCCATATCTGACCTCCACAGGAAAATCCTTGTATTGACAGAATCCAGGAAGCAATTCTGGAATTACTCACATTTCCAGCTCGGATTCTGTCACTCTGGATCCATTGCAAAGGCTGGTGTGGAGTCTCCACTATGATGTGTTCCCCCTGGATGAACAGGCGGTCATTTTTTAATGCCCACACCGTTGCCAGGAGTGCCTTCTCACAATCGTTGAATTTTTCCTCTACAGAGGATAAAGTTTTACTCACATAGGAGATTACTTTATTGACCTTGTCATGCTTTTGATATAATACTGTAGCCAAGCATTTATTTGAGAACCCTGTCTCCAAAAAGACCTCCTTATTTTTAACAGGGTAAGCTAGCCAAGACGCTTGTGAGAGGCTTCTTTTGAGTTGTCTTAATGCCTCCGCTTGTTACGGACCCCACTCCCACTTAACCCCCTCTTAAAAAGATGGATCAGGGGTCTTGTGATCTCTGCGTAGTCCTCAATGAACTTTCTGCTGTTATTAGTCAGTCCAAGGAGGCTCCTTATTTCCCGCAGAGTTGTGGGGTCTTTTAATTTCTGGAGTGCTTCCACTTTCTGTTCCTGGGGACAGCGACCCTGAGGAGTAATCTCATGCTCCCAGAAATTGACACAGGTTCTGCACCACTGTGCCTTTTGAAAGGAGAGTTTTGCTCCGGCAGCCCTCAACTGTGTTAGAACATATCGGATCTCCGCTATGTGTTCTTCCACAGTTGAGCTCTTAACTAGAACATCATCTACATAGGCCAGGTTACCCCTTTAACCCAGGTCGGGCATGGCCTTGTGTAGAAAAATGTTGAATTTATTGCCGGAGTTGATGTATCCGAAGGGAGTCCGGGTCCATGTGTACTGCTGCACCCGTAGGTAAAGGTCAGCTTGTATTGATCCTCCCTACTGACAGGTACAGTCCAGTATCCATTGGTCAGGTCAATGGCAGTGAATACCTGTGACCCCTGGATCTGGGCCAGCCCTTGGTCAATGTAGGGAAGAGGCCATTGGGAAGTATGGACCCATTTGTTGAGCTCCCTAAGGTCGGCACAGAGTCTCCACTGGCCATTTGGCTTCAAAATCCCTGGCACCGGATTATTGAAGGTGCTGTGGACTGGTCGAATTATCCCACTGGACTCAAGGTTCTTAATTATTTCAGTAAGGGACTCCATTGATGCGAGAGGCAAGCGATATTCCTTTACAAACACTGGAGTCATGCCAGGGTCCGTGGGAATTGTTGTTGTGTGGATGTCAGTGCGACCACAGTCATATGAGTCCACCGCAAAGAGATCTTGAAAATCTAAGAAAACTTGTTTCAATTGTTGCTTTTGCTCCAGAGTCTCACAGGCATCAGCTAGGTTGACTCTCTCTTCAACCATCTCCCTGAAGCCTGGAAAGACTTCCGGTTTTGCTATCTCAACGGCCTCCTCCAGCTGGGTGGAGAAGTCTCTGGTCAAAGTGATGATTTGGACTGGTGGCTTCAGGTGGGGAAGGCAGTCCTCGCACACTTGGAAGATCACATCATCCCTCCCAAAGTCACATCTTCCTTACCATAAGGGCAGGAAGTGTACACCAGGTGTTGTGTCATCTATAACAAGGTGGTTGTCCTACCCTCTATGAGTTAAAGAGAGTGCAAACATAAATGAAATGCAAACTGGTTATGGACCCTTATGAATGCCCATACAATTGGGGCAGCCATTGTGGGCAACAACACACTCACTGTTGTTAAACACCAAACTCTTACTCATACGAAAAGTGTCAGCTTTTCATAGGCTGATACATTATCTTTTTAAAGAGTATTTATATATACACATATCAATACATGATAACATTTCATAGTGCACAAACACCTAGCTATAATGAAAATTCAATGTTCCATGTTTACAGATGGCCTGCAGTGCAAACAATACACTTGAATATTTAACAGGCAGTTTGTTAGTAGGTGAGATGTGCCAATATAATTAGGTGTTGTGTCATCGTCACTATCACTGTCAAAACAGTCCTTGGGGATTGGTCCTAATAGTTAATTACCTAAATCTATGGAAAAATGTCGGTCATCAACTGCCATTCCAATAATGGTGCCTGCGGCTAGAGTGATACTCTTTAAGTCACTGTTATCCACCTCTATTGGAATGGTGTTGTGTTCTATATTGACTAGTGGTGTTGGGTTTACCCCCAACCCTTGCTGTTGGAAGTAAGCATTAAGATGAACATAGGCGTCAGGGTTTTTCAATTTCTGTCCTCTTTTAACTTTCACTTCCAGTGAGAATTGTCGGGTCTATTCTGGGATGGTGACTTCCTCTCCAATCTGAATTTCAACTGCATAAGGCAGCAGTTGAGTTGACCTAAATGCTTTCTCTGGGTCATCAAAGCCCATGGGATTACCCGCTAATTGGGACCAAGCTTTGAAGTTTATTAGGTCCAAACTAATGGCAAAGCGATTGAGAATGTCACTGCCTAAGTAAAATGCAGCAGGGACATCTCGTGCGACCCAACAATTATGGACTATGCTCTTGTTGCCTATGGAAATTTTGAGCATACACCTGTTGAGCAGGAGATGTTTGGAATTGGTGGTTCCAGGCCCATTTCCCATTTGTCTATCAGTTTAAATGTGGGAATGGCTGGATCTTTTGGGAGTTTGCGGAACATGGCCGTGCTGATGAAGCTCTAACCGTTGTTCAGAGACACTCGGGCGAGAACAGAGTCCTTCCCTTCATTTAACTGAATAGGAATGAACAACTGCTCTCCAATTTTCTGAATATCAGCCAGGCTTTGAGCCGATTCCTCATCTTTCTTGACAAAAGGAGTGGGATTTTCTGATTGTGAATTTGTAAAGAATTTCAGAGTGTTTTCTTCCAGTGTGGAATGCCACCTTAGATTGTAAGGAAGGTTGATTTTCAGAAATAGAGACAACCCCCCATCACCAGTTTGTTGTCCTACTGCTATTACTGTCACATCTGGGATTTGGTTGTTCTGGAAGTGAAATTCTATTTGGTCAGATTTTTGTTCAACCATGTGGCATCCGCCGTTGAAAATAACATGGTTGACACTCTGTTTCACTTTATTGGTCGGCTAGTCTGGGTCCAGAGGACCTTGTTTACACAATCTATGAGGGGTAACAACCTTCGCAAGACGTCATTCCCTCGTAAACAAGGGGTGCCCTCTAGAGTCACAACTATGACCGGGTGCTTCACCTTGTGTCGCCCAATTTTAATGTCCAAATCCGCAGTCCCCTCAATGGGTATTTCCTTCCCGTCAAAGTTCTGAAGTTCTCCAGGAAGAGGGGTGAGATGAATTTGGTATCTCTCCCCTCTTCCCGAATTCAGTTGATCAAAGGCCCTTTTTGACACAAGGGTAGCTTGGGATCCAGTGTCCACCAGTGCCAAAATTGCACACTGCCCCTTTATTTGGACCGTGGCATAAAATCTTCCCTCCTTCTCCTCAAGGGGGAAAAGATAATGTACATTTTTGGACAACTGGTGGGTTAGTTTCTTGGTTTTAGACACTGACAGGAAGGTGATTTGGGTAGGATTCTGTTTGGAGTCTTGGGAATCTGGAAGAAAAAGGTGACAGCTAGATATGGGGGAGGTTTTGGGTTTCCCTGGTTCTGGGCTGCCCCTCCACCCCCCTTTTTGGAGGCAGTCATCAGGATGGGTTGGAACCAGGGGATTTTCATGCTGTTGATTCTGGGGTTTGATGATGGGTGGTGCTAACTCAGTCCCCACATCTACCCAGTTTGTATTTGGATCCTTTGGGACCCATTTTTCTTTGGGAGGAGTTCCCCCATCTCTGAAGGAGAAGATCCTTTGCCCAGGATCCCCTGAGGACCCCTCTCCTTCAAACTGGAAGACTTGTACCTCCTCCTCAAAATGGGTCTTTTTGGGCTCTTTATTTCTCCTACCCCCGCTCTGCTCCTTGGGTTGCAGACTTTCTGGGGCAGGAGATTTTGGTCCTGGTTCCTGGGTTTCCTAGGGCTTTTTACAAGTGGGGAAGGAAGCTTCCTTCAAGGTTTTACACCCCCCTACCCCTTGTGCCCCCTCCCTGGGAACTAGTGGGTTGTCGGGGTTCTTCCCCCGTCATTACTTTGGAGCACCAGGTCCTGGATTTGAGGCATTCTGAACCGCCATGCCCAACTGAGGGTTCTGTTGAGCCCCCAGCGTGCAGCCCACATCCTGTGCCATGTTTTGGACCTGGCGCTCTAGTTGTGACACCCGCTCTGGCTGCTCGTACGAGGTCCTCATGTCTCTCCTGGGCTGATCATGGGAACGGTAGCTATCCCTTCTCACAAAATACCCTGGGTTATGGAAGTTTGGGTACCCCTCCACCCTTGGCCTCCCCTCTCCCGGATTGGGCTGTCAGGGCTTAGGAAATTGGGGAAAGAAGGATGGATTGTTTTGGGGGTTGAAGTTTTCCGGGTACCTTGGGAAGAAATTCTGTCCAGTATTTGTGGGATTACTGCCCTCCTGGGGAAAGTGAGGAGGGGAGTTCCCTGGGTTAGCTGCTGTTTGGTTGGACCCCCCCCTTGGGCTGGAGGAGTCCACACATAACCCAAGATGGGTCTATTGCCCTTGTAGCGTGGGCTGATGTAGTCAGGGGTCCCATTTGTGGGGTAGCCTCCCTGGCTCCCTGTTTGTGATTGGCCTGAAGGCCTCTGGGTTTGGGATTGTTTTGATTTTGTATGGCCAGGTTTTTAGGCCCACCATCTCTAAATCTAAAATGGGGGTAACCTTCACCTCCGCCACCTTGGGAGCAGCAGGGGTGTTGGTTGTTTTGGGGCTTTTGGGATTATTTTTATTTTCCACTGGCTTTTGCACCTCATAAATGCGAATGGCTTGTTCAATGACCCAGTCTAGTGATCTTTTCTTGTGAAAGTCCCTCACTAGCTGGGTCATGATATATTTGGGGAGAGCATGGAAGAAAGTATTTACAAACTCTTTGCTGTCAGTGTGCACCCTTCTAGTGGTCTGCGCAAAGGCACGCTTTAATTCTTGAACAAATTCTTGTGTGGCCTGATCTTCCCCACACTGCAAGTTGTAGGCTGTCTTGCGAGCCTCCTGAGGATTCCTGTGCACAGAAAAATGTTTCAAGATGGCTGCCCAATAGGTGGACCATCTGGAATGATTCTGATCCTCCAGCCCCGCAATGAAGCTGGAGTACTCGGGAGAGAAGGTCCACTTTACATATTGAATACAGCTTTGGCTGTCCTTCAAATGGAAAGTCTCCATCATTTGTTCAAAGAGCTCAAGGTGCTCCTAAACCGAATATTTTGCATTCTTATCATAGGGCGTGATGACACTCCTAATGGCTTTGATTTGTTATAGGGGATCCTTGAGCAAGGCCCTCTTGACCTTGTTGGCTTTCTTGGTTCGGGTGACTCTTGTCCACTCATCCTCTGACTCAGAGGCACTGCTACCAGAGGTGGCTGTCTGGACTTCTAGGCTCTCCCGGATTCTGCGATCTTGGGAATGGCTGGCAGAATGTGGGGGCCTAGTTCCTTGAGTACTGTGATGCTCAGAAGAGTCTTCTGATTCTTCCTTGCTCCCAGAATTTGCTGAGTACCCCCCACTGTCCTAGCTGCGCAGAGGTTTTCAGGATGCCCTTAGTGGGCCTACACTCATGGAGTTCCCCACTACATTTTACCATCTGGTCTCTAGGTAAATTATACTTTTGAGGATCCATTTCTCTGACCCTCCCCTCATTGGAGTCTCCCTGATCAGAAAATATGGCCCTAGCACTTGGGAACCCACACCCAGATGCCCGCCCATCCATTTCTGCGAGGTGCTGATCTATGAACCCCATATTCCTCATTGGATTGAAGTCTGCCATCCCTCTGGCTCTGGGCACATGTGTGCCAGTGGACATGGGGGTGGCAGAGTCCATGGGGTTGAAGAGATGAAAGCCTCTGGTACTAGGGTTCCTGAGGTTATGCTCAGGTGTTTCCCTTTCCCAACGGACCTCATCTCTCTCAGCCCCTGCTCCCTGTTGCCATGCAAGAACCTGACCTTTCTGTTCCTCTATCAAAGCCTTGCTAGTCTCTATCAGTTGTTCTTGCATAGCTACCTGTCTGTGGTCCCTGCCATTTTTCTCACAGAGAGCCTCATTGTCTCTCTGTGCTTCCTGTGTCATTTTAGAGTACTGGGACAATTTTTACTGCAGGAGGGTTACCTCCTGAGTCCTGTCTTGCTGGTCTGGTCACTCTTTGCCAGAGCATCTTCCATCCTCCTGGAGTGCTCTAACAGTTGTGCATAATCTTTTTGGAGCTCACCCAGTCCCTGAAGGGCCAAGTGATTTTCTTCCATCTTATCTTTTAAATAACTGACCTCCTGGCCTAAGGTGTCCCTTTCCTGAATGAGAGTATGCCTCTGTGCAGCCAGGTCGCCCCTCTGTCTTTGGAGCGCACCAGCTTTCTGGCGCTCTGCATTAAATTCTGTCTGGGTTTTAAGGTCTTTCAGGATTAATTTATTATTCTCTTCTTTTTCTTGGTCTAGGCGGTTTTGCAGGGTGACTACCTGCTCTGCGCATGCTCTATTAAAAGGCATTTGCTGTTCCAGCTTTTTCTGGCTCTGTAGTAGAGAGTTCAAACTTTCTTGGCACTCCTTCTGCAGGGCCAGTACTTTGGTATCCTGCTCTACCTTCTCCCACTGCAGGATATCCATATCTTCTTTTATTTTTATCAGATACTGCCTGGTTTCATTTTCTGAAGGTCCAGATCAGTTTGGGCTTTTTCGAATGATTGTGGTTGCTTGATTGCCAGATCTAGGTTTTCGGCATATTTGTCCTGTATTACTCCAATATGGAGGTACAGATATGCTGCTATTTTGGCAATCTTACTTTGCTCTTCTTTTACCTTAGGGGCCATATACAGTTCACTAAGGGCCATATGTAATGGACCCTGATCTTGCCATATATTTAATCTTGTTGCAGTGACCTGTTCCTTAATTCCCTGCAAACGAACATTCTGATCCTGTTCTGTCCATTCACCCCTGACAGATAATTTGTGCAGTAGGTGTTCTTTTGCCATATTGATTTCTACCAAGGTTGCCATTCTGGAAATATTAATTTCCTTTCTGATTTACAGTAGTTTATTTTATTTTTGCAGAACAAACCAATTCCTTAGAGTATTCCTATTGAAGGGTGCTTTTCACAGTGTAGAACAGTGTGGTAGCCCAACAGGGTTTATGTACCCCGTTAGTTAGCACACTGTATTAAGCTGTCACAAGTGGTATGTCTAATTCAGAAATCCCGGCATAGAGCCCCCAATCTTGTAAGTGATTTCAACCCGGCACTTCACCTAAGTCAATGCCCAGCGCGTGATGCACAGCTGAAACCCTTAAACCGCTTCTTGCGTTTTATAACGTAATCAAAAGATATATATATATATTTTTTTTTTTAAATAAATCTGGAGCTCTGGTTGACTACTTCTCTCGTACGCGACTGCAAGCGCAATGTGAGCAGAAGCTAGAATCCCTGGGGAAGCTGGGAAAAACCTGAGGGGTTTCCCGCTCTCACAGGTCCTAACGGCTGCCGAGTTCGCTGGCGCTGATTATTACAGAGCGTGGGGCTCGGCAGCCTCAAGCGAGCGGAATTGCTCGCGGCTCCGGCACTCGCTCGCTCTTCACAACACTTGAACTTTCGTGAAAGAAGTATAACGCGCGCTTACTGAATGTAATACGCTGTGAAACGCTCACGCTACGCGTTCAGGTAAACTCTTTTGAGGAGAATGAAACTAATTCCATGCGCGCTACGATGTAATGCCATACTTATATATGCATATTACATAAATTATAGAAATATATACATGACTAACAATCCTTCTATAAGCAAAGATAGAGAAAAATGTCACTTATCTTATGGTAGCAAAAAGAAAGAGGAAAGGACCTGGGCACAGGGGTTCTTATACAGGAGGCTGCCCTCTGATAGGTGCAGAGCTGGGAGGATTGGACTACCAGAGACTATGAGTATCATGGGACTAGTAGTTCCCGGGTGATTACAGTGATCACATGCAGATGTGAAACAAACGTTTAAACTGGTCCATTTTCGTTTTCCATAACTGTGGTTTTGTAAGAACATAAATGTACAGTATTAAAGTTAAGTTTTAAAGTGCTGGTGTGGCAGTAAATAAAGAAAGTAAAGCATAATGCTCGCCTCCTTGTCTTTAATAGAATGAAGACTTCCTGAGCTGATAGCGTGGGTAATCTTTATTAATTATTTGTGTCTATAAGTTCTTTTATTTCTGAACGATGTACCACTTATATCACACCCCTTTCTTTAACCCCTCGGCCCCCCCCGGGTCACACTGAACCAGGAATCAGGCTGGTTTGCAAAGTTAAAATATTTATTTTATGGATTTCACAATATATATATATATATATCACACTATTTTTAATGGTTATAAAATGATCACCAATGGGGTGATGTTACACTAAACAATCTCTTTAATCACAAGGAGTAATGATGGGAAAAAATAATGCAGCATAGAAATAATACTTTAGGTACGTTCAATCAAATGGCAATGTGATTACTATTTCCCCCTGCACACTCCTCAATCCCCCAATATGCAATATAAAGAGATAGAAGGAGAGAGACCAGGTTTCAGGAATGCAGAATTCAAATAAATATATCAATCCCAATTTCCCCCCAGCAAACACAGAGAGAGAAACAGGAATAATTGCAAACTTGTCAAAAATGGTTTTAAAGTTGGCTTGAATGTAATGGGAAAATACTGAAAATGGTTTAATTCACTGAAATGGTTGAAATTCTAATGGGAGCCACTTTGTATGGTTTCAGACAAACATTAGCAATGATTCGAGAGTAATAAGCAAGTAGAAAATGTAATTCTGAGGTCGGGTGCAATGAAAAGCTATTTCACACGTTATAGATTTGAGCCAAATGAAAAATTCCCTGCAAACTATTTTGTGCGCAGTAAGCGTGATTGCGGAACAACTATAAGGAGTTGGAATGAGGTTGTTGGACAGCGTAGGATGTTAGCTTCCAGTAGACACTTACATTTTGTTTCTAGCATGACATATGAAGAAGTTATGAACGTTTTTGTGGAGGTCGTTTTTTTCAGAATGCGGAAAAATGTAAAACAAGAATGCGCTTTTTAAAATACAAACAAGGTTTCTTTACACTAGGAATGGACTAGGAAGATACAAACTACACGACAGCACAAGAAGCGCCAGACCAGGACGTCACTGATCAGGTTTTTGCCCGCCGAGACGCTTGCCTTTCTTCAGATGCAATATATCAGCGCAAAGATGATTTTAACAATATTATTACAAAAGGAACTATATGATAAGAGAGAGAGTTCAGGCAAGACAAAAAGATTTCTATAATACAGTTCTGGATATAAGATAGATTTGATTTGGATAGGGATGACTATAGATAGTGCATAGGCTAGTGACAATCCTATGCTATGGAAACTCCCTACCAATGTTTTGAATGGAACCGTCAGGGATTCTGGTCAAAGATTTCTGGGACAGACTCCTGGGCACACCGAGGTGGACGGGTCAGCGATCAGCAAGGCCCTCTGGACACCGCACACACGACTGGATTAGATCTGCAATGGCTCTCTGGTCTGCACAGCACAGCACGGCAGCAGATGAGGTTTTAATCTGCCATTATGGTTATGAAGATGACTCTTTGGCAGGTGAGCAGTTAAAGTACAGCCTGGCTGCTTCTTTTTGATTTCCCCTTAAGTTGAGGGATGGGTTCTGGAAGTTAGGCCCAGCTGAAAGTGGTTCAGCTATGCTCTGAGACTTTCTGCTTGTAAAAGTTTTTCGAGTCTGGAACAAGGAGTATGGATGGATCTCCTTCAAAGTGCTTCGCCAATCTCGAGATGGTGGGTGGATCTGTCCTTTTCAAAAATATGCTTTCTGTGCATTGAGAATCAACAAAAATGTCAATCCTGCCTCCAAAGGTTTCTTGTAGCTCAAAAGCAATCCCTGTCTTCTTCCTCTGGCAGAGGCCCTGTTGACACTTCCAATCTGCATATTCTTTCAGCCAAGGAAGGTTCATTGTTTCCTCCAGAAACAGCAGCCCAAATCTCCTCCCCTCTTAATCAACACCTGAATGTGAGTTCCTGGCCTTTGGTGAGAAGCAGGAGCGATGCCTTTTGTTGGGGAATGCTGGGGGGAACTGGTTTGATGACTCTGAGTTTCAGCTAAATTCAATGTCAAATTATAACATTTTCTTAATTTAAAATAAAACTTGCAATTTATAATCAAGCAGATAGAACTCTGATTCCAGTCTCTAAACCATGTAGATTAAATAGTTACAACCTATGTTCCTCTTAATGACAGGTCACTTAGATTTAAGACATTAGATCTTAATGGTGCAACTTTGCAGTTTAAATGCAGGCTTTTGAAACAGTCACAGGCGGCCGTTGGTACTGCGCCCATATTTTGACAGATTTTCACAGGCAAGCACACTTTTTTACTGTGGATATTTTGATGATAGATTCCACTTTTCCTGACATTGTGTGTTCATGCTGATTCCTTAAGTGTTTTGATCCGGTATTCTGTATTTTCAGCAACCAAGAAAAAGGGATTTAAAAGCTATTTCTGGGTTTCTTGCAATAAAGCACTGCCTTTCCTGCAGTTTCTGTTTTTACTCGGTAGGCAGCCCAGGGACAGGTTTCAGCAGTGAGGTCTCCTTCCACCACTGACAACAGGCAAAGTAGATTTGGCAGCCATCTTTTCCAGTTTCAAAGCGCAATTTTCATAGGTTTTGGCGTGCATGGGGTTTTTGCGGCCATTTTGCTGATTCTGGTGCCACCAGCACACACTGAATGCGCAGGGCAGAGCCTAGTGGGTTAAAACATCCCACAACAACCTACACAGGATGTCATTCCCCAGTAGACAGGGTGTGCCCTCTGGAGTCACGACTATGACAGGGTGTTTCACCTTATGTCACCCAATTTTTATTTCCAATTCCACAGTTCCCTCGACAGGAATTTCATTCCCATCAAAGTTCTGGAGTTGTCCTGGAAGAGGGGTGAGAGGGATCTGGTATCTCTCTCCCCTTCCTGAATTTAGCTGCTCAAAGGCCCTTTTTGACAGAAGAGTGGCTTTCGATCCAGTGTCCACCAGTGCTGCAAATGTACATTGCCCCTGCACTTGGACGGGGCATAAAATCTACCCTCCTTCTCCTCAAGTGGACAAAGATAATGCACATTTTGGGCCAGCTGGCTGGTCAAGTTCCTTATTTCTGACTCCGACACAGGGGTAGTTTGGGCATAATTCTGTGTGGGATCTAAACGAAAAATTTGACATTTGGATCTTTGGGGTGTTTTGGGCTCCCGTCTTTCTGATTCTGGGCTGCCCCCCCTTTTGGAGGCAGTCACCAGAATTGATTCGGGAAGTTTGGGAATCCTCTCTTAATGCTTGATTCCCTGGATGCTCATTCTGGGGTTCAAGGATGAGCGATACTGAATCAGTCCCCACACCCACCCAGTCTTCATTTAAATCTCTTGGGACCCATTTTTCTTTGGGAGGATTCCCCCCATCCCTGAAGGAGAAGATCTTTTCCCCAGAATCCTCTAAGGATTCTTCCCCTTCAAATTGGAGGACACTAACTTTCTCCACAAAATGGGCCTTTTTGAGGTCTTTATTTCTCCTACCCACCCTCTGTTCCTTGGGTTGCAGATGTTCAGGTGCAGGAGATTTTGGTTCCGGTTCCTAGGTGTCCAGGGGATTTTCACAAGTGAGGAAGGAAGCTTCCTCTACGGCTTTACACCTCCCGTCTCCCCGTGCCTCCTCCTGTGGAACCGGTGAGTTGTCAGGGTTCTCTCACCGTCATTGTTCTTGGGTCCAGACCCTTGGTTTGTGGGGTTCTGAGCCGCCATGTTCATCTGAGGGTTCTGTTGCGCCTTCAACATGTGACCCAGACCCTGGGTAAGGTTTTGGACCTGGTGCTCCAGATGGGACACCCATTCCGGCTGGTACGGGGGTCTCTGTTCAACTCTAGGTGGATCACAGGAAGGGTAACTATCCCTTCTTCCATAGTACCCTGGATATTGTGAATTTTGGTAACCCTCCACCCTTGGCCTCCCTTCTCCAGGATTAGGTTGTCTGGGATCCTGAAAGCGGGGAATGAAAGAAGGGTTGTCCTGCAGGTTGGGGTTTTGTTGGTACCGGGGAAAGAAACTTAACCCAGCATTTGGGGGATTACTGCCCTCCTGGGGGAAGTTAGGAGGGAAGTTTCCCGGGGCGGTACTTACCTGATTGGACCCTCCCTGGAACTTGGGGAGTCCATACATACCCCAAGATTGGTCGGATGCCCTTTTATCGGCGACTGATATAATCAGGGGGGTTAGGGGTCCCATTAGTGGGATTACCTCCCTGACCGCCACCTGTTTGTGACTGGCCTGAAGGCTTTCTGGATCACTGATTTTGCTGATTTTGTGTAGGTACATTTTAGGCACCCCCATCTCTAGGTCTAAAATGGGGCAACCTTCACCTACGCCACCTTAGCAGCAGCAGGGGTGTTGGCTGGTTTGGGGTTCTTGGCCAAATGTTTATTTTCTGCAAGTTTTTGGACCTCATAAATGTGGGTCGCCTGCTTTATGACCCAATCCAGAGATCTTTTGTCATGAAAATCCCTCACCAGCTGGGTCATGATATACTTGGGGAGTGCTTGAAAGAAGGTGGTTACAAACTCCCTGCTATCTGCGCTCACCCTCCTAGTGGTATGGGCAAAGTCGCGTTTGAGCTCCTGCACAAATTCTTGTTGGGCCTGATCTTTCCCGCACTGCAGATTGTAGGCCGCTTTGCGAGCCTCTAGGGGTTTCTCTGGGTGGAAAAGTGTTTCAAGATGGCTGCCCTGTAGGTGGACCGTCTTGAATGGTTCTGGTCCTCCAGTCCACCAAAGAAGCTGGAGTACTCGGGGAAGAATGTCCATTTTACATACTCTGTGCAGTTTGGGTTGTCTTTCAGATGAGTGTCCTTCATCTGCTCATAGAATTCCAAGTGTTCCTAAACAGAATATTTTGCATTTTTATGGTATGGGGTTATGAAACTCCTAATGGCCTTAATCTGCCTAATGGGGTCTTTTGTCATAACTCTCTTGAGTTTGTTTGCCTTCTTTGACTTAGCCACCTGAGTCCACTCGCCCTCAGAGTTAGATGTGCCACTGCTTGAGGTCCCCTCATGATCATCTACACACTCCCTGATGCTGCGAGCTTGAGAGCGGCTCGGAGAGCGGTGGGGCCTAGTCTCTCCCCTCCTGTGGTGCTCAGGAGAGTAGTATTCTCACTCTTCCCTGCCCCCAGGGTTGGCAGAGTATGCCCCCACTGCCCTAATTGGGTAGGGGTCTTTCAAATGTTCTTTTGGGGCCTCATTTCATTTAGTTTTTCATCAGATTGAACCAGCTGGTCACTTGGGTCTAATTCCCTGACTCTCCCCGCATAGGAGTCTTCCTTGTCAGAGACATCAGCCTTAATGTTTGAATATCTATTCAGGGACGCCCATCCATCAATTTCGGGGGGCGCTGATCTGTCAGTTCCATCATGCTAAACCTATTGAATTCTGCCGGCCTCATGGTTTCCGGCTCATGTGAACCGGTAGACATGAAGTTGGCAGTGTTCACAGTATTAAATGGGTTTGAGTCCCTTAGTACAGAGGTCCTTATACTATGATCAGGGGTTACCTGTCCCTCTCTACCTGTTCGGGGTCCCTCCAGTTAGGATTAAATCTAGTACCCTCTTTCTCTAACCTCGCTAGTTTCTACTTCTCAGCCCCTGTTTCTTGATAATAAGTACAGATCTGAGCCTTCTGTTCAGCTATCAAGGCTTTACTGGCCTCTGTGACCCGCTCCTGCGCTGCCACTTGTTTGTGAAGCCCATCATTCTTTTCACAGAGGGCCTTGTTGTCTCTCAGCGCTTCTTGTATGGTTTGGGAATAATGAGACAATTTCTGTTGCAGGAGACACACCTCCTGAGTTTTTGCATCTTTGGTCTGGGTGTTCTCTTCAAGAGCATGTTCTACCCATCTGGCGTGCTCCAGTAGATTCCCATACTCTGTTTTGAATTCCTTTAGTTTCTGGAGGGCTAACTCACTTCCCTGTGACTCTATTTTTAATTTGCTTACTTCCTGGCCTAGGGCGTCTCTCTCCTGACTTAGGGTGCCTCTCTTTTTTTTAATTGTTTTAGCTGATCAAACAAATTCAATTCACTGTGAAATTACACAAAACAAGATTTTCTTATTAAAACTAACATGTTCAATCCTTTTTAAAAAAAAATACTCCATTTACATTTCACTTTTGGATCTAGACTATATCCACACACTGCTTTATACAGAATCATAAAACAAATCAACTTGTTTGGGACATGAGAATCCAAGTAATTCTTTTAAAAAATTGACCACTGCAATACAGATAGACATTTGATGGGCCTCATTACGACCCTGGCGTTAACCATGGCGCTATTAGCCGGTATTTTACCAACTCCGCCATGGTGAATGGCGGCATTACCGCCCCATTCCAAGGTTGGCGGGGCGTTAATTCCCCATTCACCATTGGCCCTTCCCCATTCCCATTTTTGCCCCCATAGGTCTCAATGGGAATGGGGAAGGCAGTAATTATGGTACCGCAAATTGCGGTACCGTAATTACCTCGAAAGTCCCTTTGTGGGTTCCTTCCTTAACGGCTGATAAAACCAGCCGTTAAGGTCGCGACCCGCAAAGGGACCTCGTAATTAGGCGCTAAGAGTTTAACGGCGCTGATACCTTTTATGGCACCGTTAACCCCTGACCGCCTGGGTCGTAATGAGGCCCCATGTGCCTGAAGGAAAAATTCCCATATTTCATTGTCATTCAATGTGGTGAAATTCTTGTAATATTTACTTTCTGATTAGCATTCTCATAAACTCTACAGGCATTACATATTTCACTGATAAGTTTTCGTTTTGCTAACACTTCTTTAGTTGGCCATAAGTCTAGTCTAAAACGTAAGAAATCCAATCATACAGAGACTGACGTAGACAAGAGCAAATATGGCTCACATATTCCAAGTTTTTTATCTATGCATTGATTATTCTCATAGCTTTTGTATGCCCGACACTGCTCCGAAGTATGGATCCAGTCCCGCAAATACACTTTTTTCTTAGCTCTCTCTGGATCATCCAAAAGAGTGGTCAACGAGAGGTCAGCCAAGGTCATGATATCAAATACCTGATCACGCCATTGAGCGGCTAACCTCTGTCTAGAGATATTGAGCTATCAACCAAAGCAAAGTTTTAGAGTTTTTAGCCAGTATGAACTTTCTAAACAAGGCACACTGTTGCCACTGGAAGATGGCATTTAAAGAGGTAAGGCCAATCTCATAACGTATGCGTGCTATTGGAACGCATTGTGGTAAACTTAAGATCGATCTCCAGTATTTACCTTCCAGCCTTTGTAAGTTTAGATGCTTAGTATTAATCCATGTTTCCAATCCATATAATAAAATAGGGACTGTATTGGCTTTATAGTACGAAATGGCTGATTTTACGGAAAACTTTCCATATTTTCTTAACAGTAGCTTTGTTTGAGAGATGGCTGTCACCAATTTAGCTTCCATTGACTGTATGTGCACTCTGTCTAGGTCCCGACTATCAATTTGCATACCCAAATACGTATATGTCTCCACAATATCAAGCTCTGAATTTTGCAGGGTCCATTTCAATTTGTTACGCTTCACGTGTTTGGCATTGCAAATCATAATCTTAGATTTTTTGGTGTTGAACTTTAGCTGGTTTTCATCTAGATAGATCGATAGAGCTTGAAGTAGATTGTGCAGTCCTATTGGAGTCTTTGAAAGCAACACCAGGTCATCAGCATAGAGCAGTGCCATTACCTTCTCAGACCCCACTCCTGGAGCATCCGCGATTACCTGGCTAAACGCTTCTGGAATATCATGGAGGAAAAAGTTGAAGAGGGCTGAGGCAAGTATATTAAAACTTGCCTCAGTCCCCTTGTAGAGTTAACTACTGTAGAGAGCATCCCCTAGTTGTTTAGCCTAACCTGAAGCAATGTATTAGTGTGCAGTTCATTAATAATATCCACAATAGTAGCAGGACAATTTGCTGATTGCAGTTTGTTAATCAGAATTTTCCTTGAAATTGAATCAAATGCTGCATTGAAATAGATGAGGGTCAAATATAATGGTCTTCCAGTGGCATGATGCTGGAGTTTGATTGTATACAGAGTTGTGAGATTTATTGCCGTGCCCATACCAGCTATAAAGCCGGTCTGATGAGGATCTTGCTTACTCTGACTCAATGTCCACCTATTGAAGTCTCGTAATACAAATTGTGTATAGATTTTTCCTGCCAAATCCAGAAGCGAAATAGGTCTATAGTTCCCAGCTTTTGCTCTATCTCTTTTTTTTTAAATTGGGAGGACTATAGCTTTGCGCCATGCAGATGGTATAAATCTTTTTGCAGTGACATTGGCAAATAACTGTGCCAGAATCAATGCCCAGCTGTGTGGAGGAGTCTTCAACATCTGGTTGCTTAGTCCATTTGGTCCAGGGGCTCTTGAACTGCTTGTTTTTTTAATAAAAAGTTCAATATCTTCTTCTGTCATATCCATGTACCAGGGAGTATGGGACGTTGGTCTATTCTCAACTAGAGACCATGTAGAATTGTCGTAAAGTGCAGAAAAATGCTCTACCCATTCTTGTTCTGGAACGCCATTTATCTGCATGTGTGCACAAGAAGTTCCGGCCGCTTGATTGAGCATGTTCCAAATTAACGCTGTGTTCTTAGTTGAGATAATCCGTAAAACATTCTCTCCCTCTTGCTGGAATCTGAAGGCTTGTCGTAAGCGGGTCCAATTTCTATATTTGCATTTTGCTGAACAAAGGGCAGCTATTCTTTCCTCTGGGGGCAAGTTGCTACATGCTTTCTTCTTTCGCTGTAATTCCGCTTTCTTGTCCCTTTGAGCTATTCCAAAACCATATCTTTTCTGTGATTTTATACATTTTTGCTCCTTGTTTTTAGAGAACACAATGAAGAGAGGGAGTGCTGTGTCGTAGGTCAAGATCCCGCCCACATGATCATTGTTTATTAACAAGGCCTCAACTCTGACAAGTTCTCCTCGTTCCATATAAATCGATTATTCAGCGTTAGCTGTGGAGTATAACATGTTCTTTCCTCCACAGAGTTTTCCTTTCCCCAGGACCATTGTAGCACTAGTAAATTGTGGTCACTAACTACTTGCTTTATGATTTCGAATGTGTCGACCATATTATACAGCTTCTTATCTAAGTATATATAGTCGATGATACTACTCACAGACCCTCTAGACCATGTGGGACGAGGCGGCACATCTTCAGGCAAGGAGCCATTTACCATCAAGAGGCCTCTCTCTTCCATCAATGAACTCCATGTCACTCGAGGTTCAACCACTTTAGTTTTGTCACCCAAGCATCTCAGGTTTAAATCTCCAGTGATAATTGTATATGAAATTAAGGGCTCCGCCGAAACCGTATCCAACAGGAGTCGTAGGTCAGGAAAGAAAATGCTGTCTGTCATGGCCGCTGGATTCCTATATAGATTGATTAATGTGATAGCCCTATCATGAAAGAATATTTTTACGAGTTGCATAAAATTATTTGTAGTGACCCATTCCTGAATAGTCAATTCTGAACTTGTTTTAACAGCGATCATAAGTCCAGAAGTTGGCCGGCCTTTCTGACCCACCATGGCTTTAAGAAACACAATATCATGATCATCCCATGCTGGTTTACTGAGGAGCCACATCTCCTGTAATGCAATAATGCCATATTCATTAATAAAACTTTGACTTCTATCATATGACTAAGGTGCGTGTGTCCTCGAGTATTCCAGGTAGCTAGTTTGATAGAGTGTTTCTGTGAGCTCCTTAAGGATTTGCTAGCTGAATCTTGAATGCATAGTTATGCAATATAAGTGTTCAGCGTTTTAGATGTGATTGACTTTGAACAAGCACATCCACATTCATCACTAAGAATGCACTTGTTTTTTACAACATCCATTTCCGGTAAATCTTGCAATACCGTAAAGCCAATGGTGTGCAGTTCTGCTTTAGCTAGCCAAATAGTATTCAGGACAACTCAAGAAGTTATCCGAAGCCTTACGGTCGTGGGGTTATATAAATCTGGAAATTCGACTTGTGCTATATCTCCTGTTGTAACGTCTTCCAATCTGGGAATGTCTTCAAATAAGCTTAGAATACCATTTCAAGGTATATTGTTCAAATGGTGCGGCTCGACAACTCATAATCAGCGTGTGGATATTTGCACTTTGATGCTTATTCTTTTTTTCCTCATTTATTAGGCCATGCTTAAGGGGGGCAGCTGTGTCTTTATGTGGCTAGGATCATTGGAAAATCTAAGGCAAGGATTTCAGAGTCTGGGTTTTAGTTCCCCAGTCACAATTAGTCATCGAAATATTTGAAATAGATTTTAGGGCACCTACAGTCAGTGAGCGTCCGTGGTTCTCCCTTTTGTGAAGTTACCACTTCAGCCTCTAAGCCTAATTGACTCGACGGCTGCACTGACTGGAGTGACATATAAGCATCGACCGCATCCCTAATGTCTTTCCTTCGATCTTCTTGCGCTTGCATCACAGCATTCTTATCCACAATGTGTGTATTAGTTATATTTGCAGGCTTGGATGGAAACGCATTTGGCTGATTTCCTTTTTTTTTTAATCAGATATCATTTCTGCCACTAAGTCATCCAGAGGGTGCCTCTCTGTTCAGGCAGGTCATCCCTTTGTTTCCTGATGGTATTGAATTTCTGGCACTCTTCATCAAATTCTGTTTGAGAGTGGAGGTCTCTCAAAATTAACTTATTATTTTCCTCTTTCAATTTCTCTATCTGATCTTGTAGGGTAACAATCTGCTCTGCGCAGACCCTGTTATAGGTTAATTGTTGAGTCAGCTTCTGTTGACTCTCACCATTTCCTGACACTCTAGTCTTACTGCGTCTAATTGGGTCTCTTGCTCTACATTATTCTGTTGTTGGAGGGTCAAGTCCTCTTTTAATTATTTTATGTAATTGCCAGATTCTACCTCCAACTCTTGGCTCTTGTGTAATTTTTGTTCCGCTAATTTTAGTTCAGCCTGGATTTGATTTAAAAGTTCAGATTGATTCTGCGCTAGAGTTTCATTTTCCTCCTGCTTTTCCTGCATCACTCCCGTGAGGAGATACATGTGGGCCGCAATCCTGACAATTTTAATTTGCTCCTCTTTAATTTTTGGGGTCATATATAATTCACGCCATGTATCCAGGTTCATGGCAGTGATCTGTTGTGTTATTTCTTGTAGCCAGACTTTTTCATCCTGTTCTGGCCACTCACCTCGAAAAATAGCTTGTGCTGAAGGTGCTCCCTAGCCATATTGATTTCTACTATGGTCATTTTGGACATGTTATTTCTTTACTAATTTATTTATTTATATAAGGTTAACCTATATTCTGTTGCTTTTCTGTCTATTTTGGGGTTGATTTTAGTTTTACTTTTAGACACAGGCCTGGTACTTAGAGTATTTATTTTGGGAGGCGCTTGTACAGTGTAACCCAGTATTCTCACCACACAAAGTATTACTACCTTTCAGGTTAGTCTGCTGTGTTAGACTGTCACGGGTGGCAACCAAGACCCAAATCCTGGGTAACGCGCCCCCAAGTTTGTTAAGGATTTCAATCAAGCGACACACACCTTGGTCTCGGCCTAGTATGTAGTGCACAATTGAGATCCTTTTCTCCTTATTTTATGCAGATTCAATTTTGAGATGGTACACCACTCATATCACACCCCCTTTTCAAATACCCCGGGTCACAATGGACCATTAACCAGGCTGGTTGGAAAATGCAATATTTATTTATTTCTTTTAAAATTCAAAAGAAATCATACACTTTTTGATATGGGGAACCAATCCCCAATGGGTTGATAATTACAATGAGGATGTAAGCAATACACTTGGTTTAAGCCTCTAGTGGAACATATACACAGCACAGCGGAATAGGAACATTTTTTGATTTAGGAAAGATAGCACCCAAGTTAGAATTTCCCCCTGCAATCTTCCCTCACAAATAATCAATTCTGAGTGGATAAACAGAAGCAGCAGGTTATCTGGAATGAGAAACAGGAAACGGAATCCAAATTTGACCTTCCCGCCCCAATTAAGAGAGATAAACAGATTTGAAACCCCTTGCAATGTTATGAAATGACACGTGGAAATTGACAAATAAATGATGTATGTGTGTTAAAAACCTTGAAGCAAATATAATTCCTTACTAAAGCAACAATGCAAAGACACTAACAATCACAAAGAATGGATTACCAAAAGCATACAGTTTGGAAATGAGTGGAAAGTTTAAAACAGATTGCAGCCAAATGACACGGGTAAAAGTTGCATTTTTTCAATTACCGCCTTAAATTACCCTAACGGTTTTTAATAAAAATGGGTGAAATACATTGATTTGGAGTACGCTTCTTGGGATGGGGGATAGAGGTATATCACAGGGATATTCTAGAAGTGAAAATAGGTCTCCAGCTATGAAACTGGATGAGTTATGCAAGATATAAAAACGTTCACTTTGAGTAAAATGAAGCCGTGAAATAGGAAAGGAAATGAGTTGTGACAAGAACAGTTTTACTTTAAACTAGAGTAGTCAGGCTAAACCACCAAAGAGGGACACAGTAAGATCCAGGGTTGATTCGTGACTTCAACCCTGTCATCCCAGTGCCCAACCCTGGCAGAAACCAATCTGATCACTCGAAATCTGACTAATGGCATAGGATTACACAAGACAAAATTGAAAAGAGAGATGACGCTAGGAGTAGAAATCAAGGGCAGGGTTGCGCAGATAATTCTGACAGTTTTAACAAGTTATCAGGATAAGGATAGGATGGCTTAGAGAGTGAGATATGGACAAAGGCAAGACAAGGTATACTATGGGTCTCTTTGGGGTGGTGATTTATACTCACAGTCCACTTTTAGTTTTGGGATTTTTGGACCATCAACGTTTCTGGTCACTACACAGCAGTGCGCCTGGCAAACAGCTGGGCAGTTCTGGTCACCGGATGGCAAGGACTGGAATGGCAAATCTGGTCACTGGATACTAAAGGTCAGCTGGATGGCAGGATGGCAGCAAGCATGCAGTTAGTGGGCAGCAAGCCAGGCTGGTTCAGGATGCAAAAGGTACCACAGCTTTCCCCTTTTTACTGTGGGATTAGTGGGTTTGCAGAATTGAGGCCTTGCTGGGGTTTTGCAGTGGGCCCTGGAGTAGGGTCAGCAAGGTTTTGGCCTTGTAGTGGGGTCTGGTATCTGGATGATGAATGGAACAGGAACGCAGCGCAGGAAATTCAGGAAGATTGTGTGTGAAGAGTCTTGTCAAGGACTCTTATTTATAGTGCATAGTGACATCATCAAAGTATATGGCTGAGCAGGGTCTGCTAAACTCGCCTCTACCATCTGCATTGGGCAATCAATGTTGGCTGACTGCCTCCCCTATATGTGACTGAGTTTAGGGGTTGTACTTTTATGAGGTGAAAAGACTTTCCACAGACATTTTTGCCAAAAATCCGTCATAACAGAATGTATACATTTGTACAGTTGTGGCATATTACCCAATGACATGAGCAGGTTACATATTTTATGCAGACCATTCCACTCCAACTCTGAACTCTGTGAGACATTGTTTCACCCCTCTGATACATTTTGGTAATTTTGAGTATGAAGGATTCAGCCTAAAATTCCATTACTTTATACACATGTGTGGTTTATCATAAGGGATGCAAGCATACAAATTTGCATTGTTATCATTGATACTTTTCTTATAATCCTCAATACCTTGCCATTTCTATTCCCCAGGTGTCAGTGACTTCTACAATGTCTCAAATTATAAAACACAAAATCACTTTTAAACTGCGAGATTTTTACATTTTTACAAAGTCTTGCTGCAGAGATAAAAGTCTTTAAAGTTTACTTATAAAATATTCTTTGGAAGCAAATGGCAGTCCTTTGTCTGTTACTGGACCATTATTTTCTTTCTTCTGCTGCCACCAACTGTCATTTCCTTCAAAGCAAGGTGGGGGTTTTCCAACTTGATTGAAGGTTTATTGCCCCTTCCCACTTATCACTTCCTTGTACTGGAAGATTCATTGTCAGTGGGTTCAGCCTAGACTAGATTATTTCCAACCTAGTAATTATCATTGGGGTGTTAGTATCTGCTGAGAGTTTATGGTGTGGCTCCCTTCCTTAGGGGGAAGCTTTAGCTCTACCATCTGAAATATCCTGTTTTTGAGAGCTTGCAAATTCATCCCAAGCAGTTTAAATCCTTTATTTTCTTATATTTGGTCCTGAATTAAAACAAACATATGTAATAAAATAGCCCATGTGTGTATTATCACAAGCAACAAACCCCTTCACATTGCTAGGTAATGGCAGATTTCATTCCACAGTTTACTTTTTAAACTGGCATTTTTCTCCTTCAGTTTTGCAAACGCCCATTTGTTTACACATGGTGCAAGCTGGCATTTCTTTTTAAGTTCGATTTTTCATCTCCATCAGATTCCCACACTGTCTTGCAGCTATAGTTATTTTCTTGAATGCAGGAGTTTTGTCTGAAGCCCAGATGCATTGAAACTGACATGGCTCAGATAGCTGGAGTTCCTTTGTACCACTGAGCTTTGATACTTTGTAAAGAAAATTAACGTGTTTTCCTGTGCGAGTAAAAGTGGAGTTCCTTGTTGATTTTGACAGTGCCTGTCATTCAGGAATCATGCCTGGTTTTGCTTAAGCACAATGAGATATCATGGGCATGGCAGGGTCTTATTAATCACAGTGGTTTAAGGAAGGACAGATGGAAATAACGTCAGAGCAGCATTTTTCTTTAAAGGTGAAACAAGTTTCCTTTTTGATGGGGATTTTGGGCTTTCAGCAAAGCAACATTGCTTTTTCACTTTCTTCCTTTTGTACATGTCAGCACACACTGGCATGCTCTCTCGGTGTGTTCCCTGGTTCCATCCTGCCTGATGTATCCTTGGAAGGATGGTGCATCCATTTTTTTTGTTGCTGCAGAATGCAGTTTTGAGGCCATGGTGCTCTCAGAAGCCAGTGCTGCCATTTTGCTGTGTGTGCGCAAATGCAGCTTGGTGATCTGGAGAAATACTGTTGAGTGGGTCAATATATCCCACACATCATTGAATTCCCCTCCTAACAGGATATCGCCCACTGAATGGTCATGGAGATATTGACCTGTTGCCTAAAATCGGGGCAACTACATTGCAAATCGTTTCTTCCGTGTTCTGTATTCCAATGTTGATAGACACTATTCTCCCTTCTCTATCCGCATGATGGGTCAGGACTGTGACGGGTACGTGTTGTGTAGTGAGACTCCTGAAGGCAGAAGGTAAGTTCTTCAGAGGTTCCTTTAATCAGCCACAGGTCACATGAGGTTCAGAACAAGACAGGTACAACATAGGGTAAGAGGGTACAGGAAAAGAGCCCACTAATTCCCACCACCCAGGCTCACATCTCCAACTGCCTGGGTGCAGAGCCCTTTTCACATACAAACATTCTCTCTCCCAGGCATCCAGGAAAGACAAGACACCACAGTAGGTTCTTCTTAATTAATATGACCAGACCCCGAGACGTAGTGTTATATGCTGATGCAAATGCCTGTTCCACCCAACCTCTGAACAACTTCTGGGCATTGTCTAGAGTGTGGTGAGTTTCTTGCAATAACTTGAACGGCTGAACATTTTGTATATACTTGTGCGTACCATAAAATAAGATGTGAAAACAATTGTCAAAACACAGAAACATCCCCTCTGTTCAGAAGTTGGACAATTTCCACAGCTCCCAAACCTGAAAGACAAATCTAACCCGCCAATACCCCTCCTCTCTCCCCCTAGATAAATGATGAGTACTAAAATCTTAAAATCAGGAAAAAGAAAGTAAAAAATTGAAAATGCACAGATTGAATGAAATCAACACCAATATATGTCCCCTCTTGGCCTTACCAAGTCCCCACATCTTTAACCCCACATCTTTAACCACAATGACAGGAATGCAATTCATGAGACTTGGCGTCGGTCAGTGGGGAAAGCAGAGACAAAAGTAAGAACTAATCAGTGTCTAAACAGTTTCAAACATTTCAAAATCATTGAACATTTAAACAATGTGCTTCTCACTAGTAATATTTTACATGCAGAGTAATCCATGTATCGAGTCCGATGTTCACTGTGAATGGAGCACATGGAGAAACATAACCATTCCAAGCAATGAGAAGGGAATCCCTGCATGACTAGTGAATACACTGCTGGATGCGCATCACTGATTCTCAGTGGCGATGGCACTTGGCAACCCAAGTTGCTCACTACTCATTGGAAGCGCTGCTGTGGGGCTGTCTTGAGTTAAACAGGCGCTGCATGGCTACACTAGAATAAACTCGAACAGTGCCCATGGGTATGGAATGCGAACTCACACGTTAACAAAATGACAGCGAAGTTGACCACATTTTGCTCCCTACTAAAGTATATAACTGGCTTTCCAGGCTTCAGGTAGATGGTGGAAGAGAGAGTCAACCTAGCTGATGCCTGTGTGACTCTGGAACAGAAGCAAAAGTTGAAACAAGTTTTCTTGGATTTCCAAGATCTCTTTGCGGTAGACTCATATGACTGTGGTCGCACCGACATCCACACAACAACAATTCCCACGGACCCTTGCATGACTCCAGTGTTTGTGAAGCAATATCGCTTGCCTCTCGCATCCATGGAGTCCCTTATTGAAATAATTAAGAACCTTGAGTCCCGGGGAATAATCTGTCCAGTCCACAGCACTTTCAATAATCTGGTGCTTGGAATATTGAAGCCAAACGGCCAGTGGAGACTCTGCACCAACCTTAGGGAGCTCAACAAATGGGTCCATACTTCCCAATGGCCTCTGCCCTACATTGACCAAGGGCTGGCCCAGATCCAGGGGTCACAGGTATTTACTGCAATAGACCTGACCAATGGATACTGGACCGTGCCTGTCAGTAGGGAGGACCAATACAAACTGGCTTTTACCTTTGGGGGCCAGCAGTACACCTGGACCCGGACTCCCTTCGGATACCTAAACTCCGGCAATGAATTCAACATTTTCCTACATAAGGCCATGCCCGACTTGGGTGCGAGGGGTAACCTGGCTTATGTAGATGATGTCCTCATCAAAAGTTCATCTGTGGAAGAACACATAGTGGAGATCCGTTATGTTCTGACACAGTTGAGGGCCGACGGAGCAAAACCTTCCTTTCAGAAGGCACAGTGGTGTAAACCCTTGTTAATTTCTTGGGGCATGAGATTACTCCTCAGGGTCTCTGTCCCCAAGAAAAGAAAGTGGAAGCACTCTGTGGGAACTAAGGAGCCTCCTTGGACTGACTAATTACAGCAGAAAGTTCATTGAAGGCTACGCAGAGATCACTAGACCCCTGATTCATCTCTTGAAGGGGGGGTCAAGTGGGAATGGGGTCCAGAACAATCCGAGGCAGTAAGACAACTCAAGAGAAGCCTCTCAAGCGCCTTGCCTAGCTTACCCTGTCAGAAACAAGGAGTTCCTCCTGGAGACAGGGTTCTCTAATATGTGCTTGACGGCAGTATTATACCAAAAGCATGACAAGGTCAATAAAGTAATCTCCTATGCGAGCAAAACTTTATCCTCTGTGGAGGAAAAATTCAACGATTGTGAGAAGGCACTCCTGGCAACGGTGTGGGCATTGAAGAATTACCGCCCGTTTATCCAGGGGGAACACATCATAGTGGAGACTCCACACCAGCCTCTGCAATATCTCCAAAGTGACAGAATCCAGGCCGGAAATGTGAGTAATTCCCGAATTACTTCCTGGATTCTGTCAATGCAAGGCTTTCCTGTGGAGGTCATATATGGCCAAAACAAGAAGAGTCCCCTCGCGCAAGGTCTGGCTGACTTGCATGATTGTGCCAGAGAAAACTGTCTCGAGGACGAAAGTCTAAAAATCAAGGACAACATGGAGGCATACCTTAATTCCCCACACAAAGTCTTTGAAGAAGACAAGTGTGAGGGAATGCCCACTGTCTATGTGGATGGATGCTCTTACCATGTTGACAACAACGGGGAGAAAGAACTGGTGGCTGGCGTAGGGAATGCATGTGTGAATGAGTTTCCAGAACCCTCCACTAGATACAAAATTGGTCCCTGAAGTAGTCAGGTGGCAGAATTGATGGCTGTGCATCAGGCCATCCTCACTGCCGTCCAACATCAACTCCACGAACTGGTCATAATCACATATTCGGATTATGTACGGAACGGGTTCATGGAGCACCTGGTTAACTGGAAAACCAGAGGCATGCTATGTGCTAATAACAAACCTTTGAAACATGGGAAGTTAATTCAAAACATTGATGATCTGGTCACCTCGAATGGGATGACCATCTACTGGAAGAAGATCAAGGGTCACTCCAAAGTAGAGGGACCAGACAAAACTGGAAATGACTTAGCTGATCAGATGGCCAAAACTGGGGCCATTCAAGGTGATCTAATAGAGATTGAGTCCCTGTTGGGGAAAATACAGGTCACTGCTATCACTAGGTCCCAGACAAATGCTCACAATGATCTTTCAACTGCACAATGGAGTAAGGAGACCCCTGATGCTGATTTGATTACAGCTCAGAAGGGGGATCCAATAATTGGTAATTTTTACCAACACATTGAGGACCCTGAGAACTTTCCCCTGATGGATACCGATTACACTGGGAAAGAGTGTTGATGAAATGTCCAAAGATGTTCCGAATCCAAGACGGTTTGTTGGTAAGGAAATCCCAAGCTGGCCATGATCAGTGGTTGGTCCCTACCTCATTCCGAAGCCTGATGTTAAGTCACGCCCATGATGCAGCCACCGCCGGTCATAGGGGGTTTCACACACCACTGGAAATCTTAAGAGAGGTTGCTTACTGGCCACACATGGGGCAGGACCTCGAACAATACTTGAAGGGGTGTCTTGTGTGTGCACAATTTCAGCCAACATCCCTAACACACCGGGCGCCTCTCCAAAAGAGGGGGATGACACTGCCATGGTCAGATTTACAAATCGATTTCGTAGGCCCTGTAATTCGCTCGTCTAGAGGAAACAAGTACATGTTGACCGTCACATGCTTGTTTACCAAGTGGGTGGAATGTCTCCCGGCCCCAAATTGCAAGGCAGAAACAGCAGCTGCCCTGATGATTAACCACATCTTTTCCCGTTTTTGTCTACCTCAAAGGATTGAGTCAGACAGAGGTAGCCATTTCACCAGCGAGGTAATGACAAAGATGTGGGAGATACTGGGGGTTAAAAGGAAGCTACATATTGCTTACCGGCCAGCTTCTTCTGGAGCAGTAGAGAGATACAACCGAACCATTGTGAGCATATTAAAAAAGTTTGTGGCAGATTCTGGGCCATGTTGGGATATCCGATTACCTCTGGTCCTAATGGCCATCAGATCTACCCCTTCATCTGCAACTAAAATGTCACCATTTGAGTTGATAACCGGACGCAAGATGGTGCTTCCCCAGCATTTGCTCTACAGGACCCAAGAGCAGACGCTGATAAATGCCTCCACAACTCATGAGTATGTGGAGAATTTAAGGAAACACCTTCAGCATGCTTTGCCTATGCTCAGCAGAATCTAGAAAGATCAGCTGATAGCATGAAAACCCACTACGACCTGAAGACCAGGAATATACTGTGGGAGACCGGGTCTATCTATACAATTTCCAAAGAAACCAGGCCAAACAGCGAAAATTTTTGACTACATGGAAGGAACTGTTTGAAATTATAGACAAAATCTCCCCTGTAGCCTATAAGATCCACATCCCCAAAGGTAGTCTGGTGGAAGGGGAAGACAAGTGGGTACATATAAATCAGCTAAAGTGTTGCCATCCCAGGCACACAATGCAGCAACTGGAGGTGTCCTCTGCAATACCAGAGGGGACCGCTCCAGATTAATTCAGTTCCCATCCTAAAATATCCCACATATTATGATTTGAAAAACAAAATGTTTCATGTTATATCTTGTTTTAAAATAAGACTGCAAAATGTATCTTGATTTATAAAATGTACATGCCGCCCCACTAGATCAATAGTGGGGGAGAAATGTCTACGAATAGGTATTGCTGCTTTTGCTTTATCATCCTAGGAGAGATGAAACCATGGAGACTGACCAAGGAGGACGACCCGGGGACCGGGAGCAAAGATCTGAGGGGCCCGGGGTACCGCCCAATCCTCCCATCAGGACAAGCAAGGAGAACTGATTGATCGACTGGAGGGAGGAAAAGATGCTGAACTGTGCCATCTACGGAATTGGAAGAAGATGAGGCGAACATCCCAGATCTTGCGAGTTCCATCAGTGAAAGATCAGAATGGCCATCGCAAGAGGGGGGGGCTTGTGGGATGTTTTTACCCATGCATCCAAGCCCTACCATAAAACTGTGCATTACTGGCATTGAAAACATCATGATGGCCAGGACTCCCCAGAGAGTGCACAGGGAAAACATGAAGAATAGGCTGCCACCCATTTATGCCTATGATGTGAGCACAGGAGGGCACTGCCTAAAACCACCATTGGGCTACACACACACTAGCCTGAAACCATTGGGAATGGCAATGCTGATTGCCAAAAGCAACCCAGAACTGTGGGGAATTCATTTTCTTAATGTCAAAAATGGATGCAATACTGGTGCTCACCACTATCAGAAAGCCGGCGTTTTAAAACCACCAGACTTTTGTGTAAAACTGAACAAATGAACCCAAACCAGGCCAAGGAAAGACTTGCTAACAGGTGGATACAACGTAAAACTATTTTCTGAAATGACTTGAAGGAAGTTAATATTTAATGTATATATAAAAAATAGCTGGGAATGTCAGCAGCTTAAGTGAATTTGGGTTTAAAGCCACTAAAATCGAAATGTTTAGAATAAATGAGTGACCTACTTGTGAGTGTCACATAGGTTGCAACTGTTAAATGTCATAGTTTTGAACTTAGAATCAGCATTCTAGCTGCATGTGCAAAAATTGTCAGTTTGATTTGAATGTAGAAAACTGGGAACTAAAGTGACATTTAGCTGAATTCTGCCTGACAACTACCCCCGATAGGAGTTGAACTGGCTCAACAACTCTTCCCAGGCCTGGCTGAATCCTGCTGTCCCCTGCCAAAAGGTGATGACACCTCTCTGATTGAATTAGGGGAGTGGCACCTGGGGACTACAGGAAACTAAACAAAGCACTGTCTCTGCTCAAGCAAATGTTATATTGGGGGGGGGGTCGTAAAATGGCTTCCTCTTGGGAGAAACTGGGAGGGGCAGTGCTTGTGAGAGCAAGCTGAGCTTGGGGGAAGTGGATAAACCAGAAATTCTACCATGTGCTTTGGAAAAACCACACCCCTTTGGGGCCAGAGCATGATTTTAAAAAGATGGATAATTCATAGTGCGGACTTGTAAAAATGATATAAATAACATCATCATTCTTGTGATTTTTCTGTGAACATTTTAAGAGGTGTTAGGACCCTGTGGTATGTTCCTGGGGATAGTAGCGGAAAAAAGGCTGTTACTCCAAATGTATGCATGTTAAAAATCTGACACTTTATCATCTGAAACCCATATCCCTGGTGCACATTTGTGTAAAATCTGGAAAGGTTTAGAGGTTGTTATCTGGATGAAAAGGCTAGAATTCTGTCATAAGTGGACAGGACATTGTACAAAGACAGGGATCGGATGGTTTGGTGCCACAGAAAATATGTTAACTGGACCTATAATATTAGAACAATGGTACTTAGATAAATATGTATTTGGGTCAGAAATAGATTTGTGTGCAATTTGACAAGGGGAGGTTCCTCTGACCATAAAACCTACAGCATCACTCTGACACTCCATTTCTTTCCCCCAATCAAGGGAGAGATGAAAGTTTGGCCAATGATAAGTGAGAGGGGCAGGCTTAGCTAGGCCCAGGCACACACCCATTTTCAAAACACATAAAAAGGAACATTGAAACCCGGGTAGAGACATTCACTTTCCACTTTCTTGCGGGACGCTTTGCCGGGAGACTCCAGACTTCAAATCCAGAACTTTACTTCAGAACTTGTAGAAGAGAGGCTAACCCACAAGCTGAGTTCTCTTCAGCAGGCCTCAAAAATAATTTGCAAACTATTCATCCGCCGGGCTGTGCGGTTTTCTGCTTGCTAAGAATCCACTTGATCCAGACCCGCAGAACCAGAGACCGCTGTATCCGGAACCGCTAGCAGAACCGATAACAGAACCAGAGACCCAGAGACCAGATCGCTGTGACGAACCGCTAGCAGAACCGATAACAGAACCAGAGACCAGATTGCTGTGAAGAACCGCTAGCAGAAGTCCAGCCAATCCTGACCCTATCGGTGACGAAGTCGCTTTCCTGTCCAAAATCTAGTGTGAGTACCCAGCTAGCACTATGCCAAAACCAATCTCTTAGTTTAAAATAATCTAATCCAAACTATTTTAGCCTATTAGAACTGCCTCCTAGAATCATGTCATTCTGTCATCTTTAAAACTGAAAACTGTCATCTGTCATTCTGAGCTTTAAAATTTCAAATCCGAAAAACTACCTTTACTAAATCGGCCGTATCTCCGGACCGTTTGTGCTAAGAGCGAGTTTTAACTGTCATCTTAAAGCTAAGATTCTAAGCTTTCCAACGAGCCTAGATCATCCTTATGGTGCCTGCATATTTGCACTCGACGCACGCGACTAATATTGCTGCGATTTTACATTTTGCTTAATTTCAGTCACGTATAAAAATATTTGTCTTTGCTTTCCATCCCTGAAATCTGTTTTCAACCTAATAACCATCCCTGAATCATTGATGGGGCTGGCCTGAACTGATTCAAAGTATCTTTCACCTACCCTGAACCTCCTATAGGGAATTAAAATCATTTTTCGCATATTTTGCACTTCTTTGCATACCACATCAAAGTATATTGCCTGTGTTTCAAACTCCTACCTGTTTTCATCTAAGCTTGCTAGGGGGGAACTGAATTATATTTGATTGCATTCCTGAGAACTGTATGCTCTCCTTTTCATCTCCTTACCTTGCATAAAGGGGGGGGGGGTGAATTGTCAAAGAAAAGTGATTACATTGTCTTTTGTTGAAGTCATATCAAGTTTATTTTCTGTACTGCATTTTCATTCATCATTGCATTGTCCTTGAAGCCATAAAAGCATTCTCAGCTACTTTATCCTCTCTATATCACTTCTAAGCCATCAAAAAGTGTCCATTGTTGATCACTATCATCCTCACAAGTGTGCTATCAAATATTAATTTACTACAAAAGTGTGATAGATATATATTGTTTAATTTTCAAATAAACCTTTTAAATTTGCAAAACAAACCTACTTCTTGGCTCAGCGGGGTCAGGGGGGATTCTGAGAGAGGGGTGTTATATAAGGGTTGTCATCCAGAGTAAATGAACTGGACATAAAAATACATCAATAAGGGCTTCCATCAGCATCCCAGACTAGGCATTGGGCCTCATTACACGGATGGCGGAGAACCATGGCGCTGTTAGCGCCATGGTTCATGCTGGTAAAATACCGGCACCGACTTGGCGGAAAGGGGAATTACCGCCCCATTCCAAGGTTGGCGGGGCGGTAATTCCCCCTTCCACCATTGCCCTTCCCCATTCCCATTTTTGCCCCATAGGGCTCTATGGGAATGGGGAAGGCGCTAATTACGGTACCGCAAATTGCGGTACCGTAATTAGCTCCCTGGGTCCCTTTGCGGGTTGGTTTTTAACGCCTGCAAAAAGCAGGCGTTAAATTCCCCAACCCGCAAAGGGACCTCGTAGTAAGGTGTTAAGGATTTACCGGTACTGGTAAAATACTGATACCGGTAAATCCTTACCGCCATCCGTGTAATGAGGCCCATTGAATTAGCTGTAGTGTTGAATTGAAGTCGCTTACAGGGAGAACCTAAAAGAGAGGTGAAAGTCAGGCAGGTCTGGTACCAAAGCATTTAACCAGTTTGTATGTGCTGGAAAAACTGATTTTGCCGAAACAGTAACAGAAATGAACAGTAAAAGGAAACATCCATTGCTCTGACACCCGAATGGTACCTGTTACAACTCCACTTGTCTCTGGGTATTATTTCCTTCAGAATAATACTTCGGCATTAAAATCCACTCCTACAGGCCTGTGCACACGCCGAACGTTCGTGCTGACTGAATTGTAAAGACGTGCGTCCCTGTTTATGAGGAAAGGACCTCAGCACGTCGTGCTGTGTGCTGACATCACCCCCCCAGGAAGCTTTCTCTTCATTCTTCATGTTCGGGCTGCCACGTCATCAAATGTTCGTAGGCCACATCACCCGAACAGACGCACTAATGATGCACCATTTAAGTCAATATTTGTTCAATTTAAAGAATGAAATAAATGAAGTAAACAAAAACCATGAAGGGAAATCGAAACAAAGTGTAGAAGTTCACACATCTGTACTGCAATCAGAGAAAGAGGGTAGATGCAAAATCACTATGCCATCATTCCGAAGCATTTTCCGGGCAGATGTCACTCAGCCATTTCACAGCCTCCTTTGTATACGCCATCATGAATGAATAGTTTGAAAATTGCAGGCTTTGTCAAGGATCGCTTTGACATTCCTGTCTTTGGCCAGAGCTCCCGCTTCCCGAAAGGCCCTTCCTTTATCCACAACATCCTTAGGCAAGTCAGGAAAATGTATAATAGGCTTATTCCTAAACATCACACTGCCTCTCCCCTTTGCCAATCATAAGATCTGTTGCTTCACACTTATTTCGGCGAAGACCCTACTTATCTGTCTACAGCGTCCTTGAATAACCTTACCAGCTCTGCATGCAGAGTCCACAGTTGATGATTTGATCACTGGAGCGTGGTACATTTCAGATAGCAGACAGACCAAGAACTCATTCATGTTTTTCCATCTTCCACATTTTCTTCCAGGCCTATAAATTGCAAGTTTTGTCCGCTGCTCTTTATCTCCATATGTCTTGCCCACAACTTACTCATGTCGCGTTTCGTCTCAGTGTACGCCTGGTAGCTGCCTGTTATTTCGGTTGACATGCCTACAGTGTCTTTTCCCACTTTGGATACCTTCATCTCTAGATGGCTAACCTTGTAGGAAAGATCTGAGAGGATGTTCTTAACATCGCCATCATCTTGTGCCACCTTCATTATCAAAGAATAGCTGTCCTTGATCCCTGGTGGTTCATGCACGTCCACTTCTTTAGGTGTCTTAGAAGATGAGTTTTCCAAATGCATTTTCTTTTTGCTAGTAAGGCTCATATTATCCGTAGTTTAATCAAAGCCAGGGGGCAGAAGCTGCAGGCTTATGCTGCTGCTTCTACAGCCAACATTCCAGAACAGGCCCGGCTTACCGCGCGATGCGGTGCACCAGCGCACCCCTTATTTTGTGCGCCCCTGTGCTCTTGTTTGTAATGTAATTTTGCAATGAATGGTGTGACTCCACTCCCATTCAGGAGCCAAGTATAAATATTGTGGAATTCGAAATGGGAGGAGCGTTTAACAAGCCCCATGCTGTGTAAAACAATTCCTCCAAGCAATTGAAATGACTATGCATTTTCTGTCACTGGTGACTTTGTCCCCATAGTACAGCTATAAAACCCAGAGAAGATGTATTTACGTTCCCATTAACACATTTGTGTACCAGCTAGAGTTGGGGTAGATATGTTGTCTAGTGCCTAATTTGCAGGCTGAGATCACATCTCCGCTTTGTCACTTAAACAAGGTGTGTGATCCTGGGAAAATCACTTAATCTGACTGTGCTTTTGCTGCCGGAATTGGCAGTCTGTCAAAGCGATTCAGTTCACAGTATGCATCATGCAAAAAAAGCCTTACTCAGGGTTTACTAGATTATAGTTATATTGAAGAAGTCAACAATTATGTGTTGTGGATAGTGCAAATGCTTACTATGTTGAAATGTAATAACCAGACAAATAAATATTGAATGTTTCCAAAGGAAAATTCATCAGATCAAAACATATTTGCAGTCCCCAATGTCTTAAGAAGGGTTATTGACCCTTGTTATGCATTTATTTGAGAGAACAGTCATTGCAAAATTAGATTATGCAACAAAAATAAACACTTTTGCAGCAGCAAAATCTTGGAGAATGTTCTTCAGACAATGAATGCATAGATGTGATAGTGAAATTGAGGTCTTGTTTGCAATATTGTTGTCTACTTTACTGTGCCTACTTATTACTTTTCAGTACTTTAAACTACAACTTAATATAACTATCTTTTGACTTTTAAGTATTTTAAATTACAAGTTGGTAAAACGTTCGTTTGTTTATATGCACTGTTGGGGAGAGGTTGCAGTGCGGGGTTGCCAGCATAGGAGTGCATTCTAGTGTTTTTGCTTTGGCCGCTATATTGTCTGGAAACACCCTGCAGACACTTCTCCCACAGACCTGGCATCTTTCCTATGTTCTGACACTATTGTGACCCAGAGCTAAATACATAGTTTGGTTAAAAGATTCCATACCGTAACACTTCCAGACAGTTTTTGAATGAAACATGGCATGTACTGCTTCCATTTTTTAAAATAATGCCACACAAACTAAATGCTATGCTTTTTTCTCACTGAAAACGTAAGATGACTGTGTTTTTTCAGAGAGCAAATATGCATGCCCGAGACAGGCTTTCTTGTCAATAGTTCTTTTGGGAGTGTGATGGCAGGGGTATTGACTGGAAGCCTGTAGAGTTGCAGCAGCATAGTACATGCCCCTAGGAAACAGGCCTTTACATTTGCTATCTGACATTGATACAGTCCCAGCTCACATGCAAAGTAAAAAGAAAAGAGATTTCCCGTTACCTGAGTCTATTGGCCCTTTTAGATAACGTTGTGACATTTTGGCGCCCTCTGTTCTCTTGCACTTAAAGCATCCCTCCGAGAGAAAACACCCATTCTATTTCCAGCAAAGCTGTGTGCTACAGAGCATGTCACAAAAAGATATCAAATGAACTGAACCTCTCTTTAATGGCAGATAACTGCATAGGCGTTTCTCGCAACGCAAAGGTATAACTGCAAGTAAAAAACAGAAAGCACTGTTATGAATTCCATTTGCATGGGGGGAGGAGGGGAGAGCTTGGAGATTAGAGGGTCCTTTCGGTCCATGATGTGGCCCTTACTTTGGGTCCCAGTCTCAATATGTTACTCTATTCTAAATATTTTCATTAACAGTAACATAAACATTATTGTTTGAAAGGTATTGATGTGTTATTTATATAGCCCGTTCACCAAAGCACTGGACATAGAACATGTATACATACAATGATCACCCCATCAAAGTTGGTACTCATTTATCAATCTATGAAGGATGAAAGGCTGAGTAGGCTTCGAACCTGCAAAGTGCAGATTACGGACAGATCACAGCAGCAAGCGCTCAATCTGCTGAGCTATTTTAGACGTCGTTGGTGTATTTTAGAGACATGACTAACCTTGGAAATGTGAGACCTAATCAAGTATTATGTGATTTCATTTTAACTTCATGTGCTTCAAATTGTAATTATGCCCAATAAAAATAAAACATCACCTGGGCTCTCTGCAGCCTGGATCTTCTCGCGCCTAGACCCTAAGGCATTGCCTTATCAGAGATGCTTTGGACTCGAACTCCCATGACCCCTCCCCATTGAACGTGGTGGCTGGTTATGATTAGGAGTCGTAGACAGAAACATCTGCATAGCCAAAGGTTGCATTCCCAGGCTCTACAGTACACGTTCTTCATACAGCTCTCCACTGCGTTTTTAAGTACCCACCCTTTTTGCAATGAATTGACTATAAAGGAAAGCCGCCCCTGTCATTGACTAGAACAGAAATGAGAATATGGCTGCATGTTTTTGATCATTTCCGCATGAATTTGGGTTCCCATACAAGCTCCTTATTGGAACAACGCTACGAAAATTAACTAGGCTAGGGATTGTAGGTGTGTGGTTGGCAGGTGCTCAGTTCCCAGTGGGAGGATTTCTGGTTCGGTGCCAGTTGGCCTCGGTTCTTGCCTTCTCTTCCAGAGCGCTAATGCTGCCAAGCCTTTGCTCGAGTTCATATGACGGGCCGGTAACACCTTCTGGTAACACCTTCTGTCATCACCGTGAGAAGTCGCACAGCCGGTCCCTGATGGCACTAATCTACATAATGAGAAGGAGAGGGCCAGAGGTGGCCCCTGGGGGACACCCAAAGGGGCTTTCATTCCTGTAGAAGGGAAGTCCACCCGTCAGAACTCTCTGTGTTCTTATTCATGAAAGCGTGGCATGCCATGCACGACCTCCACTTGATGCCAGCTGCTGAAGCGCAATTGTGCGGCTTTATTGAGTCCTGCTCGCCGCATCCTCTGAAGCCACCATTGTCAGTCCCCGGTGGACACAGAGAGCGGCAACTGTTGGATCCCATGCACCGATCGGACCCAGATTGCAATGAGTCCAGCAGCACGTGGGCCGTCACATGAGCCTGCACCTGTGTGCAACCCAAGGCGTGCATGAGTCTGAATAGCCAAGGAAGGGGGAATTCAACAGGTCTCTGCAGTTTAGCATTCAAGAGGCAGCGATCACTATCTTACCTCACAGCGAGTGATCCATGACCTTGCTTTCCCATGATGCCGAAAAGGGTTCCCCAATGAGCGGTCAATACTGCACAACAAGGTGGTCTTTCCACCTCAATGAGCAGTCAATACTGCACAGAATGGCTGGCATTCCATCTCAATGATCAGTCAATACTGCACAGCAAGACTGGCTTTCCATATCAATGAGCAGTCAATACTGCACAGCAAGATTGGCTTTCCACCTCAATGAGCAGTCAGTACTGCACAGCAAGACTGGCTTTCCACCTCAATGAGCAGTCAATAATGCACAGCAAGGCTGGCTTTCCACCTCAATGAGCAGTCAATACTACACAGCAAGACTGGCTTTCCACCTCAATGAGCAGTCACTGCTGCACTGCAAGGCAGACTTTCCACCTCAATGAGGAATACATCACAGCAAGACTGGCTTTCCACCTCAATGAGCAGTCAATACTGCACAGCAAGACTGGCTTTCCACCTCAATGAGCAGTCAATACTACACAGCAAGAGTGGCTTTCCACCTCAATGAGCAGTCAATACTACACTGCATGGCAGACTTTCCACCTCAATGAGGAATACAGCACAGCAAGACTGGCTTTCCACCTCAATGAGCAGTCGATACTGCACAGCAAGACTGGCTTTCCACCTCAATGAGCAGTCAATAATGCACAGCAAGGCTGGCTTTCCACCTCAATGAGCAGTCAATACTGCACAGCAAGACTGGCTTTCCACCTCAATGAGCAGTCAATACTGCACAGCAAGGCAGGCTTTCTTCCTCAATGAGGAATACAGCACAGCAAGGCTGGCTTTCCACCCCAATGAACAGTCAATACTGCACAGCAAGGCGGGCTTTCCATCGCACACAGTTGCATTTCTTGTGGGAAAGGTTCAAATATGCACTCACAAGAATAATTCAGTAGAGGAGGCAATGTTTGGTGCCAAGGGGGTGGGAGGTGGCTAATAGGGTGGCAGCAGAGAGGCTGGGGCCGCACTGGACACCAGGGAGGATGGTGGGCAGCTCCCCCCCCCCCTGCTCTCTTCCCCTCGCTCCGCCACTGGATAAGTTGCCACCATCTTATTTTTGATTTTCGGTAGTTGGTCTTTTCTGGGGGAAGGATCAAGGGGCCTACATTCACAGTGGTTCGCTGGAGCCTTCTGCGCAGTCTATGAACATTAGCTCAAGCGTGTTGCAGACCTCTGGCTAATTTCGGATGTTCGAAGTAAATGCACACTGTCCCTGTGATGGGGTCTTCATGGCATTCGTGCACTTTCTCCAGATTGCACAATTTCTCTTCATGAGTGGCATACAATATGCTAGACTAGTCTTTGCCGGGGCAGAGCCAGCCACAGTATTTTGGCGGCTGGATGGCAGTTTTGAAAGCTTTTAGGGAGTGGGGCCATGACACCTATTGCGCAGTTGACCCCGTCCCCCCCACTTCCAGAGCCCAGGAAGCTGAATAGATATTATGTCTTCCTTTGTCCCATTATATGCATCTTTCACCCCAACTCACTGCGGGCCTAGCCGCGATTGTGTAACAAGAGAGTCCTCCAGCTAATGTAGTAGCGTGAGCAGAGCCCAAAGAGGGAACTGCGCTTAGTCTGCCCCCGGCTGAATCCGCAGGAGCTACCAAATGTAGCGAGGGAGAGCAAACCCCTCAAGGTGGGTTTGGAGGGGTTGTCCCTCATTACCCCAGATCAATATTGAAATAACGGGTTAAAATAGTGCATTTTACAGTACACTTGCTGTGATATATTAGGTAAAAAGCCACATAGTTTGTAATCGGTTTTGTAGGGTAAGACATAAAAAAGTCCGTTAGAAGCCTGGTCACCAAAAATGCACAGAAGTATTTTCAAACACATTTTCATGATGCCTTTGCCCACTCTATGCCTGTACTCTGCAAGTGTACAAAACATTTTGATACTGATTGTGCCCAAACATGTCCATTCTGGTGCTCCTATATATACCAGTATTCCCACTTAAGAAAATATTAATTGCCCATAATTCCAGTAATGATACTATAAAAAATGTTCATGCTGGCTCTGCCAATATATGCCGTATCCCCAAGTACGAACATGTTCCTGTTGCCTTTGCCTTAATGCGAGTAAAAAAGCCATGCAACAGTAAGAACACATGTGCTTGCTGGATAGCTGTTAAGATAGCTCAACAGATTGAATGCTTCCTGCTCCAGTCTGAGAGTGATCTGCAAGCTGCAGGTTTAAATACCGGCAAGGCTAGCTCGGCCTTTCCTTCTTCCAAGGTAGATAAATGAGTACCAACTTCAGTTGGGTGATGGTTGTACATACATATGTTCTCTGTACAGTGCTTTGGAGAAAGCTCTATAAAAAATAATTATCATTACACAAATTTCCCATAGAAGAACACTCATCATGTTGTATTTGCCCTCTAACACCAGTAAAAAATGTCGTGCCACAGAAAGAAAACATTGCATTGAGGGATACACAAATGCCCCCCGCCCGCATAGGTAAGAAAACATATCATGTTGCCTTTGACCGTAACAGCATAAAACAATGCCTTGCCACAGTAAGGAAACATGCCATCCACTCCCTAATGTAAGAACACGCATCATGTTGGCCTTGCCCTTAAAGCGAGATCACAATTCCATGCCAGAGTAGGACCCAGCCAGCCCCATTGCAGTATCCCCCACCCACTCCAAACCCTCATACACATAACACTCAAGTTGGCTTTGCTTTGCCTAAACAGCAGTAAAACCTGCCAGGATCTTGGCAAAACATGTTCATGCTCCAACGCCTCCTCCCAGGTCCCAAGCCCAGGTCCCAAGCCTCACAGATACACTCATTCACAGATACACTCACACAGATACAGGAGATACATACACACACACACACACACACACACACACACACACACACACATAGAGGAGCAGCTGAATGACTCTGCAGGAAGTCCCGCCCCCATTCTTCCTATATGTTGGAAACTGGAAATCGCAACATGCACGACACCAGTGATTGTGCCAATTCCACAGAGAGCCTTCCAGAAAAGGTATCCATTGAGAAGACCGTATATGATGTATCTCCGTAGAGATGACAATCTCTTGGAGGAGATCCCTGAAGACATATGAAGATGAGAGAAAAAGAGGCTGGTGACGTCAGAAGAAATCAGCGGGATGCACTGAGAAGAGTGGTCGAAGAATAAGATGCATAGATATTATAGAATCTGATGACGAAGTAAAGAAACTTTCATATGCAGAATGAAGATTGCACGTGTGAATAACACTGTAGAAAATGCAAGCTGTTTTATAATTGTACAGATGCAGCAACACAAGTAATTATAAAGACTGGCTATACGTAGTGAATAGACTGCAGACAGTGCCACCATTATGTAGAATCTGGACATCGGTGTCAGACATTTAGTAAGCTTAGACCCATGAAGAAAGAAGCATCGAAAAACTGTGTTGCAGTAAGTAAGCAGCTGAAGATCGAGGAAAGGTCTGGAATAGCTGTCTGGCCTGCTGTGAAAGGATGGAGCAGCCAAGAATGGGTTATCTATACTTGAAGAAAAGTGAACGTGAGAAGCTGATATATAAGCCCTTGTTAAGGTGCCAGAAAGAACGCCATGAGTGTCAAGTTTATTAATTCAAAACAATTAAATGCTGCAAAACAGGCCAAAATATGGTCTCCTGCCACGTGAGTCCAGGTTGGAAATAGGAGTTGGGCATACAGACCTGAAATGCGTTAAGAGTGTGCCTGTACTCCCTTTTATTCTCAGGAGCAGTGATACTTTACAAGGACAAGTTCAAAGACAATCTGAATGGCATACGACATGAGCGATGAGAGATTTTCGGCTAATTGGGTGGGGGGACACGATCACGTCCACCCACTGGCACCTGGGGGTACCAGCTTATGTGCTGCTAGTGAGCCAAATGTTCCAGAAGGATACAGGCTTGCCAACCAATAGTAGAGGGCCATATAAGTAAGGGCACTATAGTTTGATAGCCAATGGTGTACCGTGTATCTAGTAACTGTTGAAGATGACTTGCACTAGGGGTGGGCATAAGTTGTCCAGTGGTCTGTAGAGACCCAATCACAACCCGATCCTGGGTGCTGCCCCCGGGTTCAGACAAAAATTGACCCATTTTGCAACATTATGTGTATATCAATTGGAGACAGCCAGTAACCCATACCAGCAATGTGCATGTATTGATTGTTTATCTGTTTATTTGTCTTAAAAACACCAATAAAATATGTTATAAAAAAAAAAAGAAAAAAAAAAGAAAGTATACTGAGATGTTCCCCTCAGTCCAACCACAACTCCCCATAGGTTTTCTTAGTTTGCTATGTAGTATGACATCACGTATGACAAGTTTTTGCTATAAAGGAACAGTTTTTTATGAAATGCGTTGAGAGAATGCTTTGCGATGTGCATTGATGTCCGTTGTTTGTTTGTTTTATTATTTATATAGCGCACCAGACCCAGGGGTATTCAGGCGCGGAGGCAGCAAGAGGGTTGTTCAGCTTAGGTTACAGGTTGAAGATTGGACATATTGGTACAGCTGCGGTTACAATGCTGTAGACAAGTGATGTCAGGGAATTACAGAAATATATACAATACGTTTACAAGAATACAGGTGTAACATATAAATAGAACAGGCCAAATATACAAAATATATATGAGATCCCAGATGACATTAGGGTGAAGTTAGGCATCATGAGCATTTAGCCGTTGAATCAGATTGGATCTGAATTGCCGATAGGGGAGATCCTGTTTTAGATAATTGAACTTCCTGTTTTAGATAATTGAAAATAAAACAGTCAGGAGAGACTTTTTGCCAACTTCCTAAGTCAGTTTTATTATTTGGTGTAAGAGTTATTCTGCATCCCATCCTGAGCATGACGTGTTACTAATTTAAAGGCCCCCGTAAGCGTTCCTGTGGTAGATAGCATAGTCGGATTGGTTGTTATAGAAGACCCATCAACCTGTTGACTCCAGACCTTTGGACGATTTTGCATCCTCTGCCATCTAGCCGTAAGATCGCAGGGTTTCCTATGGAGAGCGGCCGAATAGAAAACATGCAAGTAAAATTGAGACGGTGGGCAGGGTCCCTCTTTCACGAAAAACCTACCTGGTTTCCATAGGTGCCTTGCGGATGGAAGGCGAAAGTGGTCGATTGGAGGAGGATACGATACTGAGGGCTTAGAGCCAAACGAGCAAATAGTGAGTAGACTAAGGGGAATGGCAAACTGAGGGGATGGGGTTGCGATAATTTAAAAAGTAACAAGACGTAACGAGAAGTAACGGGAGTAACGGAAGATTTGTTTTGTGTAAAAAGAAAGATAAAGAGATAAGAAGGCCCGAGAGTCCTAACCCAAGGAATTTTAGAAGAGGTTGTCTCATACGCCAATCAGAGTAAACTAGGGCACCAGAAGGACTGGTCCGCATAAGGTGATAATCTTAACACTGTAAATCAGGGTATTAATAGAGACAGAGAGTAAGAGTGATCGCTGAGGTTTTTATGTAAAGAGTCAATTTGTCTGTCTGTTTATGTATTTGTGTTGAATTAAGGTGTTGAGGAGCGGCACAAACTGTTGTATGAGAACTGAGATAAGGTTAAAAATGTGTACTACCTACATAAGGAAGTGGTTGGCTCCTATCCAGAAGTAAACACAGAAAATTAGAGAGATAAACATTTTGAGCGGCGATTGTTGGAGCGCACTCATATTAATTGTTTTAAGAATCAAAAAGCGGCAAAGGTATTTTTCTAAACACTGGTAAGTATTGACTGTCAATTGAGACTCGTCACAATGGGAGACATTACTCCCATGATGCATTTATGTAAGACATTGCCAAAGCACATGTCCAAGCTCAAACAGTATAGTGCGGAATGGGTGAAAGGCACAGTAGATAAGAGGTTCATGCCATGGCCACAAGGAGGATCATTGTCAAAAGCAGTATTGCAACACATGACCACATACTTGCACGCTGCGCACACGGGAAAGAAATTAGAGAAGAGGTTAGCTATTTTATAGCTCTGGAAGATGTTCCAGGAAGAGAGAGAGGATCCACCACCTGAAGAGTGGAAGCTTAAGGAGTGTAAGGAGGAAGGTGTTGAGCCCTCAGCTCCCCTTACGTCACCAGAAGTAAAAGGCGATAATACGGAAGACATAGGATTGTATCATTAGAAGGTACTTAAGGCGGCGACAGGGTTAGTAATCCGATATATGAACTGCCCATTTATAGCAGTGATGACAGTTCATAGGAGAGTAAGAGAAAAGAGGAGATCTTTAAGATCTTGCCGGACAAAGGGGAGAAAAGTGAGCTATCGAATATATTGACAGAGATAGAATGTGAGATTAAGAGATGGAAAGGAGAGAAGGATAAAGCTGATGAGGTAAAGCTCATACAGAACAAATGGATGGGAGGCAGATATTGCTCAAGCTAATTGGGAAATCATTGAGGAAGTAAGGCAAAGAGAAGATCAAGACGAACTGGATAGAAAAGACAGGGAACGAGAAAAGAGATTAAAGAAGATGAGCACAAAAGAAGAGCAGAAAGCAGTGAGAACAGATGTATCAGGAGGAGCAACACAATAAAGAAGAAAGAGCAGAGGAGCAAAGGAAGCATGACAACAGACATGCAGCAATAGAAGAACAGGTTAGGTAAGAAAGGAAGTGGAGGAAGCGCAGAGATTAAAGGACAAAAGAATAAAGAAATGAAGAGAAGAGGAACAAAGGGTAGCAGGGGAAAGGAGAGAAGAGACAAGACAGGAAGAGGAGAGAGTTAGATGGGAAGTGAAAAACCAAAGAGAACTACATGAAGTACTAGAACGAAAGAGAAGGCAGCGGGAGTGCAATATTAACCTCATTCAAAAGGAGCCGATGGAACCAAGTCCAGTAATAAAATGGGGCAGCATAGAGGAGCTCCTCCCATCACAGGGAGCAATGTCAGGGCCATCTAGAGTAGGCTTAGAAGAGAACTTTGATATAGGAAGTATCAGAGACACGATCAAAAAGACTTAACAGGAATTAAGGGAAGGTAGCAAATTGGGAAGCTGAGAGAAGGGAGATGAAACGCTGGTCTTCCAACCATGAAGCAGAGAGGAAAATCCATTCAGGCTCGAGCATAGAGGCTTATCCTTCAACAGACTGACCTTAGATAAGGGTGAAGGGGACGAGAGTTACACCACTTAGGGACTAGATATGTCAGGCAAAGAAAGAGAATCCTTCCGTGAGGAGGAGGGACGAGGTGCATGTACCCTCGAGGGAAGCCTGTAGGCAAACAAAGAAGTAAGATGGTGTGATATAGAGCAACCAAAGGATAGAGCACCAGATCCCATAGCATATCTAGAGCTTCCCAAAGGATGATCATATAGTCAGAAGGGAGGATCAATGCCATATGTGAGCAGGTTAAGATCATTGCCAGGGAGGAGGCGGTCAGGAACCATTGTCCCTACTATGGATAGGCAGACAATGGGAGATGATTGCGGATTAAGGTTTATGCAGTTTCCCTTATTGGAAAAAGAGGGAGCAAGAATACAGTATATTCCATGGCCGCAGATGGATAAGGACAATTTAAGATGCAAACTCCCAAGTTTGACATCGGGTGCAGGAAAATGGATTTATGAATTGGAAAAAATGACAGGAGGAAACCTTCGAACCGTAGGGGACATTATAAGGCTCTCTTAGCAGTCGTTCTTAGGGAAAGAGCTGATGACATATGGAAGAAAGCAGGCTATTCGAATGTGACAGCACAGAACACAGCGCACGATAAAGCACTGTTTAATAATTGTAGAGCAGATATCTGGAGGGCTCTCAGGGTACTGTAACGCTCATCTTGTATCCACAGGGACGCCACCCGACTGAATCACTTCTGAGTTGGATTCCCCTTCCGGAGGATTTGCGCTGCCATGGGTCTATTCTGGAAGACAGGAGTTCAGTTTTAGCCATAATCACCTTCTCTCGGGCCCGCCTCCTAAGTGCCCCCCTAGCGATCCCCTTAGAGACTTCCTCACCTTGTATTTCGATAAGGTGCACTCTCTGTCCTGCTGTTCTTTGCAGGGGCATGTTGTGGCTGGGCACGTTACGGCCAAGTTACTTCACTGGCGTGGGCCCGGGAGTCCAGTCCTGCTGCGACTCCGCTCTTGAGGTAAGTCTTTAGTTCTTAAAGAGTATGTGTCCGTATTAGTAGTTGTCCTGGTAACCTTCTCCTTCTCTCGTAGATGCAGAAGGGATGATGAAGATGTCGAGCTGATGGAGAGGGCGGTGCTCGAGAAGGTAAGGAATGCACGAAGCACGGCGCTATGAGTGTCTTTTGAATCAGGCTAACCTGTGCTATTCTTCCTTGCAGGTCGCCGAGAAGTTCCTGGAAGAAATGCGGCTAGAAGGAAACGGGTCGTAGCGTGGAAGATGTCCAGACCATTATCGAATTCCAGGAGAGCCTTGGTAAGTAAGCGTGAGTCTGAAAGGTGATGGAATCGGAAGACGAATGCTTTCTAATTGTTCTCTTTCTTTTTCTCCTCCCTAGGGTGTTGCTTGCGGCTGAGGATGAGCTCTTGAGAAGACTCCGGAGTGGTTGAGGAGCTGGTTGCTGAAAAGGTAAGGAGGAATAATGGTGTTCTTCTTCTCCCCTTGTAGATGTAGGCTAAGGAAGCTGCGAGCAGGTCTCGGTGAACGTCACGCTGCGAGTGCAGAACAACGCAAAGCACATATCCCAGGTGCCTCCAGGGCGGACCACGCCCTAGATGCTAGACTGCATGGTGCAGTTCCACGCCAAACCTTGTGGAGGCAGCCATGTTGGTCCATTCCCGAATGGAAACTCCACCTGCCACCTGCCATATGAGCCTGGCACCAAAGGCACCAGGACTGGCTCCAGGACAGCTGAGAGGGGCATGATTGGGCCCTTGGGCCTTGCTGGAACACTGTGGCGATGGCTAGAGACCCCGAGTTCCAAAGTCATAGGAATGTCCAGTTCTGACGTGCGTGGGTGTCTGCCATAGACAGTAAAGAATGGAGTTGCCTGTTACTGCTGTGTAGTGAATACTCGGCGATCCACAATAAATCTTTCCAATTCCCTCTCACTTGGTGAAGCATGCAGCGCAAGTATTGCTTGAGCGTCTGGTTCGTTCTCTCAGTTTGACCATCCATTTGGGGGTGATGGCTAGTGGATAATCGAATGTCTATTTGGGCCATCCAGCAACACTTCCTCCAGAAGTTAGACACAAATTGGGTACCCCTATCAGAGATCAAGACTAATGGGAACCCGTGTAGCCGTACCACGTGTTCAAGGAAGGTTTTAGCTAGATCGAATGCGTTTGGTAAACCTTTAAACAGAAAGAAATGGGCCATCTTGGAGAACAGGTCTACCATCACCAGGATGGTGTTGTAACCTTGACAGGAGGGTTGATCGGTAATGAAGTCAAGTGACAATGTGTGCCACGGAGCCGGCGGGATGTCCAGTGGTTGCAGGAGCCCAGCAGGTCTTTGCTTTGACAATTTATTTTGAGCACAGATACCGCAAGAGGTGATGAATTGAATAACGTCTTTGCACCACGTTGGCCACCAGTGATTTTGCTTCACCTTGGCCAGGGTTTTAGCAATTTTCAGGTGGCCTTGCATGAGAGAGTCATGGTATTCCAAGATAACCTGTTCTTGGAGTTCTTTTATAGGCACGAATAGTAAGGTAATTGGTCCTTAACGCTACAGTGTTCTCCTTTCAAATCCCATTCTTGTAGTTGCTCCTGAGTCAATACTTGTCAGACTTCATACAGCAACTCGTCTTGATTCATGGTGGTTGTAATGCCTAAGAGTCTGTCACCCGGAATGATGGCCACGGCGTCAGGAGGTATATACACCAACTCATCGGTGCCTATGCATGAAAGGGCATCAGCTTTGCCATTTTTGACTCCTGGCCGGTACGTGATCACATAGTCGTACTCCACGAACAAAATGGCCCAGCGTAGTTGTCGAAAGGATTGAGCCTTCGCACTCCTCAGGTATTGTAGATTTAGGTGGTCCTTTAACATAGTGATGGTGTGTCTGGCTCCCAAAAGATAGTGTCGCCAGGCCTTGAAGGCGGCTTTTATGGCCAGCAGCTCCTTATCAGTGATGCCATAGTTGAGCTCAGGTGGTGAGAATTTACGTGACCAGAAGGCCACAAAGGTCCCTTTGTGATAGTACAGCACCCATCGCGATACTGGAAGCGTCTGTCTCCACCACATTCGGAAGGTCTGGGCTCGGATGTCGTAAGATTTGACTGGTTGTGAATTTTACCTTGAGTTCTTGAAAGGCTTTTTTGGCTGCTTCTGTCCATGAAATGTATTGTTGCACTTCCTTAACAGCGAATTGATCGGGTGTACTATTTGCGAGAACTGTGGGATGAATCAGCGGTAAAAGTTTGCAAAACCTAGCATGCTCTGGACTCCCTTGAATGAACCTGGGGCTGGCCAATCGATGACAGCATCAACCTTGTGCATATCCATCCATATTCCTTTTGGAGTCAGGATAAAACCCAGGAACTCTACTTCTGTAACGTGGAATGAGCATTTCTCAAGCTTGGCGTAGAGATGATGTTGACGGAGCTTGGTAAGGACGGACCGTACATGCTTAACATGATCTTGCTCTGAGGCGGAATATACCAGGATGTCGTCTATGTAGACTAAGGCGCAGACGTCAATCAGCTCTCTCAGAACATCGTTCATAAAATATTGGAAGGCGGCCGAGGCATTGCACAGGCCGAACGGCATCACTTGATATTCATATAAGCCATATTTGGGACGCCATTTTCCACTCGCCCCCTTTTTAATGTGCACAAGATGGTAGGCCCCTCTAAGGTCAAATTTCGTGTAGATCTGGGCATCTTTGACTTGGTCTAGCAATTCTGGGTTCAGGGGTAGGTGGTAGCGATTATTGACGGTGACTTGGTTCAATGCGTGGTAGTCGATGCAGGTCCTCAATTCTCCTTCCTTCTTTGGCACGGAGAAAAAGGGAGATGCTGCTGATGACTTTGAGGGACGAATGAAACCGTTGGCCAGATATTGTTTTAGATATGTCTTCAAATGTTGGTTCTCGTGGGTCAGTGAGTGCGTAGATACGGCCACAAGAAATTCGGGGCCTTGCAGGAACACTGTGGCGAGATTGATCTGGCAATCATAGGGCCTGTGGGGTGGCAAAGTATTTCCTTGTTCTTTTGGAACACATCTTGAAAGTCCTGGTATTGAGTTGGTAAGGTGGCAACCACACCTAAGACACTTATCGCACCTTCCTGAATGGATGAGCCGGCATGTTTACCCTTCCTTCCTTTGGGATAGCAGGTATGTGTGCAGTCATGGGAGAAGACCAACTCTTGGGCTCGCCAGTTGATCCGTGGGTTATGTGCAACCAGCCACGTCATCCCTAGGATTAATCGGAACTGCAGTGCTTTGATGAGGTCAGAAGTGATGGATTCTCAATGACCATCTTGACATAAGAGAGTGAGTTCATTGGTACATTTATACACAGGACCGGCGGCGATTTTGGTGCCATCTACAGTGGTTACAGTCTCTGTGGTGGGCTTAGAGCAGAGCGTGAGCCCCATCTTTGCTGCAAGATCCTGGTCCGTGTAATTCCCCACTGCTCCGCTTTCAATGTAAGCTTCTAACAAATGCATCTTTGATGGCTGTTGATGGGTGATCAGGATCACGGTTAAAGCAAAATGGGAGGTCTGTAATTGGATTTCTTCGCTCGACAATTGGACACCTACAATTGCCGGGCTTGGTGGTTTTCCGACTCCTCACTTGGTGTCTCCTTGTCTGTGGCTCCTACGTTTCTTCTTGGTGATTTTACTGGACACTCCTTCAGGAAATGGCCTGCCTTTCTGCAGTACAGGCATAACTGCTGTTCTCTCCACTTGTCCCGTTCTGCTTTGGTTAAAAAAGAGAGTCTAACTCCTCCTAGTTGCATTGGTTCTACGGAACTTCCTGTTCCGCGCTGAGCATTATCTTTGGGGTGCACAAACACGGGGCGTGCATACGGTTTACTTCGATTTGTTCTCCGATCTTGCAACCGATGGCATAGTTGTACTACGAGGTTAATGAACTTGGCACAGTCCTTAGGTGGGTCCACTATTTGGGCCAGTACAACCTTTAACTCCCCTTGCAAGCCCCGTTGGAACAAGGTGGTTCTTTTGTCCTCTGTCCATCCTGCTTCAACCACCAGCCTATTAAAGTTGGCTAAGTAAGTCAACAGATCTTAGTTTCCTTGACGGAGGGACAAAAGTTTGTTGTCCAAAGGCCTGTCCATGAGAGCGACGGGCAAAGAGTTTTTCCAGCTCCTGTTGAAAGCCCCCAAAATCATGTAGCAGCAGATCATCCCGGCTAATGAACGGCACCACCAGTTTGCTGCACTACCACTCAAGTAGGACAAAACGAAGGCCACTCGCGACTGGTCATTGGGAAATGCCCCAGGTCTGCACAAAAAGTGGAGGCGACACTGATTCATAAAGGTTGTGTATCTTCGAGGATCCCCGAGTAACGCTCCGGTGGAGCTAGTGGAACTGCCCCGGGAATGTTGATCTGCACCGGATTACTCGTGGGGGTTGGCATTGACGGACTAATTCCAGGCAACGGGGCTTGTCCGGCCTGTGATTGAAGGAGTTGCCTGCCGAGGTCATCAGTTCGTTCTTTGGCCACAATTAGTTCTCTCCGCAAGGCATTGGTTTCTTGTCAGGCTGAATGTACCTCTGCACATAACTGCCCCAACAACTGAGCCAACTGGTTGGTTTCCGAGGTTTCCATACTAGGCGCCCGGGTGGATTATAATGTTTGGGCTTCGTGTTCTCTAACGCTCACCTTGTATCCACCGTGACGCCACCCGACTCGGCTGGATCGCTTCTGAGTTGGATTCACCTCCCTCGGGGACTTGCGCCACCGTGGGTCTATTTTGGAAGACAGGAGTTCAGTTTTAGCCACAATCACCTTCTCTTGGGGCCCGCCTCCCAAGTGCCCCCCTAGCGATCCCCTTAGAGCCTTCCTCACCTTGTATTTCGATAAGGTGTGCTCTCCGTCCTGCTGTTCTGTGCAGGGGTGTGTCGTGGCTGGGCACCTTACGGACCAGTTACTTCACTGGCGTGGGCCCGGGAGTCCAGTCATGCTACGACTCCGCTCTTGAGGTAAGTCTTTAGTTCTTAAAGAGTATGTGTCTGTATTAGTAGTTGCCCTGGTAACTTTCTCCTTCTCTCATAGATGCAGAAGGGATGATGAAGATGTCGAGCTGATGGAGAGGGCGGTGCTCGAGAAGGTAAGGAATGCGCGAAGCGCAGTGCCATGAGCGTCTTTTGAATCGGGCTAACCTATGCTATTCTTCCCTGCAGGTCGCCGAGAAGTTCCTGGAAGAAATGCAGCCAGATGGAAATGGGACATAGCGTGGAAGTTGTCAGGACATTTGGCGAATTCCAGGAGAGCCTTGGTAAGTAAGCGTGAGTCTGAAAGGCGATGGAATCGGAAGACGAACGCTTACTAATTGTCCTCTTCTTTTTTCTCCTCCCTAGGATGTTGCTTGCGGCTGAGGATGAGCTCTTGAGAAGACCCTGGAGTGGTTGAGGAGCTGGTTGCTGAACAGGTAAGGAGGAATAATGGAGTTCTTCTTCTTCTCCTCTTGTAAATTCAGGCCAAGGATGCTGTGAGCAGGTCTCGGTGAACGTCACGCTGCGAGTGCAGAACAACGCGAAGCGCATGACTCTGCTCGGGCGTGGCTTAAATAGCCAGCAGGTATCCCAGGTGCCTCCAGGGCAGTCCACGCCCTTGATGCTAGACTGCATGGTGCAGTTCCACACCGAACCTTGTGGGGCAGCCATGTTGGTCCTTTCCCCAATGGAAACTCCACCTGCCATATGAGCCTGGCACCAAAGGCACCAGGACTGGCTCCAGGACAGCCGAGAGAGGCATGATAGGGCCCTTGGGGCCTTGCAGGAACACTGTGGCGAGGGCCAGAGACCCTGAGGTCCAAGGCCAGTGGCTATGGTCATGACAGGTACAGTATCCTGAAACATCAGACATGAGTGCAATCATGATACGTAAAAAATGAAAGAAGATGAAGATCCTCTTGCTTATATTCAGGACATTCAAGAGCGCTGCACTCTTGAAACGAGGGAACTGTGAGAAAAATGGTGCCATTATTTTACCACACTTTAGGTCAAGGGTTGCCCGAGCTGGTACAGAGGTAAATGAAAAAGCAAGTGGGAATAGAAGCAAAGCCATGGGCAGAAATACAGTTCACAATAGTGCATCACTGTGAATCCCCATCGATCTTTAACAAGGTCCTAGAGATGGACCTAGGCAATATTGATTTGAAGAGTGCCGTGATACAGTACATAGATAACATTTTAATTTGTAGCACCACAGAAGATGAGGGCAGGCAGGACTTGAATCAGTTCATGACTATCCAAGAAGACAAGGGATACAAGGTAGACAAAGAAAAGCTAGAGTATTGTCAAGAAGAGGTGTTATACATAGGCCAGTTGATTTCACATGAGGGAAAGAAAGGGACACCTGAAAGTGCTGAGGCAATTATGAAAACTGCAAAACCGCACACAGTAAAGCAGATGTAACAGTTTTTGGGGCTATGTAATTATGTAAGAGCCTGGGTGTTTGACAATAGTTCATACACAATACCTCTTTTGCAGGCTTTAAAGAAAGCACGGGCAAACAAGGAAAACATTGAATGGAATAAGGAAATAGAGGGAGGTTTTGAAGAGTTGAAGAAAGCAATTTGTACAGCTCCTATTTTAGGAATTCCCAGTTATGCTGAGGAGTTTTTCTTATTTTCGCACCCAAATGGGACAGTTATGACTGCAGTGCTTACACAGAGGACCACATTGGGGTATAAGCCTCTAGCGTATTATAGTGGTATTCTAGACCCAGTTATGAAGGGACACTTTCCGTGCGTACAGTCATTGGCTGTCTCGATCCCAGTAAGGACACAAAGCACATGCACTAGGACACAAGGCACACCCTTTTAAAACAGTTTAGGGAGAAGCTGGACTTGCAGGGTGACTGGCTGGCTGGCGCAGGTGTTTAGTAGGAGCTGCCTTGACCCACACCAACATGGCTGCCAAGACAGAACCTGTTATGAAACTTAAGATGACATCCCTGGTGATCTAGTTTTAAAAGGGTGCGGCCCGAGGTTATAAGACCACGCTGTGGGCCGCACCCTGTGCTTAGCGTTTCTTTTGCTACCTACCAGAGCAGTGCAATGCTTGCCAGTTTCCACCTGCACAGAGACTGTAGCACACAGGTTCATGCCAGGACTCACCTGCAGCCATACTTACCCGAAGACTTCATCGTAAGATTTCCACTTCAGTCTTCATATTGAAACTCACTTGGAACCGTAGCCGATCCGGGTCCACAGCAATCGCAGCGCCTAGCCTCCGTCTTGATACTCACTTGGAACCATAGCCAATCAAGGTCTGTAGCAATCGCAGCTCCTGTAAGCAAGAAAACTATAGTAAGCAACTGAAGTAAACTGTTAATTCCCACCCAAGTTTCCCATTTACAACAACCTTACCTGAACAAGCAATCAGCCACTTCACTCATTCTTCGCGCAGCGGCCAACCTGAGCAAAAGGCATTCCGCGAGACCCGCACCTGTCTGAAGAACGAGAAAGAGATTTGTTAAAGCGCACCGTACCACCTGACAAGAACAAACAGCACAAAACAAGTTGTGCTCCATGCCGAAATCTGTGAAAGCCTCCAGGAAGACAAAGCAGCTTTGTACAAAGATTTACCTCCATACCTTCAGCATCCAGTGCTTCGCAGCTGGCCTGGACCACTACTCACAGTGAAGCAACTGGAGTTTGATGCTTACCTGACATCTCCAGCCAACCTTCTTCATCCAAATACTGTGAGCACAATCACCTGCACGCCAGCCAGCCTACCTTAGGGAGACACAAGGGGGAGGTGGGGAGAAATCTGGGGGACACATATTGAATATCTGCACTTGCTTATCCCTAGATCTTCACCTAGACCCATTCGCACATCTTACCAGAGTCTTTGAGTTCTACCTGGTCCCTCCCAACCTCACTGTTCCCTGGGCCATGGTTCTTGAGCGGACAAGTGGGTGAAAGAGTGGCTTGGGCATTCACCATAGCAGAGTTATCCAGTGGGGGCAAGGCTTTGGAACAGTCTGGACCAGGCACTCCTGCAGGGCACCAGAGGTAAGTGTTACATTGGTAGCCGCTGCGTTTGCAATTGAGAAAACTACAAGTTTTTTTAATGGGCTGCTCTATGACGCTTTCTGTGGAACATGCTTTGTTTGCCATATTAGAGAAACCCAAAGATACATTGACTTCCCAGAGAGCTTCTGCTTGTGAAGTGCTAATTTCATACCCAGCAATTAGAATTGTCAGATGTAAAATAGTGAACCCTGCCACCTTTGTAGCTGAGCCAGTGGCAGAGGGCGAGCATGTGCATGACTGCACAAATTATGTAGAGTTTTATGATGATATACCACGTGTAAAAGAAAATGTGTTGTCAGAAGGGGAAATTCTCTTCATTGATGGTTCTTTGAAAATGGATCAAACAAGTGAAGAAAGGCATTTTGGCGCAGCTGTAGTGCGGCACAGAGCAAATCACGAGTTTGAAGTTGTAGCAAGTGCATGACTACCATCTCACTTTTTGGCACGATCGGCAGAATTTGTAGCACTTATTGTCGTGCTCAAGAATCATGAAGGGCAGGAAGTGATGGTGTACAGTGACTCCAACTATGTGACGTCAACCGTACATGCAGGGCTAGCATGTTGGAAAAGGAGAGGTTACCTCCGAATGGACGGCACTCCAATGCAGCATGCATCCTTTTGGACAGGCTTATTAAGGCACTACAACTCCCAGTAGCCATAGCAATAGTTAAATGCGCAGCGCATGCTAAGCAAACTGACTTTCTTTCTTGCGGGAACGAAGCCGCTGATGCAGAAGCAAAAGGGTTGCGTATTCACCAGATATTTCAAATTATGATACTCCAGATGTCAAAGAGAAAGTAGTCACAATTATGGTAGTGAAAAAAGGATTTAATCATTTACCGAGAATGCAATTAATAGAGATTCAAAGAAGCATTATGGTAACAGGACAGTACTGTACTCACCCCATAATAATAATTTAGAATTATTTCCATGCGCTGCTAACATTTTCAGAGGGAGATACAGGATAAGTGCAGAGGAAGACAATAATGGGATAAACACATATCTAGATAGTACAGCACACTTGGGTACTAACATGTGATATCAAAACATGAAAAAGGTGGGAGAGAGACCATCTAAGGAGGGTTGCTATGTTTGCACTCTCGTACCTTATGCCATGAGTGCTCCCAAACTTTAATTTCCAGAGAAATATCAGAATATGATGCCAGATGTCTTGTCCACCTTGCTGCATGCATGACTTGAGGACAGTTCCAAGGACATTGGTCCACTCTACGATGGAGATCGAAATGGTCATTTCCATTTCAGGATGATTATATCAAGACTAAACAGATGGAAAAGGAGCCTGCATGGAAGAGTAAGATGCTCACGTACCCTAGGGGAGGACAGGATGAAGTGGTCATAACAGAAATGAAGAGAATGGACTGTCCTGATAAAGAAGAGATAGCTTGGACGTCTGGATGCTGGGAAAGAACTCAGATGCTAGTTTATAGACAACTGAAGTCCAAGAAAGGATGGGAAGAAGGATTGATGTCCTGTGCAGCTCATTTATTGCAGCAGGAATATGTGCGGGAAGTACAAAAGCTAAATGATGAGTGCTTGAAGTCATGGGCTGAACATGCCAAGCTGCTGACATGGGTAGAAGATGAATCAGGCTCAACATTTTTTAATTCCACTGGTGAATGTGACACTGTGCTTTCAAAGAAAAGGAAGAAGGCATGTGGGAGAATACATAGGTTGGTTGCAAGAGCATATTTGATGTCTCCACTATGGGAGCAGAGACAGCCATTCTGATGGATTTATATTGGACTTGTGGGTCCAGAGCCTACATGAAGCTGCCCAAAGATTGGGGAGGAACGTGTTCCTTAGTGCTTATCCATGCTCCAGCATTAGTGATTCCAAAGAGAGACCTCAGCATTGGTGAATTTCCAAAAGCAGATGCCCATTTGAGGAGAAGATTATTTGAATTCCTCTAACGAACAAAGAGGGAGAATTATTACTCAGCTAAATTGATAGAAGCCTTTGATGCTATTCCGTAAAAACACAGACTGTTCAGAAAGACTGCTTCAATCTTCCCAACTATCTTTATGCCAGGCATCCAGGCAATGGCCAATGCAAAGTGGTTACAGATCACTTGCTGGGAACTCCTGCAGATGATCAACACTACCATGAAGGAATTCAATGCTATCAAAGAAGAATTGAGGGCCATAAGATTGATGGCCCTCCAGAACAGATATGTCATTGATATGATCACAGCAATAGATGGAGGAGTTTGAGTCAAAATCGGGCCATCATGTTGCACGTTCATACCTTCTCACGATGACAAGAATGGGACCTTGACAGAGGCCATAAAGTTGCTGACGAATCTACACAACAAAATGGAAGATGAGACAGAAATATTGCTGCTGACTGCTGGTTTGTATCTATCTTCTCATCGGTTCCACAATGGATGGTGAATATATTTTATCTTCTTTGGAGCATTATTGGTGATGATAATGTTTGGATTCTGTGTGATTGGGATAAAAATTACACAGTGCAAGAAGACAGCAAAGAAGGCAGCAGGGATGAAGATCATGATCAATGTCAAGTCATGGTTTGGACCCAAGGAATTGACAGATGAGAACAAAAAATATATAGAGACAAGCATTATAGCACCTAGGGGAAGGAAGTTCCTGTATCCAAAGAACCATAAGAAGTATGTGGGATGATGGGTCTATTGTAGCCCGAATGGACAGTGCAGATGCATGACATGGAGCATTGATGAACATGTAAAATCAGCAGGATCCCTGAAGGGAGTCGTGAAAATCTGGACTCCGAAGAAGCACTTCTTCAAGATGTGAAGACTGATGAAGGAGTAGTTGATGAACCAACCAGAGAGGGGAGTGTAGAGGAGCAGCTGAATGCCTCTGCAGGAAGTCCATCTCCCATTCTTCCTATATGTCGGAAACTGGAAATCGTGACATGCATGACACCAGTGATTGTGCCAATTCCACAGAGAGTCTTCGAGAAAAGGTATCCATTGTGAAGACCCTATATGATTTATCCCCATAGATATGAAAATCTCTTGGAGGAGATCCCTGAAGGAATATGAAGATGAGAGGCAAAGAGGGTGGTGACATCACAAGAAATTAGCATGATGTACTGAGAAGAGTGGTCGAAGAAAAAGATGCATAGACCTTATAAAATCTGATGACAAAGTAAAGAATTGAGTTAACGTTCATATGCGAAATGAAGATTGCACGTGTGAAGAACACTGCAGAAAATGCAAGCCATTTTATAATTGTACAGATGCAGCAATGCAAGCAGACTAAGTAATCATAAAGGCTGGCTATACATAGTGAATAGACTGCTGGCGGTGCCACCATTATATAGAATCTAGACATCAGTGTCACACATTTAGTAACCTTAGACCTGTGAAGAAAGAAGGAACGGAAAGCTGTGTTGCAGTAAGAAAGCAGCTGTAGATAGAGTAAAGGTCTGAAATAGCTGTATGGCCTGGTGTCAAAGGATGGAGCGGCCAAGAACCGGTTATCTCTTCTGAAGAACAGTGAATGTGAGAAGCTGAATCAGCCCTTGTTAAGGTGCAAGAAAGAACATCATGAGTGCCGAGGATATTAATTCAAGACAATTAAATGCTGCAAAACCGGGTCCACGATCGAAATAGCAGCTGGGCATACAGACCTGAACTGCAATTAGAGTGTGCCTATACTCTCTTATATTTTCAAGAGCAGTGATACTTTGCAAGGACAAGTTCAAAGACAATCTAAATGGCAGACGGCATGAGCAATGAGAGATGTTTGGCTAATTGGTTGGAGAGACACACTCACGTCCACCCACTGGCACCTGGGGTACCAGCTTATGTGCTGCTAGTGAGCCGAATGTTCCAGAAGGGTACAAGCATGCCAACCAATAGTAGAGGGCCATATAATGAAGGGCCTTAGAGTTTGATAGCCAATGGTGTACCGTGTAGCTAGTAACTGGAGAAGATGACTTGCACTAGGAGTGGGCATATGTTGTCCACATGACTGTCGAGACCCAATCACAACCCCATCCCTTAAAGAAAGTATACTTAGATGTTCCCCTTAGTCCAACCACAACTCCCCATAGGTTTTCTTAGTTTGCCACGTAGTATGACGTCACGTATGATGAGGTTTTGCTATAAAGGAACTGTTTTTTATTAAATGCGTTGAGGTAATGCTGTTCAACGTCCGTTGATGTCCGTTGTAACTCCCTGTTTTAGATAATTGAAAATAAAACAGTCGGGAGAGACTTTTTTGCCAACTTCCTGAGTCAGTTTTATTATATGGGGCCTCATTATGACCCAGGCCCCGTAAAGGGCTGCGGCGCTGTTAAACACCTAGCGCCTAATTACGAAGTCCCGTTGCGGGACCCGACCTTAATGGCTGGTTTTACCAGCCGTTAAAGTAGGGACCCGCAAAGGGACCTTGGTGCTAATTACGGTACCGCAATTTGTGGTACCGTAATTAGCGCTTTTCCCATTCCCATTGAGCCCTATGGGTCAAAAATGGGAATGGGGAAGGGCCATGGCGGCATGGGGAATTACCGCCCCACCAACCTCGGAATGGGGTGGTAATTCCCCATTCCATCATGGCGGACTCCGGCATGGTCCATGGTGCTAATAGGACTATGGTTTAGCGCCAGAGTCCTAATGAGGCCCATGGTGTAAGAGTTATTCTGCATCCCATCCTGAGTATGACTGTTACTCATTTAAAGGGCCCCCTAAGGGTTCACACACACACACGCACACACGCACACGCACACACGCACACACACACACACACACACAGCCATAAACATACAGATACACACATGTACAAATATACACACAGATACAGATACACATAGGGCCTCATTACACGTAGTGCGGTAAGGGTTTACCATTACCGGTAAGGGCACCGGTAGCGGTAAACCCTTACCGCCTTACTACGAGGTCCCTTTGCGGGTTGGTACTTTAACGCCTGCTGTTTAGCAGGCGTTAAAAACCAACCCGCAAAGGGACCAGGGTGCTAATTATGGTACCGCAATTTGCGGCACCGTAATTAGCTCCTTCCCCATTCCCATAGAGCCCTATGGGGCAAAAATGGGAATGGGGAAGGGCAATGGGGGAAGGGGGAATTACCGCCCCGCCAACCTTGGAATAGGGCGGTAATTCCCCTTTCCTCCAAGGCGGTGCCGGTATTTTACCTGCATGGACCAAGGTGCTAATAGCACCTTGGTCCACCGCCTACCGTGTAATGAGGCCCATAGACACAGATACACAAACACAGATATACACATACAGATATACACACATTGACACACATTCAACCACTCATTCAGCTTAAATTATTCACATTCACCCTCACTTTGTTCTCATTCACACGCACGCTCGCACCCATGTACACCATTCACACTACATTCATTCATATGCCTGCGCTTACAAACACCCCCTCGCATACAAACATACATACACAAACTTATACACTCCCTGACATGCATTCATGTATACATACATGCATGCAATCCATGCACACATGCATACACACAAACAAAAACACATATTTCTTACCCATTTCCCTCTGGACCAGCTCAGACCTTCCCTACCCTGTCTACGCATCAGCATCTCACAGGCTATTTAGTTCAAGAAAGCATAGCTGAACATTGGAGTCATGGACCAACTAAAAGTTGAACCCAGCAGTTGGGCAGGCTTTTGTTATCTGCATGTTTGGTGATGCAACAGTCACGTTAACAAACGTTTTCTTGGCTCAGAGAGTTGTGTATTTACTTACTTTTGAAATGTCAAAGTAATTTTAAAAGTAAAGTAAACACACTGCTCTCTGTGGTGCGAAGTGCGACAGCTTCTTGTCGTCCGACTCGAATCCGGGCTTGGCCTCACAGCAGAGTGATGACTGTTGTCTCAAATTGGGAGGGTTCTAGCCCTCTCAAGCCCATGCTTGGCACTGCCCACAAGTCTTCGGCCTTCGACCAATACCTGCCACTCCACACCGGAGTTTCACCGTTTACATCTGAGACCTACCGCTCATTCACTAGAGTTTGCATTCATGGGCCGAGTCCAGTCACCCGCTCACCCCATGGGTGCGGGCATTCACTTACTGAGCACACTTTCTAATAACTCACTTTTTCCAATGGTTTTTTCTTCTTCATTTCATTTGTTTTGGTTCCCTGCAGCTTCACAGTAATTGCAAGCAGACACCAAGCATTATGCAAATTGTTCTAAGACACCGCAACATTAGGTGCCTGTGATGTTCCACCTTTACAATTGGAAAGCGGGTAAACTATTCATTCTGCACAATAAAGCGCTATATTTTATATTATGTCCATATATTGAACACAAGAGTTTATGCATTTATTTTATTTTGTCATTTAAAGCACAGACTTAGTTTGAGAGCAGCGGAGCGCTGTACAAGGCGTGGGAAGCCAGCATTTGGGCTGGCATCCTTTAACCGTAGGGCAGTACTGTGAGTTACCGTCTGTGCGCCCATTGGGATTAGTCCTTGTTCTTGAAAAAGCCACGTTTTGAGAGCTTTAAGAAAATGGAGAATTGTGGTGATATTCCGAGCGGTTACCGGGACAAGTTCCAATCGTAATGTCCTCTTAATGCTAACTATGGATGGCAGTGGTGTGGCCACCAGAGATGTGGGACTAGGGGACGGATGGAAAAGTTTATTTGACCAGTTTGCAGAGTACAAAATGGCGCCGGATCACCCGATCGACAGATAAGGACCGTTCAGGGAAGTGTTGCTAACACTGAAAAGGCACTGACTAATACCCTCTTTGATTTTGGGAACTATCAGAAGCAGTCACTGGGAGAATGGTGATGTTGTAGAAAAAGAAGGCCCGACGTGTCTATTTCCAGGTGTGTTTAATTATTACAAGGCCCTAGGACCGAGCACACAAATTGCCTCCTCTTGCAATGCTTCTCCCACTACCAACTGCTCACCCTGCTCGACCTGCTCCCCTCAGCGTAGCTTGGAATGCTGTTGCAGGCTTTGTTCCAAAGCACTGGTTTACAACACATGCCCGCCCGTTTTTTTTGTCTCCCCCTGGTCTATGTTCAGGTCAACCACCACGTAAGAGCGCACTTGAGAAAGCACTTGCACCTGCACTTCTTGCCTTGGCTTGAGCTCCACTTGCAGTCGTTCTTGATGGAAAAACATAAGCTATTTCGTTTCGCAGTTGCATAATGCTTTCACTTACTAACATGGCCCCCAGACTTATTTCCTGAGCTTCAAAAAATCCCCAAAAACCTGGTTATTTAACCAGTACTAGCAAACCAAGGTCAACCGCCACAGGTCCAACAGCTCATCTAGAGCTATTACGAAGTAATCCTACAGGTAGGAAGAGCCCATCTGAGTAAATTAACTCACCCCTTGCACAACCAGAATGCCACTATAAAACTAACTCCTATGTCTTAACGTATTTATTGAATATGTATCAATGCCTAATGCTATAAAGGAATGTCTTATGTCTAAAGTTATTTTTTTCTGCAACTACGCCATGATGCCCCAGGGTCTGGGCGTGTAACAAATGTAATAAATAAATAAAAAATTATAACACAATATGTCAATTTGGGCTCGGCCATGTGCAGTGGGATCAATGTCTGTTTGCAGTGGAGTGTTTTCTCTTCTTTGTTTCAGTGCCTCGTGCATTGTTTTAGTTACAGTTGTATATGGTGACCCCAAGTCCACCAGCATCTGCAGTTGTTTGTCATCCACTGATACTAGCATGTTAGGGGGCCAGCATGGTCCCTCCTCATCTTCCTCTTCTTCTTCTGCTTTGATGTGCTGGATGTGGTTTATCATCCGAGAAAAATCACCTTTCTCATCTCCACTAGTAACGCTCACTTTTGCATTCCTCGACTCCTCAACCAGAAGGATTTTCCCATAAACACTTGGGCAAAGTTTTGGGTTCTCAATGCCGGGCAATCTTCATCCAGCCTAAAAAGTCCCACCACAACGCCAGAAATCTATATGATCTCGATATCCCAGCCACTGATCCTTGTGAATTGCCCATTACACCACCTCTCTTCTGTGTTCCACTGACTGCCAGCACACTCTCTTCCTCAGATGGTGTCACTGCTTCAACGTCCTTGCTACTCTCGGGAGCTCCTGTGCATAGTCTCTCTTGAATGTTAGGACTAGATGTGTGTAAAAGGAGTTGGTTCTTGATGTACTTGTCCGCCACCCTGTGAAATGACAGGTGGCTAAGACAGTCCTTAAATCTGCCACTTAACAATCCACACTCTATGGTAGGACTTGCTTGCAAGAGAAAAACTTGCATCATTCCAGACTATGTTAGAGCATTGGACGTATTGTTCCTCCATCTTCCTCATGACTTGTCCATACATATTGTCCCGAATACGCAGTTGCCATCTCCGCCCTTCTTTGTTCCAGGATCATGTAGAGACTTAATTATCCATAATGTCTCCCTTCTAAAGACGTTCATGAGAGTGTTATGTTTTCTCTCATCTAAAAATGGTATCACTACATGTTATCCTCACCAAAAATATCGACATATATATGGTCGTCTTGAACAGCCATAGGTGATATTTTTGGGGGGGATAATTTTTGGGGTTTTTGGGAGCAGCGGTTGTGGGGGTGTCCCCGCTCCTTTAAAAATAATGCAGGGGTTGCGGAGGTGTCCTCCACAGGTTCTATGCCTTAATATCGCCGCAAAAAAAATGGCGATATTTTTGAATGGTGATATTTTTGCAGGGATATTAACACATGGAACCCTAAAAACTTGTTTAGCGTCAATGACCAATCAATAGAATGTGAACAGGTCTTTCCATTCTTCACACTGTGTGGCTGGTTTGTCAGGGTTCTACAGATACATTGCTGGCGCAGTCATGTTCGGACTCACCAGGCTTCAATTAGTTTGCTGATTCGTTTACCACTGCACCTCCTTCACTGACCACTATCCACTGCGGTGTGCTAGGTCCTACACCACCACCACTCTGATATCTGTTGCGACTTTTTGCGCCCCTTCTTTCTGTGATATCCTCCATTTGGACTGCAGGGCTCCTTGTGGAAATTGTGTCCCTCATGTACCCTCTCAACCATCCTTCATCCTGGCGAGATTTCTCAGATTTAGCTCTCTGATGTGGCAGCCTGGCACAATCGCTTGGATTTGGCTGCAGTACTCTCCCTTAAATGAGCGTCAGCGGTTGGCTGCTTCTGTTTAAGGGTGTACTGAAATATGCATTTGAGTAAGTATTCAGCCAAATTCTGGCTGAAAATGAGATATTTGTCTTGGCTGAATACTTAATTACTTAATTACTTAATTACTTAATTACTTTTCAGTAGAAGCCAAATAAGTGCCCCACAAATTAATGTAAGTACTGCTTTGAAAGAATGCCTGGAACCACTCAGGCATGTCAAGTTAATCCTTTAAAAGGACCATTAAACTAATGCTGCTGTCACCTTTTTAAATGCACGCAGAAAGAGCATAGGTGTGAAAGGGCAAACAAAGTCTCAGCCCTTTATGTGCTGGACAGACAGAATTTAATCTGGTGGTTTGCTGGGTGTGAAGGGCTTGGGGGGCTGTTTCAAAACTCAATATTTTGAAAGTGCAATGAGATATCTGTGGTCTCCCCTGTATGTTTCAGTTGAAAACGATTGAGCTGGAACAATAGTTTACAAAGTCACGATTAGAAAATGGTATTTTCTTTTGGGGATTATTGATTTGCTGATGACCTGAGTGAATAATCTGAAAATTACAGGTTCCAATCGTACCAATTCCCAATGCAAGTCATATCATTAAGTGGATTAATATTACTGCTGAAGATATCCCAGGAAGTTCCAAAACCTTACTAAAATAGCTCAGGAGGTAGTGTGCCTGCAGCAAAGAACTGTATTCAGCCTTCAGGCTTATGTTATAAAGCAAGTGAGCTGGCTCAGTGGGAAGTGTGCCTGTGGCAGATATGTGCTCGTAGTATCGAAACATAGGTTACAATTCCTGCCCTCCACCTTTCTTTTGTTGCCAAAATGAGTCCCTTTTTGGGTAAAAGTGACAGATGTTACTAAAGAATGTGACTATTCAATAGATTTGGAGTTTTACAAAAACATGCTTGTAACGAAAATACCTGAGTCTGTGACAGGCAGAAATATTCCTGCCAACATTAGAGAGTTAAAAAAGAGGGATATTTGTGTAATTAAGATAAGGAGATACAAGTTTACAATTCAGAAACGTTGCACCAAATATATCTGGAAATCAGCACTGTCCCTTCCCTATTGGATCCTCCGGAGGACTCAGCATTCCCTATTTTCTTTTACCACACTCCAACACACCACAAAAATGCCCCACCCGAAAAAAACAAAGAAAAATACTGTCTATTAATTAAAAGAAGTTGTTTCAAATTTCTCATCTCCCCTCGGTACCACATGGCTTTAGCATCCCAAAGGTGTATTCGGAATCACTTCAGCAGTCAGCAGGGTGCTTATGGATTTAATAACCCCTTTTGAGTTTGAGCGCCTTGCTCGAGCCAGAAGGCTAAAGAGGGGAAGGCCCAAAAGGAACATTTGAAAGTATAAGTAGACACATCGCAATCTCCCATCGCAGTGATTGCATAAATGCATACTATACTTTGCGGTGAGTCTTACTTTCTTGAGCCCTGTCCAACAAGCAACATCTATGAATGCTCACAAATACAAACTGTGCTGTTATTGAACAGTTTGTTTTCTGATAATGTATTACTTTCATGGTTTACTCAGCCATCTTCCATAGACAACAAAGAACATAAATGCAATAAAGAATGGATTCACATATTTTTAAGGATGTTTTATATTTACAGTGCTTTTCTTGTCTACATAGCTTTATTCATTAAAAAGGATACTCTTATATTTTCTCTGTATTCGGTTACGGATGAATACTTGTCCAACTGTTCAGTGTTTGGCTGAATACTTAAATATACTATTTGCAACACCCTTACGTCTGCCCTGTTTTTACACACCACTGTTTTGAGTAGTAGCCCTGGGTAGCACCTGTGTTTATGGCTCTCCCACGCTGCCCTGCTTCACCCAACCCTAGCGCTGCTTACCTTGTTCTGAAGCCACTCTGTGGAGGCACCTCCTCATCACTGCCTGGTTTCACTGGCTATGGTCCCCTGTCACCTGGGTTCACTCATTACCATTGTTGTAGTGAAACAGGAACGGGTGTCAATTTCCAGGTATGTTTATTGATTTGTTTTGAATAGGTGTTCCTGTGAATCTATCCCAGCAATAGTACCTTGTAGAAACCAGCACCCGAATCAAACCACAAACCACAATGGTAGCCTTGATAACAGCAAGCGATGAGAGACAACATAGGTATGGTATGGTATTATTTATTTATATAGCACCTATACACAGGCAAGTGTTTCAAAAAGCTCAAGCAGGGTGGAAACATGTGGGGGAAAACAATCGTTCAGAGCCCTTTAAATTCTGAGACGATAATGGTCTGGACAGGCAGAGTAAGTGCGGAAAAATACATTTAACAGTTTAGGATACAGCAAATAGGCCTGACGGCGATTCTGCAGTTATAACAGTACAATTAAGGGGTGAAGACAAGGGTGAACGTGCAGATCGAGCAAGTGCACAGAGGTTTACAGGGTGGGGAGGATCAAGTGAACCCGGTCAGTTGAGACTGGGGTAACTGCAGAGAGAGCCATTCTCTTGGGTTAATTTCTCAAGTGCTTTGAGTGTGGGGTGAAGGGTCCTGGGACAAGTGTGAGAGAGGACTGGTGGGGGTTCCAAGGGACCAGTGAGATTCAGAGGTACACCCGGCGGCCAGTCAGCAAGCTGTAAGGAAGATGAGGGAGAGAGGGAGAAAACAGAACTAGGTTAGCAGGGTAGAGGGAGAGAGAATGAAGAGGAGAAGAGGAACGTCTTTAGGAGTTTCCGGAATTTAAGAATATTCGGCTCAAGACAGAGAGCAGCAGGGAGGCTATTCCAGAGGGAGGTACCTGCTGAGGATAAGGCTCTCCCTTCGAATTTCTGCTTGGAGAACCGGTTTACTCGCAGAAGGTTGGAGGAAGTTGAGCGAGGGCTCGTGAGGGACAGTATTTCGGTAGGCAGCATTGCAGATAGGTAGGTCGCAGGCCCTAGAAAGCCTTGTGAACAATGCAAAGGGTCTTGAATTTGATCCTTGCAGCCACAGGGAGCCAGTGAAGGGATTTCAGCACCAGAGAGATGCGGTTCCTGGGCTTGAGGCCAAGGATAAGTCTTGCGTTTCTGTTCTGGATGAGTTGCAGAGGGCGCAGGGAAGAAGAGGAGAGGTTGAGGAAGAGGCTGTTGCAATGGTCCAGCCTGGAGAGAACCGGGGCTCCGGAGACATTGAGCCTCCGGGAGAAAGTAAGAAAAGGAAGCACACCTCTGAGGAGATGACTGAAATGTAAGAGGTGAAGGAGAGAGTGGAGTCAAAGTTTACCCCAAGGTTTCTTGCTTCGCAGGTCGTTGCGGGTGCAGGGCCAAGGTAGGTCGGCCAGATTGTGAGTGGGAAAGTGGGGGCAGGCGTACTAATGCAAACAATCTCAGTCTTAGTGGCGTTGAGGCAGAGGTCGCTTGCAGCACTCCATGACTGAATAGCGGATAGACAATAAGATATGAGCGAGGAGGAGGCTGCTGAGGTTAGCCTGAAAGATAGTTGTGTGTCATTCACGTAGCACTGGAAGTTATACGGTGAAAGGGCAATCAAATATGCCAGTGTAGCCACATAGATGTTGAAGAACCAGGGGGACAGGGAATGCCACAGGTTGAAATAGTGATAGTCAAGTGATAGGTTCCGAGTTCCACCTGGGATGGGCGGTCAGAGAGGAAGGAGGTTAACCACGCCAGAGCCTGACCTGTGATTCCCGGAAACGTGCGATCAGGATGTTGTGGTTAAACGTGTCGAAGGCAGAGGAGAGGTCATGGAGAATGAGGAGAGGGGGTGTTAGTGTCAAGATCTGAGAGCAGATCTTCTCGGGTGTTCATAAGAGCAGTTCCTGTGCCTCTGAATGATCTAAAACCAGACTGATGGTCATGGAAGGAACCAATAGATTTAGTGTGGAAGGTCAGCTGAGAGATAGCCAGATTCTCCGGGAGTTTGTCCATGAAAGGAGTGATAGATATAGGGCAGTAGTTTGCTGGAATGGAAGGGTCGGCAGAGGGTTTTTGAGCAGAGGGTGCACAAGGGAGTGCTCGAGGGCAGTTGGGAAAGCTCCAGTGGAAAAGTTGATATTGCAGAGATCAGCCAATGCTGGGACGAAGGCGTCGATATTGTCTTTAATAGTTTTGGAGGGTCAGGGGTCCACCTGTTTGGATGAAACCTTCATAGATCAGACATGTCTGGTGATCTCATCTGGTGTAATGGGTGAGAGAAAAGAGAGGGTAAGTGGAGAAGGGCCAAAGGAGGCTCCGGTGTTGGTGTGTGCTTTGGTGTGGAAGAGACGGTGGAAAGGATTTTGTGAGTTTTAGTGGTGAATTGTGCAGCCAGGGTCGAGCAAAGGTCCTGGGTGGCCGTGACAGAAGAAGAGGTTGCTGCAGGATTGGCCAGATCCTTTCAGACTTTGAAAAGTTTGGACATCTTGTTTGATGCCGCGGAGATGCGGGCTTGAATAAAGACTCTTTTCTTAGTGCAGATGCCTAGTCGATACTGCCTTTGAAGGAGGCGTCAGGCCAGTTTGTCAGATGGTTCACCCGACGCATTCCATTTCTGCTCTGCTGCTATATACTTGCATTTAAGGTCAGCCAGGTCGGAGTCGTATCAAGAGTTGCACTTTTTGGAAGGCTTCAGTCGTCCCCTCATGACAGGGGCAAGAGTGTCAAGAGTGTTGGAGATAGAAAGATTGAGGTTAGCGAGGGCTGTGTCAGGGTGGTAGTCAGCCGAGGTAATGGATGGAGGAGAGTGGGAGGAGACAAAAGCAGCCACTGTCACTTTCTTCATGGGTTTGGTGACTTTGAAGCCAAGTGGCTGTGCCAGGTGTATCGCTGCAAGAGGGGAGGAGAGCTTCAGGTGTATTCGGAGGAGAGAGCGGTCAGTCCAAGAGAGTGAGGTAGTGATAGGGATAGAGCGAGGGATGTCAGCAGAGATGAGAGCATCCAAGGTGTGGCGCGTGGTGTGCGTGGGGCCAGAGGGTAGGATAGAACGGGTGAGCGCACACGTTGCCGAAAGGATCTGAGGAGTCAGGAGAGTACAGATGGATGAAAAGAACACCCATCAGGAGGAGTTGAGATGAGGAGGAGAGTAGGGAGGAGGTCAGGTCAGCCCATTCAGAGAGGAAGAGAGTGGACTGACCTTGTAGCCGATAGAAGGTGGCCATAATGAGATAAGATTTTGGGGATAGTGACAGTCTGCAAACTAGGCACTCGAAGGAGAAGTAGGCCTAAGTAGGGATGATGGACACAGGTATCCATTCTGGGAAGATAAGCGCAACTCCCACACCTGCCTTCTTAGGCCTGGGTGCACAGAGGATTTTATAGCCTTCAGGGAGTAGTGTGTCAAAGCTTGTGATGAAACTATCCTTGAACCACCTCTCAGTGATGGCGAGCACATCAAGATCCATGAGTTTGAGGAGGTTGCAGATGTCAGACAAGTGTTTGACGGCAGAGCGAGTATTGAGAGTGGCAATGTGGAGCAGTTTTAGGTAAAAAGTGCAGGCGGGCACCACTGTGCGCACTGTTATGCAATTCATCCTAGTAGCAGTTCTTCTTATCAGTTCTGTATTTGTGTATGTTTGTGTTTATACACGGAGCTCGCAGGTTAAAAATAACCCAACGACACCAGGGGTATATATAATCCTAACAAGTCAAAAAACAGAGTGGAATCCACCCCGTAATAACCGGTGCTCACTCCTTGCTCCTTGTTGGAGCTAAATTTGTTACTTTATGTTAAATCCCAAAGTAATGCGTTTATCTTTCAACATTAATTCAATTCAATTGCTTTATTATTTCTTCTTTCGTTAAAGGATTTTCAAAAAAGATCTGAATATATTTAAAAATAACTTTTTTGAATGCTCTATAAATAAAAAAAACTTGTGTTTTAATCACACAATATGTCAATGGCGAAATAAGAATTCTTCATCCTTTATGTATAAGCTAATGCCAATGCATTTCGGTGCACAGCACCATCATCAGGGCTTTTTTTCAAAACAATAGATTCATTCATTCATTCATTCATTCATTCATATCACATTTCAAATACATATAACGTGTGCAAATGCAGTTCACAATGAAAACAATACATACATACCAATGTTTGCCTATCAAAGTGTTCGTAATGTGTGTTGTGGTTCAATATATCGTAGAGGATGTAAGAAGAGAAAATACAAAAAAATGTCATTCATTCCTTTGCCATTTTAGCTACAGCTGCATCATCTTTATGTATTTACTCTGAACGTATATGCCATTTACCTGAGCTTATACGAGCATTATTCCTCTTCGCCTTGAATCGTTACACGTGTGTAAAAATCTCTTCCTGCGATTACAAATAGTATTGCTGTAACTGAATCTCAATACTGCTATCCTTAATATGTCTGTGCCGTGCGCATAGAGCTTACTTTCTTTACGTGTCTGTTCGTGCACCACGTTTATGGGTTTGCAGCGATGCGTGCCTGCGAAGTTTCCCTCTTTTTAAATGTAACCATGGTGAACATCATGGTGTCTTCCACCGGCGGGATTGGTCGACGTGGGCATGCCTTGCGTCCCGCTTCCCCATGGATACGGGTAGGCAGGACGTGTGGTCACCAAGGTTATCTCACGTAGCCTACCACTGCACTGTGTTGTTACTCAAATGGTATCCCTATAGCAGACGGGTTACATTTTTGATTTAAAGCGGAATGCATCCTCATTTTCTCGGTTATTTCATCAAAAAAATGTTGTCACAATGGGGTTGCTTCTTGCATTACGTTCAACATATTTTTGGTAATCACTAAGGAGAGTACCCAATCTAGGTATCATCCATTCTCACAATTCAAAGGTGGGCCCGTCCTGTATGTCTAATTCAATTGTCATGTATTTACTATTCTGCATGGTAAAGTTTCAATGGATTAGTATTCAATACGTGTGTAAACACAGCATGCAATAAATGCGAGCCTTATAAGTTTATTAATCAATAGACATTTTAGCATGGGAAAACACATGGTTTAACGTTCCATCTGTTCAAAGGAAGCAAGCATAATAGTTCTCCTCATGTGATCTTCTCAGGGATATTCAAAATCGTATTAGAAAAAAACGTGCGTGATCAAAGCATTCAGTTAAAGCAAGCCTTATGGATCTTTTCCAATATTCTACACAGTTAATATATATTTAAACATTGAAGAAAGCCGAACTTAGTACAACGTTCCATATCTTCAAAGGAAACAAGCATAATTGATCTCCTCATTCAATCCTCTCGGGGATAGGGTTCCCAATCTGTCTATCCAGAAAGATTCTCTCTGGTCAAGGCTCTGTTGTACATTCATATGAGGTTCTCTCTTCTTTACAACTTCCAGTATTTGAAATCTTATTTGTGATAAGTTATGTTTCTTACTGTCCCAATGTCTTGCCATTGCAGAGTTCTTATTATGATTCCTATGCACCAGCGGTGCTCGTTCTATCTCACTTTTGCAGTGCGTGTCGACTGCCCTACGTAATACATTCCACATGGGCATTTGATGGAATAAATTACATTGCTCATTGTACATGTCCCAAAATGTCGTCGTTTTATTTTCTCTCCTCTTTATGGATGGTTCACTGTATTCCCCTTCTGTATATATCCGCAGTTATTACAATTCAAACACTGCAACGTTCCTGTTTTTGATGTATCTTTTCGGTTGTTCAAACTCCTAGTCTTAACCAATTTGTCCTTCAAATACTGACTCCTTTTATAAGCGAAGGTGGGTGGCTCTTTAAACAGTGGCTCGACTCTCATCCAGCAACAACATGTTCCAGTTTTTTTTGATAATTTTTTTGATTCTGCTGCTCTGTTTGGAACATTTCGACACATATACTATAGGGGGTGTCTTCTCTATTTTCTGTTGTAGGTTTAATAAATCTTCCCTTTCTTGATCTTCTAATCTCGCTACTGCTTCTTCAATCTTTGATTTGGTATAGCCTCAATTCATACATTTTTCACCCGTCTTGCCTATAGCTTCTTCATAATCTATCGGGTCGCTCACAATCTTTTTTACTCTTAATATCTGACTGTATGGTAAGTTCCTAATCAGGCTAGGTTGATGGAAGCTTAGTTTATGTAAAATGTTGTTCCTGTCAGTTGGTTTCTGGTATATGTTGGTTTTGTACCCAGTGCCAGTGTTGCTGATTTCCACATCGAGGAAATGTATACTTTCTTTGGAGAATTCAGATGTAAATTGTATCCATTGATCTATACTATTGAGATATTGTAGGAATCCCTGTAGCTCTTCCTCTGTGCCTTTCCAAATGCTGAAAATATCATCGATGTAACTGATCCAGAGACTGATCTTTCTGTTCCAATCTTTGTTTTAAAACATGATCCACCTCAAATTTGTGCATGAATGCATTGGCATTTGCTGGTGCCATGGTTGCACCCATTGACGTTCCAGCAGTTTGTAGGAAGAAATACTGTCCATATTGAAAATATAAATTTCCGCCTACAAACTCGAGTAATGCCATTATGAATTCCTTCTGGGCAGGTTTATTCTCTTCTTGGAGTAACATCCACTCTACTGCTGTTCTTCCAAGGTCGTGCGGGATGGATGTATATAGACTTTTCACGTCGATAGTGACTAAGGTATTGTCTGCAGCATATGTGGTTTCTCTCAAGTACTTCAAAAAGTGAGTGGTGTCCTTTACATATGTGCTTGTTTTTTGCATTAGAGACTGCAAAAAGTAGTCTATATGAATTCCTAATGGCTGTAATATGCTGTTTGTACCGGCGACTATCGGTCTACCAGGTGGGTTTATCAGATCCTTATGCACTTTTGGTAATGTATAGAAATGTGGAATTTTAGGGGAGTTGTTGGTTAGGAACTTCTTGGTATGATGATTTATCCAGCTTAGTTCTTCTGCCTTCGTTAATAGTTCATCTAGATTATGTTTAATCTTGATTGTTGGGTCTGAATCCAATCTCGCATATGTGTTCAGGTCACTTAGCTGTCTCCTGCATTCTGCATCGTAGTTTACTATGTCTAGTAGTACCAACGCCCTTCCTTTATCTGAAGATCTAATGGTTAATTTTTCATCTACGTAAAGTTTCGTTATCATTTTCCATTCGTGAGGTTTCATGTTGCCATATCCTCTTGATCTGAAGTTGACTTTTCAAGATCTTTGATGGTTTGTTTATGGAAAATCTCAATGGATGGCACATTGATCTGTGGATTTAATCCACTTTTGCCCCTGAATTCCTTGAAGCCATCATCCTCTGTTTCCCTTGTGTCTCTAACTCATTAAAAAACAGTTTCAATTTCATCTTCCTTACTAGTTTGTAAAGTTCTATTATAGAGTCAAAAAGTGAACGATTATACATAGGTACAAAACTTAATCCTTTGTGCAGTGTTTTTATCTCTTGTTCCATTAGTGTCCTTGAAGATAAATTCAGAACGGAACGTTTCTCTGTTTGAGTCTCGTCCTTCCTTTTGTTTTCCTCTTCCCCCTCCTTGCTCTCTTTATTCCCTTTGCCCACTCTCTAAAGAAGAGGTCCCAGGTAGGGTACTTGATCTGTGTGGTAGATCTGTGTTCTCAGTTTCTGGTTCTTCTTCTCTTGGTGTATTTGTGGCTGAATTACTTTCTGATCCTGAACTTGATGTCTCGCTGGTGTTATTAGGTTTAGATTTTGGTTTCCCTATTGGTGGTCCATATTTATCCACCCATCCATTTAGGTAATCGTAGATGTCTCTGCCAAATTTCCTAACTTTTTTTGTTTCTATTTCGGACTTGTAGTCTGCTAATTTTTTGTTAATGTCCTCCAAGATAGTTTGTACTTCCTCCTTATTCAATGTTTTCACCAGTTCTTTTTCTATCTCTTCAATTTCCGTGTGTAGTGTGGTTGGATTATTAGCCAATTCCTGCATAGTCAGTAATATCAGATCCAAAGAGCATTTATTCAAGATGGCTTCCCATCTCCTCACAAATTCCATTGTTTCTTTGCATAACGTCGGGCGTAGTTGGATTTCCAGCCCTCCTGGTATTCTTTGATTCTTATAATACCTTCCTAATGTGATTGCATGCAGTTCACGGTTGATTTCCTTTCTAATTAGATGTTCCAATTGCTTAATTTTCCTTGCAGGATCTTGTCCTGTTGTTGTGCTTGTACTAAAGGAGGAATCTGAGATCAATCCAAGTATCTTATTCGCTTCTATATTTGCTCACTCCTTGCTCCTTGTTGGAGCTAAATTGGTTACTTTATGTTAAATGCCAAAGTAATGCGTTTATCTTTCAACATTAATTCAATTCAATTGCTGTATTGTTTCTTCTTTCGTTAAAGGATTTTCAAAAAGATCTGAATATATTTCAAAATAACTTCTCTGAATGCTCTATAAATAAAAAGCTGTGTTTTAGTCACACAATATGTCAATGATGAAATAAGAATTCTTCATCCTTTAAGTATAAACTAATACCAATGCATTTTGGTGTACAAAACCATCATCAGGGATTTGTTTTTTCAAAACAATAGGCGCGCCCACGTCGACCAATCCCGACCGGTGGACGATGCCATGACGATCACCATGGATTCATTTTAAAAAAAAGGTAAACTTTGCTGGTGTGCATCACTGCAAACCCGTAAACACGGTGCACAAACAGACAAGTAAAGAAGGTAAGCTCTATGCGTACGGTACAGACATATTAAGGATAGCAATATTGAGGTCGAGTTACAGCAATACTATTCGGAATTGCAGGAAGAGACTTTTACACATGTGTTACAATTCAAGGCAAAGAGGAATAATGCTCGTATAAGCTCAGATAAATGGCATATACGTTCAGAGTAAATACATAATGATGATGCAGCTGTAGCTAAAATGGCAAAGGAACTAATTACATTTTTTGTATTTGCTCTTCTTACATCCTCTACGATATATTGAACCACAACACACATTACGAACACTTTGATAGGCAAACATTGGTATGTATGTATTGTTTTCATTGTGAACTGCATTTGCACACGTTATATGTATTTGAAATGTGACATGAATGAATTAATGAATCTATTGTTTTGAAAAAAAGCCCTGATGATGGTGCTGTGCACCAAAATGCATTGGCATTAGCTTATACTTAAAGGATGAAGAATTCTTATTTCGCCATTGACATATTGGGCCTCATTCCGAGTACGGCGCTAACCAATGGCGCTATTAACGCCTTGGTTGACGCCGTACCCGGACCGGCAGCGCCTTGGTGGTTGGCGGAATTACCGCCCCATTCCAAGGTTGGCGGGGCGGTAATTCCCCAATCCCCATTTACCCTTCCCCATTCCCATTCTTGCCCCATAGGGCATAATGGGAGTGGGGAAGGCGTCAATTACGCCACCGTAAATTACGGTGGCGTAATTAACATCAAGGTCCCTTAGCGCCATGGTATTTAACGCCTGCTAAAAGCAGGTGTTAAAAGCACCATGGCGCTAAGGGAACTCGGAGTATGGCGGTAAGGGATTACCGCCACCGCTCTCGTTAGCGGTGGCCGCTATCCCTTACCGCCATACTCGGAATGAGGCCCATTGTGTGATTAAAACACAAGCTTTTTATTTATAGAGCATTCAGAGAAGTTATTTTGAAATATATTCAGATCATTTTGAAAATGCTTTAACGAAAGAAGAAACAATACAGCAATTCAAGTGAATTAATGTTGAAAGATAAACGCATTACTTTGGGATCTAACATAAAGTAACAAATTTAGCTCCAACAAGGAGCAAGAAGTGAGCACCGGTTATTACGGGGTGGATTCCACTCTGTTTTTTGACTTGTTAGGATTATATATACCCCTGGTGTCATTGGGTTATTTTTAACCTGCGCGCTCCGTGTATAAACACAAACATACACAAATACAGAACTGATAAGAAGAACTGCTACTAGGATGAATTGCATAACAGTGCGCACAGTGGTGCCCGCCTGCACTTTTTACCTCATACTGTTCATCTAGACACACTGAAGGTGGAGGCTCACGAATTAAAATCACAGGAATTATAAGAATTTAAAAGAGGAACAAACATAAGGATAGAACTTAACTAATATATTGGGATGTCGTTCGCAGACATTGAAGCATTAACAAGCATAAAGCGGAAACCTCGGGTTTTTCCAAAGAAGAGGCGAATAAGATACTTGGATTGATGTCATATTCCTCCTTTAGTACAAGCACAACAACAGGACAAGATCCTGCAAGGAAAATTAAGCAATTGGAAAATCTAATTAGGAGGAGATCAATTGCAAACTGCATGCAATCACATTAGGAAGGTATTATAAGAATCAAAGAATACCAAGAGGGCTGCGAATCCAACTACCCCCAATGTTATGCAAAGAAAGCAAGGAATTTGTGAGGAAATGGGAAGCCATCTTGAATAAATGCTGTTTGGATCTGATATTACTGACTATGCAGGAATTGGCTAATTATCTAACCACACTATACACGGAAATTGAAGAGAGAGAAAAAGACCTTGTGAAAACATTGAATAAGGAGGAAGTACAAACTATCTTGGAGGACATTAACAAAAAATTAGCAGACTACAAGTCCGAATTAGAAACAAAAAAAGTTAGGAAATTTCGCAGAGACACCTACGATTACCTAAATGGAGAGGTATACACATGGATGGATAAATATGGACCACCAATAGGGAAACCAAAATATAAACATAATAACACCAGTGAGACATCAAGTTCAGGATCAGAAAGTAACACAGTCACAAATACACCAACAGAAGAAGAACCAGAAACTGAGAACACAGATCTACCACACAGATCAAGTACCCCATCTGGGACCTCTTTTTTAGAGAGAGGACAAAGGCAATAAAGAGAACAAGGATGGGGAAGAGGAAAACAAAGGGAAGGACTCTCGACGAGACTCAAACAGAGAAAAGTTTAGTTCCGAATTTATCTTCAAGGACACTAACGGAACAAGAGATAAAAACACTGCACAAAGCTTTAAGTTTTGTACCTACATATACCAGTTCACTTTTTGACACTCGAATAGAACTTTACAAACTAGTAAGGAAGATGAAATTGAAGGTGTTTTTTAATGAGTTAGAGACACCAGAGACAAGGGAAACAGAGGAAGATGGTTCAAGGAATTCAGGGGAAAAAGTGGATTCAATCCACAGATCAATGTGCCATTTATTGAGATTTTCCAAAAACAAACCATCAAAGATCTTGAAAAAGTCAACTTCAGATCAAGAGGATATGGTAACATGAAACCTCACAAATGGAAACTGATAACGAAACTTTACAGTGATGAAAAATTAACCATTAGATCTGCAGATGAAGGAGTGGCATTGATACTATTAGACACAGTAAACTACGATGCAGATTGCAGAAGACAGCTAAGTGACCTGAACACATATGCGAGATTGGATTCAGACCCAACAATCGAGATTAAACATAATGTAGATGAACTATTAACGAAGGCAGAAGAACTAAGCTGGAGAAATCATCATACCAAGAAGTTCCTAACCAACAACGTCCCTAAAATTCCACATTTCTATACGTTACCAAAAGGGCATAAGGATCTGATAAACCCACCTGGTAGACCGATATTCGCCGGTACAAACAGCATATTATAGCCATTAGGAATTTATATAGACTACTTTTTGCAGCCTTTAATACAAAACAAGCACATATGTAAAGGACACCACTCACTTTTTGAAGTACTTGAGAGAAACCACATATGCTGCAGACAATACCTTATTCACTATAGACGTGAAAATCTATATACATCCATCCCGCACGACCTGGGAAGAACAGCAGTAGAGTGGATGTTACTCCAAGAAGAGAATATACCTGCCCAGAAGGAATTCATAATGGCATTACTCGAGTTTATAGGCAAAAATTCATATTTTCAATACGGCAGGAATTCGTCCTACAAACTGCTGGAACGTCAATGGGTGCGACTATGGCACCAGCATATGCCAACGCATTCATGCACAAATTTGAGGTTGATCATGTTTTAAAACATAAAGATTGGAACAGAAACTTCGGCCTCTGGATCCGTTACATCGATGATATTTTCGGCATTTGGAAAGCCACAGAGGAAGAGCTGCAGTGATTCCTACAATATCTCAATAGTATAGATCAACTGATACAATTTACATCTGAATTCTCCAAAGAAAGTATACATTTCCTTGATGTGGAAATCAGCAACACTGGCACTGGGTACAAGACCAACATATACCAGAAACCAGCTGACATGAACAACATTTTACATAAACTAAGCTTCCATCACCCTAGCCTGATTAGGAACTTACCTTACAGTCCGATGTTAAGAGTAAAAAGGATTGTGAGCAACCCAATAGATTATGAAGAAGCTATAGGCAAGATGGGTGACACATTTATGAATCGAGGCTATACCAAATCAGAGATTGAAGAAGCAGTAGCGAGATTAGAAGATCAAGAAAGGGAAGATTTATTAAACCCACAACAGAAAATAGAGAAGACACCCCCTGTGTTTAAAGAGCCACCCACCTTCGCTTATAGAAGGAGTCAGTATTTGAAGGACAAATTGGTTAAGACTAGGAGTTTGAACACCCAAAAAGATACATCAAAAACAGGAACGGTACCGTGTTTGAATTGTGGTAACTGCGGATATATACAGAAGGGGAATACAGTGAAACATCCACATACAGGAGAGAAAATAAAACTACGACATTTTGGGACATGTACAACGAGAAATGTAATTTATTCCATCAAATGCCCATGTGGGATGTAATACATAGAGCAGTCAACACGCGCTGCGAAGGTGAGATGGAATGAGCACCGCTCGTGCATACGGAATCACAATAAGAAGTCCGCAGTGGCAAGACATTGGGACAGTAAGAAACATAATTTATCACAAATAAGATTTCAAATACTGGAAGTTGTAGAGAAGCGAGAACCTCATATGAATGTACAACAGAGTCTTGACCAGAGAGAATCTTTCTGGATAGACAGATTGGGAACCCTATCCCCGAGAGGATTGAATGAGATCATCAATTATGCTTACTTCCCTTGAAAATATGGAACATTGAACTAAGTTCAGCTTTCTTCAATGTTTAAATATATAATAACTTTGTAGAATATTTTCTGAATTTGGCTTTCTTCAATGCTTAAATATATATTAACTGTGTAGAATATTGGAAAAGACCCATAAGGCTTGCTTTAATTGAATGCTTTGTTCACACATTTCTTTTTTAATACGATTTTGAATATCCCCGAGAAGACCACATGAGGAGAACTATTATGCTTGCTTCCTTTGAACAGATGGAACGTTAAACCATGTGCTTTCCAATACTAATATGTCTATTGATTATGCAGAATATGGGAATAGACTTATAATGCTCGCATTTATTGCATGCAGTGTTTACATATGTATTGAATACTAATCCATTGAAACTTTACCATGCAGAATAGTAAATACATGACAATTGAATTAGATATACAACACGGGCCCACCTTTGAATTGTGAGAATGGATGGATGATACCAAGATTGGGTACTCTCCTTAGTGATTAGCAAAAATATGTTGAACGTAATGCAAGAAGCAACCCCATTGTGACAAAACATTTTTTGATGAAATAACCGAGAAAATGAGGATGTATTCCGCTTTAAATCAAAAAGGTAACCTGCCTGCTATAGGGATACCATTTGAGTTATGACACAGTGCAGTGGTAAATTACGTGAGATAACCTTGGTGACCCCACGTCCCGCCTTCCCGTATCCATGGGGAAGCGGGACGCGAAGCACGCCCACGTCGACCAAACCCAGCCGATGGACGACGCCATGATGACCACCATGGTTACATTTAAAAACAAGGAAACTTCACGGGCGCGCATCCCTGCAAACCCGCAAACGCAGTGCACGAACAGATACGTAAAGAAAATAAACTTTATGCACACGGCACAGACATATTACTATTTGTAATTGCAGGAAGAGATTTTTACACACGTGTAACGATTCAAGGCGAAGAGGAATAATGCTCGTATAAGCTCAGGTAAATGGCATATACGTTCAGAGTAAATACATAAAGATGATGCAGCTGTAGCTAAAATGGCAAAGGAATGAATGACATTTTTTTGTGTTTGCTCTTCTTACATCCTCTACGATATATTGAACCACAACACACATTACGAACACTTTGATAGGCAAACATTGGTATGTATGTATTGTTTTCATTGTGAACTGCATTTGCACACGTTATATGTATTTGAAATGTGACATGAATGAATGAATTAATCTATTGTTTTGAAAAAAAGCCCTGATGATGGTGCTGTGCACCAAAATGCATTGGCATTAGCTTATACTTAAAGGATGAAGAATTCTTATTTCGCCATTGACATAGTGGGCCTCATTACGACTCAGGCGGTAAGGGTTTTACGACGGCGTAAACAGCGCCGACTCTTACCGCCTGAGTACGAGGTCCCTTAGCGTCATGGCGGATTTAACACCTGCTTTTAGCAGGTGTTAAAATCCATGGCGCTAAGGGACCATGGAGTTAATTACGCCACCGTAATTTACGGTGGCGTAATTAACGCCTTCCCCACTCCCATTATGCCCTATGGGGCAAAAATGGGAATGGGGAAGGGTAAATGGGGATTGGGGACTTACCGCCCCGCCAAGGTCGGAATGGGGCGGTAAGTCCGCCAACCACCATGGCGTAAACGTAGTTTACGCCATGGTGGTAAAGTCACGGCCCAGGCGGTAACTTACCACCTGGGTCGTAATGAGGCCCATTGTGTGATTAAAACACAAGCTTTTCATTTATAGAGCATTCAGAGAAGTTATTTTGAAATATATTCAGATCTTTTTGAAAATCCTTTAACAAAAGAAGAAACAATACAGCAATTGAATTGAATTAATGTTGAAAGATAAACGTATTACTTTGGGATTTAACATAAAGTAATGAATCTAGCTCCAACAAGGAGCAAGGAGTGAGCACCGGTTATTACGGGGTGGATTCCACTCTGTTTTTCGACTTGTTAATGTGGAGCAGTTTGACATCTTTGAGGGTATTCCTCGGCGTGGTACAGGGGACATTGCCCCCCTCCCCCCCCAGGGTGTGACAAGAGGGCCAATGGGATAGTGAAGGATGGCAAAGGAGCTAAAGCCAACAAGGGAGTGGGGACTATACAACAGGGCAGGAGCACCTGTACTGAGGAGGAGGGAGGCATAGAAGGTAAGAGAGCCAGTGCAGAGGAGGAGGAAGGCACAGAGGACAAGGGAGCCTATGCAGAGGAGGAGGAGGGCATGTAAGACAATGGAGCCTGTGCAGAGGAGGGGTAAGGCACAGAGGGCAAGGGAGCCTGTGCAGAGGAGGAGTAAGTCACAGAAGGCAAGGGAGCCTGGCTGGAGGGAGAGGTGAATTTAGAGAGGTGAGGGAGGAGCCTCTCGAAGAGAAGAAGGTTGGGTTGAGGACCCTGAACCATGATGGTTCAGTTGAGATAAACATTAACGATGACTATGGAAATGGCAAAGAGGTCAAGGCGAACCTCCCAGCGAGTGCCACCATTAATGGGAGAAGAGGCGATAGGTGAGAGAAAGCTGACATGTAGTGAGTCCATAGATCAAGTGCATTAACGAAGATGAGGATGTCAGTGATATTCTCTCTGGCGGAAGCCGTAACATAGGTGTCTGCAATAGGAAGGCCTGGGTAGGAGCCCAGTATGTCCTTCTAAGTTTCTTCCAACCAGATTTAGTGGTATGAGAAGGATAGGAGATAGTGTAGAAGTTCGAGCGGATAGGAGAGATAGATAGCGACATGATTGGCTGAAGTGGCGGGGGAAACACTTACTAGGCTGCAGCACTGATGCACTTGTAGGTGGGTGTAGGGATCAGGGGATGGGGTTGTGGGGGCACAAAGGGGGGCAACGAAGGGAAGCACACAGCTGCATAAGAGCACAGGCAGCCACAAGGCACAACTAAATCTGGTTTTCAGAAGAACAGATGAAACATATGCAACTGGGCACAGCTAAATGCAAATTGCAGCAGGGCAAGGTGAAACACATTCAGTAGCTGGGTAAGGCTAAATTCGGTATTCAGCAGAACAGGTGAAATACATGCAACTGGGCACAGATAAATACTATTGACATCAGAACAGGTGAAACACATGCAGCAACTGGGAAAAACTAGATTAGTCGGAGTCCAGATGAGGTGGAGTGATAGGTTGAATAGTCCCAGGTGTGAAGGGAAGGGTCAATTAGGTTAGTTAAAGGAACTGACTTTCAGAGAAATGTTAAGTGGTCCATTACTTACAGTGTGTCCCGTGAAAACTGACTTTTCCTCATTCTCCATGTGTACGTGGGGGGTGGGTGTAGTAGTGAACCCACAGACCTAGCCAGGCAATGGACAGGGGAGCAGACAGGGCCTTAGGATGTGGGCCTTTGGGTAGGGGGCCGGCTAAAGCCTGCCGGTTGCCTATAGGCCAAGAAAGAGTGCTCGAAATCCAATCGCATGCTGGGAGGCGGGCTCAGTCTTACTCAGCAGAGCTTGCTTAGTAGCGAGACAATGCAGTGGTCATCTTGACGGCCGTAATTGGGGTTGTAGTTATGCCCTGTACCAATCCACACGAAGACGAAAATTATAATAAAGTTGAAAAATAAATATGTTTTTTCTTTCTTTCTTTTTTCATTAAAGATTCTAAAATGAACCATACCACAGTGATGTGGAGATAGCAGGCAGCAATTAGAGTGGAGGCATCTCCCCACACTTTCCCCTTTCCCATGCACTTGCACGATCTGAATGACACCTGGCCTAGTAGGATCGTTGTCTGTCTTCCCTGTTTCCCCTCCCTTGCCTCGTCGTTCCTTGAAACACTTGTGTATAGGCACGTTATAAATGCCTTATCATATCAGATCATATCATATCATATCATGAGGATATTAGCTGGCCCGATAGCACAGCGAGTAAAGCACTTGCTTTGACATCTGTGCAGAGCCTATTGATGCAGGTTCGAATCCCTGCATGGCCAAACTCAGCCTTTCATCCTTCTGAGTTCACCCTCTGGGTGATAATAAGCAGCGCTCAGATACCTGAGGGTTTGTAGCACTATAAAAATGCTAAATTATTATTATCATTGTATCATATCATCAGGAATGAAGTGGGAGGCCACAAAGAAGAAGGTAGCAGGAGGGAGTAGGTTCAACATCCACAAGGCTCTGAGACGCGAGGAGAAAGCACAGCTGATCGGGATGCCGGGTCTTCATGTGGGCCTTTGGGTAGGGGCTGGATAAAGCCTGCCGGTTGCTCATAGGCCAAGAAAGAGTGCTCGAGATCCAATAGCGTGCTGGGAGGCGGGCGCAGGCTTACTCAGAGGAGCTTGCTTAGTAGCGAGACAATGCAGCAGCCATCTTTAAAAATGCAGTGAGGTGCCATAAACACAGGGGCACACAGGATCAAGTGCTCACTACACACAATGCAGCCTGCCCGCAGAATGCTGGGAGGCAGTAATTGGGGTTATAGTTATGCCCTGCACCAATCCACACGGAGAAGAAAATTATAATAAAATTGAAAATTTTATATTTTCTTCTTCATTTCTTTTTTCATTAAAGATTCAGAAATGAACCAACCATACCACAGTGGTGGGAAGATAGCAGGTGGCAATTAGAGTGGAGGCATGATGGATGAAGTGTGAAGCCGCAAAGAAGAAGGTACCAAGAGGTAGCAGGTTTGACATCCACGAGGCTCTGAGACGACAAACTCAAGCTGGTTTCACAAAACACATAACAGTGGAAGAACAACTGGAGCAGGATCACTTCCGGGTAAAGAGTAAGATGAAGACATGGTAATGGGTAAAAGGATACCCAGGATGAGATGGGAGGAGTGAAAGCATAGCACCTCAAAACTGAAACCAGCGAAGGGCAAACAACAGCGCTTGGAAGAAATCCAATATCCCAACCAAACCACAAAATAAGTTCCAAAGAAATTTCAGGGCTAAATTCTTCACAAGTGAGGTCAATTTTATCATTCCTTTACCATCTACATTTCGTAGTTTTGAAGCACACAACCCCACACGGATACCAGGCAGGTGTGACAGAGGATCTACACAGGTCGTGTCGTAAAGCATTGAGCAGATGCAATCCTGTCTACTGTGAACAGAGCCGGCCTTTGGCAGGGCAGGGCGGGCCGGGTGGCTGCGCGGGCCATCCTGCCATTAGACCCCTGCCATGCCAGCTCGGTGGAGTCTTCCATGGTCTCCACCGAGCTGGCACGGTGGTAGAAGACACCCAATTGAAATTAATAACAGCGCCTGCCATGCCTATTGAACAATGTGTCGCTACCCCCAACCACCTGCCGCATGACTAGGGGTGCGTGGGGGGAAGGGCGCCATATTTTTTATTTGCTGGCCGGGGCTCTGCGGCTTCTAAGGCCAGCCCTGAGTGTGAACTCCTGCTGCCACGGAACAGGCCTCAAGATTCCGACATCTTAAGTCAAACCATTTGCAAGCCAGAGCATTGTGTTGTGAGGCCAGCAAGAGTAGTGATGCAGCAGTAAAGGCTCACTTTTCAGAACATAAGTCATTTGCCACGAAAGGTGTCCCTTTGACCACATATCACTTAGTGAAATTGGGCCATGATTCCCAGACAACAAATGGGTGCGATTACAGCCCTTAGTCAGCAGCAAAATTGAGTCATGCAGAGGCTAATTACCTCAAAGTGCTCTGCACTGTATGCGTGGTGTTCCAGTAAGCACATAGTTATTAGCCTACTTGGCACAAAACAGAAGTGGAAGGTACCAAAAAGTCCTCAGCTTTTTGCAACTGTGTGAGATCATAATTGGTAACCACGGATGACGCAGTGAGCATCGCAAAATGTTCTAGGCTCTGCAGAGTTATTCGGAGTGCCAGCCCCAGTTCTGCAGGATGGTATATTCCTTTGGTCGGTACGCAACTGGTATTCTGCACAGCGACATTAACACTTCCGAAGGACTCCCATACACGGTCTTTTTTATTTTAATTTTATTAAATTTTACATTCAAAACAAATGCTACGCATAGAATCATATATTTATGTAAAATGTAAGTATGTGTGGGGAAATACAACAGAAAGGTAAGCATATGCACATACCGGACACACATACAAACATTTTAGAAATAGCTGAATATTGACTGAGGGCAATATATAGTAGTTAGAATATATCGGTAATAAAAATTACTTCCATTACATACAGTATAGGGCAGGGGTCTGCAACATTTGGCTCGACAGATGTTTTGGACTTCAGCTGCATGAGCACTAGCCAGCTTAGTGAATGGTGAGGGATCATGGGAATCGTAGTCCAAAACATTCAGCAGTGCAAAGTCACTTTGAACTGTGTAAAAAATTACTTGAATCGAGCCCTAGACCTTGCGCAAGGAATGAAGGATGCCTTAATTTGGGCTTCCTGGGACAGAGCTCGTTAATGTCTCTTTCCCCAGTGTGTACTCATCACCAAGAGAAGGTTGGAATGTAGCCTCCTACAGGTGGTTCGAGCCTACGCATCAAGCTTTCTGATTGGCTACAGACATGGAATCGGTGAGAAGAACAAAGGAGAAACCTGGAAGCAATGCTTTCAGTTTTCTTTTTTTTTGGTTTAACAGGTTTTTATTTAAATCAAATCATACAAGAAGTACAAGGATCATACCATGTCTTATAACCACTGTGACCATAGAGGAATAATGATATAAACTTAGCTATTGAGATGTAAGGGTGCCTTGCATGACTACATACTCATTAATCATTAAAATCTCAGTTTTTGATGGACGGGGGTATGCATACATTTAAGAACAAGAACATGACTAGAACAGAACATACACGTGAGGAAGGATGAGTTCAAGAAGGGGGGACAATGGGGAGGAGTGTGTGAGAGGTATTAGATGAACAACACTTAAACCGAAGATATACGTGCTGAAAATTCAATGAAAGGTTTCCATTTCAGTTCATGTTTGCGTAGAAAAGACGGGGTAGAAGCATTACACTTCTCTAGTCCATGAGTGTTACATATTGAATTCCAACACCTTGTAATGAAGTTTATCTAGATTTTTCCAGTTGGATGAAATAGTTCTAATAGAAAGTATAATAAACAAGTCGAACAAAAATCTCTCATACCTGTCAGTTATATCTTGTGCAATAACACTCCCAGCGAAAAGTACTTGAGAACAGAAATCCATCAATGTGTTGAAAATGCTTTTGGGGGTTTTCCAAATGTCGAGCCAAAAGGGTGTGGCAAATCTACATTCAAGGACCATATGCTTGAAAGACCCAGAAGGTTGAAAGCAGCTCCGACAATTGTAATTTTGCATAAGGCCACATTTGAAAAGAAATAAGCGAGTAATAAAAACTTTGTGATGAAAAAAGTATGTGGTTTGTAGTAGATTTGCCAATGCAGTGACTTTAGATATGTGGTTCCATAATTTAGGCCATTCCTGTTGACTATCCATTAGTGCACAGTCCTGCTGCCAGGCTAAGTAGCAATCATGTATAGTATGCATAGAAGGGTTTTGCAGAAGAGTTTTGTAATATAACGAAGCAGACATGTCCGTTTGTAGAGAGATTGTAGCCTGTCAGCATTTGGAGCAATGTTTTTACAGATTAGGGAATCATAATATTCCACAATAGCATCAATAATATACATGAATTGTAGAATTGAGAAAGGGACATTGAAGTTATCAACAAGTTCATTACATTTGACTGGGATACCTTGAACAAAAAGCTGAAGATATTTGATCCCCAGAGAGAGCCATGGCTTCCAGAAGATTGATTTCTTATTGATCTTAATTAAAGGGTTAAACTAAATATACAATGAGATGTAATGGAGGGGCTTAGGAATTAGGGGGAACAAATACATTCTATGGTAGCGGGCAAATAAAATGGTACTAGTACATTTAATAAATCTATTTTAAGCCTTGAGAGATAGCAATCAACAAGACGTAGGGGGATACTATCGCTCTCTCTAGGCATAACCGTTGGGGTGCATCATTAGAAGACTCATGGGTAAACCATAACTGAACTTGCTTCAGCACAAAGGCTATATGATCGTTTTTAAAGTCAGGAAACCCTACCTCTCCAGAGTCCCGTGATTCTTTGAGTTTACGAAGAGATAGTCTGTGTTTCTTCTTCCCCCAAAGAAATGTAGCTAGACAAATATCAATGGATTTAAAGAAAGAGGAGGGACGAGGGATTGGTAACATCAATAGGAGATACAGAATAATTGAGGAAATCATAATTTTAATGGATTCTAGTCTACCCCACTGTGACAAGTAAAGCGGGGACCAGGAATTTGTGTTAATTTATTCAAGAGAGTAGAGAGGTAGTGTTAACTTTGATGATATCTTTGGCAGAGGAGGAAATGTGTATACCAAGATATTTAATACCATTCGGACACCATTTCATACCTGAGATTAGTATTTGGTATTTGGTACAATGCACATTAAGAGGTAACATTTCTGACTTGTCTGTGTTCAGTATCCAGAGGCTACAGAAAATTGTGAAATGATGTCTAAATATGTGGCAAGGAAATATAAGGGTTTTTAAGTAGCTATAAGACATCATCAGCATATGCCGCCAGTTTAATTTGTAGAACACCACACCGTATACCTTTTATATTATTGTTTTGTTTTATTCTTTCCAACAAGGGTTCTAGTGCCAAGATAAACAGGAGAGGGGAAAGAAGACACCCTTGGTGTGTCTCTCTAAATCTATCTGCGGAAACACGGGGTATATGTCCATTAATGAAAATGGATGTCATCGGATTTGAATAGGGAACTTTAATCATTGCTAAGAACGGGGACTCAAGAGCATGCCATTTAAGGGCTATAAACATGTAGGTCCCTTCAACCCAATCAAACACTTTCTCTGCATCAAGGGCAACTGCAGTGTGTGGATCTTTGGAGCATGAATAGAATCTAAAGTGTCCAGAACCAATATTATGTTGGAAGAAGATAGTCTACCTTTAATATAACCTACATGATCTTGTTTTACTAGCTTAGGCAGTACCAATAGAAGTCTGTTGGTTAAGATTTCTGCAAACATTTTACAATCCGTATTCATAAGGGAGATGGGTCTATAACTCTGTGGAAGTTCAGGATCTTTGCCAGGTTTGGGAAAAACTAGGAGCATGGCTTCCAGAAATGATCCCTGTGCCTTGCCGTCTCAAATGAATTGAGAAAAGAGTTTGTTAAGTTTAGGTATTCAAATGTCTTTAAAGTGTACAAAAAAATCACTGGAGAAGCCATCAGGTCCAGGAGCTTTACCTTTTTTGAGGTGCTTGATGGCTTTGTGAATTTCCCTAATGTATAGAGGGGTATTAAGTGATTGAAGGTTTACCAATGGATACGTAGAGTGAGGCGTATTATGAAGACATTTCGGAATATGTTCATTGTTTGTAGAGGTTTCAGAGCTATATAACTTCTTATAGAATTTAGAGAAGACTTTGATAATTTCTTTATCTCAGAACATTCTATTGCTTATGCAATCTTTAATGACTGCAATTGTGGCTTTTCCTTTTTTAAGTTTCAGGTATGAAGCCAGGGACTTACTTGACTTATTAGAAAGTTGGAAAATGTTGGCTTTGTATGTTCAAAGGTTATCACATGAGCTTTGTGTTACAATGTTATTGAATTCTGAGTCTAATAATGCAATTTAAGATTGTTTCAGAATGAGTGCGTGAGTATTGAGATTCTAGAGTTTTAAGTTGTTTCAGAAAGCTTTCAGACTTCTGTTTGACTAACTTCTGTTTTTTCACCGTAAATGAGATAATGTGTGCCCTAAGAAACACTTTATAGCAGTCCAAGATGTTAGTAACGGAAGTGTCATGGCTTATGCTTTCTGAAAAGTAATTATCGTGTTGTTGGGCTATGAAGGGAGTGAATGATTAATCTTTGAGGAGGGCTGCGTTAAATCTCCATCCTTTGGACTTTCTAATATTTTGCAGTCAGTTTTGGCATCCAGGAGGTAACTCGTTAGGGGATTAGATATAAATATACAGTCTAATCTAGATAGAGTTTTATGAGGGCTGGAAAAGAACGTGAATTCACAGTCGGAAGGATGAGTAATATGCTAGGTATCTGTAAGGCCTAATTCTGAAATACATTTGGTGAATTGCATATGGGACTTAGTATGTTCAAAGCGTACACTGGATTTTCTATCAAAGAATGGATCCATAATCTCATTGCAGTCACCACAGGCGATTAGGTTTTAAAGTTGCAACCCAAAGGAGGGGTCTGGCGATGTAGGCCCATAGATGTTAAGAACAGTATATTCAATGGAGTCAACTAAGAGTTTCACCATTACCCATCTGCATATATCATCAGATTCATTAGCTAACACTTGACAATTACATTTCTTGTTAATTAGAGTAATAACACCATTCTTCTTTTCATTAGCAGCACTCAAGAAGACCTGGCCTACCCAATGACGTTTGAGTTTAGCCGCTTCTGCGTTAGACAGATGGGATTCCTGGATGCAGGCTATGGAAGGTTTGGTTCTATTAAGATGAGATAATATTTTCTGCCTTTTAATAGGGTTATGTAACTCTTTAACTTTCCACAATGTTACATTGAATGTAATAAGTTACAGTAATATATTAAACATGTAGCAAAGCTTAAAGATACATGAGTAATGATTACTACATGAGTGGCTATAGGGGTTATATTGTGCCTGGAATTAGGTAACCATTTTGAAAAAGTGGTTGACTTCATTGGCACACTTTACAAGGACACAGAAGGCAGAATACATAAGGGAAGTGGGAGGACAAACACAACGTGGATAATATTAATCTAGAGTAAAAAGCATCAAACATAATTGTGGCTAACAGGAAACGGCTACACCAATCCATGTTGAGCAAAATGGAAATTATGGGGGTAGGAGAACCTCTGAGGAGATAGCCATCCTCTCACCCCACTCCGGTGGGGAAACATTATGGTGAGATCAGTCTTATTTGAAAAAAGCATGAGTAGTGAAGATAAAGTAGGTGCTCTCGACGTATCCATATCATCTCTCCCCTGACATTGGATCTTGAAAAGTAGATGTGTGACCATTGAGAGTTACTTTAAGAATAGCCGGGTGTATGATGCCAAATCTCGCATTTTGCTGTTTTAGAGCAGGTCTAAACGCAAGTAGTTCCTTTCTTCTAGCAGCCGTAGCATTAGATACATCCTGGGTAATGAAACTCCTTTTACCATTCCATGAAAGTTGCTTTATTGATTTGGCTTTCCCCAATATAGGAAGCACATGTGTATGTTCCAGTAATGCAAATATGATGGTTCTAGATTACTTGTTAAGAACATTGTTGGAAGGCTGCGTTGAGTTTGTTGGTCCAATCCGGTGAGCCCTTTGAATGTTCAGTGAAACTGATGATGGTAGGTCTAGGAGCTTTGTTAGGAGGGTATTTAGGAACAGAATTGTATTGTCCCCATCAATACCTTCTGGAAATTCTATAATACGTACATTTTTCCTTCTACTAGAAATAGGTACATTTTTCCTTCTACTACAGTCTCCCAAATTTTCGATGTGTTTCTGCAAGGATGAAACAGTGGTCTCAAGCACTTGCACTCTATCTGTGACATCCTCAGCATCACTAACTCTCTGCTCCACTTTCGTTATTCTTGCTTCAAAAGCAGACCATCTGTCGTCAATTTGCTGTAATTTAGCGTTGGTTGCCTCCATAAAGGGGTTTAGAGCCTTTATTTCCATAAGGATGGCCTGCATGGTTGGGTCAGGAGAGTCCTCGTTAGGCATCAGCGATTCGCTTTTCTGTCTCTTATTAGCTGGAGATATGGGTATTTCTTTAACCTGGCCTTTTTTTGTGGCCTTATTGATGAAGTTAATGTAGAACCCCAACTGTGATTATTTATACACCTGTATTCCACTTGCCAGTTAATACAATCTTCTTGTAAGCAGGTATCTCCCTTGCGGATATGTAGCCTGTAGGCAGTAGCTTGTTTTGAAAGCTGCACAGCAAGGGAATAATGAAACCAGCTTTTATCATGAAGATAAATGGTTTCTAATTTTCAATGCTGACTTGGTTACAGCACAAAGCTGTGAGAAGAAGTAGCCAATACATTCTCAGCCACATGTTCTTGAAGGCGGTTTACCGCTAAATTTGTAAATAACAATTGAACTTTTAGGTGAAATAATAATACTTCACATATTGCTAAGCAAGGAATTAAAAGTACCTTTGTTTTAAACAGAAATAGAGGCTGCAGGACATCATCCTAGAGCTGGGCCCGTGGTGTGAGCAAATGTGCTTCCCAATCATTAGGAGCGCCTGCTCAGACACGCTTACCCGGACAGCTGACAGGAACCTCAGCGTCGCTGTCACGGGACGTTGCGGTTTTTAGTCCAACCCACCAACATGACACAGGACCTCAGGCACGGCTGCAGCAATCCATACGGAATACACCACGGACCACCAGGGAGATTAGCCAGGTAAGAAAAGTTAAGACACTTATAAAGACAAAATAATATTTCACCAAAGCGGGAGCGCGCGGATTAGGCGGCCATCACACACGGCGCTAAGCCACGCCCCTGCACTGACTTTTTGATGCTCTAATTTAATACGTGGGCAGTAACATCTATTCAGAAATGCTTCTGGCTTCATTATGAGTAAAGTGTATGGTGGTAAGCGTAGACATGGTAATTACAAACGCTTAACTCCTACCTAATTATGAGCTGGGATTGCATGGGGTATGTAGTAACTACTACAGCACGTAAATATGGGTTATTTACTCCATGCCACACTTCAGTGGTATTTTAATATATTAAAGTAATTTAAATAGCACATTTTTACCTTTGACATCATACTCTCAAGGAGGCCTTAGAACTAAGAGGAATCCAGTATGAGGCTCAGTTTGAGGATTTCATTGTACTGTTATGTTGGGGCCATGCGGTTCAGAATACAATCAGGCTCCTACTCAGTATTTACTTAATTGGCACCTAAAGAGAAAAAGTAACATTGTGAAATGAAAAATGTTTTAAAGATATAGTTCGCAGGTTTATATCTCCCCCCGGGAACACAGCATGAGTAATGCTGAGCCGCATTATTCAGCAGCCCAGAGTCATTCAGTTTGTGGTGCGTGCTGTATTAATTAAGCCTTATTGAGAGAGCGAGGAGTAATTATTGTGGGAGGCCCAACCCAAGATATTTGCTGAAGAAAAGCTGATGGCAATACGTGGGGGAAGGGCACTCAAGTTGAGAATCTTGTTGTGGTGGGAGAAGGATTGCAGAGGAAAGCTGAGAAGTAGGCCAGGACAGTAGAGAGGACGTTAAAGTGAGGTTTGGGTATATTTCCTGTCCTTGTGTTGAAAAAGTAGCTGTTGCATGATAAATTGTTGAAGTCTTATGCTGTTGAAGAGGAACCAAAGGTACAGAGTCTTAGGGGAGAGACAGCGGTCCGGAGAGAAATAGATGGAGGACGGGCAAATGGGAATAGACAGCATTAGAGACAGGGAGAATGATGGCTTTGGTTTTGCATGAGTACAGCACCAGGCAGCGTAGAGCCATCTAGTGACAGATGGCAGTTATGATATGATATGAGGTGATGATAAGTTATTTATAATACGCTTAATACCAGAGGTTTCTAAGCACGGACCAGGGGATCGAACCTGTGTGGCTCCGTGTCGTCTTGCTTCCAAGGCGAGCATGTTACCACTGAGCTATCCTCCCAAGTTAGATAGTGATGTTGCATTCAGGTACGGCGGAGTGAAGGATGTAAAACAGAAGGAGATCTGGGTGTTGTGAGCAAATCAGTGATATTGAAAGCCAAAGTAAGACATGAGATTGCCTACTGGAGTGTTTTAGTGGGTAAAGAGGGATGGGCTCAGGGCTAAACCTTTAGGGGGTCGACAGGCAGGAGTCTCAGACTTCACTGGGATGGAGAAATGTAACTGGTGCAGGCCTTGACTGGGAACCAAAAGTGGCCCTGGAAATATTTTTCAAAGTGGCACCATATTACACCCTGCAAGTAAGCCAAGGATGGTTTGGGATGGTCTCCCAATATGGAATTTGGAAAAATGGGTCTGAATAGTGAATTTGAGTGCACATCTGCCCCTATATAGGGATTAACAAGTAATTGAACAGAACAGACTGGGCTCGGCGTCCAAGAGCTGTCAAGTTTCCAAAGGCCATGCTTGAGCAAGTCAACAAGTACAAGTCCCTGATTGTATTCTTTGCGTTCTGATACTTGGAGTTTAAATACAAGGCTGTAATTCCCAGAATGCATGGCAAAAACAACTCTTCGCCTATGGAAAGTATAGCCATATGACCCTCTGGAACCGCTAGCAAAGTGCAGTTTGCTGAGCAGTGGTGTGGTTGAAAGGACGTTCTCTTGTGTTTCTTTGGATCTTCATTCACCTTCAAGCGCTATTGGCTTACTTTGGAGGCAGAGCTGCATGTTTAAATGCACCCACCCTGCGAGCGCCAGCGAAGCGCTAGCAAAGCGCTGTTTGCGTGCAGTGGTGTGGGTGTAATGATGTACTCCTGTGTTTCTTTGAATTTACATTCACTTGCAAGCGCTATTGGTTTACTTTGGAGGTCGAGCACCAGCGAAGTGCTAACAAAGCGCTGTTGGTGATCAGTTGGGTGACTGGTGGCAGCTGGGGTGAGAAGTACTGGACTTTGTGAGTATAGCATGACTGCTTGAGAGTATTGGGGTACTGCTTCTAACTTGTGAAATTACCTACGAGTTAACACTGCAATGACTATTGAAAAACTCTGTGCCGTAAAAGCAAAATCAGCTAAGCCACCCCTTCCTCACTCCTTAGCCCTGCGTAGCCAAACCTCATCGAGACCCGCAAGGAGCCTGTCACCACAGTTCAGAACCCTCAAAAAGCATGCCTACTTGAGCCCTTTAAAGGCCACTGAACAGCCAAAGGTCACTGTTTTTCTCCCTATGACTGCTGCTGCTACCATGACTGAGGAGAGGTAGCAATCTTTGTTCCCAGCTGCCAGCTCAACCATCACCTTCTGCAGCATTTGGCAACAACACAAAGCGCCTTAATCTCTGTCTACATCTTCAGCATGAGTCACAGGAGGGCGCCAGTCCTGATTTTTTGCCGTGCCATGACCCTGGAGATGGGAATGTTAGGTGCAATCATTGCTAGGGCCACGGTGGCCAGCCCAGCTGAGTACCTTGACAGCTCTAACACAACAGAGAACTCGATCTACTCGCCCCCAGAGGAAGTTCCATTCAGTCTCCCTCTGAACTCAATAGCAGTGACCGTTGATGCAGTGTTCGATCTCTGCTCTTCGCGGGCGCAGGGACAGACTTCCACGAAACACATACTGGTGAGAGTTGTGGATATCATTCTAAGCAATTGTGAACGTGGAAGGAATGCATCATGGAACTTAGAAACGAGTTCCGAGAGCTTATATCCGCCTAGAGAAAGAGATGGTAGCTGCAGTAAACCTCTGATCACAGCACATATTTCGCCTGAAGGCTGGTCTCTTGCACAAAAGGTATATAATGATTGCGCCTGGAGCGAATAGACCAGACCCTGAGGACATGGAGGATGACGTTGAGAGCATTCTATCACCACCCTATGTTCGTGCAAAGTGTAAGAAGCATAGAGGGAAGGGAAGGAGAGGGGGGTGTACCTGCGGTACCTTTTTGATGCCTATATCCTCAAACTAGCCCGCTACATTGGGCAAGGGCATGAGTAATGCTGAAGGCAATAGTGCTTTACTGTTCATGCAACCGGCTATCATAAATAGCTAGCACTCTTCTCGGGCTGCTATCCAGGAGCCTGCAGGTGGTATTTTCTATAAGTGGCTTCAGGTGCCTGACAGATCATGGTTTGTTGACCAGCATAACACAGCCCCTTCTGCCGGTCGGCAACCTGGACATCATATTGGAGAAATGGGAGCCGGCACACCTGAGCTGGCCATTAAGAATAGTACCGGAACGCAGTGCAATATGGCTAGGAGTCCATTGAGAGATAATCCAGCTGCCATAACACCAGTTGGGAGTGATTTGGCTGTTTCTGTCCCCACCCCCATTAACCTGCACTCACAAGTGCCACCTCTTTTGCCTGATCAACTGGCTTGGAATAAGGGCCCCATGAGCAGGTGTCTGAAGATTTTAGAAAGTCAACCCACGGAAGACAGCCCTTGCCTAAATCACTCCTGGCTTTTAGAGCAGGTGCACAAAGTCCCCAGCACTGAGAATTATAGTATCTAGAGACATTGCGATGATAGAGCTCCCGGACCTATATAGCTCGCCCAACTGGGTGATAGCTACATCTGCCTCTGCGATGGTTGCCGAGAGAGTGTGTCTGTTTATCCCCTCACGCCTCGGCTTGGGCCTTGAAGTTCTAATCCATCCACCTAAATACCCAGTGGGTCCATCCTTTCTCCATTATATTCACTGGAAGGTAAAATAACGTCTGATAGCTCTTACGGTGATACTCGTGCTGCCTTGGGCAACCGAAAAACAACTTAATTGAAGGCTCATGGCAGTGGCTTGGTCACGGTAGATGTGGACGGGACATGGATTGCTCCTTCTGAGGAAATGTCACGCCCTTGACTTGGGAAGCCTGTTGGAGAGGTCCTATACGTTGCATCCTGGAACACTCACAATTTCTGCCCCTTTTTGAATCATTCTGAGGGCTTCGAAGTACTATTGGATGCAAATACGTTCTTTCTTCAAGAAACATAATTGCTGTCTGACTTTGGCGTGGACGGATATAATATACTCACTAGATCCTCTGTCCCTTCTTTGGGGGATACCCGTGAGATGCGCTGTGCATTGGTGCTAGATTGTTTTTTTGCTTCAAGAATATCCATGGAAGAGGTCTCATGACAATTTTCTCTTTGCAGAGACAGCAGCACGTCAGTACTCACTTTGTATGACCCTCCTGATGTTTAGACGGAGCAGTTACTGGGCCTCATTATAAGCATGGTGGTCTGGGTACTGCGGTACTGGTAAGCATGCCGGTACCGTAGATCCTGGACCGCCATACTACGAGCTGTGCTCAGGAGCGCCTGTCAGGGAAAAAATGCAACTCCGGCGGCAGCCGTGCCTGTTTTATCGCCAGGGTTATAATGAGGCCCATTGTCATTGGGGGACGTCGGATGCATCGACCGGTGCATCCGACATGCTGCAGACATGCTGCGCTCGCGGGTGCTGCTCTGCCCACCAGGTCAGACCTGGCATCCTGACAGGCACCCGCAAGCAGAGCTCGTAGTATGGCGGTCCGGGAACTACGGTACCTGCATGCTTACTGGTACCGTAGTTCCCAGTCCACCATGCTTATAATGAGGCCCATTGTGTCTGAGTGGATCTTGCATTTGCCTCAAGGGGGTGTAATGGTGGCAGGTGACTTCAACACTTACTGTAGTCAACAGGGGGGCATATGGGTGACATCGGATCGCTTGATTGAGTATGAGGATACTTGCTCGCTTAGGTCTGCGAAGAGAGGTCGATTGTGGATGGAGGCTCTATTTGAATTTGCCTTGACACCACTTTGTTTTAGGGCCATCCCGCCATCTCTACGACTGACTTGGACTAATGGCAGGTCCTCCTCTTCTATTGACTATATATTTGCGAATGATTTTATTCGCCTTCATGTAGACGAATATGCCATCACTCCAACGCTGTTGAGTGACCATGCTATTTTGACAGCGACAATACACGTTAGCACTAGGGCTGGAAAACAGCCCATTCAAGTAAAAACAACAATTAATTTGCAAGGGAACAGAATCATCTGGTCGGAGGTCAATATTGCTGTCACGCTCACCTGATTCCCACGGAGGCGCAGGTCTGGCTTCGAGTGCTCATGCTTCTTCAATGGTGAAGCGCAGGACTCTGATGATGGACAGGAAGGGCCCCTCTACTCTGGCTTTTCTGGCTCGCAGGAATATTCCCCTGTGCGTGAAAAGGGAGTATTACCTACTGACGGAATAATGCTCAAGCCTCCCACTCCCTTCCAACCCTCCTCGATACCCTTCCACGATTCCCCGTGAAGTCTCACCTTAGGGTCTGGAAGGATGAGTTCTCCATCCTGCTTCTGATGCAGGGGCGTGTTGAAACCCAGTTACTTCACTGGATTGAGGTTTGATGGGAGTTCAAAATAAGCTTGACTATTCAGGTGAGGCGCTGTAAGAGTTCTGTTGCAAGTTCAAAAGTTCAAGCTTAATAATCATGTTCATTGTCTTATTGCAGCAAGCGCTAATGCTTATGTCTTTTTCCCCTTAGGGCCCGGGGTTCGGAATGCCGGAGATATGGCGCCAACCCGAAGTGTAAGTTCTGGATGAGCGTTCAGGTAATGTCTTTGCATTCGCTCATTCAATGTCTTTGTCTTTTTTCCCCATTGGGGCCGGGGTCCGGAATGCCAGGAAGCGGCAGGACCCGAAATGAAATGGGAATGACCCAACAGGTAAGTCTTAGAAGGAAACTGAGCTTTTCCTTTTTCCCTTCCTTCTCTCACCTTGTTTTTCTTGTCTTTTCTCTCTAGGCTCTGGGAAGTGGGTGCGGATCCGGATGATCGCTGCTGAAGATGGAGGCGCCCAGGAAAGGTGAGTGAAATGCAGCGCTGCAGCGATCAAAGCGAAATGCTTTTAAAATGATGTCTTCCCTTTCAGGATCGTCGGTGTGATGTCCCCGTGATGCAGCTTTAGCATGTAAGGTCTTCTTTCTATCCAATTCTCTCTTATCTCCTTTTGCAGGCGACCCATGATGCTGACAGGCGTGGCTGAAGTCCAGATGCAGGAGCTGACACGGTGAGCGTCCAGCTGCGAGGAGCAGAACAACGCGAAGCGTGAGTTGCTGATCGGGCGTGGTTTAAATAGCTTTGGAAGAAGTTCCAGGCATGTATCCTTCCACCGATCAGGTATGTATCCTTCCCCGACCACACCCAGGTGGAAAGTAGTTCCACAGGTAAAGTAGTTCCATTCAGGCCTCAAGAGGGCCTGGATGTAGCAGCATGGTCTGCATCAGGTAAGTGCACATTAAAACACTTGAACACATGTCTAGCTTTATGAGCCTGGCGCCTAAGGCGCCAGGAGAGGGGTCAAACATGAGCCTGGCATCTAAGGCGCCTGGACAGGGGTCCAACATGAGCCTGGCGCCTAAGGCGCCAGGACTGTGTCCAAAGGGCCCCAGCTTGGGCCCGCTGGCACTTCCCTGGGGGGGGAATGATGCCTGCCTCTGGGGTTGCTGGGTCGGACCTGGCTCCTTGGAGGTAGGCATCATGACAATTGCCCGTATAAATTCTGCACAATCGTCCTGTGATTGTTCCTTTGCAGAGTTGTTATATTGTAACCAATGGGACTTGAGGGTGCTGGTCAGTGTTCCTTGGCCACGCCAGCTACGGATCTTGGTCATCTGTAAATCTACCAAATCACATGCATCTCTGTTTGATCTGGCTATACACAAGAGAACGAAATTAATGCATGCTGCGGCCCGTAGAACTAAGGGAGGTGGGCTTATGGCAGAGTCAGAAAAAAGTTAGAGCCTTATTGTCCTGCTGCCCATCATAAAAACTGGGTGCGCAGCTACAAATGCAGTCTCCATTCTTCTAACTGGAATATGATCCAGACTTAGCTGAAAACGCATGACTCGCAAATGTTCTGGTATCTAGTTCACACTTTTATGTCGACTGAGTCGGCCAAAGAGGTATGTGGCATAACCGAAGGGGCTTTGGGTAACCATATAACAACTATGTACTGGGACGACACGTTGATGCCTGAGACAACAAACTGGCTCTATACATTGGAGAAAAGCAAGATTGTTAAGTAAGATCTCGAGGACATCCAGATTGTTATCAACAGGATCAAGGACTCGTGGGCGCCAGGCCCTGATTGGCCTGGCTAATGCTGTCATTAAATTAAGTGAAACCAATTGCTTTGGGCAGGTCTTTTCATAGAATTGTTTAATTTTGTCATTAGTTCTCGAAACATCCCCTGAAGTTGGCAGGAATCTATTGTGATCCTGGTACACAAAAAGGGCCTTCCGGTGAACCCCAATAATTTCTGTTTGCTGGCTATGCTAGACTCCCGTGGCAAGAGATTTGCAGCCCTATTGCTAAAACAACAAGCTATGTCATTGCTTAAGTGCCAGCAGACAGGTTTTTTAAAAGGTTGTAGCACCTTGCAAAGCATTTGGGCACTGCACTTGCTTATGTCTGATGCCTCTAATCATGCAATGACAAGTCTATACCTTTGTTATATAGACAACAAGCAGTTGGGAAGCAAGCTCATCATTTCGAACAGAAACCCACACATATCCAAGCATTGCAGTCTGCTTAAAAGAATGTGTAAAAAATAAATAAATATAAAAATGTATATATTATACTTTTTACATTGTCTACACCATGGAACCTGCCACATTTCATTTTTTTGTAGCATGTTGGGAAGTATGATGCACATTTCCAGCCGACACACACATACTCAGAAATGTCCCTTTTATTACAGGGCCTGCAGTAGTGGCCCTGTTGTTATGCTTAAAGTTGCTCAACTCATAGAAAGAGCACTTTCTGGGCGACTTATAGCTTCGACCTCCCTGGACGAATCCTCACAAAACTTCGCAAATACAGTATTTGGCCCCTTTGAAATGATTCTGCGAAGTCTGGTGCAGTTTGATTCAAAGGGTGTGAGGGCAAAAGTTATAGTGAAGGTGCCAAAATGTATGAAAATCCTCATAGATGCAATGGGAAAAAAAATGTGCTCATGCCTACAGCCCAAACCGCTGGATGGATGTTCACCAGGTTTGTGCCAGTAGCGGCGGCTTAGTCCCGAAAGTGTGCTTTTGTAAATTTGGTGTAAATCCAAGTAGCTATTTTAAATGGCCAAAAAAACAGCAAAATGTTTTTGGGGCTATCTAGGTCCGGTCCGCAGACTCACTTCCTGATTCTGGGTTCAGCCCCAGGAGTCCGCGAAAGGCGCAGTTGGGAAAAAGTCTGGAAAACACATTTGGTGTTATTTGTTGGTTGAAAAGGGGGCTGGAAAGGGTGGGGGGGATTAAAGATGATATGGAGCTGTTTTTATAGGTGAAAAAAGTGGGTGCAGTTGCCGCCCAGTCCGCGGACACCGCAGGAGTCCGCGGACAGCGCTGTGAACGAACACTTTGGAAAATACATTTGGGGTTATTTGATGGCTGAAAGAGGACATGCAAAGGGTGGGGGAGTGGAGTAAAGATGATATTGAGCTGTTTTTATAGGTGAAAAAGGGCATGCACGAGCCACTGACTCTGCAGTAAAATTTGCTGTCCGTGGACATCCTTTGGATGGCAGGGGGTTCAAGGGGAGTTTTGTTATTTGAAGGTGAATTTTACATACTTGTTATATGGTTTAATTCTATTGTGGTGGTTTTGGCCACTGGCCACACACACCATACTAATATGTATTATTTATAGGTAATGTAGTGGGAGTATACTATATTTGTAATATGGTGGAATGATATAGTTGTGGTATATATGGCATTTATCATTGTAGTACAATTGAGGATAGTGCTTATGGAATATGTATTTGTTTGTACTTGGTATGGTTACTTAGTTGCATACAGTAATAAAGCTGGAATCTCTCGTTCTTTTTCTGTGAAAAAAAGAAACAGTATGATTTGTTAAGCAAACAGTTTAAAAGCTTTAATTGCATACAATTTTACATATACATTTACTTTTTTTGTCCCTCATAAACAGTAGATTCGATGTACTGTGTTTGGTACAGCATTAGTGTGTGTTATACTGTTGTTGTATTCACATGAAGTAATCATTGTGTCGTTGGCCAGAATATAATCCATAAAGTTTGAAAAAAACTATTACAATTATGTGAGTGTAAGTGCAATAGTATGTTTGTTTCAAATATGTTATAATTAAGGGAATGTTTAAAGTAGTTAGAAACCTGTTGGCGTATTCTAACTATATCAGTTTTTACAAGAGGTTTTGCGCTAACAAGACCTGTGATGGCGTATTTGAAGTTTTTTGCAATGAAGGGTATTTTTGAAGCAGTTAGATACTTGTTGGTGTATTCTAACCATCTAGACTTTTAAAAGTACTATTGTAGCATTATGGATGTAGTTAGATACCTGTTAGCGTATTTTAACAGTTTATTGTGCTACAGGTTAATGAGTACATTTGGGTTGGGGTAATTGTCACGACCCTCGCCCAAAACCCCCTCTGGCAAACCCATTGGCCAGGTGGAGTCAGGACTCGGGCCTCTAGAGCCTGGCATCCTCTTCAAAAGCCCTCATGGGGCCAGTCCTGGCACCTATGGTGCCAGGCTCATACACCATGAAAAACAATTTGCTTGGGAACTACTTTATTGTATTGTCAGCCAACATGGAGGCATCCACATAGCTTGGTTCCTAAGAATCGAGCTATGCGGTCTAGTGTTTTGGGTGTGGTAGCCTAGGGACTACTTTACCTGGACTATTTTGTTGGGGCTATTTAAACCACACCCGAGCAAGACAACACGCTTCGCGTTACTATGCAGCTTGCATCGTGACGCTCACCGTGTCCAGCTATTCCCTCAAACCTCGGAGAAGCAGAACCTGTAAGGAGACAAAAGGAACATCATTGGCAGCAGCATCTTACCTGCAGTCTTCATCTTTAAACACTTGCAGCTACTGAGAACAGCTTACTCGAATCTGCACGCCTCCCGGACAGAACGGCCTGAAAGAGGAAGATAGAGGCAACATTAAAGAAAGCAGTAGAGACATTTACAAATTACGAACTGCTCAAAAGACTTACCTGGCTGGTCGCCTCTCGGCTGGCACCACTCCGGACATGCCACTTGCGCTGAAGAACACCGCGACCTACAAGGAAGGAAAACACAGGTTAGCAAAGGCAAGACTTTGCTTACTTACCGCATAGTGCTTACTTACCGCATCATAGCGCTCTTAATGCGCCATCATTTACCAGCGGGGCTCAACCAAGCCAGTTTGCCGCGCTGAAGCTCCGCATACCTAAGGGAGAAAAAAGAGACATTTTAAACAAAGAAAGGCATGCAGGATAGCAACAAAACTAAAGAACAGCAATAAGACCTACATGAACAATATCAAACGGGCCGGCGTCAGTGAAGTAACTGGACCGCACTCGCCCATGAAAGACAACGTGCCCCTGCAAAGATGGCAGGACGGAGAGCATGCCTAATTCTACCACAAGGCAGAACCTTCCCCACAGACCACATCAGGGCAAAGCTGAGAAGCATACCAGCGAGTAACCCGGCGTCCCTGTGGATACCAGGTGAGCATAACAGTAATTTTAAGTTGGCTGCAGTGTTGTTACATTCAAACCAACCACTTCTTTGTTTGACATATGCAGTAAAGTGTCCTGAAGTTGTTGTGGCACCAGTGTGGTATATTATGTCTACTATTATGAAGGTTTTCTTGCCCAGAGATACTTGGCCGTGTGTAAAGCTAGTGAGCTTACATTTATTTTTGGTACAATATGCATTGCACCTTAGAAGCATTAGTATGACTTATTGGCTACGTGAGTTTATTTGTATGCTGGAATTATTGTCTGAATTGCAAAAAGGGCATATTATGCCATGATTTGCATTCTGCAGAAGCTAGTGAAATGGAATGGATTCACAATTTGGGGATCAGGGTTGAAGGCCTGCATTGCAAATGTTTGAGTGAGACCAAAGATAATTTTTCTGAAATAATCTTCGGTCTTTTCTCCCCTGAACATTTAGAACGTAGCCCCCACCCACACACCCACCACACCCACAACCCCACCATTCCCCCACACCCTTAATTACCATGTGTCCCTGCAATGCCTGTTCCCTTTCACTTCAGTAATCGGGACCAGCGCCGCAGGGACCTTTTTTTTTCAGGATGTTTGCAGGGGACACCCCTGCAACTCCCACTCCCACTCACAATACAGTGAGCAAGGGTGCAGGGGTCACAACACAGCCCTTTTTCTTTTTTTAAAGGCTTTTTGTGATGGCTGTGGGGGACACCCCCGCAACTCCTGCTCACAATATAGTGAGCAAGGGTGCGAGGGACAGCCCTGCAGCCCCCAGCACCGAATGCGTGATTTGGTCGAACTTTTCGGCCGCTCAGAATGTTTCGAATTGCAAAAATTCAGCCAAATCACACATTCAGAATTTTAAGTTTTAAGCTCTGTCATTTTGGCCAGTTCCCAATTTGGTATGGATAAATATACAAATCGTTCATTAGGGGTGTGCTCTTGTGAAACATGGTTGCAGAGAGTGCATGTATGTTACAACGTGTATTAAATCTGAAAGGTTTCATTTATAGGGGTTTTTGGTTTCCAGTATTTGTGGTAAGTACATTAGGAATTCTTGTGCAGCTTCCTGTGCATTTATGGAACATTTTTCCATCCCTGCATAGTAGTCACTTTTTTGCCTTATACCTGGGACACTATAAGTGCTATCAGGATTATTTGTGGCATTTCTGTGAAGGACGAGCATTTGCAAACACAACTGGTCCAAGCTTTTTAAGTAAATGTTGTGAATAATTGATGGCAATTGGAAGAGAAGGTTTATTGTTACATTTGCATAACAATGTACTCCAGTTGTCTTGCTGAATTTAAATGGACCAGAGTGTTGTGTCTCTGCATCCTTTGATGGGCCTGCAGTTCTTTTTTTAAAAGAGATATTTGTTTCTTTGTCTTTTGATGGACGTATAGTTGAGTTTGTACTAGACAGTTGTGTTGTTGTATTATTTGATGGAGAAGCAGTTGGTGATTGTTCTTTAGCAGTATTTATGGGAGATCTGCTATAGGTTCTGTTTGCATTAGTTTTCTTTGAACTTTTTTCTAGGTATAGGGTACATATCTAGATTAGGAGTGTGAATAGCCTGTTCTATTCTAGGATGTAAAGAATGTCATCATTGACTTTGTTTACATTAAATATCACTAGGAATAGACCGTTGAGTGTATGCACATTTGCAAGTGCTACGTTACTCAAACCTTCTTTAAAGACTGTACTGCCAAAGTAAATCAATGCGTGATCTAGGGTTAGACCTTGGGATTTGTGAATAGTAACAGCATATGCAAGAGATAGAGAGAATTGTTCTCTGCGTAAATACATGTCTTCCAAAAGAAGGAAACGTGCTATTGTGCGGCCAATTTATTTAACTTCTTCAAGTTTCTCAAAGTGGATGTTGACAAACTGAATGTTGTTGTTGTCATGTGGATATGTTTGGAAGCCAATAACTGTACCAATTGCTCCATTGATAAACATTGTTGTACGTCAAGGTTACATTTTAGAATTACTCTGCACTTTAGACAATGGGCCTCATTACGACCCTGGCGCTAATGGGTTAACATCGCCGTAAAAGGCTGTGGCGCCGTTAACCCATTAGCACCTGATTATGAGGTCCCTTTGCAGGACCCGACCTTGATGGCTGGTCTACACCAGCCGTTAAAGTAGGGACCCGCAAAGGGACCTTGGTGCTAAGTACGGTACCGCAATTTGCGGTACCGTACTTTGCGCCTTCCCCAGTCCCATTGAGCCCTATGGGGCAAAAATGGGAATGGGGAAGGGCCACGGTTCAATGGGGAATTACCGCCCCGCCAACCTTGGAATGGGGTGGTAATTCCCCATTGAACCATGGCGGACCCGTTACAACACCGGCACCAACCATGGTGCTAATAGCACCATGGTTTAGCACCGGTGTTGTAATGAGAGCCAATGAGTTAATACTTTTTCTAATACAACTGTGTTGGAGATACATTTTTCTAATCTATTTAATCATGCAGTTGCTTGTTGACACATAGAGAGTGTCATGCCGTGCACTTCTAGTTTGTCTCTGGAGCTGATACGGGTTGCATTTCTTTTTTTAACACCGCTTGTTAAATTGACTACAGCTTGCAAAGGTTGGCATTAAAGACATGCATTTCATATTTTGTTGAGTTAATTTTTCCATGACATCAGGACCAGATGTTTTTCACCCATATTGCTCATGGATTAGTCCACTATTTAAGATGGATTTTGCATCTTTAGTAAGCAGAGCAGCTCTAATTCTATTTAAAATGTTAGCATAGGTCGTGTCTGCAGACTGATGCAGGCTTTGAGCTAGTTCTCTGTAGTCACAATGTTGCCAGAGGTTTAGATTTCCAATGCTGCTGCATGTGTTACGGCATTGACAGTATGCTAATGTTTTGAAAATCGGTTGACCTTTTACTTGTGTTGATTGTAAGAGGTATTCGAAAACAATAACTTCTTTTCATCCAAACAATTCTTCGCAGTTGGTTTTTAGGATTTCTTGCATTCTGAGATGAATTAAAGCCAACATGAGGTCGTAAACCATGCTTGATTTATCTATCAGGAACACTTACATTTATTTCATCATTCTGAGTACTTCAGTAGCAGCTTGAGCTGATAATTTGTAGAATTTAAAGTTGTTTTGGTGTTCTACTGGCAGGAGCAGTAGTCGGTGTAATGTTACACCTCCTATGTTGTTGGCAGATAAACCTGTGGGGGCTGTTACAACAGCTGAAAAGTTGTTGTTTGTTAAGTTTTTTAGGAATTTGCTGATTATTTTAATTAAGAATGTTTTACCAGAACCACTTTCACCATTACATACAGGAGCAGAGGTTTATAATTTCTACAGCTACATGTTTTAGTTTCATGTTTAAAAGTATGTGCAAATTATTCAGTGACTTCCAGATAAATGGTGAGTTGTTCATCATTTAGCTATGATTTCAGCACTGACAATTCTTCTTCAGATTGTTTAGATTGATACATGGTATTTTCTAACTCAGTCATGGCTATTTCTGCTTCATTTAGAATGAGTGGTTCTCCAAGTCCTTATGATATGATATGATATGATATGGCATTTGTAACGCGCCTATACACAAGTGTTTCAAGGCGCGACGAGGCAGGGGGGAAACAAGGGGAGACAGACAACGATCCTACTAGGGCAGGTGTCATTCAGATCACGCAAGTGCAAGGGTAGAGGGGAAAGGGGAAAGAGCACGGGGGAAAGGGAGAGGGGAAAGTGCAGTACAGGGTTAATAGCATACAGGAAAATAACAAGGGCCAGCTAGTGGCAAGTGCGAGGTAAGTGCAAACAAGTGCTGGGAAGGGGGGCTGTAGGGATACAGACACAGTCCCGTAGTGCAGGGGGTGCCAGGGAGGTAGTGCTGGGGAGAGTGGCTGGGCCAAAGACCGAGAAAGGTGAGTGGCCCAGTTGCAGATTCAGTGCAGTTTCAGTAACTTTAGCAGGGGAGAGGGGGAGAGAAAGCGGAGGCGAAGAGGAAGGTTTTGAGGAGCTTCCAGAACCGAAGATGGTTCTCCTCAAGTTTCAGGGAGGCAGGAAGGCTGTTCCAGAGGGAGGCCCCTGCAGCAGAGAGAGATCTGCCACCAACTCATTGTTTGGAGAAGCGGTTGACCCTGAGGGAGTTGGAGGCGGATGAGCGAAGAGCTCGAGAAGGAAGATATTTAGGAAGAGAGAGTTGAAGGTATTTTGGCCCAAGGCCCCAGAAGGCCTTGTGGACAATGCAGAGGGTTTTGAACTTCATCCTCGCAGTCACTGGGAGCCAGTGTAGTGATTTCAGTCCTGGAGAGATACGGTCCCTGGGCTTGAGGCCAAGGACAAGTCTCGCAGTCCTGTTCTGGATGAGTTGCAAAGGGCGGAGAGTAGAGGCAGGCAGATTTAGATGGAGGCTGTTACACCTTCTTGGCTTTCTGTAAGGGAAGGTTGACTGCACTCAGGAGTGTCTTTATCTAATTGAGCTTCAATTGCTTTCTCTTGATGGCGGTCATTTAGGCTCATTACAAGATCGGCGGAATGGGATTAACAGCGCCAGTAATGGTGCCGGTGCCGTTAATCCCATTCCGCCCTATTATGAGGTTCCCTCGTGGTACCCGCTCTGGACGTCTGGTTTCTCCAGACGCCCAGAGCGGGTCCTGCGAAGGGACCAGTGAGCAAACAACGGGCCCGTTATTAACGGGCCTGTTGTTAGCTCCCTCCCCATTCCCATTCGGGGAATGACCCAGTCCGGGTTCCCTGAAGGAGGAAATACCGGGCCCTCCAAAGTCAGAATGGCCCGGTATTTCCCCATTCAGGGAACCCGGACACGATTTTGGAGGCAGCCGGCTGCCTCCAAAGACGTAATGAGGCCCATTGTCCAACATTTTATTGTATTGTTTGAAATTGACATTTGTTATGCTGCTTTCATTTGCTTTCAATGCAGTTTAAAATGAGTTATACTTACCTAATAATTCTTCTTCTTTTCTCCAAGGTTTAAAAAGTTGCAGTAGTGTCATGTAATAAAGTTCTCTATGTTGCAGAGATTTAAATGATATGATTAATTAAGCTGGGTTTGGTAAGTTTCAGTAGGCTTTTTTCACAAGTTGAGACTGAATATTTGGCAGCTGTCTCATCTGGTGTGGCATTGTTTTTGTAGTAGTAGATTGGGCTCTGTCGTACAGGCACATGTTTTCCACAGTAGTACTTATTTTTGGGTACTGTGTGTCCATTACAATGTCCTGGTTGTTGGGATCATTTGTGGCTATTATTTCTAATTCTTGGTAGGATTTTAGTACTTTTCTTTCGGTATGAAGCTGGACCAAGGTTTAGCCAGACAATGTGTTCAGATTTGCCATATAAGGCTGTACTTGTTAAATGGTCTGCAGCTTTGTAGCACCCACATTCTCTACGGGAGTACATTTTTTATACGAAAGCTGTACAATTTTTGAGGCAGTGTTTTTTCAGATGATATGTCATCCCAGAGGTCTTTTAGCTTTGTTTTCCCAGCTTTGGTGAGATAGGCTGTGACATATCTTGCAACTGCAGTGGAATTTTCTGCAATGTATTGTATGTCAATGCTCCACAAGAGGGCAATTGTTGCATTGTAATCATTGATGTACTTGGATGCTTTCTCCCTTTTAATGTTGTATGTGTTTTTAGGGAATTTGCCTTTTACATTGTCTCTTACAGAAGACATCAAGCTATTTACTTGTCCTTTTTTCCAAACTGCTCTAGGGAAGCCAAATCGCGATTTGGTATAGTATTTACCTTTGTTTTTATATCTATGTCGGCGGTATTTGCCACACTTTTGTTTTTGGAAGCGTAAGATTTGTGTACGTAGGTCATTATATATGGATTCTGAAGGGATGTTGCATGTAATGTATTTTTCAATAAACTGTTAAACAGTGGCATCACTGTCATGGCCAAATTTGGGAGCATCTTTTAGCCACAAAAGCATTTGAATGTGTGTTGTTTCTCTGTATTGATATTCTTTTCTCCAAAATAAGTATTGCACTTCTCCGAGCCAAGAAGTCGTTTTATTGCAGATGTAGTGCAGCATGGCAATGAAGCAATGGTGAAAGTACCTTCATACATTGACAGTGCCAAGATAACAGAGCTCTCCTGGTGTTTTTATATCTATTCCATCTTTATTTTGGTTTGCATTGCATAAGAAATAATGCAAGTCATCCCATGCGTACTCTGCACAACATAAAGTAACATACCATGTGGGTGGGCGCAGTTGGGTTCTTGCTGGCTTCTCGCCAGAATGCTCTCTACACACTGGTACTCACACACATTCTAACATACCAGCAATATGGAGCTTTAACACTCAGTTGCCTTCAATGAGTTTGCTCCATGCACATTCACTGTATTGCCCACTGTGATTGCCCTCCTGTCTAGTGGAGGATTCTGTAGCCTATTGACACTGATTCAAAGGCTTAGCATACCAGCTCAGCATAGGCATCTGATACCTAGTAAGTAAACGCTGTTTAAACTATGAACACACATGTGGTCACAAATATCGATCTGCAACTTTGCTTCAAAGTGAACAAACAAATACTTTACAATGTAATGCCATTCAAAGAATAATAAACTTAGCTTCAAGTGGTCGTGTGCTTTGGAGCCCATTCTTGAAATCAGCTGTCATCAAAGTGTGTACCAACATGCGAGGGGGAGCCCGCGGTCTGTTAAAAAGGAGATAGTTAAAGCGTGCCTCGAGTCGCTTATTAGCTTAGCACATCAAAGACTCATGCACCGCCAGGGTGTTTGTCCTCTCAGCAGTCTATCATGCATGTTAGTGGCCTTCCCCGTTGCCCGGTCACAGCCACATGCTGTTTTAGTTTTGTTTTAGTTTCGAGTTCCCGAGCCGGTAAGAACTGTTCCCTCCAATACCACCAACTGCTTCATTGTCCAGCACTACACTTATCTGTGTAGCCTGCAGGGCCTGCAGAGGTTAAAGCAGGCGAGACGATGGTCCTGCAATGAGTCTGCCTGCTGGGAGCTTCTCTGAGGGTGACTGTGCCAGTGAAATCCTGAGCTCGTACAAGCACTCACAGCGTGCGCATGCGCACAAGCCTGGGTGTTGGCCTGGGTGTTGCCCAGAGAGTTTGTAGGCCCTGTGGGCTGTGCCACTAGGATGCTGAGGCAGCTGGAGCTGCTGGGACATGTGGTTGTTTGTGTTTCCTGGCTGCAGGGGCCACTGGGGCTGCTGGGTCTTGTGTTTCTTTGTGTTTCCTGGCTACTGGGGTCGTTGGGGCTGCCTCGGCTGTGGTCTTTGCCCCTTTGGGCTCTGTCTTGTGCCTTTGCCAGCATATGCCTTTTGTAGTCCCTTGGAGCACCTGCAGGAGGGGCAGATATGGCACCTGCTGTGATTTTGGCCCCTCATTGTGCCAGCCATCCTATGCATTCTAGTCAGTCTGTTCTGCCTCATGACAGAAAATGTATTCTACATTTTGTCTGAATCTGGGGTCTTCAGAATACGTTTGTAAAGAGCGATATTCTGATGCACTAATTTGTGTGGATCTTTCATCATATCTTCCTCCTTTTCCTGTTGGAAAGAATAGAGGAAAAGAACGTGTTTCTACACTTTTTTCGCATGTGCTCATTGAAGATCCCTTGGCTTGAAGCATTTGATAAGTTTCTAATGCATCTTCAATGGTATCATTGGAGTGTAGTGGGTGAATTGTATACTGGTCTAAAATGCTGGCTGCAATAACAGGATCTAAACCTCAAATTGGTCAGTTGCTGATGAATCTTGAATTATTTGGGTGGTTTCCCTTAAGTTTTACTCTATGTTTATAGCTTTGTAGTATTCATTGGGCCTCATTACGACCCAGGCGCTAATGGGTTAACGGCGCCGTAAAAGGCTGCGGCGCCGTTAACCTATTAGTGCCTAATTACGAGGTCCCTTTGCGGGACCCGACCTTAACGGCTGGTTTTACCAGCCGTTAAAGTAGGGACCCGCAAAGGGACCTTGGTGCTAAGTACGGTGCCACAATTTGCGGCACCGTACTTAGTGCCTTCCCCATTCCCATTGAGCCCTATGGGGCAAAAATGGGAATGGGGAAGGACCATGGCGGCATGGGGAATTACCGCCCCGCCAACCTCGGAATGGGGTGGTAATTCCCCATTCCGCCAACAGCACCATGGTCTTCCGCCAGGGTCGTAATGAGGCCCATTGTTTTCTTTCAGATATTGTAGTGCTTGTCTAACTTTCTTTAAGTTGACTAGTTGTTGCCAGATGTGTTTGTCTTTTGTTGGTACACCATTAACTAGTAAAATCAAAGATTGATCTATTAGCTGTTGTACTCCTAGAGTTTCTACATTTTCTTAAAGATCTAATGGCAAATATACTACTTTTCCATGCATGCTTTTCAGTAACTCAGATGGGGGCAATTTGGCTGTTTTCAGTTGAAGGCATATTCTAGTTTGAAATGGGTATATTGTTTGGATTATAATGCTCTCATGCAAGTTAAGTTGTTGCAGAGCTTTTGGAAGTGGGAATATTCCAGACTTATTAGTGATAGCATGTGATGGCATTTGGTTATTGTCAAGCTTTGTATTGCAGTACGTGCAAACTATTGAGGAGTCAGTTATTTTGTATTTATTGTCTGCTGTTAGATATAAAGCTTATTGGAAGCATTGAGTTTCCTCATTGTCCTCTATTTTGTAGGTCATATCTACTATTTGTGTGCTCTTTTTTTTAATAAAAAGTTGTGTGACCACAGACACATACTTGGTCTGGAATTTCAGCAGATGTGTTTTGAAACTTAGCTATTTCTTTTTTGTATGTTTGTGTTAGGAGTTTGATGTTTGGGATGTTTCCACTAATGTTTTCTCAGTCAACTTCAGTTACAAAGTATTTACTTTGGATGTGCTCTATTTCCCGAAGGAGTTCTTTGGCTGTTCCACGCAGGAGAATGTTACATTTTGTAGTTCTAGAGCAGGCCTTTTTGCATAGCATAGTCGATTAACCAGATTCCATAAAGCAGAATGGTGTGTTGCTAACATTTTGATGTGGTGCAAGGTGCTTTTTATAAGCAGTTCCTGAAATGTGGGCTAATAAATGTCCTTACAGTCCATTTTGGCTGCGCACTGGAGAAGAGTCCATGGTTTGTAAAGTTTTCATTTTAATTTTGTGTTTTAGTTTCACATACCGATTGAGGAATTGTCATAAAGATTTAAAGGATTGTTGGTGTATAACATACATGTCCATTTATACACTGGACAGTTTGTTTGGTTCAAAGGAATATTTGGTTGAAGGTTTGTAGGGGATGTTTTTTCTATGAGGGTTTCTTTTGCCACAATGCTGTCCCCTACCATTTCATACCTTCATTACTGTCTATGGAAATTGTGTTGGTTTGTTCTTGTTTATAAGCCTCTTCATTATTGAAATATGGTTCTGTGTTGGTTGTATGAACCCATTCACCTTCACAGAAGTTGGAAAAGACATCTATATTGACATTGCACATGTTTAGCCTAACTTTTTTTAATGCATTGATTAAATTTAGTTAGTGGTTTCATTCTGTTTAAAATTCATATAAACAACTTTCTTTTAAGTAGAAATGCGCTGTCAATTAGACCTTCGAGGATTAGTCTTCTGCAGTAGTTTTTAAGTGTCGATCTTGACTTTTCAGCTGTCTTTAAGAATGTGAAGAACTTGAATGCTTTACTGTGGCTACGTTAGCACGGTAGATCTAGTGTTAGGTTCATTAGTAGGTCTGCTTTTGTTTGTACATCTTTTTTTACTTTTAGTTTTTGGAAGAGGGGCCATACTATGTTTAGTTGTCGCTGGTTTCGTTTTGTTGAGTGAGGTTAATAGCTGTTTTGTTTTAATGTTTTCTATAAAATGTTTTAGAGGTGGATGACTATATGGCTTTTTTTATTCTTATCTGCTCTATTTGTTCTTTGTTTTATACAGAGTTGCTTTTTAATAGTCATTCTGTTCTGTCTAGTGGGAAAAAAGAAAGTTTGGGTTTGAAAGTTGTGAGATGTATGTGCATGTAGATGTGGATGGGTGTGTGGGTGTGATTGTAGAGATGAAGAGAGTGCTTTGTGATTGTATAGTGGGATAATCTGTGTAGTTGGAAGGTTGTAAGAGTAAGAGTGTGTGTAGATGTGATGGGTTTTGGTTAGTGAGTAATGGAGTGATAGTGTGATTGAATAAGTAGGGACAATATGATGCTTTGAGGAAAATAGTGGTTGTTGTAATTGTGGTGTTTAGATGAGAAAAGAAAGAGTGTGAATGTGACAATATAATGAGTAAGTGTGAAATAAATGTTGTTTACATTGAAAAGAATACTCTAGGCTATTATATAGTGAAAGTATATTGTTACAATTAAAAATATACATGGTATATTGATGTATTTACTTTGTAGGATGTGAAGAGTGTTCTCGGTAGCTGTCTTTGGCAATCTTCTTCTTTTCTGTAATTGTAAAAGAAAGTTATTGGGTATATGTGGTAATGGCGAAGTACTTTCATTAAGCAAGGTTGTTATTTATGAAGGTAGGTAGAGTTGTAGGGAAAAAGAGTTAATAAAGTTGTGTAATGGATTGTGTATGAAAGTGTGTTAACTATGTTCTTAAAACAATTGGAGTATGAGTAGTGCTGTTGGGCCATTAGAAGGAACAGGGCAAACATGGGTGTGAGAAAAAGGTTCATATCTAGGTTATTTTTGTGCTGAAGATTTTAATGGACGTGCTGTATTTGTGGTGTAATGTATTTGTAATATGTTGCAGTGTTTTTAGAGAATATGAAACTGTGGCCTAGTGGTAATGCAATGGTGGACTGTTGTTGGACCAGTTTTTGGTGTCTTATATTAGTGGTTCCGTAAGAAGAGTTCTTGATATGTAAGGTGGAGTGTTGTATATAGATACTTTGGTGGCAGGGTAAGGAATGTAATGAGTGAGGTTGGAAAGTGTGAGATTTATTTGGAATGAAAAAATGGAAAATGCTGACTGTATAAAAATATTGCTTTTTTGGGAGCAATTTCATTAAATTAAAAAAATGCAGATGTGCATTTATACCAGCACTATGTGTAGCCTTCTTTTAAAAGAAAATAAAGGCAGATGCAAAAGATTTGTAGCACATGTTTAAGTGGCAGTTGGTGTATGGAAGTTTACTATGTTGACAGTACATGCACACTTGCCAACAGGATCCATTGCAATATGTAGGTGCTTATGACGTTTTGGTTTTTTCTTTGTATTCTGGGAGTTGAATTTGCACTTTTTCCTTTAGAAAACATGGACTAAAAGTCCCAGAATGCATATAAGAAAGTAAGAGTGGATAAGCATCTACAGTTTGGAATGGGTCATGTTAGCAAGTATGCATATACTATCAAGATATCAAACTTTCACACACTAAGTGGCACTTACAAATGTTGCACAAAAGTTTTGCATCTGCTTTTTCTTTGTTTAACAAAGAAGTTACAACCAGTAATGCTCTATGTATATATGCATTTCTTAATTTTCGTGAAAATGCTCCTGAAAAGAAATATTGGTAAACACGCAGCATTTTCCATTTTTCATCTATATATAAAGCTGAATGTATGTATGTGTATGTGTATGTTTGTTCGGCTATACAAATCCACACCGTTGAACCCATGTCTACCAAATTTTGCATGAATTCCTCTTCTGTCTGGAGCAAGACTGTAGTATATGTTTGGATGCACAAATCTTATATGCAAAATAAATTGTGTATGTGTAGGTTTGTCCGGCTATACAAATCCACACCGTTGAACCCACTGGTACCAAATTTTGCATGGAATCGTCATTTGTCTTGGGCAAAATTGTAGTCTATGTTTGGATGCTAGGAAATGTACTCCATAGACACCCTCATTTACTGATGCTCACCCCGATTCATTACAGTAGGTACTAGAAGGAGGCAACATTTCGAAAAGTGTCTGAAGCAAAATGTTCGATATGTTGGTTATTTCCTTAAAAAGTATTACTATTGTTAACAGTTTGAAACTGTTCATTAAACAGTGTTAAAGGGAATAAAATATATATATATATATATATATATATATATATATATATATATATATATATATATATATATATATATATTTAGCAGCCCACTCCTAATATAGGAAATGTAAAGGTTACAGTTTACTTAAAATCATTGACGAGAAGAGAGCACAATCAATCAATTTTTCTTGGACATTTTCTCAAATGTGCTGAAGCCATTAAGTGACTGAAACATGCAGCACAAAAACAAAAATCACTACGAAAAGCTCCATCTGATGTAAAGCGAAAATTAATATCAAGAGCTTCTGAAACACAACAACAAACAGCAGCACGACTTGCCGACCAGAGGACAAGAGCAATTTTCTCCAGAGCAAATGAGATGCCAGAGCTAACTGATGCAAGACTTGCTGACTTCAGGACAAGATCAACATCCTCCAGGGCACATGAGATACCACTCGATCAGGACACGGGCAATGCTGGGTACCTCAGCTAGTTTAATATAAATGTGACACTTTTGAATCTTGCAGTCTAGGCCTGTTTATTTTTTTTTTGCCGTTCTGGGATTTGTAGTCCTAGTTGTGTAATGGGACTAGTGGTATTTCAAGTCACAGAATGCAAAGAAGGAACCCGAGACTTGATAAGAAGTTTGAAAAGGGGTACTTTGGCAAGTATGCATTTACTGCCAACATATGAACCTGGCACACACCACGTGCCACTTAAAAATGGTTGACAAATCTTTTCTATCTTTTTTCCTTTCTTTTATAAAAAGTTACACACAACGCTGCTATAAATGCACATATTTTTAAAATGTTACGAAACAAATGCTGCTAAAAAGAAACATTTTTAAATGCACAGCATTGTAAATAACTGCCACTTGATGTGCTGAATGCTGCAATACATGGCATTTGCTAGAGTGTTTAAAAAACAAAAAAGAAAATATGCTTATTGAGAAGCATATTACAGGGTGTCAAGAATCATGTGTATATACATTTGTAAAAGAGTTGAAAAAATACTTAAACATATATAAGCATACCTGTACTATTTCTTGTTAGATGCAGATGTTGTTGAATCTGCAAATAGAAATCTTGAAGAATGTTACAGTAGTTTTTGATGAAGGTGGCTGTGAGTAATAGGAGACATGTACTTTGAGATTTCAGGAGTACATCTGAAGTGTTAACCTGAGATGATAGGTGTACATGCAGAGTATTTGGATGTGATTGGTAGATGGATGTGTGATTGCTTGAAAGCAGCCAGTGAGGGAGTGTTAGAAACATGAAAATAAAAAGGGTAAAAGGGCTGCAGTATGCAACGGTGTAGGCGGTCACCACGATAGTCTGCTGACACTACACGTGCCAGCCATCTCCTTTAAGGATTCCAGGCATGGAAATGGGACTGTGGAGACAGCAGACAGTCATGGATGCCGCAGACCGCAGATATCGGGGGAGCAGCCAACCAGGTTACCTGGGAGTGGTGTGTGCTGTGTTGGGTTGCAAGAGCTATCTTTGTTGTGTGCAGTGAATACGGCTATGGCTTTGAGAAAGCAGACTTTCTGGATCATGGGAGACTCTTGGATTCATTGGCTGAACGTGTATTCTGAGCACGGAGGATTGTCTGACAATCTTGGATTTGATGAATTTCAAGTTTCATGGTATGGAGTTCGAGGAATGAAGTGGGTGAAATTCCTCCCGTCTTGTGAGAATGTGGTTAACTTGAAGCATCCAGACATCATTGTAGTTCATTGTGGAGACAAACATTTGGGCTATGTTACAGGAATTGTATTACAATTTGCAATGAAGAATACAATGAAGAATACATTTGGAATGTTGATGTAACTGTTTCATTGATAGATAGCTCAGATGTTGTCAATGATATTTGTGATGTTATCTTTGATGTCCTGGGTCTTAGTCTTAGCAGTGCATGGTGGTGGAGCAATTTATGGTTGCCTAGCTTACCATGTTTTACAAAAGGGTACGGTAGCCCATAGAGTGTAGAATGTGGATAAAAATACTTCAGGGCAAAATTGTGAAATAAACACAGGACAGCGATCCACACTGTTGTTAGACAAAAAGATTATTGTCTGATTTTTGCTTGTTTACCAAAATAATATGTTTCTGTGCTCATGTAGTGAGTCACACTTATAGTAAGAAAATACCAAAAAAGCTGGAAAAAAGAGTTTTTATTGATGAAAAAAATGAAATATTCAAAAAACAGATAAAATGAATTAAACCAAGCTTGAAAAACAATTGTTCAAACAGCATACATTTCTTTAAACATAAAAAGCAAAAGGAGAATATTATATAGAATAATAAAATATCAGAGACATTACAAAAAGAATGCAAACAAGAATGAAGTACAAATATTTGTGTCAAAGCTTTAAATAAATACACAAAAATATATCTCTCTGTGATAGACTTAATGTAGACTTAATGTCTTTGGTACACACAATGTCCTAAAAATATCTTTTCCCAGAGATTACCCTATCATTAGATGTATATCATGATCAGTGTGTGATCATGTTTTGTAATCTGCCAACGTGCTAGTTTTTAAGCAAAAAAAAAAAATGTTGTTTTCAGTGTTGCCGCTCAAGAACTTTGTAATTAGGCACATACTGAAGGCACGTTTCGGCTGTTACCATCTCTGTTGGCACGAGTTTGAAAAGCCTTCCTCAGGGAAAAAAGGACATAGAAAAATTCCAGGAGACAAAAAAAGGGGGAAAGCAGATATTTGTATGTTGTTAGCATAATATTATTCCAGCATATCAAAAGTATTTTCTAACAAAGTAACAACATTTTTTGGGGTAGGTACTGCTGTAAAGGATTAGAAAAAGAGGGAGCCTGCATAACACTCACCCTGTGTGTTGAGTAGGGCTATTCAGGCTAGTAAGCCTATAGGTTTGCTGGTGACAGGTCACTTACACCGGTGCAGGGGCTGTGGGAAAGAGGTCTTTCAGCACTCAGCTGCGATCAGTGAAGGGTCCACAGTTCGGTGCAGCTAAGGGGTCCGGCACATGATAGAGAGGAAAAGAACAGTAAGCGGTATAAGAACGTGGATCTTAAACTGCTGGTGTCATGAAAGCCTGGTAAATATTCAGGCACAAGGGTTGATAGTTGTAGACAGATAATTATTGAGGTTAAATCAATGAAAGTAGGGAGTCTCTTACCAAAAGGAGTATGGTGGATTAATTATAAAGGTGCGTGAAAATAACTGGAAGTCACTGCAACTGCTGATGTTTTCACGAAGGACATCAAAGAAAAGCCAGTGTGTGGGTCAGGAGGGAGGTCAATGCAGGCCGCGTGTGGCTCTGTATATAAGAATGGGCATACAAAGCAAGACATATCCTGGTTAATAAACTTATACATGTAAACCATTGCCAAAAAGGTTTTCCTATTTATACAGCAGGGAGCGGTACCTGGCATACGGAGAAGACTATTCTACATAAGTCTTGGTGGGCTGACTCCTTCAAGTAGTTTCTGTTTTTGACTGCGTGCATGGCCGTCATCATTGATCACTATTGCCTCGTGTAGTCAGGTTTGAGACGCGTTGTCAGGACGAGCCTATTGGCAAGAAGGCATCGAATGAAGGCTGTTTTTTAGGAAAACGGTGGGGAGGGGGGAAGGAGAGGGAGGGAAAGGGAGGGCATAGGGGGATGCGAGTATGTGTGTGAGTGAAAACACACAAGGTTGAACTTACTTGTCAATGAATGGCTAGCTTAGCCGGGGCTGCGAGCGTGAGCCATCGAGGAGCTGTTCGCTGTGAAAAGCGGTATGCAGCTCCATGCGCCATGGAGACATGGACGGACGGCTCCCATGATTCCACAGGGCGGGGCGGACCATTACTGGTACTGGGGGTGTGCATGTAGGAAACGAAAACTCATGCATCCATGAAACAGACTCTGCTTGCCTATTAATATGTGCCACGAAGTAGCAAATACGGCAGAGTGGGTGGGAGAAACAAACCCTGCCTTTATGTGCGCACTGTGCTCGTGAATGAGCAGTGATAAGAGAAAGGAATTGAAGGTGACGTTTCTGTCGCTGGGCACATGGTATGCTCCTAATCCATGACCGTTCATTCCATTACAAGTCTCGAGTAGAGGACTGAGTGTCACTCGGGTGAATTAATGTGATGGTGATAGTCAAAAAGGTTCCTTCAATGAAGGACAATGGTAAGTGTTGTTGAAAACGCATGCACGATAAGAAAATGCATATAAAATGATGAACTAACGTGCGTGGGACATTGAGCACGGACTGAGATAGACAGCGTCTACCATAGATGACACACTGAGGATCTGTAGAAAGTATCCATAACTGTATCAAAAAAAGTATCAAAAATGGGTCTGGAAAAGATCCCCGTGAGTATGGGGACCCTAGATGCAAAACTCGGAGCAAAGGAAGAGGGCTCCGGATGCTGTGGAAAAACCCGGGATGAAATGAAGTGCTATGTCAAGTAGGACATCTTACGTTGGGCAAATGAATTCTTCATTCAAACCGTGTTGGAAAGAGTCCAGTCTATAGATCCATTTGGCTTCTTTCTGTAATAAGTTCATAGTAAGATTACTGGATGATGCAACTGTGTCCACTATCCACCATAGGATATCATCAGCTGTATGTTTTGTTTCCATGAAGTGATTTACGAGTGGTGCACTTTTGTTCTAGCATCTTATTCTTGAGCAATGTTTGGCCCACTGTAGATCTCAAGTTCCATAATCCCAGTCTTGGGGCTGGACTGGTGAATTTTGAGTGAACCAATTGGTCTCTTAAGTTTTTTCCACGTTTGTAGGCGAACCAAGGTGTCGGTTCGTTGGGTGGACTCAATCTAGTCAGAGCCCAGTGTTTAGTTATAGATTTTCAGATCAGGGATGTATGGGCCCCATGTGTAATCACACACGTGGTTCTTGGTTGTTTTTAGTTGTTTTCTTCTTTTTCAGTGAGAAGAGTATCTCTGTTGAAAAACCTGGCTCTTTTGCATGATTTGGAAATCACGTGATGGGTTACCCTCTCTCTGTCAACCTATAATCAAGGTCATTGGCATGTTCATAAAAATCCTGGATATCTGTACAATTTCTTCTAATCCTCAGATATTGTCCAAAAGGCAGGTTTTCTCTTAGGTGTCTCGGGTGGTCACTTTTAAAATGCAAGAGAGTGTTTCTGTCACTTAGTTTGTGGAAAAGGTTGCATATCAAGAAGCTATTATCGTTTTGAATTTTGAGGTCCAAAAAGTTGACCTCTGTGTCACTATATTCCATCGTGAACTGGATATTTTTGTCAACATTATTGAGCCATAGAAAAAAAGTTGTGTAAATCTAGTCGCGTACCTTCCCATATGCAGAGAATATCATGGATATATCTTTACCATTTCTTAATCCTGTTTTTAAAGGGATTTTTTTCAGATAGTATGTTTGTTTTTTCATACTCTGCCATAAACAAAATGGCCAAACTGGGAGCAAATGTTGCTCCCATCGCAGTACCTTTGGATTGGAGATAAAATTGCCCATCAAATTCAAAGTAGTTCTTAGATGCTTAGCTTACCATAACTGGCGAATTTGCCTAGTGAGAGCAGTAGGGGACTACTTGTGATTGAGTAGCCTTTTTTTGCATGAGAACTGGGCAGTGTTGAAGGGAAGCCAAATATTAGTGGTGTTAAGGAAGTGTATGGAGCACTTTGGTTTTCAAGGCATTGAATTTAACATGCCTTTGGGCATTAAGTTGGCTCCATATGAAGCAGAGATTATGTCAACTGTGAGGTGGTTGCCATAAATGCTATCTCAGGGTACAGGCTCGGACTGTCCCATAGGGCAATGGGGCAGTGCCCAAACCAAAGGCTAAAAATGCCAGTGTGAGCCAGTGTTTTGTCAATGTGGACCACTTTTATGGCCCATGTGGATGTAGGCCAGTTTGATAAGTAACTTCACCATGCAACGAGTAGTTTTGACCAGTGTTACTGAATAGATATTCTTTAAAATGCACAATTTGCATCACATTTGATCAAAGAAATCACCCTGGGCTACTATTGAAACAGTCTGTCACAAAAGGAATGAATTGCCATTTGCAACTGTGGGCCACTTTTTCATTGGTGCCCGAGACAATTTTATGCACCAGTCCGACCCTGTCAGGCTATAGGGCAAATGATGAAGGGGGTTTTTGGGATAAGAAAAGCAGTAACCACTAATGGTTTGCCACTAATTGTTTTCTTTTTCACATGAAACACAGTCTCTATCACGAGGAATAAAAAGCAAGCGCATGTGATCTACAGCCATTCCTTCATTAAGGGGCATGTGTGCATTCAGAAAAGAGACTGCATGGAAGTAAATGGGATAGAGTTTTGGAAGTCATGAGGTAACATGGTCTGAGAGGGGAGGAATGGGGTCCCTGAGTAACGGTTTTATAACATGGTACACTTCAGCCAGGGACTTCTTCCACTGACAATGAATGTAGCGCACAATGAAACACTTTTTATCTTTAATTAACCACAGGTTCTTTATTTGAGTAGGCTCCCAACCCGCCTCACACCCACTTTTTAAAAAACACCCTGTGTCGCAATAAACAAGGAACCAGGCCAGTGTGTACAATATGATATTTATTAATTTTATGGTTCAATGAAAAATCACAGCAAAATTAAATAATTGGGCAGCAACCACCAGTCTTGTGGCAATACAAATGCAAAGATTCCCACAATGCAATTAATTGAAACTTCTAAAATAATATACAGAAACCTTTAATATCAAACCTAAGCAAAATCATTTTAAAAAAAAATAACAGATAGCACTCAAGTTAAGCACTCCCCCTGCAACACTCACCCCAAACTTCAGCTAACTAAATTCTTTGTGGCTGGAAGGCAGTGGCAAGGAGTCAGAATGAAAGGGGAAACATTGGAGTTAGAATTCAGCCCACCATCCCAAGATGGGAGACCAGAAAAGAAATTAAAAACCTTAATTATGAGCAAAATGGCATAATCAGATTACACTTGTTACTTGTACAGCAGTTTACAACTGCGGTGGGATAGCTAGGACAGGAATGTGTGTTGCTACACTCAAGTGATAAGGAAGCTTACAGATTACTAAGCAGGGCACCAAGGCAACATGATCACAGGTAAGAAAATCAATTTTGGAAAAAAGACAGAATGCAAAAGAAAACACACACGGCAGAATGGCAATTCGTTTCTACACGGCTTTTGATGAAGGGCTTGGCTGTTAAAATTGAAAATCGGTTTTCAGGACAAGGAACAGAAGCACATAACAGATAGGATTCTGATAGAAAGGGGTTACTCTTAATGGAATTACAGTTTGGATTTTTTATAGGATGAATGCAAATCGGAATTGGTAGGAAAGCACAAGGCACAGACAAATTAGGTTCTTTTTACACAAAAACTAGTTCTGTTGAGGCTAAATTTTAATGGCTATAGTTATTTAAAGAAAGACACTGATGACAAGGGGGTTCATTTCCAATTTTAACCAGCTTGCACCGTGGATTTCCTTATAGGGGAATTACTTGATTTATTTCAAAATGGTACTAAGGACTTTCACAAATAATGGAAATAACTATAAAGTAATACGCTACAGACTCAGGCTACCACAAATTCGTCTTTGGAAAGGAGAACAGATTATATTGGCAATTTGGGATTTGAATGGGACGTCAATGGGGTTCAAGGGTCAAAAGACCAAGATATGCAATTTTGGGGACTTGGTGATGCGATACTTACAATGTAAGCTTGAGTTTGGGGTTCTGAAAAGCCAGCGAGGTCTCTGGACAGCCAGGCCAATGGATCTGGTCACTCTGAATGCCTGGGTCAACGGATCTGGTCACTGGGCTCTCCTGGATAGGATGCTGGACTGCTAGGCAAGGTCTGGTACTGTGGACAGCTGGATGGGATGCTGGACAGCTAGGCAAGGAATCTCGTCATTGGGCTCTCTTGAATGGCATCAGCTGCCTCCCCTCCTTTCTCCCTGGATTCTTGTGTGGGCCTGGATCTGGATGGATGGATGTATAGCTGCTTTCCTGGATCTTGAAGTCCCCTGTGTTTCTCTGTCTCCCCCTTATGTAGCCAAAATGATATAATCGGTTTACAATCTGGGGAGGCAGTACTCTGGAATGACCCCTCTCCTGGGATAGGGCAGCCTACCAGTGTGCCCTCCTCCACCTGGGCTTATTGGTTCAGGGGAAATAATATTATGTGTTTGTTTGCATTTATGACCTTTTTGTCTCTCAAAGCTTCTTTTTACCAAAAATTAGATATCGATCAAAACTTCCAATTTATACTAGCCACCACCATACGAAGTAGATATGCGGCTTCAATAGGTCACCAGGAATTTGACAATCCGATCGCCGATTCTGTGTGAGGTTGCATCGCCCTTTGGCAGTTTTTGCCATTTTTATGAAATGCATAATATATCAAATTCTGCCAATGACTACACATATTCCAAATAAAATCTTGCATCTTGTCACTTAGTTTCAGATTTATGCCATTTATAATTCACCCCGAAATGCGTCTTTCATGACCATTTCAGTTCACCAAGTGCTAGAAACCTGCACTTGGTCTCTTTATATTCATCTTAAAATCACATGAAAAACTGGCATAATATAAAATTACTGCTTATTCAGGGTGCTGGGAAAAATGTCTTAAAATCCAGAAGCTCTTTAATGTCAATGGGTTGGATTTGTCAAATGTATGGGCGGTCCTACAGTTCCCACCTAAAACTGTCTCTGCCAGGCTCAGCTTGCAACAAGGGACTTTTATTATGCCCTTTGAAGTTTTGACAGTTCCCCCTCCAGATTGGATGCTGGAGGAAATTGCACCTCTTGGTCACGCACCAGCCCTACCGGCTTCCTTTGTTCATTTTTGTAGGGCTGCCGGCTAGTCTAGCAGGGCCGTGAATCCTCACACTTTTGCCCTTTTCATGTGTCCTTGTGAGCCGGTTCACTTCTGGATACAACTTTTCCCAATGTCGGAGGCAGGGCTTTGTAATTGAATTCAGTGCCTGGGCCAGAAAAAAACAGTTTTACTGGTTTCTGAGTCTTTTACAAGGAAACCATATCTTGTGGGAACAAACATAATGTACATTAGGTAACCATGTCACTGCAAACCCCCACCCACATATTCAAGAATATTTCTGTGCAAGCAAAAGCTATCATTTGACATTTAACTTTGAAACAACATTTTTCTTATTTTAAAGAACAGATTCACACGTGTGCAGGCTTTTCCTTTCAATTTGTTAATGCAGTTCTTCACCCCATGGGATTATGTTTCAATTAATCTTTGGTAGGGGTTTTGCATGTACTGTGGGTTCATGGACCCAGAGGGATACTGCAAAGAGTTTCTTTGATATTGCCAATGGAAAAGAGAGAGAGCAGCGCTATTTCTATCCTTTGCTGTAAATAGAGCGCGATGGTTCACTTTGAAAGGAAACAAAAGCTGTATTGAATGCAAAACAGAATTATTTGCCCTTCAAGTACTTTATTAGTAAGGCAATGCCGTTCTTGGGATGTATTGCCTCACTTTTTGGCAATCAGATGAAATACACACGAAATGGAGCGCACACTTTGTGATGTTTCATAGGAAAGCATTAACAAATTGCAATGCCGTCTTGAATGCTGTCCTCAGACTTTAGGCTTCAGATGACAGAACAGCAAATGTAGAGCCGGTCTGAATGCAGGCCATTTTCTCATGATTCAAATAAAATAAAGCAAATGCAGAGCCATTATTTGGGTGGCAGTGTTTAAAGCTTGCCACACATGAGCCAAGTAGACAAAAGCACAGCCGTTGTTGGGGCATTGTTTAAATGCGGTTTTTGCTTGTAGCGGAGGTCTGCTTAGGGCCTTAAATGTGCCCCACACTGATGCTGATTGTAACTGAGCTTGAGGGAAAGAGGTATAGGCCGGGCATGTTAATCATTCCTATGTGAGAAAATAATCTAGTGCAGGTAGAAAGGAACTTTAATTGCAGGTAAGATGGCTCCAGGCATTGGCTGTGTGATCTGCTTCATTGTTCAGAAGGGTTTTGAGGAGTGGACACAAGCTGTCTGCTTTTAACAGAGCACAGCAGGAAGTGAACCGGGTGGTAAGGAACAAGTGCAAGATATTGTGTTTTCAACGTTTGGAACATGAGGCACAACAGGCCGAGCGGTCTTCATTCCTCGAAGGTATGCACTAAACTCTACATGTACAAGATGTTTGATCTTGTGGATGACTCCATGAAGGACACGTTTACAGTGTTGATGCGGAAGAATTTTTACCATCTGGGGAGGGTTTTTTATAGGGTCTGGTAAAAAAGCCATTATGATGGTGTGGATTTTTTCATTTGTATCACATGATTTCAATTCTGAGCATTTGTTTTGTATAATTAACAGATGGAATGGTACAGATAGGTGTGGTGAACCTTGCCATGAGAGGGATATGTGACAGACAGGACTGACAGGTGTGGACGAGTCAAAGTTGAAATTGTGAGACTGGAAAGGGGCCAGAAGGTCAGAAAATGAAGCAGTGATGTTGATTGGCCAAAACACCAATGGTAGTGGAAGTGCCATCACATGCTGCATTACATCACTGGAAGGGGCAGTACGTGGCCTTTGACCTGGCAACGTCACAGAAAGTGATGCACATGAACTTTGACTGTATGACATCATTTGAAGTGACATCAGTAAGGTAAAACCCACAGTAAGCGCAAGATTAGTAAAATGACGAAGAGGCACTATAGCAGTCCGAAGGCGATTTTACTGCTATCCTGACCACTCTTACTCCTGCATGACAGGAATCAAAATGACCTGTCTATGTAAGTGATAACCATTCTATGTAAGTGAAAGACTCACATACCCAGCTGCCGCTATAATACGTCAAGTGCATCTCCTAAATGTTCCGGTATTGCCATCTTATGCCAGTAAATGCCCCAAATACCTGGCATTGTCAACAAATGTAAGGCACGCCCTCACATGCCCAGCTGCTGCCATTATCTGCAAAGTAAATTCACGAATTCTATGATGTTGCCTTCCTATAGCCTCACATGTTAGTGTTACCACCACAGTTAAAATCCCGCACAGATGCCTGTAATGCCATCTCTTGGAAAGTAATGCCGCATATGTCTGGCAACGTCATCAAATAAAGGATACAGTCCCACATGCCCAGGTGCTGCCATCCTAATGTCATGTGCTGCCTCTGAGGCCGGTAATGTGATTAATGCCAGTTCATGTCATGTTTGATATATTTGCCCCATATTTTTAGTGCAGCCTCTCATTTGCAGATGTTGCCATCATAGCTCAAGGACAGTTTTAAATGCCCCATTAATGCCACAGTGTCTGCTATAGGCTCTCTTATGCATGTTACAGCAGCATATATCCTGACGGTGCCATCATATACCAAATGCAGCCTTAAAAGACCCAGTAAGGCCATATGTTCAATGCTAATATCTTATTTGTCCAGTACAGTCAACATAGGTAGGGTCCAGCTTCCCTCACAGAGTTGTGGCTATCCTATACCAATTGGAGGCTCAAAAGTATTGTCATCACATCCAAGGTATTCAGTCCGGGGCTGGGGTGCCTCCCACCACCTATGACACTCTTAACCCCTCTGCAGCCCTCTATTTCCTGTTGGAAGTGAATGTAGGAACATCAGAAAGTAAAGATGGACCAGAGACTGCCCTGTTTTCTTTCTCTTCCTGGTGCTGACACTGTGACCTCTGAACAACACAGAGGTAATATGTTACAAGTGATATGCCAATACAGTCATGTTCCATGAGTTAATATATGGTCCCACATGCCTTTTGAGGTAGCTGAATTCTTTAACCACACAAAGGAGTGGTACACAGTCTTCATGGGGTGATACTGTTAGCTAGATAGATCTCGTTTCCAATATATCATTGCTATTGCTTCCTTGGGCATAATGATTTTTCAATTCAGGCCCAGAAGCAATTGTGTACAGGCGCGTTATAAATGCCATATCATATCAATTCCTCTATCTGTGTTTCCCCTCACAGTGCAGTTTCTCAATTCGCTCGGAGGTAGCCGTCCTAAAGTTGCAAGGAGGAGATATTTACTAGGAGGGATAATAGGGATAAATGAATGCGCGTATGAGGGAAACGTGGAGGAAAAGGGTTTCCATTGAAGGAATGGACCAGTTTTCCCCCTCGCCCCTTAGGCCTCTAGTTTTTTTTTCTAGCAGACTTTTATTAGGTTATCCCTTCCCCACTTTTGGCTAAAGAAGATGCTTGTCCTGCTGCATATTAAAGAAAGCATGCACAAAGACTAAGAACTACAGACTCCATCTCCTCAAGGGTTACTGGAGTCAGGCCATAGGCCGGAGCTCAGAGGAATAAACCACTCTGAACCGGCTCGCAGTATTGCGTTTCTGTACTCTGGAACTGACTGTCCAATGGACTGCTGTGAGAGAACGGAAGTTGTCGCAGGGGTGGAGGACCTACGCCCTAGGCTGTTGAGGTGAGACCCGCCTTCCATCAGGTCAAACATAACTAGACTTTTGTTGGTATACATCACGTCTGTTCATGCACATTATAGACCGGCTCATATTTTGAATGAATGGGCACATTGTTTGACGTGGGTAGGATAACTGTGCGGGAAGGCCTGGTCAGAGGTTTTCTCGAACCTTCCTTGGATAGGCATGAGAGCTAGGCAAAGGTGTGGATTAGACAGGAGGATGAAAGTGGTACATTTGTGGTGCTAGTCTAGTGCTCCGATCACAAACTATTCGTGCTCGAATAGCCAGGATTTGAGTATTTTCCTAAAGGTCCAGTAGGACGTCTCATTTCTAATGTTAGGTGGCAGAGAGTTCCACTGTTTGGAGGCTAAGACAGGGAAACTTTTTCCCCCCTGTTCTTTCTAGCTTGTATCTAGGTATGTGTAGATGATTTACATGAGCGTTTCTATTGGGGCTAGCTGATTGGGTCTTGGTGAATTTGGAGTTTAAATATTTAGGCAAATGCCAACCTAATGGTTGGGATACCCCATTGCCTAATATGGAAAAACAAAGGTATGAGGCACCCATTGGTTGCATACATTATACTGGAGACGAAGGGCTTAATAGCTACAGAGTATCACAAAACGGGCAGCTAGTCGGGAGCTGAAACACTAAATGTTCACTCAAACGCGTTTTATCTTTTTTTGTGAGGAAGGGGCTAATTTAGATCAATCTGAGTACAAAGGCAACAAGGTGATAAGGACACTTTATTATACCGCACAGGTCAGGGGAGGTGACGGGATGATGGGCTCCAGAAAATGTATCTTGTAACATGCGTACTTCAAAGCACGCATTTAAAGTCCCAAATGATAGCAGTATATTGCTGTGTGATAAGCCTCCTGAATGCCAACATGGGGGCAGTTACTGGCGGCCCCCCTGAGGCTCGGGTCCCTTTCAACTGAAACAGGTGAAAGGCCCCATGCCATCCATGTTGCGCTTGCATGCACACGTCATTGAAGGGTACTGCGTCACAATGTAATGGTGCGACCATGCCCCCGCGCTTCAGTGGGTGCACGTGCACATAGTGGCTAAGTGATGCAGTCACATGACCCGTTCTGACCAATTCATTCTAAGGGTGACATCGAAGGTTCCCATAAACCTGGTGTGCAGCGAATCACCTGTCGCGCCCGACTGCACTTTCCATTTGATACAGACTAATCTGCACATATCAATATCATTTGCTGTTCTGGGTGTGTACCGCTGCCCAGTTTAAGAAATGTTCATGCTTTTTTTAGATCCATTTTAGCATCGCCCTATAATTAAAGTTGCAAATGTGCAACAAATGTGTCAGAAACATAGGGATTAAAAGTTGACATCTATTAACCCAAGGGGTGTGCCTGCCAGCGTACACAGAGAAACGAAATGAAGACTCATCGCAGTTTTTTAGTAACATGATCATGATCATAAGACAGGAAGTGAAACAAAAGGAAATGACTCAATTTCTGGACAGTTCACCAGTGACAGATTTAAGGCAAAGGGCCCTGTGGGCAGCACCTGATACAGGGCCCTAGGTGGGCGGGTCATGGAGGCGGAGCCTTGGGTGGGCGGAGTTAACTGTGGTCACAGTGCACAATGGCAAACTTTAGGGACAAAAGCAATTTTTTATAAAGTTGTCTTTATTACAGTTACCCAGGGGTCTGGCTAACTGGAAACAGCTGGGCCTCCTCAGCAGGCTTTGCTATTAATGCTAAATATTGTAAACCTAGAGAACATACGCGTCCTTGTAGCAGAAAAGTGATGTAATTCTGTTTGTGCGGCGTTGCTGCAACCATGCATTGCAAAATGGCAAAATTTCATAGTGTTAAGCTTTTGCTGCACGGGTTGGAGAGTGAAAACCTCCGATCTGTATAAAGGTGTACTAGTATGGAATTACAGAGCCCTTTACAATATTTTGTATCTGCGTGTACTTTAAATGTAAAACAGATCAATGTGGACGGTGTTAAAAAACAACCAAGAAGACAATTGATGTTTGTGACAACAGTGTGATGAGCTGCTTGTGGTCGCTGCAGGACCAGATGCTGTATCTATTAGTTTATTAATTTGATTTTTTTCCCAAAAGATGGTAGAATGCTGTGACACTCCCCAACCATACCACACCCCTATGTGCCCGATTTACGAACCGTTTCCAAGGGGATTTTTCCATTGAAAAGTGCTTTTATAAATCAGGCATATGGCGCCTTTTAGAGTAGGGTTGTGCTCCGTAAACTACCTAAACAAAGGAAAAGTAAAAAAAAAAAGCAACACAGACAACGTGCTGATGTGGATTGTCATAATATTTAAAAACCTTTGCATTGCAGCATGTATTTTGAAGGAGATACTGGCATTTGTATATAACAAAGCCCTAACCCTGTGACAACTAACATGCAAAACACGCCACAAGAACTGTGTTTTTTTTTTTATCAGTGACCAAACCCCTCTTCATTTCGCACCAACCTTGTTTGGCTTTGTTTATGCTGTGAAAGTTGTCACTTAAAAGCCTGCCATGTTCCCTCAGGGCTGACAAACAGTGCTAAGATCCTCAATGACCCACACGGCCGATGGCACGTGTGCTCTCTGGCTAGCAGTCAGGGGGAAAGTGAGCTGGGAACTCACTGCCGCAAAGCAGACCCGCCACAGCAAAAAGCAGTGGAAGGGACGGGCCCTAGCACAGGGGCCCGCTCGCCATTCGTCTGGCTGACGACCGTTCGATCCGCCTCTGCAGTTCACGCATCATTTTGGACATGTAAAATGTGACACTGCACAGAGCACCATCATTTACAGGGAGCTTGTGATGCGTGACTCACCTGGGCAGGCTTGCGGTCTGCGTGATGGACCACTTCCTCCTCAAACTGCTTCTTTAAGTACTTCCATTTGTCCCTTGTCACTTGCGACCTTTGGTTGTTGCTGTGCTGGTTTCTAGGCGTATCGACTATTGTAACGCTTTGTTTCTGGCCTAGCTAGCCTATTAGTCTTATACACCGTTTACAGCGGTTGCAAAACCTTGCTGCAGGGGTGGCCACTAACTCCTTATAGTGCTCCTATTAGCCCTGTGCTTCGTTCACTTCACTGGCTACCGGTGGCCCAGAGGATTAAATTCAAATCTTTGTGTCTGGTTCGCCGGGCATTCTATCACCAGGGGGCTGATGACCTCCAGGATATATTTTGCCCCTTTGTTCCTAGACGGACTCTTTACTCCTGTAATGCTCATCTAGTGGCTATTCTGAAAATCCGCATATCAAGAGATGGAGGGCGCAGCGCGTTTTACTTCGCAGCTGGTAAATTGTGGAAAGATCTGCCGCTCGCCATCAGGTGTACTGAGAATCATCTTAAATTTAGACAGGCCCTGAAAACTCTGCTGTTTTAGGTCCTAGCTGTCTTTAGCCTAGCAGTAACCTGCCCTTGGGTGAACGTGCGCGCCACAAATTCCAATAACATAACATAGCATAGGTCTCTTCCCAGGGTAGTGAAAAGGTTTAATGTATACATCCAGCCAAAGCATCTGGCCAAAGATACCCAAATCTCGTCATGAATGGGGCTGGATGGCAGGAAGAGAGGATGAAAAGGCTGTATAAAGCCGCTCAGCTTTGTTCTCCCCAGTAGCTGACTAAGCCCCATCCCCCCACGACTCAGCTCTTTTGTAGCAATAATTAGAGCAGTCAGTGTCAGTGATCTGTGCAAAGTGAAGTGCGTCATGGGACACGAAATGATTTGGCCTAGTCCCACTGATTAATGTAGAGTATATGTCGGGCCATGCGTTTATATGGCGGCAGAGTGAGGTTAGATTCCTGCGGGCAAGTGGCAAGTCTGCGAAATAAAATAGGTGCACGCCCTGCCCTCAGTTAGGTGGTGTGTATTCTGCGATGGTGCTGTCAGTAATGACGGAAGCAGATTGCATTGAGTGAATGAGACAAGTGGGAACATCTGTACAGCGTGGAGTGGAATGCCTTTTGGGACTGGTAGTCCTATAAGGGCCTCAGGATACAGTGGCACTTTGGACATTCTGAGCTATGTAGTTCTTTGTCGCGGTGGCAGGGTGGCGTTGGCAATTAATATTTTGGAGTGCACTCTGGCTCACGTGGCCACTTGGAGTTAACATCTGTGCTACGTTAGATATAGTCTATACTCGGGCGCTTATTCATGTGAAGGTGTTTGTACAGAGTGAGGAAGGTGTTTGTACAGAGTGAGGCAGAGTGCACTGTGGGGCATCTAGTCATGTAGTGGTGAAAGTACTGAGAGAAGCGATTGTCTTTCTGGGCACTGTATTTGTATTTATTGGATGCACACAGCATTTTAGTCCGTGGTAATGGTGAGAAGTGTAAAATGCCATGACGCAAAATTAGAGGCAAGGGCATGATATGATAGTTTATTTATATAGTGCCTATACACAATGTGTCTCACAGCGCTTGAAAGCAAGGGAGGGAACAAGGGAAAATACAATGGCATTCTTACAGGCCTTGAACAGTAAGGATGTGAAATTAACTATCTTACTGGCCTGACACTAGAGCTAAAACATAGATAAGGAAGGGAGGGGGAGAGTGGGAAGGAAATGTAAACAGACAGGCGACTACCATACTAGGCATGCAAGGATGAAATCACTGCTCTGCCTCTTGGAAAGCAAAGTCAAGGGGGGGATTTTTGAGCCTTGATTTGAAATGAATCTAGGTAATTGCAAAATGGATAGAAACAGGCAGAGAGTTCCACAAAGATACAATATCCACCAGTGGAGAGGCCACAGGGTGCAGGGGGTGAGTTAAGAAGCCCAAGCGAGGCAGAGGGAAGAGCGCGTGTTCGGTGGTGGAGCTTGAGACCCCACAGGGGGTGCTCCGATGAACCTCAGCAGCGGAAGCTTCTGCGGTGATAACTGGCACAATGCAAATTCCTATTGGTGATGAAATGACACTTGCCCTGCAGGAGTGCAGGGATGAGTAGTGGATGACACTGCCTACACTACACTTTGTATAAAACTGTTTGTAGGAGGATGAGTTTTGTAGACATAGATAACACTTTGAATGAGAGTTAATTCTGACTACAAGGTCTTGTTTGCGCAGGACAAATAGTCTGCTCTGCCAGCCCTAGTGTTGACATAGGCTCAAAGGTCGATTCTACTCTGGCAGTTTAAAACATAGCTAATCATTACTGAAGAGTGAGCAGAAGTTAGAACCAAGATGGAGGACTTTCTTCCAAGATGGCGCTTGAAGTCAATTCTAATTCAGAACTTTGCAACGCGGTTTTCCCCATGGTGAGACTTGGCTTAGGCCAATATAACTATAAAGGAGGCACTATACATTTACCGTTTCACAATACTGATTAGTTTATTTCTACATTTTGTATGATTATGATATAAGATCGCTCAGAGGACTAATGAATCCTCTGTAGGGATCTGTGTTTACATTGAGTTGGAAAATGACAACACCTGCTATTAGTGCCTCGAGATGATGCACCAACCAGCGAGGCAGCTGAAGGTAAGTGCGGACGGGCTAAGGAGTAGGGGGGGGGCAAGTGGGAATTGGGCTGGGGTGCTGGAAGGGAAGGGGGTGCAGGAATACTCACCTGCTGCCAGGTAGGGAAGATGGAGACTTCCCACTTCTGGGGAGGCTCAGAATGCTGACTTTACTATGAGGTAAAGCCCCTATTCCAAGCATTGTGATTGGTTGGGAGGCCCCCTGCCCTGCTGCCAGGTTGCTAATTATTGATATAGGGAAGAAGATATCTGAACTAAGGCAATAGTGCTGAAGCCTGGCAGAGGCATGTGCAAGAACCTCCTGCTGATGACAAAGCTATGTATGGACTCTTCATCACAACTACAGCTTCCCATTGTGATTCGAGCAGCATACCTGCCGGGACCTTAACGCCAATTCCACACTGGCCTCAACTTGAAAGGACCCTTAGCAGCGTGAAGCCCAATGTGAATGTCCCATAGAACAGAATTCTGAGACAACAACAGTCCCTGACCAGAAGGGGTGGAGCATATGCCAGCTCATGACCAAGACACCCAGAGACATCCATATATGCTTATACCCAAAAGTTTGACACCTGATAGATGACAACAGAAAGGCTGCGAGGTACTATTCACTCCATTTTTCCGCTTTTGATCCTGAATCAGCTTCTTTTGCTCAGGGTTTGACTTTGAACACCAGTTTTTCATAAGTGGATGATAAAACTATGAACAACAAGAGTCCTGTATTCCAAAACCACGCACAATGAGACACCACTACTGCATACACCATTGTTGATGCCAATGCTCAACTGGCCCATCACTATTATCATCTCTAACTCAGCCAATGAGCTATCAGATGGCTCAGCCCTTGGTACCCAATCTAGCCCAAGATTGCATTCAATGCCCCCAGTGGGCCATCCAGCCCCTAAGGCTGGAAATTACATGGCAAGTGCCACTGAAGCGAGGGCACCACGCAAATCATTGATGAATATGGAAATATGACAACGGGCAAGCCAACTGCACAGTTAGTGATTCACCTGTCCTGGAGTAGCTGCCTGGAGCCAGGCAAAGAGTAACCTGCATTGATCATGGAACACCTGGCACTGGCTCTCAGAGAGAATCATCCCCTACATCAGCCACCTTCACTCTCCTGCCAGGTAAGCATGCCTGGCATTGGGAGCGCATGCCATGTTGATCCAAAGCCATATATGGGCCCTGGGTTATACAGACCTGTCAATGGCCAAGAGACGAGTGTGGGTCATGGATAAGAGATGGCCCAAGGTGAGCCAGAGTGGGTTGTGGGACCCAGGTGGGAGACACCTGAGAGATCTGAGTGACGCAACTCTCCACCCCACAATGCCAGGCTCAATTGTCCTTCAGGGAGCCACCATGAGACCTGGAAAAATGATCTGCAGTGCCCTACAATTTCCCATTCCCATGACTCGTGGAAAATAAGGTTTTATGGCCAAGAACTAATGGAGAGTCCGGTAGAGAGAGAAGGAATGCAAGAAGAAGGGTAGGATAGGCCTTTCACCTCGTTAGGTGAAAGGCCTAACTTATGTGGGGCATACACGTGTTCCTCTGCAGCACCTGGGAATTGAGATGCAATGGTGGGGCAAGGGACAAGGCCTTATGTCATAATCTGTGCTGGGCTGGATTATGGCTATGTGTGTGTTATGATGGTGTGGTGATGTCAGTGACATTCCATGTGGAGTGTTGTTGTGGTGATGTCATTGACATCCTTGTGGAGTGTTGATGGTTGTTTGGAGTGCGGGGTTCCACTGGTGTCAGTTGGAATTAATGTGCTGGGCTGGATGGATGTCACAGTGCTTTCTCTACATGATATCTAAGAGAATAAACCTACATGTAAACTACTTACCTTCTGGTGTTGGTTTTATGAAGAAGGAGTCATAGTTTATATCCCCTTGTTCTGTGTTTCAAATAAAATATGGCCTGCGAGGATTCAGGCCTACTAGGAAATGCAGTGTTAATTCAGGTTATAACTGTTGTGTATATATGTATCCTGCATAATAACTTCTCACTATGTGATTTCCCATTCCCGGCAGCTGTACCCACCCATGACACACACCCCTGCCCCCTACGCTGTCCCATGCTCAATTTTAATATTTCTTTCACAATCTGAATAAACTAGGAGGGTCAGTGGTCTGAACATGCATCCCAACAACTGGAACTGATTTTATTGTCTTCACTGGAACACGCTTTCCATTTAGGTTGTAGTTCAAATTGTGACACCTTGTATTTCACTCATTTGCAATGTTGTGTTTCACCAAGCTATACCAGGTTTTGTCCATGTGCTCATTGCAAATTGTTTTTCCATTGTGCGCGTTTCATGTGACTCAGCTCATTCAGTGCTATTTCGGCACGAGGCAGCATTTGTTAATTCAGATGTCTTTTAGTATATACTGTTGTCATTGCTTTTGGTTTCTAGATGCATTTCGTGTATTACATTTGCACACATAAAAATTGCATTTTGATGAAATCTTACTCTTTAAATGTGTGCCACTGTGATGTATTTTTGGTCCACATCAGTGCTTGTCACTTTTATAAACACTAAGGGCCTGATTCATGGAATTATTTGCGTGGTGCAAAGTGACTTTGCACTGGTGCAAAGTGATTATGCACTGCCAACAAACACCCTGATTCAGAGAGTGGTGCAACGTGTATACAGAGCGGTGCAAAGTGTATTTTGCATTGCACTAAAAATGCCATGAATCAGTGATATTTCCAGTAGCCTTTATTTGCTTTTCAATTTATGTTAGTTCTACAAAGGGCCCCTTCCATGGCATTGTGCTTATCTGAACAATTAAGAATGTAATGTGTTTTGTGTTCACTGTAGTACATGCATTTTGTGCTTTGACTGTAGCAAGATTGGTGTAACGTTTTCATTTCTTTGATCAAGTGCTATAACCAAAGTTGAAATGCACGTTGATAAATTTAAGTGACACTATGGTTCAGAACATAGCTCAGGGTGTTAAACCCTCATTGAAGAGATCTCTGTTTATATGCGTGATCACAGAACCAATTGTGAGGAATCAACTTCCAGGGTAGCAGTGGTCCAGGGATGAATATTGGTTTCTAAACCATCAATCAGCCCCACATCTCCAGTACACCAGAAGGGATCCAAACAGATTGTAACACACGTCAATTATAAACATGCTTGGCCAATTTTGGTAACGTGGATGGAACAGCAGGCTTATCTCGGCAAGGTCGTGGATCATTCATTAGTTGCAACAAAGCGAAAACACAATAATTAATCCATGATAAAAGGGACTGTCCAGTCAAGGTTGTATACAAATATCTACTTTATTATTACTACACCAGACAAGTCTAGCACACTACAAAATACAACCCACTGTGTAAAGGAACACAGAGGACAGACAGTTTCATGAAGGAAAGGGGTGAACTCTGGATACTGACTGGAGAGTAGTGGGTAAAGTAATCAGTCTTACTGTTCAAGGTTATTTGGTTTCAGCACCAAGGGGGAAAGGGTCGCAACTGTCTCTAGGAGCCTTTGGAGAAGGACCAGGGGGGCAAAACCACAATGTACGTGGTGCTTAGGATGTTCTTGATACTCAACAGCGTCGAGGCAGTTCCAGGGTGCTTGGTAGCTCCTAAAACAGAGTTCGAGATGGGAAACAGCTGCGGGTATCAGGCGGCAGGCAGTTCGGGAAGGTAAGCTGGACGGACAGCTGCAGGCTGGCCTACACAGTGGCTCGGGGTCAAGAATCGCTGCATCTGTGCTTGTTGGCAGATCTGGAACGCTGCTTGAGGAGTCTCGGATGGCTCTGGTGACTGCAGCGTGACAAGGGGTGCAGCTGGTTGTGATTCGAGGACTTGACAGTCTCGAAAATGTCCTTAAAAGATGGACGCTGGTTGATGCTTGTGTGGCACTGCTCCTAGCATCTTCGCAGGGCTCATGTCATCCTTTCAAGGCTGATGGCTCCAAGCTTAGGAGAGTGTTTGCAGGCAACAGCCTTGTCCTTAGTTTAAGTACTCTCTTGCACTTCCCACCTAGGAAGCTTGCTGGCAGAACCTAGAAGGCATGCTGTGTGCTGACTGGGTACAAGTTCTGGAGCTGCTGGACAGGTCCTCTGAGTCCGGTATCTCCCTCTGTTCCCTGGGAGATGTTTAGGGCACGGATCTTGCTTCCCTCTTGGAACTCCTGGCCTTCCTTCACTGGCAAAAGATGTACTGTAGGCTGTACCTTCAGCCTGGGTCCAAATGAGTCTCCTTCTTCTCACTCCTTTCAAAGTTGATGGAGGATCTGCTAAGTGAGGGGTCATCCCACTTTTAAAGCCAAATGAGCCCCAGTGATTGGTGCAGGCTATCTTCTGTTATGCATGAGGTCAGGACCAGAGTGCTCTGCAGCAGGAAAGGTAAGGGGTGACAACATATACCTAAGTCCCATCCATCTTACCATTTGTTGTAGATCAAAGTGTCTCTCTGGTTAACTGAGCCCTCTGTGACTCTTGATTAAAGCATAGGTCTCTCTTGAAGTATGTGACAAGAGCAGACTTCCTGTCTCCCTCAAATCACATGCTTCTCCTGTCCGAAAGACGTCCGCTCTGCAGGGGCACCTATGGTAACTAATGGACCCCGACATGCCATTCACTGCCTTTCCTACAGAGAGGTGGGAACTAGCTTCAAATTGACACATTGCATACCAAAGGGGTGTTAGCCCGGCCTTCCTGTTGTCTGTTCGGCAACCAAGCACCCTCAACAGGCTTGCCTCAATTATCTCACATTATTATGCACTACCACCCACCAAATTAAACAATAGGAAAGCAGATCCATGGAGCCTTTGATGCTTTAATTAAGCTGAACAGGACAGGGGAGTACGGCGCCTGTAGGCTGTGTCCTCCTGGAGTACAAGTGACTATGCGTTTTGTGTGATGAGCAGAGAAAGTGTGTGCGGAATGACCTCACCCTTTTTCGGAGGTTGATCTCCCATCATTCATTTTCATGATCAAAAAATCAAAAAAGCCCAGGCTAGCGCACACTCCCCGTGCAGATGGTCGAAATCCGCACACCAATTTCAGGCTGGAACAACTCAGTCTCTCCTCCATCTGAAGTTGATAACTTTGTGTGTATATATATTGTAACACTTACTGTGCTACAAAACAATGGGCCTGCTCCAGACAGTGTTAGTTATAAAAACAAGCAGCATCTTTATGGTGAAGGTCTAGAGCTCGGTTCCTCGAAACAAGCGTTGTAAAAACCAGCAGTCAATCACAATTAAGAACATAAAGTGTTAGTTGATGGAGGTGATTATGTAGCTAAATTGGAGACTGTGCACCCAAAGTGTTTAAGCCCAGATCCCGATGTTGTCATTGGTCGATACTGTAATCCTGGCCAATCTCAAGCTTCTTCAGTTGCTCAGAAGCACTGGTGGGGCCTACATAAAATTAAACCAGTAGACAATGAGAAAGCAGTGACAAGCCCATCCAGCAACTGTGACAAGCAAAATGAGAAATTATGACATGAAAATAATGAGGAATATCAACCTGAGGTAGACATATTTTTCTAAGGACAAAATTAGTGCAGCGATATGAAGGGGCAGCGACCTGTGCACATGAAGGAGGTATTGAGCCATTATTTAATTAGTGAGTTCAGGAAATGAAGGGTGAACAGTGAATAAGTCTGTGAGCAGTGAATGCGGCAGGATGATGAGTTAACAGGGCAGCCTGACATGTGCTAACTCTAGCAGCTGCCTGTATGAGCAGAGCAAGACTTGTAGTGCATGAGGCCAGCCCAGGCCTCCTGGTGGCACAATGCATGCCATGAGCGAATGTGTAGTGGGGCCCAAAGTTCTCGCCACCACCCACGAGGGCCTGCAGACTGCTGTATCTGCACGCACGGAGTGGCCCTGTGCATCACAGAAAATAGGAGGGCTTGTATGTTAGACACTGTCCTCAAGGAGTTCAGTGTACCGCGAGGAGTCAGGAGAGAGGTGAATGTCGTATGACACCACATGCCAAGAGTCTGGACCTTAGGTGGGGCAGAGAAGAGGGACTGAGCTGCTGAGAAAGGTGTGCTTGTGTGGGTATGTGTGCAGGGGCTCAGTGTGAGTTGGGCGTATGGGTGAGCCGTGTTTTTGGGATGTTATCGGGGGACGAGACTCGCAGGTATCCCCCGCCCACATACTAGGTCATGTGACTGAATGTGAGAAGTCACATGTTGGGTCAGTTCTGAGGCAATCTGAGTGGCATGGCCGAATTCTGAGAGCAAGTGGAAGTGGGCTATCTAAATTGTAGCTATTTCATTCAAGTATTGTGCAACTGAAGCTATCAATAATTCTCATCTGCTGTACTTAGTTACAAATAGTTAACTTGTATCACAAAGACATACGCTTTGCTTCCTTAGTTCTAAATCATAATAGCATGATGTATAACTTACACTTTGCTGTCCAGAGCATGCGCAACAGCCTCTTTTGTCATCAATGTGGCAGTGAGCACCAAATGACGTAGGGTTCATATTGAATGGGATAGCGACGGGGAACAGTTTTCAGTGAATTGCGGGGCGGTGGCAGGTTGAAGTGTCGATCGGGTTTTGAGATGTAAATGTGCTTGTGAGTGTTGAAAGCGGTGCATTGAGCCGTGAACATAGGACAGGATGAGCAGTGATTGAGGCAGTGGGGTGGCCAGTGCTATTACTAGGCAAGGTTAGGTGCTTGCCTATATGTGCAAAGTGTTACAGCTGCAAAATGCTGCTTTAACTCACACTACGTTTGTGCTGCCTCACCTCGCCTGTGATAACACTGGCCATGTCCCCTGTACACTGCAGGCTCGCGCTAGTGGCAGCAGCAGAGTCAGAGACCAGGCGGCGCTGTGACGGTTGGAATCGGGTCAGGCCTAGGTCACTAGTGGCATCATTGGTGAGGCAGTGATGGCTGGCACCTGAAAATTACGAATGGAGCACCCCATGTGCCCCTCTGCTCTGTCTGTCTTCTACGCATCGCTAGAAGTAAGTACCAAGCATCCCACGATATTCAAAAGGATGTCGAGGAGAAAGCGGTGTAGACAGCTCCTGAACAAGAAGAGTTTCCTGCTAGTGCCTTGGCAGAAGGAGCAGATTAATCAAGTGAGACAACCCTCCCCTTTCACCCCAGCTGTTGATGCCCCTCTCTACGGTGCGTCCGCAGTTTCTGTTCATATATTTTACTTGTAATAATGCCTCTATTCGACCATCAAAACAAATCTCCCTGTCCCCATAAACCCTTCCATCAGTGTGTACATGTTAAACTCCCTCTGGATGGTGCCCCAATCACTGCATTGTGGTGGACTTGACCCCTGTACTTGGGCTGGCACCTCTGATATGATCGCATTTTAGGCCTTTTGTGAGAGCCGACCAGCCCCCCATGGAGTTTGGGATCCATGGGCTCATGAAGCACCTTCAATCTGTGTTCAGAAATACCATTGCTGATCCTTAACCAGATAAAGTCCACGTCCGCTGTAGAGCAGGGCTCAAAGTCCATCATATCTGTGACCATAAGTGAAGCACCAAGGGCAGCGTTGCTGGTCCGGCCATCAAACATCACACATTTTACATACTTGAGAAGGTAAGAGGGTGGCTGAGAATGCAGATGAGTATGCCTTTTTAACTTTGAAGGATAAATGCCTGTTCACAAGGTTTGTTGGTGGGCTGTTCGGGGATGCTTGTCTCTGGGCCATGAAGAAGTACCCGCCTTGCATTGCCCACAGTGAGTAAGTATACACAGAACACAGGAACAAGCAAGACCACCGGCAGGTGAAAAAAATCACTGCATGTCTGGCTAAAGTCATAGAGCTCACACTTTTCCCCTCCCCTCATTCTGTCTTAGGGGACAGCCACAGCTGCCAAGCAGCACCTCCAAGGGCTGTCATTTCAGATTGTTTGCATTTGTGGCGTTGAAGTGTTGTGTACTTGCCTATGGAGCATCACAAATTGAAATACATTTAAAAAGACATAAATGACTTCTGGGAGCAGAGCCTCCCATAACTGCAGCATCAGGAACTGAAAAGATCTGTGATTTGGTGGTTATTTCCAGAGTGGGCAGTGATAACAAGTACTTGATCACCTGGTGATTTGTTTGGTAGCAATTCCTAAATGAGTTTGTGAGTAGTGCATTTGCTAAATGGAAAGTGTCTATCTTTCCAAAAAAGCCACTATAACAGCTGACGGAGCATTGGCAATGCCAGAAGTTTTGATTTTTGTGTAGGATAAGGATAGGTATGATGGTAGTGACTGGCAATTATTGGCAGCAGCTGTAAAATGATGCGCGTACCTGTGCATATAACAGTAGTGCCTGGCAAATGAATATTTAAGATCTATAAGAAACTGTTGGCCTTGGCAATGCTTGCTTTTAACATTAATTTGCAGAAGACTCCATTGAAATAACTCTGACAGGCATTTCAACCAAGGTTAATGCTACTTCTTGGTAAAGCTAGCTCAAAGAGATCCCAAGAGAATGTGCTTATAGCGGCTAGATGCAGAAAGTGGGTGGAATGGCCATGGGGATTAATTACCATGGCCATGGGCAGTTGATGGGTGGACAAATAACCAAACAACACTTACACGCTTCGTGTCCCTCCACACATCCAATCAGCCTCCTAGCTGTACTCTGATCCAAAAGTTTCAGCGTATAGGTGATGCGCAGGATCACCTACTAGGAATAACTGAACATGCCAATGCCTTCTCTATTGACGCACCAATAAGCAAACCCTGTGGCCTAAATAAGCTCAATTTAAACTAACATGACAGTTTACGAACGCGAGAAGATCTTCTAAAAAATAAACCAAAATTGGATAAATCAAAGGCACTGGACAAGGTGAGATTAATAACAACATACAGTGCAAACAATCAAACAATCAAAAAAGTATTAACAAAAAATTTGAATATTCTACAAATGGACACAGATCTTAATTCCATTTTGGACAACCAACCAAGCATCACCTTTTCGTAACTCAAAAAAGCTAAAAGAAATGCTCAGCCCATTCATTTTAGACAAAGCAAAAATCTGGTTACTGGCCCTTTACACATGTGGCTGCATCCACCAACAACAGGCAACTGCAAGTGTGGAAATTGTCAAGTGTGTCAATCCATATCCCAAATGGGACCATCAGACCAATAAAGCATTTAATAAATTGCAATAGTAACCATGTCATATATGGGATTCAATGTATCTGCAATAAATAATACATAGGAAGTACAATCAGGCCATTGAAGATAAGAATAGGAGAACACATGAGAGCAATCAAAAATAAAGATCTCAGATCACCACTGGCCTTCCATTTTCAAGAAAAACATGCAATAGACCCGATGCACAAAATGAGATTTTTTGGTTTGGAAAAAGTAGAACTACCTCCTAGGGGAGGAAATCAAGAGCAATTATTGAGATGCAGAGAAGCATATTGGATTTTTATAATGGATACTTGCCATTTGGGTCTGAACACAGATATGGAAATGCATCATTTTCTTTGACACACCCCTATATGACTTTTGGAGTATATAAAGGACACTGTATGTTTATTGCACAATTCATGTTTTTCTAATAAAATTGCATGTTTATTGTATACACTGCAATATAAGTACTAATCATCATGTTGTAAGAAACAAGTTAGCCAAATTGAGTCTCTTAATCATACGATTATATTAGCAAATTGCATTTCCTATTAACCATGATTATCCTTTTCACTCCAATAATGTTCTACATCAAGACATATATAGTATTGTCATTTTATACTTATAAAATTAGATAAAGCACAAGTGAAGAGTAAATTGTTCATATAGGACAGCAAGACAAACCAACAATATTCACTGCTAAATTAGGACATAAAGGATGCATAATGTTGCATCCCGAGCTACCAGAGCAAGAATAACAAGTCAGCAAAAAATAGAATCATCTTTCAATTTTTAAGGAGCATTAAACTTAAATCCTGTATTAAGAAAATAGGCACAAAATATTAAATACTGCCAAATGCCAAGGGAAACCATATTTAAGAGATACATATATGTTTCCCAAAGCAAGATGGTAGAGACGTGATGACGCAATCATGTTCCATGTGCGTGGCCGTGTCATTATGCCAGTATAAAATATGGCCATCTTTAATTTCCTGCGGCAACCCTACCGCGAGGAAACCAGAATTCGTAGACAGGAAATCCAAGAAAAACAGGTAAATGCTTCATATTAGCAAGAAACCAATATTTTACAACTACAATAATGCATAGTTTTTATTAGTAATAAGATTGCATTCACAAAGTCACAAACATTATGTATACTGTAGGAAGAAACTCATTTGTCATCTACCAGAACAGAAGGAAAGGGCATGTACCAGATGAAAAATGGTTTGAAGAATACAAAGGGTGAATACTAGTGAGTATGTTCATTCATAATTTTGCTAAAATATTGATTTGAGGTAAACAACAAATAGTCAAGATTTGGTTTGTCAAAGGTTTGGCTCCAGAAATTCTAGCAACTTACCCTCCTGCTGAACCGTCAGCATTAAAGATGGGGAAACACGTGGTGAGGCATTAAACACAGAGGCGTTAAAAACAGGGGCCAAATCCAATAGCTTTGCAAATTGAATGAAGAGAATTCAATAAGAATCACTCAAAATTTGAGTTTGTGGTGTTAAACAATTGGGTCAAACCCAATACCTTTGAAAACTGAATGAAGAGAATTTATGTGGAACACTTAAAAGATGAGTGTAATGTACAGAAAGGTTTCTGGTATGTGTGTGCTTTTTAAAAAAAACTGAAAACTAATAAATCAGAATGTCGAGTGAATATTTTTACAACAAGGAATGCTAATTGTAATAAATTATCTTTGAAAAACAGAAGAATAAAGATATTAAAATTTAAGAATACAAATTTAAAATTTGGCGCAACAAAACTGGATCCTAATCCTCATTATTCATTAGTTTTTGCCCTTTGGTGCATCGGGGAAGAGGGTCTTCTAGGGAGAATGTCACTCTATTTTCACGTCCTCTGGATCTACCTCTGCTTGCAAGCACAAGATCTAGAACCACCGTCCACATCTGTCCATGCCTAGACTTGAGGTGTGTGCTACACAATTACAGTATTCACTGGGGTGCTTTATTAGCTGTTTCCATCAACTACATTATAAATATTATCCTGATTTTTCCACTGTCATTTTCCAGTGTAATGGCAGGAGCAGGGATGACTCTTGATCACACATAATTTTCATCCAAAAAAAGTTTGTAAACATGATTGAACCGTAAGATCCTTTTAAATGAATAAGTGCATCGTTACATGGGTGGGGATTAGTGTACCATGTATCTAGGAATTGCTGAAGATAACTTGTACTGGGATGGGCATAAGTTGTCCACCTGAATGCAGAGACCCAATCACAACCCATCCCTATATAGAATGTATACTTAGATGTTCCCTTTAGACCAATTCCAACCCCCCCGGAGGTTTTCCTAGTTCGTCACATAGTATGACATCATGTATGACACATTTTTGCTATAAAACAGTTGTTTTTTAATTAAATATGTGAAGACCTGCTGCGTGACGTCTGTTGATGTCTGTTGTAACTCCCTATTTTAGAGAACTGAAAATAAAACAGTCGGAAGAGAGAGACATTTTACCAACTTCCTGAGTCAGTCTTCTTATTTGGTGTAAGAGTTATTCTGCATCGCATCCATCGTACGACATGTTACCTAATTAAAGGACCATAAGGGTTCACTTGCTAGCATGTCAGATGGTTGACGAGAAGAACCATCAACCTATTGACTCCAAAGTGTTTGAATTTCGGATATCCTCTGCCATTTAGCAAGGAGATCGCAAGGTTTCCTGTGGAGAGCGGAAAAATAGAAAACTTGCAAGTAAAATCGAGGCGGTGGGCAGTATCCCTCTTTGACAAAATCCGTACCTGTTTTCCACAGGTACTTTTGGGGGGGAAGGCGAAAGTGGTCGATTGGAGGAGGAGACTATACCGAAGGCCTCAAGCTAAATAATCGAATGGTGAATAGACTGAGAGGGAATCTCAAACTGAGGGACGGGGTTGTAATCATTTTAAAGTAACGAAGGTAAGAGGAGTAACCAGAATTTTTTTGTATAGCGATAAGGAGAGAAGCGCCCAGAAAAACCTGATCCAAGGCGTCAGTATAGCTTGTTTCACACTCCGATCAGAGAAACATAGGCTATGTGTAGGATAGGTCTGCATAAGGAGACATGTTAAACTCTGTAATCAGGGTATTTATTAGGGGCAGAGCAGAGGGGTGATCACCATGGTTTAATGTGAAGGGTCGACTAGTTTGTCTGTTTGTGTATTTGTGTCAAATTAAGGTGTCGAAGGCCGACATATGTGTAAGTAAACTGAGAGAAAGTCAAGGAGTTATATTGTTTATCTAGGGAAACTGTTTGTCCCAACCCAGAGGTAGACAGAGACCATTGAAAAATAGAAGTTTTGAGTGGCGATTGTTGGAGCGCGCCCATATTTGTTGTTTCATAAAAGTATTTTGTAAACGCTGATAAGTATTGACAATCGATTGAGACTCGTCACAATGGGAGACATTACTCCCCTGATGCATTTATTTAAAACATTGCCAAAGAGCATGGCCAAGCTCAATAATATAGTGCGAAAGGGTGAAAGGGTGAAAGGCACAGCAGATAGGATGTTCATGCCATGGCCACAAGAGAGATAATTGTGGAAGGTGATATTGCAACACACAACCACATACCTACACGCTGCGTACACGGGAAAGAAATTAGAGAAAATATTAGCTATTTTAGAGCTTTGGAAAATGTACCAGGAAGAGAGAAAGGATCCCCCACCTGAGGAATGGATGCTCAATCAGTGTAAGGAGGAAGGCGTTGAGCCTTCTGCTCCCCTTACCATGCCTGAAGTAAAAGGTGCTAGTATGGAAGATGAAGGGTTGTATCCCTTAAGGGATTTGAAAGTGGAAGTGAATGGTGATATTATTGGAGATGTAGTACTGTATCCATTAAAGGAACTAAAGGCGACAGGGTATAGTAATCTGATATACGAACCGCCCGCTTATATCAGTGACGATAGTCCAGAGGAGAGTATGAGAAAAGATGAGATCTTTAAGATCATGCAAGACAGTAAGGAGAAGAGTGAGCGATCAAACATACTAACAGAATTAGAAAAAGAAATTAAGAGATGGAAAGGAGAGAAGGATTAAACTGATGAGGTAACACTCGTACAGAACAAATGGATGTGAGGACAGATATTGCTCAAGCTACATAGGAAGAGCATCAAGGCAGTACGCAAAAGAAAAGATCAGGACGAACAAGATAGAAAAGATAGGAAACGAGAAAAGAGGTTAATGGAAGATGAATTCAAAAGAAAGAGTAGACAGCAGCGAGAACAGATGTGCCAAGAGAAGGAACAAAAGAAAGAAGAAAGGGAGAAGGAGCAAAGAAAGTATGAGAACAGGCAGAGGGCGATAGAAGAACAGGATAGACAAGAAACGAAAAGAGAAGAGGAGGAAGCGCAGAAATTAACTGACAAAAGAATACAGATATGAAAAGAAGAGGAAGAAAGAGGAGGGGCAAAGGGAGATGAGCTAGGCAAGAAGAGGAAAAAGGTAGACGGTCAGTGAGAAAGCGAAGAGAATTAGATGAGGAATTAGAACGTGATAGGAAGCAACTGGAGCATCATATTAATCTCATTCCAAAGGAGCTAATGAAACCAAGTTCAGCAATTCAATGGGGCAGTATAGAGGAGTTCCTCCCGTTACAGGGAGCAACATCAGGGCCATCTAGAGTGACCTACGAAGAGAACTTTGATATAGGAAGCATCAGAGACAGGATCGATAAGGCATATCAACATAAGGGAAGGTATTAAATTGGGAAACTGAGGAAAGGGAGATCACACGGTAGTCTTCCAATCTTCCAATCACAAAGTGAAGAGGAAAATTATTCAGCCTCAAGCATAGCGCGCTGTCCTTAAGCAGAATGACCGTAGATAAGGGTGAAGAGGACGAGAGTCACACTAGTTGGGGACTAGATATGTCAGAAAAAGAAACAGAATACTTCCATGGGGAAGAGGGAGGAGGTGCATGTGCTCCGTAGGGAAGCCTGCGGATGGACAACGAAGTGAGATGGTCCAATCTAGAGCAACCAAAGGATAGAATGCCAGATCTCAAAGCATATCCAGAACATCCCAGAGGACAATCTCATAGTGAAAAGGGAGAGCCACTGCCATATGCGAGCAGGTTAAGATCATTGCCAGGGAGTAAGCGGTCAGGAACCATGTCCCGACTATGGATAGGCGGATGATGGGAGCCGATTGCAAGTTAGAGTTCACGCAGCTTCCTTTATTGGAAAAAGGGGGAGCAAGACTACAGTATATTCCATGGTCACAGATGGATAAGGATAATTTAAGGAACAAACTCCCCAGTTTGATAGCGGGAGCAGGAAAATGGATTTATGAACTTGAAAAAATGACAGGAAACACGCCATAGGAGACATCAAGGGTCTCTTAGCAGCCATACTTGGGGGAAAGAGCTGCTGACATATGGAAGAGAGCAGGCTATTCGAGTGTGACAGCACAGAACACAGCGCACAATGGAGCGCTGTTTAATAATTGTAGAGCAGATGTGTGGAGAGTTCCAAGGGTACAGTATCTTGACACGCCAGGCATTGGTGCAATCATGACACGTAAAATGAAAGAAGACAAAGATCCTCTTGCTTATATGCAGTACATTCAAGAGCATTTGACTCTTGAAATGCAGGAATCATGGGGAAAAACAGTGGCAGTATTTTGCCACATTTTATGTCAAGGGTTACCTGAGCAAGTGCAGAGTGCAACTCAAGAAGCCAGTTAGAATGGAAGCAAAGCCATGGACAGAAATACAGTTGACAATCGTGCATCACTGTCGGCTGTTATAGGAGAAAAATAAGAAGAACAAGAATGCTAGAAAACTTAAGGAAGCCAAGTTAGTTCCGAAGATATTGTCAAAATATGCCATTGAAAGAGCAGTATTGATAAGCGGAGAAGGATTGTGAGTACAGCAAGCAAGGGTTTGACTACAGTTCCGTTTTGCAGGCTTTGAACAAAGCACAGGTAGCTAAAGTCAAAATAGAATGTACTGGGGAAATGGAGGAAAGCTTTGAAGAGTTAAACAGCTCCTGTTTTAGGAATTCCCAATTATGCTGAGGAGTTTTTCCTTTTTTTGCACACAAATGGGACAGTCATGACTGCAATACCCACACAGAGAACCACATTGGGGTACAAGCCTCTAGCGTATTACAGTGGGAAGTGGGATTCTAGACCCAGTTATTAAGCAACACCTTCCTTGCAAACAGTCATTGGCAGCCACCGCGTTCACAATTGAGCATTCCACAAGCATTGTAATGGACTACTCTATGACTCTTTTTGTGAAACATGCTTTGTTTGCCATTTTAGAGAAACCCAAAGGCACGTTGACATCCCAGAGAGCTACTATTTATAAAGTAATAATCTACAACCCAGTGATTAAAATTGTCATATGTAAAATAATGAATCCTGCCACATTTGTAGCTGAGCTAGTGGCAGAGGGCGAGCATGTGCATGACTGCGCAAATTATAAGTTTAATGATGATATACCGTGCGTCAAAGAGAACGCTTTGTCAGGAGGGGAAATTCTCTTTATGAATGTTTCTTCAAAAATGGATCAAATTAGTGGAGAGGCATTCTGGCACAGCTGTAGTGAGTCACACAGCAAATGGTGAGTATGAAGTTGTAGCTAGTGCAAGACTACCGTCTCACTTTTGGTGCAAGCATGCATCTTTATTGGACAGGCTTACAAAGGTACTACAACTCCCAGTAGCCATAGCAATAGTTAAATGTGCAGCACCTACTAAGCAAACTAACTTTATCTCTTGCAGGAATGAATCCGCAGACGCAGAAGCAAAAAGGGTTGCGTATTCATCAGACATTTCAAGTTTTGATACTCCAGACGTAAAGTAGAAAGTAGTCACGATTAGTCACAATTGTGTAGTGGGGTTAAATGATTGGGTACTCCCTGATTTTTGTTGACGAGGGGTCAAATCTGTTGGATGGGAGAATCTAGGAAGAAAGTGAATAAATTACAAATTGACTTCCCCTCTCTAGAGGTCCTGTATGAACACAGGACTGGGTGGAGAAATACTGCTTACCTATTAAGCAGAGTTAACACCTTACTGGGAACACTTCCTGAAAGTAAATGCAATATTGCAAAAACAAATCTTTTTAATAGTAATTCATAAAAGCATCTTAAACATTACAAATTTCCACTCAAATCAATCATACCTTTCATACAACTCATAGTTCTTTTAACAAAAAACGGGGTTCTACAACATCAACTTTCTTCACAGCATGACAAGTGTTGTTAATATGCATGGCATAGGAAAAAAACATTTGATTTTCCTTTTGCGGTCGACATATGTTTCGGCCCTTGAGGGTGTACCACCTTTGTCTGAGGTGGTCAGTAATACAAATGTTGGGCCATCTTCAGGACATTCGTGATTTCTAGAAGATCAATTCCGTTCCCCATTCACGTAGATTGCCAAATCCATAGCCTATAGTTAGGTCGACTGAGAATAGATTGCTGGGTGTAACAGTTGTTTATCATCCAGTAACTGGAACCGGGAGGAATACGTCTGTAGAGGTATTTTAGGTGCCACTCTTCATCTATTAGAGAGGGACGATGGAAAGCTTGACTAATTAGAGCATCAATCCACTTGCAGGTTCTGTGCCGATACCTGTTTAAATGTTTGTGTACTGCTCGCGATTGCCGACAGCCGGACCCACAGCGTCTTCTGTAAGATCAACCTTTATTATATTTTTAAACTTCCGATTATGTAGTGACAGAAGGATTTAATCCTTTGCTGAGAACCCAATTCATGGAGAATCAAAACAGTGCACCAAAGGAAGAGCAGGAATTACGGAAGCAAAGGGGGTGTTCTTTATCCCCCACTGAAGCATTAAGGTGGCAGGACAACAATGGAAAGCCGGTGATGCCAGTAGCATTCTCAAGGTTAGCGCTTGAACAGCTCGCTACCCTGCACATGTAACTAGGGAAAGTCTTGCTGCAACAATTTCAGAAGACTGGTTTGTTCCATATTTGTTAGAACACATTGCATTTTATGTAGTAAATTGAATCATATTTCAAAGGTTTAACACTGGGCATATACTGTGAATGATTAGAGGAGTAATTCCTTGACCGAATGATCCTTTTCAGCATTTACATATTGAATATGTTGATATTTTGGAAATATGTTATGGATACATGTATCAGATAGTGGTGGTGTGTCCCTTCTCTAGGTGGATCGAAGCAGGACTGTGTACATACACTGATGCCACTTACACAGTGAGGTTTTTACTAGTGTGAAATCTTTCCAAGATGGGGAGTGTGTGAAGTGCTGCGAACCGATAATGGGCCACATTATATCAATTAATTTTTGAACAGATAATCTTATTATTAAATATTAAGCACAAGTTTTCTTCTGCTTATCACCCACACGCAAATGGCATATGTGAGAGACTCAATGGTCTTTTAAAGAAAGGATTGCCAAGCTTAAGCTAACACTGAAAATGGGATGGAGATATTGCCTTCGCGTAGCTGGATATGCCTTAAGGAATCAGCCTGGTTCGGATCATCACCTGACATCCCACAAACTAGTGACAGGGAGGTGAATGAGAACACCTCTGACTCCTCCAGTAGAAGTGATGGCCACAGTACAGCAGAAATGTTAGAAAATGTGTTATGTGCATATTTGACATGTATGACCGCTATTATCTCTGTCATTTTAGATCAACTCTAGCGCCAGAGGGTCTATCTCAGAACACTGATAAAAACCATTCACTAATCAGATCTTCTGAACTTTTATCAGCACCAAAACGTTTTGCTGGCAACACTGTGCTGATTAAAAACTTCACTGGGAAGTGGCGCAAGCTAAGATTTGCCGGCCCATTTGTAGTTGAGAACATTACTCCCTCAGCATTAAAGGTTCAAGGTAGATGAGCTTGGATCCACCTGAACGACGTCAAGCTCTACATCGGCGAGGCTGCAGCACCCCCAGCCATTGATCCAGAAGCAAGACAAGAAGAAGAATTTCAGCGTGTGCACATTCGATCGATGACAAAGAAAAAGGACGATAAGGCTACAAAAATTGACTTATAAATGCAGATTTGCATTTGGACTGTGGCTCCCCTTGGGCACCCTTTATAGATATTATAGCAGGAGTACAACTCTTTGCTTGAGCCACAGGCATCTTTGGAACATGAACTTTAGCATAGCATAGCATTATGTTGATGTATCATGAATATGACTAACTTAGAGTTTGAGTTTGATAACGGTAAATGTGTGCAGTACTCTGATTCGTTTCTTACTGCATACATGTTGGGCTAGCCTTATGGTTGTTTCAGAAAGCGATGCTTACAGACTAGTAGTTGCTGTTTTTGTATTTATCCTTTGAGCTTATCCTGCTCTTGTCAGAAGCGATGTGGAGATACAGACTTTCTTACACAATCCATAGAACGGTCCTGTAATTAGAAGTCTGCTTCTAGCTATGGTAGAGGAATTACTGCAGCTACCGAATCTATTACAGTTACCTGAGTAAAGTGTTTTCCTTCCTTAAATTGCAGTAAAAACGAGAAATTTTGAAGATTCTCAGGCTTCTGAGTGTCTTCCCCCAATCCCTCTCCTCACCTGACTCCTCAGTAGTGCTGTCGGAGGTCTTAGTCTTCTTTTTCTTATCTTTCTTCTTCGGTTTCTCAATCTTACGGTCCTTCTTCTCGAAGATGTAAGGACATGCTCCTCCGGAGGCCACCTTGGCTGGGTAAGAAGCCCTGGGCAAAGGGAACCTTGGGGAGCACGCCCCATTACAGGGAAAAAGCCTCCTGGCTCAAAAAACACTGTAGAGGCTGCAGTTGGAATGCTGGTGCTCAGGTCGTCTCTTGCAGTTAGAAGGAAGAAAGGATAACAGTCTTCAATGATCACCTTCTATACTGATGTCCACTGTGTTCCAAAAAGGAGAAGCCTTCACCAGAAACAATAGGATAATGTCTCAAGCGTAGTTGGAACAGAAGGTAGAGCTACGGAGAAATGGGAGAGTGATAATGTAGAAGAAGCTCCTCCTTCACTCTTGGTTGTCGTCTGAGCACAGTAAGCTGGAAAAAAAGGCTCCGTGCAGCAAACAACACACAGGTAAAACAACACATAAACCAGGCGGGCGTGAGAGAGAGAAGCAAGGAGGACGAACCAGGGAGGAGGATCTGTGACTGCAGAGCGGAACAGGAGCAAGATGCAGGGAGACAAGGTAAGAAAGAATATGGGAGGAAATAAAGTGGGCAAACTAGCTTCTACCCAAGAAGGGAATAGTTTGAGGTTGCAAGGCGTGGGCCGAGGTCTGAACGGGAGATATCCCATAAGCGGCCATACATTAGATGGTACATTAGATGGTACGCGGTATACGTGACTGCCAATAGAGGAACTGCCATTGATGCCATTTCTTCCATGGACGCAGCATGACAGTATGACCCCTCTTTCTCGGAGGACCCCCCCGGTTTGTCTGGATGTAATCTATGAAAAAATCTGATCCCCCAAGGGGCCTTCAGGTGTTTCTTGGGTTCCCAAGTCCTTTCCGTCTCAGTATAACCCTTCCAGTGCACCAGATACTGTAGAGTGCCTATTTTGTACCAGGAGTCAATGAGTCTGGATACTTTGTACTCCTTGGTGTTAGGAGGCTTGAGACATCTGAGATGTGGAATCTTGCGCTGATATGGATTGGGCGGTATTCCTTGTGAAGCAAACAGTGCAACACCGGGTGAACTCTTCTTAGACTTGGTGGAAGCTGTAGTCGAAATGCAACTGGGTTGACTCTTGAAGTCACAGAAAAGGGTCTGATATAACGAGGAGAAAAGTTTCTAGTGTGAACCCATTTGGGCAGGAATTTTGTGGACAACCAAACCTTGCTTCCAGATTTCCACAGAGGATTCTGGTTTCTCTTCTTTTCGGCCTGTGTTTTATAGGACTTCCTGCTGTGCTCTAAGGACAGCAGAGCAGTTTTTTGAGTCACTTGAAGACTGGACAGCAACTGCTCAATTGCAGGTGTCTTGGTAGAGTGAGTGGAAGGAGGGGATATTTTAGACCTCCCTCCCCTAGTCTTGCACTTCCTCGGTAGGCCCAGTCGCAGCCGCTTTGGGTCCAGGGCCCCGGCCCCAGGGCACTTCCACGGGAATGCCCTTGAAGCAGCCTCCCCCCTTGTGACGTCCCACCAAGTAACATAGAACTAGAGGTGGACAGGACTCTATTTTGCAAAGCACCAACTCCATTTTGTAATTGTGTGAATCCAATGCAAGCCTGCAGATCTCCCAGTCAGGCGCACACCACGAAAGAGCACCTTCCCCCACCCACTCCCCCTGTTCACCATCCCCGCAATCGTTCAGTTCCCATGAGAAGACTGTCTGCGAGAATGCAACAAAATACACAATGTATCTTCCGCCTTCTGTCTTACTTCACTAGCCCAGATACAGCCCTGAGCAGGTGCTAGTGTAGAAGTTATTCAACTCCCTAAACCCGACTGTCATCCCTGTAGACCCTGGCCATAAAAACATAGAGAGTCAAGAGACAAGAATGACCCCTGAGGCTTTGATCCATTGCAATTGTACAAACAAAAGTATGTAAATTTAACGTGGACTAACGTGTACATGAGTAACCGACACAATATGCATGTATAACCAGAAATGTTCATATTAAACCTTAATAACGAATGTATAACACACACACTAATACAGGATATAAGGGTACTCATGGAAATAATGTATGACAGTGCAATGCGCACCAATATGATTTTATGCATGCAACATAGAGCTACCTCATGTCCAGTAACCCATGAGTTTTAAGATTACATATATATATTCAGTGAAAAATCTTTGTTAACGGGACGTTATGGTTCCAAGTATAACCGAAAAACCCTGGAAATGTGCCAGTTATGGTAAGCTAAGCAACCATAACTCGCGCCACCACCGTGCACTGCTAAGACTAACACCCACGACATCAAAGATGACATCACAAATGTCATTGATGACATCATTGATGACATCACATGTCTGGCTCACTCTTTTTTCTTTTGCTGACATATCTAGGCCACATGGTTTTCTTCAGTAACAGTCAGGAACTAAAAATTGTAAATGTACTATATTCGTAGCCTTATCCTTCAAGTATGTTCTTACAATAATTCCCTTATGGTCCAGTCATATCATATGAAACATATTCATAGGGGAAGACACAACCTTGAAAGACAGCAATCCTTTTTGTGCATTAAAATTACCAGTAGATTTCTTAGCACTTTCTGATACTTTTGATGTTTTTTTATTACTGTACTTTCCCTGCATATGCTCATATTTTTATATGTTCTACTCACACTATTTTCCTTAGGGTCCAAACACATCATGTGATATATATAGATAGGGTAAGTGACAGCTTTGAAACAGAGCAATCATTTCTCTGCATAAAGGTAATCAGTTAGGTTATGAACACTTTCTGCTACTATTGCTATTTTTTTTTCTTACTTCAATACCCTTGTATATATTCATATTTGTATGTGGTGTTGTCTCTTTGTGATTTGTCTATAATAATGCAATTATGTAGTAAGTGGGTTTTATTACCTACTTATCACAAGTTTCACTGTACGCAAAACTCTAATATGAAAACAGTTATCATTTCACTATTCAACATGGCAAGTTTATGAATATTGCATCTCCATCATGTATACTGCACACAATGCATATGTTTCTACATGAGTATCTTAGTATACTGGATTGAAATTAATAATACAATGCTATTTATATCAATGCATAGTTTAATGCACTGATTAGCATTGATATTTATTCCAATAATCCTTGACACTGTTTTTATTAACATTACACTAAGAATCCCTTGTACAGACTTTTCATGAAAGGTAAATGCACATGTGATGTCATCAGTGATGTCATGAATGACATTTGTGATGTCATCTTTGATGTCCTGGGTGTTAGGCTTAGCAGTGCACGGTGGTGGCGCGAGTTATGGTTGCTTAGCTTACCATAACTGGCGAATTTCAAGGGTTTTTCCACCTGAACGACGTCAAGCTTGGAACCATAACGTCCCTTTAACAAAGTTTTTTCACTGATTTTCATAGGTTTTTAGTAGCGCAACTTAACAATAATAACTTTGACTTTATGTACATGTTATATGGAACATACTGAACCCCTTCTACTGAACTTGATGTCCCTGAACTCTTTTATTGTCCGCGGACATGTTCGGAGAACAGTACCACTACCTAAAAACTCTGTGGGGGTATGTTTGATTGTTATATCATAACATAGGAACATTTAACAAATTCAAAAAGCAGCACACATACACATTATATGTAGTAATGTAACACACTAACCATTCATTTAAATACAATATGTTCTACAATGGAATATACCAAAAGAAGATAAATTGGCTTCCAACATAAATAACTCACAGACACTACAGAACTAAGAGCAAGACCAGACCTACAGAGTACTTAGAACATATCTTACCTGAAATAGTAAGTGTACTTCATTTTACTCATATATTTATAAACTTTCAGTATTAGATAAAAAATAATATGTTATCTTTTTTTTTCTCACAGAAATGTCTAGTACTCTGGAATGGCTAGAGGAGCATTTCCCACATGAGGAAATGTCAGAAGATAGTGAAACTAATGGTAAGCACTTTACAATATAAACCATTTAATTATTAGTATTTTATATACATTTAACATATATATATATTTTTCTACAGAGCATACCAAAATAGAAAATACCTCTGAAGAAACTGTTATGGATAACACTCTTGACAGCATAAAAGAAAAAATGGATGTATTGTTGACCAATTTTAATAATTTGAAAACTTTTGTTGAAGATGATTTTAAAACAAAAACCTCATACCATTGTCCCACATGTACTTGTCCCCCCTCACCATATCCTAGTCAATTATCCCCAAACCCTCTCCATAACCTAAAACGTTTTGATGAGACTTCCATCCCATCTTCACCTGATACCAATCATGTTGAAACCCCTAGTTCTCCTGTTTTTGTTTCCGTTTCTGCCTCACCTTCTCTATCATGAATTATTAATATATGTTTAATAAAGTTACATTTTAAATTTTGTTGTAATTAGTTTCTGATTTTTTTTTAAAAAAACAATGTAGGTGTCTGCGGACAGCGCGGGTGTTCTGACATGTTCGTAAATAAACGAAAATCGAGGTGTCCTGAAGGACACTATACCTGTCCTTACTGTTTGCTAGCAAGTTGAAACTGTTCTAAGAACACACGCGGTGTCCTGAAATGTTCGTAAAGAAACGAAAATTAAAGTGTCCTGAAGAACACTATACCTGTCCGTAGTGTTCGCTAGCAAGTTGAAACTGTTCTAAGAACACAATTGGTGTCCTGAAATGTTCGTAAATAAACGAAAATGGAGGTGTCCTGAAGTCCACTATACCTGTCCGCACTGTTCGCTAGCAAGTTAAAACTGTTCCGAGAACACACGCAGTGTCCTGAAATGTTCCTAAAGAAACAAAAATTAAAGTGTCCTGAAGAACACTATACCTGTCCGTAGTGTTCGCTAGCAAGTTGAAACTGTTCTAAGAACACAATTGTTGTCCTGAAATGTTCATAAATAAACGAAAATGGAGGTGTCCTGAAGAACACTATACCTGTCCGTACTGTTCGCCAGCAATTTGAAACTGTTCTAAGAACACAAACGGTGTCCTCAAATGTTCGTAAATGAACGAAAATTGACGTGTCCTGAAGAACACTATACCTGTCCGTAGTGTTCGCTAGCAAGTTGAAAGTGTTCTAAGAACACAATTGGTGTCTTCAAATGTTCGTAAATAAATGAAAATGGAGGTGTCCTGAAGAACACTATACCTGTCCGTACTGTTCGCTAGCAAGTTGAAACTGTTCTAAGAACACGAGTAGTGTCCTGAAATGTTCATAAATAAACAAAAATAGAGGTGTCCTGAAGAACACTATACCTGTCCGTACTGTTCGCTAGCAAGTTGAAACTGTTCTAAGAACACATGCGGTGTCCAGAATGTTCGTTTGGTGTATGACGCACTTTTAATTACTTCAGGACCCGAACAGTGTCTGTAGAACATCAAAGCACATGCGCAAACCAATGTCCGCGTGCATTTGGTGTCCTGCGGACATCCGCTTCCTTTGAGAAGATGTTCGCAAGGCGATCATGTGACCGCACCCATGTTGATCGCGTGTTCTGAATGCGGACACTGTTTGTGTCCGCAAACAATTTAAAAGTACATTTTCAAGTAATTCACAATATTTCTCAATAAAAACTCACCATAGCACAATCCCCACATACTAATCCTGAGTTTCTGCATACTTTTTGAACGTTTTTGAACCTTTTTTTGTGTTCGATCTGTCCGCGGACAGTGCGCATGTCCGCGAACCGCGTACAAGCACCCCTATAAAAGACCACGACCTAGAGCTTATTCTCATTGTGTTTCTGGCTATTCTTCAGAGCACAGCTATTTTTCCTGCAACTTGCAGATTACACCATCATCGAGATGGCATCCATGGCTGCACTACTGCCACCTGGTGCTGCACCTGCTTCAGAACCACCACCACCTTCCCAAGGGCCTGAAGAGGGGAACAGGAGTCTGGATGCAGAGGAGAAAGAAGAGTTTGACGAGAATGAGGTAGAGGAAATCCCTACTACCCGCACTAGGCGTGAGTCTTGGGTGTGGCGGTTGTTTACCATTCATGGGAATGGTCCTAAGGCTTGTGCTAACCATGTCACCTGCAATGAGTGCAAAATGGTACTCAGTCGCTGGAGGCATGGTTCGTACAGCTTTGGGACCACTACCATGAAGCGACACCAAAGTCATTTCACTCTGGGGCCATTTGCAAGGTTGTACCTTGCGAGGGGCGTAGTAGGTTGATTTCCTCGACTTCATCCTCCGTTTCTAATCCTGTCACCACAAGGACCACCTCTGTGGGACAGCGTCTTCCTCAAGCTGCCTCACAGGCCATACAGAATTCTGATGACCCTTACCTTTAGAGGGTCACAGTTGTATGTATGTACTGCGACACAGTACTCTGCAGGGGGGAGTGCCTTTGCAGTGCTTTTGAGAATATCGTCTCAGAGCATGAGAAGACCTGCTCACTACCCAAATAAAACCCACTCTACATCTTCCTCTCTCAGCTCGCCCTTCTTATCCCTGTGGTTGTTGTCCCCCCCCCTTTACCCTCCTTTCCCCTCCTCTCCTATTGTGTCGTGTATAAAAAACCAAAAAAAAATACAAAATAACAAAAATAAAAAAAAATAAGGCTCTTTTCAGAGCTGCCTTTCACAGTTAAAAAATAGAAGTGAAAATAAATGAAGCAGGGCCCTTTTGTATTTTTTAGAAGTCCGCTGACATCTAAAAATTTGGGGTGCTACCCTATCATAACCATTGCAATTCTCTCTGGGAGGAAGTGGTGGCTCTGAAAAGAGCCTTTGGGAGGTATTTGTATGTCAAAAATTATAAATACTCAACACCTACTTCAGAATGGATGCTGTAATTCTAAAAAAGGTTGCAATGTATTTTGTACATTTCTCAGAAAAATCTGATTGCCAGCATAAGTAAGATGAACTCCATCTCTGCGAAAAATGTATGTACTACGAAACATAATATTTTCATTGTGAAAAGACGACATGCCAAAATCTCTTAGAAAGGCATAAACAGCCTTATTAACATTGTGCCTTGCTTTTTCCATTTGTGGACCAAATGAAGAAGAACGAAGCCACATTTGTCTCTGCGCAATACGTGAAAATATTACTTGAGAATTAGGAAACATGTTCATGACCTTCCCAAGTCCTTCTTTCATAGCAAATTCCAAAGAAATTCCAGACACATGTCCTAAACTGCTCCCTCCACAATGAATTACAATTAGGTCTGGATGTTGCTCTGTCTCCAAAGTAGCACAGAGAGATAGCAAGTTCAACCACTGCATTCCACGTACTCCATGCCAGTGTACTTCCGTATGTGGAAATCCAAGATCTACAGCTACTCCACAGCTTTCTGCATGCACCTTCAACCAATGTATCCACGAATCTCCCAAAATCCAAACAATCTGTTTTCTGAAACACACAGCCATAGCTATCTGTTGTTCTCTCAGCAAAAAGAGTATCTGAGAAACTCTCTCCTGGCACAACACACCCACTAAACTTTCCTGACCAATCCCTTTCAGTGCTCATTCTCATTTGCATGACTTCTGAACCCAAAAATCCCTGTATGTAACACCCAATGTCCGCGAACTACCGCCATGTCCGCGGACATATCGTAACATGAACAGCCCTTCTACCATTTCCACTTCACTCTCTGTGCCATTCCCTCATTGGATGTAGCTAAGAAGTCCCATGACCATCCACCAACTCATTCAAGACCTCTACATCTACTGCATCATAGATCAGCACTGCAAATGTACTGTGAATCTCTCTGAGTACAAGTGTCATATCATTGGCAAGCACCATCTACAAGAAATACTGTACACGTCTCCAAGATTTCTACTTGCAGCTCCATGCATATCCATATGCATGAACACAAACTACAGGTATGCATATTTTCTGTACAGTACATGAACACGTTTTCAAATTGACTTTTAGCTTTTGTAATCTGAAAATGAATCTACTGTCTTTTTTTCACTCTCCTAAAATCAACTGTCACTTATAAACCTTTATACTATTTACTTTCTTTATACACACACACTCAAATCATGTTAAACTAACATTTTTTAAATGAAATATATAGACTACATATAGTCAAACAAAGTTGCATGCATGCACACTCTATGTTCAAATCTAAAAATAATACTTATACAATTACATAATTTTTGAATTCCTTTATTTATTTAATTACTTTAATTTAAGCATGACAGTGAGGCACTATTACCTGGAAGAGCTTAGTTACAGAAATAGTGGTATTCAGTGGTACATTATGAATTTCACAAGACATAGTAAAGATATTTTGTTTGCTACAGTTAGTCATTGCAATACAATTTGTTCATTAAGAAAATATCATATGTATTGAACTGGTGCGACGTATCTTATGCAAATGATTTTGAGGAACGCGCTGAGGATTTCAATTAAAAAAATCAATGTCTAATTTAAAAACAGTGCTATATACAAACAAAATTACTAATTTGTTTGTTTTACAATTGCAGTGAAGACCATTCTCCTGAAAAGAAGCAGCCGAATTTGAAGAACAAAGAAGAACTAAGAAGTAACCTGTTCATTTTAGAAAAAAAGTAAGTAGAATATCACCATAATATTTGTATTATTACTCAAACACACTGTAAAGCTAATCCATGCTATTTCTGTGCCTAAAAATAGAGATTGTGAACCATTCTGTCGAAAAAATCCCCATGTCTTAAACAGCGATTTACAGCCAGAATAGCCCACAAATTCCTATTTTTCGACACACAAATTACCCAACTCAACCGCTAGAATTTTGATATTATAGAACAATCAACTGTTTTAATTGTATACATTAGATTTATTATTTGCACTTCTCCACACCACTACCTTACTTTTTTCTGTCATCTGAACCCCAGTTTAGAAGCACATAAATTCAAGAATACCCATCCCTACTAGTTGTAGTTCCCAATGCACAATCACACACCATTGCATACATCTTTATCATCTTACTCAAACACTCATGCACACAGCACACATACATTGCAGAACACCCCAACCCATAACCTTCTTTATTTTTTCAACAGACCCTAAAGAATGCCTACCAAAAGTCAAATCCGTAGAAAGCAACGCAGAAGTAGAGCAAATGAAAATAAGTGTCCAACATAAGCCTCCATCTCTAGCAGAATTTGTAAAAAAAAGTTGAAACAAAACAGCTAAAACAGTAATTTAGTGAAACACAAGAGGTTTCAAGTACAAAAACTTTGCCTCCTCTATCAAAATGTAAAACAAACCAAAAAACAATTAACAGAAAATCAGCTATCACTACAGATAAAACTGCTTCTTTAAATTTTGATATAGTGCAAAGTAAGCATACCAAGAAAAGTATTTTAGCCAAAATGTACCATCACAAAGTCCTTCAAAATCTTATAAAAACAGGAGAGAAATCAGGTTCAATGCTTAAAACCTATCGTAGGAAAGTAATCTTAGAAGCGTTGATGGACAGTGCAATTCTTCTCAAAAGAAAGTTATTTATTTTAGTGTTAAACAAAATGAAACCACTAAAAAAACTAATAACTAAATTACAAAAAAACTTCTCAATAAACGAAATGTCAAAAGAAAGAACTTCTTAAGTATCTGCGGAGGTGAATGGAATCACACTGCGAGCACAGAACCATACTTTAATGAAGAAGCGTACAAACAAAAGCAAACAAATACAATTGCTGTACATAGCAGTGGTCGAGGTTATGAAAAAGTGAATAATACCATAATGGAATTCCTTACAAAAATATGCCCTGAAAACTTAGAATTACCCCTCCATTCAACTGAATCAGAACATCTAGTGTACAAATGGCCATGCACGTCAATGTGTAACATTCCAAACAATTTTTCAAGTCTTTATGCCAATTCCTCAATCAATATGTAAAAAGCAAAGACAAAATCAAAATTAAACTACTGCAAAATATGGATACCTGTTCAGTGCCCAAGTACACAGGACTACAAGGGCATTCATTGGCCTGCATTACAGGACCTACTTGTAAAACCACCTTCCTTGATATCAAAAGGATATCAACACATCATTCAACTATAAGAAATCTAGTCTATAAACTGTACTATGCTAAAAGTCCTGCTTTAGCACTAGCAAATTTAAATAACATTCTTCTACATGATACAGCAAAAGACCTACTTGAAGAAATTGACTATATCCAGAAAAAATATTTTGGAAGTGAAAGCCACTTACAGAATGAAATAGCTTTAAACCAAATTAGCAACAATTCTACACATGGCAACCTTTTACTAAACACATACAAAAAGAAATAATAAAATGCAAAGGTACATCAGCTGAAGTACCAAACCATGTGTGTATGTTGCCGCAGAACTTTTTATAAAAGTAATACAAAAACTGTAGACCTATCATACAAAATGGAAGACAATAAAGATTCTAAATGGTTTGAATTAGCTCTCTACCTTGTAGCAGAAAACAAATAAGAAATAACTGACCCCTTAATACTTTGCAGTTACTGCACTACAAAACTTGACAACAACCAAACTCCTTCACATGCTATCACAAATAATTTTGAATTATACCCACTACCAAAAGCCCTACAACAACTTAATTTATATGAGAGCATCATAATTCAAACAGTGCACCCATTTCAAGCAATAATACGCCTTCAACCAAAAACAGCAAAATTACCTCCCTCTGAATTGGTAAAAGGCATTTGTGGAAAAGTAGTTTATTTACCATTAGATCTAAAAGAAAATGTGCATACTCTAGGAGTGTAACGTCCAATGCAGCAATCTTTAATTATCTTAGTAAATGGAGTACCTACAAAAGACAAAAAAATATCGCAACAGCTGGTAGATTTACATAAAGTTAGACAAGCCTTGCAATATCTTAAAGAGAATAATGAATATTACAAAGAAATTAATATTGAAGAAAACCTAAAGGATACAACTGAAATAATTCAAGAAACACAAGAAACTGGTCAATTTGAGCTCCTAGATCCTGCTACAATATCAAATACTTTAGACCATTATACAATTCATCCTTTGCACTCTAATGACACCATAGAAGATGCACTGGAAACATACCAAATGCGTCAAACAAAAGGATCACCATATGGGAAAAAAGTATAGAAGCACGTGCTTTTCCTCTACTCTTTCCTACTGGCGAAGGAGGAAGGTACGATGATAGACCTATTCAAATATCAGCATCAGAATACCGCTCATTACGGATGTATTCTGAAGATCCCAGATTTAGACAAAATGTGGAATACATATTCCACCTACTCATTGAAAGTGAACTAGCAACTTTATGTTATGGAGTTGCACACATATTAAAATCAGGATCACACTTTCACAATATGACAGCTACACAATTATTAAAAAAATTGCAACAAAAGGATGAGGTTTTACAATCAATTAATACAAATCTATTAGCAAATATGCGTGGTACTAAAGAGTACTGGTTTTGACATCATGGAGATGTACGTTGTATGATCGGAAACCTTGGCCCACCCACTTGGTTTGTTAGATTAAGTTGTGCAGAATATGCATGGGAAGATTTACATGATTTCCTACGCATATCAAACAAAAACAAAACAAACATAGATACACTAACACCTGGAGAACTTTGTTCTTTGGATCCTGTTAATGTTTCAAGATATTTTCACCATCGCTTCATTGCTATGCTACATTTTATTTGTAATAAAACTGTTCCTCCCCTTGGAGAAGTGCAACACTTCTTTTGGAGAAAAGAATACTAAGCCAGAGGAGCACCACATATCCACATGCTTTTATGGATTAAAGATGCTCCTAAATTTGGTCAAGACAGTGATGCCACTGTTTTACAGTTTATTGAAAAATATGTCACTTGTGAAATTCCAGTGGAAGCAACAAATAGTGATCTTCATACACAAATTTTACAATTTCAAAGACACAAATGTGGAAAATATTTTCGTTGCAAATACAAAAACAAAGGGAAATACTACACCAAATGCCGATTTGTTTTCCCTAGACCAGTTACAAATACAGGTCACGTGAACAACCTCATGTCTTCAGTTAGACATAGTGGTAAAGGTAAGTCACCTAAAAATACATATTACATAAAAAGAAAAGAAGAAGAAAAATATATCAATGATTAGAATGCAATCATTGCCCACTTATGGAATGCAAACATAGATGTGCAGTACATTGCAGACAATTCTACTGCAGTTGCACGATATGACACACCATACTTAACAAAACCAGAAAAGACAGAGCTCCAAGACCTCTGGAATGACCTGTCATCAGATAAAACAGTGTCTCAAAAATTATACAGCTTGGGCATAAAAATGCTCTCCCATAGAGAATGTGGATCATATGAAGCAGCTGATTGTTTAACTGGTACTGCATTGTATGGTAAATCTGAAAATATAGTATGGCTAAGTCTTGGTCCAGCTAAATCTAGAAAAAGAGTTCTAAAATCATACGAAGATATAGAAACAATAGCCAAGCGTGATCCCAAAAGCCAAGACATTTTAAAAAACAATGTATTGGATACATACTACCCAAACAGAAGTAATACTTTGGAAACCATGTGTCTATACCACATAGCCCAAAATTACACATACCAAAATAATATAAAACCTGATGAAAAAAAGGTAAATACAGAGTGACAAACTGTGAAGGCAGCTTAGTTAAACTCACCAAACCAATTTAGTTAATCATATCAAATTGTCATTAAAGACTCCTCAACATAAAGAAGTATATTACATGTCCCTGCTACAACTCTTTAAACCATGGATAAAAGAAGAAGAAATACTAGATAACTATGACTCATATGAAGATGCTTTCAAAGCAAATGAAAGCACTATAACTGATGTAAACTTTACACAGTACAAAACAATGTTGCACAATGAACAGCAACACGAAGAAGAACTCCAGGCCCAACTAGATAAAGGAACTCCTGACAGTAGTCAACCTTCTGTAACAGGAAGCCAAGAACCACTGGGAGAACCACTAATAATAAATGAGGCAGAATTAGCTATGATAGAAGTAGAAAACACCATGTGTCAGTATGAAGATAAAGAAGACTTAACTATACTACAATCAAAACTAAACAATGAGCAACGTAGCATTTTTCAAGAAGTAACAAAACAATTTGCACATGGTGTACGACATGAAAATAAAGAATGTTCTTGCTATAATTATAAACTTATACTACTGTACGTCAGTGGTGAAGCTGGTTCTGGCAAAACATTCCTAATCAAAATCATCAGTAAGTTCCTTCAACAATTGACAAACAACAAGCTGTCAGCTGCTGTCACTGCCCCCACTGGTTTAGCTGCTTACAACATAGGTAGTGTCACGTTACACAGATTACTACTATTGCCAGTCGAACACCAAAACAAATGAGACTATTACAAACTTCCTGCAGAAGCTGCAATGGAACTACGCAGAGTATTGAAACAAATGAAAATGCTACTAATAGATGAAGTGAGCATGGTCTCCAACCTAATGTTGGCTTTGATTCACCTCAGATTACAAGAAGTACTCAAAACAAACTATGAAGAGCTCTTTGCAGGAAAACACATTATTGTTTTCGGCGATCTTCTTCAATTGACACCAGTAAATGGTGAGCCTATTTTTAAAACATTAGGACACAAACTCTGCCGTAAAACTGTTGGCAGCATTGGAAATGTCCACCTCTGGCAACATTTCCAATACAGAGAATTAACAGTTGGTATACTTTCTACTTTCTAAAGAAGCAGAAGCAATATTGAAAACCCAATTGTATGGCCTTAATGACAACTCTTGCAAGCTGTTTCAAATTCAATGAAATAATGTTAAGTAAAGAAATGCAACCAATAATGGAAATTAGCGCCACAGACAAACTAGATGTACATGGTATGACACTACCCATGTGTGACCAAGCCACAACAAGACTAAATAGTTTAGAAAAATCAATCCCAAACACAGCAGGCTTAGAAAAGATATTAAAATTATCCTTAAATTGCAGAGTAATGCTTAAACGTAACCTTGACGTGGACCAAGGACTAGTTAATGGAGCACTGGGTACAGTTGTTGGTTTTCAAACATACCCACGTGACAACAAAATTCAGTTTGTCAATATTCTCTTTGACAACCTTTCAGAAGTAAAAAGGATAGGACGCTCAACAGCTCAATTCCTTCTCTTCAAAGACATGTATGTATGCAGAGAACAATTTTCTCTAACTCTTGCATACGCAGTCACGATTCATAAATCACAAGGTTTTACCCTAGACAAAGCAATGATAGATATTGGCAACACAGTCTTTAAAGAAGGCATGAGCTACGTAGCACTATCACGCTTACGTACACTTGACGGTCTATTTCTAATCAACTTTGATGCAAGTAAAGTAAAAGCTGATATTCCTTGCATTTTAGAATACAATAGACTTCGCTCACTATACACCCCCATCTAAACACATATTCTGTTCCACAAAAAGTAAAACGTTATAAAAGAAAAATAAATCAAACAGAAATGCAACAGGATGTCACTGCAAATCCTCCAAAGAGAGTAAAAGAAACTAATACTTCATCAAGTACCACAAGCAAAAAAGAATCAATTAGGGAAAGTAAACCAGGTACTTCTTCAAAGAAGGAAGACAAACTCCAAAAAAAGCAGTCAGATACAGAACTACCTGATCCATTTAAACTCTCAAATATAGTTGGTGTAAGTTGCTACGCAAATGTAGCAATGAATATTCTATTTCATTTACCACCAATTGTTGACAACATTTACTAACACAGTACAGACCATAGTACTTCATAGAAATGCAACAAACAATCCTGACAACACGTATAGTGTTTACGGAATAAGACACCAATTGGACTACTGTGCTGGAATTGTGAAATTCACTATAAACTCACAGGAAGATTCACAATAATTTCTAATGTACTTATTACAAGTCCTGGAAAACAAAAACATACCTATAAATGAAATCTTCCAGATTTCATACATGTGGGAACATACATGCACTCTCTGCAACAATGTGACACAAGAACAAATCCGCAATGAAAGCTTCGTATATATATCAATACCTAATTGTGAATCCATTCCATTTCAGCAACTTGTACAAAATGCAAACCATGGTAGATTATGTTCTACCAGCAATTCAGATAATCGCTCCACGTTAGTAATACAAACACATAGTAAATACATAATACTAATGCTTCTACGTTACAATGCAGATGGTACCAAAAACAACTGCAAGCTGACTGGATTCACACATGGTCAAATATCACTTGGTAAGAAAACCTTCACAACAATAGGTATAATCTACCACTCAGGAGCCACAACCAATTCAGGGCACTACACTGCATATATAAAGAAAATGTGGATGGTTTGAATGTAATGATAGTACCATTACTCTAAAGCAGAGATTACCAGCAAATCTTACACATGCTTATTTAATGTTCTTAAAACCAAAATTTGATAACTAAACTATACTTAAACCTTAAGTAAACTTGTAGTAAAAAAATATAAACTGTTAGAATATTCCAAAAGCTATCTAACTGCCCAAAGATTTGACAACAATTAATCAGATAAATGAATACCACTAAATTAGAGCAAAAAATAGACAGCTAGAATACACCAATTGGTATCTAACTGATCCAAAATTTAACAATATCCAAACAGATAAATCAATACCACTAAAATATATAAAAATAATAGACAGTTAGAATACGCCAATTGGTATCTAACTGTCCCAAAATTTTACAATATCCAAACAAATAAATAATATGTTACTGCTCCAAAAAAATGCAACAAGCCAATGTATAAAGCATTAGCCAGAAACAACAAATGAACACTGAAAACAAACAAACAAATAAACTGTAGCATAAGAGAATTTTTTTTTTATCCTACATGGATTTTTTTCCTCCCACAGACCCGATGAGTTTAGCAACGAACACAGAAACTGAGCAAATTGCACAGTACTCTGGTTTGTAACCTACTAAATATGAGGGTCAAAAAAATGTTGATTATACAATGTAATAAGTCAACAAAATACTAATACTTACATGCTACTATCACAGAAATGAACAAGAAATACATGTACTCCAGTTACTAAACCAAACAGTAAGTATATTATACACTCTATGCCCTGGCCACAACCATCGCAGCCTATCACACCCATAGTATCTTATAACTTTGTTCCTTATAAATTTGTTTTTGACCCAAAGTTATAAGCAACTATAAGTGTGATATGCTGCAGTGGTTGTGGCCAGGGCATAGAGTGTTGGGTGCATGGTCAAATGGCCATGCACCCAACACTCTATGCCCTGGCCACAACCACCACATCATATCACACCCATAGAGTCAAATATATCAACTATGGCCTATGGAAACTTTTACTGTTCGCGGACATTATGAGTGTTCTTAGAACACTTTCAACTTGCCAGCGAACAATATGGACAGCATCTTCAGGACACCCCCTACGAAGATTTCAGGACAACGCGAGACTTCTTAGAAGACTTTCAACTTGACAACGAACAATACGGACAGCGTCCTCAGAACACCCCCATTTTCTTTATTTACCAATATTTCAGGACACCGTGAGAGTTCTTAGAACACTTTCAACTTGACAACAAACAATACAGACAGCGTCCTCAGAACACCCCCATTTTGTTTATTTACGAACATTTCCGGACACCGCGACTGTTCTTAGAACACATTCAACTTGACAACGAACAATATGGACAGCATCCTCAGAACATCCCCATTTTGTTTATTTACGAACATTTCAGGACACCGCGAGAGTTCTTAGAACACTTTCAACTTGACAACGAACAATACGGACAGCGTCTTCAGAACACCCCCATTTTGTTTATTTGCAAACATTTCAGGACACCGCAAGTGTTCTTAGAACACATTCAACTTGCCAGAGAACAATACGGACAGCGTCCTCAGGACACCCCCATTTTGTTTATTTATGAACATTTCAGGACAATGCAAGAGTTCTTGGAACACTTTCAACTTGCCATCGAACAATACAGACAGCGTCCTCAGAACACCCCCATTTTGTTTATTTGCGAACATTTCAGGACACCGCGAGTGTTCTTAGAACATATTCAACTTGCCAGAGAACAATACGGTCAAAGTCTTCAGGACACCCCCTACGAACATTTCAGGACAACGCAAGAGTTCTAAGAACACTTTCAACTTGCCATCGAACAATACGGACATCGTCCTCAGAACACCCCCATTTTGTTTATTTACAAACATTTCAGGACACCGCGAGTGTTCTTAGAACACATTCAACTTGCCAGCGAACAATACGGACAGCGTCTTCAGGACACCCAATACAAACATTTCAAGACAACGCAAGAGTTCTTAGAAGACTTTCAACTTGACAACAAACAATATGGACAGCGTCCTTAGAACACCCCCATTTTGTTTATTTACGAACATTTCAGGACACCGCGAGAGTTCTTAGAACATTTTCAACTTCACCACGAACAATACAGACAGCGTCCTCAGGACACCCCCATTTTGTTTATTTACGAACATTTCAGGAAACCGCGAGAGTTCTTAGAACACTTTCAACTTCACAACGAACAATACGGACAGCGTCCTCAGGACACCCCTATTTTGTTTATTTGCTAACATTTCCGGACACCGCAAGTGTTCTTAGAACAGTTTCAGCTTGCTTGCGAACAAAGAGGATATTGAGTCCTAAGAACACCCCCATTCAGTTTGTTTAGAACATTTCAGAACACCTGTGATGTCCGCAGACAAATCGAACACAACAAGAACGTCTACCACATAAAAAAACACAACTTTCAACCTATCTCATACACTCTGATCCTCCCCAAACACTCCTACACACCAACACACTCTACTAAATACAAATTGTGAACCAAATTTCACTGCGCTGTCCGCGGACATCCGCAAATCCAAGATGGCGGGCGCTACCGAAAATCTGACGCGCTTCATGCTCCACACCGTCCAATCAGCGAACACATCGCCTGTCCGCGGACACCACGCAAACTGACTGGCCAATCAGGACACTGTCCGCGGAGCGAACACAGATATCACTAATTTTTTATGACCTACTTTTTGGTCATTTTTTTAAAAACTACTGAACGGATTTTCATCAAATCTGCAAAAGCACACTTTAGGGACCAAGCCGCTACTCCTGGTCCAAATTTGGTGAAAATCCGTCCAGCGGTTTGGGCTGTAGGCACGAGCAAAGTTGTTTCCCCATTCAGTCTATGGGGAAAAAAAAAGTTTTGGGACCCCCACTATAACTTTCCCCCCCTTGGACGAATCCTCACCAAACTTTGCAAACAAATTCAGAGTGGGCCATATACTTTATTTGCCAATTTTGGTGAGTATTCGTCCAGGGGGAGTGAAGTTATAAGCCGCCCAAAAAGTGCTCTTCCTATGGAAACACCAACCTAACCATAACTACATGGCCACTACCGTGGCCATGTAATATATGTGTTATAATCTACAAGAATAATATAGTGACAAGGTTTTCTAATAAGCCTCAGTCTGTGTAGAAGGTGCACACACGAGCCGTAAGCAGTGAGCCATTCTGTTCTTATATATTTACAGAAGATGAACATTGAATTAAGTATGTGTTTTAAACTTTGACGTTTTTTGTGCAATGATAAGTGCGTAGAGCCAAACGAGTGACATAGTATGCTTTAATTTAGTGTGACTTAAGCGCAATTCAGCTAGCCACGCTTAAAAAGTCTGAATGTACAATTGTGTTTTAAAGAGCCACGTTATATATAATGTATTAGGAAGATTATTTCGCAAGAAGGCTTTGACTCTCCCATGCCATCAGGGTGTCAAATGAGGTCAGCAAACGAGCTAAAGGTATTTGGACACTTGATCACTGAACCTGCAGTGAAAATGTAGATCCACAATGATACGTGCCTTTTAGTCATATATCCAGTACCTCCTTTATTTGCTATCAGGTGGACACACTACACCCTGTAATAACCCCAAGGACTCTACCCTTTAGTCAGTATATCCTGAATTGTTTAAACAGATAATGCACAGTGTTTGACAATTACAATTGAATCTATGACCAGTAATAAATAATGTATCCTTGAACCATGTTTTGCAAGTATTAAGATACAGGCCTCTGAGGTCACCGAATGAACAAATCATGGTATTGAATGAATGAGAATGTGTGGCCACAAGGGCAAAGTGTTACTTGATTCCAACGATACAAGGAATACGAACCTCGATCCATCATGCAAGCCTGATGAGCCCAGCTGACCGATTGACCCCGGACACCACGTCACTTCATCACGTGCCCTCGGACCAATCAGCCGTCTCTGACCCTATAGCACCCATAGGTGCCTACCCTTAGTGTCCAATCCCAATCTCTCTTGTGCCCCCTAGGCCTTCCCACAAAGATAACGCTTTTTGTGCATAAAACCAAAGTGAAACATGTTTTTGCAGAGCGCTCTCGGCGTGAGCAGAGTAGATTCTGCTTGCCCTATTTTAGATAGAAATCTTTTTTTACCACCAGCACTTGGTCTTGGTCTCATTCCCTCTTGGGAGGTATCCTTACTGACTCCATTGGGAGATTTAATTGTATTTTGAGGGTCTCTCACTTTCATTGGTGACCCCGACATGATAGCGTCCTTTTCCGTCCTTCTGACATGAGACGTCCCCCTGCTTTGACCCAGAGCGCGCTCCATCAAGAGCTACCCGCCAACGGCAAGCAGTACACCTAGACGTGCGCACGCAATAGGGCGAGCAGGTATGGGATCCCTCTTAACAAAAACCAAACGTACCACTCGCCCGAGCCGGGCGTGGTCTCTGAGCGAGGAGCAGCGTACTGACTGATTGGGTCCAGAGGGTCTCGGATCAAGACGGGCACGTGAGTATCGAGTGCGGGTGGAAATGAAAGGTGGGTGGGGAGTCAGATTAGAGGTCATTGGGACAGAGCATGTAATTTTGGTGGAAAGGGTGGAAAAGTGAAGAGTATAGGGGAGAAGGGTCTAGGGGTCGGAAGTTATTTCTCTTTTCTCTACATTCCAATCTATTTCTCGTTTATCCCATATGGCCATTAAGACGTTAATGGAAAATAAGGTGTGAAGAGGTTAAGGGATCCTATCTCTGTTGGGGTGTGGAAGGCAGCGCCGCATAGTGCTATCTTGACTTGTACAGGATATAGGAGTATGGGAAAATAAGGTAAATATAACGTAGGGGTAACGGAGGAGGACCCGGAGTAGTTTTAGAACTGCTTCTTTCTAATCTGTATCTTATCTATCCCCTTTCTCTCTTCTGGGTGGGCTGGAACAAGTAAAGAAGAGGTAGGAAATTAGAGGGGGGGCGATTAAGTGAGGACAACTAAGTTGGGGCAACAGGGGCATTGGGGAGGACAAAGTGTAGTATATGTCATTTTGATTTTTTGCTGTGCAGTCTGTTTTTGTTGGTCCTTTTCGAAAATAGTGTTTGTATTAATGAGTCTTTATGAAGAGGTTTTGAGATTGCATGGCGCACGGAGTGTTGTCAGAGATACTGTCATTAAGTAAGTGAGCCATTTTGATTTGTGGGCATAAAGTGTTGAACTCATTGCGCAAAATGTGTACGAATATATATATATATATATATATACGCAAGAATTGGGAATTGATTTATATTGAGAATAACATACAATGGATGCAGAGACGCCCCTCGCTCACATTTGTAAGACCCTACCGGGGTATGCTGATAAAATAAATAAACACCACGACCAGTGGGTTGTGGAGATGAAAGGTGAAGGATTGCCCCAAGTCTGGCCACAAGGAGGGTCTTTTGATAAAATGGTTTTCGATCTGGTTTCCACATGCTTGTTTATTAAATATAAGGGAAAACAGTTACAGAATAGAAGAGAAATATTGCATTTATGGCGCCTGCTCGAGGAGGTGCCTCCGGAAAATGTTTGTGAGAATAACACATTTCCCCTGACATCAGCTGGCAGCGAAGGTCTGACCCCGCAGAGTGAGGGATTGGTAGAGGTAACACGTGTTTACACCTTATTGTCAAAACCAGTACCTGCAGAAGGATATAGTGATCCCGAGTATGTGGCACAGCCCACAGCACCCCCCCACAATTAAACCATCGAGTACAGCGCCACCCCCTTATGAAAGCCAGGGGACAATCAGACAGGTAAGTACTCTTACAATCAATATCGACAAACTCACACAGGATCTAGATTTGCGGCTGACGGTGGCTCGAGCTGAGTTATCTCGCCTGAGAGCTATGGGTGAGCAAGGGGGGGTCACTTACCCCCGAACAGAGCGCGATGAGACGCCCCAACCAAGTGTAAGGGCAGAGGAAGATGGGTGGAAAAAGGGCGAGATACTATTTCGGATAAATGACACCCTTGCACGAATCATAGAAATAAACACAGCTGATGGTGAGCATGAGGTTGAAGAAGGAAGAGTGGGGTCAGATCGGGAAGAGGAATATTGGAGTGACCTAGAAGAACAGGAAGAAGAGGAGAGGAGAATGGGGATTGCTGCCGATGGGTCTGAGTCAAGAGAGGGATTGTCTGCTATGGAGGAGTGGAGGGGAAGGTTAAGGAACAGAACAGGGCGTATGGCTGTGATTGGAAAGAAGGTGAGTATTACGAAAAAAGAAAATGGGTTACAGTTGCCACTGATACACAGTGAGGCAGGAAGGCCAAATTAGATACCGTGGGCTCAGATGGACAAGGCTAACTTACTCAAGCAGCTACCCCCGCTGTCAGGAGGTGCCAGCAAGTTGATATTTGCATTTGAAAAACACACAGCAGGAGTGCCCTTGGCGGTGGGGGATGTTAAAAGCCTGGTGGTATCTGCAGTGGGTGACCAAGCTAACAGGGTCTGGGCTAAGGCGTGATTTCCCGGAATAACATTAGATTGCAACCGCCACGATGGGGCCTCGTTCAACACCGTGCGAGCGCGTGTGTGGAATGCATTGAAAGAGACATTCCCAGACACTCTAGATTTACAGTCAGTGATGCAATGCACAATGAATGATGAGGAAGATGCAATGTCCTTCATTCTCCGATGCAGGACATGTGGAGAGTGGAAACGGGTACGGCCTGGGACCAATCAATGTCCCTGTTTTATTTTATTATAAAGTGGGGGCTCCCGAAGGAGGTGCAGAAAGCCCTTGATAAAATAGATGGGATAGAAGCCAAGGGGTGGCCTGAAATTCAAACCATTATAGTCCACCACTGTAAGAGGATCAAAGAAAAGGAAAAGGAGATAGCCCAGAGGCGGCTGGCAGACGAAGCTAAATTAGTGCAAAGCAAACTATTGAAGGTCAGTGCAGTACCAGCAACTGGCGCAGCAGGGAGGGAGCGAGAAGAGGAAGATGGCCATAGGAATACCAATGCATATGGTGGCAAATTGGACAGGTAACGGCCCAGAACAATGGTTTGGGGAGAATCGGTATGAGGGACCACAATGGCCAGCGAGAGGGGCGAGGGGCAAAAGAGGCAGATTCAGGGGGTCGAGAGGAGGAGGTACAGGATACGGAGGGCCCCGAGGGAGAGGGCAAGGACAGTGTTGGAACTGTGGGAGGTGGGGACACTTTATGAGAGAATGTCGAAGCAGGCCTAACAATCCCTATCCAAGCGAACACCAGATCGGACACCCCCACCCGGGAAGCCCCTACGGGCTACCAATGGGTGGGAACAGAGGAGACAGTCAGCCAGACCCAAGACACATAAGCGAGTGCCCAACGCATACACAGAACACGTTGCCACACCCCCAGTGCCATGACAATGCGTGCAACAATGGTTACGCTACAACAGCCAATGGTGTGCCGACCACACCGTGCAGAGGTACGTCAATGGTAAGAGGAAATGTTTTTGATGTAGATGAACTCCCATGGCATTCAGCATAGGTCAGCCCACAGAGAGCACATGCGTGTCCAGTACTGTCAATGACCCGTAATGCAGCAGAGGAAGCACTGGTGGGGGCAGCGATAGGAAACAAACAATTCATATTTATGGTGGATTCGGGAGCGGAAAAATCACGCCTCAAGGAAGGCAGGTTCCCGCTTTCTAATCGGACCTTGGAAACGCCGGGGTTCTCTGTGGTGGTGGTCGAGGTTTGATACATTGAAGAGCTAGACGTAACAGTGGGGGGTAAAACGGTACGTGCACCCCTGCTGTATTGTGAAGAGTCACCCATTAATTTACTAGGGAGTGATCTCCTTAGCAAACTCAACATGTCCATTTCATTTACTGAAAGAGGAATCGTGTGTTCCACACCAGGCATATGCATGGTTTGTGCAGTGCTAGTGATATATACACAAGCTGACTTCCCTCAAACAGGCGGCATACCAGGGAACCCAGACTTGTTTGTTCAAGGGTTGAGAATACTTGCGAGAGAAGTGCCAGAGTTAAAGGATAAAAAATGGAGAGTACCCCCACAATTTGTTTTCCACCCAGTCGCAGACCCGGAAATAGTGCCAGGCTCAATAATATCATTAGACATACATGCAGTCCAGGTGTCCTCTCAAAAAATAACAGTAATAGCAATGGACATGCAGGGATGCCAGTGGAGAACAGTACTGTGCATCAACGCCAATAAGGCCCTGAGAGACCTGACGGATGAGGAACTCTTTTACGATACAGAAGATGATGGTGAAATAGTGATGGAAATTGCAATCCCTTGTGATGTCATGGTCCAAAGGAGAGAGGTGCCACTACCCCTCGTAGCAATTATCAAAGCTCCACCAGCATACCTTGAGGAAGACATGTCCTGAGTGCCACAGCAGCTGTGGACCACAGGCACACACGATGTAGGGTTACTGCACGAGGTGATTTCAGTAAAGATCAAGTTTCAACCCAGGGACAACTTTACCCCGGGTGGAGCAATACCCCATATCGAGGGAAGCTGAGGAAGGAATAAAAGACACAATATATGCATTAATGGTACAGGGTGTAATAGCTCCTTCTAACTCACCCTGCAACACTTGCATTTACTCAATCAAGAAAGTGAAGGGGGGGCGTGGAGAATGATCCAGGACTTATGCCCCCTCAATGACGTAGTACAGAAGGAATTCCCTCTTGTCCCAAATCCTGCCTCAATCCTATGTAGCATTCCAACAGAAGCCACTCATTTCATGGTAGTAGACTTAAAAAACGCTTTCTTATCCATCCCACTGGATCGAGATTCATAGTACTTGATCAGCATTTACAATAAGGGGGAAAAGGTATGAACACTGGAGGGTGCCCCAAGGGTACTGTGAAAACCCTAGTATTTTCAACAGAACATTGCATGGCGATCTCGGAAATATAAATACAACGTGTTCCATAATTCAGTACGTAGATGATTTGTTAGTCTGCGGGAGAAGTGAAAAAGAGTGCAGGGAGGACTCCATTGCCCTGTTGACACATCTTGCACAGAAAGGGTACAAAGTCGACAGACAAAAGCTCCAGTGCTGCTTAACAGAGCTACTATATGTAGGACAATTGATTTCCAAAGACGGTAAAAGAATCATACCTGACAGAGCAGCGGCCAGAAAAGCAGTAAAAGAGCCCCACAAAGTCAAAGAGATGCAGAAGTTTCTCGGTATGTGTAATTACTGCCATGCATGGATACTGGATTACGGAGCATACACAAAGCCCCTTTTACAGGCGCTCAAGGACGCGCAGCGAGAAAAAAACACAACCCTCAGCTGGACATAAGAAATGCATATCGCATTCAACAGTCTTAAAGAATTGATATCCAAGGCCCCAGTTCTGGCAACACTTAATTATGAGCAGGAATTCTACTTATTCTCACATTGCAATGGCACGCTTATGACGGCCGTGTTGACAAAAAAAACTTCTCTGGGTCACAATCCCCTGGCATTCTACAGTGGAACCCTAGATGCAGTGATGCAGGGACACTTCGCATGTGAACAGGCTCTCGCAGCCACCGCATTCGCAATAGAGAAAAGTTCCACCATTGTAATGGGATGTTCTGTCACATTGTATGTGGAACATTCACTGTTTGCTATTCTTGAAAGATCAAAAAGCACATTAAAGACTCAAAGGGCCACCACATATGAGCTGAGTATTTCTAGTGCTAACATTCACATTGTGCGGTGTAAAAGTGTAAACCCGGCCACGTTAATCACAGAGGCATGCACAGTGGAGGATATGCAAGAACATGACTGCGCTACATACACTGGAGATGATGATGACACTCCCAAAGCAAATGAGAATGCACTCTCAGAAGGGGAAATCTACTTCATAGATGGGTCTGCCTCCATAGATTGTGAGGCAGGAGAAAAACATGTCGGAGCAGCAATAGTTCGGATGGAGGATGGGGAATTTGAAATAATTGTGCAGAAGAGGTTGTCGCCACATTTCTCGGCCCAAGCAGCAGAATTAGTAGCACTCATAGAAGCGCTGCACAGCGCAAAAGCGTGAATCATAACAGTTTACACAGATTCCACCTATATGGCAACAACAGTACACAGAGGACTAGCAACATGGGGGAGAAGAGGATTCAGAAGGGCAGGTGGGTCACCAGTCCAACACGCCATACTATTAGGGGAATTGATTGATGTCCTAAAAGAACCGACACTCGTAGCAGTCATGAAGTGTCAGGCCCATACGCGAGGTGATGACATCATTTCACTGGGAAATGCGGCGGCGGACGTGGCCACGAAAGAAGCCTCCTATTTGCGAAAGCCCTCAACCGGTGAGTACGTGTTGCAAAAGATAGTGGAAGACACACAACCAGATGGGTTTAACTCATTGCCGATGTCTCAAATAATAGAGCTTCAACAGGATGCATCAAATGAAGAGAAGGAAATGTGGGTAAAGAGAGGGTGTAGTCAGTCAGCCACAGACCTACTATGGAGACAGAATAATACAAGCAAGGTAGTGATGCCGGCGAAATTGTTAGAAGTTGCGTTCAAACAGTTGCACTTCCCCGCCCACAGTGCGAAGCAGCACATCATAGCAGACATTCAAGAAAATTGGTTTGCCCCCAGGGTGCAGGAAAAGGTAAGTAAGTTGATAATAGAATTTATCACCTGCCAAACGTGCAATTCTGGCATGACGTTACGAACCCTGAGGGGAACATTGCCAAAACCCAAAGGACACAGTACACGATCTCGGAGAACGGATGAAGGATGAGGGAACGGATGAAGGATGAGGGAGGGGCACAGCCCAGCGCTTGGTTCGACAATCTTTTTTTATGGGTACCATCGTGGCTAAGAATGACGGTAAAACTCCTTGTATCACTCATCATCTTTTTACTCCTCATTTTTGCGTGTGTCAATTGGGACTCCGATGTTACGCAAATGCGGTGCCAAATGGTGCAATGATGATGGTGACAATGGGTCGTGCAAATGGTGAGGCACAAATAAAACATGAGGCAGGAGTACAAACATGGGAGAACTCGGAACCCAAGTATAGGATGACCACCATATATAATACAGGGCATATAGTGGACAGTTTATATCACACAACCATAAAAGAACCCAGAGAATTAGAATGGTACAAGGAAGTATGGGTCAATTTGGAAGTTGAGGGAGGGTGTATCTACATGAGCTGCCCCCAGGATGAGTATGGCAGAAGGGGACACAGTCTGAGAGTGCTATGTAGGGCATGGATGCTAATAAAGGGAACACCCGCATGGGACGAAGCAGTGGCAGAAGAGGTTGAACGTAAGAGATTGGGACGATTACATTATTCGTTACTTAAGTAACGAAAGGGGGGAATGAGTGGAAGGAGGGGATATTTTAGACCCTCCCTCCCCTATTCCTGCACTTCCTCGGTAGGCCCAGTCATGGTTGCTTTGGGTCCAGGGCCCTGGCCCCAGGGCACTCGCGCAGGAATGCCCTTGGAACAGCCTCCCCCCTTGTGTTGTCCCGCCAAGTAACATAAAACTAGAGGTGGACAGGACTCCATTTTGCAAAGCACCAACTCCATTTTGTAATTGTGTGATTTCAATGCAAGTCTGCAGATCTCCCAGTCAGGCGCACACCGCAAGAGAGCGCCATCCCCCACCTCCTACCCCTGTTTGCCATCCCCTCAATCGTTCAGTTCCCATGAGAAGACTGTCTACGAGAATGCAACAAAGTACACACTGTATCTTCTGCCTTCCGTCTTACTTCACTAGCCCAGATACAGCCCTGAGCAGGGGCCAGGGCAGAAGTTACTCGTCTCCATAAACACGACTGACACCCCCGTAGACCCTGGCCATAAAAACATGATGACTCTGGATAGAGTCAACAGACAAGAATAACCGCTGAGGCTTTGATCCATTGCAATTGTAACACAAACAGAGCAGAACACCTTCCGTGAACACAAGTATGTAAATTTAACGTGGACTAACGTGTACATGAGTAACCGACACAATATACGTGTATAACCAGAAATGTTCATGTTAAACCTTAATAATGAATGTATAACACACACGCTAATACAGGACACTCCGTCCTGCCTGCAACCACCTTCTAACCCACTTCTTGTACTTGTTTTTGTCTTGCCTCTTTGGCACTTGTCAGCAAGGGCACACCTAATTTACCTGTTTCTAATTTTCTTCCTCATTCCAATTTTCTTTTCCCTGATGATTATATCATAGTGGTGAGCAGTGATGGATTTAGTTAACGTGGCACATGAGCCCTTCTGGGTAGCTAGTTTCCTCATATCCTCTCTTATCCAGATCACAATCTTATCTGCTGTGAGGTGATCTAATGAGCAGGAGATAGAGGAGGATTGTCTGCTGGTGAACTGCTTCGCCTTCTCTAGATTTTTCTCTGGCCAGACAATTTTGTTGCCGCCATATTTATATCCAGGTCTTTAAGCATGCTGTCCTCTTCCCTCCCTGGTGCACCGCTGAAGACCAATGTAAGGAAAGCATGATCGTTAACACATCTATGCTGCCGCTATACAAAATATGGTGGCCCATTAAAGACCAGAAGGCTGGTGCCTCAGAGTGGGTGCACAATGCCAGGGAAAAGACAGGCCAAGGGTGGCTCCCTCCATAATCAATGTGGTGCCAGCTCCCACTCTTCGACTGTTGTGATGGGGTGCTGGTTGTAAGAGTGTTTAAATGTGTTATATTTTGATCTTTCCTGTGGGGTAACACTAAATGCTATAATTAGAGGCCGGGGTCAGTATGAGGGCTCCCCAAAATGAAAGGCCTGCTTTGAATTAACATGGAAATAAGCTCCTGCAATTCCAAAGTGAGAAGGAGCGAAATTAGGCATCAAAACTTGGAAATGCCTAAAAATGTTCACTGCCTTACCTAAATGAAAGATATGGGACCACATTTGCAAAATGTCTGGGAGAGCTGAAGTCCTATTGTCAGAAACAGCCATATCCAGCATGTTAAATGAAAGTGCCAAGATTGTGTGCAAGCCTGCACAGCAGAATGGAGCTTTGTACTGTGACAAAAACAATTGCATATAAAATCAGTTTTTTCCATTCAGGTAAAGATATGCTCCTCAAAATGGGTGAAAACGTGTAATAAAGTAACTGGAGTTCTGTCCATCAGGAGCCCATCACAGAGGAAGCCATCATTCACAGAATCTACAAGGAGATTTGAATTGCAGCAGAATGAAAGGTTTCATGGCTGGAACTTTCCCCAGTGACATTGCAATTGTGCCTTTAAAATTAACACTTTAAGCATTCAGATGGACAGCTAAAGTCTGTAAAAATATATTATGTTGCACTTCTTTAATCACTGTTTGCAGGAAATTACTTTTGCAAGGGTTTACAGGTTCAGAGTGTGTGCATTTGCTAAGGTTGGTTAAAAGTAAAATGCTGTTCAGTGAGGTATGCCCCAAATATTGGTTACTGGTTTCATTTCTCTGCTGTAGGTCCCCCACATGTGAAACTAGTCTTCAAAGCTCAATTGTCATGGGAATGAACGTCTGGTCTTCCTTCAAACAAGAGCCCATTTATTTAAAAATACAAACTAAGGCTGGCACAGATGATTTTTGTGAGGGGGACGAGATAAGGAATTCTCCTGCTCCCCAGTTTTATGACTCAAATCACTTAGGCCTTAATAAAGCTGCCAATTAGCCTTGAAGACTTGGGCTCATCTAAACACATAAACCCCTCTTGATGTCATAGCCAGAAACTGATCCCTTTCAAGGGTAGGGGCCAGAGCTAAGGAGTAATTTCACTACTATTGTACAAAATGGATGATATGCTGTTTATGGCATACCTTTGCCAATATTAATCACACACTATTCATGTTTGGATTTCTGAAAATCTGTCGGCGAACCGCTACTGGTGAGCCAAAAACTATGTTTGTGACACCAACATACCAAAAGTTATGAGGAAAAACTTGATGTGGATCTCTATAGAAACGTGAGAACCATAAAAGTATGAGAAAAGATGTAAAATATTATCCATATTCCTCCCACCAAGTGCCATACTTTTCATTAATATAGTTCGGGAGAAAAGAAGAAAATACTGTGGCTTCACACCAGTAGGTCACACAGACATCTGATAAAGTTCATGTGATTTACCAAGAAACATAGTATTAAAAAATGCTGGCACATGTATCCAAACATTATGAAAAAGGGTATTTATCATACAGTGAGATTTCCATGTGCAAAAACCAGACCCAGCCTCCTGTCGGAGTTAGATGATGGATTGGGTCTCCTCCCTTGGCATCCCAGAACACTACCACTTTCTTTGGACCTATCGGCCCACAGACAGGAGGGGACCCTTGAACACTGCCCAAGTTGCTTGTGTAGATCCCTAGTATATATTTTTCAGTAAATTAATTAACTTCCACAGTGATTTCACAGGATTGGGATAGTTGGAATTCGAAACCAACTATCTTTTCCAGTGCCTGGCGAGCCGTTATAGTCATAAAAGTTTCTTTTCCATGGAAGTTTATCTTAACTGTATAAAAAAAAAGTTTTTCCTAATCTGTTCCTCTTCCCCTATTGTATTGTGATAACGGATTTCCAATTGTTTTCCCTTTCCATTTGCCCACGTGTTGCATATTGTAAAATCAATTTTTCTCTTGTGTGCTAGCTAGTATGTTTAAAAGCCCTATTTTTCTTCTAGTATAAGCAGCACAAAGTACCATTTGTGCTGTCCCATAGCAGTTGTCCTAACTAGTTAAAGTACATTTTTCCTTGTGTAGAAAAACGAATTGTCCCTTTCATTGCTGGCTCCCCATATTGTTTCTGAAAACCCCACTCAAAATCTTATTTTAACCTGGTCTTCCCATTCCTTGCCACTGCCTTCCATTCAAAGCTGACACGCCTAGTGGAGGTCAGGGGTGAGGGTTACTGGGACTCAAGAATCCTTTGTGTGTGCATGCACTTCCCTGTGGGTTGCATTCATTTTCATGGTGTTTTAAACTGTTTTGATAGTATTGGTGAGAGAAGTAAAAACAAAATCCTTGTGCTATACATGTTTGAGTTGTCTTAGTGTGCCAATTGACTGAAAGGATTCTGAAATTTGTGTTGCCACATTTTTGTGGCTATTGTAACTGTTTATCAATTTTTCCCACTAAATCATAAATTAATAAAATATTCCTTGATAACACTTCCTGGTCTACTGTGACATGGGGTGCTTGTGGAGGTTGGGTTTGAGACAGATTGGAGGTCTCCTTAAAAAACAAATGGGATTGTAAAAATAAAAAGTGGTTTTATTGTGTGCCACATTCCTTGAAGGGGAAAAAGATATCTGACTTTCTTGTGCTGTATAATATATTGTGACAAACTTGGGGGCTCGTAGTCCGGGATTAGGGAAGTGTTTTCACCTGTGACAGGCACAGCAGACTAGCCCATTGAATGTATTGTACATTTGGTGGATAGTAAGCTTGTTTACATTGAGAAGGCGTCAGCCAGTCTTGTACCCTGGGTGTCGGGGCTGTGTGTCTAAATAAAATATTGTGAGCATAAACTAGGCAGGGGCAGGGTTGTGATCTTCTACCTTTCATAGATAACCAACCAGGTGCAGAACACACTTTACAATGAGCACAGTGAAAATGACATGGCTAGGAAGCACCTTCTATCCAAATTGTTCATTAAAGGGGAATGGACAGAACAGGGACATGAAGCCTGACGATCTAGAATGATGCAACTGGTGACCTCTATAAATATGGATGCGTGGCAAGACAGTGGCCTGTTACATCAAGCCCTGACAGATTTTTACATGACGCAGACCAGCAAAGATGAGCAAACTAAAATGGTCCAGCTCGCTGCATATATGTACTGCCACATGATGATCCTGGAAGAAAGGTACCTAGCGATTATAGCCTCTGTGCAAAATCAATCTGAGCTTTTGGATCAAGCACAGAAAGAGTTAAGGCAGGTAGAGGAGAAAGTGTTACAGAGCCAAAATTCTGAGTTAGAATTAGGAGACATTATTCAGCAGCTAAAGGATGAGTTGGCAGCACAACAACCAATTCATTAAGAGCAAGCGTCCCAATTCTCTGCACTGAAAGAGAAGTGCCAAGAAGGGGTTGAGAACCTGAAAGAGAGTCAACTAAAATTGAGTCAACAAGTGATGTACAATAGAGTCTGCTTAGAGATCAGATCAAGCAATTGAAAGAGAATAATCAGGTGATTATTAAAAAGGTCCATTCCCAAGCAGATTTTCACCAGGAGCGCCAATGGTGGTGAGTACTATGAAACAGCAGAGAGATTACCTGAGTGAACAGAATAGCATGCTGTGTCAGGAAAAAGATTCCATGTGTCAGGTAGTTTGCCAGTTGAAGGCCGACCTGGAGAAAGGCGAGTCGTGTTTTCAGGAAATGGCTGATTTAAAAGTACAAAATGAAAAATTCATGGGACGTATGAGACAAATAGAATTTTACCTAGAGCAGACAACACAGATCAAAAATGCACAGAGTAAGGAGATTAGTCTCCAGCTAAAGAAGAGGTCTGAGTATTCCCAAACAATACAAGATTCACAGAAAGAAAATGAGTCCCTTTGTGACGAGAACAAGGGACTCCATTGCCAAGTAGTAGCACAAGGTATAGTCATAGAAGCCAGTCAAGCCCTATCAGCAGAGTACAAAGCTCTGGCATCTGCATACTACCAAGAAATAGGGGCTGAGAAAGATAAATCAGAGAGATTAGAGAAGGAACGGGCAAGATTTAACCAGGCCTTGAGGAGCCCCAAACTGTAAGGGAATGGAAGGGCAACCCCTGATCACGAAGTGATGTCCTCTGTACCAGGGGCCTCAAGCCAACTACCCACTTTGTATGCACAAGGCGCTGCTAACTTCATGCCTATTAGTTCACAAAAACAGGGGAATATGAGGCAGCTGGACTCAATTACGCCTAGCATGACTGACCCGGAAGGCCAGTCCCCATCAGATATTGATGGAAGTGCATCGTTGATTAGGTTTAACAATATGTTGGCAGACACATCAGACCAGGAGGACTCCTATGAAGAGACGATCAGGGAGTTAGATTGGCAGAGACATAGGTTACAAAGGGACCATCTGGTATACTTTGCAGATAAAGAAAAATCAGAGTTTAGCCCCCAAAAGTGCATCATGAAAACCTCCACCCAATCAGCGAGGTGGGGGGAGTTCTCCCCCATCCCCGGAAGAAGTGAGGCGTCAGATGATTACTCCCCTGTGTGAAAAAGGGAGCCCAAGGGAAGTGACCCAGAGAGCCCACAATACAGCAGGGGAGAAGAGACTAAACCTGTCATTCTGGGAGAGACTCCCAGTCTCAAAGAATCAGGAAGTGCCTAGAGGATAGGGACTGGACCACAAATAGTAGCAGCTCTGAGTCTGAGGGTGATTGGACTCAGTTGCAGTGGTAAAAGAAGGCTGCCAAACAAAAGAGAATTCTGGTAAAAGACCTCATTTAACAAATAAAAGCCATCAGAAATTTCATGACTATTTAACACAAAAAGTACTCAGTCTGGGAGCATTTGGAGCTGTATGACCCGATGAGTTTGTCAAGTGGACATTCTCCCCGGAATACTCCAGTTTCTTTGCTGGGCTGCAGGATCAAAACCATTCAAGATGGTCTACCTGCAAGGTGGCCATCTTGAAACAGTTCTCCCCCAGGAACCCCTACAACTTGCAGTGTGGAGAGGATCAGGCACTGAGAGAGTTTGTGCAAGAATTGAAGCAGGCATTCGCCCAGACATCTAGACGTGTCCGCTCAAATAGTAGGGAATTAATTAATACTTATTTTCATTGCCCCCCCCTAACTAAGTACACCATGATACAACTGGTTAGGGACTTACACGAGGAAAAGATCCTGATTTGGCTAATAGAACAGGCTTCCTGGATCTATGAAGTCCAAAATCCAGTGGAAAACAAAAATTCTCCCAAAAATCCCAAACCATCCAACACCCCCACTGCTTCCAAGGTGCTGGAGGTGAAGAATACCTCAATTTTGGACCTAGAAATGGAGGGCCTAAAAATACCCCTCCCTTTAACAAACCAAATGAGAGGCAGAGGAGACCCTCTGACCAGGCCCAAGTGTGTGTGTCACTTGACTCTGTCACCTATATTTCCCCGTGATACAAGGGGAACAGACCCATCTTGGGGTATGTATGGACTACCCAGGCTCAAGGGGGGGTCCAACCAGGTAACTCTCACCCCAGGAAACTTTCCTCCAAACTTCAGGAGGGCAGTAATATTCCACCCTCCAATTTGAGTTTCTTCCCAGGTATCCTCAAAACCCCAGCTTCAGAACAATTCTCCTCCCTCTCCCTGCTTTCAGGATTCTAGACCCCCAATCAATTAGAAGTGAGACCAAGGATGGAGGGCTACCTTGAAAACCCTCAATACCCAAGCTACTCAGAGAGAAGGGAAAGTTACCCTTTCCGAGAGCAGCAAAGGTTTGATCCTAGACCCCCATATCAACCCGAGAGGATGTCACAACTGGAGCACCAGGTCCAAAGCTTAACCAAAGACCCGAGTCACATGTTGAGGGCTCAACACAGCACTCAAATGAACATCATTGCCCAGAACAGCTAAAACCCAGGGTCTGGTACCCCAGAGTAATGACGGGGAGAAAACCCTCACAACCAACAGGTTCCAGAGGAGGAGGACTGGGGGGGATGCAAAGCCCTAGACGAAACTTCCTTCCTCACCCGTTGAAAGTGCCTAGAAACTCCTGAACCTGAACCCAAATTTCCTACTCCCAAAAAGCTGCAACCTAGGGAACAGAGGGTAAGTAGGTGAAACCAAGGGACAAAGAAAACCCATTTTGTGGAAGAAGTCTGCGTCCTTCACTTTGAATGGGATGAATCCCTGGAGAATTCAGGAAAGAAAGTCTTCTCTTTCAAGGATGGGGCGATTCCTCTCAAAGATAATTGGGTCCCAAAAGACCCTAACTTAGACTGGGTAATTATGGGGACTGACCCAGAACCACCAATTACTGAACCCCAAAAATGTCACCCTGAGGACTCAGAAATAAACGAGGGATCCTCCCCCCAGACCGGTTCCAGTGACTGGCTCCAGGAAAAGGGGGACAGCAAAGAATTGGGGTGGAAACAGGGGATTCCCAAATTCCCCAAATATCGGGATGCCAAATTTTCTGTATAGATTCCCAGACTCTGACATAGAAAACTGCCCAAGATCACACAGTGTGAAGTTCAAAATAAAGAAATTAACTGCTGAGCTGGCCCAAAATGCACATTTCCTTTGCCCCCTTGAGGAGAGGGAAGGCAGTTTTTATGCCTCCATCAAGGTACAAGGCCAGTGTGCATTTTCAGCGCTGGTGGATATAGGATCCCAACCCACCCTTCTATCCAAAAAGGCATTTGATCAAATAAATTCAGGAAGGGGGGAGAGTCATCAAATTCCCCTCACACCACTTCCTGGACAACTCGAAAACTACGACGGAAATGGCATTCCCGCCGAGGGGACTGCAGATCTGGAGGTTAAAATTGGTCGACACAGGGTGAAACATCCGGTCCTAGTCGTCACTCTAGAGGGCACACCCTGTATCCTAGGGAATTACCTCCTTCGGAGGTTGTCACGCCTAATAGACTGTGTGAACAAGGTCCTCTGGACCCAGACTAACTTGCCAATAAAACTAAAACAGAGCACGAATTATGTAAGTTTAAATGGCACATGCCACATGGTTGAGCAGCGATCTGACCAAATTGAACTCCACTTTAGGAACAATCAAGTCCCCAACATAACTGTAATCTCTGTAGGAGAGCAAACTGAGGATGGGAACCCTTCTCCATTTTTCCATTTTTGAAAATCAACTTTCCAGTTTCAAGTGACATTCCAAACTGGAAGAAAATACCCTGACATTTTATACTGATCCACAATTTGAAGAAAACCCAAATCCCATGACAAAAGGTGATGAAAAACCAGCTCAAAGCTTCGCTGATATTCATTCAGGAAAAGGGTGAACAGCTGTTCCTCCCCATTCAGGTAAAGCTTCTTCTTGCCAGAGTATGCCTGAATAGTGGAAAAAGCTTAATCAGCAAAGTGTTATTCAGGAAACTCTCAAAAGATAAGACCATCCCCACATTTAAATTGATTGATTAGTGGAAAATTGGCCTGGAAACTCCCAATTCCAAACATAGCTTGCTTAGCAGGTGCATGCTAAATATTTCCATTGGTGATAAAAGCATAGATCATAATTGTTGGGTTGTGAGAGTTGTCCCCTCTGACTTCTAGGCAGTGATATCCTCAACTGACTGGGGGGGTAACACTATGGGGTTTAACAATCCTGAAGAAGCATTTCAGTCAGCTCAACTGCTGCCGTAGGAAGTTGAAGTTCAAACTGGAGAAGAGGTCACCATCCCAGGACTGGTCCGACAATTCACTGTTCCCCTAAAAATGTAGGGAGGGCAAAAACCTCAAAAACAGGGCGCTTATGTACATTTAAAATATCACCTCCAACAGCAGGGGCTGTATTTGAACCTGACAACACTAGTTGATTTAGGCAATATTGGTGGATAACAGCAACCCTAGGAGTATCGCTATTGGCGCAGACACCTTCATTGTAATGGTGGTTGATGCCCAACATCTCTCCATTGACTTAGGGAATGAGATTGTGGGACAGATTCCCAATGACTGCTATGATTGTGACAATGACTTACCTCCAGAAAAGATTTTCACCCTGCAAGGGGTGAATTTCTTGGTGTACTCTTCCTGCCCTTACGGGAGGGAAGAGTTGACCTGTGACATCAGGAAGGATATGGTATGATATGATATGATATGGCATTTGTAACGCACCTATACACAAGTGTTTCAAGGCGCGAGGTGGTATTTCAGGTCATCAGTGACTGCCTCTTCTACTTGAAACCTCCTGTCCAGGCCAACACCATAACAAGAGAACTTTCCACGCAGCTGGAGGATACAGCGAAAATTGAAAAACCCATGGTATTTCCAGGCTTCAGGCAGATAGTTAATGAACAAATCAACCTCGCTGATGCCTGTAAGACTGAGGAGCAAAAGCCGAAGCTGAAACAGGTGTTTCTGGATTTTCAAGAAATCTTTGCCGTGGATTCATACAACTGTGGTTGCATCGAGATTCATTCTACATCCATACCCACGGACCCTGGGATGGCTCCCGTATTTGTGAAGCAATATCGGTTGCCATTTGCATCTATGGAGTCACTCACGGAGATCATAAAGAACCTAGAATCCTGTGGGATAATTCTTCCAGTCCACAGTACCTTTAATAACCCTGTACTGGGGATACTAAAACCCAATGGCCAATGGAGACTGTGCGCAGACCTTTTGGAGTTAAACAAATGGGTCCACGTGTCCCGATGGCATCTTCCCTACATTGATCAGGGAGTGGCCCAGATCCAAGGGTCAAAGGTGGATTACTGCCATTGAGCTGACCAATGGTTACTGGACAGTACACGTGAGTAGGGAAGACCAGTACAAGCTGGCCTTTACCTTCGGGGGGAGCAGTACACGTGGACCCAAACCTCCTTTGGCTATATAAACTCTGGAAACAAATTTAACATCTTTCTGCACAAGGCCATGCCTGACTTGGGTGAAAGGGAAAAACTTGCCTACATAGATGATGTTCTAATTAAAAGATCGATCATAGAGGTACATATAGCGTAAATCTGCTATGTTCTGACCCAGTTCAAGAAAGCCAGAGCAAAACTGTCCTATCAGAAGGCGCATTGGTGTAAAACACGCGTGAACTCCCTAGGGCATGAAATCACCCCTGAGGGTCTCAGTCCCCAGGCGAAAAAGGTGGAAGCCTTATTTAAATTGAAAGACCCCACGTCTCTGAGCGAACTAAGAAGCCTTCTTAGACTGAATAATTATAGTAGAAAGTTCATAGAAGACTACGCAGAGGTCACAAGACCCATGGTCTATTTACTAAAGGACGGGGTCAAGTGGGAGCGGGGTCCAGAGCAAGCCGAGGCAGTGAAACAACTGAAGAGAAGCCTTTCACAAGCTCCTTGTTTAGCTTACCCCATCAGAAACAAGGAGTTCTTCTTGGAGACAGGGTTCTCAAATACTTGCTAAACAGAAATATTATACCAGAAGCACGACAAGGTCAAAAAAGTCATCTCCTATGCGAGTAAGGCTTTGTCCTCTGTGGAGGGAACATTCAACAATTGTGAAAAGGCACTCCTGACAACGGTGAAGACATTGAAAAATTACCACCCGTTCATCCAGGGCAGCACATCATTGTTACCTCCAAAGTGACACAATCCGGGCGGGGAACGTGAACAATTCCAGAATTGCTTCCTGGATTCTGTCCATGGAAGGCGTTCCTGTGAACGTCAGATATGGCCAAAACAAGACAATTCCCATTGTGCAAGGTTTGGCCATCTACCATCATTGTGCTCGAGGAAACTGTCTCGAGGACGAAAGTCTAAAAACCCAAGACAACATGTAGGTGTGCCTGACTTACCCACACAAAGTCTATGAGCCAGACACATGCCACGGGATGCCCACAGTTTATGTGGATGGGTGTTCCTACCATGTTGATCACACAGGGGGAAAAGGAACTGGTGGCTGGCGTAGGGAATGCCTCGGTGAATGATGCTCCGGAGCCCTCTGCTGGGTCCAAGATCGGTCCCCAAAGAAGTCAGGTGGCAGAGTTGATGGCGGTTCATCAGGCCATCCTACAGCCATGCAACACCAACTCCACGAACTATTCATAAATACTGATTCAGATTATGTCAGCAATGGGTTCGTGGAGCACCTGATAAATTGGAAAAACCGAGGCATGCTGTGTGCAAACAACAAACCACTCAAGCATGAGAAAACAATACAATCCATTGATTATATGGTCACCTATAATGAGAGGAACATCTATTGGAAAAGATCAAGGGTTATTCGAGAATAGAGGGGCCAGCCAAAACCAGAAATGTCCTGGCTGACCAGTTGGCTAAAACCAGAGCCATCCGTGGGGATCTCATGGAGATCGAGTCCCTATTGGGGTAAATACAGGTCGCTGCTGTCACTAGGTCCCAAACACTTGCCCAAAACTAACTCTCAACTGCCCACTGGAGTAAGGAGACCCTAGATGCTGATTTGATTATGGCACAAAAAGGGGATCCGATTATTGGGAAATGTTATCAGCACATAGAAGAACCAATGAATTTTCCTCTGACCGCAACTGATTACAGCGGGAAAGAGGATCTCCGGGTGTTGATGAAGGTTCCCAAAATGTTTCGAATCCAAGACGGTTTGTTGGTACAGAGATCCTTCTCTGGATGTGACCAGTGGGTGGTACCTACCTCATTCCGATGCCTGATGTAAGTCACGCCCATGATGCAGCCACAGCCAGTCATCAGGGGTTTCATACAACTTTGGAAATCTTGCGAGAGGTTGAATATTGGCCACACATGGCTCAGGACCTCGACCAATACTTGAAGGGGTGTCTTGTGGGTGCGCAATTTCAGCCAAGTTCCCTCACACACCGAGCTCCCCTACAGAAAAGGGGGATGACACTGCTTTGGTCAGATTTATTTACAAATAGATTTAATCTGGCCCATGATTTACTCCTTTAGAGGAAACAAGTACATTTGTATTTGCATTTTCATTATTTGCATAGCGCACCCGGCCCGGAGGCAACTTAACTGTAACATGCTTGTTTACCAAGTGGGTGGAATGTCTCCCGGCCACAAATTGCAAGGCAGAAACAGCAGCTGCCCTGATAATCAACCACATCTTCTTGTGTTTTGGCCTTCCCAAAGGATTGAGTCCGACCAAAGAAGTCACTTTACCAGCGAGGAGATGACAAAGATGTGGGAGATACTTGGGGTAAAGAGAAGGCTCCACATTTCCTACTGCCTAGCCTCTAGTGGGGGAGTGGAGAGCTACAATAAAATGATTGTGGGCATTCCTAAGGAAGTTCGTGGTGGACTCTGGGCCTAGTTGGGATGTCCGATCACCGCTTGTCCTGATTGCCATCAGGTCTACATCATCTTCTGCAACAAACATTTCTCCATTTTAGCTAATCACTGGATGAAAAATGGTGCTACCTCAGCATCTGGTCTACAGAACGCAAGAGCAGACCCTGATCAATGCATCCACATTGAGAATTTGAGAAAACACCTTCAGCATGCTTTTGTGTGTGCTAAACGAAGTCTGGAAAAGTCGGCAAAGGGGAGGAAAAACCCACTACGATTTAAAGATCACTAAGAAAGAATATCAAGTAGGGGACAGCGTCTATTGTACAATTTTCAAAGGAAACAGAACAAGAAGCGGAAGTTCCTTCCCTCCTGGCGCAGCCCCTTTTAAATTGTTGATAAAATCTCACTGGTCGCCTATAAGATCTGCATCCCTAAAGGAGAACACATAGAAGAGAAATGGGTGCACATCAAACAGTTGAACAGCTTTCACCATAGGCAGAACTTGCGACTGATTGAAGAACCCAATGAGGGTACAGCCCAGGAATCCTCCGAAGAGAAAAGGTAAGGAATATGAACATGGATAAAGAAAATCATACATTTACAGGGAGTAGAGCAATTATTCTTATTTTGAAGAGATGATGAAGATGTAAAATGTAAGGAACAAATGTGTGTTTGATATATATATATTTATATATATGTAGAAATAAAATAAATGTGTGTTTGAAATGTCTATCTTGTATGTGTCTCTCCTGCTGTTTGTTGTCAATTTTCACGTCGCTACCTGGGAAAATAGTATTGTATGAAATACTTTATCTCTCCATTCTTTTGGCCGATACATTAACTCCTTACATCTAAAGGCTGGAGGAGAGCCGCTGGGAGGGGAGAGGCCCAGGACCCACAACCTAACAGTAAAATAAAAATCTGAAGAGAGTGGGGGCAGACCACTGCACCACTCCATCAGGTCCCGGAATAGAGCAGATGCGCTCCGAAGGAGAGCCCTGGAATGAACCCAGGAGCAGCCGCGCTCTGAAGGAGATCCCTGAGACAAACCCAGGCCATTGTGAAATGAACATCCCACCCTCTCCTAGCTCTTCCCTCTGAATAAAGCTATTACAGAGATGGAAAGGGGATTTTGTGGAGTGAAATGGCCCTGAATACCATACTTACAGGCCGAATTCAGTATGAGGTCTCCCCAAAATGAAAGGCCTGCTTTGAATTAACATGGAAATAAGGCCATGCAATTTCAAAGTGAGAAGGAGCGAAATTAAGCATACAAACTTGGAGATGCCTAAACATGAGACCACGTTTGCAAAATCTGGAAGAGCTGAAGTCCTATTGTCAGAAACGACAGTATCCAGCATGTTAAATGATTAAATGATGATATCATGTGCCAAGATTGTGTGCAAGCCTACGCAGCAGAATGGAGGTTTTTACTGTGGCAACAATAATTGCATATAATATCTGTTTTTCAATTTCAGTTAAAGATATGCTCCTCAAACTGTGTGCAAAAATGTAATAAAGGAACTGGAGTTCTGTCCATCAGGAGCCCATCAGAGAGGAAACCATAATTCACAGAATCTACAAGGAGCCGACTGAAAGGTTTCATGGCTGGAACTTTCCCCAGTGACATTGCAATTGTGCCTTTAAATTTAACACTTTAAGCATTCAGATGTACAGCTAAAGTCTTCAAAAATATATAATGTTGCTCTTCTGTAATCACTGTTTTCAGGAAATTACTTTTGCAAGGGTTTACAGGTTCATATTGTGTCTATTTGCTAAGGTTGGTCAAATGTAAAAAAGCTGTTCAGCAGAGGTAGGCCCCAAATCTTGGTTACTGGTTTAATTTCTCTGCTGTAGGTCCCTCACATGTGAAACTAGTCTTCAAAGCTCCGTTGTCATGGGTATGAAAGCCTTCTCCTCCTTCAAACAAGAGCCCAATCTTTCAAAAATACAAACTAAGGCTGGTAGAGATCATTTTTGTGTGGCTGGCGAGATAAGGAATTATCCTGCTCCCCAGTTTTATGACTCAAACCACTTAGGATGTAATAAAGTTGGTGATTAGCCCTTGAAACATTGGGCTAATCTAAACACAAGCACCCCTGTTGACGTCACAGCCAGAAACAGATTCGAGGGTGGGGGCCAGAGCTAAGGAGTAGTTTCACTACTATTGTACAAAATGGGAGATATGCTCTTTATGGGATAACTTTGGCAATATTAATCGCACACTATTCAAGTTTGGATTTCTGAAAAGCTGTCGGCGAGTCACTTTTGGTGAGCCAATAACGATTTTGGTGACACCAACATACTAAATGTTATGAGGAAAAACTTGATGTGGATCTTTATAGAAATGTGAGAAACATACAATGTGTGAAAAAGATGTAAATTGTTATTCATATACCGCCCAACAAGTGCCGTATTTTTCATTAATATAGTTCGGGAGAAAAGCGGAAAATACTGTGGCTTTGCACCAGTAGGTTGCACAGACACCTAATAATGTTCAGGCGATTCACCAAAAAATGTAGTATTAAAAAATGCTGGCATATGTGTCCAAATATGATGAGAAAGGGCATTTATCATACAATGAGATGTCCATGTGCAAAAATCCAGACCCAGCCCCCTGCCAGAGTGAGATGATGGATTGGAGCATCCCCTAGGCTTCCCAGAACAGTCCCACTTTCTCTGGATCTATCAGCCCACAGATGGGAGGGGACCCCATAACACTGCCCAATCCATTCTGCAAGAACTATGACACATTAGTGATGTCACTTGTCTTATAAATAAGTTACGCCACCACAAATCAGCACTCTCCCTACCAAATCTGGAGGTGTGCATCTGACAAAATCTGGAGCCATATTTGTAGAGTGAGGCCTATATCTTGGAGTGGAGCCAGGAGCTCTAGTAGCTGGAGTGGGACCTTTTTGGAGGACAGAGAGAAGACTTAACTGATCCCTTAATTGTCCCAGTAGTGATGCCCTAGTGCCGCCTGATGTCCACAAGCCCTCTCCTGTAAGTATAGACAATCCCCAGCCATAGATTAAATAAGCCCCATCTTCCTCAGCATTGCTATAGAGATCCATCCCCCCATGGAAACACCTGCTATCTTAGTTGTGTATGATTCAGTCATTTTCCTATTGAAAGAAATGTTACTTGTCTGTGCATTGTAGTAATTTTTCCCACTGAAAGAATCCTTTATGTGCCTTTGCCTTTCAGTCATTCCCATTGAAAAATCTCTTGTTGCTTGCTTAGAACCCTAGTACATTTTTCTCAGTAAATTAATTAACTTCTACATTGATTTCACACGATTGGGATGGATGGAATTCAAAACCAACTATATCTTCCCAGTGCCTTGTCAGGTGTTATAGTCATAAAGTGTTCCCCAAAGAATTCATTTCATTGTGAGTCAAAAAACAAATTTGTCTGTGTGTTTAAATGGTATCCTACAAAACGAATTCCTATTTGCATCTGTCAGTCTAAACCCAAAACCACTTTTTCTATTGTGTGCTATCCATTTGCCCAGAGCCTCCCTGTTATTTGCCTCTGTCATTTTGACTGAAAATTGATTTTTCCTATGTTGAGTTTTCCATTTTGCAGCCTTATTAAAAACTAGTGTCATTTGCATTTTCTTTTCCATGGAAGTTTAGCTTAATTGTTTAAAAACGTTTCTTCATCATCTGTTCCTCTTCCCCTACTGTATTGTGATAAAAGATTACCAATTGTTTTTCCTTTCCATTTGCCCATGTGTTGCATATTGTAAAATCGATTTTTCTCTTGTGTGCTGTCTAGTATGTTCTAAAGCCTCATTTGTCTTCTAGTACAAGCAGCCCAAAGTACCCTTTTGTGCTGTCCCATAACATTTGTCCTAACTAGTTAAAGTCATTTTTTCCTGGTGCAGAAAGACAAATTGTCCGATTCATTGCTGGCTCCCCATATTGTTTCTGAAAACTTCACTCAAAATCCAATTTTAACCTGGTGTTCCCATTCCTTGCCACTGCCTTCGATTCAAAGATGACAAGCCTAGTAGAGGTCTAGGGGGGGTTTGGTTTGCTGGGACTCAAGAATCCTTTGTGTGCGCATGCACTCTACTGTGGGTTGCATTCATTTTAATGGTGTTTTAAACTGTTTGATAGTATTGGTGAGAGAAATGAAAAGTAAATCATTGTGCTATACATGTTTGAGTTGTCTTAGTGTGCCAATTGACTAAAAGGATTCTGAAATTTGTGTTGCCACACTCTGGTGGCTATTGTAACTGTTTATTCAATTGTTCCCATTAAATCATAAATTAATAAAATATTCTTTGATAACACACTGGCCTGGTTTCTGGTCTACTGTGACACGGGGTGGTTGTGGAGGTTGGGTGCGAGACGGGTTGGAGGTCTCCTTAAAAAACTAATCAGGATTGTAAAAATAGAAAGCGGTTTTATTGTGCACAAAATTCGTTGCAGGGGAAAGAGATCCCTGACTTGCTTGCTCTGTATAATATATTGTGACATTCCTGTATTCGTTATTAAATATTGTACCCCTTTGTGCCTGTCACTTTTATCTTTCCTGGTGTGTCCAAGAGATGCAGTATAGGGTATTGGCCCTTGTATGTGGTGGGAAGAGTGGTAATGTTCTACCCTGTGCTGGGAAAGACCTCAGTGCTCACATGTCAATCTGGAGGGTCGTGATTTGTTGGTCTGATTTTGGAAGCCATTGCCTTATCTGTTTACCAGGCCACTATGAACTGTTTGGCCATCCCATAGCCTGGCACGAGCCTCTGGACCTCACCTTAGGACATGGGAATCAGGGGTATTATGACATGGCTGTTCAGTGTGGTCATGCCTCTCATGCAGGAATATTTCACACATAATAGCCTTGGGTTATTTTGGCTTTTGGGAGGCTGACCCCTCAGATGCTGTGGCAAAAGCTGTAATTCACAGTGTGGTTATTATGCCAGTCTCTTGATAGTTCTTACCTGGGCACTGCATGCTAGGCAAATGAGGTGGTGGGTCTCAAGTTCACTGTATCTGACTATAGTGAGTTATGGAGCTGACTTAGTTCTACTGAGCACAGACATTGACACATTATTCCTCCTTTACCTTGGAGGACAGACTCCATGACAACAGAGCGATGTGTGGTATTGTGCTTCCTGCTGGTGTCACCTTTACAGGCCACCTCTGGAAACTTTGCCTGTAAAGGATTATGACAGTTCCCAGGTATACTAGTGTCCTGCAAATGTCGAGACATGAATTCTGACAGAAGGATGCTTGAAGCTGTAGGACACAGTATGTGGGTGACCTGATATTTAGAAAAGGTGTCATAAATGCACAGATTCCAGTGTGAGGGCAGAGTAGGTCAACCTGAGGACATCCTTCACAATGAGGGCTTGTGGTTGGTGGGCCTTCAGGCTCATTGCTGTTGTCATGGGGAGCGGGGGTATAAGAGATGGGATCCAGGGAGAAAGATATTTTGGGACTTGTAATTTGTGGAGATACCCACAGAATAAAAGTGTATATTTATCAAGATAGTGACATGTTCTTAACATTAGCACCCTGGGTGGGGAGCCAGCCAATTAGGTAGTTGGAAGTGAACCATGCAGGCTTCAGTAGTGAATGAGGAAGGGAGAGTGAAATAGGTATTGGACAGTGAACTGTGCACGCTCATTAGTGATTGATGAAGGCAGAACAGTGAATGAGGTACAGTTTAATTGGGACGAGGCGTGACGAGTTGTGTTCAATAAATGGATATTGTAAGTATATACACATATACATCTATTCATTGCACATTGGGTCGACACAATTTACATTAATTTCCTTGTCCGGTCTGAAGAGCCAATGCAGCATACATGAGTGTAATTTCTGCCGTCTCCCTGGTCTTCTAGTATACACATGATTTATTTTTTAGGTTGGGCTATTAGGTGTCGCTTGCGTCACCTATAAGCCAAAGCTATTGAATTGGTGTACAGATAGGTACAAATAGCATATGAGGAGGGACACCGAGTTTGTATGTGTTGTTTGGTTATGTACCCACCCATTGCCTTCCCATGGCCACGCTAATCCCTATGGTCATTCTTTGCCTGGCGAGTGGCTAAAAGAGGGGTGTGAATGAGCGTGCAACAGCAGTAGAGAGCAGCTATAGGTGTTTATAGTTGGGATGTTCGACTTGCATTTTGGTATTTTTATATCAAATCTCGAATTTGGGGTAAGAGCTGTCCAAAATAAATTAACAATTTCTTAACACCAAGTGGCAACATTTTAAAATATCTTTATTGTGTTTTATCATAGACCAATACCCACATAACAGTTAATTAAATACACAATGCTGTGGAACTTCACCTGGCAGCAGAGCTGCTGCACAAGGACATCTAGCAAATGGCATAAAATGACGCTAGCAAACATCTCTCATGGCTGAGGTCTAGTTTGTTAGCTGCATCGTTCTTATGCCGGAAATCATTAAAGGACCCAACTAAAGTCTGTGCTCTTGGGTTGTCAAGCACTGATCTCCATAAAGGGTACCCAAAGTATACAGATGGTGTCACGTTTCAGGGGGCCATTTGCAAATCCTGTAGTCCAGTAAAATCAGGCAGTCCATCCCTTCGACCTGAACTTCCTGATTCGGACGCAGCTTCTCTCTCCATTTGCAATCAATGCCTCTTTTTGCTGCAACATGAGCTATTGAGATGAAAGTCCTGGTGGCTGTGTCTTTCCAACCCCATAAGTATTGTTTCTGATGTACCCAAAGGAGAGGTATTATGCGCCCTTTCTTTTTTTAACTTTCTTTTTTTTCTTTAAATCATCAAATAATCACCAGTGGCACCTTGGAGACGACCAATGTCTTGATCTGTAGGGAGCCAGGTTAGGATGAATCATTCACTCTGCAGCAAATGTTACACAGAAATAAGAATACAATGATCACTGGGTGCCTGGCATTGCTCTACCCTTCCCTCCAGTGAAGGAGGTCCCCTCTGTAGCACTGCAACTCTCTCCATTTCCAACCAATGCCCGTTGTTGCTGCATCATGAGCTATATGGATGTCCTGGTGTGTCTTAGTTCCACCGAAAGGTATCAACGTTTCTGTGTTTAAAGGAGTGGTGTCAAGCATCCTCTCTCGTAACGAAAAGAAATTACGTAATCATCAGTGGCACCGTGGAGCATAGCAGTAGCAATACAGTGCATGTAACTATGCCATTTAGACGCTAAGATTAGTCGTCAAATTGGCTTTTTTATGTAGCTGTGTGTGGGAATATGGGGGGGTTTGGAGGGGGTTACCCTGCAGCACATATAGTAAATGCTTCTAAGTAACAAGAGAGATTGATGACTGGAAAGGTATCATTGTTGAGCTGAGACTACATCACGTCTGAAACTAAACACAAGGCCACGTTATGTAAATGCACTGGACAGAAGACAATATAGCTCAAAATGTACTTCCCACTTAGGCCAATTTGACGGAAAATATTTAACCGTATAGCCTAGTTGACCGAATTTAGGCTGTACGAAATGATCCTACAGCCAAACATACGGTCACTAAAGCCATACGGTTCCATTGGTTCCAAGTGTTAATAACCCCGCAAAAATATTGCGATACAAATATATCGCCATATTTTTGCAGCGATATTGACCCATGGACTTGCGGGGGACACTCCTGCAACCCCCACATTATTTTAAAATGTGCGGGGGACACCCCCGCAACCTCCGCTCCCACAAATTATCCCCCCAAAAATATTGCCTATGGCGAGACAAACGGCCAAATGTACGGCGATATGTTTGGTGTGTATATTTTGTAGGGATACCGTTCCATTATAGCGAACAAGGGAAACGGGGTCGCTGGGGTGTCCCTTTCTCCCCTTGCTCGCCCTAATGGGAACAGCGGATGCGGGGCTGTCCCCGGCTTCTGGGACACTGGAAGCGAGGGACTTTAAACAAGAAAAAAACAGAGAAAGAGATCCTGCAGCAACAGCCTCAGTTCTGACCTGCGTTGACCGGACCAAACTGACGCCGCAGGGTCAGAATGCAAGCAGACGCTGAAAGGTAAGTGGGGGAGGGTGGGAATGTATTGGGGCATGGATTAGTTAATTTTGGCCGCAGCAAAATTGGGTTTGTGGCGAGACTGACTACGGTCAATTCCACCACAAACTATTATGCCAGAGTCAAATCATCAATCCGCGGCGATAGGCTTACAGGCATGGGGTAGACGCTTTCTTTACTTCCCTCTGCATAGTACCATGGTGCTGACCAGCAAATACTACTTGTTCTTGTGATGGCACTGCTGCTGTTGGAGGCTCATGTGCTTTCTTGGACCTTGTGGGAAGCAGCTGGGGCACAGGGTGACAGAGAGATGGGTCTTCTACTTGAGTGATTTGCGATTGGAGGATGATGTTTTACTATATTGGGAACATGGGAGACTCCAGGTGGAGGATGTTCAACCTAGCATCTGGTGGCCTGGAGGCGGCCAAGGTTAAAAGTGAATGATTTCCACAAACAAGCGAGTTAAATGTCAGACACCTGTAACATTAGCATTGTTAACATTTTTCAAAGTAGCCACAAAGATCTTGACCTGGCAAGTGGCTACTTAGCAGGGCTACATTTGAGGTTTGGTCTCTTAGGAATCTCCAGTTCTGTCTTTGGCATATAGCCAGCACAATGGACCATCAGAAGTCCAGTCTGTCCATCTTCTAAATGCAGGGAACCCTGAGAGGTTGCACTTTAGCACAGCCAATGAAGCCCACCTTAACCAGCCACCTGCTCATCCTCCCCTATAAATTCAGACTTGGCACAAGAAAAGTATTGGCCTGTGACCCATAAACCCGGGTTTTCTAGCAATCTTCTCACTGTCATGTTCATTGCTTACAGGCGATTAGAAGGCTTTGTTGTACAATGGGCTTGCTGCGCTTAGCGCCGTATGTCACAATGCAACGATGCAGTAGCAACCCAGTCACGCGCACTGTGTAAACATGGAGAGTCGTTCTGCCTGAGGCGGATGTGAGAGCTTCACGTGGACTCCAGTCTCATATCACTACTTTTGGCGTCGCGTTATACTCCTTTTTTTAGATTAAATGTTGCACAGCTCCCCTTTATATGGTCCCACTTCATGCTATTCGTGGGCACGTAATTAGCGCCTTTCCGATTGAGCCCAATGGGGACTCAAATGGGAATGGGGAATGGTTGGTTGAATGGGGACTTACAGGGTCCGCACAGGTCGGAATGTCCCGGTAAGTCCCCATTCAACCAGACCGGACACGGACCCGGTTTTGGAGGCAGCCATGGCACTAATAGCGGAATGGCTGCCTCCAAACTCGGAATGAGGCTAAACGTCCTTTAGTTTGGCAATTACAATGTTGTAAAAAAAACAAGAGCTTGCCCTGCAAAGTTTGATGCAGAGCCCGCACCTCTCTGAGGCCAATCTAGAGGGGGAGGAATTGAATAGTTGGGTTCCCCTGTGGCACTGGGGCAGGAGGAGTGTCCATTCTGCCCCTGCATCACTCAGTTTCTGCTACGATCATCCCCTGGCTCATGTACGTTCTGAGAAAGAAATCTTTCAGGTGTCCGGCCTATCACGATATTGCTCGGCACGTGATCCTGCTCCCTGATGTGGTTTACATCACTCGTGTGCCTGCCACTAAAAAACATGAACACAGACCTCATGCTGCCCAAATACTTCAAGAGATGGAGCAAATCAAAGAGTTGTTGTGTTGGCAAAATTGTGGATGAATGGATGAGGCAGTTAATTCCTAAATGGCTGTTCACAAAGCATATATAATAAGGGCATTGAATCTGTTGTTGCAGGTTCCATTAGTGGCGATTGAAGATCCTTACCCATGAGGGTGTATTCATGAGTGATGCTGGGGAGGCACCCCATTCCTTTGTACTCAGATTGGTCGCTTTTCTATCCATACATTAAGATGGATGGGGGTTGTTTTTTAAACGATTGGGTAAAACTTATGCAAAATATGGTTCTTTCCACATTGAAGGTTCGGTTTCTGAATGGCATTCCACATCATCTTCATCTCATAGGGCTCAAAGCGGTGGACAACCAGCTGGTCCTCATAGAAGCATGGATGAAACGTGTCCGTGTTGGGCAGGGTGATACCATAGGTCCTGACACCCGCATGGGAGTTTGGCTGGAGCCCGGCTTTCTGCAGGCAATATCCCAGATAGGCGTCGTCGATCGGAATAAGCTCGATGTCCTGGGAGGCCTTAAAGATGGCCCGAGATGTGAAGCCTGACATAAGGATGCCCCCGCCCCCACAATATGCTAGAAATGAATCATTGGCAATGATCTCCTCGGGAACGTAATACTTGCTCCATGAATCCCGGATGAGGGGCATACCGATATTCAACATCCCGACAAACAGATGGGCCTCTAGGCCTTTCGACTCTTTTATTCCCAATAGATACTGGACTACGTTGAAGGTATGAACAAATACATCATCATCACCATTGAAGAGAAACTGGGCACCAGGGCAGTTCCCTTCTAACCACTCATAGAACAGGACCTGCTTGAGGGTCAGGTTGTAGAATGTGTCGTAGAAGTTCCATTGGATGATATCCTTGTAGTCATTGCTCTCCACGGCTACGAGTTTGTTCATCTTACTCCTGTCCTTCAGATTGGAGGTGACTCCAATGATGAAGAGTCTCCTCACTTGAAGCCCCTGATACTCTGTCTCCGCCCCCCATGTTGTGCGAATAATCTCACGCCGATCAAAGTTCTGAGGGGCTGACTTGATTACCAGCAACAGGAAGACATTTGCAGAAGCCTTGGCCCCCCCGCACTTGTAGGGGGCATCCAGAATCCTAGGGAAGTTTTTACAATGTCTGTAGCGAAAGTAGTCCTGTACTCTCTCAGGAAATTGTGCAAAGCGAGTGGCATTTACTCCTCGAACTTTCGCCTTGCATTTTAGGACGGGAATGGGGGACGGCAGGTCAATAGGTTCTGGCGTTTTGGTGGGTATCGTGGGTTTCACGACAGGGTCTTGATACAAGACATAGAACAGGATGATAGTGCTGACAGCTGTCAGAGCAACAGGTCCACCTTTCGGGCAGCTTCTCCTCATAGTCACCCTTCCAAGATGAACCTGCAAAAGAGAAAGGAAGGCATCAGATATGTATCTTAAGAACCACTTTCACTCAACCAAAGCCCTAATTGGCCAACGTGCTGGGCCATTCAATAACCCGTGTATGTAGAGTACACAACCTAGAAAGATACCTACATACTAACCTACGCTCACCTCTTAGTGTTAGGGGACCATCATTATGCAATTATTGTATAAAATAAATAAGTGGGCAGGTTAAATTCAGTGCACATGGTGTAAAAGCAGTCAATATATGTGGAGAAGACAGGGGTAACACAACATGGGATAGAGGGTGTTGGAGGCAATCACTGATCAGGTGTGTAACGTGGTCAACATCTTCGTGAAAGTCAGCAACTCCAAAGAGTGGGCCCACTGTTGTGGGGAGCCAGGGGATGAGCAGAGTGCACAAGGCGAGGTTCCACCAGTAGGACAAGCAATAAGTGAGGTATCTCCTCAGAGTGTTGACATTCGCCAAGCCAGAAATACTGTGAATTTGGGAATCACCACACAGGCCTAAACTGGAGTCGATACTGGAGAATTTACCGAAGCTATCTACCTGTGAGGAAAGGTCATCACCATAGGAAGACCAGATGGACAAGTGCAGAATAATGTAGAGTGACTACCTGGAACCGTATGGTGACTAAAAGAAGTGATATAGAACAGTGACAGTGCCAGATGGAACTTAGGAAAGATCCGGGACAGTCGAGACTAGAGCTGTGACTAATTAAACATAATTTTATTTCATTCTAGATAAATGTAAACAATTATTTGGTTATGAAAATACTATTACAAATCTGATTCAATAAAACAGTTCATTATTTTGAGAACTCAAGGCTTTCATGTAAACTTTTTCAATTCCAATATACTCAATTGTAAAGTCAATTCACTAGTAATTGTCCACATTGTATCCAGAATGAAATAAAATAATGTTTAATTAGTCACAGCTCTAGTCTCGACTGTCCCTGTTCTTTCCTAAGTTCCATCTAGCAATATCACTGTTCTATATATAATTGTTCTACCTCAGAGTGCCAGTGCAGTAGAGGTACCACTACCCACCTATGGGTTTTGTTGACTAAAAGAAGTAACACATGCTTAGTAGTCTGGTAATTGCCCTCTCTTTAGTTCCTTTATGTGTTTGCCGGTCTTTCGCTTTCTTTCTCTCTTCCCATTGGTTGAGGGCTCTTCGTCTGTTTTGTTGTGTTCCCTGTAACAACGTCGCTTGTCTTTGGCTAGAGTTTTGGCCAGAGGTGACTATGGTGGCTGGTGCCCACCACCCCCTCTGTGATGCAGTGCCTGAATGAGGCTTAGGCTGGATCCTCTAGGCACCGCAGCCAATCCCTACCCTTCTCTGCATACCACAACATGTCAGCCTACAGGATAAGAATAAGCTGGAAGGTACACATATGGGTGAAATATGACATCAAACTCAGCTGATCCATGGACTTGCTATCTTGGGTGTCCACCAAGAAGGTTATGTAGGTAAGAACATGAGATTTGTTAAAAGAAAGTTGTTTGATGTATGGGGAAACACAATAAGACAAAACCCCAAAACATACAAAGCCCTGGAGTGAGAAAGATACATATTCTGTCCGCCAGCATCAATGAACATAGAAAACCGCCTGAATACAAATGGCAGGTTAGTCTGAAATAGCCTCAGGTCTTGGAACTGCTAGTTGGTCCACCGTCTCATTACTCCCAGCTGACAAAGTTGTAGTTCCAAGACATATTGGTCAATTCCCTTGCACGGTTTCACGTATCCGATGGTTTCACATGTCCCACAGGCCTGAAGACCCTCACCCAGCTCAGCATTTAGCAACAAGCACCAAGGGAACTTAAAACGGCATTGTAGGATAACTCTGTGGCAATGTAGGTCTTGGAAGCAGGACCACGCTGAGCGCACACAGGTTCGAATCCCAGAACTCTGCTTGGGGGAAAAAAAGCGTGTTATTAATAACCTAACCTTCCACAATGAAACAGCGCCTAGATATCTACAGGTTATGTGCACTGTAAATAAATGCACAAATAAATAAATAAAATAAAACTGGCCAGCAGGTAAGTGTGGGAGTTATGTCAGTGTGGGAGTTAAGAATGTGGAGACGGTGTTAGGAGCATGACGGTAAGGCAGAGAAGCTGAGTTGACGGGAGAGAGCGAGAGGAGGGCGAAGGAAGGAAGCAGAAGGAGCAACAGAGAGGAAAGAGTGGGGGACAGAGGCAGAAAGCAGAGTGGTGGAGGAAGAATGGTGAAAGGTTGTGACAGGAGCAGTGGAGAAGGTAACTTGGAGAAAGGAGGGGAAAGGAGAAGAGAAGGACAATAGGGATCTTGCGAGAGGTGGCAAATCGAAGAACCATCATGAGAAATGATGGAGTCGAGACAAATGTAACATCGGGGAAGAGGAACATAGAGGTGACAGTAGAAGTGGAGAAAAGAATGAGGGGAGTGGAGGTAAAACCAAGAGAGAAGGTGAGAAGGAAGGACGTAAAAGTGACAACTGAAAGAGACAGAAACTAGATATGGGGAAGAGAGGAGAAAATAAAGGTAACAAGTGGAGGGGAAATTAAGCTTCAGAGAAGGAAGGAGAAAAATAACTGCAGGCAGATGTAAGAGGGAACCAAAGGTAGAGGGGAGTAGAAGAGGAGAAGAAGTTTAAAAAGATGAGGTGCAGGAGTGACTCACATGGGGAGTGGCAAACAGGCAATAGGGGAGGAGTACAGTAGAGAGGGTCAGACAGAGGGAGAAGAAGAAGGACAGGAGTAAGAGAGGGAAGTAATGGGAATGAGGGAAGAGGTGGAGTGTGGAGACAGAAGGCACCAGATAGACAAGACACCATCCTGACAACAACCTGCCAAGTCATTGAAGAAAGAATTGCGTAGACAATTAAATCCCATAAACTTTGAGTGACTGCGGCCAAGATGGCGTCTGTAATGAATGAGGACGCCAATCCTAGATATACTATTTTCTTTTCACCCAGAATACCCTCTCCCTGACCTCAGCTGAACCTCACTACTTGGTAATTTGAGTAATCCTTAATAAACCCACCCAGACCCTACTTCTTGACTCTGTGGTGTCTGTTATCCCAGAGCCAACACCCTCCCATCTTCCACTACTGAGTACAGGGAATCATTGGATTTCAGCAGCCATCCCCTTGCTAGACATACATATGGACTGTTGTCATGGTTTCATTTATTAGATCCTTTTTTAATTATATAGCAATCATATTACAAATGGGGGTAGCCTCACGTATGCAGTGATTTCTTTCTTTTAATACAATTTTAAAATGAAGAATAATACAAAATAATGGGTGAATCCCTGCCTAGGGATTGACATCACTTTGTTCATTCAAAATGTTTTCAATTTGCACTCTCCTTAGACCACTTCCATGCCTTCTATTCGATTTTTTACCACTATTCGTTGTTTGTCTCTCATGCTTCAACGATTGTGCTATAGTTTGTTTAGGATTTAATTTCACATTGAAACGCATTCCGTTAGATGACATGTTAGCATTAAGTTGAGGAGATTTCTTGTGGGTCATGTCTAAGGGTCAGAAGTATTCACAAGTTTTTTTTTTGAAAGTGCACCAGTTTGTATCTTGCTTCCACTCGACTTCCTGAACTTTGGGGGACAGACATTATTTTGAGTGTCAAAAGGAGGGTGCTCTCCACCGACCGCAACGATGGAGGCATCACCTTCATCATCAAGTGAGTAGGTCAAAAATTCACATAAATCAATTGAAGCGTCAGAAGATATTTCCTCGGCGGCATCTGAATTTTCTCTTGCCCTTTTCGAACATTTAAATGGTCCGTTGTTCTGTCCAGCGTCATTCGATATTTTTTTAATTTTCTGCATTTCTTTTCCAGCACGCACAAATATGTCAGATCGAGGAGGAGTCGTAAGGTTTCTGATACATTTTTTTGCTTCATTTGTCTGGGCTCTCTTGGCGGCTGGTCTCTGGTTAGAAAGTTTTGTTTGTACTTTCTTTGTATCAATTTTTGGTTGTTTATTGTTCCTCAACAATAATTGAGGGTTTGTTGCACTTTTGAAGATCCCAAATGCCAATTTATTTGTTAGATCTTGGGGTTCAAGTCCACCTGTACTCTGCACCTTTGCCTTTGCCACATTGAGGCCATGTTCGGACTGCGTTACGATGGGCGTAGAATTTGTGCCAGTGTCTATGTCACAAGATACCATTGGTGGAGCACTTACACTTGTGTGTAAAGACTCTGATGGCACTAAATTTGTTTTATATAATGACGCTGCAGTAATTGGGATTTTGGCTGGGTGAAGAAGGACCGACTTGCTGGTCTCAGCGCGACTTGGCTTGTGGACAGTATTTAACACTGTGCCAGTCGCAGGCTGTGTAATAGACTGGACAGGGCGCGCTAAAGGTTTTAATGAGTCCTCTCCCGTTGATCGCCTCATTGTCTTTACATTGTGTCTCATCCATTTTGTACATTCTATGACTGCTTCAATCAAATCAGATTTATCTCCATTCTCTTGTCCTGCAACCTCGCTTAAGCGTGATTGCCATTTTTGAGAAGTTTCTGCTTCATGGTCAAGTCTTTGGGATATATTTTGCGAGAATTTCTCCAAAGAAGAGAGCTTATTATTCATCGTTGACAGGATGGACATTTGATCGCATAATGCATCATTTAAAGATTTGTATAATTTCATAAAGGGTAAGAGGACGATCGAAGTAGCGGCAAGGATGTTGTTGTGAATTTGGATGCCGGCAGCTGTTGACAGAGAGCCCTTAGCGCTTTGATCGTGCTCAGCACCCGCCAACGTCAGTTTTACCGGGGCGCCAAGAGGGAAACTTTCATTTGGAGACTCAGAGTTACTTGGATTTACCGCCACTGTCCTCTTGTCCGCCCACTTTGAGGCATGACTATCCACACATTCAGCCAATGAGGCGAGTGTTGAATCCTTTCTCAAGGGGGAGCTTGAATGTGAGGACAGGTTGGCAACTTGCGGCGCCTTTCCATAGTTTTTTTTCTCCTGACTTTTTGGGTATTTGTGGATGTAGCTGTCGTTTAGGCGGTCTTTCATCAGCAGGAAGTCAGCTTTTAGCCTTTCTGTGAGTCGGGCTTCCCGTGCTGTAATGTCTGCTGTGAAAGAATGGCAACAGCGAGGGGTTCTCGATAAGTGATCTGTAGGCATTTTAGGAGCAGTGCCTTGCATGTTTGCACCAACTTCTGTGTCCACATCGTTAAGGACGCTGGTAGGCATTATACATCCACATTCTGTCGACTTTTGTGGAGCGCTGAGCACAGTTGTATCCACCTGTGCCAGCACCTGTGCCTGCACCTGCGATTGCGTCTGCGTCTGTGAAGCGAATGTAGTGTCGCACTCTGTTGGCTTGCCCTCATTCGACGTTACATTGTCAGCGACTGAAAATCTCAGCTCGTTTATCTTTTCGCTCTGAAATTAAGAGTCACATGTGTCTCGAGCACCACTAAGGTCTGTGTCCAGACATAACCGCTCATTTAGAGTGATTACATCGGTTGGCAAATTCATAGCCATTAGATCTGAATCAGAGATTTTGAAAGGTGATACTAGTACAAAATCACTGGCATCGATGTAGACAGAGGGAGAGGGAAGCAACGGGACCTCAGGTGTGGTAAGTTCACTGAAGTGGGGAAAATGATCAATGGTATCAGACTACGACAACGCGTGTCTGCTTTTTTCATCTTTATTTGGATTGAGGTGTAAATTCCCAAGTGCTTGTGATGTCAAGGCTGCCAGCGAAGGGACCAGGCAGCTAACAGTACAGCTGGTCACAGCAGAGTCATGAGGTTTATCACATGTTGCCGATAAACTTACCACCAATAGGGCACAATTCGCTGGCTTCCGACGATGTAGAAGGGATTTGTGGCGAGTCTGGCGACCTTGAAGACTCATGCTTGCTGCCCCAGCTGCTGTAGTTGCATGAGACATAAGTGAGACGTTTGGCGTCTTGGGGCAGACTGAACTCTTCGCCTAACTCCATGCTGCGCTCTGGCTCGGGCACGGGTTTTGAAGGCAGGCTCTGAAATTAAAGGAACAGAGTTCCAATTTTCACAAAAGATCACAGAAAGTTGCTGCAGCTCCTCACAGGACACACACTGAACAGAGTTCAGGGACAGACCGAACTCTTCGCCGAACTCCGCACCACACTCCGTGCTCGGGCATGGCTTTTGAAGGCAGGCTCTGAAATTAAAGGAACAGAGTTCCAATTTTCACAAAAGATCACGGAAAGTTGCAGCAGCTCCTCACAAGACACACAATGAACAGAGTTCTGGGGCAGACTGAACTCTTCACCAAACTCTGCGCCACGCTCGGCGCTCGGGCACGGCTTTTGAAGGCAGGCTCTGTAATTAAAGGTACAGAGTTCCAATTTTCACAAAAGATCACGGAAAGTTGCTGCAGCTCCTCACAGGACACACACTGAACAGAGTTCTGGGGCAGACTGAACTCTTCGCCGAACTCTGCAGTATATATTTTTATTTAAAGGTTGTACTGGGTCTGGATATTTCAGATAAGGTTGTTAGCATTCAGCGTGTTCAGGGCCAAAACAACTTGGAATTTCTTCTTGAATTATACATTCTGATTCTTGTGTTGTCACTGCTCTTTTGTGTATCACTTCATTGATTTGTGCCCCCACCACTTTTCCCAGAAGAGGTCACAGACATTGACCAACAGTGTCAAGAGGACAGTGAGGATCACTGTGAGCAAATGCATTTCCCTGAGTTTTGAAGTGAGGCTTGGCCCAGGGTCTGCACAGCCTAAGCCACCCCACCCCCAGTCTGCTGGAGACTCACACACTTCCCTTGTGGACCCTGATCTGTAAATAACGCAGGAGATGTTCCTCTACATGCAAACCCTGACCCAGTGCCCTCACTAAATAGATGTAACATATTAGAGTTACTGCATAGTATCCCAAAACTACTCTCCATAAGATCAGACGACGTAGCTCTGGTTGAATACATGTCTGAAGATCGCTCAGATTGGGTTACACTACATCTTAAATCAAAGTCGTCGGTGAAGACTCTGATGGAAGCAAAAGACGATTTGATGTTTTTTGGCTATGATCTTCAGGTAGCTGAAGATCAAGTTTCGGTGCAGGAGCAGTCGCTTAAAAATAAAGTAGCTCAAACATCCAACGAACAAAGTAGAGCGGACCTATGGAAACAGCTCACATCCAAGCGACCTTCGACCATAAACGGCAAACAAACTCCTTACGTCACTCACAGCAAGATCAAAATAATCATTAGCATACTGCCTGCGTCAAGGAGTTCCTTTACTTGTTGACGTCATGGAATACCAGAGGCTTTGTACCTTTGTTTCACGAAAAATGGCAGTTATCGGACCAAAACTCTATACTCTGCTTTCAAGAAACATGGCTTTGTGAAACCCCTATTTGTGACGGCTACACAGTCTTCCTAAATCCTGCAGGGAAGAACTTGTTTGGACATCCCTTCTCTGGGTTGATCATGATGATTCAAAACAGCTGCAACTGGAAAGTGGTATCTTCTAATAATCCAAATACGTTTGTTCAAGCTACTACTCTACAATCGAGTATTTCAGGTTCTTTCAAACAACAACTGCTTCTAATAATTAACATACATTGGAACCCGGAAATGATTCCTCAAGTTAAATTCATCTCAGCCGTAACTGCTTTGATTGATGACTGTCTGTTATCATTTGACGACCCTGAGATAATGGTATATGGTTACTTAAACTATTCATGGTTTAACAACTTAACGGAGACGTGAAAAATTAAGAGCTTAAATGGTGCCGCCCAGGCAAAGGACAGAGGTGAACGTTGGACACACGAGCTAGCCTTGAGAGATTGTTCAAGGTTGAATGGCTGTACCAGAGGAGATATTCCACCGGCGCACACATGGCAGCGAGGAGACAGTACTAAAACCCTAGACTATGGGCCTGATCACGACTTTGGCGGTAACGCCGGTGGGATTACCGCTGGTGGTATTAGCCCTATTGCCGAACTCCCTGGCGCTAATAGCGCCAGATCACGAGTTTGGCAGTAATGTAATTCCCCATTGAGCCCATTCGGGAATGCCCCACTCCCCATTGGGCTCAATGGGGAAAATTCACGCTCTTACCGCTGGCGGATTTCCCGCCGGCGGTAATAGCGCAAATTTTCCGTGGATTTCCTCCCAGCCAAGAGCTGGGGCGAAATCCGCCGAAGTCCTGATTTGGCGGACCCTTAAATCCGGGGGTAATAGCGCGACCGCCGGATTTAAGGGTTACCGCCAAAGTCGTGATGAGGCCCTATGTCTGGGCTTCAAGAAACATATTGGACAGAAACACAAACCTTTCTGTAATAAGGACTACTAAAAGTGATCATGATGCTTTGTCCCTGTCTTGGTTGGGACCTGCATATCCGCATCAAGTGAGATATACTGAAAACCTCACCACAAACAATCGTGCGAACAGAGTGCAAATAAGTGCAACCCCGCTAAGTAAAATAACATCCACCTTTGTTCTTGCCAATGGTGATACCGCAAATGTCAACTATACTCCACTGTTGTAGCAATTCACAGTGGTGAAAAAAGAACTATAATGGAGATATCATTAAACAGAAACATCCCTTCAGCCTCGCAGTAAGTGAAGCAAAGAAAGCTCATCGGAATGACTTAAGGCTTCTGAAAAGATCCCAATCTGGGAATTACATTGCTATGATAAAAAATCGGCGTCTCCGTTACCGAAATTGGTTAAAGTCATTAAGTGTTATTTGTGACCAAGAACAAGCAGAAAAGATGCTACAATTCATCATACAAAAAGATAGCAGACACATCTGGGAAATTATAAATAGTGGCTCCCTAAAACTTGCCTACACAATGTCAAATGGAGTGAATAGTGCCAAATGGGTTGAGCATTTCACCATGATATTCGACGACCAGGGATGCTCTACTGTTCCCTCACAAACTGTAATCACAGCAAGGTGGAATGTCATTGAATCACAAGAGGACATCGAATGGGCTATTCATAAATGAAAGAACTCGAGAACAGCTGGCCCTGATGGGATTTCAAATGTGATGCTCAAATCCAATTGCTCCTTGTGGGCAAGTTTCATTGCGGCCCTCTTCCAAATAATTGCTACAAAGAGGGTCTTGCCTGAGTCATGGACGAGTGCAGTTGTGGTACCAATATTCAAGAAGGGCAATCGTGACGATCCTTCCAACTGTCGCCCGATTGCCCTCCTTGACCCCATGGGGAAGGTCTTTGCATCGTTTCTCCAGAAACGCCTTACGAGCTGGGATGAAGAGGCAGGAGTGGTGGATGTATGCCAAACTGGTTTCACCAAAGGTGTTGGTGTGGAGTTAAATTTGCTCCTCTTGAACATTACTAAACTGGATGCTATAAAGCAGCAAAAAAAGCTTTTTGTTGCCTTTATAGATCTGCGACAAGCTTTTGACTGTATAAACCGGCAAATACTGTGGTCCAAACTCCAAGCTTGGAGCTGCCCCAGTGATCTTTTGCAACCATTAATAGCCCTACATACCAACACTTCAATTCGTGTGCGTTTAAACGGAAAAGGTGACCTATCTGAGGAAATTCTGACAAAGAGAGGAGTGAATCAGGGCTGCCCACTTGCAGCATTATTGTTTAAACTGTTCATCTCTGATCTGCCAATCGCCTGTTACGATCTTTGCCTGTTACGAGCTTTGACACTCTCCTCCCTGATGGCTACAAGATCCTCTCAGCACCCAGATCCTCCCGGTCCGGTGCAGAGGTAGCCCTGATCTTTCCTGAGTGGATTCCTGCCTCTACCATTCCCACTCAGACCTACTTCTCTTTTGAATGCCTTGTCTGTAGACTTTCTCTCTCGCCTACCCATTCTCTTTCTGTGGTTACCATCTACCGGCCTCCTGGTCAAATCACCTCATTTCTCTCTGAGTGGGCAGACCTCGCCTCCTCCCTCCTGGCCTCTACCACTCAACTCCTCCTCCTCTGTGACCTAAATATACATTTAGACTCTCCTTGCTCCTCCTCTGTACTCTTTCGTGACCTCTGCGACTCCCTCTCCCTGTCCATCCTCCCCTCTGGCCCGACTCACTCTGCAGGGCACACACTCCATGTCTTGATCTCCTCCGACCTCCCCCTCTCCATCCCTCTGACCACTTCTCTCTCCTGGAGCGATCACTCCCTCCTCTCATCTCATCTCTCCCTCTCTTCCCCCCAAGCCAAGCCAACCCCAACACTGCCACCTACCTTCTCGGAAATCCAGCCCATGAAGCGTGTGTCAGTTGAGGCTTTTGCCACCACTTTCTCTGCCCCCCCACCTTTGGCTGTCTCTCATCCTGATACAGCCTTGTCTCTGCTCTACTCTTCAATTTCTGATACACTTGATGTTCTTGCCCCTGTCATGAGGATCCATTTGAAGTCCAAAGTCAAGTGCAATTCCTGGTATGACTCTGACCTAGCTACACTTAAACGTATGTGTAGGGCAGCTGAGAGGAAATGGAGGATTTCCTGTTCATCCTCTGACAAACTGGCCTGTCGCCTGCTACAAAGGCAATACCGACTCTCTGTCCTCACCAAGAAGAGAGTCCACATTCAAGCTCGTGTCTCTGCGGCATCTAACAACTCGGCTGAACTCTTTAAAATCTGCAAGGAGCTGGCCAACCGTGCTGCAATCTCTACCCCTCCTGTTGCCTCCCAGGCTCTTTGCAATGCCCTTGCCTCTCACTTCATTTCAAAAACCCAGGAGATGTCCACCCTCTCCACACACACTCTTCCTCTTCCCTCTCCATCTGTGCTTGCTGACCTTCCTTTAGCCACCCTCCCACCATCCTTGTCGTCCTTTCCTCTTTTCACCCCTGATGAGGTTGCTAGACAAGTCCGATCTATGAAAGCCTCTTCAAAACAGGTTCATCCCTGTTCCTCTAAAACCATCAAGGACCGCATTGACACCCTCGCTCTGGCCCTTGCTGATTTTTGCAACCACTCCTTTGTCTCTGGATCCTTCCCCTCCCCGCTGAAGCACTCTTTTGTTCATCCTCTTCTCAAGAAACCCACATCTGATCCTTCTTGTCCAGCTAACTATCGCCCAATTTCCATTACTCCCTTTCTTGGCAAACTCCTGGAAAAGTTGGCCATCTCTCAGTTTAACCTTCATTCCAATTCTGTTGGCTGTCTCCATGACCACCAGTCTGGCTTCAGAGCTGCCAGAAGCACGGAAACTGCTCACCTAAACATCTGTGAAGATCTGCTCACCAACCTTGACTCTAACATTCCCTCCTCATCCTCCTCGATCTCCTCGATCTCTCTTCTGCCTTCGACACGGTCAACCATACCATCCTGCTCAACTGTCTCCGTGAAAACATGGGTATCACTGATCAGGCTCTGGCCTGGCTGACCTCTTTCCTCCCAGATCAACCCTCCCAGGTCCAACTTGGGTCCTTCCTTTCATCTATCTTCCTCTCTACTTGTGGTGTTCCCCAGGGGTCTCACCTCTCGCCCTGGCGTTTCAACCAATACCTGGCAACTCTCGCTCACTGCATTGCCATTTTCTGCTCAAATTTCCAGTGCTACGCTGACAACACTCAACTCATTTTCAGGCTGCCCTCTGCCACCTCCTCTCCCTCTCTCATCTCTGATTGCCTAACTGCCATTCAAGATTGGTGTGCCGCCAATGATCTTTGTCTGAATGCCAGCAAGACGGAGATCCTCCGCATCGGCACACCTTCACCATCCTTTCCCCTCACTCTCTGGCCGGCCTCCCTTGGCTAAGAACCTCGGGGTCATCTTTGAATCCACCCTTTCCCTCTCTGCCCACATCTCTGAGGTCTCTAAAAAGTCAAATTTCCGACTGCACCTCCTCAGAGGTACTCTGCCTTTCCTCTCCTTCCCCCAGAAGCTCATGGTATCTCAAGCTCAGGTTCTCTCTACCTTGGACTATTGTAACAGCCTCTTTCTAAATCTACCTGCCTCTACTCTCCGCCCTCTGCAACTAATCCAGAACAGGACTGCAAGACTTGTCCTTGGCCTCAAGCCCTGGGATCGTATCTCTCCAGCTCTGAAATCTCTTCACTGGCTCCCAGTGGATGCAAGGATTAAATTCAAAACCCTCTGCATTGTCCACAGGGCTTTCTGGGGCCTGGGTCCAAAATATCTTCAGCTATCCCTCTGAAAATACCTCCCCTCTCGAGCTCTTTGCTCCTCTACCTCCAACTCACTCAGGGTCAGTCGTTTTTCTAAGAAACGAACTGGGGGTAGATCTCTGACTTCGGCTGGGGCCTCCCTCTGGAACAGCCTCCCTGCCACTCTGAAACTTGAGGAGAACCATATCCGGTTCCGGAAGCACCTCAAGACCTTTCTCTTTTCTTCTGCCTTCACTCCCCCTCTCCCCTGCTGATCTGTCTCTCTCTTGGCACCGTGCACCTGGCCACCCTCTGTCTTTTGGGCCCAGGTACCTGCTCATCCTGTCACCCTCCCGCACTGCCTCCGGGCCACCCCTTGCACTGGGGTCTGTATCTGTACCCATACAGCCCCCTTCTTTTCTTCCTGCACTTATCGGCCCTACCCTGTCTGCTTCCTTAAACCTAGCACTTACAAATTGCTGGCTGCATTACCACTGTTTGTTGCCTTTATTATTTATTTATTGTTATGTATCTCTTTCTCCTCTGCTTCGCACTTTCCACCTCTCCCCCCTTCCATGCACTTTTCCCCTCCCTCCTCTCCCATGCACTTGCGCGTTCTTAATGTCACTGGGCCTAGTAAGATCGCTGTTTTGTTCTCCCCTGTTCCCCTCCCTTGCCTTGTCGCTCTCTGAACAATTTGTGTACGAGCGCGATAGAAATAAAATATCAATCAATCAATCAATCAATTGCCCTGAATGAGCCAAGGACTTTCCCTCCAATAATGAATGGTCAACAATTAAGCTCGGTTATTTATGCATACAACATTGTGCTTCTGGACACAACCCAAATTGGGCTTCAAAGATTGCTTACTGCCCTTCAAAGATATTGTGAGACAAACGACCTTCTAATTAACATCACGAAATCGAAGATGATGACGTTGGGCTCTACAAACAACAAGTGAAATAACAAATTTGTCTGGCATTTAAACAACGAACCACTGGAGCTTACAAACAGCATATGCTATTTGGGAGTATTGTTTAACACTACAGTACGAGAGTGGGAGTGGACACAAGATCTATCTGCTTGTATGCTGACGTTCGCCATACAAGGGGCCAAATTGCATGCCACTTATGGTAAATTCACTCTTAAATCAGCATTGATATTCTATCTTCCAAAACTTGTTCCTGTAATTTCATTTGGCAGCGAAGCAGGTTGGAACATTTCCTACGACATTTGGTCCAAATTAGAAGGGAAATTTTGACGTAAGGTGCTGAGACTACCTTCAAATATCTCAATATCAGCCAACCGCTATAAGTTATGTATTGAGTCGCTATATGGCACCGTTTTATGGAAAGCTATATCCGCTCTCCGCATCTGGTGCGAGACCCTGTGAAATATTAAATGTAAAATCAAACCATCCAACGGCTGACATGTTGGACAGCTGAGAAGCAAAATTGCTACATATAATGAAAGAGGCCGGAGTATCATTGGACTTGTTATTGAAAACACCACAAAATGCACACAAAAAAAAGCGCCAAATAAGCTGGATCCTGAACGATGAGTCTTGTAAAAAACTAGCATCATCGCTAGATTTTGGACTTGGAATGCATAAACTCAACGCAACTCCAAAATACTTAACCAAATTTCCTTCACACATTCATCGTGATAAATTCACGAGCCTACGCCTTAATCTATACAAGACAAAAGAGACCCGCTTATCATTAACAATCAATGTCATTTTTGTAATCAATCAAAAGAATCTGTTAAACACCTAGTGATCGAATGTGTTGATATTTCCTCCCAGCGGTCATTGCACCTCTCATACCTTTCTCCACAAAATGAGAATATGGAGGAATGGTGGAGTTATTTGATTGCAGGCACCAATACTCGAATGATTTGCGCTGTAATCAATTTTATGGACGCTCTAATGTTCACCAATTAATCATTAGGGACCACATGATGTTTAATTTCATGGATAGCAACGTAAAGTTTGTCTTTTTTTGTACTAAACTAATGTTAGCTAATTAAAAAAAAAAATATATATATATATACATACATATATTACATGGACGCAGTAGCGTCCATGTAGTTATGGTTAAGTTGGTGTTTCTATAGGAAGAGCATTTTTTGGGTGGCTTATAACTTCGCTCCCTCTTGATGAATCCTCACCAAACTTTGCAAAAAAAGTATATGGCCCAAACTGAATTTTTTTGCAAAGTTTGGAGAGGTTTGGCCCGGGGGGGCAAAGTTATAGGGGGAGTCCCAAAACTTTTGTTTTTCCCATAGACATAATGGGAAAAAACTTTGCGCACGCCTACAGCCCAAACCGCTGGACGGATTTACACCAAATTTGCGGCAGGAGCGAGAATTTGGTCCCGAAAGCGTGCTTTTGCAAATTAGGTGTAAATCCGTCCAGTAGTTTTTTTTTAAAATGACCAAAATGTAAGGCAAAACAATTAGTGATATCTCAATTTGCTCCGCGGACGGACTTCCCGGTTCACTCTGCGGACAGTGCCCTGATTGGCCGAGCGGCTTGCGTGATGTGCGCGGACATGCGACGTGTTCGCTGATTGGATGGCGTGGTGCGTGATGCGCATCAGATTTTCTGTGGCGCCCGCCATCTTGCATTCACCGACGACTGCGGACAGCGCAGTGAAACTTGGATTAAAAATTGTATTTAGTGGAGTGTGTTGGTGTGTAAGAGTGTTTGGGGAGGGTGGGGGAGCATGAGATAGGTTCAATGTTCTGTTTTTTTTATGTGCTGGACACTTTTGTTGTGTTCGATTTGTCTGCGGACAACACGGCTGTTCTGAAATTTTCTATATAAACTAAATGGTGGGGTGTTCTGAGGACGGATTATGTGTCCGTTTTGTTCGCAAGCAAGCTAAAATTGAGCTAAGAACACTCGCGGTGTCCTTAAATGTTCGTACAAAATGGGGGTGTCCTGAGGACGCTGTCCGTATTGTGCTCTGGCAAGTTGAATGTGTTCTAAGAACACTCGCGGTGTCCTCAAATGCTCTGATTACTTACCGGTAATCTTCATTACTCCTAGTCCTACTCTTCCTCATCACAGTACTGACGACCCTCCTCACCCTCCCTGCGGGGAAGGTCCCATGCTCCGGCTTGGTAATATGAAAATGAGTGATGTGGATGTGGGGGAGGAGTTATAGGAATTTAAAGAAATAGAAGAAGGTCCTGTGTCGGAGGCAGGGGCCTCATGAAGTAAGTACTGGGACGAGGAAGAGTGGACATTGAGGTAATGTTTGCAATTAAACAAAATGGGGGTGTTCTGAGAACGGTGTTCGTATTGTTCGTTGTCAGGTTGAAAGTGTTCTAAGAACCCTCCTTATGTCCGTTGACATTACAATTTCCTATGGGCCTTACCCGACTTTTTGTCCACTAAACAAATGATAAATGAGGCTGCTGTGCGCCGACATTATGTGATAATCCTATCACTTGCCCCATCGGCCTGGCTGTCCTGCTTTTGCAACGCTAGATCATATCTCCCGCCCCTAAGCCTGACATTATCAAAGCATTCATATTCCCCATCTCTCTCCGTGATGTTACAGGGTGCGTAGCCAAATGCGCCCAGTCGTCTCCAGTCCTACGCGACTTTATACAGAACCCGGAAAACAACACAGATCATCTCAAAACACAGCGCGCCACAATTCGGAATCTGAAACTGTGATTTAAAAGCAAACAGCAAGATTGTACATTTCGTAAAGTACCTTTATTTGACATCAAATGTTTAGAAAATATTCAGCGATTTGCATTTGTCTTTGCCGTCGATCCGCAAAAGTTCATCTTCAGTCAGGCGCTGTTCCTTTGTGGTACACAGGGTGTTGGTTTATGACAAAAGAAGCACTATGGTCGCACTGATAATCGGAAGGCTGTTCCAACAACGAGGCATTAGACCACCATAATGGTTGGTATGTTGCTTCTAGCCGCTACTACCGCGTAAGGGCATATTGGTCCTTAGCGATTGTCCCATAAAATGGTGAGGGTCATGAAGTTGTTTAGAAGTAGCTGCACCTGGCAGTTGAAAAATCCGTCGGGTGGGGTCTGAAAATCGTGGCATTCACAGTAGGGAAGGATGTACCTGTTTTAAAAACATAAATCATGAGCCGATCTTCATTTAAAATATTAATTTCATTTATTAGGGCGTGAAACTATTTGCTAGCGAAGATAGTGCATCAGAGTATTTTAACTTATTCCCACTAACCCACCCTCTCTCCTCTGCCTTTTTCAGAGCCGTCTGAGCGCCAGGGGACCACTTCGGCAGTGATAGTGCGCGGTACAAAACAATATGCCACATTGAGCAAACAAGTACAACTTAACCGGGCTTTAACGCCACGCTATTGTTATTATATTCCGGTATAAAATAATCTAAAGGGTTACTTACATTATATTGGCATTTTCTATTGTCTACGCGTAATGCAGTCCCTAAATATACTCCGTCTGTGCCAACAATCTTTCTCATAGTGATATAATATATAAAAGCGGTTTAGTTTCAGAAATTTCATCCTTATCGTCTCTTACGTTTTTGCACCCCTCCTTCAAAAGAAGTCTTTTGGCATGATCCCTGTCTTTCAAGGTCAAAAAACAATAGAACCTTATAGTGCGAGTCGCAGGCCACTCCGCGAGCAAAAAATGGAAGCAGCTGACCTTCACTGTGAACGAGCATAAATTCTTACTTTGCAACATTCTGTGTAAAGCCATCCCTGAGAAATTGCTTTTTACACTCCATCTTTGTATATTGTCTGCGTGCTAATGAAAAAAGTTTGTTAAAGGGAGTTTATCGTCAACTTTCGCTACTAAAAACCTATGAAATTCAGTAAAAAAACTTTGTTATCGGGACGTTATCGTTAAGTTGCGCTACTAAAAACCTATGAAATTCAGTAAAAAAACTTTGTTTACGGGACGTTATGGTTAAGTTGCGCAACTAAAAACCTATGAAATTCAATGAAAACCTTTGTTAAAGGGACGTTATGGTTCCAAGTAAAACCGAAAAACCCCTGAAATTCGCCAGTTATGGTAAGCTAAGCAACCATAACTCGCGCCACCACCGTGCACTGCTAAGCCTAACACCCAGGGCATAACTTGGAACCATAACGTCCCTTTAACAAAGTTTTTTCACTGAATTTCATAGGTTTTTAGTTGCGCAACTTAACCATAATGTCCCGTTAACAAAGTTTTTCTACTGAATATATATATATATATATACACGTTTCTTAACTTTTCTAGCAATATAGTTAAAAGTCACTAAAACCTTAAAAATAATCTTTTAAAAAAACAGCTGTTTCCCACCCAAATACAGTGCCTTTTAAATTGATGTTTTAATAATACTTGCAAATGTTACATAAGTCAACAGCCACATATACAATTCAAGCTTTACATAAACAAACGTTATACTTCCTTACCATGGATAAAACCGAATTATTTTTTTTCCCCAAAAACATATGGAGGCCATAGAGTAGAAGAGGACATTATAAAGGCAAAAACACTGGGAAAAACCATCTTCGCACAGGTGGAAAACAAACACCTGTGTAATGAAAAGGGGGACAGGACACATTAACTGGGACCTTCAAATGTATAAGGCCATTACCTCTTTGTGTGTGGCTGTGTTCGTGTTATGGCTAGGGGAAGTAGCAAGTCCAAGACTTTCAGAAACCGCTTGTGCAGTCTAGGGGGCCTCTTCATTTTGAACCCGTATTGGGGAGGGGGGGAGGAGGGAGCCGAGCGAAGCCTATTTCTGCACTGGAGGGATCTGTCTGGATCCACCCATCCTGTTCTGATGCATCAAGTGATGCCAGTGTCACCAGTTTCTTGCGGTAAATTCACTATAGCATGGGGGTCATTACAGCTTTGGTAGTGTGTAAACACACCCCAGCAATTCCATTACCACCATTGTTTTGTCAGCGATTTTTACCGCCAAAGAGGGAGAAGTAGGTGCTGGAGGTAAAAGTCTCACCTTCAATTCTAAAAATGGGAGGACTCGGCACGGGCGGAATTAGCACTCGTGGTAAAGCCGTCGAATTCCCTCTGGTGCCCTACGGAATTAGCAAATGGGTATTTACACCTCCATGTCGCCATTCGTAAATGTCTTCAAAGCTGCCGGGCGGACTGAGTCTGACTGTATGTTTGTAGAAATACCGCGAGAATAACGCCCCCCCCCACCTCGAAGTGACATCACAGGAAGCAATGGAACACAACCTTTCACCCCTTGACAAACAGGAAGGGACATCACATATCGTTCCTAAGTACACTACGAAAAATATGGTTGCAATATCACTATAATGTCATATACATTTCATAGAAGAATGGATCACCATATGTATCGTTAATATCAGTGTGTATAGGAGCATATTACCAAATTACTGTGAATGCAAGCAGACGTCCAAGGCCAACTGATAATAATAATATGTTATTATATAGCACTTACGATTCAGTGTTTCATATAGATCAAATATACATACAATATCACCCAACCTATGTTGGTACTCATTTATCGACCTCAGAAGGCTGAAAGGCTGGGTTGGGGTGTTTAAGAACAGGCTAAATCAGAGACTCACTACCTGAAGTGTGCATGGAAATAAACCTTTATGAGTCTAGCAATTATTGGATAGAATTCCAGAAAGACAAATTATGTGTTATTCCTATTCTTTCTTATTTAGGGTCACTGCTCAAAGTGATACACTTGTGGATCCCCGTTTTTTTTTTAAGAGGCCTAAACAAGAAAGTCTGACACTCCAAAAATAAAAAGCCACATGACACTGACCACAGCCCAGGAGCATACATTTAAAGAAAAAAAAAGTTTAAAAAAAACTTTATGCATCATACTTAGTCTGGTTTGGGCCATGGGCGTTCCTAAAATCATTTTAGTTTTTGAGCAGACCAGCCATTCTAAGCACATGTAGCACAAGGGGCGTCTTCTGATCCTCCTAATTTAGTATGTTGGATGTTCACAAAAGAGAGCATCCCACAGGACAGGGCATCAGCATTCTTAGTTGAGGAATGGCTTCCGCCTCCCAGCTCTCCCCCACCCAACATCCGGCGTCCCCAGGTGAGAAGGTGAGTCCCCCTAAGCCCCTTTAAAATCTCGGGCATTGCCTTTTACTGCCTTTTACCGCCCCCCAGGCCCTCCATGCTGCCTTGAATTCCCTCTCCTGCTCTTTCCGTCCCAAAAGCTCGCCTCCCAGCCCTCCCCAACCCGTGATTGGTTGCCTGTATCAGGCACTGGGGAGAATGCTCGTTGCACCGGGGGATCATGCCTTTAACATCCAGCGTCCCCAGATGAGCCTTCCTGAGGCCCTTTAAAATCTTGGCCCTTGCCTTTTACTGCTCCCAAGGCCCGCGTGCTGCCTTGCATCCCTGGCTCCCTCTCCTGCTCTTTCCGTCCCATAAGCCTGGATCCCTGCCCTCCCCCACCTGTGATTGGTTGCCTGTATCAGGCAATGGGGAGTATGCTCGCTACACTGGGGAATCATACCTTTAACATCCGGCATCCGCAGGTGAGCCGGTGAGCCTTCCTGAGGCCCTTTAAAACCTTGGGCCTTGCCTTTTACTGCCCACAGGCCCCGTGTGCTGCCTTACAACCCCGGCTCCCTTTCCTGCTCTTTCCGTCCCAAAAGCTCGCCTTCCAGCCCTCCCCAACCCGTGATTGGTCGCTTGTATCAGGCAAAGGGGAGCATACTCGCTGCACCGGGGGATCATGCCTTTAACATCTGGCGTCCCCAGGTGAGCAGGTGAGCCTTCCTGAGGCCCTTTAAAATCTTGGGCCTTGCCGTTTACTGCCCCAAGTTGGGCCTTGCATCCCTGGCTCCCTCTCCTGCTCTTTCTGTCCCAAAAGCCCGCCTCCCAGCCATCCCGCCACCGTGACTCTTTAGTTCCCTGGCCTTAACGGTTCCTCCAAGGGCAGCCCTCTGCCCGTTACAGCCCCTGCAGCTAAGGGCCCGAGGCAAAGGGCGGCCCCAATATTGGTGGCTCCAAGATGTGTCAGCAGGGGAAGCCAGTGAAGCCAGCAGCTAACAGACACCAATAAAAACTGTAAGTCTGGCATGGGTGGGGTGTAGAGCAATTATTCTACTCCAGAAAGCCCCCACCACTCTATCTTACCTTCCCATAACACACCAGGCATAATTGGAAAGAATTGTGACCACCAGCTTGAACCTATTCTTGACAGGATTGTAGACATTGCCTTGCAATATATACTTACATGCTTGTCAAGGTCAACAAGCACCACACTTAGATGACATTGTGAACACTAGCCTGCGTCGCATCCTGATAGAACTGTGAATGTTAGCAGGTGCTACACTTAGATGGAATTATGAAGACTACCAAGTGCAACACATAAAAGGAATTGAGAATGTTTGCATGTCCCAAACTTGGGTAGAATAGTGTACATTGGCCTGCGTTACATCTGGATGGGATTGTGAATGTTAGCATCTGCCACACTTAGATGGAACTTGAATGTTAGCATATGCCACACTTATAATTGTGAACATTAGCCTGCACTGTATCTAGATTGGATTGTGATTGTTAGCATCTGCCACACCTAGATGGAACTTGAATGTTAGCATGTGCCACACTTAGAATTGAGAACATTAGCCTGAGCCGTATCTAGATAGGATTGTGAATGTTAGCGTCTGCCACACCTAGCTGGAACTTGAATGTTAGCATGTGCCAAACTTAGAATTGAGAACATTAGCCCACGCCGTATCTAAATAGGACTGTGAATGTTAGCATCTGCCACACCTAGATGGAACTTGAATGTTAGCATATGCCATACTTAGAATTGAGAATATTAGCCTGCGCTGTATCTAGATAGGATTGCAAATGTTAGCATCTGCCACACCTAGATGGAACTTGAATGTTAGTATAACCCACTAACCAATATAAGCTCAAACCCTCTGCATACCTATCTCACTCAAAAACTCACACGACCATCTCTCGCACAACAAGCTGCATGCACTTCACCACACCGCAACAACATATAAGCCGCACCAACAGCACACGTGGACTGACACCAATCCAATACTCTCACCATAGGTCAGCACCCGGTGTATACCGAGTTGAAGCTGCCAGCAGTACACCACTCCTCTCACTATGCTACTCCCTCTTCACCTTACTAACCCATCCCACCTTCTCGTTCACAGATCCGCCAGAGCACCTGGGGTACAATTCTGTTGGTGACGGTGCACGGTACAAATACCTTTAACATAACATAACATCTAGCACACATGCAAACAGTGCTGGAAATGGAGAAAATGTACTCAGAGAACCCTCTCGACCTGGGAGGGGTGGGGCCGTGCGGAGGATGGGGTGGTCTGAGGGCCGTGGCCCCAGGCTATTTCACACAATGCAGTATCTCTTCATAGAACCCAATCCTGATGATTTGCATAAAACCAAAGAGCATTATGGGAACATAAAAATGTCCACAATTTTAGATGTGAACCATGTTTTATAGTGATTCAGCTCAACGGGGAGAAATCCGAGGTAATGATCATCGGCCCTCTGGCTCAGAGTCAGACGTGGAGCTCGGATTTCTGGCCCCCAAGCTTGGGGAACATGCCAGTGCCTGTAGATTCTTTGAAATTTCTTGGCGTAATAATTTCCTCCACTTTGGCGAATGAGTTAAAGATTAGCATGATCTATAAATCCAGTTTTTTCAAGCTTCAAATGCTCAGAAAGTTGACTCCTTTCTTACCTGTGCCCTAGAGGGTCTTGTGACTGAATTCTAAGGTGGCCTTGATTACTGCAACGCCGTTTTCTTCAGCCAGCTTAAATGTCACATTCGTGGGCTCCAGATCTTGCAGAATTCAGCTGCTGGTCTGGTTGTGGGTCTACGGAAATGTTCTCATGCTTCGCCTATCTTGGCTTGGCTCCACTGGTAGCCTGTCGAGTTCAGAATTAAGTTTAAGTTTCTTTTCCTGACTCATCCTGCGTGCCACAGACAAGGTGTGGTTTTTCTTCAGGAGAAGATCTCCGCCTACACCTCAGGTAGGGCTCTCGGTTTTGCGAAACCTGGTCTTCTCGTGGTTCCCAAATTTAGGAAGGACACTGTTGGTAGCCGACCTATTCCGTTGCTGCCCCCCGTTTGTGGAACTCTTTCCCTCTCTCTCTCAGGATAACAGGATTTTTCTTCTTGTTTAAAACCTTCCTATTCCCGAAAGAACTTGTTTCAGGCTCTTGGTCCCTGAGTTGAAGGTCTGCTCTGTCAAACACCAGGATACCTATGGGCGATAGCGCGTTTCAGAAATTACCCTAACATAGCATTCACTAAGAAACCCTGAGCGAATAATGGACGTTCGGCTCTGCAGGTTTGATTAGTTACAATATTCACCCTAAGAAAACAATGGGCCTCATTACAAGTTAACCGGTCCAGATTCAACGGTGCCAGTAAAACCGTACCGGCATCGTTTCCGGACCGGCTAACTACTGCTAAGTTCTGCAGCCGGTGGTGTTAGACCCGCAAGGTCTGACCTGGCGGGCGTAACGCCACTGGCCGCAGACGGATGTGGAAACACCGGCACCACTTCCACATGGTGCCAGTGTTTCCACAGCCCCCATTCCCATGGGACTCCATGCGAATGGGGAGTAACGGAATGCTGGCTCTGGAATTACCGGAACACCAGGGCTGTAATGCCTCGGTAATTATGGCAATTCCGGAGCCGGTAATTCGTTCCAGGTCTGGCAGTAACCTGCTGGTTTTTCCGGCTCGGTTACCGCCGGACTTGGAATGAGGCCCAATAATGTCTGTACATTGCAGGGCATATGTACCAGTTTGAACAACTGCTAAAAGTATGTGAGGCTTTGGCTGTTTCTGTATTCAGTTTCCCATGCTGCGTTTACTGAAAGTGTCTGCTCGTTGCTTGTGCATGGTGATAACTCAGCTTCAGGACAGGTCTTGCAGGGAGGATCCTGTTCTGAAGCCGAGGTATCACACGCACAAGCAACCCGGTGAAGTGTGGGTTGCACGACCGTGCATAAACGTGGCCGTCAAGACTTCCTGCGCTGCAGGCACCCAAAGCCTGCATCCCTCCAAATGACTGCCAGCACTCCTTAGCCTCAGGAAAGCCGTTATTTGCAGTACCGACACGAACAAATCGTGAAAACTTAAACAGGCACGGGAGATTTGTTTTTATAACTAAGTTAGTTTGGGATTTCTCAGCAAAAGGAGGCCATGGTTTGGAAAAGAATGATCTTTTCAGGATTAAGCAAAGCATAAAGAAACTAAAACCCCTGTTTGGCTTTTAGCCACACATGTCTTCCACTCAGGACCCCTCTTCCGGGGAAATGCACAGTGTGGGCGTTAAGGGAATTTGGCTTTGGGTCACCTGACTGACTCCCAACTGATAGTCATCATTAACAGGTCATCAGGCGAGAGTGGCCGACTTTTAAAGGAGGTCGCACTGTCACCCTTATCAACCAGTTTATGATGGAGGAAATGGCAGATGTTTAATTAGGAAATGATATGATATGGCATTTATAACGAGCCTATACACAAGTGTTTCAAGGCGCGACCCCTCATTCGGGGATGAGGTGGAAGAAGAGAAAGTGGGGGGATGAGAAGTGGAATAATGCTACTGGGGGAGTTCTGGGTGAGGGGATAGACATGGGGTGTAGCAGGAGAGGTAGGCTCAAGGGTGAGAACCCCCCCCCCTGAGATGCATGAACAGGGAGAGGTGCTTTGTTATACTCATTAGCTAAAATATGTATCTAATATTGAAATACATTACAAATAGGTAAGCTACCAGGTTGTGATCAAGTTCTATTTATATATTTTGATTTGCACTAGTCAGTAGGACGACCAGGGGAAGTTGATCAATGTATATGACAGCCCTCTATGGACGATGAAAAGACATAGAACCTGGTATGCCGTGCTCCACTGGACCTTCAATAGGATTCCGTAGAACCTGGTATGTCATGCTCCCCTGGACCTTCAATAGGATTCCATAGAACCTGGTATGCCATGCTCACCTGGATCTTCAATAGGATTCCATAGAACCTGGTATGCCATGCTCTCCTGGGCCTTCAATATGATTCCATAGAGCCTGGTATGCCATGCTCCCCTGGACCTTCAATAGGATTCCATAGAACCTGGTATGCCATGATCCCCTGGACCTTCAATGGGATTCCATAGAACCTGGTATGCCATGCTCTCCTGGACCTTCAATATGATTCCATAGAGCCTGGTATGCCATGCTCCCCTGGACCTTCAATAGGATTCCATAGAACCTGGTATGCCATGATCCCCTGGACCTTCAATAGGATTCCATAGAACCTGGTATGGCATGCTCCCGAGGACCCTCAATAGGATTCCTTCCTGGCAGCAAGGCCCTTGTCCGAATGGGAAACACTTGCAAAACAAAGGGCTTTGCTGTGAGTTAGACAGATGCCTGAAGTGAAATACTGCATGCAGTAATTACTCTTACCTCATGTGGTATTTCTGGAAATGCACCGAATTACACAAAAACCACCAGGTATTTCTGGAAAGCCACATGCATTATTTTTCAATTAAAAAAATCCTTTCTCCCTAATTTTGAGTGAAAGTGAAAAACAAAGCGGATTCTGGAAAACACAGGTGATGTCCTCATATCACTGGATATCACTGGAATCTTAGACTCATATTAAAGAACAAAACAGGGGAGAGGGGATCTGGGAAACTCTCTACCAGCACTAACACAGCCCATTGACTTGTTCTTGGGTGGATGGCCCCTGGGAGAGTCTCAACCAAGTCTTTAGCTCACTGTTCGTTTCACAGAGAAGAAATATCCCCACATATCAGTCTTTGTCCTGCCCAGGGGCAGTCCAGCACCGAAATGCTGTGCAATTCTCTGAACAAGAGTACCATAGCAACTCCATACACGTGTTTCAACCTAGTTGGGCATCATCAGTGAGGTGAAGCTGTGTCTCTCTAAGAGCAGTGAGCAAGGGGTCCACGTCTGGAGTCCCCTGGTAACTTAGGGTGTGACCCAAAGTTACTTGGTAGCCACCATCAATGTTATTCAATGGGCAAGCTGTGATGCTGGCTGGAATTCTCCTGCGGGAGAGGGGGTGCTGACTGTTCAGCCCCTCTTCTGGTTCTCTCATGCTGCTTTGAACCCCTGGCAGCCATTAAGTAGGCACTTAAGCTCCAAAACAAGAACATAATAAAGTCTGGGCCCATTTGAACCAGCCAAACCCACATGGGCGAACATGTTGGTGCACAATATTTAATGAAATCAAGAAAATCCTGGAGATCAAGGACATTCTGGTCAGTTTTCTCCAATTTCCTAGATAGGAAATTGACACCTCGCCTACAATCACCATGCAATGGGACGAGTCCACAATAACACTTCACCCTGCCTGATAAGCAGCAGGACCTCTGTTCTGTTTCACCTTAGTATCAAATGCCAGTAACAGAACTCACCAAGAGTCCCCAAACGATCTGCCTATCCATCAACTAACCAACGCATCTTCCAGTCTACTAGCACCTTGACATAACACACATGGACCCCATCGCCCCCCGACACCGGCACACTATATGCCTGCTTGCACACCTCCGCCACATTAGCCTTGAGCACGCTTTTCAGACCTCGCTGCATGGCAGGCAACATGTCAAACCCTATCACATACCCTTGTCCCCTCCAGATAAACTACTCTCTTGGTCTCCCAGTGCTGGCAGCTCGTAGACCCTGCCCCGGCCCTCACACCCGTGAGTCGCTGCTTCACACCATGAAGAAACACACAAGCACCCTTGACTCGGACACCACCAACCTCCACTCATCAGCACCGTAGCTTTCCAACCTGCCTCTAAATCCACCCCAATAATCACCCCTTCTTTCAATGTAGAACCATGTGCCAGGAGGCAACCCAAAGCGCAGAGGTGTGCTATACAAGACCACTTTACCTACACTACGTTACCTCATAGTAAATGTGCTGATTAGGGTGAGAGCAAGATCAGTTACTTGCAGGCATTGGGGGTAACCACTGCTTCCTGCTTATGAACGCTTTCGTGGGCTCTCTCTAGCTTTCAGAAATTAGCATCTCGAATCCTGCCCTCCTGCCCCCAGAAACTCAACTTACCCATAGATTTATTTTCTCTCTTTGTCATCGCCTTATCTGTTAGTTATTTTCACCCTCTACTTTCTGGGTTTCCTTGTGTGGTCAGCAGCGATAGACAATTCCACTTGCACGCGCGTGTCTGTGTGTTTTGAGCAATGAAAAAAAGGAAACACATCACTTTCAGACATCCATCTACTTCGACGTATTCCTCACCGTAGTTGTGGTCTGTAGAGAGAGATAGTGTCGTAGGGTGTGTGGATGCACCAGATATGAGTGGATGGTAGCTGCATCCTAGCGTTAGGTGTGGCGATGAAGATATCAGTAGGATGTGTGCAGTCTGGTGGGTGGACACCCAGATGGGCTCTGGCTGCGTTAGGCATGAGGGGCGCATATGTGAGCAACTAGGCTGGAATGTGCTTGGCTAGATGCTTTTTATCAGGGTGATGAGGTGTTCATGGGGTTGTATTCGTATGTGAACAGCTAGGCCGAATTAGTCAGGGGTATAGCGGTGTTCTAGTTGAATGATGGTGTACTGTAGAGAGTAAGCGCAGTGATGTGATGGTTATCTTTAAAGCGCCCGAGACCAGGCACGTGAAACAAGATGGCAGGGAACCTGGCGAGACACGGGCACAGAGACATGGGGCCCTGCATCTCTGCATTTGTGCTCTGCCGCATGGCCTCTCTGTCTATCTAGTCCCTTCAAGTGCCCTAAAGTGACCAAAAGGCCCCTGGTTGGTTCATTGGAAAACACAGAAAATGAATGACAAACAAGAAATTGATTAAGGGTCATAAGGTTAGACTTGTCATGGGTAAAGGTCAGTTTGTTTTGGGGTAACATAAACAATATTTTCTTCCCAGTAATGGAGTTAGATGCAATGGAATGCCTTCTAAAAGGAGGGGAAGGTGCAATGTTATAATATCGTAACAATAGTAAACAATCACTGCCAGCTGTTGACATCATATGACAAGGAACTACCGTAATTTGCTCTGGCACTCATCATCTGACAGGTGTTGCTATCATATGCCATCAATTGGCATAAAAGATACAAGTACTCACACCCTTTCCAGAGAGTACCATCAAATAGCAGGTAACATACCACGCGGCTGTGGTGAGAAGTAACATGATGCCTTTGCCGTAGTGGCTTAGACAGAGTGTGGCCTGGTGCACTCTCTTTTCCCCAATGCATTTGCCAAAGTGCCACATTACATGCAGGCTGGTCGGGCGGAAAGGAGTGCAGAGAAGGCAGCCTCTGCTGGGCTGATGCGATGTGGGCTGCGATTTCTCCTGCTGTGGCATAGGCACATGAGGAGAGGGGGGACGGCAGAGGGCGCAGCCCTGGACCCTATCGATGGACATCCTCCCACCTCACCCTTCCACAGCGATGAATAGCACAGAGATAGAGCCAGTCACTATGTCACAGCACCCATACCAACATAAGGTGCCAGCATGCCCAGCGCTCCAGCGCACAGCAAGCACCAGCAGCCCACAGGTGGCCTAGCCTAGCACTGAAATCAGTCATCGACGTCATGATATCAAGACAGGGGATGCCTGGATGCAGCATAGTGGCATGCCACCAGAGATGACAACAAGATAATCAAACAGGAATCTACACAAGGGCAGGCAGGCACATATCACCCCATTCTTAAACCTAGTGCTGTAGGACATGGCACTTGGAGCCACATCTAGCAGAACTGGGTACTGGGAGCCGCATAGGGATGTAGCTCAGCACTGAGGGCCACATATGTGGGAGGTGTATGACTCAGAAATGAACAGTGAGAGCAGTATGGGGCAGTCATTGAGCAGTTAGAGCACAAGGGGTAGAGCTGAACATTGAGTGTCACATGCAGTAGAGCTGAGGCAGAAAGAGCCACATCAGCAAAACAGGGTCAACTAGCGGCATTACCATGCGTTTTACAGGGGAAATGATAGTTTACATTGTTGAGGCAGACATCCTGATTTATTTGGGCACAAGGAGTATGACAATGGGGTTGGCAGGTGCAATGCTGGCAGTGGTTGTAAAGAAGGGCTCATGACTGTTTGGACTCAGGCAGCATGAAAATATGGTCTACAGGGGAAATTATGGTGTATCGTGTTGATACATGACTCATAAGTTTCTTTGGGGATATGCAACATGAAATGCGTTTTACAGTGGAAATTCTGGCATACATTTTGATGCAATGCCTCATGATTTTCTATGGGTATGGACAAAATAAAAATGTTCTCTTGATGAGCTCTGTGTTTGTTGAAGTATTTCATCATTCTAGTAATTCCACTGCTTTTTACCAAACGTTTCTGAAAATGTTGCTGTTTTGGGGACTATTTCGATCATTTATTTAAAAAATGTCTCAAATAGTACCCTCCTCCTACCCCAAACTCCTTAATTCTTTCAGGCTTACATGCTGCATTCACGCTCTCAGGCCATTCAAGAAAAACATTTATGCCCACTATTGCATGAATTCACCAACCTCCAATGTTCAGCTGTTGTGTTGCGTACAAATTTCAGTTAATAATAGACGCAACACGCCAAGGATGTCTCTGCCATTCATGTTTGTGTAGTTGATAAAATTAGTACCATTGATTTGGGTAATAGCAACAATTCATATTAGTGACTATGCCATAAATCATCCAGAACTAGAAAATGCTGCAAGTGGCATAAAGTGCTAGTCATAGCAACTGGCCATAGAAAACACTGAAGGCTAAGAAGTGGTGACAGTGTTGCTGCAGGTAGGACTTTAGGGGCAGTAGATAGGAATGGGTGTCCTTATCTTGATTGGCCAACAACAGCTCAGCGAGGATCATAATACCATACCTTAACCCACAGGGATCTAGGTCTGATTCCTGCATTCTTAACATTGCCAGTCACTAATGCCAGTGGGTTAATTCCACCAAGACATTCCTGCTCATCTTGCAATTAAAAAACCTCATGCTTGCCAGATGGCAGTAATATGTTAAGTGCCCAACTCTGCTTTCCTTGCTTTTTCACTCCCACCCCAAACTTTATTTTCCCAATCCCCTTGCCAGAGCTCTCCCCACTCCAATTCCCTACCAAACACACACTTCCTGCTCACCATTATACCATCAGCATTTCTGTGCTTGGCATGCGCTGCACACCAATGTCATCTCTGTGGCATGGTTCATGCCAGTGTTTGGCATCCAGCATACAGACCTAATGCAAACTAACGGTGAGTGCTGAACCACTTCATGAGAAACACAGTGGCTCTTGGTGTGACACTTAATCTCCTAGACAGCTACCTCACAAGTGGCTTTCTGTAAAAAAAGGCAGATTACACATCGGGCTCTCTTCAATGAAATGACAGGATCTGGTGTGCACATCCTGAGATGGCAAGTGAAGGAACCAAGTGCCAGAGTAGCTAAAACCACCCCTGCTGGGTGAAAGAAATGATTACTGCTCTCAGTTGACTATGAGAGCTCAAGTTTCCAGGGGCCTCTCCCGCAGTCTAGTCATTAAGTGATTAGAAGCCAGGTGGCCGGCTGCAGGAAACAGGACGACGATGTCCTTCTACTGACGTTGGAAGCGTGTGTCTGAGGACAATTGTGTTCCCGGGTGACAATTAACGAGTGCCCGCTGGGTGCAGCTCCCAAGTATTCTAGGCGTATCTTTAATTAATATAAATGAGTGGTGGGTGGAATTCTTTTAACTTTTTTTTACGACGCAACTATTAAAAGTGTCACTTTTATGTCTCTGTCAGTTAAAGTTGGAAGCTTCTTACATACTTCATGTGCCCAGGCTTATTTACAGCTCCCGTGCGGGAAGGCAGCGATTTCGTAACTCCTCAAGCCTTCTTGAACATGTTGGCGTTTACCTTTCTTTGACAGCTTTGCCGCTCTGGGTTTTGGATTCATTCCCTGTTCTGATGCACTGTGAACCAAGATGGCCGCTACAGTTTCGTCCTCCACGTTTGCGGACTCCATTCATTTCACTCTCCGAGAGGCAGGCCTCCTCTCGTCCCACCTCCATCTGGTGGTTTACTACCATAGCAAAGAATTTAAGGAGCGTCATTGATGAGTAACATTGCCAAAGTGTCCATGGAAATCCATTGTGTAGAGTGTGGCTGATGGTTTTAGTAAGGCAACATTGCTTGCAGACATTCTGGTTCTTGCAGGCATTTCTTGTTCCAACAAACATCAAACAAGTGGAAAAGGGACCCAGTCAGGTAACCTTTTGCAGGGCCATCTAAGGCCATCAAATCCTAGGTTACCAGGTATTGGCTGAAGGTCGTCATGGGGAGGTTGACTAGTCATAAAGTATAATTGTGGTACAGTCAAGTATAATAGCCATTCGGATTATTATTTGGTTAATGTGCGTAGCATAGCCAAGTTGGATCTTCTGTCAATGAAGCCAGTTTGTCACATTTCTGTTGATCCACTTAGGGGTATATTCTATTTTCAGGATTGTGGGGAGTTTGTTCCAGAATTTTGGACCTAACACTGCAAGTGATCTCACTCTTTGATTCCATCTTTTCAAACGGAGTGTAGTTAGTTTACTAACCTGTGATGATCACAGCAGTCGTGTAGGTACGGATTTCTTTATGAACGAGTTAAGGTATTTAGGACCAATGCTTCTGAGGATTTGGAGTTATTCTCGTTGAAATGGGGAGCCAGTTGATGTTTTCCATGCCTGCTGAGATATGGTCCCTGGGCTGGAGTCCCAAAATAAGTCTACCTGCTTTATCTTCGGTGAGTTGCAGTTGGTTAAATTGGCATTTGTTTATTTATAACCAGAGACTCTGACAACAGTCTAGACAAGAGAGGACAAGGTTTCTGGTCACCAGAATTTCTATTGTCATTTTCAAGTCGGGTACAATTCTCAAAAGGATGCGGGAATGGAAGCCTGATTTTTGAGCTAGCGAGTCTATTTGTGTATTTGTGGTTATAGTGAGTGTTTAGTGTTGAAAATTATACCTATTTTCTTTACCTAGTGTGGCGGGGTGGGTGCCATACCCATGAGAGGTTGCCATTTAAAATGTACTGTTGCCAGGGTTGGAATCCCAAAAAAGAAAATCCCGCAGGCGTTAAGGCAGATGTTATTGGTGATGTCCAATCCTGGATACTCTGCTGGAGTTCAGTTATACGCTGATTGATATCGGGCTCCAGGTTAAAAATCACCGGGTGACTTGATTTCATTTATGAGTGTTCTAGGGTGCATCCTGTCATTTTGTTGTTAATTTTGGTTATGGTTTTTAATCTTTCCTTTTTGTTTATTGCAATAATAACCAGTGTTTTAGTGATTTAATTGTTTGGTTTTTATAGGGAGGGGTTATTCCTGGTATTACTGTCCTTCTGGGGTGGTGTGAAATCTTTTTAAGTACAACATTTCATGGAAAACATATCACATTTCACAATAGAAAAACGAACCTACACTCCCATAATTGCTTAAAAAAAGTTTAAACAAATAGTATCATAAGCAGATAAACACATTGAGACACCTATTTCAGTCCCTTGATATTTTGTTAACGCTCTGTAGTGAGCAAGAGGCATATATCAGATTTTCCTTAAACCTTACCCTGCTGTACTTCCTGCATTAGTTTATAAATTCCCACAATAACCGTTGCACACCACCACTTTTTTCAGCGTACCTAGGCACACATCAATCATTGAATGCTGCAAAAATCACCACTTGAACACAATTTGAGTGGAAAGGACTTAGGGCCGTCTTTACCAAACACATCTGGAAGTCCCTTAGCAAAGGTGTCAGCCTTCTTGACCTTAAGGCACTTCAACCGGCTTTAATGTGGCACCCCCCACCCTCCATGTTAACCACTCACTCCATTGTCGAAGATTCAAAAGTAGTTACTTCCCCATTTCGTGGCTGTGCCAGATATTCCTGCTACTCAGCCACACAGGACCTGTATGTGGTCTCTATCACTTATGAAAGAGATACATTTCATGTTATTTTGGTTCACCCTGTTTTTGTGTCAGTTGAACTGTTCCCAATCCCATTGTGCTTGGAGTGGTGGAGTCTCAACCATGACACAACTGATTTGGCCAGCTTGACACTCTCCACTCTGTATGCATTTCACTACTGTATCCTGTATGACCTCTATCTGTTGTGTAACATTTCTTTGTATGCAGATGCATATCACTACTGTATCCTGTATGACCTCTATCTGTTGTGTAACATTTCTTTGTATGCAGATGCATATCACTACTGTATCCTGTATGACCTCTATCTGCTGTGTAACATTTCTTTGTATCCAGATGCATGTCACTACTGTATCCAGTATGACCTCTATCTGCTGTGTAACATTTCTTTGTAGCCAGCTAAGTGTTCTAAGCTATCTATGCCACAATACCTCTGGGTTTGGGCATGTTATAAATGCAATAAGTAAATTAATAAAATAAAAGAGGTTTTCCCAAATCAAGAGCTTTTGCTGTCAGCACCCTGGGAAATTTTGTGATAGACTCTACATGGGAGGGTACTATGGGCTGATAATTGCAACACAGCCCTCCATAAAGACCATCGCTTCACTCGGGTGTGCTATCATTTGCTAATTTATCCTTCCTTAATAGCCTTCCTGACCCTCAAAGACAGTCTTTATCACAAAAGTAATGGGTCAGAAGTCTACAAAAAGGTGCGTTGTTTTCAAGTGAACACCACTCCAGGTGCACATAGCCTCTATTAGCCTCTATTAGCAAGGTGTCCCCATGTGTATGCTACTGTAGCGAGAGGGAGTATCCCAACCAGAATTCTATTTACAACGACCTATTTTCCCTAACTCTGCCTCCTTGCCTCAATCATCCTTCACTTCTACATACTGGATCTCTTGGGTAAATACTTTAGCAGATCTGTGGTGGCTCGTGACACAATACACTAACAAAACCCTTTCCAGGCAAGATGGTATCTCCAATGATCCATGGAAGCCTATTGCATGCAGGACTATTCTGACATGGACAAAACCAGGACAGAGTGTAGAAGTGCTTTAAGGCTGAAGAGTTCCACCTGTGGCTCTCCAGATGTTTTGGAGTATGGTGCCCGTGGACCACTCACCATTGGCTATACTGTCTAGAGCCGATGGTAGTTGCACAAAACATTTTGAGAGCCGAAGGTTGCAGGTCTCTGCTGTAATACACAGAAGAGGTGTTCCTACCAGTGGTCAATTCAACCATCTATTTATCCATTTCTTTATATGAAGCTTATTCAACACATATTGGCTTCTCATTCAAAAATGTTGGAACTAGTGGCACTTGATGGAATTGCTAGAAATGAGTAATGGGAGGCGATCACTATTTATTCTGACTCCGCGTTTGTCACCTCCACTGTGCATTCAGAGTTATCAAGGTGGAAGAGAAGAGGGTTTAGGAGATCTGACGAGCCCCGTGCCCAGTATGCTGCATTGCTATCCAGATTAATTGAAGCGTTAACTTTCTCCACAAAGGTAGGTTTCGTTCAATGCATTGCGCATGCAAACCGTACTAATCCAATAGCCCTTGGAAACAATGCTGCAAACAAGGCAGCAAAGGAAGCGGCATACTTTCCTTTTATAGATTTCCAGAAAGTGGAAACGGTATCCCAGCTAGTACAGTTGCCAGCCCCATACACTGCAGTCCCAGTGCTTCAGATTATAGAGCTACAAGGAAAAGCCACTAGAGAAGAACAGGAGCTCTGGAAAAAGAGAGGCTGTGTCCGCTTGCTCACGGATTTGCTGTGGTGATAGGATTTGCCGAGAAAAGTAGTAATGCACACAGAGCTGTTTCTTTCTGCTTTAGAGCAAATACATTACATTGCATAAATTGCAGCAGAGCTCCAGGAAGAATGGTTTATACCAAACTTCCAGGAACAGGTACGCAGATTCCTAGGGAAGTGTGTAGTTTGCAAAGAATGTAATCCTTGAAACACCATGAGGTCAGTTTGGGGAATCTGGCCTAGGCCCTTGGGGCCCTTCAGGGAGCTCCATGTGGACTTTGTGGATATGATCAGGAGGTGCAACAATTATCAGTACCTCATGGTGGTTGTCAATTGTCCCGGTGGCTTGAGTTTGGTCCCTGTGTACATCCTGATGCTAAGTCAGCAACAAGGTTTCTGGCGAGGGAGGCATTTCCATCATGCAGAATTTGCTAGGTTTTAAAATTCGACAATCAAACCAACTTTCTGAATGCCTTGTTTGCAAAAAAACTACTTAACTTCTGGGAATCAAGCACAGGCTGTGCTTTGTATACCACCTGCAGGCCAATGGATTAATTGAGAGACTAAATGGGGTCCTTAAGGACCATATAGCAAAACTATGCAATGAGTTATAAAAGTCAAGGTACTATGGTTTACCCCTAGCACTGCTTTTATTTGAGAAATCAGCCAGGAAAAGACCACCACTTGAGCCTCCATGAGATTGTGATGGGGCATAGGCTGCACACACCTCTTTCACCTACACATACTATATCAGATGCGCACAAGACCGCAGAGGTTCCAGGGGAGAAGTATATGGAGTACCTGAGGGTTTTAATAAATAGTATTAAGATTATATCTTTACAGGTTGTTTCTTCTCACCAACAGACTAGAGGAGAAAACAGCAATGAAACTGGCGATCAACGCAAGCCACAGCTACTCCCGGGAGACTGGGTCTTCGTTTCCATGAGCCACACCATGTTATTTACGCAACTGTGACTGCTGTGAAGGTGGCAGGCAACAAGAATTGGATCCATATAAGTGATACCTGAAGGGATACCTGCACCCCTCCGCCAGCACAGGAGCAGGCACAAAGTTAAGTATGCCCTAGGGATCTGCCGTTCATTCCAGTGAAAAAGGGAGGTGCGAACATAAATCTGGGACTTGAATTTCTCCATTTAAAAAAAGAAGAAATATTCAAATATACAATGTATGTTAAAATGAGTGTTTACATGGTTTTGGCAGTTCACTTTTCTTCATGTTTGAAGATGGCAACAAATGTAAATATAGAAGGTTAAAATTTATCTAGGTTTGAAGAACCTGAGGATGTATTGCTAGTAGTAAAAAGAAGTGTTGATGTTGATTTCCTTCACAATGGGGATGATGAAATAGATCACACAATAGATGCACATGGTTTTGCAGTAGACAATGTATGGTACAGCCATATAAGGAAGGTTGGGAGAGAGAGATCAGTAGAATATTGCTAAATCTGCTCTCTCATCCTCCACACTTCTGGTGTTCCCTGGGTGTTTATCCCCCCAAAAAAGTAGAGGTAGCAGACACACTATGCCTAGTGCACCTAGCATTGTGCAGGTTCCGAGGGCACATTAAAGGGCAATCAATTACTGCATCGGTTTTGCGGATCGATGAAGAGTGTTCAGTTGCAGATTGCAAAGAGCTGAAAAATGTTGGGGGCACAGAAAGAGCCCAATTGAATTTAGAAGGGGCTATTTCTTCTAAAAATCGATGGGAGCAAGGTGTGGAGAGTTGCAGAGGTGGAGGAATGAGGGGATTCTCAGAAGAAGGGGTGTCAGGAAAAAACCAAGAATGTGGGAATGTGTGAAAAAGTTATTTGCAGCATCTGGCATGGCTCTAAGAGCCAGAAAAACCTGTTAAGATACAAATACCAATTTTTATTTGTGTTTTTTTATCTGTGTTTTAAGGGTGATGGCATGGTACCCATTGGCACAAATGGGAACTGCAGCCGCATACTTCGCATTGCTGATCTGGCTGGAGATACGGCTGCCCTTCTGGACCCCTTTGTCCCTGTGCACCTTGCGTCCCCTTTGTCATTACACATGGACAAATCAATGACTTTGATTGACGACAGGAAGCAGTAACTATTGTAATGAACCAAACTCTCAAACTACCTTTCAGCAGCCTCATCAAAAGCTTTAATGGAAATTCTTGAACAGTACCAGTTGTTTAATCATACTGAAAACATTTGTGCTTCTCTTCTGGCTCCTGTCGTCTAAACCGGGGCAAATGCCAAGTGGCTCCAGGTGACTAGATATGAATTTCTACTGTTTATCTGTCACGACCCTTACCCCGAAGCCCCTCTGGCCTACCCATGGGCCAGGGGGAGCCTTGACCCCAGTCTCCTCTAAATCCCAACCGATGCCTTCTTGGGGCCAGTCCTGGTGCCTTTGGCGCCAGACTCATACTTAATAATGTGTTTGTGCTTGGGAACTACTTTTTGTTACTGTCATTCAATGTGGAAGCACCCACAGAATCAGGCTTCTTGGAACCTGGCTCGCAGAAGGATGGTTTGGGTGTGGCATCTTGGAACTCTTTTAAACCACACCCGACTGGACTGACACGCTTCGCGTTAGTTTGCAGTACTGCAACGTGACGCTCACCGCGTTCAGCTCCAGCCACGACCCTCTGATAAACAGCATCTGCAGAAACAGAAAGAAGACATTGTTAGAAAAGGTTGCAGCTTACCTGAATTCCATCATTAGTGGTTCTCAGCTTTTCTGACCGGCATCCTGGACCAACGCTCCTTCGGATCGACGGACCTGCAGAAAGAGAAAGACAAGGCTTTAGACATTTTACACGGTTAACGAACACCGCCAAAAGGCTTACCTTCCCACTCGCACTTCATTCCGCAACATCTCTGGAATACTACACTCCGGCGGAGCACTGCGACCTGTGAAGACAAAAGATAACAGGTTAGCAAAGGCAAGGCACCTTAGTGCTGCGTTAAGCGCCAACTCGCCGTGTCTAGGCACTCCAAAAACGCTAATATTTATGAGCGAACCCCAAATCCAATCTTCGCCACGAATTGGACTTCCACGTACCTAAGGAAGAGAAAAAATACATTGTTAATTCCAGAAAGGCATGCTAGGACAGCAAAACATCATAGCAATAAGACCTACCTGAAAGACTCACGTCAGGCCAGCATCAGTGAAGTAACTCGATTGCCATTGCCCACAAAGCACCACGTGCCCCTGCCGAGACAGCAGGACAGAGAACCCGCCAACATCAAGAACAAGATGAGAGGAAGCCTAGAGGGACCGCAGACATACCGGGTGGTGGGAGGCTGTTAATCCCAGTTACCCGGTCCTAAACATTGTTTACCTATATTTCTGGCAGAATTCTTCCACTGGTCACTACTGGGCATCGCAGGGAGGGATACCTGGACACCGATTGCTGAGTGGCGCCCCCGTGGAACCAGGTGAGCGTAACAGAACGCGAAGCCTCCAAACTAAAATCCATCTGGGCGCCATGGAAACCTCAGAACTAGACCAATTGGCCCATCTGATAAGAGAATTACGTGCCGAGGTTCAATCTGCCCATCAGGAGACTAACGCTCTCCGAAGAGATTTAATTGTGACTAAGGAGCGCACAGAAGACCTTAGCAGACAATACTTGCAATCACAGGCAGGCCAGATACCTCTGGCGGGGGCAATCCAACGATGCAGAACCCTACACAGCCTTCCGCTTCTTCAACTCCGGTGCAAATTACTCTACCAGGAGCAGTTCCTTTAGGCCCACCAGAACGATTTACAGGCGATCCACGGAAATATGCCTCTTTCATGACCCAATGCCACCATCACTTTCTTTGCAGGCCAGGAGCATTTCCAAATTACCAAGCTCAGGTGGCCTTTGTTCTATCATATTTGAGCAGTAGCTCAACAGATTGGTCAGTACCATTAGTGACCCATGATGATCCTATATTACATGACTTTGGGGTATTTCAGAGGGAGATGGAGAAGCTGTTTGCCTGTCACACTCGAGAACAAGCAGTGGACAATGAACTCCTTTCCCTCCGAGACGGTAATCAGGATTTGGTAACGTACATCGCAACCTTCAACAGACTGGTCCCTGAAGCTAGGTGGCCTGAAAACAAGAGAACCACGTTGTTTCATCGGGGGTTAAGAGGAGAGTTAAAAGACGTTCTAGCTCAAGTAGTGGACCCCCCTCGAGACTGTTCGGAGTTCATAAACTTAGTTGTGCAATTAGATCATCGGCTGCAAGACCGAAAAGCAGATCGCTCCAAAATGGATCCACGGGCAGTGTATGTTCGGTCAGGAGACAATGTAACTCGTGCACAAGAAAACCCTGTGGAGCCCATGCAACTTGGGGGAGTGCGACCCCCGTTAACCAAACAAGAGCGAGACAAAAGAAGGCAGCAACAACTATGCCTGTACTGTGGAAAATCAGGACACTTTCTGAAGGACTGCCCAGTAAAACCCCCTAGGAAAATCCTCGGGGCACTGAGAAAGATGAGGAAAAAGAACCTAAGTCGGAAAACTACCCAGCTCAACAAACGGAGAGGTCAGTTTGTCGAGTGAGAGAAAGGAGCCACCGACCTCACACTTTGCAATACCAGTGATCCTAATCAACAACCAACGGTCCTCAAGAATGCATGCCATTGATGCTTACATCGACAGTGGGACAGTCGGAAATTATATTGATCAGGATCTGGTTGCAGAGACGGGACTTCCTTTATGTTCCAAGCCGACTATGGATAAGGTGACTGCAATTGATTGAACTGAAATTGCTTCCGGACCCGTTACCCAATGCACAGCTGAAATAACATTGCTGTGTAAGGATGGGCATAGAGAACTCATTTCGTTTGACATCATCAAAGTGCCTCAATTTCGGCTTATACTAGGGATGCCATGGTTAGTTGCTCATAATCCATTGATTAACTGGCGAGACAGGAAATTAACCTTCCCCAGTGACTGTTCTCTAACCTGTTATTACCAAGAACAGAAGACAGCGTGCAGTAGTTCAATCAATCTGCCTGAGGTTTACCACGATTTCCAGGATGTATTCCAGAAGGACCAGGCAAATACCCTGCCACCCCACAGGCCCTATGACTGTCAAATCGACCTTGTCCCTGGTGCCCAAGTCCCCTGTGGGAGAATCTATGCTCTAACTGAACCCAAAAACCTTCACCGGAAGTCCGATTTAGACCAATACCTTGCAAACGGATTCATCCGTCCGTCAAAGTCCCCTGCAGCCAGTCCTTTGTTCTTCGTACCGAAAAAAGAAGGGGACTTAAGGACCTGTATTGACTACCGCGCATTGAACCAGATCACTGTAAAGAACCGTTGCCCTTTGCCACTCATTCCGGAAATGCTGGACCAGGTTAAAGATGCTCAAATTTACACCAAATTGGACCTGCGGGGAGCATATCACCTGGTTCGGGTCAGAAGCGATGACGAATGGAAAACCGCTTTCCATAATAAATATGGTTTGTTTGAATATCAAGTCATGCCCTTTGGGTTATGCAACGCACCGGCAGCCTTCCAATACTTCCTGAATGACGTCCTGAGAGAGCTAATTGATGTCTGTGCCTTAGTGTACATTGATGACATCCTGGTGTACTCAACTTCCAAACAAGACCATGTCAAACATGTCCGTTCAGTCCTCGCCAAACTCCGTGAACATTGTTTATTTGCCAAGATGGAAAAGTGCCATTTTCACGTAACTGAAGTAGAGTTTCTAGGCTTCATTCTTACTCGCGGTGGCATCAAGATGGACCTGCACAAAGTCGACGCCGTTCTGAAATGGCCATCACCAACGTCTGCAAAAGGAGTACAAAGCATGTTAGGCTTTGCGAACTTTTATCGCCGGTTTATACCAGACTTCTCCCAAATCGTACACCCAATCACCACATTACTGTGAAAAAAATAACAAAAAATTTGCCTGGACTGAAGATGCAGAAAAGGCTTTTCAGGAACTAAAAAAAAGGTTCACCTCAGCACCAATACTGCGGCATCCACGTCCAGACCTCCCGTACATCGTGGAAATGGACGCTTCCAGTACAGCAATGGGAGCTACATCCCGTGGCCTTCTGGTTAAAGAAGTTCTCACCCCCAGAAAGAAATTATGCAATAACAGACAAAGAACTCTTGGCAATCAAGTCCACCTTTAAAGCCTGGCAACACTATCTTCTGGGAGCCAGACACACCATTACAGTAATCACAGACCATCGAAACCTGCAATATCTTAAGACAGCCAAAGCCCAATCTTCACACAAGCTGCGATGGGCTTGTTACGCTCACCTGGCTCCTACAGGGGCGTCGATCGGACCCGGACAGCTGCGGCCTCCTCCAACGTGAATCGCAGTGCAGAGATGACAGACTGGACCGGACCACCTAATCTCGTCTGCTTGACCCGTAGAAGTATTCTCCTGCAAGTGGAGAAAGGGATTTCGCCACCCGTGGATTCAAGTAATGGCACCCCACTGTTCTCCCCACTAATCACCTCAGATATTCACTTTCAGTAATCTCACCTTATGTTTTTAAATGATGAGCTCTCCATCCTGCATGGAATGCAGGTGCGTTGATACCAGTTACTTCACTGGTTCGAAGGCGTTGGAAGAGTTCCGGATGAATATTCACTCCGAGGTTCCTGGCGAGAACCCGTAAGTATAAAGTTCAAAGAGTTCAATATGTCTGATGTTCACTCTTGTACCATTCCCTTCTTGTGTTGCAGCTGGCTCCCAGAGAAGATTGTCTGTCGCAGCTGATGGCGTTCAGTTAAGAGTCTGTATTACCCAACACTGTCCGGTAAGATGCGTGTATTTAACTTGTTGTTTTATCTCTCTCCTTACAGGTGCGGCGTAAGAAGTTGCGGGTTGTTAAAGAATAATGCCTCCGGTGGTAAATCAGGTAAGTCTATGGTGGTAAAAAGAGACTGTATTGTTGGCTCTCTCGGCTCACCTTATGTTTCTTTTGTCCCCTAGATGCTGGAGTTCGGCGAAGAAAATGATGGAGGCAGCGCCGGATCGAAAAATGCTGTGAGGACTGGTGAGTATGGTGCGGCGCTGCAGCTGGTGATGCGACTCGTGCAGAAATAATGTCCTTTTCAAGTTCGAAGACGAGATGGATCCGGAATCAGGTAAGGATTGAAATAATGTCTGTGTTCTAACCTTTCCTTCTTCTTTCCTCTTTTGCTAGGAGCTCTGGATTCGAGACGGGTGTGGCTGAAGACTGGATGCTGACTGCAGGCACAGTGAGCGTTACGCTGCTGGATGCAGAATAACGCGAAGCATATGCTGCTGTTCGGGCGTGGTTTAAATAGTCTTCAAAGTAGTCCCAGGTAAGAAGTTCCCTCAGAACCACGCCTGAGTAAAAAATAGTCCCTGAAGCAAAGTAGTCCCATTCAGGCCTTACGTTGGCTTGACATCGTTGCAGCATGGTCTGCATGAGGTAAGTAATGTACATGAGCCTGGCGCCTATGGCGCCAGGACTGATTTCCTCTATGAGCCTGGAGCCAATGGCACCAGGACTGTACCCAGACGGCCCCTAGTCAGGGCTGCTGGGCTTTTAGTAAGCACTTGGATGCCTGCTCCCGGGGCTGATGGGCTTGGTCCGGATGCCCGGGGGTAGGCATCATGACAGGGCTCTCTTCTTCGCCGAATATGATTTTGCATAACGTTTCGACCCGGTGTCAAGAATGGAAAGGCTGACGCACTTTCTGGTACTGACACTAATGACTTGGTTTATATGACTCCAGATCCAGTCCCTATCATACCAGTAGACAAGCTCTTAGGCCTTACTACTGCCTTAACCCACACAGAACTGAAAAAAGAAATTCAACAGAGCATGAATCCGGATGCCTACCTTGCGTGGCAAGCGCATGGAGAACAATATTCCATTCAAGACCAATTACCAGTCTTCAAGAATCACTTATACATACCCACCAAGAACTTACAACAACAGGTTATTTCAAGTTACCATGACTCCCTAATCGAGGGACACCCCGGAATTACCAAAACCTTAGCCAAGGTTAAACAGAACTTCTGGTGGCCTACCTGGCGAAGAGATATCATCCAATACATTCAGGGGTCGATTCATGGAGCAAACGTGCAGCGAAAATCCCAGCGCAAGCAGGCGCAAGGTGGCACAAGCGTGAGAAACCCAGCGCACGCGCACGCGTGCAATTCAAGGAAGACGCTGCGCGTGTTTCCCGCTGTTGGTGCACCAAATCCTGCCATGGCGTACGCGGGCACACACGGCGTGCGCTACGCGCATAGCAAAAGCGCACATAGCGTGGCACACACAACCAAAGTGGGCGGAACAGTGGGCGTAACACGCGGAATGGGGAATAACGCGTGAAAAAGAAGGCGTAACTGGGGAAGTACTGCAGGGATCTACACAGAACGCCCACATGCACGCGAACAACCCGTATTCATGGATTCGAATACGGGAAACCCGCGCACGGCAAAAGACGCACACAGGCATCAACGCGTCCGCCACACGAAGGCAGGCGGAAGCGTCCCCGCGCACAGTATAAAAGTGCGCGCAAACAACAAACACGTATATACAGCTACGATGAATGCCCCATTTTTCGCAGCACTGATCATGGGACACCGCAGGAGGAGGAGAATAGCCAGGGCACGCATTTTCGCTCCACGGACAAGCCTTTTTGGGATGCCTGACGACCAGGTCTACGGCAGGTATAGGTTTCCACCCCATATCATCCTAGACCTGGTCAGGGAGTGGGAAGATGACCTTACATCCCCCACCCTTTGCTCCCAAGCATTGAGCCCCTTGGAGAAGGTGTTCAATGTCCTGCATTTTTTGACCACTGGGTCATTTCAGCGGACTACTGCCATAGTGGGGGGGTCTCACAGGCCACACAGTCACGCTGCCTACACCAGGTACTGGCAATCATGACAGCGCGCCCCTCAGTCCGCAGGCACATATACATGCCCAGAACACCCGCAGAAAGGCAGGCCGTTGTCCTGGATTTTTTCAGGGTGGCACACTTCCCCAAAGTGCTCGGTGCCATAGATTGCACCCATGTGGCCCTACATCCATCTAGGGCCACTGAGCACATCTACTGAAACCGCAAGCACTGGCATTCCATCAATGTACAGGTGGTATGCGATGCAAAGGGAATCATCACCTCTGTCTATACAAACTACCCTGGCTCCACCAATGACAGTTTCATATACAGAATGTCCGCCTTGAGCCAGGCCTTGGAAGCTGGGCAGCATGGCGACACATGGCTCCTAGGTGAGTACAAATGCCCTTGCACATGCATGCATGTCACACACACACACACAAATACACAAACCCCAATAATCACAACCATTTACACCTCCCCAGGGGACAGTTCCTACCCTCTGAGCAACCACATGATGACGCCAATCCGGAACCCCACCACACCACCCCAGGTAAGATACAACGCCGCCCATATTGCAACCAGGGCCATAGTGGAGCACACATTCGGAGTGCTCAAGTCACGTTTCCGCTCCCTTGACCGCTCTGGTGGGCAGCTACTCTATGCACCCCCAGTAGTGTGCAGGATCATTGTGGCAGCATGTGTCCTGCACAATGTTGCAACACGACAGGGCGTACCGGTGGACATGGTGGTACCCCCACATCCCCAACCACAGGCACAGGCGCTGCCCATGGGAGGGGACAGGGCATGTGGCGAGGAAGCCCGGACCCAGCTTGTGGCCACATTTTTCACCTAAACTCCCACCCCTGCGGAGTGCACACAGGCCTGGCACATACCAGGTGACAATCGATGATGACAACGAGACAGTCAACTGTCACAACCCTACCACCCTGAGATAGTTGCCATGGAAGTGCCACATTGTCTGCATCCCTAGCTACTTAAACAGAAGCTATCCTGTGTGACCAAAAGGCACACATATGACATGACATGATATGGCATTTGTAACGTGCCTATACCCAAGTATTTCAAGGTGCGATGAGGCAGGGAGGGGGGAACAAGGGAAGACAGACAACGATACTACTATGCCAGGTGTCATTTAGATTGTGCAAGTGTAGGGGTAGGGGGAAGGGAAAAGTGCAAGGGGAAGGGGAGGGGGGGTGTGCAGTACAGGGTAAGTAGACTAAAAAACAAATAAATAGGCCAGCTGGTGGCAACTGCAAAGGTAAGTGCAGACAAGTGCTGGGAAGGGGGGGCTGTAGGGATAGAGAGACAGTCCCGCAGTGCAGGGGTTGCCAGGGAGGCAGTGCAAGTGGAGAGTGGCTGGGCCAGGGACCGAGGTCGGCGAGAGTGGCCCAGTTGCAGATCCAGTGCAGTTCCAGTGAAGAATTTTGCAAGGGAGAGGCAGAGAGAAAGCAGAAGCATAGAGGAAGGTCTTGAGGTGCTTCCGGAACCGGAGATGGTTCTCCTCAAGTTCCAGTGAGGCAGGAAGGCTGTTCCAGAGGGAGGCCCCTGCGGCGGAGAGAGATCTACCCCCAGCTAGTTGCTTTGAGAAGCGGATGACCCTGACATGCAAGGTGTGAATCACACACACCTGCAAAACAGGCCATGGCCATCACTGTTATGTCACTCAAACCCTCCCAAACCACAACATGACATGGCAAGCAATACCCATACACCAACACAGTACCAATAAGGTACACATTGCCATGTCAAAAATGTACAGTGGCATCAGACAATGATGCCTGACATGGAATCAGATGAAATGACTGACCAACAACCTCCCACCCAAAATAAGTCATTTCCAAATGCATTACAAAACTTGTAGACGTAACATAACAATGAATGCCTTTCTACATGCACATTGTGCATTGCAAAATCAACACTGCAGCTTCTGTGTGCTGTGTCCAACTCCTGCAACACACTGCTCAGCGCACAGCACAGTGAACAGCCATTGTGTGTGATGCACACCCTGAGCATCACATCTAAGCGACAGACCACTTCAAAAAGCAAATTAGGCATGTACAGGATCCATAATTGGTCACAGAACATGTGCTGCAGGGACACAGTGGGCACCAGAAGGCAAACAGAGTGTACACGTGGATATGCAAGGGTGGTTGTACATGTAGTGCATCATAGTGCAAGTGTGTGGGTCAGTAAGGTCATGCACTCAACATATGCATGTGCAATCAAGTGACCATCAGTGTCCTCTACACATCACATGTGAACATTCACCATGTGTACACCCCAGCATATCAAACCACAACTATCCCCTCACACCTGAAAGGTAAACACAACACATGAACAGGTATTGATCATCAGAACACAACATGTACATAGGATACCACCATTACAATGTCAGGGTTCCCATCACACTGCAGGGCAAGGCAACTATCAACAACAAACCCCCCTCCCTCACAAATGACCATGACCCACTCAACAACTGCACCTGGGTCATGGAGCCTTCAACCCTCAATTTCACCTGGCCACAGGATCACCCTTCCCCTTCCTCAGCATCACCCACCTTGTGTGCAAAAAGGTGCCTGCACCCTCAGAGTCCACCCTCATTTGCAAAATCACAAAATCCAAGCCAGAAAAACGAACCAGAACACCCTCCAGTAGAGGACTTGACGTAGCAGTACCTCACAAAGGCCAAGTACTACCACAATGATGTATCAACCAAGGTAGCACAGTAAAACAATGTCACAACAGGATGTGAACCATGTGTGGTACATAACATAGAATGATGCGCCATGAACGGATGTGTACTGTCACAGGTCCCGTGTACAGGCGCAGGAGTGTCACGAAACAACCACCCCCACCGTGTCCCGGGTGCCTACAAGGTCAAACTCACACAGGCTTCTGAGACCCTGGTGGGGAAGGAGGGTCAGGGATATGCAGTCGGGACAGGTGTTGGAACACTCGATAACTGGAATGAGTGGCAGGAGAGGGGTGGAGGAATGACACATGAAAGTAGGGAATGCATGAAAATGTACTACCTGCATGAACACATACACAATCCGAACAAACTTGGACATCATTGTCATGGCCTTCTGTAGTCCAGGCTTAGGAGTGTCACGAACCACCCACCCCCTCTAGGATTTTGGCACCTGCAAGTTTGGGGCTTACACAGGCATCCGCAACCCCAGCGGGGAAAGAGGGTTAGGGAACGTTGCTTGGATAGGTATGGGAAGCAGGAACACCGGGTAGAGGGTACAGGGTTTAAAATTGGATAGGACTCCGGGTGATTAGGGGAAAACAAACATACCAAATTGAATTACACATTCATCCATGCATTAGTGCACCACCCAGCAAGCCTATGCAGAGCAGTTTGAAAGAAAAACAACAAGACACTTAGCTCTGGTTTTGAGTGCTGGCCTCCTGCCAGCGCACTCTCAGGTCCGGTTACAGGAGCACTGCAATGCTGCAAAGAGAGCCACAGTTAATAATCTGTATGTGCCCATTACACAAAAACACACCACCAAACATGCCTCATAGCAACAAACTACTCTACAAACAGACAATCTGGTGTAGATGCTTCGTACCCATATATAACATTACCCCTGTGATGGGTCATACACAGTCAATGCAGTAAGTCAGCCGCCGGTGGGTGCGTGGCAAATGGAACACCAATGTGTCACAATTCACACAACATGCAATGTTCCCTGGGTAAGCAGACAGACCCATATAGCAAGGCATGACTTCAGAACAAGTCATGTTCCACCATGACCGAAACAAAGTTGGCAGTGCATGTATCAAAATGTACATGGAAATGAAATGCACTGCACCCGAGTATGTCCCTTGCTGTATGTCCGTGTGAGCTGCCCCTTTCCATGTCTCGGAAGGCTACATGGTTGATACAAGTGCCTCAATGGACCTTGGTGTACCGGAGGGTACCTGCCCCTGCAGGTGTCCCAGACAACCTTACAATCAACAGCCATCAGTCCACCAACACATCTGAGCTGCATTGTGTGCTTCAACACCAATATTCGTCCAAGCTCACCCTCAGTGCTGTGACTAAGCCTCCATGTGCAACTCGCCTGGTGCAAGCTTTGCTGTGTTGTGGCCCCCCCTGTGCTGCTCACCTTGCCTGGAGTTCCTTGGAACACGTCAGCAGTTCTAGGATGTAGGTCTGCAATCCCTGTGCCTCTGCTTGTGCACACATGTGCATGTCGGCACCAACAAACGTGTCCAGAATTCAGACGTCCAATGGGCCATGTCTGCTGGCAAAGGTGCTCTGGAGGCTCATCCCCCTGCAGAAAGGGCATGAAACACATGATTAATGCTTTAAAGTCATCTGTGTGTGTCTCTTCAGGCATCTCATTACTGGACCATGTCAGAGACTTACATCAGAAATCACACCATCAGTCCGTCTTTCACATCCAAAGTGTGGAACACACTATCTACGGCATGAATTGCAACAAGCACGTGTACAGTAAGAAACATACTACACAATGCATAGCAATGAATGTACACATTAATCATGAAACACCCCATCTGGCAAAAGCTGAACAGTGGACAATAACACCGCAATCATCCCCACTAGGGGTGTCAACACAGGTCACACAGCACCAGACATGCCACAGATATGACAGTCCAAAGCCCTTGTGTAATAGGTTGTCACACCGAACCATCCTTGCGAGCCCATGGATAAGGGAGGCAGGAGTGGCATATGTGAGTCAAGGACCCCAAGCAGCAAACACATACACAAGACAAGCCTGAAGGGCCCAGCTGGAACAGACAGTGGATGCCTTCAAAAGCCACAAAGCACCGCACCGTCACATGAGAGCACAATAGACAAGCAATTTTAAACTATATTAACTAATTACACTAACTATGAAACACCTACATTTCCTAATTAAACTAACTATCAAACAGAAACTTAACTAACTAAACTAAAAGAAAAATAAAAAATGGCCACATACGACCCGGGGGGGAGGTGAGGCACCCAGGAGAGGGGAGGTACAGGGTGCTGCTCAACACCCACATGCAATGATGCTGAGCCAAAAAAAAGCCTCCATGGGCTCAACGCCTGCACAGCCCGACCTATGTGGGGGTATAGATGGTCGTCCAAGTCTGGCTCATCCTGGAAAGGAGGACGTGGCACAGTAGCCTGGCCACGCCTAGCCGCAGCTTGCCCCTCGTCGGCAGCAAGTCTGCCGGACGGGTGAGCCTGGTTCTGTGTGGCGATGTGACGTAGGTCTGCATGCAGAACCTCACGTGATACACGTGCTTCCTCTTGCAAGGTAGCACGTGTAACACGGAGTTCCTCCTGCAAGGCCTGGCTGGACAACCGCTGCACCTCCCGGCAAGCCTGTAGCTCAGCCGAGATGGTACGCTCAAGCTGTGTAAACCTCTCCTCTGCCCGCTGCCTCTGGGACATCATAAGGACACCCAGAGTGGATTTGAGGGAAGCATACTCCTCCATCAGGGCATCCATGTGCGCCTTTGCGTGATCAGCAATTGCTTGACGCAGAGACGACATTTCAGCCTGGCGTGCCCTGTCTGAGGCCGCCATGCCCAGCCTGAGCGAGCGGGCCATGGACCGTGCCGCCTGCTGCTGGAGAAGCACCTGCCTAGCAGGGGGAGCACAGATCGGGCCACACGCTCCATGCTCTTAGCGATGTTCTCCATTGCTGCCCCCTGCCATTCTGAATTGGCAGTCATGTCTTGCTCCCACTCAGTATACTGGGTTGCGCGTGGCGACCGCGTTGCCGGGCTTGACCCGTGCGGGACCCAAGGACCGGGGGTCCTCGCTGTGTTGGCACTGCCTGCGGCTGCACGACTACATGCCCCCGTCGACGTGATGTCCCAGGCACATCAGTGACTGGTGTTGAGGGTGACCCTGCGTCCCGATCCACCACGGGCGGAGGAACCAAGACTGTCTGATCCCTCAGTGCAGGTGTCGCAGACAGAGGAGTGTCCACATCAGAATCACTCACCCCTGACACATGGACTTGATGCTCATCCAACTCAACATGGACGTCAGAGTCGTCACCAAGGCTGGACTCATAGGCAGCCAGAGACAAGATGGACTGTAGCACTTGGGGGTTTTCATGCCTACCACCCCACGACCCCCACTTGTGCCGGGTGGATGTAGTGCTAACAACCCTGTGTCTGGCATGACAACACCATCCTCCGCCTCCATTGCATCATCACCTGAAAAATAGAGAGAAAAAAGGTCACTACACATGTCAGAAGCACACAACACACACACACACACCGACAACAAACGCATCAGGCAGACATGTGACACACAACATATAACCTGGCATGCATGCTGGGTCAACTTTGAATTGCTTCTGTGATCAGTCCTGTTGAAAGGTGTCAGTTTCCATGGAAGAGGGTCTATGCAGTGCAGAAAATGTGTACGCCACTCACTACCTACATGTACAAGGAATCCATGGTGTGTGCCAGGAAATGTGAAGGCAGTGCAAGGTCAAATTTAGGCATCACGTGCATTGTGCATTCAATGTGTACCATATCTAGAAGCCAAGCACCCCTCCACCCCAGTACAAAACCAGGGATGCCTAGCATGGTATCAAAAGGCTGACCATACACCTGTGTATTGATAGGCAGTGTTGTCTGGCATCAACAGCTTAATGTGATTCAAGTGACAACACTGCAAATGATGATGGGACAGTAAGCAGGACACATGATGAAAACTCTGGAGGCCGCTCACGTGTGAAGAAGACACAACAACAGTTGGACAGAGTCATTGGCCATTGAACAGGCTGAGGCCTGTGAGCCACACAGATTGTCAGACCCTAAACATGTGTGCAACGCAGTACTGAGCCACAGTTGACATGGGAAGGCTGATGAGATGCCATGCAATGTATGTCACCCAGGACTTGTATTACAGTGATCATCCAGTCAAGGACACATAGGGGCATGCGTGCAATGCACATGGAGCATGAATGGGCACTCATGTCCCTGCGGGACATCTGACCTATGCACAGTACAAGTGAGATACCCTGCATCAAGTACTAAGGCTGTACCACACGGCATATGTCTGGCAGATTGTACGCTGGAAGTTAGCATCTACACAGGATGCATGAACAGGAAAGTACACATTGACAAGATTGAAGCAGACCAGTGCAAAGGTGGAACTGGGGTGCACATTGGCAGAGGAGGGGCAAGGGAGCATGCCTACATGGAGTCCCTGCATGCAGGCAGAGGAGACATGCACGTCAGTCATGCAATGACATTGTGCCTGGGCTGAGAGGAAGGTCACCTCACGCCACATGAGGGGCCAGTGGAGCTGGAACATGGACCGGAGGGGCATACTTGTAACCAGCATGTCAGTAGGGTGCAATAGTGGTGATGCGAACAGTCCCCATCTGCTCCAAATGTCCACCATCCAGAAGAGCAGACATGCATCACGGAAGCATTGCATTACTTACACATCAGAACCATGTACAAGTCACATGTAGTGGCAATCATTCACAACACATCCCACAAGTAAAACACACAGGTCCTCAACAAACATGCATCAACACTCACTGGACTGGGCATCAAAGTCCAGCATCTCTCCCACTCCTTCGACCAATTCAAGTGGTATGAACTCCGCAACAAGTGCCTCATGCGGAGTGAGCTCTTCCTCCTCTGGTGCAGGCCCACCGCCAGTCGCCAGAGTCAAGTTGTAATTAGAGGCACGCTTAGCCTTAGTGCTGCATTTGATGTAATTCCAACGCTTTTTGCACTCTTGCGCTGTGCGCACCTCATGGCCGAATGAACTGACATGTTCCGCAACATGCTTCCAGTGGGTGTCACGTTGGGCAGCCGTAGTCTGACTATTGGCACCCACTAGCATGTTTCGGCTGTGGCCCCGCACGTAGCCCATGAGGAAGTCCAGTTCCTGCTTGCAGAAAGGCTTCTTCCTCAACGTGCAGGAGGTCGTGGCTGTGTGTTGGGTCCCAGCCTGTGCTGCAGGTGCAACCTTCCTCCTCTTGGACTGTGGCGCAGACCCTGGCTGGCTAATGCCGCCCTGACCAGTATGGCCAGTGGGTTCGGTGGATTGAGCCAAGGGAGTGGCAGGTGGAGGGACGACCAAAGCCCTGACTTGTGTCAGTGGCATTTGGGTGCCCTCTAATGGACCATGCGCAGCAACATCAGCTGTGGCAGGGTCATTGACCGCAACGGTCCTGGTTGGCAGACTCACAACCGGGGTGTTGTTGGGTGCATCTGCCCCTGCACTTGCCAACACCCGGCTGTTCGGGGCAGCAGATGACATAACTGCCCCAGGGACACATGTCTTGGTCTGAGCAGCCCGGCCTGCCCCTATGGTTTCCCTCCTGGCCTGTTGGAAATCTACCAAGGGCTCCTCAAGTGCCAACACAGCCTGCACTGGCAGACCCTGAGCCTGGGTGGCAGTGTCCACAGCTGCACCTGCTGCTACCACTGCCCTTGGGCCCGTGGCAGTCGATGGAAAGGACTGCCGGGTCACACGGGCACCAGTGCCAGATGCAGAAGCTGCATCCTCCGGAACCACAGGGGGTGGTGGCATGACTGCACCGACACATGACACAACATTGTGCTCAAGTGGCGCACCCCTGCCTCTTCCCCCTCTGTGGCCACCTTGGACACCCTGGAGTCCCCCTACTCTCTGGTCACCACGGCCACGTCCCTGACCATGCCCGCCATGAGGAGTACGCCCAGCTGAGGCGCCCCTCACCTTTGGTGTCCTCCCAACCATGGCACAGATGTTGTAGTGCCGGCAGAGATGGAGTAGTGCCAATGGGAGGTGTACACCACAATTGACCTGGGCAATTGGGATGAAGGGTGTGGGAAGCAAGATGTTAACAGCCCCCCTGCACCTGCAAGGCTGTATATGACCCCGGTGATGTAGTGACGGGTCACGCAACGCTCAGGCACCCCAAAACTGCAGTAAAACCGTGCACGCAACCCTGCAGCCTATGTGCGTGGATTCATCCTCCCGCAGTACGTGGTGGCACCCAGTAACACGAACAACGCGTACGCGTGGGACACGCAGGCTAATATGACATCGGAAATGGGTGCGATACACAGGGGCACCCGCAGTGGGAAAAATAGCGTGTGCGACTCACCGTCTGACTAGCGCGATGCAGAAAAACACGCATAGCCAATACCCCCGCCAAAAGAAGAGATACGTCCTTGATAGCTGTGAAGTTGTGATGGCGCGCGAAACAACAGGAAGCAGCAACACACGTCAGTCTCCACGAAAGGCACGTACAGCGAACTGCTGGCCCCGCTCACCTTTAACCCGTGCTGAGGGAAATACTTGCGCGCGTCACGTCACTTACACGCATGGGACCTTTCCTCGGATTACACGCGGACGTGCAGTTTTTCACACGCGCTGAAACGCCCATGCACGCCTGCGCGTGTCACGTCACAGAGGCGCTTGCGCTTGAAGGGCCTTCTGTCCAATGAAATTGCGTATGCGTGCAGACGCGCTTACGCGCTAAGGGTATTTCCTCGAATTACACGCTGACGTGCAGAATTTTCACGTGCCAAATCACTTCGTATCAAGCTGGCCACATGTAAGCACACGGAAGACCACGCTCCTGCCCAGAAGGCCGAATTACTGCCCCCAGAGCCCCGAGCACGCTCCCACCTGCCATCTGCTGCTGCCTGACTGCCTGCTGCCCACGTGCCCTACCATTTGCTGCCTGCACATCAGCCAGGGGTGCTATTGCTGTGACCACCCCTGCTGGAACCGAAGACTCCCGACTGGGATTCCATCGCTCCACAGCCCAGCCCCAGGACCCAGTTGCCCACCCACTCCTGCCTCTGGGGTTGTCATGTCGGGCACTGCAACATCTGGCACCACTGACAACCCCCGGCCAGAGAGGCAGAGGGGCACCAGCTTCACTGCCACCGAAGTTGGTGTCCTGGTGGAGCAAGTCCTGGGGCAGTATGATGCCCTCTTTGGAAGTTCCCGCGCCGACAAGGAAGGACGGACTCGGATCTGGACGGACATCGTGACTGCCATCAACGCGGAGGGGGTGGCAGTCCGCGACTTCCAACATGTCAAGAAGCGCTGGGAGGACTTCAGGTCCAGGACCCTCCACAAGGCCCGGCACCTCTTGAAGGCAGCGAATGCTAAGGGGCGCCTGGGCCACTTGTCGGAAGATCAGATGAGGGTCCTGGAACGCATATCCCCAGCGCTCCACGTCCAGGTCCTTGAGAGGCAGACCCGTCTGGAGTCGAGCAGTAAGTGTACATGCATCATGATTGTAAACTGTGCGTGTGGTGATGTGCCAGTAGTGTGCAGGTTGCCCATCTGTTTGTATGGGGCCGAGTATGGGTGAGGGTGTACATGGCCGTGAGGCTAACACATGTGAGGGCTGTCATGTGTGAGACATGGATGGTGCTTGTGTGTGTAGGCTTGCATGCCAAATGCAGTTGTGTGGGCACACATGTTTGGATGAATGTGTATGTAAGTAGGCATGTTTGCGATGTCACGCATGTATGTTGTTTTCAGCTGCATGTATCAGCATTGTGTACATGTGCATGTGTGTGTATTTGACAAGGGTGCAACAGTGATGCAACATGGATGCATGTGACAGCGGGATGTGGAAGCCTGATTGGCAGATGAGACATGGTGCCCATCTGAACACTGCGACAGTTGGCAGAGGTGTACACATGCATGCAAGTGTGATGGTGTGCGTGCATGTGTAGTGCACTCCCTGTGTTGCATGTGATGTCTGGCTCACCTTTGCCTGCTCATGCTGTTGTATGTGTATGGATGGTGCTGGCAGTTGCGATATGGCTGTGGTATGGCTCATGTGTGCAAGTTGAAATGACATGTGTGTTGGGGATTGTGATGGCATGTCTGAGGTTTGCCAATGCTACTCATGTGCAACTGTTATGTGTGTATGTGTCCATTGTACAGTGCCCTGATGCCTGTGTTTTATTTCTCCCTATCTGCAGCGTCAACTGATGAAGAGGGCGGAGAAGGTGCTGTGGAGCACAGCGGCGGGGATCGCACCGCCAGCCAGAGACGCAAGGCCCGGCTCCCCTCCCAGGTTGTGATCTTGTCAGGGAGTGAGGAGTCCTGTGCCGTGTCCCAGGCTGCAGCTGCCGGGGGGAGGTCCAAGAGGCGGAGGCTGGAGTTGGACTCCTCGGCAGCAGAAGGGGCAGCTGAGCTGGGACCCCAGAGGGCCCAACGGGGGAAGATGGCACAGAGTCATCCAGGTTGGTGGGGGGTTTGGTGGAGGAGGAGGCCGTGCAAGCAACAGAGACGGTGGGGATTCCACTGGTGCTAGTGGTGCAGTGCAGGACCAGGGACAGGAGGCAGCACAGGCCACCGCGGAGGTGCCTGTGTGCAATCCTGTCCCTGATCCTGTCACTGCATCATCTTGCACCAGCAGGGATACCTACATCCAGACTCGTTTTCAGGCAGGGGATGAGCTCATGACAACTGGCCTTCCTCTTGCTGCAGATGTAGCTATCCGGGTCCGGGTTGAGCCTGCCTGACTGGTGTGGCGTTGCGTCAACGGGCCATGTGGGGTGACCTGCAGTCTTTTCATGAGGAGACTGCACGTCATCTCGAATGGCTCGTTGACCGCGTCGGCCTCCTGTGACAGGTCACCCAGGCCGGATTCCTCCGTTTCATGGGGCTTGCTACGACCCCCTCCTCAACTGAACCCCCTATGCACCAGTCGTCCTCTGTGCCATCTTCCCACCCATTAGTCACCTGGGTGCCCTGTGGAGCTGCCTCTGACGGTGCGGCCAGGCTGGTGGAGGAGGCATCCCTGCCACAGTCGGGAGTCGGACGTCCAGCAGGGGTGGCCACATCAATGACTGCACCCCAGCCAGCGGAGGATGTGCAGGCAGCAGGAGGCAGTGCACGGGCAGAGGCACAGCAGCAGCAGCAACGTAGTGGGAGCCATGATGGCTCGGGGCCTTCGACATCAGAGGGGCAGGCATCGGCCTGAGGGCAGGAAGACCCAAGACGGGAAGTGTCTTCCGTGTGGCAGTGGTTGGGCCACGCCATAGATGCGGAGCGCAGCGGGCGGAAGAGGCACGGCTCACGATGGTCAGGGCGAAGAACTCCATGCGGAGGGCCCTGAGGCGGGCCGAGTGCCTCGAGGCAATCCACAGGGGGTTGGAGGTGGACACGTTGACGGCCCTGCGGACCCTCGGGGCCATGGAGGAGGACCGCCTCCGGGACATTGAGCAGGAGTTCGATGATGCCCTGGCCCGGGACATCCAAAAGTGAGCCGTCAGACTAGCCCGATGCCCTTGTAAATAGTTCTGTAGTTAGTGTTAGGTTTCCTTTGGTTTTGCATTTTTTTTGGACCTTTTGGACAATGGGCCACATTTTTGTATATAATTTTTTTATTAGGTAGTGTTATTAGATAGGTTTAATTTCTTCTGTTGGGATCATGGACCCTGGATTGTTTATCTGTATATAGTTGACTGTTGGATTTTCATTTTTTTTTATGATTTACCCATGGAGCAATGGTTTTCGATTTTAACTAGCATGCATGTGTGCTGGGGGTGGGGCTGCAGGGGGACATGAGTTGGACATGAGTGGGGGCCTGCTGGCAGGTGCCCCACGGCGCTGGGGGGTGGGGGTGCTGGGGGACATGAGTTGTACATGAGTGGGGGCCTGCTGGCAGGTGCCCCACAGTGCTGGGGGGTGGGGGTGCAGGGGTACATGAGTGGGGGCCTGCTGGCAGGTGCCCCAAAGTGCTGGGGGGTGGGGGTGCAGGGGGACATGAGTTGGGGACCTGGTGGAGGGTGCCCCACAGTGCTTGGGAGTGGGGGTGCAGGGGGACATGAGTGGGGGCTTGGTGGAGGGTGCCCCTGGATGCTGGGGGTGCAGGGGGACATGAGTGGGGGCCTGGTGGAGGGTGCGCCCCACAGTGCTGGGGAGGTGAGGGTGTTGGGAGACATGAGTGGGGGCTTTGTGGAGGGTGCCCCACAGTGCTGGGGGGTGCGGGTGCAGGGGGACATTAGTTGGACATGAGTGGGGGCCTGCTGGCAGGTGCCCCACAGTGCTGGGGGGTGGGGGTGCAGGGGGACATGAGTGGGGGCTTGGTGGAGGGTGCCCCTGGATGCTGGGGGGTGGGGGTGCAGGGAGACATGAGTGGGGGCTTGGTAGAGGGTGCCCCTGGATGCTGGGGGGTGGGGTGCAGGGGGACATGAGTGGGGGCCTGGTGGAGGGTGCCCCACAGTGCTGGGGGGTGGGGGTGCAGGGGGACATGAGTGGGCGCTTGGTGGAGGGTACCCCTGGATGCTGGGGGGTGGGGGTGCAGGGGGACATGAGTGGGGGCCTGGTGGTGGGTACCTTGCACTGCTGGGGGGTGGGGGTGCAGGGGGACATGAGTTGGGGGCCTGGTGGAGGGTGCCATGCACTGCTGGGGGGTGGGGGTGCAGGGGGACATGAGTTGGACATGAGTGGGTGCCTGCTGGCAGGTGCCCCACAGTGCTGGGGTGTGGGGGTGCTGGGAGACATGAGTGGGGGCCTGGTGGAGGGTGCCCCACAGTGCTGGGGGGTGGGGGTGCAGGGGGACATGCGTTGGACATGAGTGGGGGCCTGCTGGAAGGTGCCCCACAGTGCTGGGGGGTGGGGGTGCAGGGGGACATGAGTGGGGGCTTGGTGGAGGGTGCCCCTGGATGCTGGAGGGTGGGGGTGCAGGAGGACATGAGTGGGGGCTTGGTGGAGGGTGCCCCTGGATGCTGGGGGGTGGGGGTGCAGGGGGACATGAGTGGGGGCCTGGTGGAGGGTGCCCCACAGTGCTGGGGGTTAGGGGTGCAGGGGGACATGAGTAGGGGCTTGGTGGAGGGTGCCCCTGGATGCTGGGGGGTGGGGGTGCAGGGGGACATGTGTGGGGGCCTGGTGGAGGGTGCCCTGCACTGCTGGGGGTTGGGGTGCAGGGGGACATGAGTTGGGGGACTGGTGGAGGGTGCCCCACAGTGCTGGGGGGTGGGGGTGCAGGGGGACATGAGTTGGACATGAGTGGGGGCCTGCTGGCAGGTACCCCACAGTGCTGGGGGTGGGGGTGCAGGTGGGCATGAGTGGGGGCTTGGTGGAGGGTGCCCCTGGATGCTGGGGGGCGGGGGTGCTGGGGGACATGAGTGGGGGCCTGGTGGAGGGTGCCCCACAGTGCTGGGGGGTGGGGGTGCAGGGGGACATGAGTGGGGGCTTGGTGGAGGGTGCCCCTGGATGCCTGGGGGTGGGGGTGCTGGGAGACATGAGTGGGGGCCTGGTGGAGGGTGCCCTGCACTGCTGGGGGTGGGGGCACAGGGGGACATGAGTTGGACATGAGTGGGGGCCTGCTGGCAGGTGCCCCACAGTGCTGGGGGTGCTGGGAGACATGAGTGGGGGCCTGGTGGAGGGTGCCCCACAGTTCTGGTGGGTGGGGGTGCAGGGGGACATGTGTTGGGGGCCTGGTGGAGGGTGCTCTCCACTGCTGGGGGGTGGGGGTGCTGGGGGACATGAGTGGTGGTGCCGGGTAGTCCCCCGTGCTGTGGGCTGCCTGCAGGGGCCGTGGAGGTTGTAGAGCGAACACAGCTGTGAGGACCCACACGGCCAATTCACGTGTAGTACTCCACGGAACCCCTGAAATACAGGTACCCTGCTGATATCGCGTGTGAAACTTCCTGCGCACCCCGAAATACACGTACAAAGGACATTTGCGTGTGGAACTTCCCGCGCACCCCTGATATACACGTACCCTGATGGAATCGCGTGTGGAACTTTCCGTGCACCCCTGAAATACACGTACCCTGCTGAATTCACGTGTGTAACTTCCCGCGCACCCCGAAATACACGTACCCAGGACATTCGCGTGTGGAACTTCCAGCGCACCCCTGATATACACGTACCCTGATGGAAGCGCGTGTGGAACTTTCCGCGCACCCCTGAAATACACGTACCCTGCTGAATTCACGTGTGTAACTTCCCGCGCACCCCGAAATACATGTACCCAGGACATTCGCGTGTGGAACTTCCAACGCACCCCTCATATACACGTACCCTGATGGAATCGCATGTGGAACTTTCAGCGCACCCCTGAAATACATGTACCCTGCTGAATTCGTGTGTGAAACTTCCCGCGCACCCCAGTAATACACGTACCACGCTCGCACAGGGCAATCGCGTGTGAAACTTCCAGCACACCCCAGTAATAGACGTACCCAGCTAAATCACGTGAGGAACTTCACGCGCACCCCAGTGATACACGTACCCCGCTTGCCGTGCTGGTACAGGGTTAGCGCAGCCCTTTGCGCTGGATTGGGGATTTTGATGGCTTTTCCCTGCGCAAGGGGCATTCTTGGGGGCGTAACTGGCGCTGCTGCAGGGTCGCTGCGCCACTGTGCGCCACGGCTGGTTTTGGTGGCTGGAATACATGAATTTGCTGTGCGTGGAAATGTATTTTAGCGCACTCGGCTGGCGCAGGGATTCGCACGCGCATACTGTGCGCCAGCCGCGTGCGCCACTTGTGTGCTGAATTCTATGAATTACCCCCTCAGTCTTGTGGAGTCTGCGCACAGAATAAATCGCAAAACACAAACCATCTGGCCTTCTGAAACCTTTGGACATTCCTCCAGCACCATGGCACACTCTTTCCCTCGATTTCATCACTGAGCTACCTACAAGTCAAGGGTTTAACACCATTCTTGTAGTTGTCGACCTATTCTCAAAAATGGCCCACTCTATTCCACTCAGATGCATCCACGTTAGCCAAGGTATTTCTGGACAATATTGTTAAATGACATGGCTTTTCGTCAGTCCTAATCGCCGATCGAAGTAGTCAGATCGTTTCTAACTTTTGGAGGAAGTGCTGTGCTATGGCACAAATTGACATTCGACTATCCACTAGCCATCACCCTCAAACATACGGCCAGACCGAAAGGACCAACCAGACCCTAGAGCAGTATCTGCAGTGTATGTTACATCACGAGCTAAGAGACTGGAAAAACTTGCTATGGATAGTCGAGTACGCTTATAACAACTCCTTATATTCCAACACGGGACAAACGCCCTTTTATACTCTTTATGGCAGACACCCGCGTACCTCGGAATTGGACCTCCCAACCAGATTAGAAATGCCCGCGGTAGTAACCCTTCACACCAAAATCACTAAAGCTTTTAAAAAGGCCAAAGAACATCTAACGCACGCCAAAGACAAACAAAAACAATTCGCCGACCAACACAAGACTACGGCCCCCACTTATTAAGTAGGAGACAAGATCTCGTTAGCCACCAGATTTATGCCCGTCAAAGGAACCCGGACCTTTCAATCTAAGTATGTGGGTCCCTATACTATCAAGGCAATTATCAATCCAGCGGCCGTCAAATTAGATTTGCCACCCAATCTACGTATCCACCCAGTATTCCATGTGTCCCTGGTAAAACCGATGCAACCTGGCACACGTATTGGAATGGCACCAAAACCCATTCTTGTCGACGGGGAACCAGATTTTGAAATTAAAGGTATACTGGATTCTAAGTACTCTAGGGGCAAGCTATACTATCTAATAGATTGGAAGGGTTTAGGACACCAAGATAGATCCTGGGAACCCAGCGAAAATGTTCACGCACCATGTCTAATCAAAAGGTACCATCGAAACTTCCCGACTAAACCTGGACCGGACAGAAGGAACACCTTGAGAGGGGCCTTGGGGGGAGTGCTGTCACGACCCTTACCCCGAAGCCCCCTTGGCCTACACATGGGCCAGGGGGAGCCTTGACCCCAGTCTACTCAAAATCCCAACCAAGGCCTTCTTGGGGCCAGTCCTGGCGCCTTTGGTCCCGGCTCATACTTAATAATGTGTTTGTGCTTGGGAACTACTTTTTGTTACTGTCATTCAATGTGGAAGTATCCACAGATGATGCTCACTGCGTTCAGCTCCAACCACGAACCTCGGATAAACAGCATCTGCAGAAACAGAAAGGAGACATTGTTAGAAAAGGTTGCAGCTTACCTGAATTCCATCATTAGCAGTTCTCAGCTCTTCTGACCGGCATCCTGGACCAGCGCTCCTTCGGATCGACGGACCTGCAGAAAGAGAAAGACAAGGCTTTAGACATTTTACACGGTTAACGAACTCCGCCAAAAGGCTTACCTTCCCACTCGCACTTCATTCGCAACATCTCTGGAATACTACACTCCGGCGGAGCACTGCGACCTGTGAAGACAAAAGATAACAGGTTAGCAAAGGCAAAGGAACCTTAGCGCAGCGTTAAGCGCCAACTCGCCACGTCTAGGCACTCCAAAAACGCTAATACTTACCAGCAAACCCCGAATCCAATCTTCGCCACAAATTGGACTTCCACGTACCTAAGGAAGAGAAAAAAGACATTGTTAATTCCAGAAAGGCATTCTAGGACAGCAAAACATCATAGCAATAAGACCAACCTGAAAGACTCACGTCGGGTCGGCATCAGTGAAGTAACTCGATCGCCATTGCCCGCAAAACACCACATGCCCCTGCTGAGACAGTAGGACGGAGAACCCGCCAACATCAAGAACAAGGTGAGAGGAAGCCCAGAGGGACTGCAGACATACTGGGTGGTGGGAGGCCCTAAACATTGTTTACCTGTATTTCTGGCAGGATTCTTCCGCTGGTCACTACTGGGCATCGCAGGGAGGGATACCTGGACACCGATTGCTGGGTGGCGCCCCCGTGGAACCAGGTGAGCGTAACATTATCAAAGACTCTGAGTCTGCATTTAGTGCCATTTAGAAAGAGTTTTGGGCCCTGCGGTGCATTACAGTGACTTAGAGAATGATACCCTGCCACTAACTATTGCTGCCTTGCATAAACTCAGAGTGATCATGGAAAATGAGGCAGGAATTAAAACTGATTCATGGTTAGACTCTCTTTTCTCTTGGGTGCAGTCTTGGATGAGCCTCACTGGGAAGATCCTTCCACCTATGTTTGTCTTTTTCCTTATTGTTTTTTTGCTCTCATCAAATACACCTCCCCGAAGTCCTTCAAATGAGGCAACCTGCTCCACATCGCTATTCTCAACTCTTGTTCAGCGTCAAACACTCCTCTGACATCCGGTGTCTCCTGGAAGAGCTTGATTTGGATGTACTCGGTCTCACCAGGACTTGGTTCATGGTGAACCTGTTGGCTACAATATCCTCTCTGAACCCAGAGCCGACCGTCCCAGTGGGGGTGTAGCCTTGATTTTCCCAGAGTGGATCCCTGCTTCTATCATTCCAATGCTGCACTACTCATCCTTTGAATGCCTGTTCTGCAGGCTCTTTATCTCTCCTGGTCTCTCTCTCACTGTGGTCACTTTCTACAGGCCACCTGGCCAGGCCGCCTTCTTCCTCTTTGAGTGGGCTGACCTCTCCTGATAGCTCCTTACCCCTACCTCTGAACTTCTCATCCTCAGAGACTTGAACGTCCACCTGGATGCCACCAGCCTTTCTTCAGGACTCTCTCACAACCTCTGCAATTCTCTCTCTCTCTATTCGTCCCTTGAGCAAGACTCACTCTGCAGGCCACACCCTGGATTTTCTGATCTCCTCAGACTTCCCATTCTCTAACCCTCTCACCACTCCTCTCTCTTGAAGTGATCACTTTCTCTTTTCTTCCCACCTCTCTCCCTCTTCTCCCCGCAGGTCAAGCTGACTCCAGCACTGCCACCTACCTTCTCGGTCATCTGACCCATGAAACGTGTGTCTGTTGAGGCTTTCACTGCTACTTTCTCTTCTCCTCCTGCACATTTGGCTAACTCACACCCGGACCCAGCCCTCTCTAACCTGCATCTCTCTATCTCTAACACTCTGGATGTCCTTGTCCCTGTCATGAGAATCTGCTTAAAGCCCAGCCCAAATCCAAGTGCAACTCTTGGTATGATTCTGACCTCACCGCCCTTAAACACAAATGCAGGGTGGTGGAGAGGAAGTGGAGGGCATCGGGCGCACCCCCTGACAAATTTGTCTGCTGCCTGCTCCAAGACAATACAGACTCTCTGTCCTCTCTAGGAAGAGAGCCTACATCCAAGCCCACATCTCTGAGGCATCTAACAAATGGGCTTTCAAAATCTACAAGGAGCTGGACAATCCTGCTTCCATCTCTATCTCTCCTGTTCCCTCCCAGGCCCTCTGTACGGCCTTGGCCTCTAGGTTCACTACTAAAACTCAGGATATCATGTCCACTCATCCTCTACCTCCTCTACCTCCTCCTCTACCACTCCTGACCGTCTCTCCTTTTCCTCCTTTCTCCTCCTTTCCTCTGTTCACTCCATACAATGTTTCTAGACAAATCTGACCTATGAAAGTCTCGTCAAAGCAAGTTCTCCCCTGCTCATCCAGAACCATCAAGGACCACATCTTGTGTATCCCATACACTCTACAATGTATTTACCAAAACTTTGTTTGATGTGCTTGACTATCTGGGCGTCACCTACATCAACTATGCTGATGACACCCATATACTCATCCCTATCACTGGTGACTACATTGCAGATCTAAAGCTCTGAATGGCAATTACCAAGTTGTCCAAGCCTGGATGGCCCAACATGAGCTCTGTCTCAATGACGACAAGACAGAGCTCCTCATCCTGGGCACACAACAAAGACTCAATAAGGTGCACCCCCCGTTCAGCTCTTTTAATATCGATGGCAACTCCATCAAAGTATCCAAAGATACTAAAACATTGAGAATCTACCTAGATTCTACAATCTCCCTAAATAGACAAACACATGCGGTTGTCGCTGACTCGGCTTACACATGCAAGCTCATTACAGCCTGCCGCCCATTCTTTTCCACTCAGAACTGCATTATCCTTGCTAGGACATTGGTTATGGCCAAACTCGATTATTGCAATGCACTTTACCAAGGCACGAACCAACGCAACCTCAACAAACTTCAGATCACCCAAAATAATGCTATTAGAGCGGCCCTCAACATTCCTAGATCTGCACATATCTCTGAAACGAGGAAAAGCCTACACTGGCTCTCAGTTGCCCAAAGGATATCACTGAAATCCCTGGCCCTTATTCATAAATGCATACACAACCAGGCCCCCATCTACCTAGCCTCTTGATTCTCTCAGTATACTCCTTCACGGTCACTTAGATCTTCCCAAGCTCACTGCCTCGCGATCCCCAGATACAAGATTCAGACAGCCACAGCCAGAGGTGCTAGCTTCCCAGTTCTGGTTGCCAAACTCTGGAACACATTGCCACTCACCATTAGCCACTCTATTACCTTATTCAAACAGAAAGCCAAGCTCTGGCTAGCAGCTGCATCTGACCAACTGTCTTCACCAACTGTCTTCACAGGCCATCTGATCTTCCCACCTTCATTCTTTCTGACGACTACCTCTTGCCATTCTATCGGCCAACCTGCACTGTTTTGTACTTTACTGCCCTTGCTAATATAATTTACTGACTGTAATTTACTGACTGTAACTGTATACATGCCATTCTTGTACTTACTGTTTTTAAGATATGCGCCCGGTTGCCCTTGGCCTGGTGCGCTATACAAATAAATTAAATACAAATACAAATACATCGACACCTTTGCTCTAGCCTTGGACGATTTCTGCAGTCACTCGTTTGCCACTGGAACCTCCCCCTTAAGCACTCTCTTGTGCACCCCGTCTAAAGAAGCCCTCAGACGATCCTTCGTCTCCAGCTAAATATCATCTTCGACTCCACACTCTCATTCTCTCCTCATTCTCTCCTGACATCTCTGACATCTCTAAGAAGTCAAACTATCAGCTGCACCTCCTCAGAAGTATTTTTCCTTTCCTCACTTTACCCTAGAAGCTCACTGTCTCTAGAGCTCTGGTCCTTTCTGGGCTGGACTATTGCAACAGTCTCTTTCAAAATCTTTCCAAATCTTCCTGTCTCTAATCTTCGACCTTTGCAACTTAACCAGAACAGGACTGCGAGACTTGTCCTTGGCCTCAAGGCCAGGAATCGCATCTCTTCAGCTCTGAAATCTATTCATGGCTCCCCGTGGCTGCAAGGAACAAGTTCAAGACCCTCTGCATTGTCCACAAGGCTTTCTGGGGCCTGGGACCGCTCTACCTCCTACTTTCTCTTCCTAAACATCTTCCTTCTTTTTTAATTTTTTTAAATTTTTATTTGGTTTATAAAAAGAGAGGAAAAAAACGTTTACAAATACATAACAGTATCACAATAAAAGCCTAGAAAAAATCCTTAAACAATATTCACATTACAAAAAATAACAAGTATAGTTTAGACTAGTTGGACACAAACCAACAATTAAATATAAACTGACACATTTGAATACAGTTGTCCTAACAAGAATCAAGCGAACAGAATTAAAATCACTGCATAATTTAAAATTATCAATATATTTTAGTCAGCATATATTCAATATTTCCCAATACGCAATATTCAATTACATTGTCATTATCTCCATGGGAACCAACCATATGATTACAACCAAATTCAAAGCATTGCACTTTACATACCAACAAGTGTGTGGAGTAGAGTGGTTTATACACAGTTTATGTGACCCAGCAAAATGGTGTTAGTTTAATTCCAAGTTAAGTGTGTTTAGAGAATCTTCAATTTTATATAATAGATTGGCCAATACCAAAATCAGGTGGGTGCTATCTCCCCTTATGCATGTTTCCCAAAAGGACTGCATCGCTAGATACGTGTCCTCAGGCTTTAACATGCCCAGCAAAGTAACTCTTGCCTGTTCGAAATTTGGACAATATGCTACTAAATGTTTTGTCATTTCTAGCTGTTCAGTATCTAAAAAGTAATGACAGGTAGCATTTTCAATGAAAGGAAAAAACGTGTGCCAGTGCTGTATACGCTCAAGGGTGGCAAGTTGATTTAATTTGTAGCGTATGTACGCTTTTCTTCTTTTTTCACAGGGACACTTCAAAATGTATGCTGCAAGTGAGGTTCTTTTTCTAGGAAAAGACGCATATTCAGAATACATTTTGTAGGTGTTATTAGTTTCAATGGTTTTTATCCAATCTAGTTCATAGAGTTTCTTTTTTACACTAGGGAGACCTAAAGTCAGGTCTTGGACAGTAGCACTGATGTTAACTAAAGCTTGTTGCATTTGAGCTTTAAACAAGACAAGTGATTGTGGATTACCGTCTATTAGAGGACTGTATAGCTCTCGATAAAGAGAGTTTTGCGCTGGCAGGAGCATTCTTGCATAGGTCGATAATCTTCGCCACAAGAATCATGAAGAGTGGGATAAAAGCCCAAGTTCATGCCGTATGATTTAATTTGGTATGAAAGAAGCAAGGCCTAAAGTTTGTTTCCACAGTTGGCCCGGGATACAGTTTAAGACAAGATCTAAATTCAAAAGGCTAGATAGTAGAATAGGCTCGAGCTTCAATAAATAAAAATCAATGATAGTTAGCAGAGAAAATGTACAATATTTTTTTAATATGATCTTCATTTGCTATTGCAAAGGGCACACTTTTGCTTTTAGACCCACAGTCCATGATTTGATCGATTTAGAGTCTGCAATAGAGCAGCCCAATAACGTCAAAAATCTACCCGCTGAAGTGTGGTGCCAGCTATATTCCATTGATAGGATTTAATTCTCCCTCTATTCGAAAAGATAATGATCTTTGACTTATTGGAGTTAGCTAATACGTTATGGCTCTGAGCATATTAAAAAAAATATATTTAGGTTAGTCTGCAGTCCATAAGGGGTCCGATCAAATAAGATAATGTCATCTGCAAAACATAACCAATGTAATATAAGTCTTCCGAGTCTCGCTGCTTACGTCGATAGATCCGGCCATAGGGAATCAATATCACATAAATAAAGATTGAATTACGTAGCAGCAAGGTTAAAGCCCTGTTTTACTCGTGTTGCGTTGGAATTAGAGGAGAGAGAGCGCCATCTTTGTTGATTTGGACTTGAAAGGTTGTTTTAGTATGGAGCATAGCAACTAGCTGGACTAGGCGGTGTGAAAATCCTAGCTTCAACATTTTAGTCCATAGAATTTCTCTGACTAGACAATCAAAAGCACTGGGTAAGTCGAGAGCTGACGTGTAGATAGGACCCGAGTTCGTAGATTTTGTTTGTGCAAGTAAGTGGGTTACTATGGTGGCATCTTCCTTCTCAAGCTCTCTGCTCATCCACCTCCAACTCTCTGAGGGTCAGACGCTTCTCCAAGCAGAGATTTGGGGGCAGATCTATCTCCTTGGCTGGGGCCTCCCTCTGGAACAGGATCCCTCCCTCTCTCAAACTTGAGCAGAACCACCTCCGGTTCCGGAAGCAACTTAAGACCTTCCTTTTCGCTTCTGCTTTCTCTCTACCTCTGCCCTGCTGATGGACCTGTTTCTTGCACTGGTCACCTGGTCACCCTCTGAACTCGGGCCCAGGCTCCTGCATGTCGAGTTGCCCTTCCACAGCTCTGGGCTCCCCAGCATTTAAGGGTCTGTATCTGAAACCCTGCAGTCCCTTCTCTCTGCACTTATGAGCTATCTGCTGGCTGCACTTGTGAGTTAACTGCACTTCCCTCTTCCTATCTCCCCTGGCACTTCTCCCCTTCGCTCTGCCCTGCACTTGCACGATCTGAATGGCAGAAGGACTAGTAAGATTTTTATTTTGTCTTCCCTTTGTTTCCCCCTCCTTGTCTTGTCGCGCCTTGAAACACTTGTGTACAGGTGCGTTATAATTGCCACATCATATCTTATCATCATATCTTACGATGTTGTTCTACCCAGGTACAGAAAGCAGCTGCTATGATGACTGACCATGTGCAAAGCTAGAATCAATACCATTTCCTCTCACATGGGTACTCAAACTAAAGCTGTTTTGTGTCCTCCACCAAGTTGTGATGATTGTGTGAAGCAGTGGGGAGATTAGAGTTGGGTTTGTACAGCGGAGCAGTATGCCCATATTGTTACTGGTATGAAAGATGATTGTAATGTTATTCCCCAGGAAGATGATTATTGCTCCCCCCTTCCAGCCTACTTCTGCCGGAGATACATTCTGGTTTACATCACCGTCTTGTGGCCAATGCTGGATTTGACTTTTATGGCTTCAATTGATTCACAATGCGTCATCCTTTCTCAACTCTCATGCTGGACTTCCTTTGGATCTTGTACTCGTGGTGGCCCTGAATCATGCTGTTCCCATCTTCATCTTGTATCCTGGCTTGCAACATTATGTGTTACTACTAACTTCTGCAATTGTATTCGCTCTCCCCGATTGCTTCTCCACTCTTTTTGACAGCTTACTCTCTGTTCTCTCCTCCTCTCCCTTTCTCACTTTTCCTATCTTCTCCCCTCCTACCCTTACTTTCTTCTATGCACTTACTCTATCAAAATTGTCCCTGGACCTAGTATGGTAGCAACCTCATCTGTCTCCTCCCCTTACTTGTTTTCTTTCCTCCCCTCCCCCCAGCACTATCTAAAATGTTGTCAGGCCTAGTACGATAGTCACTTGTTTTGTTCCTCCCCTCCCTTTCTGCACCCCTCTCCCTTACCTTTTTTTTTTCTCCGGCTCTATCAGAAATGTCGTCAGGCCTAGTACGGTAGTCGCCTGTCTGTTTCCATTTCCTTCCCACTCTCCTCCTCCCTTCCTTATGTATGTCTTAGCTCCTGCACTATCTGAAATGTCGTCAGGCCGAGTACGATAGTTAATTTCGCATCTTTACTGTTCATGGCCTGTTTCCATTGTATTTTCCCATGTTCCGTTCCTTGCCACGAAGCGCTTTGAAACTCATTGTGTATAGGCGCTATATAAATAAACTATCATCATACCTCACTACACTTATTGAGGCAGTACCCTGGCAGCCTTTACTGCGTTCTTGCCACTGCATTCTCCTCTCACATCCCCTGGCACTTCTCCTCTTCCCTCCCCCCAGCACTTGCACGATCTGAATGACACAAGGCCTAGTAAGATTGTTTGTTTTGTCCTCCATCTGTCTACCCTTCCTTGTCGCACCTAGAAACACTTGTGTACAGGCGCGTTATAAATTACTTATATCATATCATATTGTGTAGTTGACAGGAGAAGCATCTATCTTTTTTGTGTGTACACAATCATAGATTGCTCTTCTGTTAGTCCAACATGTACAAAAGGACCATCCACCAAGGTGCAAAGTGCTCCACTGAGAACCTATCCAAGCTAAAATAGATTATTCTATGAGGTGTAACCCACTCAGGAAGTCATCAAACAGGTTGTCACTCTCTCACATTGTTGGCCAATTTACAAATGAATATCCCTGCATGCTATCATTGCCGATAGTTCATCAAAAGCTCAGGTCTGAAGAAATAATCCCATGCAAATAAATATGCTCAGGAATCGTACTAGTTGCATACATTTCCTAAAAGAAGCTGGGAGTATCTTAAGGCGTTCTAAAGAGGCAGTACGTGGCAATATTGCGTTTCTGTTCTGATGCTGGGAGGGAATATCAGTCACCACTGACTGACGGATATAGTGCAGTGGAGGCTTGCCTAGAGAAATACACAGACAGGTTTGGCATTGGGTTCATCAGGTTCCAGCATAATTCATCTACGTAAGAGGACTGTTCAGTCTGTTCCTAGAAACACCCAGTTATGGCAGGTACAAAGATTCAAGCACAGGCACGTTCTTTTGATCAGCATTGCACAATTTTCACTGTTGTCGAGAAGACCGAGGTGTTCCACTGCAAGCTGGAACTCACGCTGCTTTGGGCCCGCTTTGTTGGGTTCTGTGTGAGCAGATTGGCATGAAATGTTGAGGAACGCTCAGTGCTACACAGTAACAAACGACAACCCCAGCAGCGTTCCCTTAAATATGTCACACTTTTGCACCATAAGGAAATATACTGCCAATGGAATACAGAGTGATATGGTCAGGAACAAAGGTGTGAACATATTAATTTTAACAAAAATAAATGTATTGAACTTGCCATTGGGTGATTGGTCCTGAGATGAATATTACCCAAGAAGTGCTCTCAAGTAGCATTTTCACAATTCACATGTACGTGAAGTGGGTACTTCAAAAGTTTATATCGCCCCATTACCCATCTTCCCTTCCTACGTAAAATCATAGAGAAAGTGGTAGCTGCACAACTGCAGCAACACATCGACACCAACAACCTCCTCCAAATCTACCAATCCGGATTCAGACACAGATGCAGCATGGAAACAGCAACCATACAGGTGATCGACGACGCCCTCAACATCCTTGACGATGGCCACCCCTACCTCCTGCTTCTACTTGGCTGCTTTCGACACAGTAGACCACCAGGTGCTTATGGACACCCTACATCAGCACATTGGGATCAGCAACCTTGTCCTACGCTGGTTCAAGGCCTACCTCGCAGAATGCAAGCAGATTCTTCAGATGTACTCCTCTAAGATCGCCAGTTCTACCCGTCAGCTTTGGAGTCACGCAGGGTTAAATCCCCTCCCCAGTGATCTTCAACCAATACATGGAACTGCTGGGAGCCCTCCTAGCTACACACAACATCCACATCCACCAATACACTGATGACACATCTATACCTCCAGATCAACTCCATCAAGGACATCCATACACTGATAACCTACCTCTCACTGATCCAGTCTTGGAAGTCCAGTGCATACTTGAAGATCAACCCCTCCAAGAGCGAATTCTTACTCCTCATCAACAACATCGAACACCCAGACATACATACCTGGCTATCAACCATGAACTCTGATGACTTTACCCCAAAGCTCACCTCCTGCTCAAAGTCCCTGGGATTCCACATCGACAAAATTGTCTTCTGCAACACATACATAGCTTGGTGTCAGCTCTCTTTCCTGTGGAAAGTCAAGCCCTTTCTCTCCCGGACAGCTTTAGAACCACTGTTCAAGCATTGGTCCTATCCCACCTGGATGAGGGAAATGCACTACACGAAGGTCTCCCGTCGTCCTCCCTTGTACGCTAGAGAAGGGTCCTACATGAGGCTGCACACCTCATCAAGGGTCTCCGCAGATACAAACACATCACTCTGGCCCTCATCGACCTTCACTGGCTCCCACTGCATGCACAACTCACCTTCCAGTCTTGCTGCATCAGGCAGTCTCCCTCAAGTCACCCAGCTACCTTGCTGAGAAATTCAGCATCTCTGGCGGACAGCGCACCATCAGAAGTCAGGACACATGCAGACTTGAAATCTGCCACTACTAAATGGAAAAGACCAGAAAACAGGCCTTCTCTGCCTACTCCCCAAGACTGTGGAACCTCCTCCTCATTTGCATCAGACTCGCCCCCACGCGCCTATAATTTAGAAAAGAACTCAAGACCCACCTCTTCAAAGAGTTTCTCCTCCTAACACCTACTCCATCAAGTTACCCCTTGCATCAACTGACTGTATGGACACCACCCACCCCTCTCCTTCCCACCACCCAGTACAGCTGTTCCTCTCTTCTGTGCCCCACTGTATCCTACCCCCCGCTGTATATCTGTTATGTTGTTACCTCTGAAAGTGCTCTGTTATGCATCTGTAATGTTGTACACCTCTGCAAAGCAGTCCATTATGTATCTGTATTGTTTTTTACCTCTGTAAAGCACTCCGTTGCTTATCGATGCTAGGTCCATGCTCAATAAATACCATAATAATCTATATATATAAAATGTGTGGGTGTGTTTTCGTACTGAGTTGATGCAATTCATCAGTGTAAGGTTTCCCTCTGCTGTCCAAATGGCAAAATGCACATCTGGGTATCATTCGACTTAATTTTAACAAACAGAATGAGCACAGTCCTGCACGGTTACCTTCACCTTGTACTATCGCAAACATATGGAATCATTTCAAGTGACTTCTTTCCACCCCCACTTCTCTTCACACAGGGCACAGCAGTTACAGGGTCAATGAATAGCTAATTCCCTGCTCAACATTGTAGACTCTAAAGAGCGTAATGCAGCAGGACGAATGCCTACTGATGAGCTAAAACTGAAAGTAGGGGTTGTAAGTTTGTTACTGTGCAATTATATGCCATCACAGGGACTCTGCAGTGGAACAAGGTTGCCAATTACGCATCTACAAAGACACACCATAGGGGTCCATGTAATCGGTGGAACGTACTGTTCTGTAACTGCGCAAACCTCTCATTACGCCTGATATAAATGTGCCTTTCAAATTCAAAAGAAGACAGTCACCTGTACATTTAGCCTTTTCAATTACCATTAATAAGTAACAGGGACCTATGCCCGCTTCCTGGAAGCAATTGGTGCTAATTCCGATATTTAAGAAGGGGAACAGAAGTAACCCTATGAATTACCTGGCGATGTTGACCTTTAAGGTCTGCAAGAATGGCATATGTTACACCAGTAACGGCTAGTAATAATAATAATAACCAACTCTAAACCATCAAACCAAATCTCAATACCTCGGAAACACGGACGTAAACCATCTCGATGCATTTGAAACACCAAAAAGAACTAAGGGAGAGAACTGAGGGAACTAGGTGTTTATCCTTGACACCCTTATCAGCTCCCCGGGGCCTAGAGATTGGTAGGTCCCTTTTCCCTATTTTGACCCAGGAACATCTTTTAAACTATTTTTTCCCTTTTCCCTTTCTTAGATCAGTTGCTCTCTTTTTCATAATCATCCTTCATATCCATCCTGAACTACAATTGTCAGTGAATGAACAAGGCTAGCATAGCTGATCAGCCTGTAATTATTGTATTTTTCTTTGAAAGGGTATGTGATTAGTGCTTTTAGTATTCCTTGGTACTTTTACTTAAAACTACTACTTTTGGAAATACATATTAGAACTTTTCTTTTTTTGGTACTTACTCTATTATGGTGGTTCGGGTGTTTCCATTGCTGACCTAGGGCCTCAATCCGGGTTTGGAGCTAACCATGGAGTAAATAGCTCCATGGTTGCCTCCGAAACCGTCCCAAATCCGGCATGGTTAATGGAGTAATTACCGGTACATTCAAGGGTAGGAGGGACCAGTAATTCCCCATTCACCTTTTGCCCTTCCCCATTCCCATTTCTCCCCATAAGGCTCAATGGGAATGGGGAAGGAGGTAATTACAGCACCGTAAATTACGGTACCGTAATTACCTCCGAAGTACCTTTGCGGGTCCTGTACTTTACTCCTGCTAAAAGCAGGAGGTAAGGAAGGACCCGCAAAGGGACCTCGGAATACGGAGGTAAGGATTACCGGCATCGGCACCCTTACCGGTGCCGGTAATTCCTTACCTTCAACCTCGGAATGACCCCCCCACTTCTCTAAAAAGCATAGCCTACCCTGTGCCCACATTAACACATTAGCAAATTGAAATGAGGGACAATATTTACTTTTGTCTGTTTTTTTTTATGAGTGAAACACCTGAGAGCCAAGATGTGGTACATGTTTGGACACAGAGACTACAGGATTTTGCTTCCTCTCCGTCTTCTTTGGTCCAGAATAGGATTTCCCCACACCATGGGTCAGTGTGATTGGTCCTAGGTTTCATCATATCTGCGGCATTGGTCCTCAGTTTATGTTTGTCTTATTTGTGATTATTATTCAGCGCTGCATACCGGGGTGCCAAACTAGATACATGCTGGCATTGTTCAAATTGGCAATATATTATAATTACATTATTTGTCTTTTATAACGCACTTAATACCAGTGAGATCAGGATCAGGATTCAAACCCGTGTTTCGATTTGTTATCTTGTTTCCAAGACAAACGCGTTGCCCCTGAGATATCCTTCCTATAATTGTGCCAACTGGAAATAACTTGAGAGAAGTTTGGCGTGAAAAAACAACAATACTTTAAAATGAGTAATCTCCTTGGATTTCTGGGCTCTGGACGCCGAGTAGAGCAGTCCTGCAGTCTCTGTGCTTTTTGCAGTCTCTCCTCCATTGCTGCTGTTAGTGGGAGGACCCACTAAAACTCTCAACCTTTTTTTTTTTAACTTCTTTTTATTGGTTTTACAACATAAAAGGAATGGGAGAGAACAGACAAAACAGAAACAAAAGTCACCCTCCCATTTTCCTTTCCCCCTTCCTCCCCCCCTCCCTCTCCCCAAAGGCTGCCGCAGTATGTTCGTGGTCCGTTGCCGCCTCGGGGCCGGCGCCGGCCGTTGTCAAGTTCGTAGCGGAGGGGCCGGTCTCCCGGTGGCCTCCCTCCTTTCCCTGGGAGTTTCCCTTGGTCCTGTCCTTGCATGTGTTTGCTGGTCTTTCCCAGTTGGATTTGCACTGTTCAGAGTCCGCGCTGGTCACGACCTCGTCTCTTTCTTCCCGTTAGTTCTCTTCCTCTGAATTATGTAGTGCCTCCCGACGTGGGCGGTTCAATTTCATCGTTTCCTGAGTCGCCTGGATCGCTATTGTCAGTCGTATCATCCTCGCCTCCGCTGCCAAACAGGTCTTGCACCAGGGAGTTCCATGCTTGTAGTCTGGCTCCGCTGTCGCTCTCTCCCCTTTGTGTAGCTCTCGCCCAGACTGCCGTCTCTGCTATTGCCCATTTTTGTAGGTCGGCCCACCATCCTTCATTCGATGGGCCTTCGCTCTTGTTCCATGCCATCGCTATGCGGCGTTTCGCTAGTATTGTCATTAAATCCTTCATTTTTGCCACGTGTGTCATCTGCCGGTGCCCCCTTGGGAACAGGCCCAATAGGTATGTTGCTGGCGTTCTTGCTGGCATCCGTATGTCTGCTGTCAACGCCTTTTCTCTCACCGTGTTCCAGAAGTCTGCTATTTGCGGGCACGACCAGAACATGTGCACCATGTCGGCCTGTTCGTCTCCGCACCGCGGGCAGCTCCGGGTTTGTCCTTCTCCCATCTTTGACATTCTCTTGGGAGTTAGATATGCTCTATGTACTATGTATATCTGCAGTTGTCTGAACCTGGCGTTTCTGGACACCTTTTTTGTGTACATGAGGACTTTGTTCCATTCCTCGTCTTCGAAGGGTTGTTGCAGTTCCTCTTCCCACTTCATCCGTGCTGTTAGTGTCATTTTGTTGGTGTGTCCCAGTATTTGCTCATAGAGTCTGGACACCGTATGACCTCCTTCGGATATATCGTACCATGCCTCTAGTACCCCTTCGGTGTCCTCAGGCTCTGGCATAGTGCTCCACCTCTTCTTTATTGTCTGAACTAGGCTATTGTGCAGGATGAATTGGCCCCTGTGTACATCTTGTTCGTCCATCAGGGTCTGGAATTCAGCCCACTGTCCGTCACGCCACAGGTCCCCAATTTGGGCCACACCTTTGTCTTCCCATTGTGCCCTGTACGTGGCCAGGCTGGCCACTCGGGTGTCCACCAGCCCCGCCAGTGGGATATGTCTTGAGCAGGGGTCTCGTATGCCCTGTGTCTTCCAGGCTCTTTTCCATAGTGTTCGGCCTAGTTGGGCTATTTTGGGTAGGTCTTTGGCTTGGGCGGCATTGACCCATAATAATTCTCTCAGGTAATACCTCCGGAGTGTTGGCCCAATAATTATTGCATCTATTGAGGTCTCCTCGCCCAGCCATCGCACCACAAATTGGAGTTGTGCTGCCAAATAGTAATATTCAAAATCTGGGAGTTTGATGCCCCCCCACTCATAGCTTCTCTGTAGTGTGCTTAGTGCCACCCTGTTTCGCCCCCCTCCCCATAGGAAGGTTCTCGCCATAGTGTGTAGGCGCTTGAAGAAGGGCCTTGGTATGTTGTATGGGATGTTCGTGAAGTAATATAAGAGTCGGGGTAGGACTGTCATTTTTAGTAGTGCCGCCCGGCCTATCATGCCCAACGGTAGCGTCTGCCAGAATTTCATAGCCTTTTCAATTTTGTCTAAAGCTACTTGTGTGTTACCTGCGTGTGTTTCCATGGTGTCGTGATAGATGTCCACTCCCAGGTATTTGAAGGTGTTCGGGGCCCATGTGATGCCCAGAGGCGGTAATTGATCTGACGGCACTGCGCGTAGGCCTGCCAGGGGAAACAGCAAGGATTTTTCTCTGTTGACCACTATTCCAGATAACCTACCAAACGCGCGCAGCGCCTCTAGTAAGTCCTGCAGGTGGGTGCGTGGGTTCTGTATGTAAAGGAGTATATCGTCTGCGTATATGGATATCTGGTGTGTTTCCCCGTCTATCTCTATGCCCGTGTCTTTGTAATCCGTTCTTAGGAATACTGCGAACGGCTCCAGGGCCAGGATATATAACATTGGGGACAGGGGGCATCCCTGTTTTGTGCCTCGCTCTATGCCCCATTCCCTAGAAACTTGTCTACCCGTCTTGACTCTCGCTCTCGGGTCTTTGTATAGTAGTTCTATCCATCTTGTAAACCCTTGTCCAATCCCATAGTGGGTGAGCGTTCCCAGGAGCCAGTCCCATCCCACCGAATCGAATGCTTTGATTGCATCCAGTGAGGCTACAGCACACTCCCCTCCCTCCTGGTTTGTCCTTTCTATAACATAGTGGAGTCTGCGCAGGTTCCAGGACGTGTTCCGTTCTGGCACGTACCCTGTCTGGTCCGTGTGGATCAGGGTGGGTAGCACTCTTTTCAGGCGGTTGGCTAGTGCCGCCGTCAGGATCTTGGAGTCCTGGTTTATTAGGGAAATCGGTCTGTAGGAACCGCATTCAAGGGGGGGCTTGTCTGGTTTAAGGATCGGGATTATTATAGATTCTGACATACTACTCGGGAGTCTTCCTTTCTCGTATGCTTCTTCTAGTGTTTCTAGCAGTCTCGGCACTATGTCATTTTTATATTGTTTGTAAAATTCCCCCGGGAGCCCATCTGGCCCCGGAGATTTCCCTGTCGGGAGCTGGGCGATTACCTCCGTTAGTTCCTCTACAGTGAGAGGGGCGTCTAATATTTGGGCCTGCACCTCCGTCAATTGTGGGAGTCTAATTTCCGCGAGGGCTTCCTTCAGGTCCCCCTCCTCTGCCTCCTGGACCCTGGAGTATAAGTCCTCGTAAAACTGCGAGAACACCTCGTTTATTCCCTCTTGGGATCTTATCACCTCTCCCTTTCTGTTCTGAATTTCATTAATTGGCTCCCGCTTAGTCTCCTGCTTGGTTAGCCAGGCCAGGAGTCTGCTAGGCTTGTCCCCCTCAGCATGTAGTTTCTGTATATATTTCCCATAGTCTAGCCGTCCCAATCTTTCCCAGGTCTCCACGCACTGTTGTCGCAGGGTGGTGAGGTTCTCTTGTTCCGCCCCTTTCTCCCCCGCTTGTCTCTCAGCCTTCTCGATTCTCCTTTCTAACTCATCTAGTTGTGCTAGGGTTTCTCGTCTGAGACCTCCCATTTTCCCCATCGCCTCCCCTCTGACTACCACCTTGAAGGCCTCCCAGACCGTTCCTGTGCTTTCCACACTACCCTCATTATGTTCAAAATAATCTTCTATTACGCTTTGGATGTGTTCCTGGAAGCCCGCGTCCAATAATGCCTCTGCCCTCAATCTCCATGTTGGTATAGGGGCTCTCCTGTGTGTGTGCGCCCATGTGATCGTCTGGGGGGCGTGGTCAGATAGGGTTCGCGCGTGTATGTGTGCCTCAGTGAATTCCCCCAGTGTCTCCTTGCCCGTAAACAGGTAGTCTATCCGTGTGAATGTCTTGTGTGGGGCACTATAATGCGTGTATCCCCTCTCTTCCCCATGTACCTTCCTCCAGACGTCCCCGAGCCCGAGCCGGTCCAGTATCTGTTGTAGTGCTCTCGCTGGCGGCGCCGCTCTCTTGTGCTTATTGTCCGACCTGTCCAGCCGGGGGTCCAGTGTGCAATTATGGTCGCCTGCCCAAATCATCGTTGCATTCCTGTACGGGGCCAGCCGGGGCGGGAGCGTCCTGAAGAAGGCTGTAGCGTCGTGGTTAGGGGCATAGGTGTTCACGAGGCATATCTCCCGATTTTCTAGCATCCCATGGACTACCAGGATTCTCCCTTCCGCGTCTTTCTCTTGGTTGATGAGCTGGAATGGGACGCCCGGGGCGACCCAGGTTATGACTCCTCTAGCGTAGTTGGAGTATGTTGCACTATACATCTGGCCTCCCCATTTTTTCTTTATTTTGGCCTGTTTTTCCGCCGTCAGGTGCGTCTCTTGCAACAGTGCAATGTGGGTCCTTGTTTTGTTCAACCAGGTATAAATCCTTAGCCTCTTGACATATGCGTTCATCCCCCTGACATTCCACGTGACAATTCTTAAGACATCTTGGTCCTTGTGGGGACTAGCGCTTGCGGCCTGTTCTTTCCCATGGGCTCGCTCAGTGTCTTATTCTCTCGGTGTATTCCTGCCGGGGATCTGTGTCCCTTCTTCTGGCTGTTGAGTTTTGAATCGTCCGTTCGTTTTCTCTCTCGGGTCGTTTCTCTCTCTGTTGGCTGCTCTTTGTTGTGGGCGGTCTTGCCTCGTGCTTTCCGCCAGCTTTTTGTTTGTGGGTACTGTCCCCTGAATTTGTTTTCCTTGCCGATTCTTTGTGTGTGACAACTGTTAGTTCCTCTTCCGCTCTCCTCCTTTCTTTGCGGGCTTTGCCTTAACTTCCCAACTGTTATAACTGTTAACCCAAATAACGTCAACAAACGCCCAGCCTCCCCTCCTCTGCTCGGGCTCCACCGCTTTCCAGGTGCCGCTTTTTCCTCCTCGGCCTTGCCTGTCGCGGCGTAGTGTCTTGAAACTGACACTATAAACATTGTTTTTACTGGGGCTTCTCTGTGGGTCTTGGCGGTTCCCCTTCCCCGAGTCTTGTGCTCCCTTTGTAAGTCTCTTTACTGTGGGCTTTTCAACTTGGAGGCTGTCGGTTGCTCCTTTTCGTTACTTCCCGGTAGGGCATCTCTACCGTCTTGTTCTTGCTCCTGTAGCGTTGGGTGTACTTGTCGTGCCCGGTTCTAGTCTCTATTTTGCCGGGGGTGGTTTCTGTTTCGCTCGTTCCTCTCTGCCGACTGTGGAATCCCACGCTGGTCCATCCACTCCTGGGCGTCGGTCGTTGTCTCGAAGATCTGTGTTTTTCCGTCATGCAGTATTTTTAGTTTGGCTGGATACAGCAGCATGAATTTCACCCCTGCCGCTCGAAGGCGCTCTTTGGTCTGCCAGAACTGGGCTCTCTGCTTTTGCACAAGTACCGTATAGTCTGGATATATCGTTATCCTGGCCCCGTTCCTTGTGATGTTCCCTCCTTCTCTCGAGAAAGTCAGGATTTTTTCCCTGTCCTTAAAGTTCATAATTTTTGCGATCATTGGTCTTGGTGGTGCTCCTGGGCGCGGTCTTCTAGTCAGCGCCCGGTGTGCCCTTTCTACCACAAAGCCTTGGGATAGGGTCTCTGCTCCCACTTCTTGGATCAGGAGGTTCTCTATGTAGTTCGTGGGGTCCCTTCCTTCCTCCCCCTCTGGCAGCCCCACTATTCGTACGTTGTTGCGCCGGGCCCTGCCTTCTGCGTCTTCAGCTCTGCGTTCTAGTATATTAATTCTTTCCAGTGCTTCCGACATTTGTGTTCGCGAGGCGGACACTTCCACTGAGTTGCTCTGTGCTTGTTGTTCCACTGTTGTCATCCTTTCCGCCAGGTTTCTCGTATCTTGTCTAAGGAGTCCCACATCTACCATCACTGCGTCCAACTTGCCTTCTATCGACGTCTTTAACGCCCCTATGGCTTCCAGTATGCTGCTTTCCACTTGCCTGATCTCTCCTTGCGTGGCGTATGACTCCGGCGTGTCTTTCTCCCCAGCCTCTGGCTGCTGGTCGTCGTTCTTCCGGGTGAATGTCTCCATGACTGTTTGTCTCCCTCTGCCGCTTTTAGGCTTGTCTGGCATGTTAGTACCCACTGCTCTTGGCCTGTAGTTGGGCCCTGTTCAGTCAGGTTTCGTTTGTGCTTCAGTGGGTCCTTGCTCAATTCTCACACTCGCTTCCACTCTTTCCTGCGTGTGTTGCCTTTTTAATAAGCGATTTCTCTCTGTGTCTTTACCCTCGTTGTCCGTTTGCCGTGTCTCTCTCCGGTGTTCTCTTCCCTCTCGCTTTTGGGTGGTTGGAGTCTGTGCCTTGCGTGAGGCGGCTCATCCCCCAGTTTCTGCCTGTGTGGGGGGGGTCTGTTTGTGCTGGATGGATTTGTGGTTCGTAGTGACTGTTACGTTCTCTCCCCCGCTTGCTGGTTATCTGTGAGGCAGCTGGTTGGGGTGGTGTCCGGGTCTATGTGTAATTCTTTTGCTCTCCTCGTTACGACGGCGGCTACCTTCTTCTCTTATGTCGTCTCTGTTAGGTCTCGGCTCTCCTGACCTGCCCCGCGGTCTGTCTCTTGTTCCCTGGGCCTGGTTCCTGTGTCTCGGCGTTACCTCCCTTCTCGGGATCTCCCGCTGCTTTGCCGGCTCTTCGCTGCTGCTAGTCACCTCTGCGTCGGCAGGGAGGGGCTCTTCTTCGGTCCGATCTGTGGGCCGCTTCCTGTCCGTGGGTCTCGACGCCTTCTTCCTTCCCAGTTTGGTGTCGCGCTGTTTCTGTAGTGCTGTCTCGGGCTTCTCTTCCTGTTGCTGCCGTCGGTGCCTTGTCTCGCTGCCGGTCGGGTGATGCTCCGATCCTGCTTGGGCTGGGCGTTGATCTGCTGTCTCCCTCGGTTCCGCTCCGGACTGGCAGGTAAGGGCTCTTCTTCAGCGATCCGGTCTGTGGGCCGCCTCGTATTCTTCACTGCTTCTCCTATCGGGTTCCGCTGCTGCTACGCACCTCCGCGTTGGCAGGGGAGGGTTCTTCTGGGTCTAGTCCGTGGGCCGCCTCTCGTTCTCCGCTGTCTCTCCTCTCGAGGTCCCTCGTTGCACTGCTGGGTCTCCGTCGTTGCTGCTCACTTCCGTGTCGGCCAGGAGAGGCTCTTCTGTGGTCCGGCCTATGGATCGCTCTTCGTTCTCCGTTTCCTCTCGTTGTGGGATCCCTCGTTGCTCTGCTGCTGCTCACCTCCGCTTCGGCGTGAGGGAATCTGCCTCGGTTCGGTCTGTGGGCCGCTTTCGATCCGTTCTGCCTCGCCTTCCGGGTTCTCCGGTTATTCTGCTGGGCCTCCGCTGCTTCTACACTCCGCGTCAGGGGAGGGCTCTCTTGGTCCGGTCCACGGGTCGTCTCCCAGTCTCCGCCGCCTCGTCTCTCGGGGTCCCACGTCGCTCCGTTGGCTCTCCGCCGTTGACGCTCACCTCCGCTCTTCTGAGGCTCGGTCTATGGGTCGCCCCTCGCTTCCGCTGCCTCACCGCTCAGGTTCTTTCGTTGTTCCGCTAGGCCTCCGCTGCTGCTGCTCGTCTCCGCATCGGCTGGGGAAAGCTGTTCTCCAGCCCCGGTCCGTGGGCCGCTTCCTGTTCTTGAGCCGCGCCGTCTTCACCTTCTCTGGGTCGGTGTCGCGCGGCTATCTCCGCAGTTGGCGTCTCGGGTTTCTGCCACTCTGGTGGTACTTCGGTCCTGCCTGCGCTGGATGTTGATCGGCTATCTCGCCCTGTTCTACTCCTTCCCTTCGGCCTTCTTTGTGTGTTGAGACGCGGGTCTCTTTTTCAGCGTTGCGCGCCCGCCATTTTGTTGGTGTTGCCGCGCGTCTCTCCCTCTTCTCGTTTTCGCTCTTCTGGCCTCCGTTTTTCCTCGGGTCTTCTCCCGTGTGTGCCTTGGGTCTTCCGACGCCTTTTCCTGGCGTTTGTTCGGGTTTTTTTGTCCTAATATACGCCTTTCTCAGGATCTTTGGTCGGATCTGGTGGGAGCCTCTCGGAGTCTGCTCACTCTCGCATGGCCGCCAAGCCACGCCCCCTAAAACTCTCAACCTTTCCGCAGAGCTGAACGCGGAGTAGGACACTGAGTAGAGCTGTCCTGCAGTCTCTGTGCTTTTCACAGTCTCTCCTCCATTGCTGCTGTTAGTGGGAGGACCCACTAAAGCCATCAACCTTTCCGCGGAGTAGGACGCCGAGTAGAGCAGTCCTGCAGTCCGCGAGTGGCCGCGGTGGCCTGTGAGCCATGGGTGAGCCCTCGGACCCTGCCTCTCCCCCCTCCTTGGACAGTGAATCAAAGCGCTGCCTCCGGAGCAGTGTTATGTCAACAACACGTCCTGAAAAAATAGCCTTCACCTCCCCAGTCAAGAAACTCAAGAACAAAACCAACCCATCTGCGGGAGGAGCGCCTGCTGCTCGTCTGGGAAAAATGAACAGCTCGCCCGGTCTGTGCATGCCGCCTCCTCCGTCTTCCAATTCGGATGTGCCTGCGGTTGCGGGTAGTCCAGAAAATGCACGTCCATCGGCCTCCTCCTGTGAAGAGGAAGTGGGTCACAACAACACACCGTCGCAAGCAGAAGAGGACCCGAGGCTAATCAGGGAGCGGGTCAATCTTGCAGAGACCTTAGCACAGACCTTACCGCAAGCTGTGGAGCCTTAACCTGCTCCACCTGCCGATTCGTCTGCATCTGTGGTCGATCGCAGCTTGGGCGTGAGTCCCACCTCGGCGAGAGGGATTACCCCTGAGGCCGTCAGAGGACGACCTGGGGGGCCCTTTCCCCAGCCCAGCACGACTCCACAGATTGCATTAACAAAGTCGGGTCATGCACACCTAATTCCACTGCAAATGGAAACCCAAGCACCAACAAAAGCCTGCACGATCATGGCCACTACCATGAGAATCCGGTACAGTGTGGTCCTACAAAAATCAAGGCAATGGCTATGATCCATGCCGAACCTGTTCTTGCTGGCGTCTCGTCCCCCATGGACACTAACATCAGGGCAGGGGGGGGTCTACGTATGCCAAATAAGGACCTACAACAGGATGGGACCGGACCCATACCGGCCATCTCGACCCCGCATCCTATCTCAAAGCCTACAGCAATCACGGATCCTGCTTATTCTTCAGGGGTGGTACAAGAGCCCCCAGCCCATAATGACCAGATTGCCTCCATTCTACCGTTAAGGAAAATCCCCTACAACAAAAACAAAACTGGAAAAAAAGGGGTTAAAGCCAATGCCAACCAACAATCGAGAGCTGACATTGAAAGCAAATCCAAAGGAAAAAAATTCACACTAGCAGACGCCAGTCACCCCAGCCAGAACTCAGAAAAGAAAAAGGATACAGGGAAACAAGCTCGCCCAAATCCATCAATCTCCAGAACACTTTTCAACCTTTTCAAAAAACAGCAATGCAAACGCAAACTGAACATTGAGACGGAACTTTCAGATGCAGACATTTTGGAGGTTCTGGAAAAAACATTTCCAGCTCCTTAGCTAAGAAAAACAGACAACCCAAACGCTTTGGTATCTACGTCAAGCCCTATTCAACCCTCTCTGCCAACCCCCGACAACCCTCCAGTAAGTACGTCCCTGGACATGCCCAGTCTCCCAACCTCCTGCAACCAGAACTCCAGGATCAGCCGACAGAAGCTCAAACTCCAACATTGTGTCCAGTCACCCCTCAGGATACAACTATCGCCGAAGCAACACGGTCCCCCGTGGGAAAAGCAATCGATACAACTGCTACTCCAGTACATAAAATCATGGACCATCGACGCCAAGAGGCAAGAGTAGTGCACTCAGTGAGCCCTCAGCCATGGGCAAACATCCATCTGGAAAGGCGATACCGAGGCAGTAAATCATTGTCATCTCATTCAGCCATCGGTAACTTAAACTCAAGCCGCAATGAACAGCCATCGACCCCAAGAACTCCTAAACCAGCCCATCAGTTTGCATCCCAAGCAGAAAACTCATCCGGCTTCCAAGATCCGTCAATGGACTTAAGAGATGCTGTAACAAAAAACATAAAATCTATGGACTTATCGGGTGATCTCGGCAAAGGGTCGCCCAAAAAGAAGCCTGATCTGACAACAATCATGTCAGCTATCACTATAGCCTTAACACTCTTCTGTAAACTGTACGAAGCCATCAATGACGCTACTAAAGATAATAGCAACAATCCAGTCCAAACCTATTTATTAGGAAGGGTACATATCTGCAGCAGAAGCAAAACAGGGCACAGTCCACGCCATTGAGAAGCAAAGCTGACTCGTTTAGAATTGCAACAAAACCATGCCATCCAAACCAGGCATGCCGAAACAGCGACCTCAGAAAAAGCGTCCCAGACCAGCAAGCCCATCGTCCAGGGAAGCATGGCCCCACTCTTCATCAAACGTGTCACCAGATACCAGTGCGAGGCCATCACAGCGTACCCCAGCCCAATGAAAAAGAACACAGGATCTGGTCCCATAAAGAAACAAAATCCAGTTTTTGAATTGGCAGGTACCATCCAACCATCCTCTACGAAAGCAAAGTCAGCTGGTTTCCAAAGACACGACGGCAAAGAGGACTCTTTATCGGGCAAAAAACAACAAACAAAAACATTGCAAACAAAGGATCCAGTACAAACACAAGAGTTCAGTGACCTAAGTAACTCACCACGATCGCCGGCTGAGTTTCAAGCATCAAGTAGTCTACTGGACCTGTCGCAGCACCTACATGCAGATGAATCCTCAACCAGCACTATGGCACAGAGCAGTCCGAAGATAACTAGAGCTGACGATATCGACATCCTTACAGAGTCCAAGGATTCTCCAGTGTCGAACGAAACTCGGATCCCTGCCGGGCCAAATCACCAATACACGACAGGGAATCATCCAGGAAAAAAGCATGACGAGAAGCCATCACCCGAGGAAACCCGAAAAGCCACGCACAGGCAGTTCACCTATTCGTAAAGAAACATGGCCTAAAAGGCTGCAGCAATCTCTGCTAGATGAAAACCATGGCGACACGGAAAATACACCTAAGGGACAAGAATTTTTAAACTAGAACAAGTTTCAAGCAAATCTGGCTACATGATTCTGAAGAGAAAAACTGTGCTGAAAACCCTGAGCAAAATGAAATCGCTGAGATCACTAACTCCTGGGGCCTTTCGTTTGATTGAGCCATATCACAGAGAACAAAAGGCCAAGGCATTTCTCCACATAAAATCTCGGGCCCTTCAAATAATCCCGGTGGAAGCCTACAGCGATCTTAAGCAAGCCGGCCTCCTGCTAACTGAACTCGAAACTCCCGAGCCTGAAGTAAAAAAAAGGAATAAGGAGGAAGTAATGTCCCACAAACAGCACTACATCTCAAAAACCCAAGACCTGTACAACAACAAGTACAGCAGAAAGAACTCTACCAGTGAACTGCACCACTTTAGATCTCACAGGGTCTACTCAGAGAGGCGCCTCTCGCCTAGTAACAACGATTCTCGTGGAAAGGTCTCCTCAAAATCTGGTACACTAAGACTAGATAAAGCAGACTGCCACCCGTGCACAAGACCAGATTCGACACTGACAGGAAAGCCAGAAGGGCACATTACCCAAATCAGAGAAAAACTCTACGAACAGGAAGAATCCAGATACCCGACTGGACCATGGCAATGGCTAAAGACAGCTGTAAAGGGGTCCGGCAGATAGCAATTAGAATGGGCCCCATCTACACCATCCCAAGAATCAACCGTGATCAACACACTATCAATGGCCTCATGGAACACCCGAGGACACTTACACCTCACCAATAGAAACAAGCAGGACCTGGTGGGTTTCAACATCATATGCCTCCAGGAAACCTGGTTGATATAGAAACCCACCTTGGACGGTTATGAGATCGAACTCTCATTGGCTACAAGAGGCTTATTCAGACGTCCGTCCTCTGGCCTCCTTCTCGCAACTCGGATTGGGTCTGGCATCAAGAGTTCAAAAAAACGAATAGAGTCTTATGGGATGCTTGCAGTCCTTACAACATGGACGTACCAGGACCCGAGGACTAAAAAATCACACACGTCCCAATTAGCGATCATAAATCTCTATTGGAATCCCCAGAAAACCTCAAACTCAACTTTTTGCAACCAGGTAACTGACGCCATTGATAGCATCAGAGTCGACATGAATACAAGCTACATTATCATATGCGGAGACCCGAACGCGAAATGCGATCTGGTAAATACTGGCCAGATTAAAACCAAACAGAAACTGTCGACAGAAGAAAGAGGAATCGCGTGGATGGCATCGATGAACCCACGAAACTTCCACAACGTGGCATCGCTGAAACCTTGGGAAAACATCATCCCAACGTGAGAGCGCAAAAACTCCAGGGCAACACTCAACTATTTCTTTGCTTCCCACTGCCTATTGCCACTAATTGACTAATTTGAAATAATTCGGACCACAGAAAGTGATCATAATCTGCTTGCAATGACATGGACGTCAGTGCATCCTGAGGGCGAATTGTTTCTTCCGTCTTTAGAAGCAAACAGCCAACAAACCAGACTTCGCCTAACCACTGCTAACATTAAGGTGATTACCGATAAATATGAAAGAAGTATGGCAGGCAACTCAAAAGAAACTGATTGCCCAGACCATCTTCCGCTCCTACTTAAATTCAAGGCTGACTCTAAGAAAAACAAGGGACCAGGGAGAAAGCACAACCATGAGTTCGATCGAGCTCTGGTAGAAAGACGAAAGAGCCTGAGGAAAGCGAAAAGAAGAGCAAAAACTGAGAACTCTGAATCCGCTCGGCAAGATTGCAAAAATGAAACAAACAGCTATAAATCATGGCTACGCAGCCGCAGTTGCTTAATGTACCAAAATGATGCAGAGAGCATGCTGAGAGCGCTGAGTACCAAAAAATCCAGTGACTTCTGGGCACTCATTAAGAACAAGACAAGACCCAAGAAAAGCAACTGGCAAATTTGGTTACTGAAGAAAATTGGATCAACTTCTTTGAAAAGCTGTTTGCACTACCTTTGACCCGGACGTATACGCCAGCTCAGAAGATCAGCAGCTCATGGGTTAATCTATCCGCAGAAGACGGCATCAGAGACGTCATCAAACATCTAAAATCCTCAAGAGCCCCTGGCCCAGATGGCCTCTGCAACATCGACCTCAAACAACACCCAGAGGACTGGACAAGATTCATCAGCATCCTATTCCAGCACTGTGAGTCACTAAAAGCAATTCCGACTTCATGGATGCACTCAGTAATAGTTCCACTGTTCAAACGTGGCAACAGGGAAAAGCCAAAGAAATACCACCCGATAGCGCTGCTGGACATCATCAGCAAAGTTTTTGTTACACTAATACTTAAACACTTCCAATCATGGGCAAAGGTATCACCAGCAAATGACCCATTCCAGATGGGCTTCTTAAAAAATGGCTGAACATCCGTAAACATCCTGCTGTTAAACCTAATCAAATCTAAAGTCAAGCAGGGAGCGCCACCAGTGCTTTTGGCCTTTATAGACCTTTCACAGGCCTTTGACAGAGTAGACAGTAGCATGCTCTGGTCTCAACTGCAAAAATGGAAGTGCCCAAGCGAAATATTAGACCCAATCATGGCACTACACACGGCAACTAAACTCTGCGTCCGACTAAGCAATCAAGGATTGCTGTCAAAGGAGATTCCTTCAGAGCATGGGGTCAAACAGGGCTGCTTTTAGCCCCGGCCCTCTTCATCAGCTTCTTGGGTGACTTTAAGGACACAGAATCCTCAGTCCGAGCATTTCCGCCAAAAATAGGAAACATCAATGTGTCCCGCCTACTGTACGCTGATGATTTAATTTTGTTAGATCAGACGAAATTGGTTTACAGCGTCAACTGACAAATCTGGCGCAATACATAGGCTCAAACAACTTGGAAATCAACAAACTAAAAACCAAAGTTATGATTCTCACAAAAAAACGTCCATACAACAGACGCAACAGGGGTTGGTTCTTGGAAAACACCACGATTGAAGTGGTCACACACTTCAAATACTTGGGCATAACGATTGATAGATCAACACAGGAATCGACCATGCAAAGCGTACTGTGGGGCAAAGCCAGGAATTTAGCGGCCCAGATGAAGCTATTGACAAGCAATATGGGAAATTCTCGCTGGTTCCTATAATCTAATTTTACAAAGGCAAAGTTGTCCCCCTATTAACCTATGGAACTTGCTTACAATGCCAAATTCCATCTGGGCAAAACTGGAAGGGCTACTGTGGAGATCAGTCCTGGGCCTCCCAAATTCGTCCTCAATCGCTAATATCAGGCGTGACCTGGGCCTGCTGTCTCTACTATCAACAGTCGAACAGAGCTCTATGCAACTCTTTAGAAGAATCCTTCTCCCAGACACGCTCCCTATCTATAAATGTATCGCTGCAGAACTTGCATCCGGCCACATCAACACCTTAACAAAATGGGCCAAGAAGTGAAAAGCAAACTTTAAGAAATAGCATGTACTGAAGAAGACCTTGCATAGAATCCACAGAGAATAAAATGCAAAAAGGAACTGCTGGATTGGATCAACACAATCGAAAAAGCCCAGGGCAAACAAACCAACCACACATCTGCCACCGAGCTTTAACAAACTTAAAGTTCCACTGCCATATTGTTCCAAATTTCCAGATAAAGGCCTCATGAGGATCTTTCTGAGAGCACGCCTGAACTTACTTCCCACACGGGAAATTCTCTTTATCAGACTGCAGTCCGGGTCTAAGGAATGCAGACAATGTGCCACATCTGAAGAGCCTGAAAATGTAAGACACTTGTTGATGCACTGCCCAGCACTAAACCAGGAAAGAGTAGCCTACCTTTCGCCTCTTGGGATTGCCTCTTCGGTTCTGGAAGAAGACGTCTGGTGGAACCGATTACTGTCGGGGGAAATTGCTAAATGGACAAACACTGCAGCAAAACTTTTGAGCATTGCCCTCAGACAAATCAACTCGCAGGCCGAGCTAAGACGTGTCGACTGCTAAGTACACGAAACTTCATCTCTTCAGAGAAACTTTAACTTTAACTTTCAGTTCTTCCTCGTAAAAATCACAATGTGATTATACACAAGTAATTAAAAAAAAAGGTAGGATATTGGGCCTAATTACACGGATGGCGGTAGGGATTTACCGGTACCGGTAAAATACCGGTACCGGTAAATCCTTACTGCCTTACTACGAGGTCCCTTTGCGGGTTGGGGGATTTAACGCCTGCTTTTTGCAGGCGTTAAAATCCAACCCGCTAAGGGACCTCGGAGCTAATTACGGCACGGCAAAATTGTGGTGCCGTAATTAGCACCTTCCCCATTCCCATAGAGCCCTATGGGGCAGAAATGGAAATGGGGAAGGGCAATGGTCGAAGGGGGATTTACTGCCCCTCCAACCTTGGAATGGGGCGGTAAATCCCATTTCCGCCAAGGCGGTGTCGGTATTTTACCGGCATTAGCCATGGTGCTAATAGCGCCATGGCTCACCGCCTACCGTGTAATGAGGCCCATTGTCTTGGACCTTGGAAACTTTTACAAAGAGTTAAGATGATTTAGATGAGGGAGGTGATGGACAACACAGCTGGGTACTCTGTCACTAAGTTTGAATGCCCAGACATAACTTAGGGGGAGAAGGATTTGGCTTCCATGATGGTCTTGTGGGATGCTGATGGAGTTTGGTTTTGGAGAATCCTAGTCTTGAGAGTGCCAATTATATCATTGGGCCTTGGATTTGTTATCCTGCAAGTTCAGTGCCGATTCCTATAAGCTCTTTGCTTAGGGGCACCACTGACCAATCAATGCGCTTCTCCTTTTCCATGACTGGGGAGGATGCCAGCCATTGTCTTTGTTGCAAAGGTAAAGGAGTCAGTAGGAAATTCATTGCTGATTTTAAATCTCGAATTCTTTTTTTTACATAGAAGACTCAGATGTTACGATTTTCTAGTAAGACACTAGCATGGAAAGAGAAGGCACAAGTGGTATAGATCTTCCAGCCCATGCAGCCATTTTTTCAGATTTGTGTAGTTGTCGTTTTCCTTCCACCTACAAATCTGGCCTGTGTAAGGGATCCACTCTTGCAGGGGCAAATATTCTCCTTTCCTAGTGATCAACTTAATCGCCCATGTATGACTAAAATGATGCAGTGTGGTTGTTATGCCCCCAAAGACAGCACATGCACTAGAGTTTGGTTCCCTTTCCTCATTGTCTCTCAAATTTGGCTGCTGTCTAGTAGGGTCAGCTGTTGGCTGAATGTCTGTGAGCTTGGGCCTGGTTGCATGCTCTCACTAGCCAAGCCCAGACCATCTGTATCGGAATCATGGAAACATTTTTAAAGAAGACAATAAAAGACCGAATAGGAGATTCGGTTGAAAAGTTCGACCTAATACCCAATTTGGTGGCAAGGGCTGCAGGGACTGTGGGGGTGTCCCCCAGACCCTTGTTCACTGTATTGTGAGTGGAGGTTGTGAGAGTCCCCCCCCCTGCAGCCATTCAGATAAAAGAAAAAGTAGAAAAAACAGAAAGAAAACAAAAAGGAAAGGACCCTCCGGCGCCGCTTTCCCGATCATGGAAGTGAAAGGGAACACGCGTCGCAGGAACACAGCGAGCCGGTGGCACACAGCGAAGTGTGCTGCCGCAAGGTAAGTAGGGGGTGTGGGTGGTATCAAGGGCAAAGACTGAAATGTTCAGGGGAGGGACAAATAACTTTCGATCTTTTTTCCCTCAAACAGTTCAGCTACAGGCTTCAGACCCCGATCCGGAATCACCATTCCGTGAAAGTCCACATGTTCTTGCCAGGTAACATCTACAAGATGGTCATTTCTTTCATGGATCTCGATTGCATTTCACACATTTTCCACCAGACTTATCACAGCATCACATTCTTCAGCCAAACACATGAACTAGCAGTTAAATATGAAGAGGCCCATCCTTATTTAAAACAATCCAAAGGCATCGTTGCTGGGTCGCATGATTCCTATACGGTACACATGTCTTACTAAAAATAACCACAGCCCTGGGAACTCTCAAAGACAACATGAAAAAAGATCTGTCCGTGACGGCAGTGGATCCGGATGCCAACGTGTACCTGACTGATTTGCATATGGCTGGACCCCTTTTGCAATGGCGCAGACGGGCTAACAAACAGTCTTGCGGAGTGGTTTACATGTATTCAAAACCTTCCACCAATCACTTGTTTTCATTATAAAGTCAGTCAAAATGGCTAGTTATGTCAGTTAATAAATATGCTCACCAGTGTACAACTCTTCAAGTGCCACTCCTTCTAATGAGATCTGCATAAAAATAAACTCTTACTTTGTGAAAAGAGAAAACAAAATTGGAAATAAATGGTCATTCGGGAGCCCTTTGTATGCAGATCATTTTATCCCTGTTTAGGATACTTTCAATTACATGTTATATTCTGATTTGACTCATTTGGCCTCCTCTGAACATCTTTCTTCCTACTTATAAGACCTACTCATAGTCAGGCTTATAGAAGCTCTTACTTCAGGTTTACAACTCTGTACTCTATGTACTGAAGGGTGTGTTTCCAGATAGCTACCTCGTGAAAGTGATTAAAGTTATTCCTATTCCCTATCTTCTTTTGCCTGGTAAGGTTATTGGTGCAGCAGCAGCCCTTCGGTTATAAGCCAGTATCATCTGCTGAGATCTTCTTTCCTCCTGCCTATCTGGTTTCCATCATGGGTGCTGCCCAGCAAGACAACCGTGCTCCAGGTAGTGGGTGACAGTTTTCCTTAAATGCAAGGTTGTTATGCATGCCTATGCAAATAGGACGAGCATACTCGTCCACAGCACTTAAGAGGTTAAACTCCTGATGTGGAGCTTTGGGGTAGTCGGATGACACAGTGTTGTATGATATTGTCCCACAGCGTGGTACTCAAGTTAGCGAACTTTGGAGGATGAACGCTGAGTTGGCCCTGCCGGGAATCGAACCTGCGTCAGCAGGCTGTGCAAAGATGTCAGAACAGAGCTCAGCTCGCTGTGTTATCTGACCTAATGCCCAGGTGCTGGCTTCATTAGCCAGGCATGGCGAAGCTGTGGTGAGAAGTGAGTCGTATCCTCACACTGTATTCTATAAATGTGAAAAGGAGTGTGGGAGACCCTCTACTGAGAATGAACATGGGTCAAATACCTTGTTCTATGGAATTTCTTCCACTCCGAGGGTATACAACCACCTTTTAACTCACTGAACCCGACACAGAGGAGAAATATCAATTTGCGTATCAGTCATCCCACCCACAAGGGCAGTCCAGCACCGAAATGCTAAGCAATTCTCCTCTGAACAGGAGTACCATGAGCAACCCCAGACACATGTTTCAGCCTTGTTGGGCCTCTTCTGTGAGGTGAAGCTGAGCCTTTCTAAGGCACAGTGAGCAATGGGTCCAAGTCTGGATTAGCCTTGGTTACTTAGGGTGAAACCCAAAGCTTTACGAAATTAAATTGAAAAGGATCATGGGAGCCCCTCTACTGAGAGCGAACATGGGTCAAATACCCTGCTCTATGGAATTTCTTCCCCTCAGGAGGGTCTACAACCACATTTTAGCTCACTGCACCCTACACAGAGGAGAAATATCCATTTGCATATCTTTGGGCCTCATTACACGGTAGGCGGTAAGGGTTTACTGGTACCGGTAAGGGCACCGGTACCGGTAAACCCTTACCGCCTTACTACGAGGTCCCTTTGCGGGACCCGACCTTAACGGCTGGTGTAGACCAGCCGTTAAGTTGGGACTCGCAAAGGAACCTTGTTGCTAATTACGGTACCGCAATTTGTGGTACCGTAATTAGCTCCTTCTATTAGCTCCTTTTTTGCCCTATGGGGCAAAAATGGGAATGGGGAAGGGCCATGAAGAAAGGGGGAATTACCGCCCCGCCAACCTTGGAATGGGGTGGTAATTCCCCTTTTCTCCATGGTGGTACCGGTATGGTACCGGCGGCCACCATGGTGCTAGTAGCACCATGGTTAACCGCCTACCGTGTAATGATGCCCTTTGTCTTTTAGAGGGGCACAGCTTCACCTAACTGATGAGACCTGACTAGCTAGAAAACACGTGTCTGAAGAATTGGATAGCATTTCGGTGCTGGACTGCCCAAGTGGGTGGTACCAGACTGATATGCAAATGTACCTTTCTCTTCTGTGAAAGGTACTGTGAGCTAAAACGTGGTTGTGGACCCTCCCGAGTGGGAACCTACCCAGACAACAGGTTATTTGGCTGTGCTCGTTCGTGGTACAGGGAATCACAGACCTTTTGTATATATGTTTAGGGACTTGGGGTTTCACCTTAAATTACCCAGGGTATTCCAGACGTGGACCCCTTACTCACTGTGCTTAGAGATGGACAGCTTCAACTCACTGATGAGGCCAGACTGGGGCGAAACACTTGTCTTGGGTTGTTGTTGGTACTCTTGTTCAGAGAAGAATCGCCTAGCATTTCTGTGCTGGACTGCATGAGTGGGTGGGATGAGACTGATATGCAAATAGATATTTCTCCTCTGTGAAAGGTGCAATGAGCTAGAGAACAGGTTATTTGGCCCTGTTTGTTCTTGGTAGAGGGGCTTCCAGACCTTACGCATTTATATTATAAAGGCACACACACTCTTCCCCACCTGCCTTCGCAGCATTCCATGTGGTGTGTATGCATTCACTGTGCACTATGCTACATTTGAACGCATACTTAGTCCAGTCGATCTACTAAGCCATGTGCAATGTAATTTGTAATAGTTGACAATTGGTGGGTATGCGACCACCAATCAGCCAACACGAACATTCATTTTGGGTTTGGGGGTGTTAATACCGCCAAACAGAGTTTACAGGCACCACTGTGCGTCTGCTAGTCTCCATTCTGAAGTCCCATTGGACTTAACGGGGAAATGGAGGTATTACCCTCACTGGCAAGGCTGCCATTTAAAAATAAATGATGCAGCCATGCAAATGATTAGGCCTCCACCTATATTCGCGCCCTGGACCTCCTCGCTGGTAGCAGATGGGGGCAGGGGCAGCGTTATGGACATTGGGCAGGGTCAGTGGGTGAAAGGGCTGTTAGAGCAGGTGCTGTGGTAAATGGCATGGAGATCACACTGCATGGCCAGGTGGAGTAAGTGCAATGGAGCCTGGCTGAACGTGCAAGGTTGGGCGCATGCATGCATGAAAGGCAACATGGACCTAGAACTAAGGGATACAGATGAGGCAAACAAGAATACATTTCCCAGCTTCCCCAGGGGCTCACTAGGAAGCATTTTTGGTGTGCATCGTAGATTTGACCCCATTTAAAGGGACCTCACTCAAGCCCTTGAGCTCAGTGTCCAGATGGACTGAGCGAGGAGCGCTGCAAGGACCTGCCAATGTACTGGATCCAAGCACACATAAGAAGACCTATGGGAGAGGCAGCAGAGCCTGATCAGAACAGCACTGGGCAACGAGAACTATCAAACCCTGTGGATTCAGGCTACGGAGACCACCTGGCATTGAGGAACCTGCTGGGGGACTTCCCCCCATTAACCAATCCCCAAACTAGACCAAGGCAGTGTGATGTTCTGCATGGGCAGGGTTTGGTGTTCACCTGAAAGACTTTGTGAAGCTCTCATAGGACTTTGGCAAAACTGCATGAGACACTTTGGAAACAGCTTTGCGGTCATTGCTAACGGGCATGGAAAGCCCTTTGCCTAACCTGCGTGCAACACATTGACAGATCCTCCCGGGAGACACCAAGAATAAGCAAGACTGCCCGAATCACAAGGCGCCGCACTGAGTAGTCTGAATGCTGCATTAAAGGCAGGGGGCAAAACAGGAATGTGCTCATTTTAAACTAAGTGCAAATTGCATGAGGGAGACAACCAACATTTGTGAAGGGGAAGTCGCGTTTTCTGTTCAGTTTTTAGCTCCGTTTTGCAAAAAAGTGTAAACACTGCCTGAAAATTACGGTTTGCAGGCAGAGTTCACAAATGGATTCCTGTGGCATGTGCCTGCTCATTAGCATGCGCAAATGCAATGCGGATTCCAAAGGAATCCATTGGTTTACGCCTGCATGAAAACTGGTGCTTTTCCAAGACAGGGGTGGAATACAAAGCAGTGATGAAAACTCTGCTTTTGCCCCTTCTTCACCTTGGAAGGGATAAAGATGAGCTGGAGTGCAAGAATTACACCTTGCTTTTACGCTTTCATTGTGCACTCCACTTAGTGCAAAACAACACTCTAAGCCGCTAATGAAAGGCGCTAAAACATTAAGGACCTGACTGATTCCCGGAAGCGTTTGGTAACGATGCAATCCCAGAAACCTCAAGCCTCTGGGCCAGGGAGCTCCATGACAGATGCATACACGAAGGGCCTCATTAACCGTTTGGCAGTATTCCACTGGTAAGTCGGGCGGTAAATCTTACAGAATACTGCCAAACGGAATTTCTGCTACCGCCACTTGGTCTGACAGAGTTACCGCCATATTACAAGTGGCGCTATGACATTTACGTAGTCCATAGCACTCCATGGGGATTTCAGCGGAATTACCACATTTTGCTGAATTTTTTTCCTCCGCCTCACCATTAAAGTTACAGTACAGCGGTAATGCCGCCGGTTTTTACCACAGTGCCGTACTTGTAATGAGACCCTTATTATAGTAATGGTGCATACTTAGTGACATCATCGGGTAAGTTCATCTCTTCCTCGAGAGTACCCAAAGTGGCTTGGACATTGGGAAACCGATGGAGTATTTGGGCAGCTGGGGAATCCGGGGGGTGTGCCCTCATGTTCTGCCACAGAGGGGTGTAACCTGCAAGAGCTTTTATTGTTTCAGGTGCGAGTGGGGATGGGTGGTGAGCAAGCTGGGGGCAGGAAAGGAACAGTAGGGGGGCAGGTGTTATTAGCCTTTGTGTGTTGTATTCTCTCTCCCTCTCTCCAGGATATTCTCCTCTCCTTCCGTCAGAGCTCTGTTTGTCTGCACAGTGTTTGCCAGTTGGGGTAAGCATACAGGGCTTCTGGGAAGTAAGGTTGCTGTCGTGGAGACATCATACCAGTCCAGTTGCAACGGTAGTTTCCTTACATGAAGACATGCAGTTTTACAGCTTGCGGGTTTACAAACCTATATTTAGGTGGATTGAAAAACAGGAAGTAAGTGCATTAAGCCAGTTATTTTCATAACCAAACTCATAATGAACCTCTTAATTAGAAAAGAAATGCAGCACAGAGTCCAACCCAGCTCCATCATTTGGCATTCGGGGACATCTATCCAACCCGGAAGCAACTGGAATACTGAAGATAGGGACGGCGCCAGGGCCTTTCAACTTTTTGAAATGAAAGAGTCCTTGAAACTCAGGGACAACTGCAACTGCTCCCATGTAGCCAATCAGCATTCTTATAATACAGCAATAGATTACTTCATTTGCTGGAGACCTTTAGGTCGTCACGTGCTCTTTGCTGCCGTAGCTTTACCAGCTTCATTTGCTGGAGCCTTTCAGGCTGTCACTTGAAAGTGGCAACATGAAAGACTCCAGCGAATGAAGTTATTAACGTGAACGCTGAAAAGCACACATTTAAAATAAAGTAATATTAGGTAAATATCTTCCAATTATCACGAGACGGCCAGCCAGCAGTGAGCTGAAACACTAAATGCCCACTGAAAATCTATAAAACTGTCATCAGCAACGGGCTGGTGAGGAGGAACCAGTGTTAAATTGAAACGAGGTGATAATCTGTGGGCATTTAGTGTTTTAGCTCCCTGATGGCTGGCAGCTGCATGATAATCGGCGGCCATTAACCGCTGGTTTATTTCTGTTGCAATGTATGCGCCCCACAGGTGCCTCAGAATGTTGTAGGCTCCAAGGGAGGGAGTGAGGGGGCCCAACCAAAATGTTGAAATGGGCCCCCGCACATCTTCATCCAGGCTTGACATATATCATCACAAACAGCAAAACAAAAATAGACACAGCTTACGTTGGGACACAGAACAAGGCAAGATTCATGGTATGGTGTGCAGAAATGGCGCACGGTCCACGCGTTGAGAAGGACCCTGCGCAAGTCTTGGCACAGAAAAAATCTTGCGCGCTACGCGCATTCATGGATTTAAAGATGCATTACTAGCCGTCCCACAAATAAAAACAAGCTGCGCGAGGAATGCCCATAACACGACCCCAAGCACACCAAAAATCAAGCAAAAGGACAAACACGGCGTAAACCTCAGCACCACCCCTGTCCCACCATCCTGTACCCCTGTGAAAATGTACACCTCACCTCGCAAGCCCAGGCTGCACCCCTGCAAAATCGCGCATCTCATCTCGCAAGCTGAGGCTGCACTAGAGCAACATCACTTGCCTCACCTCTCAAGCCAATGCCACACCCCAGCGAAAAGAAGGGCCCTCTCTCGTAAGGCCAGGCTGCACCGCAGCAAAAAATGTGTGCCCTCCCTCACAAGGCCAGGCTGCACACCAGCAAAATCGCACCCCTCATCTCACCAGCCCAGGGCGCACCCCAGTGAAAACATGTGCCCTCCATCGCACGGCCAGGCTGCACCCCAGCGATAAGGCAGCCCCACCTCTTACGTGGAGGCTACACCCCTTACCAAAACATGAGTCCCCCCCAACACCCTTGGCACCCATTTTGGCTGCATACCCCCCTACTGCACATCAACCACTCTAACCCAGACACCACTGCCAGACCCCCTCACCTGTGACACGCCCCAGGCAGCCCCCTCCAGACTGGACAACACCCACCAACCCCCTACACCTGTGACATCCTCCCAGGCATCCTCTCCAGACTGGACACCCCCGGCACCCAGGCAGCCAACTCTAGACTTGACACCCCGCAGGCATCCCCCTCCAGACTAGACACCAGCCACCAGCCCCTCTCACCTGTGACACCCCCCAGGCATCCCCCTCCAGACTAGACACCAGCCACCAGCCCCTCTCACCTGTGACACCCCCCAGGCATCCCCTCCAGACTGGACACCACCCATCAGCCCCCTTCACCTGTGACAACACCTCATACCGCCCCCTCCAGATTAGACACCCCCCAGGCATCTCCCCAGACTGGACAACACCCACCAGCCCCCTCCAATCTGGACACCACCCACCAGTCCCCCTCACTGGTGACACCCCCCCTAGGCATCCCCCTCCAGACTAGACACCCCCCAGGCAGCCCACTCCAAACTGAACACCCCACAGGCATCCCCCTCCAGACTGGACACCACCCACCAGCCCCCCTCACCTGTGGCACCCCCCAGGCATCCCTCTCCAGACTGGACACCCCCCACCAGCCCGTCTCACCTGTGACACCCCCCCCCAGGCAGCTCCCTCCAGACTGGAGACTCCCCAGGCAGCCCACCCCAGCCTGGACGCTTTGCCCCCCCCAGGCATCCCCCTCTAGACAGAAGCAAACCTACCAAAAAGATATGGTAAGATCCACACACAATGTCCAGGCATGTCACAGCCTGAGCATGAGCGACCTGGTGGAATGGGTGCCAAAATACCTGTTAGCAAACATGGCCCACTACTGCATTCCAGTGGTAGAGGTTGAGCGACACATGAGAGAAGGCAGTGTGTGACTGGTAGGCAGAATCACATGCAGTATCCTTTGGGAACACTACACACAATTAAGACTACAAGTCTAAGTACAATTTCACCTTTGGTACAAGCCTGTACTACACAGTAATGTGGTAGCAGTGGCTGAGCAGCCAGACTAATCTCAAGAGTAAAGTGAGCGGTCACACAAAGGGGCAGTATTCACAGTGGTTCAAACAAACACTTACTCAGGTTTCTTGGTAAAAGAATATACATTTATTTACAGTCAGTTGAAAAACATTCCACTAGTAAGAGCAGCTCAATATCACAATCTAATATACTACAATACACCACCAATCAGTTTCTGAACAAGTTCAGCTACCCTGAAGTGGGAGCAAAATGGCACTTCAGTTACTTTATAAAGGGGTAAAAAAAACAAGGTTACAATAATTCAAACACAAATTACTTTCAGAGGTAGGGCAAATAGTTTCAGTTCACTACAACCAGCAATTTAATTCAATAGCCATGGGCCAAAGTCAATGGTTAAGAGTCTTGGATAGGATAGCACAGTTCTGGTAGTAAACGGTTAAGTTTTTGCCACGGTTTTTAGAAGTAGTTGGTCAGACGAAAAGTTATATGTCGGTTTTGGGAAGGACAAGCCTTCAAAGTTGGGAAAGTTTCACAAACTTTCACTGAGGCCGAAAGGATTTCTCGACCGCACTTGCACAGTACCTTTTAAATGAAGAAAAACTGTAGCTGAGGCTGTTGTTCCTGGCACTTCCTGCAAATCTCACTGTTCCTGAGCTTCAGTCGTGGGGACAAGAAGGAGGACGTCGGGAGGTTCCTACACTGCCCAGGGAAGAGGCCACAAGCTTGACAAAACGTTGGTTTAAGGTGTGAGTGCCTTCAAGTCCATGAACTGGTACCCTTCCCACTGGCTATCCCGTTTTCAACAGCACTCCGAATAAAATTCGACCAGTATAGGGACAGTGTCCAAGTAGCTTGTGAGTTGGTTGTTACCACCAAACTCAAGGGAAGAAGTTAACCTTGAAGGGCTTCTCTGACGATTGAGTTTCAGGCAAATCGGACCTGCAGCAGGGCTTCACCAGTGGACCAGGAGTTGCAGCAGTCTTCTTTCAGCTCGTCTTCGGTTCTCTCGTTCCAGTGGTCGACTCTGCTTTCCAAGTCCCAGAGACCTGCTTTTAAATAGTTTTCCCCCATTCATTCCAGCCTAGCTGCCACTCCCCTAGTAGGGTGGCTGTCCTTGCTGGACAGCCAGCCAGCCAATCACACCAGAGTGCATTCAGGTCTCCAAGGACCTTGAGCTTTTGTTTTGAGCACAAATACCACAAGTTTGAATTAAATCTATAATAACCTTGCGCCATGTTAGCCACCAGAAATGTCTTTTGATCTTGGCTGTGGTCTTAGCGATTCCAGGGTGGCCTTCTAGTGTGGATCCATGATAATCTGCCATGACCTTCTTTTGTAGCTCCTGAATTGACAGGTAAAGACAATTCTGGAAATAGGGTAACCCTTCTTGAATGCACAACTTTGGTCCTTTTGACTTCCAGGCCCCTATCTGTGAAGTGGGCATGCTGAGGAGAATCTGTGACTTTAGGTCTTCTTCTGTAGATCCAGTGACTCCCAGCATCTTCTCTTCTGGAAATATGTTTACTGGGTCTGAAGTACTTTGGACCTCTTCTTTCTCACCAATCTGTTGGAAGGCATCCGCCTTACCATTACATACTCCTGGGCGGTAAAATATAACAAAATCATATTCCACAAAAAACAATGCCCAGCGGAGTTGTCGGGATGATTGAGCCTTTGCATTGTGTAAATATTGCAGGTTTCGGTGGTCTGTGAAAACTGTAACGGTATGCCAGGCCCCTAGTAAATGGTGTCTCCATTCCTTGAAAGCGTGTTTTATTCCTAGTAATTCCTTATCTGTGATACTGTAATTTAATTCTGCTGTTGAAAACCTCTTTGACCAGAAGGCCACTGGATGCAGTTGTCCGGTTTCAGTATCTTTCTGGGATAATACAGCTCCCATTGCAGCACTGGACGTGTCAGTTTCTACTACAAACGGTAGTACGGGTTGTGGATGTCTCAAAATGGGAGCATTGGTAAAATGTTTTTGTAAGGTCTGAAAAGCCTCTTCCGCCTCCTTGGTCCAGGAGAATGTCTTGTGCTTTCGCAATAACGTAGTTATTGGATGTACTAGTTGGGAAAATCCTGCAACAAAGCATCTATAAATATTAGCGAATTCTAAAAAACTTTGGACTCCTTTCACTGATGTAGGGGAAGGCCAATTCAGAACTGCTTCAATTTTTCGATTATCCATTTGAATTCCCATTGGTGACAGGATGAATCCTAGAAATTCCACTGAGGTCGCATGAAAGGAGCATTTCTCCAACTTGACTAATAACTTGTGTTGCTGTAGTTTCATAAGTACTGCCCTTACATGAGTTATGTGTTCTTGGGCCGAGCTTGAATACATTAGAATGTCATCGAGGTACACTACGGCACAGACATCTAGCAATTCGCGTAAAACATCATTCATAAAGGTTTGAAAAGCTGCTGGAGCATTGCATAAGGCGAAGGGCATAATTTGGTACTCGAATAAACCGTATTTTGTGTGGAATGCCATTTTCCATTCATCCCCTTCTTTGATTCTCACTAAGTGGTAAGCTCCTTGAAGGTCCATTTTGTTAAAAACTTTGGCATCCTTAACTTGGCCCATTAACACTGGAATGAGTGGAAGGGGGTACCAGTTCTTAACTGTGATCTGGTTTAGGGCACAAGAATCTATGAAAGTATGAAGGTCTCCTTCCTTCTTGGGCACAAAGAACAAAGGAGACGCCATGGGGCACTTAGAGGGTCGAATAAAACGATTGGCAAGGTAGTTATCCAGATATGTTTTCAAATGAATATGTTCTTGTTCAGTTAAAGCATATATTCTACTGCATGGTATTTTTGAACCAGGGATCAAATCAATTTGACAATCATATGGCCGATGTGGAGGCAACACGTTGGCCTGTCTTTTCAAAAACTTCTTGAAAATCTTGATACTCTAGTGGAAGGGTTCCAATTAATCTTAAAGTGGGTTCTTCTTTTGAAATTGCTCAGATTTCTTTTCCAAAAGTTCCACCTTGAACGTAGCAGGAGTGTTTGCATTCTTTGGTAAATACTAAGGTTCAGGCACGCCAATCAATTTGTGGATTATGCTTCTCTAGTCATGGAATTCCTACAAATACTTTAAACTGTGAAGCACTATTCAGGTCAAACAAGATATTTTCTTGATGTCATTCCTGGCAAAGCAAGGTGCAAAGTTCAGTACACTTCATCACTGGTCCGGATATCAGTTGAGTACCATCCACTGCGGTCATATTTTCTACCACAGCCTTTGGGTATATACCAATACCCATCTTGCCTGCTCGTTCGTAATCCATGTAGTTCCCAATTGCACCACTGTCCACATATGCTTCCAGAGCATATATCTTAGAAGGTTGAAGGTCACTACTTAATAGCTGGAACAACGAAATGAGAGATCTGAATTTCCTTCTTCTGGCTCGACAAGTCGACCTCTACACTTGTCGGGCGCTGGAGATTTCCGTCAGTTCATTCTTGATTATACTCCTGTCTGCCTTGTCTATGGCTCCCACTGGTTTCCACAGCAGTTTCACTGGAACATTACGCAAATGAAGAATTGTTTCTGATAGTAGTGGCTTTTAAATTATGGCCCAGACAGCTGAAGGACAAGAAGGTGATGACCTGGTTAGACAACCTGGCGGTGGTAGAGGTCATTAATCAAGGCACGTGCAAGAAGTTCAGAGTGGTTAAACTGCTTATGGAGCTCACAAGGAGCATGCTGCAGTTGAACACACAGGTGAGGGCATGGCATATTCCAGGGGTAAAAAATGTGGCTGATTCTCTTTCTCGTTTGGAGTGGGCGAAGTTTCGGGGAAGCTATCCAGAAGCAAGTGCGATAATGACACCTTTCAAAGCACAATGGTGGGGCATGATTGGGGAGATCTGAGTTCACTAATCAACACCACACTGGCATCAGGCACAGAAAGAAGATACAAAGGGTGATGGGAGTATTTCTTAGCCTTCAGAGCAATACGATGTCGGACACGCAGAGGGATTTGCCAGTCCGGGCCTTTGTGGTTGGTGTTGGCAGGCAGGGAGGTCCAGATCTTGGGTAGCATACCACTTGGCTGCAATTGCACACTTCTACAAGTTGGGGTGTAGGGCGGATCCTACAAAGGAACATTACATCGTCCTGGCTATGAGGGGTTGGGCCAAGCAGAGCGAGACCAAACCTGATGACCGGCGACCCATCGATGTAGGGAAGCTGCACAATATGATCGGATGCTTGGCAGGGGTGTGCCGAAACCAGTATGAGAGGGTCTTGTCTCGGTGGCCTTCTCATTAGCTTTCTTTGGGGCACTAAGGGTAAGCGAGTTGGTTCCAGAGAATAAGGAAGGCAGGGGATCTGGGTTTCTCAGGATAGGTGATGTACACGGGGAGGGAGGTCAGGTGAGCATCCTGATTAGAAGATCCAAGACTGATCACAGAGGCAAAGGCAGGACAATCAAACTGGGTAGCACCCAGGGCAGCGCAGTTTGCCCGGTAGTGTGCGTAATGGCATAACTTCAACAGAGGCTTATCAAGGGTTGTGGGGGGCCGTTTCTAGTGCACAGCGATGGTGCAGCGTTGAGCCGGTTCCAATTCAGGAGGGTCATGGACATGGCGCTGGTGAAAGCTGGGGTTTCAGAAGGGGTGTTTGGGACCCATTCCTTCAGGATATGGTCAGCCACTTCAGCAGCAAGGATGGGGCTAAGCGCAGAGGCAATCAAGCAAATAGGAGGATGGAAATCGGGTTGTTTTAAGAGGTACATCAGGCCTGAAAAAATGTAGTGCTAAAAGCTCCCCTCTCATCTCCTCCCTAGTAGCGGTGGCACAAAGAAGGTGACGTTCCGTCTGGGGGTGGGATATTCAATTATGTCAAGGGCTGGGGCAAGCTGGACGGCCAAGCAGGAGGAGTTGACTGCCGGTGAATACCGGATACAGTGGCACGGGGTGCCAGGCATGTGATGGGCGCAGCTGCAGGGGCAGGTGCACAAATTGCTGGGTAAGCAGCAAAGACCTGAGGTGCTGGTGGTTCATCTCAGGGGGAACGATTTGATGAGGTTGGGGAGAGGGAGCCTGTTGAGGAAAATGATGTCTTCCTTGCAGGAATTGTCAGCATAGCTGGGTGAGACTGAGATTGTATGGTCGGAAATCATTCCAAGGCAGGGATGGAGGGGTGCTGAAAGTCACGCAGCGGTGGAGAATTCAAGGAGGAAGTTGAATTGTGCTATGGCGAAATTCTGCAAGGGCAGGGGTTTCCCTCACATCAGACATGGATTGATAAACCTGAAATCCCCTGAGTACTACTTGAACGATGGAGTGCATTTGTCGGCATTGGGAATGGAGTTGTTTTTCTGGAATGTGTGCACTAAACTTTTGGAGCTATGAAGGAGGAAAGGGGAGAGCCGCGGTGGACGGTAACTCACCTTTGGTGTGGCAGTGTTTTGGCAACCAGTGATAAGAGAAAGACTCCAAATTAGCCATTGCTAAGCCGGAAGGGTCTTCGCTCGTTCGGACCAGCACCTCCTGGGAGCCTAAAACGGCGGGGCAGTCTGGTGATAGCAATGAGGGCTCAGCTTCACCCCAACAAATGGCGCTCTCCCAGCCCAGAAACACCTGCAGGGGCAGGCGGTTCTCAGACACAAAGGGCTTGGTGGAGTTGGGCCTATCATGGACTTGGAAAAAAAGGGGGAAGCAGGTTTTTGGATATGGAGCAGTCGCTGCACCTTTGGAGCTATTTTCATTATTGTTTGCTGTGGTTATTATATGTGAAAATAAATCTGCGGCCTTTTTATGCCAAAAAGAAAACATGTCTCATTCTGCACCTTACTGGAGAGGAAAGAAAGGGGCATAAGCGAATGAGCAAAAGGGGATGTAAGATGGCGTAACAAATGGACAGATGCCCATGTTACCCTGTCCGCCCCCATTTGTTTCTGTGCCTGTTTTACCACCGCCATAGATTTTCATGCTGCGTTATTGCCATGGATTCCGAGGTAGAGGCCCTTCCGGCTGTCCTTTACTCTTAACTTTTCCTATACGTGCTTGGAAAGTCCGAGGGGAGCTTTTGCACTTAGGTGCAAGCGGATGTGTTCGGCAATGTGCAATTTGCGTTCAAGCTGCGAATGACAGCCAGTTCCTGCGGTGCACCAGAAGCCAGCAATGGCTGCCTAAAGGCAGAGATCGGTCCCTCTCGGGTAGGTGAAAGATTAGACGGACTGAGGCCGTCTGTACTGAGTGCAGTGCCTGCAGAGTGTCTGGCATCATGGTTTCAGCAATTCTTATTCCAGTAGCCTGCCAAATATTAATATACAGGGCTGTCATAGTAGATGTTATCATTGCCCAAGGGCACTCCTTGTATTGGCCGAGAGGGTCGGGGGAAGAATGGATGCGACTGGTACGCCAACCCACGATATAAGGCGCATCATACGCTCTGATGTCCCTTGTAGAATGTAACTGGTAGCAAGTGTGAGAAACACATACATTTACACTTTTTCACTAATAAAATAAGCCACCCCCAATATGCAACTAGAAAGGTCCCTGACTGTTCCAAACCCTTTGGGCTGACAGTGTCCTGGATATTTTCAAGTTCCAGGTTTTACACACCTGGGTTTCACCGTATAAGTTAGTTAAATGGTATTAGGCATTAACAACAAATGACCAGCTTTAAAATGTTCTGGGCACACGTTAAACTAGTGATAGACAGGATCCTGGATATATTAAAGTTCCAGGCTTTACATACCTTGGGTTTCACCTTATAAGTTAGTTAAATAGTATAGGGCATTAACAAATTCACAGCCTAAAAATGTTCTGGCCAGACATTAAAATCAAGATACACAGTATCCTGGATATATTCAATTTCCAGGCTTTGCAAACCTTGGGCTTCACCTTATAAGTTAATGCCTTATACTATTTCACTAACAACAAATTCTCAGCTTTAAATTGTTCTGACATCACATTAAAATTGAGACAGTATCCTGGATATATTCAATTTCCAGACTATGTACATGTTAGGACAGTTTTCCTAAAGAGCCCACTTGGAGGTAAGACTTTAGTAAGCTATGCCAGTGGTTTGTAGATCCTCAACTCTTAGTATCAGTCTGTACTACTCAGCGACCTTGGTAGAATCGCAGAGCAGTCAGGCTTATCTTAAGAGGAAGATGTGAGCTGTAGGTAAGTACACTGAACCCAGTTGGTAATGCACATCAACGAAATACTTGCACATCTTAAAATATAGTATTTAACAGTGACTCGTGTAAATATAACAAATCTAAGCACAATAAACTAACATACATTGTATACTTTACAATACTTTCAAAAGGCCGCTTCTTAGTTGGTAGTTGCTGAATGCACACAATTGTTACAAGAGTTTGACAGGTCTACCATACTATCGGTAATAAAGCGCATCCACAAAGTAATATGGTAATTGCATTTAGTCAGCATATAAGATAGTGATTTTTGGGAAGGAAAACAGTTGGTTGGTGTTATCCTAGCACAGCTTCAGGTTCTAGAGAGAATTTCCCTGGAGAGCAAGTCTTTTAACGTCCAAAATGCAACCCTAGCTTAAAGGCAGTTGGATAGGCTTAAAATCTTGAAAAGCAGCAGAAGTCAAAAGTTTGGTGGATTATTTCTAGTCTCTAGGAAAGAAGATACAAGAAGAGTTAACCAACATTGGAGACCCTGTTAAAGGACTTGCTAAAGGGATCACCAACCCAGCCCAAATGAACCAGAAGGGGAGGGGGAAATGGTACATATTTTATTGGGCATTTGTAAGGCACTTACACCTCAAGCAATTGTGTTTTACAGCACCCTATAGGTGAGCAGTCTTCATTGCTCGATAGGTTTCTTCCTAAGTAGTCAAGAATCTGCATCTCTGGCATAACGCGCATCACAACCAATTCAGCGAATTAAACCCGTGATCGCTCATCACATCAGGGGGATTAAAACACTGGTTGAAGGGAAAAAAGGAACTAGTGGTACTCTGACTGCATTCAAAAATGAAGACTTATCGGGAGGGTCGGGGAGGAGGGACAGGTGGGAGGAATACGGGGACAGGGGACCATGATCACAAACCTTGGTTGAACAGTGAGACAGGGATTTTAATCCACTCTGCATGACCACATACCTTCCAAGCGTTACTCAGTACAAATAGTTTGGATTTCAGGTATTCAAACAGCAACATGTTAAACCAAAAGAATATCAGGGTGGCTTTAATTTTTCCTCAATGGTAAACTATAAGTCCCAGATTGCAAGATAATGTCAACCTAAAAAATCATCTAGTTAACCCCACCCACTGTGCTTTCAGTGATTTAAAACATGCAATAAAAAAGTTGCGAGGATTCTAGAACTGCTAGCTCAGGAGATGGCCGCATAGTGGCTGTGCTCCTGTGCCCTGAGTGTACCTTCTTTCACAATGGCTGATCAGAAGACTGAAGAGACCTCCCAACCAGCAAAATGACAAAAGGGAAGGGAAGACACTGATTCAAGAGATGATAAGCTTCTGGATCTGCTTACCAAGGTGACTCTTGATATTGCTGAGATTAGGGCAAAGATGATCAGCACTGAAGAGAGGTGTTCTGATCTGTCTACAAAGGTTTCTGAGATTGTGGACCATCTTACAGTTACTGATGAAAAAATGGTGAAGCTCCATGATAAAATCAGAGAACTGGAAATACAAAATGGTAGACTAATGCTTAAATTGTCAGAACAAGAACATTTTTCTAGGAGAAACAACATATCAGGCTGACTGGTTTTCCGGAAAATGTGTAATGTGGAAATCCATTGAGCTTCTTGGAGAAGTCACTGGTTTCAGTCCTGAAATTGGATCCAAACACCCCATTGGAAATAGAAAGGGCTCATAGGGCACTGGGGCAAAACCCAGCATTGGGTCAAAGACCAAGGCATTTTATAGTGAAGTTCCTGAGATTCCCCATGAGAGAACTGGTTTTGAAATAAATCACGTGAGTTGGGGGATTTACAGTGGGGTGGTAACAAAATTATGATCTTTGGAGATCTGAGCAGAGATGTCTTGGATAAGAGAAGACTGTTTAATGCAGCAAAAGAAAAGGCCAGGAACAGAAAATTGCAGTATTACATGGTGTATCCAGCAATTTGAGAGTGATTGTTGATCGCCAGACTCACTCCTTTTCATATCATAAGTTGCAGAGACTTTTCTATCTGCTGCAGAAACTATACCCATGGACACTGCATCTGGGTCCCAGAGGACCGTTTCAACAAATTAAAAAAGATGACTGTCTGGTGAAGGATTGGTGTTTTTGTTGAATGGCTGTTAGTTGTATTCCCTGTTTCAAGATTCAAATTTGCATTTGACATTTTTTTATATGTAAAATGTGTTTTTTTTTACGAGCTAGCGGAGTTCGTTTTCTTTTTTTCGTTATTACAGAACATTTGAGGCAGGTTGTATAATGCTCTGGAGTCGTGAGAGGCTGCAAGGGATTTCAAGTAAAGGACCCTGTTACGCTCTGCTGGATCACATGACTTTGGTCTGAATGTGCGTCGGACGAGAAATGGCTGAGGAGGAAGAGTCGTTGATCGTCTCTGCTTTGGTTTATGCGCATGGGGAACTTTATGGAGGAAAGAAGCAGCCGGGTAACACTAACTGGCAAACATGCTGGTGACAGATATAGACTCCATTGCCAATGTCTGTAATGTGTATGTGTCCGGCGTGTTTAATCTTACTGACGCCTCTCTGATTCTGCACTGTACTTCATGAGGCGTATGTGATTTCCCGCGCAGACATGCCACTACGGCCACATGGCTTGGATTACCGTAGTTGACTCCAATTACTCTCCGCTCTTGAGCATGCAATTGTGGCAATGCTTGCACTTTTGTATTGATTTATTTTAGCGTTCATGTAATCTCTACGTTCCGGGAGAGACTTTGCGCTATGTTTGATGGCTGGTCATGGCGTACTGCAGATGGCGCTGGGTCAGTCTGACGGCTGTTTATATCCTTGGCCTGTAGACTTGCTTATCTCTAGGGTCATGGCAGCTTCGGACTTGCTCGTAAACTCCCTGCATTGTTTCATAAACAAAGGACCACTATTTTTTTACAGCAAGTGTAGGCGGAACTTGATCCTTGCCGGTTTTTGTCTAGTCTTGGTCCTGGTATCCTGGTGGCTTTTTTTGTCGGGGCTGTCAGGGGTTGGGGGGAATATTTCTGAAATGTGTTAAAACTGTGATGTAATGTTCTGAATTACTGTTTATTTCTTCAGGCTTCTGTTCTTTACCAAATTGATTCTTCAATGGAGTGTGAATGCCGGATTTGCTGGTACCTGAGATTGGATGTATGCATGTATATGGATATATTTGATGCGTTATATTTATGAATGTTCGATTTTGGTCTTTTGATGTCTGAATGTTGGTTGTGAGGGTGCATGTTTTTGCGTGTAATTATTCAAAGGGCTGGAAGTGAATGTGATTGTGTGCGCTTGGTAGCTGTCCTTGATTGGGTGCAGCACATTGGAATGATATATTTAAGACATCATTTATCTACTGGGTTTTAGCCCATTACTTGCTGTGATTTTCATGTGTTGTTCACTGAGAAAATGTATGCAATAGTTCTTCTGCAATTTTTGTTTTTTTTGCGCCTCACTTTACCACATATGGTTCTCTATTCATTTCTATTATAAGTACATCGAGGAATGAGTACGTAAATGAGTTTGTTTAAACTCTTAGCAGAAGCAGTTATGTATTACATCCGATTTGGGGGAATACCCTTTGGGCGTATGGGGCTTCGAAGTTTTGTTGTGCACCAGGGGGGTTTATGACCTCTTGGAAATGAGCATAGTATTTATATTTCACTGTCTGAATTTTTGTTTGCTTGTTTATGTGGATTGGGACAGGAACAGGAACAGGGGGATGTGGAGGTTGTACTAATTGTATGAGTTCCATTGTTGGGTTGAAAGAAATGGTGATGATGTTGTTGGGTAAGGTCTTAACTGAGGTGATTGCTTGGATGGTCAACGGAGAGGTGGCTGACTATTTCTGGGTCCAAGTCTGGATTGGGAAATTGGGAATTTTGGGAGGTGATAATGGGGGTTTTGGTTGAATATGTGGGTTTTTGGGTTTTTGAGGATATTAGGTGTTGGGAGGGTTGGCAATAATTCGAGATAGAAGGGTTGAACTGATATATTATTTATAAGTTGGGCATGGGATCCTAGGGTTGCAGTTCAGTGGTGAGGTTTTTTGCTTTTGGGGATTATTGTTTAATCCTAGTCCATGTGTTGATTGTTGTATGTCTGTTTTTATTATGTTGTATATTTTTTCGGGGGGGGGGGTTACTTTACTGTTCTACACCAAATTTTTGCTGACTTTATGGTTTTTGAGGATTTTAAGCTTTTTATGTGATTCCCGATCTTTGAGCTGATGTTTTGGATGATTTGTGTTAATAGTTTAGAGTCTGTGCTCGACCGAATTTGATGGGATCTTTGAATTTTGTGACTTGGAATGTTAAGGGGCTGAATTTTCAGAAAAATATTATATTCTTACAGGAGACACATATGATAGACAATCTGGCTAATTTCTTTGGGGGATCAAAATCTACAAAGATATTTTTGAATTGGTACTCTGGAAGTTCGAGGGGGGTGGGATTGCTGCTTCAGAAGAATTTGGGAATGATGGTTGACTTTGTATTTATGGATGATGGTGGATGGTATATTTTAGCAGATGTTAAGTATGAGGAAGGATGCTGACTCTGGCATCGGTGTACAGTACTTGCTCAAATGGTAATAATTTTTTTAAGGAATTGACGGATTCTTTGAAAAAGATGAATGGTGAATATATTGTCATTGGAGGTGATTTTAATTGTGTTGTGGATGCTGCCCTGGATAGATTATCAACGTGCAGGTTTACAGGCCTGGGGTTGAGTAATGCTTTTCAGGGTTTCATGGATACTTTTGACTTGGTGGATAGTTGGAGGTCACTTCACCCTACGGAGAAGGGTTTTTTGTTTTATTCTGCAGCTAACAATTCTTACTCTAGACTTGATTCTTTGTTGATTTCGAATAGAATGCTTGATGCTGTCAATAAGGTGGAAATTGCAGAGCAGTGTCTTTCTGATCATTCGTTGGTAAAGTTGAACATGGATCGATTCATGCATAGACCTACAGGTGGTAAATGGAGAGTTAAGACTATCATCCTGCAAAAGGAGAAGGTCTGTGAGGCTATTAATGTTTCTATTGTTCACTTTTTCGAGGAAAATGTGGGTTCAGCTGACTTTATGACAGTGTGGGATGCGTTTAATTGGAACTCAAGGTACTACAGCGGGAATATGCTCTGTCTGGTAAAGGGGAGGACAGACCGAAGATGGAGGATGTTAGGAGCAAATTAAAGAAAATTATGGAGGATCAAGCTGAGAAGGGTCTATATTTCATGAGGCAGAACTATTGGGAGGAGGGGGATAAGGGAGGGCGATTACTTGCTAGGAAATTGAAAAGTTTATCGGATAGGTCATTTGTGCAGAAGATTGAGGATACAGTTGGGGATGTGAAGGTTAGAAGTATTGATATTTGTGAATGCTTTATATCCTATTATGCTTCTCTTTATGCGGACGCATCACAACCCGAGGGTGGGAAACTAGTGGAGTTTTTTGACAAAATATATCTTCCTTTTTTGTCTGAAGAGGGTAGAGAGGCGCTTGATGCTCACATTGTAGAAACGGAGATTGTGGATGCTCTTTACCACCTTAATATGGGCAAGTCTCCTGGTGCGGAAGGGTTACCTGTGGAGTTTTAGTTCAGTTTTGGTGCACAGACTGTGTGTTTTATTTAATATGTTTCTTTCGGATGGAGTATTATGTCCAACGATGCAAGAGGCGATTATTACCCTTATTCCGAAACAGGGTAAAGATTTGTCAAGATGTGCAAATTATCATCCCATTTCCTTGCTTAATGTGGATGTAAAAATATTTGCAAAGGTTATGGCAACTAGGTTGCAAAGGTTTATGGGTAACTTAGTAGGCGGTTCACAAGTGGGGTTCACGGTAGATAGATTTGGCTATGATGATATCAGGACATTGTTGAACGTAATGGGGTTGTCCCGTGCTAAGGAGGAGGACATATTTTTGATTTTTTTTGATGCTGAGAAAGCGGTTGATTGTGTGAATTGTTCGTTCTTGAATTTTAAGCTGCTTCGGATGGGTTTTGGTCCACAGGTCTTGAATGCTATAGGTGCGCTGCAGAACAATATCTCAGCAAAAATTTGGGTTAATGATGTTTTGTCTCGGGCTTTTAGGATGTACAGGGGAACCAGGCAAGGGTGTCCTCTCTCGCCTCTTTTGTTAAATTTGGTTCTGGAGCCGTTGTTAGTATATCTTAGGCAGGAGCAGAGCATCTGTGGTTGGAAGCTAAAAAATAATCAGGTGAAGGTCCTAGGGAATGCTGATGATTTGATGGTGGTCTTGAGGAACCCAGAGGTGGGCGTGCCCTTATTGAGAAATATGTTGCAGGTGGTGGGGGAACTGTCTGGCAAAAAGGTAAACTGGGGTAAAACTGTAGTTTTTCCACTTAGGATGAATCAGTTGAAAATGGGACTATTGGATTGGAATTGTCAATGGGCTGATGTATCAGTAAAATATTTGGGAGTCTACCTGGTGCGTGATATTAAGAGAACAGTGGAATATAATATAGACAAATTGAAGGAAATTTTGTTGAAGGATATACAGAGATGGGAAAGGTTAACTCTGAGTATTTGGGCGAGAATCAATGCTATCAAGATGATGCTGTTGCCAAAGGTCTTATATTTTATTCAATCACTTCCTCTTAAATTTACTAAAGGAATGCTCCGGAACATTGATAAGATTTTTACGGACTTCCTTTGGGGGAAGGGTAACAAGCCGAAAATCCCAAGATATATTTTGGTGCGTAGTGTTAAAGATGGGGGATTTGGTTATCCGGTATTGGAGAATTAGTGTAGGGGTTTTTTATTGAAGAAGGCATCTTATTACTTCAAGGAGAGGCGGGCATCAGATCCATATTGGCTTGTAATGGAGAGGGAACTGCTTCATCGTTTCTCCTTGGGTTGTTTGTATTCTTAGGGGAGATTGGCGAATTCTGGTGCTAAATTGGAAGCTTTAGTGGTTTCAAAGTCGGCTTTGGTGGCTTGGATTCTGGGGTGTGGACAATCCTTGTACTTGTATGATTTGGCCTCTATTTGGTTGAATTCGGGTCTAATGATTAACAATAAGATGTTTGATTGGAGGGGTTGGGCTAATAGGGGCATTCTGAAGATCGGGATGTATAGAGGGGGGAGGATGGTTCCATTTGGAGAATTGATTAATTGTTATGGGCTTCATAACAGAGAAATGGGTAGATATGGGCTTTTGGAACAGTTACTAGTGGAAAGGACGCAAATGTTGGGTGAAACTTTGAGTGGTAGTCCTCGTATTTGTGAGATCTTTGCTATATCTCCTAAGATGGTTTCTTCATATGTTCAGTTGATGCCTTTGCAGGACTGTATGAGGAACTCCTGGGATCAGTTGCGAATGAAGTGGGCGTGTGAATTGGGATTTGACCTTTCTGAGAATTTGTGGGACAATAGCTGGAGGGCTTCGGTGAGGGCCAAGGTTGACTTAAATCTGAGGTATATTCATCAACGTCTCATGGGCATATTTATTGGACACCGGTGAGGATGAAAGGGAGGGGTTTGGTTGATGTGGACCTGTGTTGGGCGTGTGGAAGCTTGAGAGGGACTTATTTACATATGCTCTGTGAGTGTAGTAGGGTGGTTGACTATTGGAGAGAGGTTATAGATTGCATTGATATGGTAACTGGTATGTTGTTGCCTCGTACTTTTCTTTCAGCGATTTTCCTTTCAGCTGATAGTTGGAATGAGGAGTTGTGGGATTGTTCGGATTGGATTGATAGGGCATTGTTGATGGCCATTAAGCAAATAATGAAGGTGTGGAAGTCCAGGAAGAAGCCGCATTGCGAGATTTGGTGGCGGATATGCGGACACTCTCTTGGTATGAGAAGACTCAGGCAATTCGACATTATAGGGAAGTTGAATACGAGGAAAGATGGGGGTCATTTTGTGATCTATACGGATAAGGTTTAGGCTATGGTTTTCCTGTTAATGGATTTTGGGATTGTGTAGGGGTGTTTGTTTTGTGTGGTTGTTGGTTTTGTGCTTTTGTTTTGTGTGGTTTTGTCTTGTTGTGAGGTTGGAGGGTGGGGATGATCTTTGATTTCTTTTCCTTTTTTTGTATTACTGTTCACTTAGAGTGTAATTTACAATTTTAATGAACTGCAATGTATGGTGTGTTTTTTCACTTGTTCTCACTCTGATATTTATGATGTTACTCAGTTGTATTGTTTCATATATATTTCCTAAATAAAGTTGGTAAAAAAAAAGAAGTTGTGTAATAAACTCAGATATAGAGATTCTTTGTAACAAACCTCAAGCGCATTGTTATTCACAGTGTTGAAAACATTTGATTACTGACTTAAAGCAACTTTATTTTTTTGCATGTCAAGAAAGTAGACATCATGGATATAAACAAATCTTTAAATGGCTGCATCGTTTTGCTCACTTAAATATTACAGATTTGCAAGGTAACTGGTGCTTTGCTAGCTCTTTCAGTTGGAAATGTTCTATCATGCATATGAAAGGCTCTGACACTGATAAAAGAAATGTGTTTGTAACCTGAGCACTTAACGAAATGCAGAGCCACGTGTGCTGTGTGTTTGCCTGCCTAGCAGAGACCTGGGAAACTGCAACAAGTGCTTGAATGTCGGCCTGAACTGATTCTATAACTGGCTCGTCAGAAATTAAAAGCGTCCAAACGCGTTTCTTGAGCCCTGCAAAGGCCTGAGAGCAGAAATCCAGCCCTGAACTAATATTACAACAAGCAGAATTCAGGTCTGCTTAAATCTGCATTATTTCTTAACTATAATACTTTAAGCACTTGCTAGAGCAGAGGAACGTGCGTTTCTGGAGAGGGGATACGGCGAGAAGTTAACTGCCCAGTCAGAGCACCCTGGACCGAGCTGCAGCGGACAACAGGGAAGTGATGAACGCAGAGTAAGAGGGGGCATTGTGCACCGCGCGGCAGGAGTTTAAAGACCATTACTGCACAACAGATTAATTGCCTCCTATACAGCGCACTGTGACCATTCATGGAGCGCCAAGATTCCAAACCCAGATTCAACATCAATAATGACCATCATTCCTATTGCTTTCTTTGCTGTCTTCTTACACTTGGTGATTATTATCCTGATCACACAGAATCAGAACATGACCATTACCATTAATACTTCAAGAAACTTGAAAATGTTCGCCATCTATTGTGGAACCCCTGAGAAGATCAATGCAAACCAGCTGTCATCTGCAATATCGTCTTTCTCATCTTCCATCTTGATGTGCAAGTTCGTTAGCAATGTTATGGCCTCTGTCAAGGTCCCATTCTCGTCATCATGAGAAGGTATGAATGTTCAACTTGATGCACCGATTTTTTGGCACACACTCCTCCATCCATTGCTGTGATCATATCAAGGATATATATGTTCTGGAGGGTCATCAATCTTATGGCCCTCAGTTCTTCCCTGATAGCATTGAATCCCTTTACAGTAGTATTGATCGTCTGCAGGAGCTCCCATCGAGTGATTTGCAATCACTTTGCATTTGCTATTCTCTGGATCCTTGGCATAAAGATAGTCTTAAATATTGCAACAGTCTGACTGAACAACCTATGTTCATACGGAATAGAAACAAAGGGTTCTATCGATTTAGCTGAAAAGTAATTCTCCCTTTTTGTCCGATTGACAAATGCAAATGATCTACTCTTCATCATATGAGCATCTTCTTTTGGAAACTGGTCACTCTTTGGCCAATTTTTGGGGGGGCAGGCACTGCTTCTTTATTTACTAATTAAATCCAATTCAATTTGAGGTTTCGGTGCACACCTTGAGACCTTGGCACAAGGTTACTAAATCAGAGCACAAAAGGAGAACCAGAAACAAATCTGATTCCAGGTGCGCTCACGCACTGCTCTCCTATAGCAGTTGCTTGGTGGAAATTTCTCAATGTTAATATTCACATGTAGAAAATTAAGCTTGCAGACTGTGTAAAATATTGAAGAATTCTTTCTTCCAAATGTATTTAATGAAAAAGCATAAAGACTGCCTGGCTGTTCAGTGCCACAGAATTAGCATGCCAATGCATTTCGGACTTAATCCGTCATCAGGGCTTTCAAACACTATATATTGTTAATATATTTCAACATCATAAATATTCAACATGGTATTATAATGCAATCAATATTCACATATGATTCATCATCATCATATCAAACCATGAGTTACATCATGTAATATTCAACATTAAGTTAGTTCATACAAGTGTATCATGAGCAATCGCCACAATTACAAATCTGAATCATCAATCCCATAATCACGGTCAAAGAAATTAGTAATAAATAATATATAATGTCACATACCATTATTCTGCATGAATTATAACGAAATGCACCAAAGCACAAAAAAAGGAAACAAAGAACAAGAAATGTGTTCAACATTCAAATGCGTAATCAGTCTTAGTCACATATAATTGTAATGCTCACACAAAATATGTAGCTAATGTGCCAGTACCTGCAGTCTGAGGTCATTGCTTTTGACCATAGTTTATCTCCATGAAACCATAAGAAAACCTAAATGTAAAGAGAGGGCAACACTATGTTCAAAAAGTATACAACTGCGGGTCAAACACTGCCATTTGCAATGGTGCCTAATGGGGCCATACAATAGCTAAGAGTCTCCTACCAGAAAGGTATTCTCGTGGTCATTTGGAGGAAGATCTACGAGCAAACAAAATCAAACTGTTTACTAAAGAATAACTCACGGTGTGCTGAACCAGTCGTACTATCTGCCGAGTTTGTATCCCATCCGTATCTGAATGTAATCTGCCTTCCTACGAAGAGCCGGCGTCTTCGTTTGCTAACCTTTATCTCTTTATGTGCCCCAGAGTTGCCATGCCATGCAAGCAAAATTTCTTTCGGTTTCAAAGTTTCCAGATATTGTGTTGTCATAATGTGGGTGGCAACCTCAAAGTAAGGTTAAATTAAGTCTTCCCCACATGGAAACTATGCTTCGAATTATTAACAATTAAGAAGACCTGACGTCTACCGTCATGTGAGCGTACGTAACTCCCATTGTTGTTTACATTTGTTGCTAAGCAACCAGTATTCACTGCCTACGCATCTAGTATACCGCTAATATCCATTTTCTACATCTTGATGGGCAAGTAACCACTTACTTGAGATTATTCCCAATAAAGGAAAGTGGGGAACTTGCATTCCTATTTACATTTGTTGCTAAGCACCCAGTATCCACTGTCTGCTAGCCCAGTGTACCTCTAATTACCCTTTTCTGCAGCGTATAGCCAAGTGATAGATGTCTCTACGTATGCTGGAATGCTGGAAATAAGTACTATGGAACACAGCTCTTCCCAATCTTTGGGCAACTTCATGTAATCTTTGGATCCACAGGCCCAGTAGTGGTCCATTAACATTACTGTTCCATCCTTCATGCCTGGTACATCGAAAATGTGGCCACCCTGCTGATTTATTATAACCTTTCTCATGCCATTCTTTCTGTAACACAGGGATGCATTCGCTAGAGGTACTATCTGCAATGGTCCTCCTTCATCATCGACCTTGTCAGCAATTTCACAATATTCAGCCAATCATGCGTGCATTCATTCTCTGCATGCCACACAATTGCTTCAGGTCGTCTCGTTAGTACTGGCACCTTGCACATAATCAGGACTTCCGCCCATCCTTCTGGAGTCAGCACTGTTCCCCTGATTTGCAGCTGACTTCTCTCCTTGCATCTTCGTATTTCTTTGTGTTTCTTTCCTTGGCAATTGAGCATTTTGTTTTCTTCTCTTCTGATTCCTGCTCCATTCATTCCAAACTGTTCATATCTTATTGCTTGATTCTTTGGCTCTGATTTCTTTTGTTTCTTTACATCTTGCAGATATGTACGTTCTCTTGGAGATGTCTTCTCAGTCACCCATATCAAGGATGCTGTTCAACCCTGCAACTGACCTCTTGCCTGGCAGAGTGCAAGGTGCGTCAGGCAGTAAGCTTTCTGGACTGCTACTTCTATAGCTATGAATATCTTGGAAGTCCCCATAGCATAAGGTATGAGAGTACAAACATATGAACTTCTTACCCTTGTCTTGCTTCTCAATAAATCATTAGGGGTTTGTCTTCCTTGCCAGTACATAGCTTCACGTCATTCAAATGGATCTATGCATGCCTTCCTTGGACTTTCACTGCTAAGGGAGTTACTTACTCCACTATGTAAGGTCCACTAAATCGTGATTCGTGCCACTTTCTGCTAAAGTTCCAAATTAATATCCCGTCTCCAATAAAAAGGCTATGGACAGGTAGTAAATTCTGGTTGCTGAATGGTCTCCATCTGTGTTCTGAGACCGACCCCACTGGGGCTTGAGTTGATCTGAAATAACAGAGATACTAGTGGTCATACATGTCAAATATGCACATAACTCATTTCATAACATTTCTGCGGTCTCTGGGCATCACTTATGCTCCTCGATGAAGGAGAAAAAGGTGTTCTCATTCACCTCCTTGTCACTAACTTGTGGGGTGTGAGCTGGTGGTGTGACCTAGGCTGATTCCTTAATACATATAAGGCTAAGAGTAGGCAATATACCCATTCCTTCTACGGTGTCAATATAAGCTTTGCAATGCTCTCTTTGAGGAGACAATTGAGTCTCTCACATAATCTGTTTGCTTGCGGGTGATAAGCAGAAGAAAACATTGCGCTTAATATTCAATAATAGAGTAATCTGTTCAAATACTTCATTAACAAAATGAGGCCCATTATCGGATCTCAGCACCTCACACACTCCCCATCTTGGAAAGACTTCTTGTACTAAAACCCTTGCTGTGCAAGTGGCATCAGAGTGTGTACAAGGACCTGCTTCGATCCACCTGGAGAACGGACACACCACCACTATCATATACCTGTATCCACTACATACTTGCAGCATATCAACATAGTCAATATGTAAATGCTGAAAAGGACCAGTCGGTTGAGAAATCATTCCTCTAATCATTTGCAGTGTATGCCTAGCTGGAATCTTTTTACATACAATTAAATTTACTACATAAAACACAAAGTGTTCTACCAGATTTAGGACGAACCGGTCCTTTGCAATAGTTGCTGGAAGGCTTTCCTCAGTTATATGCGTAGTGCAGCTGTTCAAGCGCTACCCTTAACAATGCTACTGGCATCACCGGCTTTCCAGTGCTGTTTTGCCACCATAATACTTCTGAGGGGGATAAAGAACAACCCCTTCATTTCTATAATTCTTTTATCCCTTAATTTCTGCGCTTCATCCTCTTCCCGTTCTTGCCTATCTCATTCTTCAATTGATTTCTGCCTGTTGTCATACTTTCTTTGCTCCTCCGCCCTTTCTTCCTTCTTTTGCTGCTCTTCCTGATACATCTGTTTAGGCCTCTGCCTGTTCTTTCTCTTTTGTTCATCCTCTTTCAATCGCTTCTCTTATTCCCTGTCTTTCTTGTCCTGTTTGTCTTGATCTTCCCTTTCCTTGACTTCCTCAATACTTTTCCCATCGAACTTGACCAATATCTGTCCTCCCATCCATTTGTTCTGTACAAACCTTACCACATCAGCTTTATCCTTCTCTCCTTTCCACCTCTTAACCTCTCGTTCTATATCTGTTGTCATATTTGATCTCTCACTTTTCTCCTCTTTGTTTTGCACAATATGAAAGATCTCCTCTTTTTTTTTGGTCTCTTCTGGACTATCGTCACTGCTATAAGCAAGAGGTTCATATATCAGATTACTATACCCGGTCGCTGCCTTCAGTTCCTTTAATGGACAAAGTCCTACATCTTCAATACTATCACCATTCACTTCCAGCGAGGTAAGGGGAGCAGAAGGCCCAACACTTTTCTCCCTACACTGAGGAAGCATCCACTCCTCAGGCAGTGGATCCTTTCTCTCCTCTTGGTACATCTTCCAAAACTTTAAAATAGCTAACCTCTTTTCCAATTTCTTCCCTGTGTACGCAGCGTGCAAATATGTGGTCATGTGGTGTAATACTGCTTTTGACAGAGATCCCCCTTGCGGCCATGGCATGAACATTTTATCTGTTGTGCCCTTTACTCACTCTGGACTATACTGTTTGAGCTTCGTCATGTGCTTTGGCAACGTTTTACACACGTGCATCAGTGGAGTAATATCTCCCATTGTGACGTGTCTCAATTGACTGTCAATACTTAACAGTGTTTACACAGATACGTTTATAAAACAAACAAATATGAGCACGCGCCAATATTCGCCACTCAAAGCCTCTGTTTCTCAATAACCTCAACCTACTTTTGGTCGGCCCTGACAATGACCTTAAATAGTCAATAACTTTTTATCTTTACTTCAACTTTACACAACTTATTCTTGCCGCTCTTCGACACCTTTTTTAAAGCAAACACATAGACAGATAGACAGACTAGTCGACTCTTTTACATTTACACTATCATACACATTTTCTTCATCTCACCCCTAAAATACTCTAGAACTCGTCTCCTAACATAAAACTGTTTATGCACAGCCTAATTTGCCTCAATCAGGACAGGAGACAAGTTCTTCTAAAACTCCTTGGGCCTCATTATGAGTTGTGCGGAATACGTTTAATGATGCCGTTAAATGCATTCCGCACTATTACGAGGTTGCCTCGCGGGACCCGATGTGAACGTCTGGTTTATCCAGACGTCCATAGCGGGTCCCGCGAGGGATCCAGGGAGCTAACAACGGGCCCTCTTGTAATGGGCCCATTGTTAGCTCCCTCCCCATTCCCATTGAGCCCTATGGGGGCTTGAATGGGAATGGGGAAGGTCCGGGTACGGGTTCCCTGAATGGGGAAATACCAGGCCCTCAATACTCGGAATGGCCTGGTATTTCCCCATTCAGGGAACCCAGAGCCGGTCATGGTTTTGGAGGCAGCCATGGCGCCAATAGCGCCATGGCTACCTCCAAAGTCGTAATGAGGCGCCTTGAGTAAGGAATCTCTGGCTTTTATCTTTTAAAACGCTCTTTGTTTACACTTTAAAATGCTCTTCATTTATACTTTAAAATCAACCCCGTTACTTTTATAACTACCCCATTGCTTTTCTACTACAATCCCATCCACAAAGTTTGCCATTCCCCTGAGTCTACCCACCATTCGCTCATTCTGCTCGAGGTTTCGGTATCGGCTCCCCTCTCCAATCAACCACTTTCGCCTTCTGTCCGCGAAGTGCCTGTGAAAACCAGGAGGGATTTCGTCAAAGAGTGACCCGACCCACCTGTTTCGATTTTTCCTGCAAGAATTCTATATCAGCCGCTCTGCACAGGAAACCCTGCAATCTTCTGGCTAGATGGCGAAGGGTGCTTGATCGTCACTTTATCGATGGGTCTGTAACCATCCGACATACTATCACGTGAACCATTAGGTCCTTTTAAATGAGGAAGCACATTATTACATGAATGGGGATGCAGAGTTTTGTCTAAAACAGGGAGTACAATGGACATCATGAACGGGCATCTCACAGCATAATCTCAATGTATCACATACAAAAATCATGCTTTTATACCAAAAACTCGTCATTCATGAAGCCATACTACGTGGCAAACTAAGAAATTGTACTTGGGATTGTGATCGTTTTACGGGGATCATCTAGGTATACTTCCTGTAGGGGATTGCATTGTGATTGGACTCTATAATAAGGTGGACAAATTATGCCCACCCCTTGTGCAAGTCGCCCTCAATATGTGTTAGATACACAACACGCTATTGGCTCTCTAACTATAGGGCTCTTCAATACATGGCCCTCTATAATTGGTTGGCACACTAGTACCCTTTGGGAACATTCGACTCACTAGCAGCACGCAAGCTGGTACCCCAGGTGCCTGTGGGTCAACTTGACCATTCCTCCCCCCCAATTAGCCCATCATCCATCATCACTCATGCCGTCAGCCATTCGAATTGTCTTTGAACTTGTCCCCGCAAAGTATCACTGCTCCTGAGAATAGAAGGGAGAGTGAGCACTTTCTTATCATTAAGTCTTGATGCAGCTTTCCCATTTTCTATTTACATCTATCCCACGTAACAGGAGACTGTGTTTGAGCTCCTTTCTTTACATTTAATGATATTAAATGTATAAAACTTGGCACTCATAATGTTTGCATTGGACCTTAACAGGAGCTCACCTCGCTTCTCACATTCTTTGTATCTCCTTGAATAGATAACCAGTTCTTGGCTGCTCCAACCCTTGACACTGGGCCAGTCAGCCTTCTTGAGCCTTCCTTGATTTTCAGATGTTTTTCTCTACTGTGCCACACTTTCAGCCCTTCTGGTTCATGGGTCCTGGCTTACTAAAGTTGCGACATTGAATATACAGACTCTATATATATATATATATATATATATATATATATATATATATATACATTGGCGGCACCGCCTGCAGGCTATTCACTATGTATAGCCAGCCTTCATGATTACTTAGTCTACTTGCGTTGCAGCATCTGTACAGGTATAAAAGGACTTCAGTATTTTTCACACGTGCAATTTTCATTTCGCACATGAAAGGTTACTCCATTCCTTATTTTGTCATCGGATTTCATAAGGACTATGCATTCTCTTCTCTGATCATTCTTCTCAGTGCGTTACTCTCATCTCCTGTGACGTCATCAGCCTCTTTTGTTCACTGCTTCATTCCTCTTCAGGGATCTCCCTTAAGAGACTGTCATCACTCTGTGGGTGCATCGTATGAGGCTTTCTCAATGGATACCTTGTTTTGAAGATCTTTCTTGGTATAGGTATCATTATCGGCGTTGTGCATGTTGCAATTTATTTACAAATTTAAGACAATCAAATGGAGTAAAACAATACTTTCAATTCATTCGGTTAATGCTATAAATATATATTTTTTTAAAGTTTCAAATGACAAAAATACATAAAATTCATTACATCAATTGAGATAAAAAATTATACCATTACTCATTTATTCATACATTTCCCCAGGATTTCATTTCCAGATTGCGACAGCATCATTTTGCGTTACTTGACATCATGTGTTTCCTATTTTGCATTTCATTAGTTGTAGACCCAGCTATATGAAACTTTCTCTGCCACCCATTCTTAACTAGGCTCTGGTCTGTTCCGTTTCCCTGACTCATTCACTACTTTTCAGACCCCATACAGTGCTATTTGAAATTGTTTATTGTTGTTGTTCAAGCAGTAGTGCCAAAAAGTTGCTGTTTTATTAATATCAATGTTAGCTACTAATCTGTCAATTTAACACATATAGAGTGCTTATTGCTCTCGGCCTTCCGTTAAGACATGCTGTGCAGTTTCTCTTATTCCTAGGATGCCACATAATGAACACCCTCTATTTTCCCTAGTGAACTTTAGCGCGGGACCAACAACTTACAAAACTGGGAGCTTATTTATTCTCAGCATTAATAGAAATCTCCATAAAACAGGAGAGGGACATATTTTTAAGTAACTTTGCAGAGCTCAATATGAGTGGATCAAGTGTGGCATCACAATACTGTAGCTTTTTTATTTGCACATGTGGGTATAGTTCTCACACCAATCCCGCCTTTCCAATTTTACACAGAATTATTTTGTTATTTCATGGGGATCGTCATTCCAGTCAGGCTTCCACCCGATTTGGTTTAATGTTTTAAGGGCAAGTACTTTGTATGTCCCGTCCGGGCATGTATCATTTCCTTTATCCAGAAGTTTTAATAACGGGCATACAGGGTTAGTTAAGGTCTTGATATACAATAAACATCTCCTTTTCATAAACATGGTAGTCAGGGCCATGAGGTCTAGCTCCAGTCTTATTATTTATACAGGGGTGCTGGGGCTCAGGGTTAGGATGCTTCTCCAAAATGTACCTTCTATAGTTTTCAACCAATATAGATCTGCAATGCATAAGGGCTCTAGTGCGTACAGGACAGTTGGGCAAAAACATTGTTTATATAGTGCCAGTGTTCCATGCAAGCTATATCTAGCGACTTGGATTACACACTTGTGAATCTTCAATGTGCAAGCTACAGCTTTCCTTTTTGTGTCTAATATGGCTGCCTCATAATTCAATTTGGTGGATAGTTCACATCCCAAATATTTGAAATGCTCAACGTATTCGATGTGTTTCCCTGTAATCACCATGGGTAGTTTCACCACCTTCTTGCATATGTGTGATCACAAATAACCAAGTCATCTGCATATGCTAAACAATGGAACAATGGACTTTTTCGACAGCCACTCTGGGGGGACACGTGTTAAGCTTACTCAGACAGGTTGGTAGGTCAGCCAAATACATGTTAAAAAGTGATGGAGATAACACACAACCTTGTTTTACCCCTCTGTATGTTTCAATGAGCGTGTACTGGTACCTCCGCTATCCAATTATACTTGGACGGTGGTTCCCTCATACAGACCTTTCGCCGCAGCCAACAGTGACTCAGGGCAACCATAACCTTCCAATTTATGCCCAGAGTTTCCCCATGTGTTGAACGCTGCATCAAAGTCAATCATGGCCACATAAAGGGAAGGATTACCTTTTCGCTTTGCTTTCCTTGTCATGAGGTCCATGCGTCGTAAACATTGCACCATGATGGATCCCCTTCTAAATCCCATTTGGAAGGGGCAAAGCAGATTCCTGCAATTGCTACATTTTTCCAGATCATCTAAGACGAGAGAGGTGAAGATCTTGCCAGAAACGTCTAACATTGCCACCAATCTATGATTCGAGGGCACTGATCTACAGCCCTTCTTATAGATAGGAACCAGTAGCGTTTTATGCCAGGATTAAGGTGTAGAGGAGCAACTGTGACTATCCAGAGAAGAGTCTTTGAGACAAGGTATCCACTAAAAAAACCCTATCTTATGTACCCTTGTAGTGATGACAATCTCTCAGAGGAGGTTCCTGAAGGAATATGAAAAAGAAAGAAAAGAAGTTTGTGACATCACAAGAAATGAGAGTGATGTACTGAGAAGAATGGTCGAAGAAAAAGATGGATATACCTTATAGAATCTGATGATGAAGTAAAGAATCAAGTAAACTTTCATATATATATAAATAATCTTAAAGGCTGGCTCTATGTAGTGAAAGACTGCATGCAGTGCCGCCATTGTATAGAATTCTGGACATCGGTGTCACATATTTAGTAAGCTCAGACCTGTGAAGAAAGAAGGATCGGAGGGTTGTGTCACAGCAAGAAAACAGCTGAAGATTGAGGAATGGCCAGGAATTACTGTATGACCTGGTGTCAAAGGATGGAGCAGCCAAGAACCAGTTATATATCCTTGAAGAACAGTGAATGTTAGAAGCTGAATCAGCTCTTGTTATGGTGCAGGAAAGAACGCCATGAATGCCAACTTTATTAATTCAAGACAATTAAATGCTGCAAAACAGGCTGAAATACAGTCTCCCATCACGTGAGCCAAGGATGGAAATAGGAGTTGGGGAGTACAGACCAGAACTGCAATAAGAGTGTGCCCATACTCCCTTTTATTCTCAGGAGCAGTGATATTTTACAAGGACAAGTTCAAAGACAATTTGAATGGCAGACGGCATGAGCGATGATAGATGTAGGGCTAATTGGGTGGGGAGACACAGTCGAGTCCACCCACTGAAACCTGGGGTACCATCTTACGTGCTGCTAGTGAGCCGAGTGTTCCAGAAGGGTACAACCTGCCAACCAATTGTAGAAGGCCATATAATGAATGGCCTTATAGTTTGATAGCCAATAGTGTACCTTGTATCTAGTAATTGCCGAAGATGACTTGTACTGGGGTGGGCATAAGTTGTCCACCTGAATGTGGAGACCCAATCACAACCCGTCCCTATATAAAAAGTATACGTAGATGTTCCCTTTAGTACAATTCCAAAACCCTCCCCCGTAGGTATTCCTAGTTTGTCATATAGTATGATGTCATGTATGAAGAATTTTTGCTATAAAACTGTTATTTTTTATGAAATATGTTCAGACATGCTAAGTGACGTCTGTTGATGACCGTTGTAACTCCTTGTTTTAGAGAACTGAAAATAAAACAGTTGTGAGGGAGAGACATTTTGACAACTTCCTGGGTCTGTATTCTTATTTGGTGTAAGAGTTATTCTGCATTGCATCCATCATATGACATGTTACCTAACTAAAACACCATAAGGGTTCACTTGGTAGCATGTCAGATGGTTGACGAGAAGAACCATCGACCTATTGACTACAAAGTTTCGGACTTTCGTACCTCCTCTGCCATTTAGCTAAAAGATTGCAAGGTTTCCTGTGGAGAGCGGACCAATAGAAAACTTGCGAGTAAAATCGAGACGGTGGGCAGGGTCCCTCTTTGACAAAATCCCTACCAGTTTTCCACAGGCGCTTTGCGGACGGAAGGCGAAAGTGGTTGATTGGAGGAGGAGACTATACCGAAGACCTCAAGCAAAATAATTGAATAGTGAATAGAATGAGAGGGAATGACAAACTGAGCGGACGGGGTTGTAATAATTCTAAAGTAACAAAAGTAACCGGAGTAACAAGATTTTTTTTTTATAGCGATAAGGAGAGAAGCGCTCAGGGGTCAGTATAGGTTGTTACACACTCTGATCAGAGCAAAATAGGCTATGTGCAGGATAGGTCCACATGAGGAGACAAGTTAAACTCTGTAATCAGGGTATTTATTAGGGGCAGCGCAGATGGGTGATCCCCATGGTTTAATGTGAAGGGTCGACTAGTTTGTCTGTTTTGTGTCGAATTAAGGTGTCGAAGACCGACATATGTGTAAGGAAACTGAGAGAAAGTCAAGGAGTTATATTGTTTATCTAAGGAAAATGTTGGTTCCAACCCAGAGGTTGACAGAGATCATTGAAAAATAGAGGTTTTGAGTGGCGATTGTTGGAGCGCACACATATTTGTTGTTTTCATAAAAGTATTTTGTAAATGCTGGCAAGTATTGACAGTCAATTGAGACTCGTCACAATGGGAGACATTACATCTCTGATGCTTTTATTTAAAACATTGCCAAAGCACATGCCCAAGCTCAAATAGTATAGTGTGGAAAGGGTGAAAGAGACAGCAGATAAGATGTTCATGCCATGGCCACAAGGGGGATCATTGTCGAAAGTGATATTGCAACACATGACCACATACTTGCACGATGCGTACATGGGAAAGAAATTAGAGAAAAGGTTAGCTATTTTAGAGCTTTGGAAAAAGTACCAGGAAGAGAGAGAGGATCTCCCACCTGAGGAATGGATGCTCAATCAGTGTAAGGAGGAAGGTGTTGAGCCTTCTGCTCCCCTTACCATGCCTGAAGTAAAAGTGATGATAGTCGAGAGGAGAGTAAGAGAAAAGAGGAGATCTTTAAGATCGTACAAGGCAGTGAGGAGAAGAGTGACCGATCAAACATACCAACAGAATTAGAAAGAGAAATTAAGAGATGGAAAGGAGAGAAGGATAAAACTGACGAGGTAACTCTCGTACAGAACAAATGGATGTGAGGACAGATATTGCTCAAGCTAGATGGGAAGAGCATTGAGGAAGTAAGGCAAAGAGAAGATCAGGACGAACAAGATAGAAAAGATAGCGAAAAAGAAAAGAGGTTAATGGAAGACGAATACAAAAGAAAGAGTAGACAGCGAGAACAGATGTACCAAGAGAAGCAACAAAAGAAAGACGAAAGGGAGGAGGAGCAAAGAAAGTATGATAACAGGCAGAGTGTGATAGAAGAACGGGATAGACAAGAAAGTAAAAGAGAAGAGGAGGCAGCGCAGAAATTAACGGACAAAAGAATACAGAGATGAAAGGAAGAGGAAGAAAGGAGAGGAGGGACAAGGAGAGATTCCATAGACAAGAAGAGGAAAGAGGTGGACCGGAAGTGAGAAAGCAAAGAGAATTAGATGAGAACTTGAGAAGAAGCAGCGGGAGCATGATATTAATCTCATTCCCAAGGAGCTAATGGAACCACGTCCCGCAGTACAATGGGGCAGTATAGAGGAGTTCCTCCTATTACAGGGATCAACATCAGGGCCATCTAGTGTGACCTTAGAAGAGAACTTTGATATAGGAAACATCAGAGACAGGATTGATAAGGCATATCAAGATTTAAGGGAAGGTAATAAATTGGAAAACTGAGGAAAGGGAGATCACACGCCGGTCTTCCAATCACAAAGCGAAGAGGAAAATCTATTCAGCTTTGAGCATAGGGCTCTGTTCTTAAGCAGAATTACCTTAGATAAGGGTGAAGGGCACGATAGTCACACTAGTTGGGGACTAGATATGTCAGACAAAGAAACAGAATCCTTCCATGGGGAACAGGGAGGAGGTGCATGTGCTCCCTATGGAAGCCTGCAGATGGACAATGAAGTAAGATGGTCTTATCTAGAGCAACCCAAGGATAGGACGCCATATCCCATAGAATATCAAGAGCGTCCCAGAGGACGATCTCATAGTGAAAAAGAAGACACACTGCCACATGTGAGCAGGTTAAAATCATTGCCAGGGAGGATGTGGTCAGGAACCATTGTCCCGACTATGGATAGGCATACAATGGGAGCCAATTGCGAGTTAGAGTTTACACAGTTTCCTTTATTGGAAAAAGGGGGAGCAAGACCACAGTATATTCCATGGCCAGATATGGATAAGGATAACTTAAGGTGCAAACTTCCCAGTTTGACAGCAGGTGCCGGAAAATAGATTAATGAACTTGAAAAAATGACGGGAGGAAACACGCCACGGGAGACATAAAGGGTCTCTTAGCAGCCATACTTGGGGAAAGAGCTGATGACATATGGAAGAGATCAGGCTATTCGAGTGTGACAGCACAGTACATAGCGCACAATGGAGCACCGTTTAATAAATGTAGAGCAGATGTGTAGTGTTCTCCATGGGTACAGTATCTTGACACGCCAGACATGGGTGCAATCATGACAAGAAAAATGAAAGAAGACGAAGATCCTCTTGCTTATACGCAGTGACGTTGGACACTTGAAATGCAGGAACCATGGGGAAAAACAGTGGAAATATTTTATCCCATTTTATGTCAAGGGTTGCCTGAGAAAGTGCAGAGGCAACTCAAGAAGCAAGTTAAAATGGAAGCAAAGCCATGAACAGAAATACAGTTGACAATAGTGCATCACTGTCGGCTATTACAGGAGTAAAAAAAGAAGATCGAGAACGCTAGAAAACTTGAGGAAGCCAAGTTAGTTCCGAAGAAATTGTCAAAATATGCCATAGAAGGGGCAGTATTGACAAGCGGAGAAGGATTGGGAGTACAGCAAGAAGCAGGTACATCACAGGTGAATAGTCAATGCCCAATGATCCAAGGAGGAAATGAGTTTATAGAAGAATGGACTATAGAGGCAGGGGTGGATTCCAAAATAATGAAGGTGGGTTTCAGAATGCACAGAATGAGAATCATTATTCGCCAGGAGGATTCCACTAAAGGGGACTAGTCAGACAGGCTTCTCCTATACGTTGGACATGTGGGATGACAGGGCACATTGCGTGTGTATGCGGGAGCCAAGGGTATGTACAGAATCGCCAATTTACAGGAGGGGGACAGCTTATCCTCCAGCATATCGCTCACAAGCTAGGGAAGGGTTTGTCCAAGATCAGATGGTGTATCAGGCACAAGTTCTGAAAATACAACAGGCACAGCAACCAAAGCAATTGCACCAAGCAAAAGTGAATCCACCACAAGGGCAGTTATAGCACGCCCCCATACAGATACAGCAGAATGCAAACACCAGACAATTATTGACACCTAGAATAGGGGGTGTCACTGTGGTGGTAGGAAATCCTTTCACAGGTACAGGTGTATGCATGTGTCCACAATAGGATAGCTCACAGGGCAACTTGATGTGTTCAGTACTATCAGTGACACCAGACACCCAAGAGGAACCAAGGGTCAATGTTACGATAGGAGCAAATCGGTTCCTTTTCTAGTAGACACTGGAGAAACTTGTTCATGTATACGAGAGGGAAAATACCCAATGTCAGGAAATGCCATGAATGCTCAAGGGTTCTCTGGAGCTACAAGTCAATTTCCTTTTAATGATGAATTACCAGTCTCTATAGGAGAGTGTGACATGTCTGTTCATTGTTGTATTCACGACAGACGTCAGTCAACATTTTGGGAAGAATTTTGATGACAAAACTCAGCATGACAATGTCTTTTACTGACAAAGGGAGGGTGTGTTCCACTCCTGGGATACATTACATGAATGTGGGTGAATTCATATTGGTATTCACAGGGCAAATGTCTCTGTGATGCATTCCAATAGAATGTGCCCTGTGAATACTTTATGGGGTGAGCATTCTGTTAACATGGCTACCTGGCTTAGTGGGAAGAACTATGAGGATACCTGACAAATTCTTGTTTATACCACAGATACCCATGGACGAGGAGGGGGGACAGATAATCCCTCTAGAATGAAATGCAGCCATATTACGAGGGGAAACGGCAATGCTCGAAGGAACGGAAGACGAGGGTAGGCAATGAAGAACAGTGATTGCCATTGGGGAAGGGTGCAGATTGACTGACTTCACTGATTATGACATGTTTAGGGATGACCCAACAGATGATGAAGTTGTGTTCTTTATGAGCATTACATATAGGATTAGAATAGATAAAAAGGGAAATCCCACAGCGCATGGTGATAATGTGGAAGCTCCCAGCATTTTTTGATGATGACTTGGAGAAAGTGCCAAGTGCCTTATGGACTGCATGCCGTTATGAGGTAGGCCTATTGAAAGGGATAGGGGAGGTTAAAATAAAGTTGAAACTAGGATCAATTTTACCTTGAGCAAGACAGTACCCAATGACTCGAGAGGCGGATGAGGGTATTTTTAAGACTATCTCATCACTAATGGAACAATGTATCCTGGTGTCTGTCAGAATCATTGTGCAATACTGCAGTGTACCCTGTGAAGAAAGCAAAGAGAGGGTTGTGGAGATTCATACAAGATATGGGACAGATTAACCAGATTGTAGATGCAGTGTTTCCTTTTGTTCCTATTCTATTCAGTATCCCAGTAGACGCACAATATCTCACGGAGATCGGTTTGAAAAATACATTTTTCTCAATCCTGTTCCATAAAGAATCACAAGACTTGACTTCATTTACATTTTGCCAGAATCGTCTGAAACACACTAGGCTGTCCCAAGGGTACTGTGAGTCCCCATGGATCTTTAACAGAGTCCTACAGATGGACCTAATCAATATTGATTTGAAGTGCGTTGTGATACAGTATGTAGATGACATTTTCATCTGTAGCACCAACAGAGGATGAGTGCAGGACTCTATTCAGTTAATGACTGTCCTAGTAGATACGGGATACAAGGTAGACAAAGAGAAGTTTCAGTATTGTCAAGAAGAGGTGGTATACATAGGACAGTTGATTTCACATGAGGGGAAAAAGGGTAACATCTGAAAGAGCTGAGACGATCATTAAGACTACAAACCCGCAAATGGTAAAGCAGATGCAACAGTTCTTGGGGTTATGTAACTATATTAGAGCCTGGGTGTTTGACTACAGTTCAGTCTTGCAGGCTTTGAAGAAAGCACAGGTAGATAAAGTCAAAATAGAATGTACTGATGAAATGGAGAAAAACTTTGAAGAGTTGAACAGCTCTTGTTTTAGGTATTCCCAATTATGCTGAGGAGTTTTTCTTTTTTTTGCACACAAATGGGACACTCATGACTGCAGTACTTCCACAGAAAACTACACTGGGGTACAAGCCTCTAGCGTATTACAGTGGGAAGTGGGATTCCCAGTTATTAAGGGACACCTTCCTAGCGAACAGTCTTTGGCAGCCACCCCATTCGCAATTGAACAATCCACAAGCATTGTAATAGACTCCTCTATGACTCTTTTTGTGAAACATGTGAAACATGCTTTGTTTGCCATTTTAGAGAAACCCAAAGGCAGGTTGACATCCCAGAGAGCTTCTATTTATGAAGTAATAATCTCAAACCCAGCGATTAAAATTGTCAGATGTAAAATAATGAATCCTGCCACATTTGTAGCTGAGCCAGTGGCAGAGAGCGAGCATGTGCATAACTGTGCAAATTATGAGTTTTATGATGATATACCGTGCGTCAAAGAGAACTCTTTGTCAGGAGGAGAAATTCTCTTTATTGATGGTTCTTCAAAAATTGATCAAATTAGTGGAGAAAAGCATTCTGGCACAGCTGTATTGAGGCACACAGCAAATGGCGAGTATGAAGTTGTAGCAAGTGCAAGACTACCGTCACACTTTGGCGCAAGCGGCAGAATTAGTAGTGCTCATTGTCACACTCGAGAATAATGCAGAGCGGGAAGTGCCTCTGCTTATGTGACGCCAACCGTGCACGCAGGGCTAGCACTTTGGAAAAGGAGGGGCTACCTCTGAGCAGATGGCACTCCATTGCAGCATGCATCTTTATTGGACAGGCTTATTAAGGCACTACAACTCCCAGTAGCCACAGCGATAGTTACATGTGAAGCGCCTACTGAGCGAACTGACTTTATCTCTTGCAGAAATGAAGCCGCAGACGCAGAAGCAAAAAGGGTAGCGTATTCACCAGACATTGCAAGTTTTGATACTCCAGATGTAATGGAGAAAGTAGTCACGATTAGTCACTATTATGATAGTGACAGAAGGATTTAATCCTTTGCAGAGGACCCAATTAATGGAGAATCAAGGCAGTGCACCACAGGAAGATCAGGAATTATGGAAGCAAAGCTGGTGTTCTTTATCTCCACTGAATCATTATGGTGGCAGGACAGCACTGGAAAGCCGGTGATGCCACTAGCATTCTTAAGGGTAGCGCTAGAACAGCTCACTACCATGCGCATGTAACTAGGGAAAGACTTGCTGCAACAATTGCAGAAGACTGGTTTGTTCTAAATTTGTTAGAACACATTCCATTTTATGTAGTAAATTGCATCATATGTCAAAGGTTTACCAGTGGGCATACACTGTGAATGATTAGAGGAGTAATTCCTCGACCGAATGGTCCTTTTCAGCATTTACATATTGACTATGTTAATATGTTGCAATAATGTTATGGATACATGTATCTGATGGTGGTGTGTCCCTTCTCTAGGTGGATCGAAGCAGGTCTGTCTACACACACTGAGGCCACTTGCACAGTGAGGTTTTTAATAGTGTGAAGTCTTTCCATGATGGGGAGTGTGTGAAGTGCTGAGATCCGATAATGGGCCACATTTTGTCAATTACTTTTTGAACAGATAAGCCTATTATTAAATATTAAGCACATGTTTTCTTCTGCTTATCACCCACAAGCGAACGGACTATGTGAGAGACTCAATGGTCTCTTAAAGAAAGGATTGCCAAGCTTAAACTGACACTGAAAAGGGGATGGCTATATTGCCTTCCCCTAGCTGTGTACGCCTCAAGGAATCAGCCTGATTTGAATCATCACCTAAGATCCCACAAACTAGTGATAATTCTTCCATGGACGCAGCATGACAGTATGACCCCTCTTCCTTGGAGGACCCCCCACCGGTTTGCCCGGATGTAATCTATGAAACAATCTGATCAACCAATGGGCCTTCAGGTGTCTCTTGGTTTCCCAAGTCCTTTCCGCCTCAGCATACCCCTTCCAGTGCACCAGATACAGAAGAGTGCCTCTTCTGTACCGGGAATCAATTAGTCTGGATACTTCGTACTCCTTGGGGTTAGGAGGCTTGAGACATCTGAGATGTGGAATCTTGCACTGATATGGTTCGGGCGGTATTCCTTGAGGAGCAAAGAGTGAAACACTGGATGAACTATTCTTAGACTTGTTGGAAGCTGTAGTCGAAATGCAACTGGAATGACTCTTGAAGTCACAGAGAAGGGCCTGAGATAACGAGGAGCAAACTTTCGAGTGTGAACCCATTTGGGCAGGAATTTTGTGGACAACCAAACCTTGGTTCTGGGTTCTGGGTTTCCACAGAGGATTCTGGTTTCTCTACTTTTCGGCCGCCTGTGTTTTATAGGACTTCATGCTGTGCTCCAAGGAGAGCAGAGCAGTTTTTTGAGTCCCTTGAAGACTGGACAGTGACCGGTCAATTGCAGGTGTCTTGGTAGAGGTCGACAAAACAACTGGAAGATAGTGAGGGTTGTATCCATAACTACAAATAAAGGGGCTCATCCCTATGGATGAGTGGTTAGCATTGTTATACGCAAATTCTGCCATTGTAAGGTACTCGGACAAGTAGTCCTGTTCTTGGTTACTGAAACAACGCAAGTATTGTTCGAGAGTGTAATTCAATCTCTCTGTTTGCCTGTTGCTGTAGGGGTGGTATCCTCATGAGAGGGCCCTTTGCATTCCGAGTTGTTTACACAGAGAAGACCAAAAAGAAGATGGGAATTGAGACCCTTGATCGGAGACCACTGTGTGGGGAATGACATGCAAGCGGAGGTGAGAAGAGTGCTAACTTGCTGAAGGAATCCACTGTCACCATCACTGCCATGTATCCCTGAGACAGAGGGGATCCACTATGAAATTGGTGGAAACGTTGTCCCAAGTGTTCAAAGGTAGGTCCTCTTGTTGCAGTGGACCTAATGGTTTTGAGGTGGAGTGCTTGCTAGTAGCGCAGATAGGGCAGTTCATCACATACGCCTTGACGTCCTTGTGTATTTTAGGCCACCAAAGGTTCCTGGACACCAGGTCCTGCATAGTCTTATGTCCCGCCGTGCTCTGTACAGATCAGAAACCGATGGGCTGCTCCCTGAAGAAGGTGTCTCCACTCAACACAAGCCTGACTTATCACGAGCAGTTCCTTCTCTAGGACAGAATAGTTGCATTCGCTTGGCGTGAGTGTCCTTGAATAATATGCTGCAGGATGTTCCAAACCGTCGGGAGAAGCTTGTAGTAAGGCAGCTTCCAAGGCTCCTTCTGAGACATCTGTTTCCACAATGAAGGGCAAGGACTAGTTGGGTTGAACGAGTATGGGTGCAGTAGTAAATGCTGTCTTGAGAGCAGATAAATAGGCATCTGCTTCCTTAGACCATTCAAATCTTATGCCCTTCTTGAGAAGAGAAGTGATGGGTAACACCTTCCCTGAGAACCTAGGGATAAAACGCCTATACAAATTAGCCAGTCCCAGAAACCGTTCAATGTCTTTTATGTTAAGGGGTCTTTGCCAGTGTAAGAATGCCTCAATCTTTTTAGGATCCATTTGAGCCCCTTCTCCAGAGAGAATAAATCTGCAATTAGAAACCGATGAGGCCTCAAAGCAGCATTTCTCTGGTTTGGCCAGTAAGCAATTGTAGTGAAGGCGGCGCAGGACTTCCTGGAAGTGCTGTCTGTGATTAGAGAAGAAGACCAGAATCTCATCTAAATAGACCACCACATAGGCATACAGAATGTCCGCAAACACCTTATCAATGAACTGCTGAAACACCGCTGGGGCATTCACCAAACCAAATAGCATTACTTAATACTCATAGTGTACCAGCAGTGTGCGGAAGGTGGTTTTCCATTTGTCCGTGCTCTTAATGCGTAACAGATGATAGCCCCCCCAAAGATCTAGTTTGGTGAAGATAGTGGATCCTTGCACAGCTTCCAGGATGTCCTTGATTAATAGCATGGGGTACCTATCTCGTACTGCTGTACGGCTGAGACTGTGAAAATCAATACAAGGGCAGAGCTCTTGGGTGCCCTTCTTCAGTATAAAGAATAGCGATGCACCAGGTGAAGATCTCAATTCTTGTATAAGACCGTTCTCTAGGTTGGCTTCCAAGTATTCCTTCAGTGCCCTTCTTTTGGGCAGTGACAGAGGATACATTCGACTGAATGGTACTGAGGTTTCTGGAATCAACTTGATAGTGCAATCTTCGGCTTGATGAGGAGGTAGGGTTCGGGGAAGTTCATCCTTGAAGACTTCAGAATATTCCTGATAGTGTGCTGGAATAGTCTGTACAACAGATGTAGAGAGAGTGACCATTATCACCTCTTGTGGAACCGAAGCCTGGTGGGTGAAAAAATGTTGGTTGCAGTAGGTTGAATTTAACTGAATGGTGTTCCTTGCCCAATGGATGTTGGGGTTGTACCGACGCAGCCAGGGCATTCCTAAGGTAACCGGGAAAAGGGCTGAGCAAATGACATCGAATGCCAAGTACTCTTGATGGGAAAACAATGATACTTTGATCAAGTCGGTTTCCAGCACAATAGGATCTGGCGATAAAGGTGTACCATCGACTACTTCAACAGGAATGGGTCTTTGTTTTTCATGCAGAGGAATCTGGAGATCTTGAGCCCATTTGATATCGATGAAAGTGCCTGCTTCCCCACAATCTAGCATTGCCAAAACCTCCAAAGAGTGGAAGGAACCGATCGGCAGCGTGACCTGGAATACAATGAGCCTGTTATCTTCTTGCGGTTGTGCATTCTTACAGGGTCTTTCTTGCTTTTCCCTGATCTTATCCCTGTCTAGGATTGGGTTGGAGCATTTCCCGAGCGGCGTGGGAGAACCTCTGGGCAATTCCTAAGTATGTGATTTGAAGACCAGCAATACATGCATAGCCCTTGCTCCTTGCGTCTCTTGCGTTCCTCGGGGGTGAGAGGTCCTCAGGTTAGGCCAATCCGCATCGGCTCATCGCTTGGGGAACGGTCTTGCTGGGGAGATGGTATTGTAGTAGGTGTCAGAAATTGTATTGCTCTTCTTCGCTCTTGCCAACATTCTGACAAGCGAAATTCGATCTGGAGCGCTAATGTTGCTAGCTCCTGGAAGGTAGCGGGTCTTACGCTCCTGCTAGCTCGTCTTTGATGTCCTCATGGAGCACCCGGCCTAAACAATGTCTGCTGCGCTGAATCTGACCATCCTGCGTCTGCTGCCAAACTCTGGAAAGCCGAAACATATGACTGGATGTCCTGTGCTCCTTGTTTCAGATCCAATATGGCTTCATGGAATATTAAACCTCTGGTCTGTCGAACCTGGTCCTAAAGAGTTGCACAAAGGCAGTGTAGTCATTCAAGACTGTGTCTTCACTGGTGATTTGGTGGGATAGCCCATGCTAGAACATTCCCCATTGGATTTGAAGTAAGTAATCTTCCCTGGTCTGCTCTAATTCATAAGCCTTAGGTCAAAAAGTGAAGTAGACTAGACAGGCATCTACAAACTCCTTGCGGTTTCGAGGATTTCTGTTGAATTTGCCAAAAGGGAAGGTCAATGGTGGAAGGTCTCCTCTGACATCTGCTCGAACAGCTAACTATTGCCATAAGGTTACGTTCTCCACCCATAAGGACTGGACCTCCACAGTTAACCCCTGCAAGGCTGCCACTAGTTCTTGGTATTGCTCTAGTGAAGCCATGGGTTCCTCTGGGTGTTGCAAACTCTCAAGCTTCTGGGTGTCTTTCCCCCAATCCCTCTCCTCACCAGACTCCTCAGTAGTGCTGTTGGAGGTCTTAGTCTTCTTTTTCTTATCCTTCTTCTTCGGTTTCTCAATCTTACAGTCCTTCTTCTCGAAGAGGTAAGGACGTGCTCCTCCGGAGGTGCCTTTGGCCGGTTAAGAAGCCCTGGGCAAAGGGAACCCTGGGGAACACAGCCCTTTACAGGGAAAAAGCCTCCTGGCTGAAAAAACCCTGTAGAGACTGTAGTTGGAATGCTGGTACTCAGGTCGTCTCTTGCAGTTAGAAGGTAGGAAGGATAACAGTCTTCAATGATCATCTTCTATACTGATGTCCACTGTGTTCCAAAAAGGAGAAGCTTTCACCAGACAGGATAGGATAATGTCTCAAGCATAGTCGGAACAGAAGGGAGAGCTATGGAGAAATGGGAGAGCGATACTGTAGAAGAAGCTCCTCCCTCACTCTCGGTTGTCGACTGAGCACAGAAGACTGGAAAAAAGGGCTCAGTGCAGCAAACTGCACACAGGTAAACCAATACATAACCCAGGTGGGGGAGAGAGAGAGAAGCAAAAAGGACGAACCAGGGAGGAGGATCTGTGGCCGAGAGTGAAAGCGAGTGGAACAGGAGCAAGATGCAGGGAGACAAGGTAAGAAAGAATATGGGAGGAAATAAAGTGGGAAAACCAGAGTCTAACCAAGAAGGGAATAGTTTGAGGTTGCAACGCGTTGGGCCGAGGGCTGAACGGGAGATATCCCATCAGCGGCCATGTTTGAAGCAACCCTGAGACCGCGTTAGATGGTATGTGGTATACGTAGCGACCACTAGAGGAACTGCCATTGTTGCCATTTCTTCCATGGACGCAGCATGACAAAGATAACACAATTTCAGAGAATGAGCAAACTCAAGAAACTCCAGAGTGGCACAAAAAACTCTGGGGATTATTATGTTGGTTCGCAATATACATATGTACAGTTATGCTTTGTGTCTTTCTGTTTCTCATGATTCACATTTTCTATTACTATGATCCAAAAGAGTCAGATGTCCATTTTATCCTCCCCACTCCCGGAAAATTTTAAGGGGAAGACACAGGAGAATTCCAGAGGAAGACGATAATGGTATCAATACATATCTAGAGAGTGCAGCACATTTGGGTCACAACATGTGGTACTAGCACATGAAAAAGGTGGGATAAAGAACATCTCTATAGAGTTGTTATGTTTGTGCTCTCATATCCTATGCCATCAATGCTGTCTGAACGTTTATCTCTAAAGAAATTCCAGAATATTATGCCAGATGTCTTGTTCACCTTGCTGCATGTATGACTTGAGGACAGTTCCAAGGAACTTGGGCCACTCTACAATGGAGATAAAAATGGTCATTTCCATTCCAGGATGACTATATCAAGACTACACAGATGGAAAAGAGCCTGCATGGAAAAGCAAGATGCTCACATATCCTAGGGCAGGACAGGATGAAGTGGTCATAAAAGTAATTGAGAGAATGGACTGTCCTGATAAGGTAGAAATGGCGTGGGCACCTGGATGCTGGGAACGGACTCAGCTGCTAGTTTATGGATGAGAGAAAACCAAGAAGGGATGGGAAGAAGGATTGATGTCCCGTGCAGCTCATCTATTGAAGTCAGAGTATGTGCGAGAAGTACAAAAGGTGAATGATGAGTGTTTAAGGTTGAACATGCTAAGCTACTGACATGGGTAGAAGATGAATCAGGTCCAATGTTTGTGATTCCATTGACAAATGCCACGCTGTGCTTTTGAAGAGAAGGAAAGAAGCATGCAGGAGTAAATGTAAGTTGTAAAACTACAATTGATGTCTCCAAAATGGGACCAGGAACATCTGTGCTGACGGATCGATATTGGGCCTGTGGATCCAGAGCCTACATGAACCTGCCCAAAGATTTGGGAGTAATGTGTTCCTTAGTAGTCATCCATGTTCCAGCGTTAGTGATTCTTCAGAGCGACTTGAACATTGGTGAATTTCTCAAAGCAGACACCCATTTGAGGAGAGGATCTCTCGAACTCCATAATAGAACAAAGAGGGAGAACTCTTTCTCAGCTAAATCGATAGAAGCTTTCGATTCTATTCCTTATGAGCATAGTCTGTTCAGTAAGACTGCTTCAATCTTCACAACTATCTTCATGCCAGGGATCCAGACGATGTCTAATGTGAAGTGGTTGCAAATCACTCGCTGGTAGCTCCTGCAGATAATTGACACTACCATAAAGCGAATCAATGCTATCAGGGAAGAGTTGAGGGCCACAAGATTGATGACCCTTCAGAATAGATATGTCCTTGATATGATCACAGCAATGGAAGGAGGAGCCTGTGCCAAAATCGGGCCATCATGTTGCACATTCATACTTTCTCACGATAACGAGAATGGGACCGTGACAGGGGCCATAACGTTGCCGACGAACCTGCACAGCAAAATGGAAGATGAGACAGAAGAACTTGCAGATGACAGTTGGTTTGCATCAATCTTCTCATGGATTCCACACTGGATGGGGAATATATTCAAACTTCTTGGAGCAGTATTAGTAATGACAATGTTTGGATTCCGTATGATCAGGAAAATAATAGCACAGTGCAAAAATGACAACGAAGAAGGCCGTAGGAATTAAGATCATGATCGATGTCAAATCAGGGCTTGCACCCTGAAGATGGATGAAGAGTTCAGAAAACACATAGAAACCAGTATCGTAGCACCCGAGGGAATGTAGTTCCTACATTCAAAGAATCACAAGAAGTACGTAGGCCGATGGGTCTACTGTAATCCAAAAGGACAGTGCAGCTACATGACCTAGAGTGTTGATGAACATGTTAAATCAGCAGGCTCCCTGAAGGGAGTAGTAAAGATCTGGACTCCGAAGAAACACTTCTTCTTCAATATAAGATATCAGGATGTGGCGTCAGGTGAAAGTGTGGTTGATGGATCAACCAGAGGGAGGAGTGTAGAGGAGCAGCCAAATGCCTCTGCAGGAAGTCCCACCCCCTGCTACCTGTATGCTGGAAACCAGAGGTCATGCCAAGTTTGACACTTATAACTGTGACTATCCCAAGAAGAGTTTTCGAGACAAGGTATCCACTAAGAAAACCCTCTCTGATGTACCCTCGTAGAGATGACAATCTCTTGCAGGAGGTATGATATGATATGATAAGATATTTTATTTCTATCACGCTCGTACACAACTGTTTCAGAGCGCGACTAGGCAAGGGAGGGGAACAAGGGAGAACACAGCACAACATAAAAACAATCTTACTAGGCCCAGTGACATTGAGAACGCGCAAGTGCATGGGAAAGGGAAAAGGTAAAAAGTGCATGGAAGGTGGAGAGTGGAAAGTGCAGAAGCTGAGGAGAGCAGATAAATAAAATAAATAGAAAATTGAGGCAAACTGTGGTAGTGCAGCCAGCAAGTGGCAAGTGCTGTGTTTAAGGCAGCAGACTGGATAAGTCTGAATAAGTGCAGAAAAAGAAGAAAAATGGGGGGGGCTGTATGGGTACAGACACAGTCCCCAGTGCAAGGGGTGGCCAGGAGGCAGTGCAGGAAGGTGGCAGGGTGAGCAGGTACCTGGGCCCAGGGGACACAGGGTGGCCAGGTGCACAGTGCCAAGAGAGCAGATCAGCAGGGAAGAAGGGGAGCAAAGGCAGAAGCAAAGAGGAAGGTTTTGAGGTGCTTCCGGAACAGGGAATGGTTCTCCTCAGGTTTTAGAGTGTCAGGGAGGCTGTTCCAGAGGGAGGCCCCAGCCGAAGATAGAGATCTACCCCCAGCTCGTTTCTTTGAAAAATGACTGACCCTGAGGGAGTTAGAGGTAGAGGAGCAAAGAGCTTGAGAGGGGAGGTATTTGCGGAGGGATAGTTGAAGGTATTTTGGACCCAGGCCCCAGAAAGCCTTGTGGACAATGCAGAGGGTTTTGAATGTAATCCTTGCATCGAAGGAGCCAATGGAGAGATTTCAAAGCTGGAGAGATACGATCCCAGGGCTTGAGGCCAAGGACAAGTCTCGCAGTCCTGTTCTGGATGAGTTGTAGAGGGCAGAGAGTAGAGGCAGGTAGATTTAGAAAGAGGCTGTTACAATAGTCCAAGCTAGAGAGAACCAGAGCTTGGGATACCATGAGCTTCTGGGGAAAGGAGAGGAAAGGCAATATACCGCTGAGGAGGTGCAGTCGGAAGTTTGACTTTTTAGAGACATCAGAGATATGGGACGAGAAGGAAAGTGTGGAGTCAAAGAAGACACCAAGGTTCTTAGCCTCACAGGTAGGGGTAGGAGGAGGGCCAATGGAGGGCGGCCAGAGAGTGAGGGAAAAGGATGGAGATGGTGTGCCGAGGAGGAGGATCTCCGTCTTGCTGGCATTCAGACAAAGAGCATTGGAGGCACACCAATTTTGAATGGCAGTTAGGCAGTCAGAGATGAGAGAGGGAGAGGAGGTGGCCGAGGGCAGCTGGAAAATTAGTTGAGTGTCATCAGCGTAGCACTGGCAATTTGAGCAGAAAATGGCAATGCAGTGAGTGAGAGTTGTCAGGTATTGGTTGAAAAGCCAGGGTGAGAGGTTAGACCCCTGGGGAACCCCACAACTGGAGAGGAAGATAGATGATAGGAAAGACCCCAGTTGGACCTGGGAGGGTCGATCAGAGAGGAAAGAGGTCAGCCAGGCCAGAGCCTGATCAGTGATACCCAGATTATCACGGAGACGGTTGAGCAGGATGGTGTGGTTGACCATGTCGAAGGCTGAAGAGAGATCAACAAGGATGAGGACAGAGGAATGTTAGAATCAAGGTTGGAGAGCAGATCTTCACGGATATTGAGGAGAGCAGTTTCTGTGCTTCTGGCTGCTCTGAAGCCAGACTGGTGATCATGGAGACAACCAACAGAATCTGAATGAAGGTTAAGGTGAGAGATGGCCAGCTTTTCCAGGAGTTTGCCCAGAAAGGGGGTAATGGAAATTGGACCATAGTTTGCTGGACAGGAAGGGTCAGCTGTGGGTTTCTTGAGAAGAGGATGCACAAGGGAGTGCTTCAGAGGGGAGGGGAAGGATCCTGAGGCAAATGAGTGGTTGCAAAAATCAGCAAGGGCAGGAGCGAGGGTATCAATGTGGTCCTTGATGGTTTTGGAGGAACATGGATGAACCTGTTTTGACGAGGCTTTCATAGATCGGACTTGTATAGCGACCTGAAGGAATATGAAAACGAGAGACAAGAAGTTGGTGACATCACAAGCAATGAGAGTGATGAACTGAGAAGAATGGTCAAAGAAGAAGTTGCATAGACCTCATAGAATCTGATGATGAAGTAAAGAATCAAGTAAACCTTCATATGCAGATTGAAGATTTCATGTGTGTAGAGCACTGCAGAAAATGCAAGCCATTTTAAAACTCTACAGATGCAGCAACACAAGTAGACTAAGTAATCTTAAAGGTTGGCTATACGTAGTGAATAGACTGCATGCAGTGCCGCCATTATATAGAATTCTGGACATCAGATATCAGTGTCACATATATAGTAAGCACAGACCCGCGAAGAAAGAAGGATCGGAGAGCTGTGCTGCAGCAAGAAAACAGCTGAAGATTGGCCTGGAATAACTTTTTGGCCTGGTGTCAAATGATGGAGCAACTAATAACCGGTTATCTATTCTTGAAGAACAGTGAATGTGAAAAGCTGAATCGGCTCTTGTTAAGGTGCAGGAAAGAACACCATGAATGCCAAGTTTATTCATTCAAGACAATCAAATGCTCCCATCATGTGTGCCAAGCATGGAAATAGAGTTGGGGCGTACAGAAAAGAACTGCGATAAGAGTGTACCCATACTCCCTTTTATTCTCAGAAGCAGTGATACTTTACAAGGACAAGTTCAAAGACAATTTGAATGGCAGACGACATGAGCGATGAGTGATGTAGGGCTAAGTCCACCCGCTGACACCTGGGTTACTAGTTTACGTGCTGCTGGTGAGCCAAGTGTTCCATAAGGGAACAAGCATGCCAACTAATTGTAGAAAGCCATATAATGAAGGGTCTTATAGTTTGATAGCCAGTAGTGTACCGTTTATCTAGTAATTGCTGAAGGTGACTTGCACTAGCCGAGGGCATAAGTTGTCCATCTGACTGTAGAGACCCAATCACAATATAGAAAGTATACTTAGATGTTCCCCTTAGTCCAATTATAACCCCCATAGGTTTTCCTAGTTTGTCATGTATTATGACATCATGTATGATGAATATTTGCAATAAAACTGTTTATAAAATTTGTTTGAGACATGCTGTGTGATGTCTGGTGATGTCAGTTGTAACTCCCTTTTTTAGAGAATTGAAAATAAAACAATTGAGAAAGAGACATTTTGCCAACTTCCTGAGTCGGTCTTCTTATTTGGTGTAAGAGTTATTCTGCATCCCATCCATCATATGACGTGTTACCTAAATAAAGGACCTTAAGGGTTCAGAGGTATTATACCTTTCCAGCTAACTTTTGTGAACATTATGTTCATTATGTTTACCCAGAATTCTGGCGCCCCCTTCAGTACTATATCCGAAAGTCCATTAGGGCCTGGGCCCTAGACTCATTTAACCTTCCTATTTTTATTTTAATATCTTCCCATTAGGCGATGACCTTGGGATATTAGAATTCTCAGCAATTTATTTGTGCCAGGCCTTCTCCTCTACACCACATGTAACTTGTTTGGACTTTGATGAATTGAAAGAACTCATTAGCTTCCACATTTTTCTGGTGTTGTTACTTACCATCAGCAAAATTTGCCATTGGGAGTTCTGTCCTGCCTTCAACCACCTCCTAACCCATTTTCTGTACTTGTTTTTGACTTGTATTACCTCTTTTGCACTTGTCAGCAAGGGCACACCTACTTTCCCTATGTTTCAAATTTTCTTCCTCATCCCAATTTTCTTTTCCCTGGTGGTTTTATCATAGTGGTGACGTGTGGTGGATTTAGTTAACGTGGCATATGAGCCCTTCTGGGTAGCTAGTTTCCTCATATTCTCCCTTATCCAGATCTCAATCTCATCTGCCGTGAGGTGATCTAATGAGCAGGAGATAGAGGAGGATTGTCTGCTGGTGAACTGCTTCGCTTTCTCTAGATTTTTCTCTGTCCAGCTAATCCTATTACCCACCATGTTTATATCCAGCTCTTTAAGCATGCTGACCTCTTCCCTCCCTGGGGCACCCCCGAAGACCAAGGTAAGGAAAGCGTGATCGTTAATACATTTATGCCACCGCTATGCAAAATATGGTGGCCCATTAAAGACCAGCAGGCTGGTGCCTCAGAGTGGGTGCACAATGCCAGGGAAAAGACTGGCCAAGGGTGGCTCCCTCCATAATCAATGTGGTGCCAGCTCCCACTCTTCTACTATAGTGATGAGGTGCTGGTTGCTAGAGTGCTTAAGTGTGTTCTAGTTTGATCCTTCCTGTGAGATAGCCCTAAATGCCATAATTAGAGGCCGGAGTCAGTATGAGGGCTCCCCAAAATGAAATGCCTGCTTTGAATTAACATGGAAATAAGGCCCTGCAATTTCAAAGCGAGAAGGAGAGAAGTTAGGCATCAAAACTTGGAAATGCCTAAACATGTTCACTGCCTTACCTAAATGAAAGATATGAGACCACATTTGCAAAACGTCTGGGAAAGCTAAAGTCCTATTGTCTGAAACGGCAGTATCCAGCATGTTAAATGAAAGTGCCAAGATTGTGTGCAAGCCTGCACAGCAGAATAGAGCTTTTTACTATGACAAGAACAATTGCATATTTTCAGTGAAAGATGTGCTCCTCAAAATGGGTGCAAAAGTGTGATAAAGGAACTGGAGTTCTGTCCACCAGGAGCCCATCACAGAGGAAACCATAATCCACAGAATCTACAAGGAGATGTGGATTGCAGCAGAATTAAATGTTTCACGGCTGGAACTTTCCCCAGTGACATTGCAATTGTGCCTTTAAAATTAACACTTTAAGCATTCAGATGTGCAGCTAAAGTCTTTAAAAATATATTATGTTGCCCTTCTGTAATCACTGTTTGGAGGAAATTGCTTTTGCAGGGGTTTACAGGTTCAGATTGTGTGCATTTGCTAGGGTTGGTTAAAAGTAAAATGCTGTTCAGCAGAGGTAGGCCCCAAATCTTGGTTACTGGTTTCATTTCTCTGCTGTAGGTCCGCCACATGTGAAACTAGATTTCAAAGCTCCATTGTCATGGGGATGAATGTCTGGTCCTCCTTCAAACAAGAGCCCATTCTGTTAAAAATACAAACCAAGACTGGTAGAGATAATTTTTGTGAGGTGGACAAGATAAGGAATTCTCCTGCTCCCCAGTTTTATGACTCAAATTACTTATGATATGACATGATAGGTTATTTATAACACGCTTAATACCCAGAGGTTTCTAAGCGCGGAGCCCGGAATCAAACCTGTGTTGCTCCCTGTCGTCTTGCTTCTAAGGCAAGAATGTTGTCGCTGAGCTATCCTACCGAGACTTAGGCCTTAATAAAGCTGCCCATTAGCACTTGAAGCCTTCGGATAATCTAAACACATGAACCCCTCTTGATGTCACAGTAAGAAACAGATCCCTTCCAAGGGTAGGGGCCAGAGCTAAGGTGTAGCTTCACTTCTATTGTACAAAATGGATGATATGCTGTTTATGGGATAACTTTGGCAATGTTAATTGCACACTGTTCATGTTCAGATTTCTGAAAATCTGTCAGTGAGCCGCTTCTGGTGAGCCAAAAACGATTCTGGTGACACCAACATACCAAAGGTTATGAGGAAAAACTTGGTGTGGATCTCTGTAGAAATTTGAGAACCATAAATGATGTAAAATGTTATCCATATTCCTCCCACCACGTGCCATACTGTTCATTAATATAGTTCGGGGGAAAAAGAGAAAATACTGTGGCTTCACACCAGTAGGTCGCACAGACACCGTATAAAGTTCATGTGATTCACCCAAAAATGTAGTATTAAAAAATGCTGGCATATGTGTACAAATATGATGAGAAAGGGTATTTAGAGAAAGATTCCATGTGCAAAGGCCAGACCCAGCCCCCTGTCGGAGTTAGATGATGGATTGGGTCTCCTCCCTTTGCATCCCAGAACACTACCACTTTCTCTGGACCTATCGGCCCACAGATAGGAGGGGACCCTTGGACACTGCCCAGTCCATTCTGTGAGAACTATGACACATCCGTGATGTCACTTTCTTTATGAATAAGTAATGTCGCCTCAAATCAGGACTCTCCCTACCAAATCTTGAGGTGTGCAGCTGACAAAATCTTTAGCCATACTTGCAGAGTGAGGCTACATCTTGGAGTGGAGCCAGGATCTTTAGTAGCTGGAGTGGGGCCATTTTGGAGGACAGAGAGAAGCCTTAACTGACCCCTTGATTGTCCCAGTAGTGATGCCCTAGTGCCCCCTGATGTCCACAAGGCCTCTCCTGTAAGCGTATACATCCACAGCCATAGATTAAATAAGCCCCATCTTCCTCAGCATTGCCATAGAGTTTCCCCCCATGGAAAAATCTGCTATCTTATTTGTTTGTGTATAATTCAGTCATTTTCCCACTGAAAGAATCCTTTATGTGCCTGTGCCTTTCAGTCAATCCCATTGAAAAATATCTTGCTGCTTGTGTAGATCCCTAGTATATTTTTCTCAATAAATTAAATAACTTCTACATTGATTTCACACGAATGGGATAGTTGGAATTCAAAACCAACTATCTCTTCCCATGAGCCATTATAGTCATAAAGTGTTCCTCAAAGAACTCATTTCATTGTGTGTCGAAAAACAAATGTGTCAGTGTGTTTAAATGGTATCCTACAAAAACAAATTCCTATTTGCATCTGTCAGTTTAAACCCAAAACCAATTTTTCTATTGTGTGCTATCCCTTTGGCCAGAGCCTCCCTGTTATTTGCCTCTGTCATTTTAACTGAAAATTGATTTTTCCTATGATGAGTTTCCCATTTTTAAGCCTTATTAAAAACGAGTGTCATTTGCATTTTCTTTTCCATGGAAGTTTAGCTCAAGTGTTTAAAAACTGTTTTTCGTAATCTGTTCCTCTTCCCCTACTGTATTTTGATAATGGATTTCCAATTATTTTTCCTTTCCATTTGCCCATGTGTTGCATATTGTAAAATCGATGTTTCTCTTGTGTGTGCTGGCTGGTATGTTCTAAAGCCCCATTTGTCTTCTAGTATATGCAGCCCGAAGTACCCTTTAGTGCTGTCCCATAACAGTTGTCCTAACTAGTTAAAGTCCATTTTTCCTGGTGCAGAAAGACAGATTGTCCCATTCATTGCTGGCTCCCCATATTGTTTCTGAAAACCCCACTCAAAATCCGAATTTAACCTGGTGTTCCCATTATTTGCCACTGCCTTCCATTCAAAACTGGCAAGCCTAGTTGAGGTTTAGTGGGGGAGTGGGTTGCTTTGACTCAAGAATCGTTTTTGTGCGCATGCACTCTACTGTGGATTGCATTCATTTTCATGGTGTTTTAAACTGTTTTGATAGTATTGGTGAGAGAAGTAAAAAGTAAATCCTTGTGCTATACATGTTTGAGTAGTTTTATCGTGCGCCACATTCATTGCAGGGGAAAGAGATCCCAGACTTGCTTGTGCTGTACAATATACCGTGACATTCCTGTATTTTTTATTAAATATTGTGCCCCTTTGTGTCTGTCACTTTTATCTTTCCGGGTGTGTCCGAGGGATGCAATAGAGGGTATTGTCCCTTGCATATGGTGAGAAGAGTGGTAATGTGGTACCCTGTGCTGGGAAAGGCCTCAGTCCTCACATGTTACTCTGGAGGGCCGTGATTGTTTGGTCTGATTTTGGGAGCCATTGCCTTATCTGTTTACCAGGCACTATGAACTGTTTGCCCATCCAATAGCCTGGCAGACGCCTCTGGACCTCACCTTAGCATTTGGGAATCAGGGGTATTATGACATGGCTGTTCAGTGTGGTCATGACTCTCATGCAGGAATGTTCCGCACAGAATTGCCTTCAGTGATTTTGGCTTGTGGGAGTCTGACACCTCAGATGCTGTGGCAACAGCTGTAATTCACAGTGTGGTTATTATGCCAGTCTCTTGATAGTTCTGACTTTTACCTGGGCACTGCATGCTACACAAATGAGGTGGTGGGTCTCAAGTTCACTGTATCTGACCATAGTGAGTTATGGAGCTGACTTAGTTCTACTGAGCACAGACATTGACACATTATTCCTCCTTTACCTTGGAGGACAGACTCTGTGACAACAGTGCGATGTGTGGTATTGTGCTTCCTGCTGGTGTCACCTTTACAGGCCACCTCTGTAAACTTTGCCTATAAAGGATTCCGACAGTTCTCTGGTATACTAGTTTCCTGCAAATGTCGAGACATGAATTCTAACAGAAGGATGCTTGGAGCTGTGGGAGACAGTATGCACGTGACCAGATATTTAGAAAAGGTGTCATAAATGCACAGATTCCAGTGTGAGGGCAGAGTAGGTCAACCTGAGGACATCCTTCACAATGAGGTCTTGAGGCTGGTGGGCCTCCAGGCTCATTCTGGTTAGCCGTCCACCATCTAATTATTAGTTTTTGCTATTAGGTGGAACTTAAAGTGCTACCTATAAGCTGAAATTGTTGTCATGGGGGGCGGGGGACATAGGAGATGAGATCCAGGGAGGAAGATATTTTGGGACTTGCAATTTGTGGAGATACCCACTGTAAAAAGTTGATCTTTATCAAGATAGTGACATGTTCTCAACATTATCAACCTGGGTGGGGAGCCAGCCAATCAGGTGGCTAGGAACGAGGGCTGACATGACTAGCGAAAACCGGCGTTCTGAGCCACTTGATGGCTGGCTCCCCCAACTGCCATCTTCCCCCACCAACCCTGTTATTCTTTTGTTCCTTCTCCTTCCCCAATCCGACTTACCTGATTGCGGTGGTGGATCCTCGCTGCAGCTCCCTTCCCCGTGTGGCCAACATGTAGATGGAAGAGGGGCTCCATATGGAGCCCCGCCTTCCACTTCCCTGGCGAACATGTTGTAGAGGAGGTCCCAAGCATGATTCGTACTCCTACCACTCGTTTTGAAGTACCAGGAACGATCATGCCGAAATATGGGATGTATGATGAGCAAATAAACCAGCAGAGAGCCGCAGTGGGGCTCTGTCCAGTACCTATCAGACTGACAGCACCTATTGAAGTACCTGCACATAAGAAACCTTGGGCAGTTAGGTACCCATTGCGAAAACGATTGACAAGTGAGACAGAATGACGATTGTCAAAACGCAATGCCTGAAGAAGCCAAGAAAGTCCTAAAAGAAGATGAACGGTGACGTCACAAAAACCAGGACTGACTCACATACAGAAGATATGGCGACCTGTGAATGATGAAAAGAGACGAAACACCATGGATAAGTAACTTCCTGAGTTTAAAGCGAAACAATTGATGTAAATTGATATGCCATGAGCGTGATGAAGATATTCAGCCAGTTTACACGTGTACATATGCATGGAACCACAAGAAAGCACAGAAAATCACGAGGCTTGCTAAAAGCTTAGTAGTAAACTAGAGTGCGGCAGGCGCCACCTATACATATCTACCTCAAGAAAAGAACTTTATATAAGTATTTGCCCTCTGTGCACAAGAGCAGAACCGACCAAAGATTACTTAAGGTCTCATGAGGAGAGCTTCGCAGCAGGAAGATGGAGAATTAAGGACAGAGAGAAACTCAGACAAAGGCAAGTCATGCCATGAAGCCAAGGACGTACCAGCTGAAATAGCCCAACAGTGGATACAATTAATGAAGAGAAGAACAGAGTATAATATTCTGAACGGTCATGATAAGCCACAGGAGGCAGATGGCTGGAAAAAATGTAATCAAATACACGAATTACATGGAGAATAAGACGATTTCACGGTGTCAGAATCACGTGACTGAGCAAGCAGAAGGGATTAAACTTTCACACCTATGCATGGAGTTGTGCCATGCCAAGACGCCTTCACTTTTAAATGACCAAGAGCAGTCTCAAGGCCAAAATACAAAGAAATCATTGACACATGACCTCTGAAGTGATGAGTGATTGTTGCATTACTTGGAGGGAGGGTGGGGGAGCAGACAAGCTCCCTGCACCTGGCCGGCTATTCTGCACGCTGCTAGGCTGGTGGGAAAGCATGAGTGGGGTTGATGCCAACCCAATCATAGTGGACCAAATAATCTAGGGTCCTATAGTTAGTAGAACCAATGAGACGTTGTACTTTTAGTGATGTCTACAGTAGTCATTTTGAAGGAAGGGCTTAGATGCCCCACCTGACACTGTTTATCCAATCCCCTCACTTCGTTACCATATACCGATATAGCACCTATATTAAAGTTACCTTCCTAAAAACCAATCAAGTTGCATGCTAGGTTTTGAGATATTATACGTCAGCGATGATGAATTTTTAGTATAGATGATGTATTTTTTATTAAATTAATTGGAGTTGAAGCGAGAAGGAAGATCGAGCGATTGCTAATGTCCATTAACTTCCCGTTTTTTGTACTTGTCATTAAACGGACTCCCTTTGCCAAACTATTGAGTTGTCATTATTGATTTGATGCAAGAGTATTTAATCTGCATCCCGATCCATCTCACGGATGCTACTCATCTTAAAGTGCTATTGGGTAACCCCCAGTGATATGGGTCGGTTGGGGTCCTAATGCACACTTGGTAGCACACTTGGTAGCAGAGGATGGTTGGTTTATCGCTTATCGATTAGATAAGACACCCATTAACCGTTGACATAAAGTAACTCTGGGTCCTCGGCAATATCACAAATCCTTTGCCATCCGGCTAAGTAGACCGAGAAGCTCCCCGTAGATAGTGGCTAGATTAAATTGTAAAACCTGCACGTTGAGGTCTGAAGGAACCTGTACTTTCCCCTACTAACCTCTTCCAACTTCTACGAGCAGCCGATAGAGCAAAAATCAGGAGATGCGGAGATCCCCAGGATCCAGAGAGGAAAACATGCGAACGGTAAGTGAGAAATATGAAATGCTTTGGCAAACAATTGCATGCTTTAGAAGAAGTAAGGGAAGGTAACGGAGGGAGGCGGGACAAAAATAAAGTCAAAGATAGTGTAGAATGTATAAGGGGAAGGAAATATTGACTCGTGGCTGACCGAGCAATACATAGAGGATACCAGGAGGATACCCGAGCTAGAGAGAGGATACCAGGAGGATACCTGAGCAAAGAGAGGTTACGCCCAAATACCTATGTTTTAATATCGCGGTTAGATGAAGCCTGCATTCAAAGTCCTGAAAAGATAGGGTGCAATAGAAAATCAGAATCGATGAAAGAAGCGATTTGAAAGGAATGGGCTTACACTCCATGTCAGGGTTAATCATATGGGCAGGAGATATGTGTAGCGGGCTGGAGTCTGTCTAGTCTGTCACGTCTGTCTTATGTTTATTTTTTTCCCTCGCTGACAATTGTACAACTAGGATGTTGTATGGCATGAATTGACAGTTGTTGCTTGAAAAGGTTTAAAAAAAAGTTTTTTTTGTGAAAAAATGGGATTGCTCGCTCATATTGTTCATTTTGTTTAAGTAACGTAAAACGTAACAAAGTGTTGTGTGAGGAGAAGACAAATAATTTTAAGCATGGAAGACATTACACCGTTAATACACTTGTGCAAACAGTTGCCAAAACATGCAACTAAGCTAAAAATGTAAAATGCAGAATGGGTCAAAGGAATCACCCACAAAATGTTTATGCCGTGGCCCCAGGGTGGATTGCTATCTAAAGCAGTCCTGCAACACATGACAAAATATTTGCACGCCACATAAACTGGGAAAAAGTTAGATAAATGCCTAGCTAGTTTAGAGCTTTGAAAGGTGTACCAAGAGGACAAGGAGGAGCCGCCGGTAGATTGGATACTTAACATATGCACAGAGTGGGGTGAAATGCCTTCCGCACCACCCGCCCCATCTAAAACAATGAGCAATGTTAGTAAAGATGAAGGATTATATCCCTTAAGAGAATTTATAGCAGCCACGGGATATAGCAACCTGACCTGAGTCACCTAAGCAAAGCAGTGACGAAAACACAGACAAAGACAGAGATAGATATATCACCTCCAAAGTCCTAAGGGTCAGGGAGCGGCACGAGAAAGAAAAAGGAGATGAAGCACAAGCAAGTACATCTCTAGATAAGAATAGAGAGAGAAAAGGATGGAAAGGAGATGAGGACAGAACTGATGAGATGGCATTCACACAGAACGAATGGATGGGAGGTCAGATTCTATTGAAACTCAATGGCAAAGGCATTGAGGATGTGAGACAAAAAGGAGAGTCAGACGACTCAAAGCGAAAAGAGAAGGAAAAGAAAAAGGGATTGAGAGATGAAAGAATTAGGAAAAAGGATAGACAGAAATGAGAACAGCTGTATCGCGAAGAGCAAGAAAGGAAAAGTGATCACAAGCCAAGAGCAGCTAATGATCAGGACAGACAGGAACATCGAAGAATAGAGGAAGAAGAACAAAAGATGCGGGAAAAGAGAATAAAAAGACAAAGGGATGAGGAAATACAAAGGGCAAATGAACATAGAGATGCAAAGAAACAGGAAGAAGATAGGATTAGAGAGGAAGCAAGGAAGCGCAAAGAGTTCGATGACGACATAGAATGTAAGTGAAGACAGAGGGTACGGGATCTTGAATATCTGGAAAGGGACGTTAAAAAACCTGATCCAGTAGTAGACTGGGAGGATATAGAAGAATTCTTTCCTGAGTACGGTGCAGTACCAGGCATGTCTAGGGCACATATTGAAGATGACTTTGACACCAAAAGCATCGGGAAGTGATCGATAGAATATATGATGAAATGGGGCTAGAACAGGCACCCCAAGGGAGAGGAGAGGATGAGCATTTTGAGAGCACTCAGTTGTATGACACTGAGGATGACTCTAGAAATAGCAGTATTAGAGAGCTGTCCCTAGATAGGTTGACACTAAATAGGAACAAGGAAGATGAGAGAAGTTACACGAGTTGGGCACAGACAATATTAGACGCAGAAAGAGAGGAATATGACGAAAAGGAAGGTGAGAGGAGACCCATAAAACGCTTCTGTGGAGGGAAAGGGATAAGATGGTTAGATTCTAATGAGTCTGCACCTAAGGCATCAGAGTCAGCCACACAATCAGATCGACACAAAGAAGTATCTACCGGTCAGAGTTGGGTGTCTCCACCACCTTATGTGAGCCGACTAAAGACATTAACAGGTAGGCGGCACTGCAGGAATATTACCCCTGCAGTGGATAGAAAAACGAGGGAGGAAAAGGAGTGTCATGTGTTATCATTTCCTTGCTCGAAAAAGGAGGAATGAGGCCACAGTATATACCCTGGCCACATATGGACAGAGAAAATCTGAAGAATAAGCTTCCAATGTTAACATCGGGAGCCTGAAAATGGATACATGAGCTAGAAAAAATGACAGGAGGGAACACTTTATCTGTAGGGGATATTAAGGGTCTTTTGATCGCCATACTTGGTGATAGAGCTGACGATGTATGGACACGAGCAGGTTCTCCTGGCGTGACCACAGTTAATACTGCATGCGATGGAGCTCTATTTAACAATTGCAGAGCCACAGTATGGAAAGCATTATGATTGCTATACCCAGATACGTCTGACATGGAATCTATAATGACCCGCGAAATGAAGGAGTCAGAAGATCCTTTGCTTCACATTCAGAATTTCCAAGACACATGGGTGCTGGAAACATAGGATTTTTTGGGAAAATCTATACCCGTGTTTTTACCACATCTTATGCCAAGGGCTGCTGATCAGGTACAGAAGCAGCTCAAGAAATTGGTAGGAATCGAGGCCAAGCCATGGTCTGAGATACAATTGACCATAGCTCACTATTGCAGGCTTCTGCAAGAAAAGAATTGCAAGAAAGAGACTGCACGAAAAGCTGAAGAGGCGAAATTAGTGCAGAAGAAATTGTCAAAATATGCCATTGAAGGGGCAATGATAACTAGCACAGACGGATCGAACATACAGCAGGTCAATAATCAACAGCACGTTAATCTGGGCAGTAATGGGTTTTACCCTAGAGGAGGAGGCTTTTGAGGAAGAGGATGGCAGAGTAATCACGGAGGCTTCCGAGGTAATCAGGGAGGTTTTCAAAACATGCAAAATGGCAATCAGGATATGTCAAATGGGCAAATAATCAGACTACCACCTATATGTTGGATGTTTGGGATGACAGGGCATCTAGCGCGCACATATAGAAGTCAAGGCATGGTTCAAATAGACCAAGGAATCAAAGGAGGAATGGTGAATCCACCTGTGTTTTTACAGCAGGGTGGAAATGGAGTTGCACAGAATCACACGGTGCAACAGCAAGCGCCAGTAGCACAGCAAAGCTTGCAACCTCAGAACTTGATAGGTTTTCCACAAGGACAGTCTCAACACTCACCTATGCAACTGTCACAGACAACAAGTGCAGGACAGGCATTGAACTCTGGAATGAGAGCCAACACTGGTCATGCAGCATGGGACAAGGTTATATATTGACTAGGACAGCTCACTGGGACACCTGATGCATTCTATCCTATCAGTAACACCAGACCCTCAGCAAGGGTAGATGTCTGTATAGGGGATAAATAATATTCCTTCTTAGTTGACTAGGGTGCAACACGCTTGTGTATACGTGAAGGCAAGTTTTCCTTGTCCGGCGATGCCATAAATACTCAGGGATCCACAAGAGCTATCAGTTGCTTCCCTTTTACACAACAAATTCCAGTCTCTATAGGAGAATGTGACATGAATGTGCCACTGCTATATTCAAGGCAGACCTCAGTATATATATTGGGACGAGACCTAATAACAAAGTTAAACATGAAAATCTCATTTGTTTGTTTGTTTGTTTGTTTATTATTTGTAATGCGCAATCCATACCCTAGGGTAACGGTGCGCAGCATTTACAAGAGATTGCGAGGCTTAGTTACGACAAAAGAACAAGATACAACAGAATATACAATATACAGTAACAGCAGGAGTATATACAAATGTGCAAGCGGAGAAGGGCATAGTATGTTCGACTCCAGGAATGCATTATGTGAACGTATGCAAAATAATTAGAGCATACACGGGACAAACAGCTATGAGGGCTGTTCCATTGGAATCAGACATAGTCGCGTATGGAATACGCATACTAATGGCAGGGCTACCAGGCCTCGCAGACAAAACCATGAGAACCCCAGATGGATTTCTATTTAGGCCATGAATACCTATGCACGAGGAAAAGAGACAAGTGTTTTCCTTGGCAATACACACAGCCAGAGTGCAAGGGAAAATGGCACTGATCGACGGTTGTGATGACGAAGGCAGACAATGGTGCGCAGTAATCGCCATTGAGGAATGGTACAAATTGACTGACGTCACTGATGACAATCTATTTGACGAACAAACAGGTGTCGATGAAACATCAGTTGAGGTAAATTTTGTTTTCTGGGTGAGAATGATAACAAGAGAGAAGCCCCAGAGAATGATGCTGCCGAAAAAACATCCTGAATATTTTAATGACGGCATGGTCCAGGTGCTTGTCTCGGTGTGGACCACAGGCCCCTATGACGTAGGCTTGTTAAAAGGAGTAAGAGAAGTAAAGATTAAATTGAAACCAGGAGCAATTTTGCCAAGAGCACGACAGTATCCCATGTGTAGGGAAGCAGATGAAGGGATTTTCAAGACTATTTCTGCTATGATGGAGCAGGGCATCTTAGTGACGTCAGAGTCATCATGCAATACCGCGGTGTACCCTGTCAAAAAATCAAAGGGAGGGTCTTGGTGTTTAATCCAGGATTTGAGGCCAATAAATGATATTGTAGAGGCCGAGTTCCCTCTAGTGCCTAACCCGTGCACGATCCTATGTAACATACCCGTTGAGGATCAATATTTCACCGTGATTGACTTGAACAATGCATTTTTCTCAATCCCATTGCACAAAGACTCACCAGGTTTGATGTCGTTCACGTTCAGAAAAAATGCGTCTGAAAAGCACAAGGTTGCCCCAGGGGTACTGTGAGGCTCCTTCAATTTTCAACAGAGTCCTGCAGATGGACCTAAGCAATATTGCATTAGAGAGTGTTGTCTTGCAATATGTGGACGACATCTTAATTTGCAGCACAACAGAAGGAACATGCAGACACAATTCCATCCAGCTATTTTCTATACTGGCTGAAAAGGGATATAAAGTTGACAAGGAGAAGTTACAATATTGTCAGCAAGAAGTGCTATACATAGGCCAGCTAATCTCAAATGAGGGGAAAGGAGTCACCCCTGAAATGGCTGAAGCCATATTGAACACAGCAAAGCCACACATAATAAAACAGATGCAGAGTTTCCTCGGATTGTGCAATTATGTCAGAACATGGGTCTTTGACTACAGCTCATATACCAAACCCTTGTTACAAGCCCTAAAGAAGGCACAGGGGATGAAAGAAAAAATGGAATGGACCGACACCATGGTAGAAGGATTTGTCAAGCTAAAAAAGGCCATTTGCACTTTGCACGGCACCAGTTTTAGGAATTCCCAATTATGTAGAGGAATTCTACCTGTTTTCACACACAAATGACAGTGTCATGACGGCTGTACTCACACACAGAACCACGTTGGGGTACAACCCCCTGGCATACTACAGTGGGAATTTGGACCCAGTGTCCCTTGTGAACAAAGTTTAGCTGCTGCAGCATTCACCATAGAAAAGGCTACAACCATTGTGATCGGATGCTCCATGACATTGTTCGTCGAGCATGCACTATTTGCCATTCTAGAGAAACCAAAGGGCACATTGAAATCTCAGAGAACTTCTGCTTATGAAGTGATCATATCAAATCCATCGATTAAAATAGTTTGATGCAAAATAGTGAACCCAGCTATGTTCATTGCAGAGCCAGTGACTGAAGGAGAGCCGATCCATGACTGTACAAATTATGAGGAATTCTATGATGAGATTCCCAAAGTGAAAGAGAATGCATTGGCAGAAGGAGAAATTGTCTTTGTTGATGGTTCTTCAAGAATCGAAAAAAATGTTGGGCAAAGATATACAGGCACTGCTGTGATGTGCACACGGCAAATGGAGAATTTCGAGTACTCATAAGTGCACAATTACCATCTCATTATTCAGCACAAGCTGCAGAATTATTGGCATTGATACTCGCACTCCGGAATCACACAGACCAGGAAGTGATGGTGTACAGTGACTTTGCCTATGTGACATCAACAGTGCACGTAGGCTTAGCGTGCCAGAAAAGGAGGGGCTACCTCCGAGCGGATGGCACGCCAGTGCAGCACGCAGTCCTATTGGACAGGCTGATTAAGGCACTTCAACTCCCATTGGGCATAGCAGTTGTGAAATGTGCCACCCACATGAAAGGGATAGACTTTATCTCATGAGGAAATCAAGCAGCAGACACAGAAGCCAAGCGTGTGCCAACCAAAGACGAAGTTATAATGGATGTAGAAATAACTGATGTGCATGAGAGAATGATTATTGCACAAAGTGAACCTGACAGTTATAACAGCATGGAGAAAACCCAATAAATGGAACTCCAAGGGGAGGCACCACAGGTAGAAAAGAATCTGTGGAAGCAGTGAGGGTGTTCTTTAAACCCCTGCAACAGCTTGTGGTGATAAGACAGCACAGGTAAACCGGTGATGCCAATAGCCCTATTGATGATAGCAATGGAACGGTTGCATTATCCAGCACATATGACAAAAGAAAATCTAGCAGACTGGTTCATACCGAACTTGGTGGAGCACGTTGCATTTCTTATGATGAACTGTATAATCTGCCAACAGTTCACGGCAGGGCATACATTAAGAGTAATTAGAGGAGTCATCTCAAGGCCCAATGGCCCTTTTCAGCCCTTGCATGCCGATTATGTCGATATGATTCAAGTATGTAACGGGTACAGGTACCTAATTGTTGTGGTGTGTCCACTCTCTAGATGGATAGAAGCAGGTCCATGTACACACCCAGACTCTACCTGTGCGGCCACATTTTTGGTAAGTGAGTTTTTTCCCAGATGGTGAGTGTGTGAGGTTATGAGATCAGATAATGGGCCTCACTTTGTTAATGCAGTCTTTGAACAGATTATCTTGTTGATTGGTATAAAACACAAGTTCTCTTCGGCGTACCACCCTCAAGGGTATGGAATATGTGAGAAGCTAAACGGCTTGTTAAAGGAAAGGATAGCCAAGTCGAAGCTTACTCTAAAGAAGGGATGGCTGCACTGCCTTCCACTGGCACTGTATGCACTCAGGAACAAGCCTGCTTCTGACCATCAGTTTACGCCACACAAGATCATAACAGGCAGAAGAATGTGCATGCCACTGACACCCTGAGATAGAGCTAGATGTGATGCCCAGCCAACAGGAGAAATCTGAAATGCAAAATTATTTGAATTGCATGATATCTTGTCTTACTGTAATTTCAGGATAGCTGCAGCGATGACAAAAAGGGTGCGGGGTAGCACAGAAGGAGCTACTACAACAGACCCAATTCAAGGTCTACGTCTACCACCAGTTTTTCCTGGAGACACGGTCCTGTTGAGAAACCAGACAAGAAAGAAGTGGGATGAGCCATGGTTCAATACTCCCTCTGCAGTCAAGCTTCAAGGAAGAAGAGCTTGGCTATTTTTGGGTGACATCAAGCCATACATTAGAGAAGGCCCCCTGCCCACACCCCAATGCGTAGAGACTACAGACAACGGGGAAGAACCACAGTACGTGGAGACGAGATCCATGACGAGGAAAAAGGTTGCATGACCAGCAAAACAAAGATAAGGAACTCTTGTTCAAGTTGTGGCTTAAAATTGGACATTTCCTCTGAGCAAAAAGGGGGATAAGGACATGAAAATACGGACACTCTGTGCATCATAGTTGCAGAGTGAAGAAGAGAATTGCACGTATAAGCCACAACATATTCTGTTGACTTTGAACTTTGGGCTGAGGAATGCTGAAGCCTTGATAAGAAAGGATATGCCAAATTTTGATCGAGGACACACAAACTGGAAGAAAATACAGTATCCAGATTTGTTCCAAAAAGAAGCATTATTTGGACTCACTTATGGTGTCCCACAGCAGCGACATCACTAAAGACATTCTGACTTACTTTGAACTAGTATTGAGATTGTACCCGATGTTGGTAGGAAGACTCACTAGCATCACTGAATTTCTTCAAGACCCTGAAAACAAAAAGGCAATAAGGAGGCTACTCATCGTGATCGCCGAGCAGTTTCTCCTGCTTCTGGAATGCATGGAGGACAAGAAAAATGTCCCAAGCAGAGGAAGTAGCAAATAGGCTTGTCAGCGTGCTATTCTTTTGCTTAATTGAAGACTGTCCAGATCTTGCTGGGAGGCGCACTGACATCTTGACCTTTCTTCGAGATCCTGCAAACACAGACCGTTTGAGCATAATCCTGAACTGAATCATAATCCATGTTGCTCTTGAAGCTCACCAAAAACACAGAATCTGCCCACAGTGCAGCACGGACAAGACCAATGTCCTTGTCACCAGAAGTTAGCAGATTGGCGAGCAATGCCTTCTTTCACCTAATTGAGGACTTTCCAGAACTTGTGGGGAGACCTGTTGGCGTTGACGTCCTCACTTTGATCAGAGACCCAGCAAACTCTACACAGATGAGCATGCTACTGCATGGTATTGTGATGCAGGTTGAACTTTCAAATCATCATCAGAATTTCCGGAGGAGACTGTAAACTTTCCGCCGAGCGACAGATCGAGGAAGAGTTGACAAAGAGTACACTTTTACTGAGAGAGAAACAACATGTCTTCGGGAGTGAAACATATGAGGGGCATCGATTGGGAGCTTGTGTATTGTGAACATGTACAGTAAAAAAGGACTTGCTGAACTTACTGCCTTAATTGACAGAAAAGAGAACTGTGTACACTGAAAAGAGACAATCCAGTCGACAGGCAAAAGAAAGACAATTGTTCCAGTTCCTGCAACCGACAAGCAGAAACAGCAGAATCCAGAGATATTGTTGCATAGAATGTATTAAACTTGTAGTTTTTGTCCTTAAATGATAGAGATGGGCAACTTAAATAGTAACATTGTCATCCCTCAAGTGGAGAGGCGATCATACTGCTCCAGAACTAAATGCTGCCGACTGACCTACAGAGGGGTCATGTGCCTATGTATTATATTTATCATTGTTCTACTGTCACTGATGATTCAAACTGCATTTTTTATTATTGGGGCACAAAGTGTTCCGATTCCAGTGCACCCATCTAATGATGTACGCATGACACCCACAAAGGTACACAGACCTTTTATAGTCCTTCCAGTTCCTAGACAATCTGACAAAGGAGTGAGTGATCTTGAAATGGATGTGATTAGCCATGACACGCACACACATTTGTGTGATAACAAAGAAATTGGAACGCCTGAGACAGGGTCGGCAGAGCAAGCATGAGAGAAGGTTAATGAAAAATACACACGTACAAACAGTGAGTACACTTGCACCAAGTCTAGTTTCAATAACTGCAGAACCACAGGCCAAAGAAGGGGAACCGTTTCAGCTGCTTACTATGAGAAGTTCTACTACAAGTGAAGTGAAAAGACAAATGGAAAAAGCTGAACTTTTAAAGAGACAAAAGGAGTTGGAGAATAAACGAACACAGACAGCATTAACAAGCACATATGTTCCAGTGAAGGGTACAAGTAAAAGTTCTACAATACAGTGAATGTGGACATTTATAACCAACAGAAAAAGGAGGCAAGGGGAGAAGGAAAGAATTGCCAGACTTTCGCCTACTCCAGTAGTACAGATGAAGAGGCCTGAACCCCGGATTGCGGTACCTGAAATTCCTACAATGAGAAGAAGCTACATGGATGCTATTAATGATGTGATTATAGCAAACTACATGGAAACCTTGAGAATAAAGACAAGCATACAAGGAGATGTCAATGAACAAAATGACTACCTGGACAGCACAGCACACTTGGGAAATAACATGTACTACCAACACGTGAAAGAAGTTGGATGATGAAATTCAGAGGGTGAATGCTTTGTTTGTGCACTCCTATCTTACAGAATGGGGAAGTCAAAGATCTTCATAGCTGTGGAAATTGATGTCCAGACAGCACACTGTCTATCACACGTAGCAATGTGCATGAACAGAGGCCAGTACATGGGAAAGGATGTTTCACTGAAATGTGCAACTGAAGCAACTGATCCAAATGAAGACGATTATGTCCTAGACATAAAGACAAGAAACAATGGAACAACAAAATCCATTGTGATCAGATACGATAAGCCTGGAGTTAAAGGAGCAGAGCTCAGTAGAGAGGCAAATCAAAAACTAAATGTCCAAGGAAAAACTCCAGAAGAAGCTAGGAAGTGGAAGAATAGAGGCCAAATGCTAATTTGGGGAACAGTGCTTTCACCAGTTGGATGTGAGAAAAGAGTGGGGATCTTCAGAGCATGGATGGACTTCTGTCACTACGAGCCCACTATCAACATAGTGTGAAATGGATGCAAGCCATTATGGCCAAAACTTGCTAAACTATTGACATGGGTCGAAGACAGAGGAGGACCCTTACAGACAGTGCCATTGGAGAATCCAAAATTCTGCTTCTGGAATAATTGTACAAGACAAATGGGAGAGAATCAAAATTGTGGCCGAGTCTTTGATGCTCCAGGAATGGTACACGGTACTGCACTGATCATGATTCATTATTGGGCGTGTGGATCTAAAGCATATATCAGGTTCCCGAAGAATTGGGGAGGTATATGCACAATAGTGAATGTACATGTTCCAGCACTGGTGATCCCAGAAAGTTATGTGAATATTGACAGTTTCCCGAAAGCGGATGCTCACCTGAGGAAAAGAAGATCTGTGGAACTGATGAGCTGAATGAAGCGAGAGAATAACTTTTCTGCCAAATCCATAGAAGCATTTGATGCTATCCCATATGAACATAGACTGTTCAGTCAGACTTCTTCCGTGTTCATGACAATTTTCATGCCAAGAATTCAGGTTGGAGCAGATACTAAATGGTTGCAGATAACCAGATGGTAGTTACTGCAGACCATCAACATGACCATAAAAGGATGTAATGCGATCAGAGAAGAATTGAGAGCAATTCGACTAATGACTCTACAGAACAGGTATGTCCTTGACATGATGACAGCTATGGATGGAGGAGTTTGTGCAAAAATTGGAGAATCATGTTGCACATTTATACCATCCTGCAACAAAGAAAATGGAACTTTAACAGAGGCCATAGGTATGCTGACGAAGCTACAGAATCAGATGGTCGATGAAGCTGATGAAGTGGATGACGACAGCTGGTTTGGATCACTATTTTCATGGGTTCCACAATGGATGGCAGATGCATTCAAGTTCCTAGGAGCCCTACTAGTGATTATATTGCTCGAATTCTGTGTTATAAAGATAATAATCTCTCAGTGCCAGAAAACTGCGAAAAAGGCCATAGGGATGAAGATCATGATTGATATTGGATCGGGATGGAAGCTCAAAGACCTGACTGATGAAGAAATAAGAAACTTTGTGAAAGCTAGCATTCATGCACCAGAAGGAACCAAGTTTCGGTATCCAAGGAAACACAGAAACTATGTGGGAAGATGGATCTATTGCAGTCCAAATGGACAATGTCAACTTATGACATGGAATAAGGACGAATACGTGAGAACAGCAGGAAGTTTGAAGGGAGTCATAAAAATATGGACCCCAAAGAGACATTTCTTCAGACCTTCATGTGTGGACCCAGAAGATGAAGTAAAAGTGGACCAAGACGATGAAGTGAAAGTGAATACAGCGGATGCAGAAAAGATGGATACAAAAGAAGAAGTAAGAGTGGTTGATGAATCTCCCGGAGGGGGGAGTGTAGAGGAGGTCCCAAGCATGTTTCACACTCCTACCACTCATTTTGAAGGACCAGGAATGTTCACATTGAAATATGTGACGTATGATGAGCAAATAAACCAGCAGAGAGCCGCAGTGGGGCTCTGTCCAGTAGCTATCAGACTGACAGCACCTATTGAAGTACCTGCACATAAGAAACCTTGGGCAGTAAGGTACCCATTGAGAAAACCATATCGACAAGTGAGACAGAGGGCCTCATTACACGGTAGGCTGTAACCATGGCCCCATTAGCGCCATGGTTGCCGCCGGTATTTTACCGTGTCCACCTTGGTGGATGGCGGAATTACCGCCCTACTCCAAGGTGAGCGGGGGCGGTAATTCCCCATTCACCAAGGCACTTCCCCATTCCCATTTTTGCCCCCATAGGACTAAATGGGAATGGGGAAGGCGATAATTACGGTACCGCAAATTGCGGTACCGTAATTAGCACCAAGGTCCCTTTGCGGGCCTGTGCCTTAACGGCTGGACCTCGTAGTAAGGCAGTAAGGGTTTACTGGTACTGGTGCCCTTACCGGTACCGGTAAACCCTTACCGCCTACCGTGTAATGAGGCCCAGAATGACGATTGTCAAAACGCAATGCCTGAAGAAGCCAAGAAAGTCCTAAAAGAAGACGAATGGTGACGTAACAAGAACCCGGACTGAATCACATACAGAAGATATGATGACCTGTGTATGATGAAAAGAGATGAAACACCATTGATAAGTAACTTCCTGAGTTTAAAGTGAAACAATTGATGTAAATTGATAGAAACCTATGCCATGAGCGTGATGAAGATATTCAGCCAGCTTACACTTGTACATATGCATGGAACCACGCGAAAACACAGAAAATCACGAGGCTTGCTAAAAGCTTAGTAGTAAACTAGAGTCCGGCAAGCACCACCTATACATATCTGTTAAGAAGTGTACATCATACCAAATATTAATATATGGTATATAGGTTTATTAGGAGGAGCCCCCAGGAGGCCAACCATCTTCAGTGCAACATCTTCGTGCATAGTTCCATCAACATTCTGGAACGATACACGAAGACGTTGTCAGGGTTACAGGGCGCATGCATTTCATAGATAGATAACTATGTACACATTCCATGTATGCAACATCACAACAATATCTACCTCAAGAAAATAACTTTATGTAAGTATACTTCCACTATGCACAAGAGCAGAACCGACCAAAGGTTACTTAAGGTCTCATGAAGAGAGCTTTTCAGCAGGAAGATCGAGATTTAAGGACAGAGACAAACTCAGACGAAGGCAAGTTATGCCAAGAAGCCACGGACGTACCAGCTGAAATAGCTCAACAGTGGATACAATTAATGAAGAGAAGAACAGAGTATACTATTCTGAAAGCTCAAGATAAGCCACAGGAGGCAGATGGCTGGAAAAAAATAAATCAAATACATGAATTACATGGAGAATAAGATGATTTCACGGTGTCGGAATCACGTGACTGAGCAAGCAGAAGGGATGAAACATTCACACCTATGCATGGAGTTGTGCCATGCCCAGACCAAAAAGCAGTCTCGAGGCCAAAATACAAAGAAATAATCGACACATGACCACTGAAGTGATGAGTGATTTTTGCAATAATTGGAGGGAGGCTGGGGGAGCAGATGAGCTCCCTGCACCTGGCTGGCTATTCTGCACACTGCTAGGCTGGTGGAAAAGTATGAGTGGGGATTGATGCCAACCCAATCATAACGGACCAAGTAATCTAGGGTCCTATAGTTAGTAGAACCTATGAGACGTCGTACTTTTAGTGATGTCTACAGTAGCCATTTTGAAGGAAGGGCTTAGATGCCCCACCTGTCACTGTTTATCCAATCCCCTCACTTTTTTACCATATTATTAAAGTTACCTTCCTAAAAACCAATCATTTGCATGCTATGTTTTGAGATATTACATGTCAGCGATGACACATTTTTAGTATAAATTATGTGTTTTTTATCAAATTAATTGGAGTTGAAGCGAGAAGGAAGATCGAGCGATTGCTGATGTCCATTAAATCCCTGTTTTTTGTACTTGTCATTAAACAGACTCCCTTTGCCAAACTAGTTGTCATTATTGATTTGATGCAAGAGTATTTAATCTGCATCCCCATCCATCTCACGGGTGCTGCTATTCATCTTAAAGTGCTATTGGGTAACCCCCAGCTATATGGGCTGGTTGGGGTCCTAGTGCACAATGTTGTTATAGTATTTTCTCTCTGAGAACGGGAGGCTGCAAGGCGTTCCGTTCACAGAGAGAAAACACTTTTTTTTGTTTTTTTCAACAACCTCCATACCTATCTTAGCTTATTACAGAACTTCTTTCACTGTGTCTGAAAGTGGTGAAAGTACAGTGGTGTTAAAAGGAATTTTTTCAGGCTTGTATTATTTTGCATTCTGGGATTATATATGAACCTACAAATTGAAAACGTAAAATATGTGTACCAAATGCATCTTTGTAGGTGTGTGGCCAAGTGCTTAAAAAGCATAGTGGGTTAAAATCACTGCCTCACTGTTTACCCAAAGTATGCGATCCTGGACAACTAATTTAATCTCCCTCTGACATAACTGTGAACATGTGTCTAGTATGTATTACCAAAATCCTTTTCCTACTGCCTGTATTGCCCATATATAATTTACAGAAAGGATTAGATCCACATGCTCAGCATTATATTTGTTGTTGCTATAGTATCATTGCCTTGTTTAATAAACCTGTATTCATGAAACACACAGGCTTTAATTTGACCTCTGAAACCTAACACTCTGAGTAGATGTGAGGGTAAGGAAAGTGCAATGGTATCCATCCACAGGAGAAGACATAAGCAATGTGTTAGGTGGAGGTAATGGGTTTGTGGAAATCAGTAACAAAATAAGGTTGGTTGGTTGCGAACGGTTAGGATCTGGAGTGGGGTTGGGGGCTGGGGTGCGCCAATCTGACAGTTTGCCTAGGGTGGCAAAATGCCTTGCACCGGCCCTAAGTGGGGAGGTATGGAGCAAATGCTGGATTAATCTGCGAGTCAGGCAGGATGAGAAGTAAAGGAGATAGTGGAAATTGACCAATGAAGGATCAGTAGGGAATGAGGAAGGGGAGCAGTGGATGCGGTAGTGGGCAGTGAACCGTACAGACTCAATTGTAAATGAAGAGCGGGAGCAGTAAATAAGGTAGTGGTCAGTGAAACATATAGGGCCTCATTACGACCCTGGCGGAAATCGGAAAACAATGGCGGAAATGCAATACCGACATCGAATAGCGCTCGGTGCGACTATGACCCGTCACCGTAAAGTACGAAGCCATTAGCGACACCGTAGTGAACGCCAACGCTAACTGCACCAAGTACGCACGCGCGCGCCATGCCAAACCGTTAATACCACCATGGCGCAAGGGTACGCGAATTCCGACCCTAGCGGACATGTACCTAACGCCATCAAGCATGGCGGAATGTACCATTCCGCCATGGTGAGAAGTACGGCATCGCGAATCAACCGTAAACGGCCCCACTGAGTGCCTGTACACCGTTCCCTGCCCACAAAGTACAACTCCCCGTAGGTGCAATGAAGTCACAATGCAACCAGTGAAATGTACAAGTCACCCATGCATGCCAACGAACAAAAGAATCACAAGAGGGGCCAATGGGAGCTGCAGGGCACAGATGGCACGAATACAGAAGCCAATCCAATGGACATGACCACAGTCCCCCACCAAGAAACGCACGCAAACACAGGCACCTGTGACCAGCAATATTCCGAAAATCACATCATTCCACCAGTCCACCTGGCTGACCGCCATCTGCTACACAAAACCCAATCCCCCGCCCCTGAGCATGACAACATTCAAACAGTCATATTGGCAGCCCCCATCCCTGACCTCACTGGGCTTCGTAGGCAAACGCGCCCAGTACAGTACCACGCAACTAAACTCCGAAGCTGGAACCCAATGCAGATCTCCTCCCAATACATCGCTCCCCAAATAGGAATATGCCACATCACTTGCAAAGAAGAATGCTACACGGGCCAAATCAGAATAGAAATTTAATGCACAACAAAATCACCAAGCCCATACAGCCATTAGGCCATGAACTCCAAAACACATTTCACCATTGTGGGCTGCATCCGCAAGAAATGACCAGCCACTACTTGTGTGACGCCCTGTTCCATCATGGTACACAGAGCCACATTCACGTACGAAAAGGCAACATGGAAGCGCACAGAACCGCAGGGCCGTCCCTATGGGGAGGCACTAGTCCAGCTGAAAGGCCGAAATGTTGCTCCGAGCCACTAGTACTGCGTAAGGGCATGTGGCCCATTGGCGATCGTCCCATAAGATCGTAATGCTGCTCCACTGATTAACACGAAGCAGCAGGTGTCGGGAGTAAAAGCCATCTGCAGGAGTGGCATACAGATGGCAGTGGCAAAAGGGGAGGAGATACCTGTCAACCAAAAGAAAAGAAAAAGAACAGAATGGCCATCAGAACTACATTCGAACAACTCACTTCAATGATCACACTAAATCCACAGCCATATGCATGCTAGCCCACTCCAAAGGATCATCACCACCCCAAAACCACTTGCGACTCATAACCATCTATATCGAGGTGTAAACACCATCACAAACGAGTGTACCTGTGCATGCGTCTGTCAAAACAGAATCCATCATATGGGATTGGTAACGTGCATGGACACAAGTGTCTGAGGGCGCGTCGAGACAGGGAGGGCTCAACAAGGCCAGATAGACGATGGTCCCACTATGGCAGCCCTGCATCACATAGCGCAGGGGAGGCGGATAGATTCCAAGAAGCCCTGTACATGGCAAACTCTGTATCAAATCACCTGCCCATGCATCCATTCATCATTCCCTCATCCCGGTATAAAAACGCCTGAATATTTACTCACATAACATTAGAAATATCCATTGAGTCTGTGCGTTATGCAGCCTGCAAAATCCACAGTGCCCCAGCCCGTAATTCCAGTGTTGTGAAGTAACATGTATTTGGGAACGTCCGGCCTCATCGCCCACGTCGCTATTGCGCATCCCAAACCATTCATATCAATCATTGCATCCTCGCCATGGCCCCTGTCTCAAGGACATTGAACAATAGAACGTTATATTTGCAGTCAGACCTGTGGGCATCTCCTCGCCGCTAGCTGATAACCGAAAGCGCCGCCCTTCGAATTCCTCATTTGCAACATCACGTCGAAAAGGCATCTGTGGCCGTTTGAAATCACTAATTAATCCATCTAGTGCGGCTGTGTGTGGAAATGGCAAATGCCTTCACCCACAAATGGGACGCCCCGCCCGTCGTTGCAACTCGGTACAGTGATGCATGAGGGCCCACCGTTACTCGAGTACTACGTTCCACTGACCCTCACACGTCTGTTCGCGACTGCAAAGATAGTATGTGAAACAATGGGACCATAGCAGAATGAACATATCAACCAATGTTACACGGCCATCGGGTACAAATACATGATTGCAATAGCAAGATGCCATTCCTCAAATTGCAGCGTTGTGTGCGGGACGTGCTCGGCCAAAGGGGATTGCAGTTTGCACAGGTGGAATGAATCACCACAGGTGGAGGCCATACAGCCTGAAAACACATAAATTGCACACCCAGTCTCCTCCCACAACCACACCCACTCCGAAATGCTACCGGCAGGACTCGCGATGTTGGCCCTGGGGGACCTGATAGCACTGCAAGTACTCCAACTCCAAGAAGAAGACGAACACCAACTACAACCGGCCGCACGGAGGAGACGCAGGAGGAGGAGGAGGGCAAGGCAGGGCCAGCAAGGGCCGCCAGCACAGCCACTACCACCACGCAGGCAGCCCGCAATCCCACGCCTCCGAGCACATCCGTTCAACCTCACTGATGAGCAGATCCACACCATCTACCGTTTGGACCGGGACACCATAGCCGCCATTGTGGACATGACACAGGCTGACCTTGTCAGCATGATAGATAGCCCAACCGCCATCCCACCCCTACTGAAGGTGGTGTCTGTACTCCACTTCCTGGCCACAGGCACCTACCAGCACACAGTCGGACAGTTGCATGGCATTTCTCAGCCACTGTTCTCACGGACACTATTGCAAGTGCTCGATGCCCTCCTGCAGCACGCAGACGACTACATCTCTCTACCACGCTCGGAGCAGGAAATTACCAACACAAAAGTGGGATTCCATGCACTTGCCGGCATACCGGGTTGCATTGGTGCCATCGACTGCACCCATGTGGAATTGATCGTCCCACATGCCATGGAGGCCCAGTACCGCAACCGAAAACAATTCCATTCCCTGAATGTACAAATGGTGTGTGACTCCAACAGGATCATTACACATTGTTGTGCCAGATTCCCTGGATCAACCCATGATTCTATGGTCTTGAGGAACTCAACAATACCACGCTACATGGAGCGACACGCAGGGAACAGATCCTGGCTACTCGGTGAGTCTCATTTCATGCATGATGATGTGGGGTATGTGAAGCGGCAATGACCTGGCAGGAAGGGGGGTGGGGGGGTGCGTACGTAGCAATGGCATTCCACATCATACGTTTCTCGTCCACATACAGGTGATGCTGGGTATCCACTGAAGAGATGGCTCCTCACACCAGTCCGGAACCCACGGGACCAGCATGAGGAGGACTACAACCATGCCCACTCACGTACCCGTGTAGTCATTGAACAGGCATTCGGCCTACTGAAGACTCGTTTCCGCTGCCTCAGCAGGTCTGGCGGGGCACTCCTGTACCGCCATGAGAAGGTTGCAAAGATGGTGATGGCATGTGTCATGCTCCACAACATGTGCGTACGTAGAAATGTGCCCATGCCCCCTGACGCAGAACTGCAAGCACCTGATGATGGTCATGATGAGGGTGGGGATGTGGCAGCACCTCAAGGAGTCTGCGAGGCACCGGAGGGCCGTGACATTCGTCAGCATCTCATTGATGCATGCTTCTAGCACTCACGCCTGGTGGCTGATACATGGACACGGGACTCGTGGCACTGTGTGTGTCTGGTACATGCACAATATGGACTGTACGCCTATGATGGCCTAGTACACAAAGATCATTGTCCACACATCTCATTGGTTGATCGTGCACTGTTTATGGCATATGTGATATCATGTTGAACACCCTATCGACCCGCCACCCAAGTGAGCCCAACACACCCCCTCCACCCTCCTACCTCCCCCCCGAACACCAGTGTCCAAAGATGCTCATTGTCAGTGGGCTGTCGCTATTGCAAGCCCCCTCTGCGGGTATCAGGGACACCCCTGCCTGTGGAGCGCAGGTTCCTCCCAGAACTACGTTGGGGGCTGCCCTGGACAGAACTTGCAACGGATGATGTCTCTGCCTGCTCACGTCCATGCATGTCCCTAAGGGTTTGCGAGAGCTCAGTGAGCACACGGCGCACTGCGGCAAGTTCGGCATATACGTCTTTGGACGTCGCATGCAGTTCCCCCCTCAGGCTCTCGGTGCTTCTCTCCATTTGGACTCTCAGGCTCTCGGTGCTACTCTCCATTTGGACTCTCAGGCTCTCGGTGCTACTCTCCATTTGGACTCTCAGGCTCTCGGTGCTACTCTCCATTTGTGCCCTTAGTGTCTCTGTACTCCTCTCCATTTCTGCCCTAAGTGTCTCAGTTGATGTTTCTATGTCTGCCTTAGTGCCCCCACATTCATCGGCATGGTCCTTGAGGAGCCTGGCCAGTTGCTGCTGTTGCACGATTAACTGGTCGAGGGACTGTTGCCTCTGCTGTGCCATGGCCATTTGCGGGGGTGTCACAGAGGGGCTGTTGACCTCATGTTGCCTTGCCATAGGGCTTGTGGGGGATGGCCAGTCGTCGTCTTGTGGGTGCCCCTGCGTGGTATCCTCATGTTGTACGGGATGGGACAGACAGGGGGATTGGGACAGGTCATGGATGGATCTGACTTCGACATCCCCGTCTTCTGTGTCGGAGCATGCTGCCATCAATGGGGTGTCACCTATGGTGCTGCTGCCACCAGAGGCAGTGCCTTCTGTGGCATCCATTGGGGGGACCTGTGGTGGTGGTGTTGTGGGCATGCTGGCTGCTGGGGTGCCTGTTGATGTTCCCTCCTCTGTGCTGCCACCTGATTTGTGCTGCTGCCGTGTCTTGATGCGTGCAGCTGAGGTGGAGGGTCTTTGGCCGTTGGTCTTGGCCCTCTTTGCAGGTGTGCTGGTAGGGGTGTCCTGATGCTCGTCGTTTGGATCGGACCCTGTGGTGGAGTAAAGGAGGGCGAGGGTTATTAATGGGTCTGTGGGAATTGGAATGGCATTGTATCACATGCATTGGGGTGGTACCTGAGGGTGATTTGGGTCGGGGCCTTGGAGGTGCTTTCATTTGTGTGTGGAGTGAGGGTGCAGTTGTTTGGCAGCCTGCAGTTAGGGTGTGCCTGCTGCACGTGTAGTGGGTGTTTTAGGGGTTTTTAATTATTTATGTATTTATTGTGAGTTTTAAAGTGCGCTATCAGGCCGATGTGTGTGGACGTTCTCCTGGACATGTGTTTCTGTTGCACTATGTGGACACATGGTACTTCACGTTATTGGACATTGTGGATTTAGCATTGTTTTATCTGGCCCACCTACCTGAATCTTCGGATGTCTGCACTCCTTTCTCCATCCCTCCGACTCCCTCTATGCTCTCCATTCCGATGGTGGAGGCACAGATTTCTTCCCAGGGGGTCAACTTGATGGGTGATTCAGGACCTCCCCCGGTGGCTGTGGCAATGTTGCGGTTGGCAGAGAGTATGCTGCGGACGCGTATCCGCAGGTCGTCCCATCGCTTTCTGCATTGCTGTGGGTTGCGGGGTGCGGTCCCCACCGCACTTACCCGCTGTGCCACCAGAGCCCATATGGCCTTCTTGTTCGCAAGTGCCGTCCTGGTCATTTGCGTGGAGAAGACGACGGCAGCATTCTCCTGGAGGGTCTCTGTTAGCACGGTGAGTTCCTCACGGGAGAAGTGGACCTGCCGCTTGCGGTCGCACGCTTTCTTCGCTACTTTTCCCATTTTTCTTGGTTTCGCTAGGGTGGATGACGGGTTGGGGTGTGTCTCAGGGTAGTGTTTTTAGTGGTTGTGTGGTTTTTGTGGTTTTATAGGTGTACGGCGGGATGTTTCCCGTTCCGGGCCCATGTTTTTACTTCCGTTTCCGTATATTTCCGGTCACCGTACTTTCCGGTGGGCGCACACTGCGGTGTCCGCTGTGATGGGTGGCGGTATTGCACCTAGGGCGCCGTACGGCGGCGGTGTGGGCCGTTTTGGGGTCATTTCCGCCATCGCGGACTTTGCACTTCCGCCATGCCGTGGTGCTCGTGCCCGATGGGTCGGAATGGGCCGCACTTTGCTCCTTCGTGCAATGGCGGAAACGCTATTTACGCTGTGGCGGTCCGGTCAGTCACTTTCCGCCAGGGTCGTAATGAGGGCCATAGACTCAGTAGTGAAAGAGGAGGAAGGTAGACCAGTGGATGATGTAGTGGGAGTTGAACCATGCAGGCTTACTAATGAATTAGGAAGGGAGACCAGTTGATGAGGTATTGGTCAGTGAACGACGGGGGTGAGTGGTGAATGAGGAAGGGAGAGCAGTGGAATAGTTAGTTGGCAGTGAACCATGCAGGCTCAGTCTTAAATGAGGAATGGACAATAGTCGATGAGATAGTGGCCAGTGAACCAGGCTAGCTCAGTAGTGAATTAAGAAGGCATATGAGTGAATGAGGTAGTAGACAGTGATCAATACAGGCATTAGTGTTGAATAAGGAAGGTGGAGTGAATGAGGCTGTGAGCAGTTAACCAGCCCGGCTTCAGTAGTGAATGAGGAAAGCAGATGAGTGACTGAGTAAGGGCAGTCATCAATGCAGCCATCTGTAGTGAATAAGGAAGGGGGAGTGGATGAGGTAGGGAGTAGTGAACCAGGCAGGCTTCTATAGTCAATGTTGTAGGCAGATGAGGGAATATGGCAGTGGGTAGTGAACCACGCAGGCTTCAATAGTGAATAAGGAAGGGGACAGTGCCAGAGGTTTTGGGCAGTGAACTTTGCAGGCGTTGGTAGTCAATGATGATGGGAGATTAGTGAATAAGGTAGTGGGCAGTAAACCATGCAGACATCAGTAATGAATGAGGAAGGCACATGAGTGAATGTGGTAGTGGGTAGGGAACCATGCAGTCTCAGTAGTGAATGAGGAAGGACGATGAGTGAATGGGGTAGTTAGAAGTGAACCATGCAGGCTTTAGAAGTGAATGAGAAAGGCGGATGAGTGAATGTAGCCGTGGGTAGTGAACCATGCAGGCTTCAGTAGTGAACGAGGAACGAAAATGAATGAATGAGGTAGTTGGAAGTGAACCATGCAGGCATCAGTAGTGAATGTGGAAGGGAGAGTGAAAGAGGTATTGGACAGTGAACTGTGCACTTGCAGTAGTGATTGATGAAGGCAGAGCAGTGAATGAGGTACAGTTTAATTAGGAGAAGGCGTGGCGAGTTGTGTGCAATGAATGGATATTGTAAGTATATACACATATACATCTATTCATTCCACATTGGGTAGACACAATTTACATTCATTTCCGTGTCCGGTCCGAAGAGCCAATGCAGCAAACATGAGTGTAATTTCTGCCGTCTCCCTGGTCTTCTAGTATCATACACATGACTTCTCTTTTAGTTTGGGCTATTAGGTGTCGCTTGCGTCACCTATAAGCCAAAGCTATTGCATTGGTGTACAGATAGGTACGAATTGCATATGATGAGGGACACAGAGTTTGTAGGTGCTGTTTGGTTATGTACCCAACCATTGCCTTCCCATGGCCACGCTAATCCCTATGGTCATTCCTTGCCTGTCGAGTGGCTAAAAGAGGGGTGTGAATGAGCGTGCAACAGCAGTAGAGAGCAGCAAATTCAGTGTTTATAGCTGTTTATAATTGGGATGTGTGAATTGCATTTTGGTACTTGTCTATCAAATCTCGAATTTGGGGTAAGAGCTGTCCAAAATAAATTAACAATTTCTTAACACCAAGTGGCAACATTTTAAAATATCTTTATTGTGTTTTATCATAGACCAATACCCACATAACAGTTAATTAAATACACAATGCTGTGGAACTTCACCTGGCAGCAGAGCTGCTGCACAAGGACATCTAGCAAATGGCATACAATGATGCTAGCAAACATCTCTCATTGCTGTGGTCCAGTTTGTTAGCTGCATCGTTCTTATGCCGGAAATCATTAAAGGACCCAACTAAAGTCTGTGCTCTTGGGATGTCAAGCACTGATCTCCATAAAGGGTACCCAAAGTATACAGATGGTGTCACGTTTCAGGAGGCCATTTGCAAATCCTGTAGTCCAGTGAAATCAGGCAGTCCATCCCTTCGACCTGAATCGGACGCAGCTTCTCTCTCCATTTGCAATCAATGCCTCTTTTTGCTGCAACATGAGCTATTGAGATGAAAGTCCTGGTGGCTGTGTCTTTCCAACCCCATAAGTATTGTTTCTGATGTACCCAAAGGAGAGGTATTATGCGTCCTTTCTTTTTTTTAACTTTCTTTTTATTTTAAATCATCAAATAATCACCAGTGGCACCTTGGAGACGGCCAATGTCTTGATCTGTAGGGAGCCAGGTTAGGATGAATCATTCACTCTGCAGCAAATGTTACACAGAAATAAGAATACAATGATCACTGGGTGCCTGGCATTGCTCTACCCTTCCCTCCAGTGAAGGAGGTCCCCTCTGTAGCACTGCAACTCTCTCCATTTCCAACCAATGCCCGTTGTTGCTGCATCATGAGCTATATGGATGTCCTGGTGTGTCTTAGTTCCACCAAAAGGTATCAACGTTTCTGTGTTTAAAGGAGTGGTGTCAAGCATCCTTTCTCGTAACGAAAAGAAATTACGTAATCATCAGTGGCACCGTGGAGCATAGCAGTAGCAATACACTGCATGTAACTATGCCATTCAGACGCTAAGATTAGTCGTCAAATTGGCTTTTTTATGTAGCTGTGTGTGTGGGGATATGGGGGGGTTTGGAGGGGGTTACCCTGCAGCACATATAGCAAATGCTTCTAAGTAACAAGAGAGATTGATGACTGGAAAGGTATCATTGTTGAGCTGAGACTACATCACGTCTGAAACTAAACACAGGGCCACGTTATGTAAATGCACTGGACAGAAGACAATATAGCTCAAAATGTACTTCCCACTTAGGCCAATTTGATGGAAAATATTTCACCGTATGGCCTAGTTGACCGAATTTAGGCTGTACGAAATGATCCTACAGCCAAAAATTCGGTCACTAAGGCCATACGGTTCCATTATTGCGAACAAGGGAAAAAGGGTTTCTGGGGTATCCCCTGCTCCCCTTGCTCGCTATAATGGGAACGGCGGATGCGGGGGTGTCCACTGCTTCCGGGACACTGGAAGCGGGCTACTTTAAAAAAAAAAAAAGAGAAAGGGAGAAGCTGTGTCAGTTCTGACCCGCATTGCAGGCACGCAACTGACGCCGGAGGGTCAGAATGAAGGCAGACGCTGAAGGGTAAGTGGGGGAGGGTGGGAATGTATTGAGGGTTGGAGGGGGGCATGGATTAGTTGATTTTGGCCGTGGCAAAATTGGGTTTGCACCGAGATTTACTACGGTCAATTCCGCCGCGAACTATTATGCCACAGTCAAATCATACCAATCCGAGGAGATAGGCTTACAGGCATGGGGTAGACGCTTCCTTTACTTCCCTCTGCATAGTACCATGGTGCTGACCAGCAAACACTACTTGTTCTTGTGATGGCACTGCTGCTGTTGGAGGCTCATGTGCTTTCTTGGACCATATTGGAAGCAGCTGGGGCACAGGGTGACAGAGAGATGGGTCTTCGACTTGAGTGATTTGCATTTGGAGGATGATGTCTAACTATATTGGGAACATGGGAGACACCAGGTGGAGGATGTTCTACCTAGCATCTGGTGGCCTATAGGCAGTCGAGGATAAAAGTAGCCTAGGACCAGAAGAACTGTCAGCTTGGGAAGGAGCATTGTGTTGGGTTAGCCCTATCTGAGGACAAGCATCACCGTACAAGAAGAGGTCTTTCTATGAACCTCTTTGGCCAAAAGAAGGAAAGATGTGCTTCGGTCTCCTCCAGCGAGTACATGTAATGTGGCTTCGGTAGTGAGTTGCATGCAGCACGTCAGGGGAGTTGCTAGGTCTGGAAAAGACCCAGGCTAAGCTGATGTCGGAATTGTTGGGACTGGGGGCTAGCTAGTCTTTTGGCTGTAGCTCCTGAGATTCTATCCGGGGCTACAACCGAAAGATCAGGGGCTATAGCCCCCTTAAACCTCCCCTAGCAACGCCCCTGCAGCATGTAACTCTACCAAAGGCCCTCAATCAATCAACTCCTGGCTGTGTTCCAGTGGCAGTCCACCTTGCATGGCTGCTTGTGATGTGGTTTGATGCGGTCATTCTGTTCTACCAATTCTGGGGTGGTGAATAGTGGGAGGGGCTGGGATAGTACTGACAGCTCTGTGAACTGAGCTATTCTTCTTAGTCATTCACTGCCATAGGTCCATTGCAGACACAACAATTGAACTGTCCATGGTCTAAGCCATCATGGAGATAGAAGGAAGCAGATCTCAAATCCGGGCTGCATGCCCCACCTGTTTCTTTAGTCGTTGACTTGTTGGTTGGGCTGTGGCATTGGTACTGCGTGACTGACTATATGAAGCATACGTGCCTTTTGGGCACTCAAGTGAGTTACTCTAATTCCCTCCTATTTGGTCTGTGAATCTATCATAGGTTCTTCATAAAATGAGGACATGTATTACAGAAGGAAGTGGCACACAGATAGTATCTTACCAGACTTTGGACGTGGAATATGCTTGACTTGGCTGAGGTACCATCCTTTGGAGACATGTTAGACACAATGTGTGAGATGCCTGGGGTATTCAAGTGGATGGCACTACAGGGTTGAAGGGACAGTCACTAGGCCCCAGCGGTCATTTTAATGATCTGTGCACAACTCATCAATACAAATACGCAGCAGAATTTGTCAGGGAATGAATGTCAATTTCGACTTCCTGATCCTTCTTCAAAGGAAATGTTGCTGTGTATTCTGCATTAGAAGATGTCTTGCGCTGTGCTTTCAGCAGGTGCTAGTAATCAGCGAAAAGAAGCCGCAACCTGCAAGAAACTTTGAGAAGAAAGAGAGACCCATATGCCCTGTCCTTTGACAGACTACGTAGTGCACAGGAAGGTTTTAACGTAGTTGCAAAGCAGATTTCCACAAACAAGCGAGTTAAATGTCAGATACCTGTAACATTAACATTGTTAACATTTTTCAAAGTAGCCACAAAGATCTTCACCTGGCAAGTGGCTACTTAGCATGGCTACATTTGAGGTTTGGTCTCTTTGGAATCTCCAGTTGTGTCTTTGGCATATAGCCATCACAATGGACCATCAGAGTTCCAGTCTGTCCATCTTCTAAATGCAGTGAACGCTGAGAGGTTGCACTTTAGCACAGCCAATGAAGCCCACCTTAACCAGCCACCTGATCACCCTCCCCTATAAATTCCCTGAAAAAAAAACAGACTTGGCACAAGCAAAGTGTTGGCCCGTGACCCATGAACCCGGATTTTCTAGCAATACTCTCACTGTCATTGCTTACTGGAGCTTCACGTGGCTCCAGTCTCATATCACTACTTTTGGCGTTGCGTTATACTCGTTCTGCAAAGTTTGATGCAGAGCCCGCACCTCCTTAGGCCAATACAGAGGGGGAGGAGCTGAATAGTTGGGTTCCACTGTGGCACTGGGGCAGGAGGAGTGTCCATTTTGCCCCTGCATCACTCAGTTTCTGATACGATCATCCCCTGGCTCATGTACGTTCTGAGAAAGAAATCTTTCAGGTGTCTGCCCTATCACGATATTGCTCGGCACGTGATCCTGCTCCCTGATGTGGTTTACATCACTCGTGTGCCTGCCACTAAAAAACATGAAAACAGACCTCATGCTGCCCAAATACTTCAAGAGATGGAGCAAATCAAAGAGTTGTTGTGTTGGCAAAATTGTGGATGAATGGATGAGGCAGTTAATTCCTAAATGGCTGTTCACAAAGCATATATAATAAGGGCATTGAATCTGTTGTTGCAGGTTCCATTAGTGGCGATTGAAGATCCTTACCCATGAGGGTGTATTCATGAGTGATGCTGGGGAGGCACCCCATTCCTTTGTACTCAGATTGGTCGCTTTTCTATCCATACATTAAGATGGATGGGGGTTGTTTTTTAAACGATTGGGTAAAACTTATGCAAAATATGATTCTTTCCACATTGAAGGTTCGGTTTCTGAATGGCATTCCACATCATCTTCATCTCATAGGGCTCAAAGCGGTGGACAACCAGCTGGTCCTTATAGAAGCATGGATGAAACGTGTCCGTGTTGGGCAGTGTGATACCATAGGTCCTGACACCCTCATGGGAGTTTGGCTGGAGCCCGGCTTTCTGCAGGCAATATCCCAGATAGGCGTCGTCGATCGGAATAAGCTCGATGTCCTGGGAGGCCTGGAAGATGGCCCGAGATGTGAAGCCTGACATAAGGATGCCCCCGCCCCCACAATACGCTGGAAATGAATCGTTGGCAATGATCTCCTCGGGTACATAATACTTGCTCCATGAATCCCGGATGAGGGGCATACCGATATTCAACATCCCGACAAACAGATGGGTCTCTAGGCCTTTCGACTCTTTTATTCCCAATAGATACTGGACTACGTTGAAGGTATGAACAAATACATCATCATCACCATTGAAGAGAAACTGGGCACCAGGGCAGTTCCCTTCTAACCACTCATAGAACAGGACCTGCTTGAGGGTCAGGTTGTAGAATGTGTCGTAGAAGTTCCATTGGATGATATCCCTGTAGTCATTGCGCTCCACGGCTACGAGTTTGTTCATCTTACTCCTGTCCTTCAGATTGGAGGTGACTCCAATGATGAAGAGTCTCCTCACTTGAAGCCCCTGATACTCTGTCTCTGCCCCCCATGTTGTGCGAATGATCTCACGCCGATCAAAGTTCTGAGGGGCTGACTTGATTACCAGCAACAGGAAGACATTTGCAGAAGCCTTGGCCCCCCCGCACTTGTAGGGGTCATCCAGAATCCTAGGGAAGTTTTTACAATGTCTGTAGCGAAAGTAGTCCCGCACTCTCTCAGGAAATTGTGCAAAGCGAGTGGCATTTACTCCTCGAACTTTCGCCTTGCATTTTAGGACGGGAATGGGGGACGGCAGGTCAATAGGTTCTGGCGTTTTGGTGGGTATCATGGGTTTCACAACAGGGTCTTGATAGAAGACATAGAACAGGATGACTGTGCTGACAGCTGTCAGAGCAACAGTTACACCATGTGGGCAGCTTCTCCTCATAGTCACACTTCCAAGAAGAACCTGGAAAAGAGAAAGGAAGGCATTAGATATGTATCTTAAGAACCACTTTCACTCAAGCAAAGCCCCAATTGGCCAACGTGCTGGGCCATTCAATAACCCGTCTATGTAGAGTAAACAACATAGAAAGATACCTACATACTAACCTACGCTCACCCTTTAGTGTTAGGGGACCATCATTATGCAATTATTGTATAAAATAAATAAGCGGGCAGGTGGCAAATTAAATTCAGTGCCCATGGTGTAAAAGCAGTGAATTTATGTAGAGGAGACAGGGGTAACACAACATGGGATAGAGGGTGTTGGAGGCAATCACTGATCAGGGGCCTCATTACGACCCTGGCGGTATGGAGTGAACGGCGCCGTGAAAGGTGCTGGCACCGTTCACTCCGTACCGCCGCATTACGAGTTCCCCTCGCGGGACACGGTAAGGACGCCTGGGAAAACCAGGGGTGCCTATCGGGTCCCGCGAGGGGAAGAGGGAGCAAACAACGGGCCACCTCGTAATGGCCCGTTGTTTGCTCCCTCTCCCATTCCCAATCAGCACTAAGGGGGCTGAATGGGAATGGGGAAGGACCGTGTCCGGGTCCTTGGAGGGAGGAATTACCGGGCCTTCTGAATTCGGAATGGCACGGTAAGTCCTCATTCTGAGGAACCGGACCCGGACACGATTTCGGCAGCAACCATGCCATTACCGCCGAACTCGTAATGAGGGCCCAGGTGTGTAACGTGGTCAACATCTTCGTGAAAGTCAGCAATTCCAAAGAGTGGGCCCACTGTTGTGCGGAGCCAGGGGGTGAGCATAGTGCACAAGGCAATAAGTGAGGCGGCTCCTCAGAGTGTTGACATGCACCAAGCCAGAAATACTGTGACTTTGGGAATCACCACACAGGCCTAAACTGGAGTCAATACTGGCGGACTTACTGAAGCTATCTACTTGTGAGGTAAAGGTCACCACCAGATGGACAAGTGGAGAATAATGTGGAATGACTACCTAGCACAGTATGGTGACTAAAAGAAGTAACACATGCTTAGCAGTCTGGAAATTAATATACGTGGCCCTTGCCCTCTCTTTAGTTCCTTTGTGTGTTTGCCGGTCTTTCGTTTTCTTTCTCTCCTCTTCCCATTGGTTGGGGGCTCTTCGTCTGTCTTGCTTTGTTCCCTGTAACAACGGTGCTTGTCTTTGGCTAGAGTTTTGGCCAGAGGTGACTATGGTGGCTGGTGCCCACCACCTCCTCTGTGATGCAGTCCCTGAAAGAGGCGTAGGCTGGATCCTCTAGGCCCCTCAGCCAATCCCTACCCTTGTCTGCATACCACAACATGTCAGCCTACAGGATAAGAATAAGCTGGAAGGTACACATATGTGTGAAATATGACATCAAACTCAGCTGATCCATGGACTTGCTATCTTTGGTGTCCACCAAGAAAGTTATGTAGGTAAGAACATCGGATTTGTTAAAAGAAAGGTGTTTGATGTATGGGGAAACACGATAAGCCAAAACCCAAAAACATACAAAGCCCTGGGGTGAGAAAGATACCTATTCTGTCCGCCAGCATCAATGAACATAGAAAACTGGCTGAATACAAATGGCAGGTTAGTCTGAAATAGCCGCAGGTCTTGGAACTGCTAGTTGGTCCACCGTTTCATTACTCCCAGCTGACAAAGTTGTAGTTCAAGGATATATTGGTCAATTCCCTTGCACGTTTTCACGTGTCCCACACGGCTGAAGACCCTCACCCAGCTCAGCATTCAGCCCCAAAGGGAATTAAAACGGGACGGGAGGATATCTCTGTGGCAACGCGCGAGTCTTGGAAGCAGGATGACCACGCTGAGGAAACACAGGTTCGAATCCCGGACCCGCGCTTGGGGAAAGAAAAAGTGCTATAAATAACCTACCCTTTCACAATGAAACAGTGCCTAGATGCCTACAGGTTATATGAGCAGTAAATAAATGCATGAATAAAATAAATAAAACCAGCTTGCAGGTCAGTGTGGGCGTTAAGTCAGTGTGGGTGTTAAGAATGCGGAGACAGTGTTAGGCACATGACTGTGAGGCAGAGAGGCTGAGTTGATAAGAGAGAGGACCAAGAGAGGAGGTGAGAAGGAAGGAAGTAATAGTGACAAGTGAAAGAGACAGAAACTGGATATGGGGAGAAGAGGAGAAATTAAAGCTACCAAGTTGAGGTGAAATTAAGCTTCAGAGAATGAAGGAGAAAAATAACTGGGAACCAAAAGTAGAGGGGAGGAGAAGAGGAGTAGAAGTTTAGAAAAATGAGGAGAGGTGCAGCAGTGACTCACATGGTGAGTGGCAAACAGGCATAGGGGAGGAGTACAGTAGAGAGGGGACAGAGGGAGAAGAAGACGGACATGAGTAAGAGAGGGAAGTAATGAGACGGAGGGAAGAGATGGAGCGGTGGAGCGTGGAGACGGAAGGTTCCAGAAGCTGAAGCTTGATTCCTGTTACCATCAGCTATAAGCCTGGAGAAAGCAGCCAAGCCAGTCCTGACCCCAACACAGAGTGAAGAAGACAATTTCGGAATTCAACATTTTCTCAAGAGGCGGTCACCCACCCTCCGCCAGGACCGTCAAGGGCACCAGGTCTGGTGGCACCAGATAGACAAGACACCATCCTGACAACAACCAGCCAAGTCAAGAAAGACCCAGTGATCGAAGAAAGAAGTGCGCGGACCATGAAATCCCATAAACCTTGAGTGACTGCGGCCAAGATGGCGTCTGTAATAAGAGAGGGGAAGCAATGGGGACACCAATCCTAGATATTACATTTTCTTTTCACCCATTTTCTGAATCCACTCCCTGACCTCAGCTGAACCTCACCACTTGGTATTTTGAGTAATCCTTAATAAACCCACCCAGACCCTACTTCTTGACTCTGCGGTGTCTGTTATCCCAGAGCCAACACCCTCCCATCTTCCAGTACTGAGTACAGGGAACCATTGGATTTCAGCAGCCATCCCCTTGCTAGACATACATATGAACTGTTGTCATGGTTTCATGTATTAAATCCTTTTTTAATTAAATGCAGTGATTTCTTTTTTTAAAATACATTTTTTAAATGAAAAATAATAAAAATAATGGCTGAATCCCCGCATAGGGCACTGGGACAGGGTTTGCGCGCAGGGGAACATCTCCTGCGTTATAAAGTACAGATCAGGTGCCACGAGGAAGTGTGTGAGTCTCCTGCAGACTGGGTGGGGGAGGGGGCGTGTGGGGTGTCTGTCTGTGCACCTCTTTTGGGAAAATTGTTGGGGGCACAAATAAATGAAGTGATACACAAAAGAGCAGTGACAACACAAGAATCAGAATGTAAAATTCAAAAATAAATTCCAAGTTTTTTTGGACCCGAACACGCAGAACGCTAACAACCTTAACTGAAATGTCCAGACCGACTACAGCCTTTAAATAATAATATATACGTTTCTTAAGCATTCTAGCAATATAGTTAAAAGTCACTAAAACCTTAAAAACAATCTTTTAAAACACCCGCTGGTGCCCACCCAAATACAGTGCTTTTTAAATTCATGTATTATTAATTCTTGCAAATGTTACGTAAGTCAACAGCCACATATACAATTCAAGCTTTACATAAACACACGTTATTCTTCCTTAACATGGATAAAACACAATGCTTTGTTTTTCCCACAAACATATGGAGGCCATAGAGTAGAAGAGGACATTATAAAGGCAAAAACACTGGGGAAAAACCATCCTGACACAAGGGGAAAACGAACACCTGCGTAATGAAAAGGGGGACAGGACACATTAACTGGGACCTTCAAATGTATAAGGCCATTACCTCTTTGTGTGTGGCTGTGTTCGTGTTATGGCTAGGGGAAGTAGCAAGTCCAAGACTTTCAGAAACCGCTTGTGCAGTCTAGGGGGCCTCTTCATTTTGAACCCGTATTGGGGAGGGGGGTAGGAGGGAGCCGAGCGAAGCCTATTTCTGCACAGGAGGAATCTGTCTGGATCCACCCATCCTGTTCTGATGCATCAAGTGATGCCAGTGTCACCAGTTTCTTGCGGTAAATTCTCTATAGCATGGGGGTCATTACAGCTTTGGTAGTGTGTAAACAAATCCCAGCAATTCCATTGCCACCATTGTTTTGTCAGCGATTTTTTTTATCGCCAAAGAGGGAGTTTGCACTTGAAGTAGGTGCTGGAGGTAAAAGTCTCACCTTCAATTCTAAAAATGAGAGGACTCAGCACGGGCGGAATTAGCACTCGTTTTAAAGCCATCTTTACCACAAGTAAAGACCGACCCCCTACGTACTTCGCAAATGGGTATTTACACCTCCATGTCGCCATTCGTAAATGTCTTCAAAGCTGCCGGGCGGACTGAGTCTGACTGTATGTTTGTAGAAATACCGCGAGAATAACACCCCCCCCACATCGAAGTGACATCACAGGAAGCAATGGAACACAACCTTTCACCCCTTGACAAACAGGAAGGGACATCACATATCGTTCCTAAGTACACTACGAAAAATATGGTTGCAATATCACTATAATGTCATATACATTTCATAGAAGAATGGATCACCATATGTATCGTTAATATCAGTGTGTATAGGAGCATATTACCAAATTACTGTGAATGCAAGCAGACGTCCACGGCCAACTGATAATAATAATATGTTATTATATAGCACTTACGATTCAGTGTTTCATATAGATCAAATATACATACAATATCACCCAACCTATGTTGGTACTCATTTATCGACCTCAGAAGGCTGAAAGGCTGGGTTGGGGTGTTTAAGAACAGGCTAAATCAGAGACTCACTACCTGAAGTGTGCATGGAAATAAACCTTTATGAGTCTAGCAATTATTGGATAGAATTCCAGAAAGACAAATTATGTGTTATTCCTATTCTTTCTTATTTAGGGTCACTGCTCAAAGTGATACACTTGTGGATCCCTGTTTTTTTTTAAGAGGCCTAAACAAGAAAGTCTGACACTCCAAAAATAAAAAGCCACATGACACTGACCACAGCCCAGGAGCATACATTTAAAGAAAAAAAAAGTTTAAAAAAAACTTTGTGCATCATACTTAGTCTGGTTTGGGCCATGGGCGTTCCTAAAATCATTTTAGTGTTTGAGCAGACCAGCCATTCTAAGCACATGTACCACAAGGGGCGTCTTCTGATCCTCCTAATTTAGTATGTTGGATGTTCACAAAAGAGAGCATCCCACAGGACAGGGCATCAGCGTTCTTAGTTGAGGAATGGCTTCCGCCTCCCAGCCCTCCCTCACCCAACATCCGGTGTCCCCAGGTGAGCAGGTGAGTCCCCCTAAGCCCCTTTAAAATCTCGGGCATTGCCTTTTACTGCCTTTTACCGCCCCCAGGCCATCCATGCTGCCTTGCATTCCCTCTTCTGCTCTTTCCGTCCCAAAAGCTCGCCTCCCAGCCCTCCCCAACCCGTGATTGGTTGCCTGTATCAGGCACTGGGGAGAATGCTCGTTGCACCGGGGGATCATGCCTTTAACATCCAGCGTCCCCAGGTGAGCCTTCCTGAGGCCCTTTAAAATCTTGGGCCTTGCCTTTTACTGCTCCCAAGGCCCGCGTGCTGCCTTGAATCCCTGGCTCCCTCTCCTGCTCTTTCCGTCCCATGAGCCTGGATCCCTGCCCTCCCCCACCTGTGATTGGTTGCCTGTATCAGGCAATGGGGAGTATGCTTGCTGGACTGGGGAATCATGCCTTTAACATCCGGCATCCGCAGGTCAACCGGTGAGCCCCTCTGAGCCCCTTTAAAACCTTGGGCCTTGCCTTTTACTGCCCCCAGGCACCGTGTGCTGCCTTACAACCCCGGCTCCCTTTCCTGCTCTTTCCGTCCCAAAAGCCCGCCTTCCAGCCCTCCCCAACCCGTGATTGGTTGCTTGTATCAGGCACTGGGGAGCATACTCGCTGCACCGGAGGATCATGCCTTTAACATCTGGCGTCCCCAGGTGAGCAGGTGAGCCTTCCTGAGGCCCTTTAAAATCTTGGGCCTTGCCATTTACTGCCCCAAGTTCCAGCATGCTACCTTGCATCCCTGGCTCCCTATTCTGCTCTTTCTGTCCCAAAAGCCTGCCTCCCAGCCATCCCGCCACCGTGACTCTTTAGTTCCCTGGCCTTAACGGTTCCTCCAAGGGCAGCCCTCTGCCCGTTGCAGCCCCTGCAGCTAAGGGCCCGAGGAAAAGGGCGGCTCCAATATTGGTGGCTCCAAGATGTGTCAGCAGGGGAAGCCAGTGAAGCCAGCAGCTAACAGACACCAATAAAAACTGTAAGTGTGGCATGGGTGGGGTGTAGAGCAATTATTCTACTCCAGAAAGCCCCCACCACTCTATCTTACCTTCCCATAACACACCAGGCATAATTGGAAAGAATTGTGACCACCAGCTTGAACCTATTCTTGACAGGATTGTAGACATTGCCTTGCAATATATACTTACATACTTGTCCAGGTCAACAAGCACCACACTTAGATGACATTGTGAACACTAGCCTGTGTCGCATCCTGATAGAACTGTGAATGTTAGCAGGTGCTACACTTAGATGGAATTATGAAGACTACCAAGTGCAACACATAAAAGGAATTGAGAATGTTTGCATGTCCCAAACTTGGGTAGAATAGTGTACATTGGCCTGCGTTACATCTGGATGGGATTGTGAATGTTAGCATCTGCCACACTTAGATGGAACTTGAATGTTAGCATATGCCACACTTATAATTGTGAACATTAGCCTGCACCGTATCTAGATAGGATTGTGATTGTTAGCATCTGCCACACCTAGATGGAACTTGAATGTTAGCATGTGCCACACTTAGAATTGACAACATTAGCCTGCACTGTATCTAGATTGAATTGTGAATGTTAGCTTCTGCCACACCTAGATGGAACTTGAATGTTAGCATGTGCCACACTTAGAATTGAGAACATTAGCCTGAGCCGTATCTAGATAGGATTGTGAATGTTAGCATCTGTCACACCTAGCTGGAATTTGAATGTTAGCATGTGCCAAACTTAGAATTGAGAACATTAGCCCACGCCGTATCTAAATAGGACTGTGAATGTTAGCATCTGCCACACTTAGATGGAACTTGAATGTTAGCGTATGCCATACTTAGAATTGAGAATATTAGCCTGCGCTGTATCTAGATAGGATTGCAAATGTTAGCATCTGCCACACCTAGATGGAACTTGAATGTTAGTATAACCCACTTACCAATATAAGCTCAAACCCTCTGCATACCTATCTCACTCAAAAACTCACACGACCATCTCTCGCACAACAAGCTGCATGCACTTCACCACACCGCAACAACATATAAGCCGCACCAACAGCACACGTGGACTGCCACCAATCCAATACTCTCACCAAAGCTCAGCATCCTGTGTATACCGATTTGAAGCTGCCAGCAGTACACCACTCCTCTCACTATGCTACTCCCTCTTCACCTTACTAACCCATCCCACCTTCTCGTTCACAGATCCGCCAGAGCACCTGGGGTACAATTCTGTTGGTGACGGTGCACGGTACAAATACCTTTAACATAACATAACATCTAGCACACATGCAAACAGTGCTGGAAATGGAGAAAATGTACTCAGGGAACCCTCTCGACCTGGGAGGGGTGGGGCCGTGCGGAGGATGGGGTGGTCTGAGGGCCGTGGACCCAGGCTATTTCACACAATGCAGTATCTCTTCATAGAACCCAATCCTGATGATTTGCATAAAACCAAAGAGCATTATGGGAACATAAAAATGTCCACAATTTTAGATGTGAACCATGTCTTATAGTGATTCAGCTCAACAGGGAGAAATCCGAGGTAATGATCATCGGCCCTCTGGCTCAGAGTCAGACGTGGAGCTCGGATTTCTGGCCCCCAAGCATGGGGAACATGCCAGTGCCTGTAGATTCTTTGAAATGTCTTGGCGTAATAATTTCCTCCACTTTGTCGAATGAGTTAAAGATTAGCATGATCTATAAATCCAGTTTTTTCAAGCTTCAAATGCTCAGAAAGTTGACTCCTTTCTTACCTGTGCCCTAGAGGGTCTTGTGACTGAATTCTAAGGTGGCCTTGATTACTGCAACGCCGTTTTCTTCAGCCAGCTTAAATGTCACATTCGTTGGCTCCAGATCTTGCAGAATTCAGCTGCTGGTCTGGTTGTGGGTCTACGGAAATGTTCTCATGCTTCACCTATCTTGGCTTGGCTCCACTGGTAGCCTGTCGAGTTCAGAATTAAGTTTAAGTTTCTTTGCCTGACTCATCCTGCGTGCCACAGACAAGGTGTGTTTTTTCTTCAGGAGAAGATCTCCGCCTACACCTCAGGTAGGGCTCTCGGTTTTGTGAAATCTGGTCTTCTCGTGCTTCCCAAATTTAGGAAGGACACTGTTGTTAGTCGACCTTTTCTGTTGCTGCCCCCGTTTGTGGAACTCTTTCCCTCTCTCTCTCAGGATAACAGGATTTTTCTTCTTGTTTAAAACCTTCCTATTCCCGAAAGAACTTGTTTCAGGCTCTTGGTCTCTGAGTTGAAGGTCTGCTCTGTCAAACACCAGGATACCTACGGGCGATAGCGCGTTTCAGAAATTACCCTAACATAGCATTCACTAAGAAACCCTGAGCGAATAATGGACGTTCGGCTCTGCAGGTTTGATTAGTTACAATATTCACCCTAAGAAAACAATGGGCCTCATTACAAGTTAACCGGTCCAGATTCAACGGTGCCAGTAAAACCGTACCGGCATAGTTTCCGGACCGGCTAACTACTGCTAAATTCTGCAGCCGGTGGTGTTAGACCCGCAAGGTCTGACCTGGCGGGCGTAACGCCACTGGCCGCAGACGGATGTGGAAACACCGGCACCACTACCACATGGTGCCAGTGTTTCCACAGCCCCCATTCCCATGGGACTCCATGGGAATGGGGAGTAACGGAATGCTGGCTCTGGAATTACCGGAACACCAGGGCTGTAATGCCTCGGTAATTATGGCAATTCCGGAGCCGGTAATTCGTTCCAGGTCTGGCAGTAACCTGCTGGTTTTTCCGGCTCTGCTACCGCCGGACTTGGAATGAGGCCCAATAATGTCTGTACATTGCAGGGCATATGTACCAGTTTGAACAACTGCTAAAAGTATGTGAGGCTTTGGCTGTTTCTGTATTCAGTTGCCCATGCTGCGTTTACTGAAAGTGTCTGCTCGTTGCTTGTGCATGGTGATAACTCAGCTTCAGGACAGGTCTTGCAGGGAGGATCCTGTTCTGAAGCCGAGGTATCACACGCACGAGCAACCCGGTGAAGTGTGGGTTGCACGACCGTGCATTAACCATTAACGTGGCCGTCAAGACTTCCTGCGCTGCAGGCACCCAAAGCCTGCATCCCTCCAAATGACTGCCAGCACTCCTTAGCCTCAGGAAAGCCGTTATTTGCAGTACCGACACGAACAAATCGTGAAAACTTAAACAGGCACGGGAGATTTGTTTTTATAACTAAGTTAGTTTGGGATTTCTCAGCAAAAGGAGGCCATGGTTTGGAAAAGAATGATCTTTTCAGGATTAAGCAAAGCATAAAGAAACTAAAACCCCTGTTTGGCTATTAGCCACACATGTCTTCCACTCAGGACCCCTCTTCTGGGGAAATGCACAGTGTGGGCGTTAAGGGAATTTGGCTTTGGGTCACCTGACTGACTCCCAACTGATAGTCATCATTAACAGGTCATCAGGCGAGAGTGGCCGACTTTTAAAGGAGGTCGCACTGTCACCCTGATAAACCAGTTTATGATGGAGGAAATGGCAGATGTTTAATTAGGAAATTATATGATATGGCATTTATAACGAGCCTATATAGAAGTGTTTCAAGGCGCGACCCCTCATTCGGGGATGAGGTAGAAGAAGAGAGAGTGGGGGGATGAGAAGTGGAATAATGCTACTGGGGGAGTGCTGGGTGAGGGGACAGACATGGGGTGTAGCAGGAGAGGTAGGCTCAAGGGTGAGAACCCCCCCCTGAAATGCATGAACAGGGAGAGGTGCTTTGTTATACTCATTAGCTAAAAAAAGTATCTAATATTGAAATACATTACAAATAGGTAAGCTACCAGGTTGTGATCAAGTTCTATTTATATATTTTGATTTGCACTAGTCAGTAGGACGACCAGGGGAAGTTGATCAATGTATATGTCAGCCCTCTATGGACGATGAAAAGACATAGGACCTGGTATGCCGTGCTCCACTGGACCTTCAATAGGATTCCGTAGAACCTGGTATGTCATGCTCCCCTGGACCTTCAATAGGATTCCATAGAACCTGGTATGCCATGCTCACCTGGATCTTCAATAGGATTCCATAGAACCTGGTATGCCATGCTCTCCTGGACCTGCAATATGATTCCATAGAGCCTGGTATGCCATGCTCCCCTGGACCTTCAATAGGATTCCATAGAACCTGGTATGCCATGCTCTCCTGGACCTGCAATATGATTCCATAGAACCTGGTATGCCATGATCCCCTGGACCTTCAATAGGATTCCATAGAACCTGGTATGGCATGCTCCTGAGGACCCTCAATAGGATTCCTTCCTGGCAGCAAGGCCCTTGTCCGAATGGGAAACACTTGCAAAACAAAGGGCTTTGCTGTGAGTTAGACAGATGCCTGAAGAGAAATACTGCATGCAGTAATTACTCTTACCTCATGTGGTATTTCTGGAAATGCACCGAATTGCACAAAAACCACCAGGTATTTCTGGAAAGCCACATGCATTATTTTTCAATAAAAAAAAAATCATTTCTCCCTAATTTTGAGTGAAAGTGAAAAACAAAGCGGATTCTGGAAAACACAGGTGATGTCCTCATATCACTGGATATCACTGGAATCTTAGACTCATATTAAAGAACAAAACAGGGGGGAGGGGATCTGGGAAACTCTCTACCAGCACTAACACAGCCCATTGACTTGTTCTTGGGTGGATGGCCCCTGGGAGAGTCTCAACCAAGTATTTAGCTCACTGTTCTTTTCACAGAGAAGAAATATCCCCACATATCAGTCTTTGTCCTGCCCAGGGGCAGTCCAGCACCGAAATGCTATGCAATTCTCTGAACAAGAGTACCATAGCAACTCCATACACGTGTTTCAACCTAGTCGGGCATCATCAGTGAGGTGAAGCTGTGTCTCTCTAAGAGCAGTGAGCAAGGGGTCCACGTCTGGAGTCCCCTGGTAACTTAGGGTGTGACCCAAAGTTACTTGATAGCCACCATCAATGTTATTCAATGGGCAAGCTGTGATGCTGGCTGGAATTATCCTGCGGGAGAGGGGGTGCTGACTGTTCAGCCCCTCTTCTGGTTCTCTCATGCTGCTTTGAACCCCTGGCAGCCATTAAGTAGGAACCTAAGCTCCAAAACAAGAACATAAAGGCTGGGCCCATTTGAACCAGCCAAACCCACATGGGCGAACATGTTGGTGCACAATATTTAATGAAATCAAGAAAATCCTGGAGATCAAAGACATTCTGGTCAGTTTTCTCCAATTTCCTAGATAGGAAATTGACACCTCGCCTACAATCACCATGCAATGGGACCGAGTCCACAATAACACTTCACCCTGCCTGATAAGCAGCAGGACCTCTGTTCTGTTTCACCTTAGTATCAAATGCCAGTAACAGAACTCACCAAGAGTCCCCAAACAATCTGCCCATCCATCAACTAACCAACGCATCTTCCAGTCTACTAGCGCTTTGACATAACACACATGGACCCCCTTACCCCCCGACACCGGCACACTATATGCCTGCTTGCACACCTCCGCCACATTAGCCTTGAGCACGCTTTTCAGACCTCGCTGCATGGCAGGCAACATGTCAAACCCTATCACATACCCTTGTCCCCTCCAGATAAACTACTCTCTTGGTCTCCCAGTGCTGGCAGCTCGTAGACCCTGCCCCGGCCCTCACACCCGTGAGTCGCTGCTTCACACCATGAAGAAACACACAAGCACCCTTGACTCGGACACCACCAACCTCCACTCATCAGCACCGTAGCTTTCCAACCTGCCTCTAAATCCACTCCAATAATCACCCCTTCTTTCAATGTAGAACCATGTGCCAGGAGGCAACCCAAAGCGCAGAGGTGTGCTATACAAGACCACTTTACCTACACTACGTTACCTCATAGTAAATGTGCTGATTAGGGTGAGAGCAAGATCAGTTACTTGCAGGCATTGGGGGTAACCACTGCTTCCTGCTTATGAACGCTTTCGTGGGCTCTCTCTAGCTTTCAGAAATTAGCATCTCGAATCCTGCCCTCCTGCCCCCAGAACCTCAACTTACCCATAGATTTATTTTCTCTCTTTGTCATTGCCTTATTTGTCAGTTATTTTCACCCTCTACTTTCTGGGTTTCCTTGTGTGGTCAGCACCGATAGACAATTCCACTTGCACGCGCGTGTCTGTGTGTTTTGAGCAATGAAAAAAAGGAAACACATCACTTTCAGACATCCATCTACTTCGACGTATTCCTCACCGTAGTTGTGGTCTGTAGAGAGAGATAGTGTCGTAGGGTGTGTGGATGCACCAGATATGAGTGGATGGTAGCTGCATCCTAGCGTTAGGTGTGGCGATGAAGATATCAGTAGGATGTGTGCAGTCTGGTGGGTGGACACCCAGATGGGCTCTGGCTGCGTTTGGCATGAGGGGTGCATATGTGAGCAACTAGGCTGGAATGTGCTCGGCTAGATGCTTTTTATCAGGGTGATGAGGTGTTCATGGGGTTGTATTCGTATGTGAACAGCTAGGCCGAATGAGTCAGGGGTATAGCTGTGTTCTAGTTGAATGATGGTGTACTGTAGAGAGTAAGCGCAGTGATGTGATGGTTATCTTTAAAGCGCCCGAGACCAGGCACGTGAAACAAGATGGCAGGGAACCTGGCGAGACACGGGCACAGAGACATGGGGCCCTGCATCTCTGCATTTGTGCTCTGCCGCATGGCCTCTCTGTCTATCTAGTGTCTTCAAGTGCCCTGAAGTGACCAAAAGGCTCCTGGTTGGTTCATTGGAAAACACAGAAAATGAATGACAAAGAAGAAATTGATTAAGGGTCATAAGGTAAGACTTGTCATGGGTAAAGGTTATTTTGGAGTGACATAAGCAATATGTTCTTCCCAGTAATGGAGTTAGATGCAATGGAATGCCTTCTAAAAGGAGGGGAAGGTGCTATGTTATAATATCGTAACAATAGTAAACAATCGCTGCCAGCTGTTGACATCATATGACAAGGAACTACCGTAATTTGCTCTGGCACTCATCATCTGACAGGTGTTGCTATCATATGCCATCAATTGGCATAAAAGATACAAGTACTCACACCCTTTCCAGAGAGTACCATCAAATAGCAGGTAACATACCACGCGGCTGTGGTGAGAAGTAACATGATGCCTTTGCAGTAGTGGCTTAGACAGAGTGTGGCCTGGTGCACTCTCTTTTCCCCAATGCATTTGCCAAAGTGCCACATTACATGCAGGCTGGTCGGGCGGAAAGGAGTGCAGAGAAGGCAGCCTCTGCTGGGCTAATGCGATGTGGGCTGCGATTTCTCCTGCTGTGGCATAGGCACATGAGGAGAGGGGGGACGGCAGAGGGCGCAGCCCTGGACCCTATCAATGGACATCCTCCCACCTCACCCTTTCACAGCGATGAATAGCACAGAGATAGAGCCAGTCACTATGTCACAGCGCCTATACCAACATAAGGTGCCAGCATGCCCAGCGCTCCAGCCCACAGCAAGCACCAGCAGCCCACAGGTGGCCTAGCCTAGCACTGCAATCAGTCATCGACGTCATGATATCAAGACAGGGGATGCCTGGATGCAGCATAGTGGGATGCCACCAGAGATGACAACAAGATAATCAAACAGGAATCTACACAAGGGCAGGCAGGCACACATCACCCCATTCTTAAACCTAGTGCTGTAGGACATGGCACTTGGAGCCACAAAGGGATGTAGCTCAGCACTCAGGGCCACATATGTGGGAGGTGTATGACTCAGAAATGAACAGTGAGAGCAGTATGGGGCAGTCATTGAGCAGTTAGAGCACAAAGGGTAGAGCTGAACATTGAGTGTCACATGCAGTAGAGCTGAGGCAGAAAGAGCCACATCAGCAAAACAGGGTCAACTAGCGGCATTACCATGCGTTTTACAGGGGAAATGTTAGTTTACATTGTTGAGGCAGACATCCTGATTTATTTGGGCACAAGGAGTATGACAATGGGGTTGGCAGGTGCAATGCTGGCAGTGGTTGTAAAGGAGGTCTCATGACTGTTTGGACTCAGGCAGCATGAAAATATGGTCTACAGGGGAAATTATGGTGTATCGTGTTGATACATGACTCATAAGTTTCTTTGGGGATATGCAACATGAAATGCGTTTTACAGTGGAAATTCTGGCATACATTTTGATGCAATGCCTCATGATTTTCTATGGGTATGGACAAAATAAAAAATGTTCTCTTGATGAGCTCTGTGTTTGTTGAAGTATTTCATCATTCTAGTAATTCCACTGCTTTTTACCAAACGTTTCTGAAAATGTTGCTGTTTTGGGGACTATTTCGATCATTTAAAACATGTCTCAAATAGTACCCTCCTCCTACCCCAAACTCCTTAATTCTTTCAGGCTTACATGCTGCATTCACGCTCTCAGGCCATTCAAGAAAAACATTTATGCCCACGATTGCATGAATTCACCAACCTCCAATGTTCAGCTGTTGTGTTGCGTACAATTTTCAGTTAATAATAGACGCAACACGCCAAGGATGTCTCTGCCATTCATGTTTGTGTAGTTGATAAAATTAGTACCATTGATTTGGGTAATAGCAACAATTCATATTAGTGACTATGCCATAAATCATCCAGAACTAGAAAATGCTGCAAGTGGCATAAAGTGCTAGTCATAGCAACTGGCCATATAAAACACCGAAGGCTAAGAAGTGGTGACAGTGTTGCTGCAGGTAGGACTTTAGGGGCAGTAGATAGGAATGGGTGTCCTTATCTTGATTGGCCAACAACAGCTCAGCGAGGATCATAATACCATACCTTAACCCACAGGGATCTAGGTCTGATTCCTGCATTCTTAACATTGCCAGTCACTAATGCCAGTGGGTTAATTCCACCAAGACATTCCTGCTCATCTTGCAATTAAAAAACCTCATGCTTGCTAGATGGCAGTAATATGTTAAGTGCCCAACTCTGCTTTCCTTGCTTTTTCACTCCCACCCCAAACTTTATTTTCCCAATCCCCTTGCCAGAACTCTCCCCACTCTAATTCCCTACCAAACACACGCTTCCTGCTCCCCATCATCCCACCAGCATTTCTGCGCTTGCCATGCGCTGCACACCAATGTCATCTCTGTGGCATGGTGCATGCCAGTGTTTGGCATCCAGCATACAGACCTAATGCAAACTAACGGTGAGTGCTGAACCCCTTCATGAGAAACACAGTGGCTCTTGGTGTGACACTTAATCTCCTAGACGGCTACCTCACAAGTGGCTTTCTGTAAAAAAAGGCAGATTACACATCGGGCTCTCTTGAATGAAATGACAGGATCTAGTGTGCACATCCTGAGATGGCAAGTGAAGGAACCAAGTGCCAGAGTAGCTAAAACCACCCCTGCTGGGTGAAAGAAATGATTACTGCTCTCAGTTGACTATGAGAGCTCAAGTTTCCAGGGGCCTCTCCCGCAGTCTAGTCATTAAGTGATTAGAAGCCAGGTGGCCGGCTGCAGGAAACAGGACGACGATGTCCTTCTACTGACGTTGGAAGCGTGTGTCTGAGGACAATTGTGTTCCCGGGTGACAATTAAGGAGTGCCCGCTGGGTGCAGCTCCCAAGTATTCTAGGCGTATCTTTAATTAATATAAATTAGTGGTGGGTGGAATTCTTTTAACTTTGACTAATAGGTTTCTTTGGGTATATGTCTCTGTCAGTTAAAGTTGGAAGCTTCCTAACATACTTCATGTGCCCAGGCTTATTTACAGCTCCCGTGCGGGAAGGCAGCGATTTCGTAACTCCTCAAGCCTTCTTGAACATGTTGGCGTTTACCTTTCTTTGACAGCTTTGCCGCTCTGGGTTTTGGATTCATTCCCTGTTCTGATGCACTGTGAACCAAGATGGCTGCTACAGTTTCGTCCTCCACGTTTGCGGACTCCATTCATTTCACTCTCCGAGAGGCAGGCCTCCTCTCGTCCCACCTCCATCTGGTGGTTTACTACCATAGCAAAGAATTTAAGGAGCGTCATTGATGAGTAACATTGCCAAAGTGTCCATGGAAATCCATTGTGTAGAGTGTGGCTGATGGTTTTAGTAAGGCAACATTGCTTGCAGACATTCTGGTTCTTGCAGGCATTTCATGTTCCAACAAACATCAAACAAGTGGAAAAGGGACCCAGTCAGGTAACCTTTTGCAGGGCCATCTAAGGTCATCAAATCCTAGGTTACCAGGTATTGGCTGAAGGTCGTCATGGGGAGGTTGACTAGTCATAAAGTATAATTGTGGTACAGTCAAGTATAATAGCCATTCGGATTATTACTTGGTTAATGTGCGTAGCATAGCCAAGTTGGATCTTCTGTTAATGAAGCCAGTTGTTCACATTTCTGTTGATCCACTTAGGGGTATATTCTATTTTCAGGATTGTGGGGAGTTTGTTCCAGAATTTTGGACCTAACACTGCAAGTGATCTCACTCTTTGATTCCATCTTTTCAAACGGAGTGTAGTTAGTTTACTAACCTGTGATGATCACAGCAGTCGTGTAGGTACGGATTTCTTTATGAACGAGTTAAGGCATTTAGGACCAATGCTTCTGAGGATTTGGAGTTATTCTCGTTGAAATGGGGAGCCAGTTGATGTTTTCCATGCCTGCTGAGATATGGTCCCTGGGCTGGAGTCCCAAAATAAGTCTACCTGCTTTATCTTTGGTGAGTTGCAGTTGGATAAATTGGCATTTGTTTATTTATAACCAGAGACTCTGACAACAGTCTAGACAAGAGAGGACAAGGTTTCTGGTCACCAGAATTTCTATTGGCATTTTCAAGTCGGGTACAATTCTCAAAAGGATGCGGGAATGGAAGCCTGATTTTTGAGCTAGCGAGTCTATTTGTGTATTTGTGGTTATAGTGAGTGTTTAGTGTTGAAAATTATACCTATTTTCTTTACCTAGTGTGGCGGGGTGGGTGCCATACCCATGAGAGGTTGCCATTTAAAATGTACTGTTGCCAGGGTTGGAATCCCAAAAAAGAAAATCCTGCAGGCGTTAAGGCAGATGTTATTGGTGATGTCCAATCCTGGATACTCTGCTGGAGTTCAGTTATACGCTGATTGATATCGGGCTCCAGGTTAAAAATCACCGGGTGACTTGATTTCATTTATGAGTGTTCTAGGGTGCATCCTGTCATTTTGTTGTTAATTTTGGTTATGGTTTTTAATCTTTCCTTTTTGTTTATTGCAATAATAACCAGTGTTTTAGTGATTTAATTGTTTGGTTTTTATAGGGAGGGGTTATTCCTGGTATTACTGTCCTTCTGGGGTGGTGTGAAATCTTTTTAAGTACAACATTTCATGGAAAACATATCACATTGCACAATAGAAAAACGAAACTACACTCCCATAATTGCTTAAAAAAAGTTTAAACAAATAGTATCATAAGCAGATAAACACATTGAGACACCTATTTCAGTCCCTTGATATTTTGTTAACGCTCTGTAGTGAGCAAGAGGCATATATCAGATTTTCCTTAAACCTGACCCTGCTGTACTTCCTGCATTAGTTTATAAATTCCCACAATAACCGTTGCACACCACCACTTTTTTCAGCGTACCTAGGCTCTGCACACATCAATCATTGAATGCTGCAAAAATCACCACTTGAACACAATTTGAGTGGAAAGGACTTAGGGCCGTCTTTACCAAACACATCTGGAAGTCCCTTAGCAAAGGTGTCAGCCTTCTTGACCTTAAGGCACTTCAACCGGCTTTAATGTGGCACCCCCCACCCTCCATGTTAACCACTCACTCCATTGTCGAAGATTCAAAAGTAGTTACTTCCCCATTTCGTGGCTGTGCCAGATATTCCTGCTACTCAGCCACACAGGACCTGTATGTGGTCTCTATCACTTATGAAAGAGATACATTTCATGTTATTTTGGTTCACCCTGTTTTTGTGTCAGTTGAACTGTTCCCAATCCCATTGTGCTTGGAGTGGTGGAGTCTCAACCATGACACAACTGATTTGGCCAGCTTGACACTCTCCACTCTGTATGCATTTCACTACTGTATCCTGTATGACCTCTATCTGTTGTGTAACATTTCTTTGTATGCAGATGCATATCACTACTGTATCCTGTATGACCTCTATCTGTTGTGTAACATTTCTTTGTATGCAGATGCATATCACTACTGTATCCTGTATGACCTGTATCTGCTGTGTAACATTTCTTTGTATCCAGATGCATGTCACTACTGTATCCAGTATGACCTCTATCTGCTGTGTAACATTTCTTTGTAGCCAGCTAAGTGTTCTAAGCTATCTATGCCTCAATACCTCTGGGTTTGGGCATGTTATAAATGCAATAAGTAAATTAATAAAATAAAAGAGGTTTTCCCAAATCAAGAGCTTTTGCTGTCAGCACCCTGGGAAATTTTGTGATAGACTCTACATGGGAGGGTACTATGGGCTGATAATTGCAACACAGCCCTCCATAAAGACCATCGCTTCACTCGGGTGTGCTATCATTTGCTAATTTATCCTTCCTTACTAGCCTTCCTGACCCTCAAAGACAGTCTTTATCACAAAAGTAATGGGTCAGAAGACTACAAAAAGGTGCGTTGTTTTCAAGTGAACACCACTCCAGGTGCACATAGCCTCTATTAGCCTCTATTAGCAAGGTGTCCCCATGTGTATGCTACTGTAGCGAGAGGGAGTATCCCAACCAGAATTCTATTTACAACGACCTATTTTCCCTAACTCTGCCTCCTTGCCTCAATCATCCTTCACTTCTACATACTTTAGCAGATCTGTGGTGGCTCGTGACACAATACACTAACAAAACCCTTTCCAGGCAAGATGGTATCTCCAATGATCCATGGAAGCCTATTGCATGCAGGACTATTCTGACATGGACAAAACCAGGACAGAGTGTAGAAGTGCTTTAAGGCTGAAGAGTTCCACCTGTGGCTCTCCAGATGTTTTGGAGTATGGTGCCCGTGGACCACTCACCATTGGCTATACTGTCTAGAGCCGATGGTAGTTGCACAAAACATTTTGAGAGCCGAAGGTTGCAGGTCTCTGCTGTAATACACAGAAGAGGTGTTCCTACCAGTGGTCAATTCAACCATCTATTTATCCATTTCTTTATATGAAGCTTATTCAACACATATTGTCTTCTCATTCAAAAATGTTGGAACTAGTGGCACTTGATAGAATTGCTAGAAATGAGTAATGGGAGGCGATCACTATTTATTCTGACTCCGCGTTTGTCACCTCCACTGTGCATTCAGAGTTATCAAGGTGGAAGAGAAGAGGGTTTAGGAGATCTGACGAGCCCCGTGCCCAGCATGCTGCATTGCTATCCAGATTAATTGAAGCGTTAACTTTCTCCACAAAGGTAGGTTTCGTTCAATGCATTGCGCATGCAAACCGTACTAATCCAATAGCCCTTGGAAACAATGCTGCAAACAAGGCAGCAAAGGAAGCGGCATACTTTCCTTTTATAGATTTCCAGAAAGTGGAAACGGTATCCCAGCTAGTACAGTTGCCAGCCCCATACACTGCAGTCCCAGTGCTTCAGATTATAGAGCTACAAGGAAAAGCCACTACAGAAGAACAGGAGCTCTGGAAAAAGAGAGGCTGTGTCCGCTTGCTCACGGATTTGCTGTGGTGATAGGATTTGCCGAGAAAAGTAGTAATGCACACAGAGCTGTTTCTTTCTGCTTTAGAGCAAATACATTACATTGCATAAATTGCAGCAGAGCTCCAGGAAGAATGGTTTATACCAAACTTCCAGGAACAGGTACGCAGATTCCTAGGGAAGTGTGTAGTTTGCAAAGAATGTAATCCTTGAAACACCATGAGGTCAGTTTGGGGAATCTGGCCTAGGCCCTTGGGGCCCTTCAGGGAGCTCCATGTGGACTTTGTGGATATGATCAGGAGGTGCAACAATTATCAGTACCTCATGGTGGTTGTCAATTGTCCCTGTGGCTTGAGTTTGGTCCCTGTGTACATCCTGATGCTAAGTCAGCAACAAGGTTTCTGGCGAGGGAGGCATTTCCATCATGCAGAATTTGCTAGGTTTTAAAATTCGACAATCAAACCAACTTTCTGAATGCCTTGTTTGCAAAAAACTACTTAACTTCTGGGAATCAAGCACAGGCTGTGCTTTGTATACCACCTGCAGGCCAATGGATTAATTGAGAGACTAAATGGGGTCCTTAAGGACCATATAGCAAAACTATGCAATGAGTTATAAAAGTCAAGGTACTATGGTTTACCCCTAGCACTGCTTTTATTTGAGAAATCAGCCAGGAAAAGACCACCACTTGAGCCTCCATGAGATTGTGATGGGGCATAGGCTGCACACACCTCTTTCACCTACACATACTATATCAGATGCGCACAAGACCGCAGAGGTTCCAGGGGAGAAGTATATGGAGTACCTGAGGGGTTTAATAAATAGTATTAAGATTATATCTTTACAGGTTGTTTCTTCTCACCAACAGACTAGAGGAGAAAACAGCAATGAAACTGGCGATCAACGCAAGCCACAGCTACTCCCGGGAGACTGGGTTTTCGTTTCCATGAGCCACACCATGTTATTTACGCAACTGTGACTGCTGTGAAGGTGGCAGGCAACAAGAATTGGATCCATATAAGTGATACCTGAAGGGATACCTGCACCCCTCCGCCAGCACAGGAGCAGGCACAAAGTTAAGTATGCCCTAGGGATCTGCCGTTCATTCCAGTGAAAAAGGGAGGTGCGAACATAAATCTGGGACTTGAATTTCTCCATTTAAAAAAAGAAGAAATATTCAAATATACAATGTATGTTAAAATGAGTGTTTACATGGTTTTGGCAGTTCACTTTTCTTCATGTTTGAAGATGGCAACAAATGTAAATATAGAAGGTTAAAATTTATCTAGGTTTAAAGAACCTGAGGATGTATTGCTAGTAGTAAAAAGAAGTGTTGATGTTGATTTCCTTCACAATGGGGATGATGAAATAGATCACACAATAGATGCACATGGTTTTGCAGTAGACAATGTATGGTACAGCCATATAAGGAAGGTTGGGAGAGAGAGATCAGTAGAATATTGCTAAATCTGCTCTCTCATCCTCCACACTTCTGGTGTTCCCTGGGTGTTTATCCCCAAAAAAGTAGAGGTAGCAGACACACTATGCCTAGTGCACCTAGCATTGTGCAGGTTCCGAGGGCACATTAAAGGGCAATCAATTACTGCATCGGTTTTGCGGATCGATGAAGAGTGTTCAGTTGCAGATTGCAAAGAGCTGAAAAATGTTGGGGGCACAGAAAGAGCCCAATTGAATTTAGAAGGGGCTATTTCTTCTAAAAATCGATGGGAGCAAGGTGTGGAGAGTTGCAGAGGTGGAGGAATGAGGGGATTCTCAGAAGAAGGGGAGTCAGGAAAAAACCAAGAATGTGGGAATGTGTGGAAAAGTTATTTGCAGCATCTGGCATGGCTCTAAGAGCCAGAAAAACCTGTTAAGATACAAATACCAATTTTTATTTGTGTTTTTTTATCTGTGTTTTAAGGGTGATGGCATGGTACCCATTGGCACAAATGGGAACTGCAGCCGCACACTTCGCATTGCTGATCTGGCTGGAGATACGGCTGCCCTTCTGGACCCCTTTGTCCCTGTGCACCTTGCGTCCCCTTTGTCATTACACATGGACAAATCAATGACTTTGATTGACGACAGGAAGCAGTAACTATTGTAATGAACCAAACTCTCAAACTACCTTTCAGCGGCCTCATCAAAAGCTTTAATGGAAATTCTTGAACAGTACCAGTTGTTTAATCATACTGAAAACATTTGTGCTTCTCTTCTGGCTCCTGTCGTCTAAACCGGGGCAAATGCCAAGTGGCTCCAGGTGACTAGATATGAATTTCTACTGTTTATCTGTCACGACCCTTACCCCGAAGCCCCTCTGGCCTACCCATGGGCCAGGGGGCGCCTTGACCCCAGTCTCCTCTAAATCCCAACCGATGCCTTCTTGGGGCCAGTCCTGGTGCCTTTGGCGCCAGACTCATACTTAATAATGTGTTTGTGCTTGGGAACTACTTTTTGTTACTGTCATTCAATGTGGAAGCACCCACAGAATCAGGCTTCTTGGAACCTGGCTTGCAGAAGGATGGTTTGGGTGTGGCATCTTGGAACTCTTTTAAACCACACCCGATTGGACTGACACGCTTCGCGTTAGTTTGCAATACTGCAACGTGACGCTCACCACGTTCAGCTCCAGCCACGAACCTCGGATAAACAGCATCTGCAGAAACAGAAAGAAGACATTGTTAGAAAAGGTTGCAGCTTACCTGAATTCCATCATTAGTGGTTCTCAGCTTTTCTGACCGGCATCCTGGACCAACGCTCCTTCGGATCGACGGACCTGCAGAAAGAGAAAGACAAGGCTTTAGACATTTTACACGGTTAACGAACACCGCCAAAAGGCTTACCTTCCCACTCGCACTTCATTCCGCAACATCTCTGGAATACTACACTCCGGCGGAGCACTGCGACCTGTGAAGACAAAAGATAACAGGTTAGCAAAGGCAAGGCACCTTAGTGCTGCGTTAAGCGCCAACTCGCCGTGTCTAGGCACTCCAAAAACGCTAATATTTATGAGCGAACCCCAAATCCAATCTTCGCCACGAATTGGACTTCCACGTACCTAAGGAAGAGAAAAAATACATTGTTAATTCCAGAAAGGCATGCTAGGACAGCAAAACATCATAGCAATAAGACCTACCTGAAAGACTCACGTCAGGCCAGCATCAGTGAAGTAACTCGATTGCCATTGCCCACAAAGCACCACGTGCCCCTGCCGAGACAGCAGGACAGAGAACCCGCCAACATCAAGAACAAGGTGAGAGGAAGCCTAGAGGGACCGCAGACATACCGGGTGGTGGGAGGCTGTTAATCCCAGATACCCGGTCCTAAACATTGTTTACCTGTATTTCTGGCAGGATTCTTCCACTGGTCACTACTGGGCATCGCAGGGAGGGATACCTGGACACTGATTGCTGAGTGGCGCCCCCGTGGAACCAGGTGAGCGTAACAGAACGCGAAGCCTCCAAACTAAAATCCATCTGGGCGCCATGGAAACCTCAGAACTAGACCAATTGGCCCATCTGATAAGAGAATTACGTGCCGAGGTTCAATCTGCCCATCAGGAGACTAACGCTCTCCGAAGAGATTTCATTGTGACTAAGGAGCGCACAGAAGACCTTAGCAGACAATACTTGCAATCACAGGCAGGCCAGATACCTCTGGCGGGGGCAATCCAACGATGCAGAACCCTACACAGCCTTCCGCTTCTTCAACTCCGGTGCAAATTACTCTACCAGGAGCAGTTCCTTTAGGCCCACCAGAACGATTTACAGGCGATCCACGGAAATATGCCTCTTTCATGACCCAATGCCACCATCACTTTCTTTGCAGGCCAGGAGCATTTCCAAATTACCAAGCTCAGGTGGCCTTTGTTCTATCATATTTGAGCGGTAGCTCAACAGATTGGTCAGTACCATTAGTGACCCATGATGATCCTATATTACATGACTTTGGGGTATTTCAGAGGGAGATGGAGAAGCTGTTTGCCTGTCACACTCGAGAACAAGCAGTGGACAATGAACTCCTTTCCCTCCGACACGGAAATCAGGATTTGGTAACGTACATCGCAACCTTCAACAGACTGGTCCCTGAAGCTAGGTGGCCTGAAAACAAGAGAACCACGTTGTTTCATCGGGGGTTAAGGGGAGAGTTAAAAGACGTTCTAGCTCAAGTAGTGGACCCCCCTCGAGACTGTTCAGAGTTCATAAACTTAGTTGTGCAATTAGATCATCGGCTGCAAGACCGAAAAGCAGATCGCTCCAAAATGGATCCACGGGCAGTGTATGTTCGGTCAGGAGACAATGTAACTCGTGCACAAGAAAACCCTATGGAGCCCATGCAAGTTGGGGGAGTGCGACCCCCGTTAACCAAACAAAAGCGAGACAAAAGAAGGCAGCAACAACTATGCCTGTACTGTGGAAAATCAGGACACTTTCTGAAGGACTGCCCAGTAAAACCCCCTAGGAAAATCGTCGGGGCACTGAGAAAGATGAGGAAAAAGAACCTAAGTCGGAAAACTACCCAGCTCAACAAACGGAGAGGTCAGTTTGTCGAGTGAGAGAAAGGAGCCACCGACCTCACACTTTGCAATACCAGTGATCCTAATCAACAACCAACGGTCCTCAAGAATGCATGCCATTGATGCTTACATCGACAGTGGGACAGTCGGAAATTATATTGATCAGGATCTGGTTGCAGAGACGGGACTTCCTTTATGTTCCAAGCCGACTATGGATAAGGTGACTGCAGTTGATTGAACTGAAATTGCTTCCGGACCCGTTACCCAATGCACAGCTGAAATAACATTGCTGTGTAAGGATGGGCATAGAGAACTCATTTCGTTTGACATCATCAAAGCGCCTCAATTTCGGCTTAGACTAGGGATGCCATGGTTAGTTGCTCATAATCCATTGATTAACTGGCGAGACAGGAAATTAACCTTCCCCAGTGACTGTTCTCTAACCTGTTATTACCAAGAACAGAAGACAGCGTGCAGTAGTTCAATCAATAATCTGCCTGAGGAATACCACGATTTCCAGGATGTATTCCAGAAGGACCAGGCAAATACCCTGCCACCCCACAGGCCCTATGACTGTCAAATCGACCTTGTCCCTGGTGCCCAAGTCCCCTGTGGGAGAATCTATGCTCTAACTGAACCCAAAAACCTTCACCGGAAGTCCGATTTAGACCAATACCTTGCAAACGGATTCATCCGTCCGTCAAAGTCCCCTGCAGCCAGTCCTTTGTTCTTCGTACCGAAAAAAGAAGGGGCCTTAAGGACCTGTATTGACTACCGCGCATTGAACCAGATCACTGTAAAGAACCGTTGCCCTTTGCCACTCATTCCGGAAATGCTGGACCAGGTTAAAGATGCTCAAATTTACACCAAATTGGACCTGCGGGGAGCATATCACCTGGTTCGGGTCAGAAGCGATGACGAATGGAAAACCGCTTTCCATAATAAATATGGTTTGTTTGAATATCAAGTCATGCCCTTTGGGTTATGCAACGCACCGGCAGCCTTCCAATACTTCATGAATGACGTCCTGAGAGAGCTAATTGATGTCTGTGCCTTAGTGTACATTGATGACATCCTGGTGTACTCAACTTCCAAACAAGACCATGTCAAACATGTCCGTTCAGTCCTCGCCAAACTCCGTGAACATTGTTTATTTGCCAAGATGGAAAAGTGCCATTTTCACGTAACTGAAGTAGAGTTTCTAGGCTTCATTCTTACTCCCGGTGGCATCAAGATGGACCTGCACAAAGTCGACGCCGTTCTGAAATGGCCATCACCAACGTCTGCAAAAGGAGTACAAAGCATGTTAGGCTTTGCGAACTTTTATCGCCGGTTTATACCAGACTTCTCCCAAATCGTACACCCAATCACCACATTACTGTGAAAAAAATAACAAAAAATTTGCCTGGACTGAAGATGCAGAAAAGGCTTTTCAGGAACTAAAAAAAAGGTTCACCTCAGCACCAATACTGCGGCATCCACGTCCAGACCTCCCGTACATCGTGGAAATGGACGCTTCCAGTACAGCAATGGGAGCTGTCCTCTCTCAAAAGGATCCCGAAACTGGCCAGCTACATCCCGTGGCCTTCTGGTTAAAGAAGTTCTCACCCCCAGAAAGAAATTATGCAATAACAGACAAAGAACTCTTGGCAATCAAGTCCACCTTTAAAGCCTGGCAACACTATCTTCTGGGAGCCAGACACACCATTACAGTAATCACAGACCATCGAAACCTGCAATATCTTAAGACAGCCAAAGCCCAATCTTCACACAAGCTGCGATGGGCTTGTTACGCTCACCTGGCTCCTACAGGGGCGTCGATCGGACCCGGACAGCTGCGGCCTCCTCCAACGTGAATCGCAGTGCAGAGATGACAGACTGGACTGGACCACCTAATCTCGTCTGCTTGACCCGTAGAAGTATTCTCCTGCAAGTGGAGAAAGGGATTTCGCCACCCGTGGATTCAAGTAATGGCACCCCACTGTTCTCCCCACTAATCACCTCAGATATTCACTTTCAGTAATCTCACCTTATGTTTTTAAATGATGAGCTCTCCATCCTGCATGGAATGCAGGCGCGTAGATACCAGTTACTTCACTGGTTCGAAGGCGTTGGAAGAGTTCCGGATGAATATTGACTCCGAGGTTCCTGGCGAGAACCCGTAAGTATAAAGTTCAAAGAGTTCAATATGTCTGATGTTCACTCTTGTACCATTCCCTTCTTGTGTTGCAGCTGGCTCCCAGAGAAGATTGTCTGTCGCAGCTGATGGCGTTCAGTTAAGAGTCTGTATTACCCAACACTGTCCGGTAAGATGCGTGTATTTAACTTGTTGTTTTATCTCTCTCCTTACAGGTGCGGCGTAAGAAGTTGCGGGTTGTTAAAGAATAATGCCTCCGGTGGTAAATCAGGTAAGTCTATGGTGGTAAAAAGAGACTGTATTGTTGGCTCTCTCGGCTCACCTTATGTTTCTTTTGTCCCCTAGATGCTGGAGTTCGGCGAAGAAAATGATGGAGGCAGCGCCGGATCGAAAAATGCTGTGAGGACTGGTGAGTATGGTGCGGCGCTGCAGCTGGTGATGCGACTCGTGCAGAAATAATGTCCTTTTCAAGTTCGAAGACGAGATGGATCCGGAATCAGGTAAGGATTGAAATAATGTCTGTGTTCTAACCTTTCCTTCTTCTTTCCTCTTTTGCTAGGAGCTCTGGATTCGAGACGGATGTGGCTGAAGACTGGATGCTGACTGCAGGCACAGTGAGCGTTACGCTGCTGGATGCAGAATAACGCGAAGCATATGCTGCTGTTCGGGCGTGGTTTAAATAGCCTTCAAAGTAGTCCCAGGTAAGAAGTTCCCTCAGAACCACGCCTGAGTAAAAAATAGTCCCTGAAGCAAAGTAGTCCCATTCAGGCCTTACGTTGGCTTGACATCGTTGCAGCATGGTCTGCATGAGGTAAGTAATGTACATGAGCCTGGCGCCTATGGCGCCAGGACTGATTTCCTCTATGAGCCTGGCGCCAATGGCACCAGGACTGTACCCAGACGGCCCCTAGTCAGGGCTGCTGGGCTTTTAGTAAGCACTTGGATGCCTGCTCCCGGGGCTGATGGGCTTGGTCCGGATGCCCGGGGGTAGGCATCATGACAGGGCTCTCTTCTTCGCCGAATATGATTTTGCATAACGTTTCGACCCGGTGTCAAGAATGGAAAGGCTGACGCACTTTCTGGTACTGACACTAATGACTTGGTTTATATGACTCCAGATCCAGTCCCTATCATACCAGTAGACAAGCTCTTAGGCCTTACTACTGCCTTAACCCACACAGAACTGAAAAAAGAAATTCAACAGAGCATGAATCCGGATGCCTACCTTGCGTGGCAAGCGCATGGAGAACAGTATTCCATCCAAGACCAATTACCAGTCTTCAAGAATCACTTATACATACCCACCAAGAACTTACAACAACAGGTTATTTCAAGTTACCATGACTCCCTAATCGAGGGACACCCCGGAATTACCAAAACCTTAGACAAGGTTAAACAGAACTTCTGGTGGCCTACCTGGCGAAGAGATATCATCCAATACATTCAGGGGTCGATTCATGGAGCAAACGTGCAGCGAAAATCCCAGCGCAAGCAGGCGCAAGGTGGCACAAGCGTGAGAAACCCAGCGCACGCGCACGCGTGCAATTCAAGGAAGACGCTGCGCGTGTTTCCCGCTGTTGGTGCACCAAATCCTGCCATGGCGTACGCGGGCACACACGGCGTGCGCTACGCGCATAGCAAAAGCGCACATAGCGTGGCACACACAACCAAAGTGGGCGGAACAGTGGGCGTAACACGCGGAATGGGGAATAACGCGTGAAAAAGAAGGCGTAACTGGGGAAGTACTGCAGGGAACTACACGGAACGCCCACATGCACGCGAACAACCCGTATTCATGGATTCGAATACGGGAAACCCGCGCATGGCAAAAGACGCACACAGGCATCAACGCGTCCGCCACACGAAGGCAGGCGGAAGCGTCCCCGCGCACAGTATAAAAGTGCGCGCAAACAACAAACACGTATATACAGCTACGATGAATGCCCCATTTGTCGCAGCACTGATCATGGGACACCGCAGGAGGAGGAGAATAGCCAGGGCACGCATTTTCGCTCCACGGACAAGCCTTTTTGGGATGCCTGACGACCAGGTCTACGGCAGGTATAGGTTTCCACCCCATATCATCCTAGACCTGGTCAGGGAGTGGGAAGATGACCTTACATCCCCCACCCTTTGCTCCCAAGCATTGAGCCCCTTGGAGAAGGTGTTCAATGTCCTGCATTTTTTGGCCACTGGGTCATTTCAGCGGACTACTGCCATAGTGGGGGGGTCTCACAGGCCACACAGTCACGCTGCCTACACCAGGTACTGGCAATCATGACAGCGCGCCCCTCAGTCCGCAGGCACATATACATGCCCAGAACACCCGCAGAAAGGCAGGCCGTTGTCCTGGATTTTTTCAGGGTGGCACACTTCCCCAAAGTGCTCGGTGCCATAGATTGCACCCATGTGGCCCTACATCCACCTAGGGCCACTGAGCACATCTACTGAAACCGCAAGCACTGGCATTCCATCAATGTACAGGTGGTATGCGATGCAAAGGGAATCATCACCTCTGTCTATGCAAACTACCCTGGCTCCACCCATGACAGTTTCATATACAGAATGTCCGCCTTGAGCCAGGCCCTGGAAGCTGGGCAGCATGGCGACACATGGCTCCTAGGTGAGTACAAATGCCCTTGCACATGCATGCATGTCACACACACACACACAAATACACAAACCCCAATAATCACAACCATTTACACCTCCCCAGGGGACAGTTCCTACCCTCTGAGCAACCACATGATGACGCCAATCCGGAACCCCACCACACCACCCCAGGTAAGATACAACGCCGCCCATATTGCAACCAGGGCCATAGTGGAGCGCACATTCGGAGTGCTCAAGTCACGTTTCCGCTCCCTTGACCGCTCTGGTGGGCAGCTACTCTATGCACCCCCAGTAGTGTGCAGGATCATTGTGGCAGCATGTGTCCTGCACAATGTTGCAACACGGCAGGGCGTACCGGTGGACATGGTGGTACCCCCACATCCCCAACCACAGGCACAGGCGCTGCCCATGGGAGGGGACAGGGCATGTGGCGAGGAAGCCCGGACCCAGCTTGTGGCCACATTTTTCACCTAAACTCCCACCCCTGCGGAGTGCACACAGGCCTGGCACATACCAGGTGACAATCGATGATGACAACGAGACAGTTAACTGTCACAACCCTACCACCCTGAGATAGTTGCCATGGAAGTGCCACATTGTCTGCATCCCTAGCTACTTAAACACAAGCTATCCTGTGTGACCAAAAGGCACACATATGACATGACATGATATGGCATTTGTAACGTGCCTATACCCAAGTATTTCAAGGTGCGATGAGGCAGGGAGGGGGGAACAAGGGAAGACAGACAACGATACTACTATGCCAGGTGTCATTTAGATTGTGCAAGTGCAGGGGTAGGGGGAAGGGAAAAGTGCAAGGGGAAGGGGAGGGGGGGTGTGCAGTACAGGGTAAGTAGACTAAAAAACAAATAAATAGGCCAGCTGGTGGCAACTGCAAAGGTAAGTGCAGACAAGTGCTGGGAAGGGGGGGCTGTAGGGATAGAGAGACAGTCCCGCAGTGCAGGGGTTGCCAGGGAGGCAGTGCAAGTGGAGAGTGGCTGGGCCAGGGACCGAGGTCGGCGAGAGTGGCCCAGTTGCAGATCCAGTGCAGTTCCAGTGAAGAATTTTGCAAGGGAGAGGCAGAGAGAAAGCAGAAGTAAAGAGGAAGGTCTTGAGGTGCTTCCGGAACCGGAGATGGTTCTCCTCAAGTTCCAGTGAGGCAGGAAGGCTGTTCCAGAGGGAGGCCCCTGCGGCGGAGAGAGATCTACCCCCAGCTAGTTGCTTTGAGAAGCGGATGACCCTGACATGCAAGGTGTGAATCACACACCTGCAAAACAGGCCATGGCCATCACTGTTATGTCACTCAAACCCTCCCAAACCACAACATGACATGGCAAGCAATAACCATACACCAACACAGTACCAATAAGGTACACATTGCCATGTCAAAAATGTACAGTGGCATCAGACAATGATGCCTGACATGGAATCAGATGAAATGACTGACCAACAACCTCCCACCCAAAATAAGTCATTTCCAAATGCATTACAAAAGTTGTAGACGTAACATAACAATGAATGCCTTTCTACATGCACATTGTGCATTGCAAAATCAACACTGCAGCTTCTGTGTGCTGTGTCCAACTCCTGCAACACACTGCTCAGCGCACAGCACAGTGAACAGCCATTGTGTGTGATACACACCCTGAGCATCACATCTAAGCGACAGACCACATCAAAAAGCAAATTAGGCATGTACAGGATCCATAATTGGTCACAGAACATGTGCTGCAGGGACACAGTGGGCACCAGAAGGCAAACAGAGTGTACACGTGGATATGCAAGGGTGGTTGTACATGTAGTGCATCATAGTGCAAGTGTGTGGGTCAGTAAGGACATGCACTCAACATATGCATGTGCAATCAAGTGACCATCAGTGTCCTCTACACATCACATGTGAACATTCACCATGTGTACACCCCAGCATATCAAACCACAACTATCCCCTCACACCTGAAAGGTAAACACAACACATGAACAGGCATTGATCATCAGAACACAACATGTACATAGGATACCACCATTACAATGTCAGGGTTCCCATCACACTGCAGGGCAAGGCAACTATCAACAACAAACCCCCCCTCCCTCACAAATGACCATGACCCACTCAACAACTGCACCTGGGTCATGGAGCCTTCAACCCTCAATTTCACCTGGCCACAGGATCACCCTTCCCCTTCCTCAGCATCACCCACCTTGTGTGCAAAAAGGTGCCTGCACCCTCAGAGTCCACCCTCATTTGCAAAATCACAAAATCCAAGCCAGAAAAACGAACCAGAACACCCTCCAGTAGAGGACTTGACGTAGCAGTACCTCACAAAGGCCAAGTACTACCACAATGATGTATCAACCAAGGTAGCACAGTAAAACAATGTCACAACAGGATGTGAACCATGTGTGGTACATAACATAGAATGATGCGCCATGAACGGATGTCTACTGTCACAGGTCCCGTGTACAGGCGCAGGAGTGTCACGAAACAACCACCCCCACCGTGTCCCGGGTGCCTACAAGGTCAAACGCACACAGGCCTCTGAGACCCTGGTGGGGAAGGAGGGTCAGGGATATGCAGTCGGGACAGGTGTTGGAACACTCGATAACTGGAATGAGTGGCAGGAGAGGGGAGGAGGAATGACACATGAAAGTAGGGAATGCATGAAAATGTACTACCTGCATGAACACATACACAATCCGAACAAACTTGGACATCATTGTCATGGCCTTCTGTAGTCCAGGCTTAGGAGTGTCACGAACCACCCACCCCCTCTAGGATTTTGGCACCTGCAAGTTTGGGGCTTACACAGGCATCCGCAACCCCAGCGGGGAAAGAGGGTTAGGGAACGTTGCTTGGATAGGTATGGGAAGCAGGAACACCGGGTAGAGGGTACAGGGTTTAAAATTGGATAGGACTCCGGGTGATTAGGGGAAAACAAACATACCAAATTGAATTACACATTCATCCATGCATTAGTGTACCACCCAGCAAGCCTATGCAGAGCAGTTTGAAAGAAAAACAACAAGACACTTAGCTCTGGTTTTGAGTGCTGGCCTCCTGCCAGCGCACTCTCAGGTCCGGTTACAGGAGCACTGCAATGCTGCAAAGAGAGCCACAGTTAATAATCTGTATGTGCCCATTACACAAAAACACACCACCAAACATGCCTCATAGCAACAAACTACTCTACAAACAGACAATCTGGTGTAGATGCTTCGTACCCATATATAACATTACCCCTGTGATGGGTCATACACAGTCAATGCAGTAAGTCAGCCGCCGGTGGGTGCGTGGCAAATGGAACACCAATGTGTCACAATTCACACAACATGCAATGTTCCCTGGGTAAGCAGACAGACCCATATAGCAAGGCATGACTTCAGAACAAGTCATGTTCCACCATGACCGAAACAAAGTTGGCAGTGCATGTATCAAAATGTACATGGAAATGAAATGCACTGCACCCGAGTATGTCCCTTGCTGTATGTCCCTGCGCGCTGCCCCTTTCCATGTCTCGGAAGGCTACATGGTTGATACAAGTGCCTCAATGGACCTTGGTGTACCGGAGGGTACCTGCCCCTGCAGGTGTCCCAGACAACCTTACAATCAACAGCCATCAGTCCACCAACACATCTGAGCTGCATTGTGTGCTTCAACACCAATATTCGTCCAAGCTCACCCTCAGTGCTGTGACTAAGCCTCCATGTGCAACTCGCCTGGTGCAAGCTTTGCTGTGTTGTGGCCCCCCCTGTGCTGCTCACCTTGCCTGGAGTTCCTTGGAACACGTCAGCAGTTCTAGGATGTAGGTCTGCAATCCCTGTGCCTCTGCTTGTGCACACATGTGCATGTCGGCACCAACAAACGTGTCCAGAATTCAGACGTCCAATGGGCCATGTCTGCTGGCAAAGGTGCTCTGGAGGCTCATCCCCCTGCAGAAAGGGCATGAAACACATGATTAATGCTTTAAAGTCATCTGTGTGTGTCTCTTCAGGCATCTCATTACTGGACCATGTCAGAGACTTACATCAGAAATCACACCATCAGTCCGTCTTTCACATCCAAAGTGTGGAACACACTATCTACGGCATGAATTGCAAAAAGCACGTGTACAGTAAGAAACATACTACACAATGCATAGCAATGAATGTACACATTAATCATGAAACACCCCATCTGGCAAAAGCTGAACAGTGGACAATAACACCGCAATCATCCCCACTAGGGGTGTCAACACAGGTCACACAGCACCAGACATGCCACAGATATGACAGTCCAAAGCCCTTGTGTAATAGGTTGTCACACCGAACCATCCTTGCGAGCCCATGGATAAGGGAGGCAGGAGTGGCATATGTGAGTCAAGGACCCCAAGCAGCAAACACATACACAAGACAAGCCTGAAGGGCCCAGCTGGAACAGACAGTGGATGCCTTCAAAAGCCACAAAGCACCGCACCGTCACATGAGAGCACAATAGACAAGCAATTTTAAACTATATTAACTAATTACACTAACTATGAAACACCTACATTTCCTAATTAAACTAACTATCAAACAGAAACTTAACTAACTAAACTAAAAGAAAAATCAAAAATGGCCACATACGACCCGGGGGGGAGGGGAGGCACCCAGGAGAGGGGAGGTACAGGGTGCTGCTCAACACCCACATGCGATGATGCTGAGCCAAAAAAAAGCCTCCATGGGCTCAACGCCTGCACAGCCCGACCTATGTGGGGGTATAGATGGTCGTCCAAGTCTGGCTCATCCTGGAAAGGAGGACGTGGCACAGTAGCCTGGCCACGCCTAGCCGCAGCTTGACCCTCGTCGGCAGCAAGTCTGCCGGACGGGTGAGCCTGGTTCTGTGTGGCGATGTGACGTAGGTCTGCATGCAGAACCTCACGTGATACACGTGCTTCCTCTTGCAAGGTAGCACGTGTAACACGGAGTTCCTCCTGCAAGGCCTGGCTGGACAACCGCTGCACCTCCCGGCAAGCCTGTAGCTCAGCCGAGAGGTACGCTCAAGCTGTGCAAACCTCTCCTCTGCCCGCTGCCTCTGGGACATCATAAGGACACCCAGAGTGGATTTGAGGGAAGCATACTCCTCCATCAGGGCATCCATGTGCGCCTCTGCGTGATCAGCAATTGCTTGACGCAGAGACGACATTTCAGCCTGGCGTGCCCTGTCTGAGGCCGCCATGCCCAGCCTGAGCGAGCGGGCCATGGACCGTGCCGCCTGCTGCTGGAGAAGCACCTGCCTAGCAGGGGGAGCACAGATCGGGCCACACGATCCATGCTCTTAGCGATGTTCTCCATTGCTGCCCCCTGCCATTCTGAATTGGCAGTCATGTCTTGCTCCCACTCAGTATACTGGGTTGCGCGTGGCGACCGCGTTGCCGGGCTTGACCCGTGCGGGACCCAAGGACCGGGGTCCTCGCTGTGTTGGCACCGCCTGCGGCTGCACGACTACATGCCCCCGTCGACGTGATGTCCCAGGCACATCAGTGACTGGTGTTGAGGGTGACCCTGCGTCCCGATCCACCACGGGCGGAGGAACCAAGACTGTCTGATCCCTCAGTGCAGGTGTCGCAGACAGAGGAGTGTCCACATCAGAATCACTCACCCCTGACACATGGACTTGATGCTCATCCAACTTAACATGGACGTCAGAGTCGTCACCAAGGCTGGACTCATAGGCAGCCAGAGACAAGATGGACTGTAGCACTTGGGGGTTTTCATGCCTACCACCCCACGACCCCCACTTGTGCCGGGTGGATGTAGTGCTAACAACTCTGTGTCTGGCATGACAACACCATCCTCCACCTCCATTGCATCATCACCTGAAAAATAGAGAGAAAAAAGGTCACTACACATGTCAGAAGCACACAACACACACACCGACAACAAACGCATCAGGCAGACATGTGACACACAACATATAACCTGGCATGCATGCTGGGTCAACTTTGAATTGCTTCTGTGATCAGTCCTGTTGAAAGGTGTCAGTTTCCATGGAAGAGGGTCTATGCAGTGCAGAAAATGTGTACGCCACTCACTACCTACATGTACAAGGACTCCATGGTGTGTGCCAGGAAATGTGAAGGCAGTGCAAGGTCAAATTTAGGCATCACGTGCATTGTGCATTCAATGTGTACCATATCTAGAAGCCAAGCACCCCTCCACCCCAGTACAAAAGCAGGGATGCCTAGCATGGTATCAAAAGGCTGACCATACACCTGTGTATTGATAGGCAGTGTTGTCTGGCATCAACAGCTTAATGTGATTCAAGTGACAACACTGCAAATGATGATGGGACAGTAAGCAGGACACATGATGAAAACTCTGGAGGCCGCTCACGTGTGAAGAAGACACAAAAACAGTTGGACAGAGTCATTGGCCATTGAACAGGCTGAGGCCTGTGAGCCACACAGATTGTCAGACCCTAAACATGTGTGCAACGCAGTACTGAGCCACAGTTGACATGGGAAGGCTGATGAGATGCCATGCAATGTATGTCACCCAGGACTTGTATTACAGTGATCATCCAGTCAAGGACACATAGGGGCATGCATGCAATGCACATGGAGCATGAATGGGCACTCATGTCCCTGCGGGACATCTGAACTATGCCCAGTACGAGTGAGATACCCTGCATCAAGTACTAAGGCTGTACCACACGGCATATGTCTGGCAGATTGTACGCTGGAAGTTAGCATCTACACAGGATGCATGAACAGGAAAGTATTCATTGACAAGATTGAAGCAGACCAGTGCAAAGGTGGAACTGGGGTGCACAGTGGCGGAGGAGGGGCAAGGGAGCATGCCTACATGGAGTCCCTGCATGCAGGCAGAGGAGACATGCAAGTCAGTCATGCAATGACATTGTGCCTGGGCTGAGAGGAAGGTCACCTCACGCCACATGCAGAAGGGCCAGTGAGCTGGAACATGGACCGGAGGGGCATACTTGTAACCAGCATGTCAGTAGGGTGCAATAGTGGTGATGCGAACAGTCCCCATCTGCTCCAAATGTCCACCATCCAGAAGAGCAGACATGCATCACGGAAGCATTGCATTACTTACACATCAGAACCATGTACAAGTCACATGTAGTGGCAATCATTCACAACACATCCCACAAGTAAAACACACAGGTCCTCAACAAACATGCATCAACACTCACTGGACTGGGCATCAAAGTCCAGCATCTCTCCCACTCCTTCGACCAATTCAAGTGGTATGAACTCCGCAACAAGTGCCTCATGCGGAGTGAGCTCTTCCTCCTCTGGTGCAGGCCCACCGCCAGTCACCAGAGTCAAGTTGTAATTAGAGGCACGCTTAGCCTTAGTGCTGCATTTGATGTAATTCCAACGCTTTTTGCACTCTTGCGCTGTGCGCACCTCATGGCCGAATGAACTGACATGTTCCGCAACATGCTTCCAGTGGGTGTCACGTTGGGCAGCCGTAGTCTGACTATTGGCACCCACTAGCATGTTTCGGCTGTGGCCCCGCATGTAGCCCATGAGGAAGTCCAGTTCCTGCTTGCAGAAAGGCTTCTTCCTCAACGTGCAGGAGGTCGTGGCTGTGTGTTGGGTCCCAGCCTGTGCTGCAGGTGCAACCTTCCTCCTCTGTGGCGCAGACCCTGGCTGGCTAATGCCGCCCTGACCAGTATGGCCAGTGGGTTCGGTGGATTGAGCCAAGGGAGTGGCAGGTGGAGGGACGACCAAAGGCCTGACTTGTGTCAGTGGCATTTGGGTGCCCTCTAATGGACCATGCGCAGCAACATCAGCTGTGGCAGGGTCATTGAGCGCAACGGTCCTGGTTGGCAGACTCACAACCGGGGTGTTGTTGGGTGCATCTGCCCCTGCACTTGCCAACACCCGGCTGTTCGGGGCAGCAGATGACATAACTGCCCCAGGGACACATGTCTTGGTCTGAGCAGCCCGGCCTGCCCCTATGGTTTCCCTCCTGGCCTGTTGGAAATCTACCAAGGGCTCCTCAAGTGCCAACACAGCCTGCACTGGCAGACCCTGAGCCTGGGTGGCAGTGTCCACAGCTGCACCTGCTGCTACCACTGCCCTTGGGCCCGTGGCAGTCGATGGAAAGGACTGCCGGGTCACACGGGCACCAGTGCCAGATGCAGAAGCTGCATCCTCCGGAACCACAGGGGGTGGTGGCATGACTGCACCGACACATGACACAACATTGTGCTCAAGTGGCGCACCCCTGCCTCTTCCCCCTCTGTGGCCACCTTGGACACCCTGGAGTCCCCCTACTCTCTGGTCACCACGGCCACGTCCCTGACCATGCCCGCCATGAGGAGTACGCCCAGCTGAGGCGCCCCTCACCTTTGGTGTCCTCCCAACCATGGCACAGATGTTGTAGTGCCGGCAGAGATGGAGTAGTGCCAATGGGAGGTGTACACCACAATTGACCTGGGCAATTGGGATGAAGGGTGTGGGAAGCAAGATGTTAACAGCCCCCCTGCACCTGCAAGGCTGTATATGACCCCGGTGATGTAGTGACGGGTCACGCAACGCTCAGGCACCCCAAAACTGCAGTAAAACCGTGCACGCAACCCTGCAGCCTATGTGCGTGGATTCATCCTCCCGCAGTACGCGGTGGCACCCAGTAACACGAATAACGCGTACGCGTGGGACACGCAGGCTACTATGACATCGGAAATGGGTGCGATACACAGGGGCACCCGCAGTGGGAAAAATAGCGTGTGCGACTCACCGTCTGACTAGCGCGATGCAGAAAAACACGCATAGCCAATACCCCCGCCAAAAGAAGAGATACGTCCTTGATAGCTGTGAAGTTGTGATGGCGCGCGAAACAACAGGAAGCAGCAACACACGTCAGTCTCCACGAAAGGCACGTACAGCGAACTGCTGGCCCCGCTCACCTTTAACCCGTGCTGAGGGAAACACTTGCGCGCGTCACGTCACTTACACGCATGGGACCTTTCCACGGATTACACGCGGACGTGCAGTTTTTCACACGCGCTGAAACGCCCATGCACGCCTGCGCGTGTCACGTCACAGAGGCGCTTGCGCTTGAAGGGCCTTCTGTCCAATGAAATTGCGTATGCGTGCAGACGCGCTTACGCGCTAAGGGCATTTCCTCGAATTACACGCTGACGTGCAGAATTTTCACGTGCCAAATCACTCTGTATCAAGCTGGCCACATGTAAGCACACGGAAGACCACGCTCCTGCCCAGAAGGCCGAATTACTGCCCCCAGAGCCCCGAGCACGCTCCCACCTGCCATCTGCTGCTGCCTGACTGCCTGCTGCCCACGTGCCCTACCATTTGCTGCCTGCACATCAGCCAGGGGTGCTGTTGCTGTGACCACCCCTGCTGGAACCGAAGACTCCCGACTGGGATTCCATCGCTCCACAGCCCAGCCCCAGGACCCAGTTGCCCACCCACTCCTAGCTCTGGGGTTGTCATGTCGGGCACTGCAACATCTGGCACCACTGACAACCCCCGGCCAGAGAGGCAGAGGGGCACCAGCTTCACTGCCACCGAAGTTGGTGTCCTGGTGGAGCAAGTCCTGGGGCAGTATGATGCCCTCTTTGGAAGTTCCCGCGCCGACAAGGAAGGACGGACTCGGATCTGGACGGACATCGTGCTGCCATCAACGCGGAGGGGGTGGCAGTCCGCGACTTCCAACATGTCAAGAAGCGCTGGGAGGACTTCAGGTCCAAGACCCTCAACAAGGCCCGGCGCCTCTTGAAGGCAGCGGATGCTAAGGGGCGCCTGGGCCACTTGTCGGAAGATCAGATGAGGGTCCTGGAACGCATATCCCCAGCGCTCCACGTCTAGGTCCTTGAGAGGCAGACCCGTCTGGAGTCGAGCAGTAAGTGTACATGCATCATGATTGTAAACTGTGCGTGTGGTGATGTGCCAGTAGTGTGCAGGTTGCCCATCTGTTTGTATGGGGCTGAGTATGGGTGAGGGTGTACATGGCCGTGAGGCTAACACATGTGGGGGCTGTCATGTGTGAGACATGGATGGTGCTTGTGTGTGTAGGCTTGCATGCCAAATGCAGTTGTGTGGGCACACATGTTTGGATGAATGTGTATGTAAGTAGGCATGTTTGCGATGTCACGCATGTATGTTGTTTTCAGCTGCATGTATCAGCACTGTGTACATGTGCATGTGTGTGTATTTGACAAGGGTGCAACAGTGATGCAACATGGATGCATGTGACAGCGGGATGTGGAAGCCTGATTGGCAGATGAGACATGGTGCCCATCTGAACACTGCAACAGTTGGCAGAGGTGTACACATGCATGCAAGTGTGGTGGTGTGCGTGCATGTGTAGTGCACTCCCTGTGTTGCATGTGATGTCTGGCTCACCTTTGCCTGCTCATGCTGTTGTATGTGTATGGATGGTGCTGGCAGTTGCGATATGGCTGTGTTATGGCTCATGTGTGCAAGTTGAAATGACATGTGTGTTGGGGATTGTGATGGCATGTCTGAGGTTTGCCAATGCTACTCATGTACAACTGTCATGTGTGTATGTGTCCATTGTACAGTGCCCTGATGCCTGTGTTTTATTTCTCCCTGTCTGCAGCGTCAACTGATGAAGAGGGCGGAGAATGTGCTGTGGAGCACAGCGGCGGGGATCGCACCGCCAGCCAGAGACGCAAGGCCCGGCTCCCCTCCCAGGTTGTGATCTTGTCAGGGAGTGAGGAGTCCTGTGCCGTGTTGGTGGGGGGTTTGGTGGAGGAGGAGGCCGTGCAAGCAACAGAGACGGTGGGGATTCCACTGGTGCTAGTGGTGCAGTGCAGGACCAGGGACAGGAGGCAGCACAGGCCACCGCGGAGGTGCCTGTGTGCAATCCTGTCCCTGATCCTGTCACTGCATCATCTTGCACCAGCAGGGATACCTACGTCCAGACCCGTTTTCAGGCAGGGGATGAGCTCATGACAACTGGCCTTCCTCTGCCTGCAGACGTGGCTATCCGGGTCCGGGTTGAGCCTGCCTGACTGGTGTGGCGTTGCGTCAACGGGCCATGTGGGGTGACCTGCAGTCTTTTCATGAGGAGACTGCACGTCATCTCGAATGGCTCGTTGACCGCGTCGGCCTCCTGTGACAGGTCACCCAGGCCGGATTCCTCCGTTTCATGGGGCTTGCTACGACCCCCTCCTCAACTGAACCCCCTATGCACCAGTCGTCCTCCGTGCCATCTTCCCACCCATTAGTCACCTGGGTGCCCTGTGGAGCTGCCTCTGACGGTGCGGCCAGGCTGGTGGAGGAGGCATCCCTGCCACAGTCGGGAGTCGGACGTCCAGCAGGGGTGGCCACAGCAACGACTGCACCCCAGCCAGCGGAGGATGTGCAGGCAGCAGGAGGCAGTGCACGGGCAGAGGCACAGCAGCAGCAGCAACGTAGTGGGAGCCATGATGGCTCGGGGCCTTCGACATCAGAGGGGCAGGCATCGGCCTGAGGGCAGGAAGACCCAGGACGGGAAGTGTCTTCCGTGTGGCAGCGGTTGGGCCACGCCATAGATGCGGAGCGCAGCGGGCGGAAGAGGCACGGCTCACGATGGTCAGGGCGAAGAACTCCATGCGGAGGGCCCTGAGGCGGGCCGAGTGCCTCGAGGCAATCCACAGGGGGTTGGAGGTGGACACGTTGACGGCCCTGGGGACCCTCGGGGCCATGGAGGAGGACCGCCTCCGGGACATTGAGCAGGAGTTCGATGATGCCCTGGCCCGGGACATCCAAAAGTGAGCCGTCAGACTAGCCCGATGCCCTTGTAAATAGTTCTGTTGTTAGTGTTAGGTTTCCTTTGGTTTTGCATTTTTTTTGGACCTTTTGGACAATGGGCCACATTTTTGTATATAGTTTTTTTTTATTAGGTAGTGTTATTAGATAGGTTTCATTTCTTCTGTTGGGATCATGGACCCTGGATTGTTTATCTGTATATAGTTGACTGTTGGATTTTCATTTTTTTTTATGATTTACCCATGGAGCAATGGTTTTCGATTTTAACTTGCATGCATGTGTGCTGGGGGTGGGGGTGCAGGGGGACATGAGTTGGACATGAGTGGGGGCCTGCTGGCAGGTGCCCCACGGCGCTGGGGGGTGGGGGTGCTGGGGGACATGAGTTGTACATGAGTGGGGGCCTGCTGGCAGGTGCCCCACAGTGCTGGGGGGTGGGGGTGCAGGGGTACATGAGTGGGGGCCTGCTGGCAGGTGCCCCAAAGTGCTGGGGGGTGGGGGTGCAGGGGGACATGAGTTGGGGGCCTGGTGGAGGGTGCCCCACAGTGCTGGGGAGTGGGGGTGCAGGGGGACATGAGTGGGGGCTTGGTGGAGGGTGCCCCTGGATGCTGGGGGTGCAGGGGGACATGAGTGGGGGCCTGGTGGAGGGTGCGCCCCACAGTGCTGGGGAGGTGAGGGTGTTGGGAGACATGAGTGGGGGCTTTGTGGAGGGTGCCCCACAGTGCTGGGGGGTGGGGGTGCAGGGGGACATTAGTTGGACATGAGTGGGGGCCTGCTGGCAGGTGCCCCACAGTGCTGGGGGGTGGGGGTGCAGGGGGACATGAGTGGGGGCTTGGTAGAGGGTGCCCCTGGATGCTGGGGGGTGGGGGTGCAGGGAGACATGAGTGGGGGCTTGGTGGAGGGTGCCCCTGGATGCTGGGGGGTGGGGTGCAGGGGGACATGAGTGGGGGCCTGGTGGAGGGTGCCCCACAGTGCTGGGGGGTGGGGGTGCAGGGGGACATGAGTGGGCGCTTGGTGGAGGGTGCCCCTGGATGCTGGGGGGTGGGGGTGCAGGGGGACATGAGTGGGGGCCTGGTGGTGGGTACCTTGCACTGCTGGGGGGTGGGGGTGCAGGGGGACATGAGTTGGGGGCCTGGTGGAGGGTGCCCTGCACTGCTGGGGGGTGGGGGTGCAGGGGGACATGAGTTGGACATGAGTGGGTGCCTGCTGGCAGGTGCCCCACAGTGCTGGGGTGTGGGGGTGCTGGGAGACATGAGTGGGGGCCTGGTGGAGGGTGCCCCACAGTGCTGGGGGGTGGGGGTGCAGGGGGACATGCGTTGGACATGAGTGGGGGCCTGCTGGAAGGTGCCCCACAGTGCTGGGGGGTGGGGGTGCAGGGGGACATGAGTGGGGGCTTGGTGGAGGGTGCCCCTGGATGCTGGAGGGTGGGGGTGCAGGAGGACATGAGTGGGGGCTTGGTGGAGGGTGCCCCTAGATGCTGGGGGGTGGGAGTGCAGGGGGACATGAGTGGGGGCCTGGTGGAGGGTGCCCCACAGTGCTGGGGGGTAGGGGTGCAGGGGGACATGAGTAGGGGCTTGGTGGAGGGTGCCCCTGGATGCTGGGGGGTGGGGGTGCAGGGGGACATGTGTGGGGGCCTGGTGGAGGGTGCCCTGCACTGCTGGGGGTTGGGGTGCAGTGGGACATGAGTTGGGGGACTGGTGGAGGGTGCCCCACAGTGCTGGGGGGTGGGGGTGCAGGGGGACATGAGTTGGGCATGAGTTTGGGCCTGCTGGCAGGTACCCCACAGTGCTGGGGGTGGGGGTGCAGGTGGGCATGAGTGGGGGCTTGGTGGAGGGTGCCCCTGGATGCTGGGGGGCGGGGGTGCTGGGGGACATGAGTGGGGGCCTAAGTGGAGGGTGCCCCACAGTGCTGGGGTGTGGGGGTGCAGGGGGACATGAGTGGGGACTTGGTGGAGGGTGCCCCTGGATGCCTGGGGGTGGGGGTGCTGGGAGACATGAGTGGGGGCCTGGTGGAGGGTGCCCTGCACTGCTGGGGGTGGGGGCGCAGGGGGACATGAGTTGGACATGAGTGGGGGCCTGCTGGCAGGTGCCCCACAGTGCTGGGGGGTGGGGGTGCTGGGAGACATGAGTGGGGGCCTGGTGGAGGGTGCCCCACAGTTCTGGTGGGTGGGGGTGCAGGGGGACATGTGTTGGGGGCCTGGTGGAGGGTGCTCTCCACTGCTGGGGGGTGGGGGTGCTGGGGGACATGAGTGGTGGTGCCGGGTAGTCCCCCGTGCTGTGGGCTGCCTGCAGGGGCCGTGGAGGTTGTAGAGCGAACACAGCTGTGAGGACCCACACGGCCAATTCACGTGTAGTACTCCACGGAACCCCTGAAATACACGTACCCTGCTGATATCGCGTGTGAAACTTCCTGCGCACCCCGAAATACACGTACACAGGACATTTGCGTGTGGAACTTCCCGCGCACCCCTGATATACACGTACCCTGATGGAATCGCGTGTGGAACTTTCCGTGCACCCCTGAAATACACGTACCCTGCTGAATTCACGTGTGTAACTTCCCGCGCACCCCGAAATACACGTACCCAGGACATTCGCGTGTGGAACTTCCAGCGCACCCCGAAATACACGTACCCAGGACATTCGCGTGTGGAACTTTCAGCGCACCCCTGAAATACATGTACCCTGCTGAATTCGTGTGTGAAACTTCCCGCGCACCCCAGTAATACACGTACCACGCTCGCACAGGGCAATCGCGTGTGAAACTTCCAGCGCACCCCAGTAATAGACGTACCCAGCTAAATCACGTGAGGAACTTCACGCGCACCCCAGTGATACACGTACCCCGCTTGCCGTGCTGGTACAGGGTTAGCGCAGCCCTTTGCGCTGGATTGGGGATTTTGATGGCTTTTCCCTGCGCAAGGGGCATTCTTGGGGGCGTAACTGGCGCTGCTGCAGGGTCGCTGCGCCACTGTGCGCCACGGCTGGTTTTGGTGGCTGGAATACATGAATTTGCTGTGCGCGGAAATGTATTTTAGCGCACGCGGCTGGCGCAGGGATTCGCACGCGCATACTGTGCGCCAGCCGCGTGCGCCACTTGTGCGCTGAATTCTATGAATTACCCCCTCAGTCTTGTGGAGTCTGCGCACAGAATAAATCGCAATACACAAACCATCTGGCCTTCTGAAACCTTTGGACATTCCTCCAGCACCATGGCACACTCTTTCCCTCGATTTCATCACTGAGCTACCTACAAGTCAAGGGTTTAACACCATTCTTGTAGTTGTCGACCTATTCTCAAAAATGGCCCACTCTATTCCACTCAGATGCATCCACGTTAGCCAAGGTATTTCTGGACAATATTGTTAAATGACATGGCTTTTCGTCAGTCCTAATCGCTGATCGAAGTAGTCAGATCGTTTCTAACTTTTGGAGGAAGTGCTGTGCTATGGCACAAATTGACATTCGACTATCCACTAGCCATCACCCTCAAACAGACGGCCAGACCGAAAGGACCAACCAGACCCTAGAGAAGTGTCTGCAGTGTATGTTACATCACGAGCTAAGAGACTGGAAAAACTTGCTATGGATAGTCGAGTACGCTTATAACAACTCCTTATATTCCAACACGGGACAAACGCCCTTTTATACTCTTTATGGCAGACACCCGCGTACCTCGGAATTGGACCTCCCAACCAGATTAGAAATGCCCGCGGTAGTAACCCTTCACACCAAAATCACTAAAGCTTTTAAAAAGGCCAAAGAACATCTAACGCACGCCAAAGACAAACAAAAACAATTCGCCGACCAACACAAGACTACGGCCCCCACTTATTAAGTAGGAGACAAGCTCTCGTTAGCCACCAGATTTATGCCCGTCAAAGGAACCCGGACCTTTCAATCTAAGTATGTGGGTCCCTATACTATCAAGGCAATTATCAATCCAGCGGCCGTCAAATTAGATTTGCCACCCAATCTACGTATCCACCCAGTATTCCATGTGTCCCTGGTAAAACCGATGCAACCTGGCACACGTATTGGAATGGCACCAAAACCCATTCTTGTCGACGGGGAACCAGATTTTGAAATTAAAGGTATACTGGATTCTAAGTACTCTAGGGGCAAGCTATACTATCTAATAGATTGGAAGGGTTTAGGACACCAAGATAGATCCTGGGAACCCAGCGAAAATGTTCACGCACCATGTCTAATCAAAAGGTACCATCGAAACTTCCCGACTAAACCTGGACCGGACAGAAGGAACACCTTGAGAGGGGCCTTGGGGGGAGTGCTGTCATGACCCTTACCCCGAAGCCTCCTTGGCCTACCCATGGGCCAGGGGGAGCCTTGACCCCAGTCTACTCAAAATCCCAACCAAGGCCTTCTTGGGGCCAGTCCTGGCGCCTTTGGTCCCGGCTCATACTTAATAATGTGTTTGTGCTTGGGAACTACTTTTTGTTACTGTCATTCAATGTGGAAGTATCCACAGATGATGCTCACTGCGTTCAGCTCCAACCACGAACCTCGGATAAACAGCATCTGCAGAAACAGAAAGGAGACATTGTTAGAAAAGGTTGCAGCTTACCTGAATTCCATCATTAGCGGTTCTCAGCTCTTCTGACCGGCATCCTGGACCAGCGCTCCTTCGGATCGACGGACCTGCAGAAAGAGAAAGACAAGGCTTTAGACATTTTACACGGCTAACGAACTCCGCCAAAAGGCTTACCTTCCCACTCGCACTTCATTCCGCAACATCTCTGGAATACTACACTCCAGCGGAGCACTGCGACCTGTGAAGACAAAAGATAACAGGTTAGCAAAGGCAAGGCACCTTAGCGCAGCGTTAAGCGCCAACTCGCCACGTCTAGGCACTCCAAAAACGCTAATACTTACCAGCAAACCCCAAATCCAATCTTCGCCACAAATTGGACTTCCACGTACCTAAGGAAGAGAAAAAAGACATTGTTAATTCCAGAAAGGCATTCTAGGACAGCAAAACATCATAGCAATAAGACCAACCTGAAAGACTCACGTCGGGTCGGGTCGGCATCAGTGAAGTAACTCGATCGCCATTGCCCGCAAAACACCACATGCCCCTGCTGAGACAGTAGGACGGAGAACCCGCCAACATCAAGAACAAGGTGAGAGGAAGCCCAGAGGGACTGCAGACATACTGGGTGGTGGGAGGCCCTAAACATTGTTTACCTGTATTTCTGGCAGGATTCTTCCGCTGGTCACTACTGGGCATCGCAGGGAGGGATACCTGGACACCGATTGCTGGGTGGCGCCCCCGTGGAACCAGGTGAGCGTAACATTATCAAAGACTCTGAGTCTGCATTTAGTGCCATTTAGAAAGAGTTTTGGGCCCTGCGGTGCATTACTTTACAAAATCGTTACATTCTCGATCTCCTGACATCAATGTGGGTGGTGTACATCAAAAGATTGGGAGTACTTGTTGCACATTTGTGACTCACAGTGACTTAGAGAATGATACCCTGCCACTAACTATTGCTGCCTTGCATAAACTCAGAGTGATCATGGAAAATGAGGCAGGAATTAAAAATGATTCATGGTTAGACTCTCTTTTCTCTTGGGTGCAGTCTTGGATGAGCCTCACTGGGAAGATCCTTCCACCTATGTTTGTCTTTTTCCTTATTGTTTTTTTGCTCTGATCAAATACACCTCCCCGAAGTCCTTCAAATGAGGCAACCTGCTCCACATCGCTATTCTCAACTCTTGTTCAGCGTCAAACACTCCTCTGACATCCGGTGTCTCCTGGAAGAGCTTGATTTGGATGTACTCGGTCTCACCAGGACTTGGTTCATGGTGAACCTGTTGGCTACAATATCCTCTCTGAACCCAGAGCCGACCGTCCCAGTGGGGGTGTAGCCTTGATTTTCCCAGAGTGGATCCCTGCTTCTATCATTCCAATGCTGCACTACTCATCCTTTGAATGCCTGTTCTGCAGGCTCTTTATCTCTCCTGGTCTCTCTCTCACTGTGGTCACTTTCTACAGGCCACCTGGCCAGGCCGCCTTCTTCCTCTTTGAGTGGGCTGACCTCTCCTGATAGCTTCTTACCCCTACCTCTGAACTTCTCATCCTCAGAGACTTGAACGTCCACCTGGATGCCACCAGCCTTTCTTCAGGACTCTCTCACAACCTCTGCAATTCTCTCTCTCTCTATTCGTCCCTTGAGCAAGACTCACTCTGCAGGCCACACCCTGGATTTTCTGATCTCCTCAGACTTCCCATTCTCTAACCCTCTCACCACTCTTCTCTCTTGAAGTGATCACTTTCTCTTTTCTTCCCACCTCTCTCCCTCTTCTCCCCGCAGGTCAAGCTGACTCCAGCACTGCCACCTACCTTCTCGGTCATCTGACCCATGAAACGTGTGTCTGTTGAGGCTTTCACTGCTACTTTCTCTTCTCCTCCTGCACATTTGGCTAACTCACACCCGGACCCAGCCCTCTCTAACCTGCATCTCTAACACTCTGGATGTCCTTGTCCCTGTCATGAGAATCTGCTTAAAGCCCAGCCCAAATCCAAGTGCAACTCTTGGTATGATTCTGACCTCACCGTCCTTAAACACAAATGCAGGGTGGTGGAGAGGAAGTGGAGGGCATCGGGCGCACCCCCTGAAAAATTTGTCTGCTGCCTGCTCCAAGACAATACAGACTCTCTGTCCTCTCTAGGAAGAGAGCCTACATCCAAGCCCACATCTCTGAGGCATCTAACAAATGGGCTTTCAAAATCTACAAGGAGCTGGACAATCCTGCTTCCATCTCTATCTCTCCTGTTCCCTCCCAGGCCCTCTGTACGGCCTTGGCCTCTAGGTTCACTACTAAAACTCAGGATATCATGTCCACTCATCCTCTACCTCCTATACCTCCTCCTCTACCACTCCTGACCGTCTCTCCTTTTCCTCCTTTCTCCTCCTTTCCTCTGTTCACTCCATACAATGTTTCTAGACAAATCTGATCTATGAAAGTCTCGTCAAAGCAAGTTCTCCCCTGCTCATCCAGAACCATAAAGGACCACATCTTGTGTATCCCATACACTCTACAATGTATTTACCAAAACTTTGTTTGATGTGCTTGACTATCTGGGCGTCACCTACACCAACTATGCTGATGACACCCATATACTCATCCCTATCACTGGTGACTACATTGCAGATCTAAAGCTCTGAATGGCAATTACCAAGTTGTCCAAGCCAGGATGGCCCAACATGAGCTCTGTCTCAATGACGACAAGACAGAGCTCCTCATCCTGGGCACACAACAAAGACTCAATAAGGTGCACCCCCCGTTCAGCTCTTTTAATATCGATGGCAACTCCATCAAAGTATCCAAAGATACTAAAACATTGAGAATCTACCTAGATTCTACAATCTCCCTAAATAGACAAACACATGCGGTTGTCGCTGACTCGGCTTACACATGCAAGCTCATTACAGCCTGCCGCCCATTCTTTTCCACTCAGAACTGCATTATCCTTGCTAGGACATTGGTTATGGCCAAACTCGATTATTGCAATGCACTTTACCAAGGCACGAACCAACGCAACCTCAACAAACTTCAGATCACCCAAAATAATGCTATTAGAGCGGCCCTCAACATTCCTAGATCTGCACATATCTCTGAAACGAGGAAAAGCCTACACTGGCTCTCAGTTGCCCAAAGGATATCACTGAAATCCCTGGCCCTTATTCATAAATGCATACACAACCAGGCCCCCATCTACCTAGCCTCTTGATTCTCTCAGTATACTCCTTCACGGTCACTTAGATCTTCCCAAGCTCACTGCCTCGCGATCCCCAGATACAAGATTCAGACAGCCACAGCCAGAGGTGCTAGCTTCCCAGTTCTGGTTGCCAAACTCTGGAACACATTGCCACTCACCATTAGCCACTCTATTACCTTATTCAAACAGAAAGCCAAGCTCTGGCTAGCAGCTGCATCTGACCAACTGTCTTCACCAACTGTCTTCACAGGCCATCTGATCTTCTCCACCTTCATTCTTTCTGACGACTACCTCTTGCCATTCTATCGGCCAACCTGCACTGTTTTGTACTTTACTGCCCTTGCTAATATAATTTACTGACTGTAATTTACTGACTGTAACTGTATACATGCCATTCTTGTACTTACTGTTTTTAAGATATGCGCCCGGTTGCCCTTGGCCTGGTGCGCTATACAAATAAATTAAATACAAATACATCGACACCCTTGCTCTAGCCTTGGACGATTTCTGCAGTCACTCGTTTGCCACTGGAACCTCCCCCTTAAGCACTCTCTTGTGCACCCCCGTCTAAAGAAGCCCTCAGACGATCCTTCGTCTCCAGCTAAATATCATCTTCGACTCCACACTCTCATTCTCTCCTCATTCTCTCCTGACATCTCTGACATCTCTAAGAAGTCAAACTATCAGCTGCACCTCCTCAGAAGTATTTTTCCTTTCCTCACTTTACCCTAGAAGCTCACTGTCTCTAGAGCTCTGGTCCTTTCTGGGCTGGACTATTGCAACAGTCTCTTTCAAAATCTTTCTAAATCTTCCTGTCTCTAATCTTCGACCTTTGCAACTTAACCAGAACAGGACTGCGAGACTTGTCCTTGGCCTCAAGGCCAGGAATCGCATCTCTTCAGCTCTGAAATCTATTCACTGGCTCCCCGTGGCTGCAAGGAACAAGTTCAAGACCCTCTGCATTGTCCACAAGGCTTTCTGGGGCCTGGGACCGCTCTACCTCCTACTTTCTCTTCCTAAACATCTTCCTTCTTTTTTAATTTTTTAAAATTTTTATTTGGTTTATAAAAAGAGAGGAAAAAAACGTTTACAAATACATAACAGTATCACAATAAAAGCCTAGAAAAAATCCTTAAACAATATTCACATTACAAAAAATAACAAGTATAGTTTAGACTAGTTGGACACAAACCAACAATTAAATATAAACTGACACATTTGAATACAGTTGTCCTAACAAGAATCAAGCGAACAGAATTAAAATCACTGCATAATTTAAAATTATCAATATATTTTAGTCAGCATATATTCAATATTTCCCAATACGCAATATTCAATTACATTGTCATTATCTCCATGGGAACCAACCATATGATTACAACCAAATTCAAAGCATTGCACTTTACATACCAACAAGTGTGTGGAGTAGAGTGGTTTATACACAGTTTATGTGACCCAGCAAAATGGTGTTAGTTTAATTCCAAGTTAAGTGTGTTTAGAGAATCTTCAATTTTATATAATAGATTGGCCAATACCAAAATCAGGTGGGTGCTATCTCCCCTTATGCATGTTTCCCAAAAGGACTGCATCGCTAGATACGTGTCCTCAGGCTTTAACATGCCCAGCAAAGTAACTCTTGCCTGTTCGAAATTCGGACAATATGCTACTAAGGGGCCGATTCATGGAACAAACGTGCGCCGAAAATCTACGCGCAAGCAGGCGCAAGCAGGCGCAAGCGGAAAAAAACAGGCGCACGCGAACGCGTGCGATTCATGGAAGTCCCGGCGCGTGTTCACCGCGGGATGTGCGCCAAACCCGTGCATGGCGCACAAGTCACTGCAACATCGCGAAAGGCGTGCGCGACGCGCACAGTGAAAGCGCACAACCTTAGCGCACACACCAGAAAGTGGGCGGGACATGGGGCGTAACGCGCGGAATGGGGAACAACACGCGAAAATAAGGGCGTAACTGGGGATGTACTGCAGGGAAGCAGACGGAACGCCCACACGCATTCGAACCACACGTATTCATGGAATCGAATAGGGCAAAGCCACGCACAGCCAAAGACACGCACAAGCTGAAACACGGCCGCCACACGAAGGCAGGCGGTAGAGTCCCAGCGCATCAAAAAAGTGGCGCGCGGGAAGTTAAATACGCGATTGAGCGGGGTACGTGGATTTCAGGGGTGCGCGAGAAATTCTACACGTGATTGGCCTGGGTACGTGTATTACAGGGGTGCGCGAGAAAATCTACACGCGATTGGCCTGGGTACGTGGATTCCAGGGGTGCGCGAGAAATTCTACACGTGATTGGCCTGGGTACGTGTATTACAGGGGTGCGCGAGAAAATCTACACGCGATTGGCCTGGGTACGTGGATTTCAGGGGTGCGCGAGAAATGCTACACGCGATTAGCCTGGGTACATGTATTACAGGGGTGCGCAAGAAAATCTACACGCGATTGGCCTGGGTACGTGGATTTCAGGGGTGCGCGAGAAAATCTACACGCGATTGGCCTGGGTACGTGTATTACAGGGGTGCGCAAGAAATCCTACACGCGATTGGGCCTGTGCGAGTGGGGCAGTGTATTACGTGGGTGTGCGGGAAGTTGAAGAGGTGAATTGCCAGTGTGGGTCCTCCCAGGTCTCCCCTCTACCCCCTCCACGACCTCTGCAGGCAGCCCACACCACAGGGGACTACCCTGAACCCCTGTCATGTCCCGCAGGCAGCCCATCCACCATGGGCATGCCCCCCAGCCAAGCCACATGTCCCCTTGCACCCCCACCCCCCAGCACTGTGGGGAACCTGCCAGCAGGCCCCCAACCATGTCCCACTCATGTCCCCTTGCACCCCCACCCCCCAGCAGGCCCCCACTCATGTCCCCTTGCACCCCCACCCCCCTGCAGGCCCCCACTCATGTCCCCCTGCACCCCCACCCCCCAGCACTGTGGGGCACCTGCCAGCAGGCCCCCAACCATGTCCCACTCATGTCCCCTTGCACCCCCAGCAGGCCCCCACTCATGCCCCCTTGCACCCCCACCCCCCAGCACTGTGGGGCACCTGCCAGCAGGCCCCCAACCATGTCCCCTTGCACCCCCACCCCCCAGCAGGCCCCCACTCATGTCCCCCTGCACCCCCACCCCCCAGCACTGTGGGGCACCTGCCAGCAGGCCCCCAACCATGTCCCCTTGCACCCCCACCCCCAGCAGGCCCCCACTCATGTCCCCCTGCACCCCCACCCCCCAGCACTGTGGGGCACCTGCCAGCAGGCCCCCAACCATGTCCCACTCATGTCCCCTTGCACCCCCACCCCCCAGCACTGTGGGGCACCTGCCAGCAGGCCCCCAACCATGTCCCCTTGCACCCCCACCCCGCAGCAGGCCCCCACTCATGTCCCCCTGCCCCCAGGTCCTGACGAAACGCAATCATGGCAGTAATGGGCAGCATACCCAGCACAAACACCCAGCCAAGGATTGCATCCACCCACATAGTAGATGCAATTACATGATACAACCCCAATGGCAAGTATGTAAATGAACACATGTCCCTCACACACACATACACAATGGGTGCAAGTGAATGTCAAAACCCATATCATGACATGCATGAAACCAATGAGAAAATACCACAAATGTAAGTAATAAATATATGTATTAAAGATGAAAATGAAGTAAAGAAATAAAACACACAACAATGGGGATGACAAAACAAATGGTCCATGTCCGAGAACTAATAGAAAAAATCAAAAAACAAAGGAATCCAAAAACTAATGTAGTCCAAAGCAAAATAATGGGGGGAAAAATAAGGAAAAACCATTGCCTCATGGTGAACACAAATATAAATCCAACAAATGTTTTCCAAACATCAAACTATTTACAAGAATATCCCAGGGTCCATGAGCCCAACACCATAAATTAAACCTACTACTACTAACTAATAATAAAAATATATACAGAAAAGTGGCCATTGTCCGAGCGGTCCAAAAAAAACTTAAAAAATAAAGGAAACCTAACACTAACTAACTAAAGAACTATATACAATGGCAGCGGGCAAGTCCTGCGGCTCACTCTGTGATGTTGCCGGCCAGGGCATCCTCGAACTCCATGTCGATGTCCCGGAGGCGGGACTCTGTCCTGGCCCCGAGGTCTCGCAGGGACAACCCCGTGTCCACCTCAAACTCCCTGCGAGCTTCCTCGAGGCACTCAGCCCGCCTCAACGCCCGACGCATGGAGAACTCCGCCCTGACCATGGTGAGCCGCTCCTCTTCCGCCCGCTGCCGCTCCGCACCTATCCGCTGGACCAACTGCTCCCACACGGAAGACACTGCCATCCCAGGGTTCTCCTGCCCTCCGGCCGATGCCTGCCCCTCTGATCTTGATGGCCCCGAGCCATGATGCCTCCCACGTCGAGCCTGCTGCTGCCTCCGACGCCACTGCCTCTGTCAGCACGACGGCATCCAGGCTGATGGAATCCACCAATGCCGTCGTGCACGTGCCCTGCCAGATGATGCCGGCACATCCTCCATCTGCAGGGGGACAGTTGCTGGTGTGTCCACCCCTGCTGGACCTTCGACTCCCGACTGTGGCAGGGATGGGGTCCCCACCGAGCTGGCTGCGTTGGTCGGGGCAGGTCCACAGGGGGCCCTGGTGGCATCTGGGCCGGAAGACGGCATGGAGCACGACTGGCGCATAGCCTCCACAGAGGAGGAGAGGGTCGCCAGAAGGCCACACACATGTAGGAAACCCCCGACCATGGCGGCTCCCAAATGGTTCAGGTACGCACGGTGCTCTTCGTGATGATGTGCATGCTCCTCCCGGGAAGCATGCACCTCATCACGAATGCCAGCCGTGCGCAACGCGACACCAATCAGGACCCTCTCCACACGGCCAGGGGTCCCCTCGTCCGCAGGTAGAGGAGTGTCAGATGACATGGACATCTCCCCTACCTGCGGACGGGCCTGGGATGGGGCATCCCTGCTGGTGCATGGTGGTGCAGTCACAGTGTCAGGGACAGTGACATGCACAGGCACCTCCACGGCGACCTGTGCTGCCTCCTGCCCCTGGCCCTGGACTGCACAACTTGCACCAGCGGGGATGCCCCCACCAGGCCCCATGTGTGGCTCAGTAGCGGCCTCCTCCCCCTCTGTGGAAACCACCAACCTGGATGTCTCCACGCCGTCTTCCGCCGGTGCAAGCCCCTGTGGGGGCTCACCCACCCCTTCCGCTGCAGCCGTGGTGGCATCCCCGCCGCTCTGCTCCACAGCGCCTTCTCCGCCCTCTTCTTCACTTGCCACTGTGTAGAGGGAGACATAGAACACAAGCATCAGGGTACTGTACAATGGTCCCCTAGACAGGAAGCAACAGCAGATGAGTGGCACTGTCATACATCACTTCCATCATGTCCCTCCACAACACATGGGTCAGTGCAGGCAAAACACATACAGTAACAGGCATGGCGCATGCCATGGACATTGGCATACATGACCAAGGGACTCATGATTCATACAATGTTGGTTTTAAACTCACATGCATCATGGGTCTTGCCATCACATGCACACACCTCACCGTAGTTCCATCCATCTGGCCTCGTACACCACAGACGCAGTGGATACAAGGATGACTAGGCTGCATCAGTGAATCTGAACATTGTCACAGACATGTGTCATGCATCCATGGCAGTTACAAGTCACAGACACGCAGTTCAGACACACACACATGGGCACCATACGTGTACATGGGACCAGCACCCATCCCTCACCCCCACCCATGTCCAGGAACAGAGACTGCCATGCTTCCATGTGTCCATTCCGCACAGAGCCCCCCATGTTGCAATAGAACACATGCACCAACCATGTGGTTCACACATCACTGTACTCACATGCATGACCATGATGTCCCTGCACACACACATACGTACATGGCCTATGTCACACATACAGGCAGGTATCAGACAACCAGCGCACTGCAACATGCCCTGTCTCACACAGTAATGCTTGGCCACTTACCGGCCAACTCCAGATGGGTCTGCCTCTGAAGGATCTGGGCGTGGAGCGCTGGGTGTACGCGTTCCAGGACCCTCATCTGGATGTCACTCAGGCGTGCCCGGCCCCCCTCCGCGAGGCGCCGGGCCTTATTGAGGGTCCTGGACCTCAAGTCCTCCCAGCGCTTCTTGATGTGCTTGATGTCGTGGGTTGTCACCCCCTCCGCGTTGATGGCAACCACTACATCGTCCCAGATCCTCTCCCGTCCTTCCTTGTTGGCGCGTGGTCTTCCGAAGAGGGCATCATAATGCCCCAGGACATGCTCCACCAGGACACCAACTTCCTTCTCACTGAAGCTGGTGGCCCTCTGCCTATCTGGCTGGGGGTCGCCACTGGTCTCAGATGGTGCTTGCCCCGACATGGCGACCCCCGAGGCAGGCGTGGGTGGGCAACTGGGTCCTGGGGCTGGGCTGTGGAGCGATGGTATCCCAGTCGGGAGTCTACTGTTCCAGCAGGGGTCGACACAGCAACTGGACCCCTGCAGATGGCTGATGTGCAGGCACCAAATGGCAGGGCACGGTGGCAGCAGGCAGGCAGGCAGGCAGGCAGGCAGCAGCAGATGGCACGTGGGAGGCTGCTCGGGGCACTGGGGGGCAGTGATTCGGCCTTCTGGGCAGGAGCGTGGTCTTCCGTGTGTATTCGCGTGGCCAGCTTGATACGGAGTGATTTGGCACGTGAAAAATCTGCACGTCAGCGTGTAATTCGAGGAAAGGCCCGTAGCGCGTAAGCGCGTCTGCACGCATACGCATTTTCATTGGACCAAAGGCCCTCAGCGCGTGAGCGCGTCTGTGACGTGTCGTGCGAGGGTGTATCCCTCATTGCACGTGATGACAGAACACACGTGGATTTCAACCAATCGCGTGTGAAAGTTCACGCCACCCGGAACACACGTACCCAGGCTAATCGCGTGTGGAACTACCCGCACACCCGGAAAAACAGTACCCAGGCTAATCGCGTGTGGAAAACTGCACGTCCGCGTGTAATGCGCGTAATCGCGCGTGAAAAACTGCACGTCTGCGTGTAATGCGCGTAATCGCGCATGAAAAACTGCACGTCCGCATGTGACGTGACGCGCGCGTGCGTTTCCCTCAGCACGGGTTAAAGGTGAGCGGGCCCAGCAGTTCGCTGTACGTGCCTTCCGTGGAGACCGACGTGTGTTGCTGCTTCCAGTTGTTTCGCGCGCCATCTACTTCACAGCTCTCAAGGACGTATCTCTTCTTTTGGCGGGGGTATTGGCTACGCGTGTTTTTCTGCATCGCGCTAGTCAGACGGTGAGTCGCAAACGCTCCTTTTCCCACTGCGGGTGCCCCTGTGTATTGCACCCATTTTCGATGTCATCGTAGCCTGCGTGTCCCACGCGTACGCGTTATTCGTGTTACTGGGTGCCACCGCGTACTGCGGGAGGTCAAATCCACGCACGTAGGCTGCAGGGTTGCGTGCACGGTTTTACTGCAGTTTTGGGGTGCCTGAGCGTTGCGTGACCCGTCACCACATCACCGGGGTCACATACAGCCTTGCAGGTGCAGGGGGGCTGTTAACATCTTGCTTCCCAGCCCCTTCACCCCAATTGCCCAGGACAATTGTGGTGTACACCTCCCATTGGCACCACTCCATCTGTGCCAGCACTATTACATCTGTGCCATGGTTGGGAGGCCACCAAAGGTGAGGGGCGCCTCAGCTGGGCGTACTCCTCGTGGCGGGCGTGGTCGGGGACGTGGCCGTGGTGACCAGGGAGTAGGGGGACTCCAGGGTGTCCAGGGCAGCCACAGAGGGGGAAGAGGCAGGGGTGCGCCACTTGAGCACAATGTTGTGCCATGTGTTGGTGCAGCCATGCCACCACCCCCTGTGGTTCCGGGGGATGCAGCTCCTGCATCTGGCACTGGCACCCGTATGACCCAGCAGTCCGTTCCATCGACTGCCACGGGCCCAAGGGTAGCGGTAGCTGCAGGTGCAGCTGTGGACACCGCCACCCAGGCTCAGGGTCTGCCAGCGCAGGCTGCGTTGGCATTTGAAGAGCCCTTGGTAGATCTCCAACAGGCCAGGGGGGAAACCATAGGGGCACGCCGGGCTGCTCAGACCAAGACACGTGTCCCTGGGGCAGTCATGTCATCTGCTGCCCCGAACAGCCCGGTGTTGGCAAGTGCAGGGGCAGATGCACCCAACAGCACCCCGGTTGTGAGTCTGCCAACCAGGACCGTTGCGGTCAATGACCCTGCCACAGCTGATGTTGCTGCGCAGGGTCCATTAGTGGGCACCCAGCTGCCACTGACACAAGTCAGGCCTTTGGTCATCCCTCCACCTGCCACTCCCTCGGCTCAATCCACCGAACCCACTGGCCATACTGGTCAGGGCGGCATTAGCCAGCCAGGGTCTGCGCCACAGTCCAAGAGGAGGAAGGTTGCACCTGCAGCACAGGCTGGGACCCCACACACAGCCACGACCTCCTGCACGTCGAGGAAGAAGCCTTTCTGTAAGCAGGAACTGGACTTCCTCGTGGACTACGTGCGGGGACACAGCCGTGACATGCTAGTGGGTGCCAATAGTCAGACTACGGCTGCCCAACGTGACACCCACTGGAAGCATGTTGCGGAACATGTCAGTTCATTCGGCCATGAGGTGCGCACGGCGCAGGAGTGCAAAAAGCGCTGGAATGACATCAAGCGCAGCACTAAGGCTAAGCGTGCCTCAAATTACAACTTGACTCTGGTGACTGGCGGTGGGCCTGCACCAGAGGAGGAAGAACTCACTCCGCATGAGGCTCTCGTTGCGGAGTTCATACCACCAGAATTGGTCGAAGATGTGGGAGAGATGCTGGACTTTGATGCCCAGTCCAGTGAGTGTTGATGCGTAGTTGTTGAGGACGTGTGTGTTTCACTTGTGGGATGTGTTGTGCATGATTGCTGCTACATGTGACGTGTACATGGTTCTGATGTGTAAGTAATGCAATGCTACCGTCATGCATGTCTCCTCTGCCTGCATGCGGGACTCCATGTGGGCATGCTCCCTTGCCCCTCCTCCGCCACTCTGCACCCCAGTTCCACCTTTGCACTGGTCTGCTACATTCTTGCCAATGTGTAGTTTCTTGTTCATGTGTCCTGTGTAGATGCTAACTTCCAGCTTAGAAACTGCCAGACATATGCCGTGTGGTACAGCCTTAGTACTCGATGCAGGGTATCCCACTTGTACTGTGCATGGGTCAGATGTCCCGCAGGGACATGAGTGCCCATTCATGCTCCATGTGCATTGCACGCATGCCCCTATGTGTCCTTGACTGGATGATCACTGTAATATGAGTCCTTGGTTACATACATTGCCTGCCATATTATCGGCCTCCCCATGTCAACTGTGGCTCAGTCCTGCGTTGCACACATGTTTAGGCAATGACAATCTGTGTTGCTCACAGGCCTCAGCCTGTTCAATGGCCAATGACTCTGTCCAACTCTTGTCGTGTCTTCTTCACACGTGGCTGGCCTCCGGATCTTCCATCATGTGTCCTGCCCACTGTCCCAGCATCATTAGCAGTGTTGTAATTTGATTCACATTAAGCTGTTGATGCCAGTCAACACTGCTTGTCAATACACAGGTGTATGGGCAGCCTTTTGATACCATGCTAGGCATCACTGCTTTGGTACTGGGGTGGAGGGGTGCTTGGCTGCTAGACATGGTACACATTGAATACACAATGCACGTGATGTCTGAATTTGACATTGCACTGCCTTCACATTTCCTGGCACACACCATGGAGTGCTTGTACATGTAGGTAGTGAGTGGCGTACACATTTTCAGCACTGCATAGACCCACTTCCATGCAAACTGTCACCTTTCAACAGGTCTGATCACAGTGGCTATTCAAAGTAGACCCAGCATGCATGCCAGGTCATATGTTGTGTGTCACATGTCTGCCGGATGCCTTTGCTGTCGGTGTGTGTGTGTGTTGTGTGCTTCTGACATGTGTAGTGACCTTTTCCTCTCTATTTTTCAGGTGATGACGCAATGGATGCAGAGGATGGTGTTGTCATGCCAGACACAGGGTTGGTAAGACCACATCAACCCGGCACTAGTGGGGGTCGTGGGGTGGTAGGCCACGAAAACCCCCAAGTGCTGCAGTCCATCCTGTCTCTGGCTGCCTATGAGTCCAGCCTTGATGACGACTCTGACGTCCATGTTGAGTTGGATGAGCATCAAGTCCATGTGTTAGGGGTGAGTGTGAGGGAGGAGTATGCCTCCCTCAGATCCACTCTGGGTGTCCTTATGATGTCCCAGAGGCAGCAGGCAGAGGAGAGGTTTGCACAGCTTGAGCGCACCATCTCGGCTGAGCTACAGGCTTGCCGGGAGGTGCAGCGGTTGTCCAGCCAGGCCTTGCAGGAGGAACTCCGTGTTACACGTGCTACCTTGCAAGAGGAAGCACGTGTATCACGTGAGGTTCTGCATGCAGACCTATGTAACATCGCCACACAGAACCAGGCTCACCTGTCCGGCAGACTTGCTGCCGACGAGGGGCAAGCTGCGGCTAGGCGTGGCCAGGCTACTGTGCCACGTCCTCCTTTCCAGGATGAGCCAGACTCGGACGACCATCTATCTCCCACATAGGTCGTGCTGTGCAGGCGTTGAGCCCATGGAGGTATTTTTTTTTGGCTCAGCATCATCGCATGTGGATGTTGAGCAGCACCCTGTACCTCCCCCCTCCTGGGTGCCTCCCCTCCCCCCCGGGTCGTATGTGGCCATTTTTGATTTTTCTTTTAGTTTAGTTAGTTAAGTTTCTGTTTGATAGTTAGTTTAAATAGGTAATGTAGGTTTTCCATAGTTAGTGTAATTAGTTAATAGTTGAGTTAGTTTAAAATTTGTAGTCTATTGTGCTTTCATGTGACAGTGCGGTGCCTTGTGGTTTTTGAAGGCATCCACTGTCTGTTCCAGCTGGGCCCTTCATGGTTGTCCTGTGTATGTGTTTGCTGCTTGGGTTCCTTGACTCACATATGCCACTCCTGCCTCTCTTATCCATGGGCTCGCAAGGATGGTTCGGTGTTACAGAATTTTACACAAGGGCTTTGGACTGTCATATCTGTGGCATGTCTGGTGCTTTGTGACTTGTGTTGACACCCCTAGTGGGGATGATTTAGGTGTAATTGTCCACTGTTCAGCTTTTGCTAGATGGGGTGTGTCATGATTAATGTGGACATTGATTGCTATGCATTGTGTATTATGTCTCATATCTTTCCTGTACACGTGCCTGTTGCAATTCATGCTGTAGATAGTGTTCCACACTTTGGAAGTCAAAGACGGACTGATGGTGTGATTTGTGATGTGACTCTCTGACATGGTCAAGTAATGAGATGCCTTATGAGACACACACAGATCACTTTGATGCATTAATCATTTGTTTCATGCACTTTCTGCAGTGGGATGAGGCACCAGAGCACCTTTGCCAGCAGACATGGCCCATTGGACGACGGAATTCCTGACCCGTTTGTTGGTGCCCACATGCACATGTGTGCACGAGCAGAGCCACAGTGATTGCAGACCCACATCCTAGAACTGCTGACATGTTCCAAGGAACTCCAGGCAAGGTGAGCATCACAAGGGGGCCACGACACAGCAAAGCTTGCACCAGGCGAGTTGCACATGCAGGCTTAGTCACAGCACTGAGGGTGAGCTTAGACGAATATTGGTGTTGAAGCACACAATGCAGCTCAGATGTGTTTGTGGACTGATGGCTGTTGATAGTAGGGTTGTCTGGGACACATGCAGGGGCAGTGGCACATACCCTGCGGTACACCAAGGTTCATTGAGGCACTTGTATCAACCATGTAGCCTTCCGAGACATGGAAAGGGGCAGCTCACAGGGACATACAGCAAGGGACATACTTGGGTGCAGTGCATGTCTATTCCACGTACTTCATGATAAATGCACTGCCAACTTTGTTTTGGTCATGGTGGTACGCAACTTGCTCTGTAGTCATGGCTTGCCATATGGGTCTGTCTGCTTACCCAGGGAACATTGCATGTTGTGTGAATTGTGACACATTGGTGTTCCATTTGCCACGCACCCACCAGCGCCTGACTTACTGCATTGACTGTGTATGACCTGTCACAGGGGTGATGTTATATATGGGTACGAAGCATCGAGCACTGATTGTCTGTTTGTAGAGTAGTTTGTTGCTATGGGGCATGTTTTGTGTTGTGTTTTCGTGTAATTGGCACATACAGGTTGTTGACTGTGTCTCTCTTTGCAGCATTGCAGTGCTCCTGTAACCGGCCCTGAGAGTGCGCAGGCAGGAGGCCAGCACTCAAAACCAGAGCTAAGTGTCTTGTTGTTTTCTTTACAAACTGCCCTGCATAGGCTTGCTGGGGAGTGTACTGATGCACGGATGTATGTGTGGTCCTATTTGGTATGTTTTATTCCCTAATCACCCGTGATCCTATGCAATTATGAAACCTGTACCCTCTACCCGGTGTTCCTGCTTCCCGTGCCTATCCAATCAACGTTCCCTGACCCTCTTTCCCCACTGGGGTTGCGGATGCCTGTGTAAGCCCCGAACTTGCAGGCGCCAAAACCCTAGAGGGGGTGGTTGGTTCGTACCACTCCTGAGCCTGGACTACAGAAGGCCATGACAATGATGTCCAAGTTTGTTTGGATTGTGTATGTGTTCATGCAGGTTGTACATTTTCGTGCATTCCCTAGTTTCATGTGTCATTCCTCCTCCCCTCACCTGCCACTCATTCCAGTCATCCAGTGTGTCTACACCTGTCCCGACTGCATATCCCTGAACCTCATTCCCCACCATGATCTCAGGGGCCTGTGTGAGTTTGACCTTGCAGGCACCCGGGACATGGTGTGGGTGGTTGTTTCATGAGACTCCCGCGCCTGTACAGGGGACCTGTGACAGTACACATCCATTCATGGTGCATCATCCTATGTCATGTACCACACATGTCTCACATCCTGTCGTGACATTGTTCTGCTGTGCTACCTTGGTTGTTGCATCATTGTGGTAGTACTTGGCGTTTGTGAGGTACTGCTACGTCAAGTCATCTACTGGAGGGTGTTTGGGTTCGTTTTCATGCCTTGGATTTTGTGATTTTGGAAATGAGTGTGGATTCTGAGGGTTCAGGCATCTTTTTACACACAAGGTGGGAGATGGACACGAAGGGTAAAGGTGATCCTGTGGCCAGGTGGAAATGAGGGTTGGAGGCTCCATGACCCAGGTGCAGTTGTTCAGCGGGTCATGGTCATTTGCGCGGGAGGGGGGGTTGTTGTTGATAGTTGCATTGCCCTGCAGTGTGATGGGAACTCTGACATTGTAATGTTGTTGTCCTATGTACATGTTGTGTTCTGCTGATCAATGCCTGTTCATGTGTTGTGTTTTCCTTTCAGGTGCGAGGAGATAGTTGTGGTTTGACATGCTGGGGTGTACACATGGTGGATGTTCACATGCGATGTGTAGGGAACACTGATGGTCACTTGAGTGCACATGCATATGTGGAGTGCATGTCCCTGCAGAACCACACACTTGCACTCGGATGCACTCCATGTACTCCCACCCTTGCATATCCACGTGTACACTGTTTGCCTTCTGGTGCCCACTGTGTCCCGGCAGCACATGTTCTGTGACCGATTATGGTTCCAGTACATGCCAAATTTGATGTTTGATGTAGTCTGTCACTTAGATGTGATGCTCAGGGTGTGCATCACACGCAATGGCTGTTCACTGTGCTGTGCGCTGAGCAGTGTGATGCAGGAGTGGGACACTGCACACATGAGCTGCAGTGTTGATTTTGCAATGCATAATGTGCATATAGACAGGCATTCATTGTGATGTTACGTCTACGACTGTTGCAATGCATTTGGAAACGACTTATTTTGGGTGGGACATTTTGTTGGTCTGTCATTTCATCTGATTCCGGGTCAGGCATCATTGTCCGATGCCACTGTACATTTAGGACATGGCAATGTGTACCTTATTGTTACTGCGTCAGTGTATGGGTATTGCTTGCCATGTCATGTTGATGCTTGGGAGGGTTTGAGTGACATGACAGTGATGGCCATGGCCTGTTTTGCAGGTGTGTGTGATGCACACCTTGCATGTCCAGGTCATCCGCTTCTCAGAGCAACTAGCTGGGGGTAGGTTTCTCTCCGCAGCAGGGCCCTCCCCCTGGAACAGACTTCCTGCCTGACTTGAACTTGAGGGGAACCATCTCCAGTTCTGGAAGCCTCAAGACCTTCCTCTTTGCTTCTGCTTACTCTCTGTCTCTCCCTTGCAGAATTCTTCACTGGAACTGCACAGGAGCTGCTACTGGGACACTCTCACCAGCCTCGGTCCCTGGCCCAGCCACTGTCCACTTGCACTGCCACCCTGGCAACCCCTGCACTGCAGTACTGTCTCTCTATCCCTACAGCCCTCCCTTCCCAGCACTTGTCTGCACTTATCTTTGCAGTTGCCACCAGGCGACCTATGTATTATTATTTTGGCCTACTTCCCCTGTACTGGACTCCCCCCCACCCTTCCCCTTGCACTTTTCCCTTCCCCCTACCCCTGCACTTGCACAATCTCAATGACACCTGGCCTAGTAGTACCGTTCTCTGTGTTCCCTTGTTCCCCCCCCGCCTCATTGCGCCTTGGAATACTTGTGTATGGCCCATGTCATGTCACATGTCATATGTGTGCATTTTGGTTGCACAGGATAGCTTGTGTTTAAGTAGCTAGGGATGCAGACGATGTGGCACTTCCATGGCAACTATCTCAGGGTGGTAGGGTTGTGACAGTTGACTGTTACTTTGTCATCATCGATTGTCACCTGGTATGTGCCAGGCCTGTGTGCACTCCGCAGGGGTGGGAGTTTAGGTGAAAAATGTGGCCACAAGCTGGGTCCGGGCTTCCTCGCCACATGCCCTGTCCCCTCCCATGGGCATCGCCTGTGCCTGTGGTTGGGGATGTGGGGGCACCACCATGTCCACCGGGACGCCCTGCCGTGTTGCAACATTGTGCAGGACACATGCTGCCACAATGATCCTGCACACTACTGGTGGTGCATAGAGTAGTTGCCCACCAGAGCGGTCAAGGGAGCGGAAACGTGACTTGAGCACTCCGAATGTGCGCTCCACTATGCCCCTGGTTGCAATATGGGCGGCGTTGTATCTTACCTGGGGTGGTGTGGTGGGGTTCCGGATTGGCGTCATCATGTGGTTGCTCAGAGGGTAGGCACTGTCCCCTGGGGAGGTGATAATAATTGAGATTATTAGGGTTGGGATATTTGTCTGTGTGTGACTTGCATGCATGTGCAAGGGCATTTGTACTGACCTAGGAGCCATGTGTCGCCATGCTGCCCAGCTTCCAGGGCCCGGCTCAGGGCGGACATTCTGTATATGAAACTGTCATGGGTGGAGCCAGGGTAGTTTGCATAGACAGAGGTGATGATTCCCTTTGCATCGCATACCACCTGTACATTGATGGAATGCCAGTGCTTGCGGTTTCGGTAGATGTGCTCAGTGGCCCTAGGTGGACGTAGGGCCACATGGGTGCAATCTATGGCACCGAGCACTTTGGGGAAGTGTGCCACCCTGAAAAAATCCAGGACAACGGCCTGCCTTTCTGCGGGTGTTCTGGGCATGTATATGTGCCTGCGGACTGAGGGCGCGCTGTCATGATTGCCAGTACCTGGTGTAGGCAGCGTGACTGCGTGGCCTGTGAGACCCCCCCCCACTATGGCAGTGGTCCGCTGAAATGACCCAGTGGCCAAAAAATGCAAGACATTGAGCAGCTTCTCCAAGGGGCTCAATGCTTGGGAGCAAAGGGTGGGGGATGTGAGGTCATCTTCCCACTCCCTGACCAGGTCTAGGATGATATGGGGTGGAAACCTATACCTGCCGTAGACCTGGTCGTCAGGCATCCCAAAAAGGCTTGTCCGTGGTGCAAAAATGCATGCCCTGGCTATTCTCCTCCTCCTGCGGTGTCCCACAATCAGTGCAGCAACAAATGGGGCATTCATCGTCGCTGTATATACGCGTTTGTTGTTTGCACGCACTTTTATGCTGTGCGCGGGCGCGGGACGCCTCCGTGTGGGCGGACTCGTTGGTTTCCCGTATTCGGGTGTCATCGCGTATGATCGGAGGGGAGCGAGCGTACACGCGATTGGCCTGGGTACGTGTGTTTCGGGGTGCGCGGGTAGTTCCACACGCCATTGGCCTGGGTACGTGTGTTTCGGGGTGCGCGGGTAGTTCCACACGCCATTGGCCTGGGTACGTGTGTTTCGGGGTGCGCGGGTAGTTCCACACGCCATTGCCTGGGTACGTGTGTTTCGGGGTGCGCGGGTAGTTCCACACGCCATTGGCCTGGGTACGTGTGTTTCGGGGTGCGCGGGTAGTTCCACACGCATTTGGCCTGGGTACGTGTGTTTCGGGGTGCGCGGGTAGTTCCACACGCCATTGGCCTGGGTACGTGTGTTTCGGGGTGCGCAGGTAGTTCCACACGCCATTGGCCTGGGTACATGACGCCATTGGCCTGGGTACGTGTGTTCCGGGGTGCCGTGAACTTTCACACGCGATTGGTTGAAATCCACGTGTGTTCTGTCATCACGTGCAATGAGGGATACACCCTCGCACGTCACGTCACAGACGCGCTCACGCGCTGAGGGCCTTTGGTCCAATGAAAATGCGTATGCGTGCAGACGCGCTTACGCGCTAAGGGCCTTTTCTCGAATTACACGCTGACGTGCAGAATTTTCACGTGCCAAATCACTCCGTATCAAGCTGGCCACGCGTAAGCACACGGAAGACCACGCTCCTGCCCAGAAGGCTGAACTACTGCCCCCCAGAGCCCCGAGCACGCTCCCACCTGCCATCTGCTGCTGCCTGACTGCCTGCTGCCCACGTGCCCTGCCATTTGCTGCCTGCACATCAGCCAGGGGTGCTGTTGGTGTGACCACCCCTGCTGGAACCAAAGACTCCCGACTGGGATTCCATCGCTCCACAGCCCAGCCCCAGGACCCAGTTGCCCACCCACTCCTGCCTCTGGGGTTGTCATGTCGGGGCAAACTCCATCTGTGACCACTGACAACCCCCGGCCAGAGAGGCAGAGGGGCACCAGCTTCAGTGCCACCGAAGTTGGTGTCCTGGTGGAGCAAGTCCTGGGGCAGTATGATGCCCTCTTCGGAAGTTCCCGCGCCGACAAGGAAGGACGGACTCGGATCTGGACTGACATCGTGACTGCCATCAACGCGGAGGGGGTGGCAGTCCGCGACTTCCAACATGTCAAGAAGCGCTGGGAGGACTTCAGGTCCAGGACCCTGAACAAGGCCCGGCGCCTCTTGAAGGCAGCGGATGCCAAGGGGCGCCGGGGCCACTTGTCGGAGGAACAGATGAGGGTCCTGGAACACATATCCCCAGTGCTCCACGTCCAGGTCCTTGAGAGGCAGACCCGTCTGGAGTCGAGCGGTGAGTGTACATGCATCCTGATTGTGAGCAGTGCGTGTGGTGATTGTTCAGTAGTGTGCAGGTTGCACATCTGTTTGTATGGGGTCGAGCATGGGTGCGGGTGTACAGGTCCGTGGGGCTGACACATGCGAGGGCTGTAATGTGTGAGACATGGATGGTGCCTGTGTGTGTGGGCTTGCATGCCAAATGCAGTTGTGTGGGCACACAAGTTTGTATGAATGTGTATGTGAGTAGACATGTCCGTGATGTCACGCATGTATGTTGTTTTCAGCTGCATGTATCAGCGCTGTGTACATGTGCATGTGTGTGTATTTGACAAGGGTGCAACAGTGATGCAACATGGATGCATGTGACAGCGGTATGTGGAAGCCTGATGGGCAGATGTGACATGGATGCCCGTCTGAACACTGCGACACTTGCCAGAGGTGTACACATGCATGCAAGTGTGGTGGTGTGTGTACATGTGTGGTGCACTTCCTGTGTTGCATGTGATGTCTGGCTCACCTTTGGCTGCTCATGCTGTTGTATGTGTATGGATGGTGTTGGCAGTTGCGATATGGCTGTGGTATGGCTCGTGTGTGCGAGTTGTAATGACATGTGTGTTGGGGATCGTGATGACATGTCTGAGGTTTGCCAATGCCACTCATGTACAACTGTCATGTGTGTATGTGTCCATTGTACATTGCCCTGATGCGTGTGTTTAGTTTCTCCCTGTCTGCAGCGTCAACTGATGAAGAGGGCGTAGAAGGTGCTGTGGAGCACAGCAGCGGGGATCCCACCGCCAGCCGGAGACGCAAGGCCCGGCTCCCCTCCCATGTTGTCATCTCATCGGGGAGTGAGGAGTCCGGTGCCGCGTTCTAGGCCGCAGCTACCGGGGGAGGTCCAAGAGGCGGAGGTTGCAGTTGGACTCCTCGGCAGCAGAAGGGGCAGCTGGGACCCCACAGGGCCCAACGGGGGAAGATGGCACAGAGTCATCCAGGTTGGTGGGGGGTTTGGTGGAGGAGGAGGCCGTGCAAGCACCAGAGACGGGGTCTGGGGGTGGGGATCCCACTGGTGCTAGTGGTGCAGTGCAGGACCAGGGACAGGAGGCAGCACAGGCCGCCGCGGAGGTGCCTGTGTGCAATCCTGTCCCTGATCCTGTCCCTGCATCATCTTGCACCAGCAGGGATGCCTATGTCCAGACCAGTTTTCAGGCAGGGGATGAGCTGACGTCAACTGGCCTTCCTCTGCCTGCGGACGTGGCTATCCAGGCCCGGGTTGAGCCTGTCCTGGCTGGTGTGGCGTTGCGTCAACGGGCCATGCGAGGTGACCTGCAGTCTTTTCATGAAGAGACTGCACGTCATCTCGAATGGCTCGTTGACCACGTCAGCCTGCTGGGACAGGTCACCCAGGCCGGATTCCTCCGTCTGATGGGGCTTGCCACGACCCCCTCCTCAGCTGGACCCCCTACGCGCCAGTCGTACTCTGTGCCATCTTCCCACCCATCAGTCACCTGGGTGCCCTGTGGAGCTGCCTCTGACGGTGCGGCCAGGCTGGTGGAGGAGGCACCCCTGCCACAGTCGGGAGTCGGACGTCCAGCATGGGTGGCCACGTCAACGACTGCACCCCAGCCGGCGGAGGATGTGCAGGCAGCAGGAGGCAGTGCAGGGGCAGAGGCACAGCAGCAGCAGCACCATGGTGGGAGCCATGAAGGCTCGGGGCCTTCGACATCGGAGGGGCAGGCATCGGCCGGAGGGCAGGAGGACCCAGGACAAAAAGTGTCTTCCGTGTGGCAGCGGTTGGGCCACGCCATAGATGCGGAGCGGCAGCGGGCGGAAGAGGCACGGCTCTCAATGGTCAGGGCGGAGAACTCCATGCAGAGGGCCCTGAGGCGGGCCGAGTGCCTCGAGGCAATCCGCAGGGGTTTGGAGGTGGACACGTCGACGGCCCTGCGGACCCTCGGGGCCATGGAGGAGGACCGCCTCCGGGACATTGAGGAGGAGTTCGATGATGCCCTGGCCCGGCACATCCAGAAGTGAGCCGTGGAACTAGCCCGCTGCCCTTGTACATAGTTATGTAGGTAGTGTTAGGTTTCATTTTTGTTTTTGTTTCATTTGGACCTTTTGGACATTGGCCACATTTTTGTATATATTTTTTTTATTAGTTAGTGTAGTTAGATAGGTTTCCTTTATTTTGTTGGGATAATGGACCCTGGCTTCTTGCATTGTACATAGTTGTAGACTTGTACATACTTTCTTTTTTAACATTCTCCATGGATCAATGGCTTTTATTTTTATTTCCCATTGGATTTTGTTTTGTGGACATTGACTTTGTACAACATTACTTTGGTTTTCAATATTTTTTTTTTTTTTTAATTTTTGAACGGACATGCTTCTTTTCATTTTTTTACATTCACATTTCTGTTTCTTCATTTTTGATTCTATTCATGTTTCCCTTAATACATTATTTTTTTGTTGAACTTCAATGTGTGGTATCTCATTGTTTTCATGCATTTCATGTTATGTGTTTTGAGATTCACTGACACCCATTGGGTGTATGTGAGGGACATGTGTTTGTTTCGGAACTTGCAATTGGTGTTCTGTGATGTGATTGCAAATTATGAGTGGGGGGATGCAATACTCGGGTGGGTGTTTTGCATTTGGGGGCTGACCATAGAGACCAGGGTTCTGGATTGTGATGACATGTTGGGTGGGGAACATGAGTTGGACATGGGTGGGGGCCTGGTGGAGGCTGCCCCTGGTGACTGGAGGGGTGGGGGTGCTGGGAGACATGGGTGGGGGCCTTGTGGAGGCTGCCCCTGGTGACTGGGGGGTGGGGGTGGTGTGAGACATGGGTGGGGGCCTGGTGGAGGCTGCCCCTGGTGACTTGGTGGTGGGGGTGGTGGGAGACATGGGTGGGGGCCTGGTGGGGGGTGGGGGTGGTGGGAGACATGGGTGGGGGCCTGGTGGAGGCTGCCCCTGCACTGCTGGGGGGTGGGGGTGCTGGGAGACATGGGTTGGACATGGGTGGGGGCCTGGTGGAGGCTGCCCCTGCACTGCTGGGGGGTGGGGGTGCTGGGAGACATGGGTGGGGGCCTGGTGGAGGCTACCCCTGGTGACTGGGGGGGTGGGGGTGGTGGGAGACATGGGTGGGGGCCTGGTGGAGGCTGCCCCTGCACTGCTGGGGGGTGGGGGTGCTGGGAGACATGGGTTGGACATGGGTGGGGGCCTGGTGGAGGCTGCCCCTGCACTGCTGGGGGGTGGGGGTGGTGGGAGACATGGGTGGGGGCCTGGTGGAGGCTGCCCCTGCACTGCTGGGGGGTGGGGGTGGTGGGAGACATGGGTGGGGGCCTGGTGGAGGCTGCCCCTGGTGACTGGGGGGTGGGGGTGGTGGGAGACATGGGTGGGGCCTGGTGGAGGCTGCCCCTGCACTGCTGGGGGGTGGGGGTGCTGGGAGACATGGGTTGGACATGGGTGGGGGCCTGCTGGCAGGTGCCCCACAGTGCTGGGGGGTGGGGGTGGTGGGAGACATGGGTGGGGGCCTGGTGGAGGCTGCCCCTGCACTGCTGGGGGGTGGGGGTGCTGGGAGACATGGGTGGGGGCCTGGTGGAGGCTGCCCCTGGTGACTGGGGGTGGGGGTGGTGGGAGACATGGGTGGGGGCCTGGTGGAGGCTGCCCCTGCACTGCTGGGGGGTGGGGGTGCAGGGGGACATGAGTGGGGGCCTGCTGGGGGGTGGGGGTGCAAGGGGACATGTGGCTTGGCTGGGGGGCATGCCCATGGTGGATGGGCTGCCTGCGGGACATGACCAGGGGTGCAGGGTAGTCCCCTGTGGTGTGGGCTGCCTGCAGAGGTCGTGGAGGGGGTAGAGGGGAGACCTGGGAGGACCCACACTGGCAATTCACCTCTTCAACTTCCCGCACACCTAAGTAATACACTGCCCCACTCGCACAGGCCCAATCGCGTGTAGGATTTCTCGCGCACCCCTGAAATCCACGTACCCAGGCCAATCGCGTGTAGATTTTCTCGCGCACCCCTGAAATCCACGTACCCAGGCCAATCGCGTGTAGAATTTCTCGCGCACCCCTGAAATCCACGTACCCAGCCCAATCGCGTGTAGATTTTCTCGCGCACCCCTGAAATCCACGTACCCAGGCCAATCGCGTGTAGAATTTCTCGCGCACCCCTGAAATCCACGTACCCAGCCCAATCGCGTGTAGATTTTCTCGCGCACCCCTGAAATCCACGTACCCAGGCCAATCGCGTGTAGAATTTCTCGCGCACCCCTGAAATCCACGTACCCAGGCCAATCGCGTGTAGAATTTCTCGCGCACCCCTGAAATCCACGTACCCAGGCCAATCGCGTGTAGAATTTCTCGCGCACCCCTGAAATCCACGTACCCAGCCCAATCGCGTGTAGATTTTCTCGCGCACCCCTGAAATCCACGTACCCAGGCCAATCGCGTGTAGAATTTCTCGCGCACCCCTGAAATCCACGTACCCAGCCCAATCGCGTGTAGATTTTCTCGCGCACCCCTGAAATCCACGTACCCAGGCCAATCGCGTGTAGAATTTCTCGCGCACCCCTGAAATCCACGTACCCAGGCCAATTGCGTGTAGAATTTCTCGCGCACCCCTGAAATCCACGTACCCAGCCCAATCGCGTGTAGAATTTCTCACGCACCCCTGAAATCCACGTACCCAGGCCAATCGCATGTAGAATTTCTCGCGCACCCCTGAAATCCACGTACCCAGCCAATCGCGTGTAGATTTTCTCGCGCACCCCTGTAATACACGTACCCAGGCCAATCGCGTGTAGAATTTCTCGCGCACCCCTGAAATCCACGTACCCAGGCCAATCGCGTGTAGATTTTCTCGCGCACCCCTGTAATACACATACCCAGGCCTATCGCGTGTGGGGACACCCGCACACCCCTGAAATACACGCTCCCCGCTCTGCGTTTGCTGCTGCCCTTTGCGCTGGATTGGGAATTTTGATGGCTTTTCCCTGCGCAAGGGGCGTTCTTGGGGGCGTAACTGACGCTGCTGCAGGGTCGCTGCGCCACTCTGCGCCACGGCTGGTTGTGGATGTTGGAATCCATGAATACGCTGTGCGCCTGAATGTGTTTCGGCGCACGCGGCTGGCGCAGACTACCGCACGCGCACACTGTGCGCCAGCCGCGTGCGCCACTTGTGCGCCAAATTCTATGAATTGGCCCCATTGTGTATAGGCGCTATATAAATAAACTATCATCGTCATCATACCTCACTACACTTATTGAGGCAGTACCCTGGCAGCCTTTACTGCGTTCTTGCCACTGCATTCTCCTCTCACATCCCCTGGCACTTCTCCTCTTCCCTCCCCCCAGCACTTGCACGATCTGAATGACACAAGGCCTAGTAAGATTGTTTGTTTTGTCCTCCATCTGTCTACCCTTCCTTGTCGCACCTAGAAACACTTGTGTACAGGCGTGTTATAAATTACTTATATCATATCATATTGTGTAGTTGACAGGAGAAGCATCTATCTTTTTTGTGTGTACACAATCATAGATTGCTCTTCTGTTAGTCCAACATGTACAAAAGGACCATCCACCAAGGTGCAAAGTGCTCCACTGAGAACCTATCCAAGCTAAAATAGATTATTCTATGAGGTGTAACCCACTCAGGAGGTCATCAAACAGGTTGTCACTCTCTCACATTGTTGGCCAATTTACAAATGAATATCCCTGCATGCTATCATTGCCGATAGTTCATCAAAAGCTCAGGTCTGAAGAAATAATCCCATGCAAATAAATATGCTCAGGAATCCTACTAGTTGCATACATTTCCTAAAAGAAGCTGGGAGTATCTTAAGGCGTTCTAAAGAGGCAGTACGTGGCAATATTGCGTTTCTGTTCTGATGCTGGCAGGGAATATCAGTCACCACTTGCCTAGAGAAATACACAGACAGGTTTGGCATTGGGTTCATCAGGTTCCAGCATAATTCATCTACGTAAGAGGACTGTTCAGTCTGTTCCTAGAAACACCCAGTTATGGCAGGTACAAAGATTCAAGCACAGGCACGTTCTTTTGATCAGCATTGCACAATTTTCACTGTTGTCGAGAAGACCGAGGTGTTCCACTGCAAGCTGGAACTCACGCTGCTTTGGGCCCGCTTTGTTGGGTTCTGTGTGAGCAGATTGGCATGAAATGTTGAGGAACGCTCAGTGCTACACAGTAACAAACGACAACCCCAGCAGCGTTCCCTTAAATATGTCACACTTTTGCACCATAAGGAAATATACTGCCAATGGAATACAGAGTGATATGGTCAGGAACAAAGGTGTGAACATATTAATTTTAACAAAAATAAATGTATTGAACTTGCCATTGGGTGATTGGTCCTGAGATGAATATTACCCAAGAAGTGCTCTCAAGTAGCATTTTCACAATTCACATGTACGTGAAGTGGGTACTTCAAAAGTTTATATCGCCCCATTACCCATCTTCCCTTCCTACGTAAAATCATAGAGAAAGTGGTAGCTGCACAACTGCAGCAACACATCGACACCAACAACCTCCTCCAAATCTACCAATCCGGATTCAGACACAGATGCAGCATGGAAACAGCAACCATACAGGTGATCGACGACGCCCTCAACATCCTTGACGATGGCCACCCCTACCTCCTGCTTCTACTTGGCTGCTTTCGACACAGTAGACCACCAGGTGCTTATGGACACCCTACATCAGCACATTGGGATCAGCAACCTTGTCCTACGCTGGTTCAAGGCCTACCTCGCAGAATGCAAGCAGATTCTTCAGATGTACTCCTCTAAGATGGCCAGTTCTACCCGTCAGCTTTGGAGTCACGCAGGGTTAAATCCCCTCCCCAGTGATCTTCAACCAATACATGGAACTGCTGGGAGCCCTCCTAGCTACACACAACATCAACATCCACCAATACACTGATGACACACATCTATACCTCCAGATCAACTCCATCAAGGACATCCATACACTGATAACCTACCTCTCACTGATCCAGTCTTGGAAGTCCAGTGCATACTTGAAGATCAACCCCTCCAAGAGCGAATTCTTACTCCTCATCAACAACATCGTACACCCAGACATACATACCTGGCTATCAACCATGAACTCTGATGACTTTGCCCCAAAGCTCACCTCCTGCTCCAAGTCCCTTGATTCCACATCGACAAAATTGTCTTCTGCAACACATACACAGCTTGGTGTCAGCTCTCTTTCCTGTGGAAAGTCAAGCCCTTTCTCTCCCGGACAGCTTTAGAACCACTGTTCAAGCATTGGTCCTATCCCACCTGGATGAGGGAAATGCACTACACGAAGGTCTCCCATCGTCCTCCCTTGTACGCTAGAGAAGGTTCCTACATGAGGCTGCACACCTCATCAAAGGTCTCCGCAGATACAAACACATCACTCTGGCCCTCATCGACCTTCACTGGCTCCCACTGCATGCACAACTTACCTTCCAGTCTTGCTGCATCAGGCAGTCTCCCTCAAGTCACCCAGCTACCTTGCTGAGAAATTCAGCATCTCTGGCGGACAGCGCACCATCAGAAGTCAGGACACATGCAGACTTGAAATCTGCCACTACTAAATGGAAAAGACCTTCTCTGCCTACTCCCCAAGACTGTGGAACCTCCTCCTCATTTGCATCAGACTCGCCCCCACACGCCTATAATTCAGAAAAGAACTCAAGACCCACCTCTTCAAAGAGTTTCTCCTCCTAACACCTACTCCATCAAGTTACCCCTTGCATCAACTGACTGTATGGACACCACCCACCCCTCTCCTTCCCACCACCCAGTACAGCTGTTCCTCTCTTCTGTGCCCCACTGTATCCTACCTCCTGCTGTATATCTGTTATGTTGTTACCTCTGAAAGTGCTCTGTTATGCATCTGTAATGTTGTACACCTCTGCAAAGCAGTCCATTATGTATCTGTATTGTTTTTTACCTCTGTAAAGCACTCCGTTGCTTATCGATGCTAGGTCCATGCTCAATAAATACCATAATAATCAAATTAACAAACAGAATGAGCACAGTCCTGCACGGTTACCTTCACCTTGTACTATCGCAAACATATGGAATCATTTCAAGTGACTTCTTTCCACCCCCACTTCTCTTCACACAGGGCACAGCAGTTACAGTGTCAATGAATAGCTAATTCCCTGCTCAACATTGTAGACTCTAAAGAGCGTAACGCAGCAGGACGAATGCCTACTGATGAGCTAAAACTGAAAGTAGGGGTTGTACGTTTGTTACTGTGCAATTATATGCCATCACAGGGACTCTGCAGTGGAACAAGGTTGCCAATTACGCCTCTACAAAGACACACCATAGAGGTCCATGTAATCGGTGGAACGTACTGTTCTGTAACTGCGCAAACCTCTCATTACGCCTGATATAAATGTGCCTTTCAAATTCAAAAGAAGACAGTCACCTGTACATTTAGCCTTTTCAATTACCATTAATAAGTAACAGGGACCTATGCCCGCTTCCTGGAAGCAATTGGTGCTAATTCCGATATTTAAGAAGGGGAACAGAAGTAACCCTATGAATTACCTGGCGATGTTGACCTTTAAGGTCTGCAAGAATGGCATATGTTACACCAGTAACGGCTAGTAATAATAATAATAACCAACTCTAAACCATCAAACCAAATCTCAATACCTGGGAAACACGGACGTAAACCATCTCGATGCATTTGAAACACCAAAAAGAACTAAGGGAGAGAACTGAGGGAACTAGGTGTTTATCCTTGACACCCTTATCAGCTCCCCGGGGCCTAGATATTGGTAGGTCCCTTTTCCCTATTTTGACCTAGGAACATCTTTTAAACTATTTTTTCCCTTTTCCCTTTCTTAGATCAGTTGCTCTCTTTTTCATATCTATCCTTCATATCCATCCTGAACTACAATTGTCAGTGAATGAACAAGGCTAGCATAGCTGATCAGCCTGTAATTATTGTATTTTTCCTTGAAAGGGTATGTGATTAGTGCTTTTAGTATTCCTTGGTACTTTTACTTAAAACTACTACTTTTGGAAATACATATTAAAACTTTTCTTTTTTTGGTACTTACTCTATTATGGTAGTTCGGGTGTTTCCATTGCTGACCTAGGGCCTCATTCCGGGTTTGGAGCTAACCATGGAGTAATTAGCTCCATGGTTGCCTTCGAAACCGTCCCAAATCCGGCATGGTGAATGGAGTAATTACCGGTCCATTCCAGGGTAGGAGGGACCGGTAATTCCCCATTCACCTTTTGCCCTTCCCCATTCCCATTTCTCCCCATAAGGCTCAACGGAATGGGGAAGGAGGTAATTACGGCACCGTAAATTACGGTACCGTAATTACCTCCGAAGTACCTTTGCGGGTCCTGTACTTTACTCCTGCTAAAAGCAGGAGGTAAGGAAGGACCCGCAAAGGGACCTCGGAATACGGAGGTAAGGGATTACCGGCATTGGCACCCTTACCGGTGCTGGTAATTCCTTACCTTCAACCTCGGAATGACCCCCCCACTTCTCTAAAAAGCATAGCCTACCCTGTGCCCACATTACCACATTAGCAAATTGAAATGAGGGACAATATTTACTTTTGTCTGTTTTTTTTTATGAGTGAAACACCTGAGAGCCAAGATGTGGTACATGTTTGGACACAGAGACTACAGGATTTTGCTTCCTCTCCGTCTTCTTTAGTCCAGAATAGGATTTCCCCACACCATGGGTCTGTGTGATTGGTCCTAGGTTTCATCATATCTGCGGCATTGGTCCTCAGTTTATGTTTGTCTTATTTGTGATTATTATTCAGCGCTGCATACCGGGGTGCCAAACTAGATACATGCTGGCATTGTTCAAATTGGCAATATATTATAATTACATAATTTGTCTTTTATAACGGACTTAATACCAGTGAGAGCAGGATCAGGATTCAAACCCGTGTTTCGATTTGTTATCTTGTTTCCAAGACAAACGCGTTGCCCCTGAGATATCCTTCCTATAATTGTGCCAACTGGAAATAACTTGAGAGAAGTTTGGCGTGAAAAAACAACAATACTTTAAAATGAGTAATCTCCTTGGATTTCTGGGCTCTGGACGCCGAGTAGAGCAGTCCTGCAGTCTCTGTGCTTTTTGCAGTCTCTCCTCCATTGCTGCTGTTAGTGGGAGGACCCACTAAAACTCTCAACCTTTCCGCAGAGCGGAACGCGGAGTAGGACGCTGAGTAGAGCTGTCCTGCAGTCTCTGTGCTTTTCACAGTCTCTCCTCCATTGCTGCTGTTAGTGGGAGGACCCACTAAAGCCATCAACCTTTCCGCGGAGTAGGACGCCGAGTAGAGCAGCCCTGCAGTCCGCGAGTGGCCGCGGTGGCCTGTTAGCCATGGGTGAGCCCTCGGACCCTGCCTCTCCCCCCTCCTTGGACAGTGAATCAAAGCGCTGCCTCCGGAGCAGTGTTATGTCAACAACACGTCCTGAAAAAATAGCCTTCACCTCCCCAGTCAAGAAACTCAAGAACAAAACCAACACATCTGCGGGAGGAGCGCCTGCTGCTCGTCTGGGAAAAATGAACACCTCGCCCGGTCTGTGCACGCCGCCTCCTCCGTCTTCCAATTCGGATGTGCCCGCGGTTGCGGGTAGTCCAGAAAATGCACGTCCATCGGCCTCCTCCTGTGAAGAGGAAGTGGGTCACAACAACACGCCGTCGCAAGCAGAAGAGGACCCGAGGCTAATCAGGGAGCGGGTCAATCTTGCAGAGACCTTAGCACAGACCTTACCGCAAGCTGTGGAGCCTTCACCTGCTCCACCTGCCGATTCGTCTGCATCTGTGGTCGATCGCAGCTTGGGCGTGAGTCCCACCTCGGCGAGAGGGATTACCCCCGAGGTCGTCAGAGGATGACCTGGGGGGCCCTTTCTCCAGCCCAGCACGACTCCACAGATTGCATTAACAAAGTCGGGTCATGCACACCTAATTCCACTGCAAATGGAAACCCAAGCACCAACAAAAGCCCGCACGATCATGGCCACTACCATGAGAATCCGGTACAGTGTGGTCCTACAAAAATCAAGGCAATGGCTATGATCCATGCCGAACCTGTTCTTGCTGGCGTCTCGTCCCCCATGGACACTAACATCAGGGCAGGGGGGGTCTACGTACGCCAAATAAGGACCTACAAGAGGATGGGACCGGACCCATACCGGCCATCTCGACCCCGCATCCTATCTCAAAGCCTACAGCAATCACGGATCCTGCTTATTCTTGAGGGGGGGTACAAGAGCCCCCAGCCCATAATGACCAGATTGCCTCCATTCTACCGTTAAGGAAAATCCCCTACAACAAAAACAAAACTGGAAAAAAAGGGGTTAAAGCCAATGCCAACCAACAATCGAGAGCTGACATTGGAAGCAAATCCAAAGGAAAAAAATTCACACTAGCAGACGCCAGTAACCCCAGCCAGAACTCAGAAAAGAAAAAGGATACGGGGAAACAAGCTCGCCCAAATCCATCAATCTCCAGTACACTTTTCAACCTTTTCAAAAAACAGCAATGCAAACGCAAACTGAACATTGAGATGGAACTTTCAGATGCAGACATTTTGGAGGTTCTGGAAAAAACATTTCCAGCTCCTTAGCTAAGAAAAACAGACAACCCAAACGCTTTGGTATCTACGTCAAGCCCTATTCAGCCCTCTCTGCCAACCCCCGACAACCCTCCAGTAAGAACGTCCCTGGACATGCCCAGTCTCCCAACCTCCTGCAACCAGAACTCCAGGATCAGCCGACTGAAGCTCAAACCCCAACATTGTGTCCAGTCACCCCTCAGGGTACAACTATCGCCGAAGCAACACGGTCCCCCGTGGGAAAAGCAATCGATACAACTGCTACTCCAGTACATAAAATCATGGACCATCGACGCCAAGAGGCAAGAGTAGTGCACTCAGTGAGCCCTCAGCCATGGGCAAACATCCATCTGGAAAGGCAATACCGAGGCAGTAAATCATTGTCATCTCATTCAGCCATCGGTAACTTAAACCCAAGCCGCAATGAACAGCCATCGACCCCAAGAACTCCTAAACCAGCCCATCAGCTTGCATCCCAAGCAGAAAACTCATCCGCCTTCCAAGATCCGTCAATGGACCTAAGAGATGCTGTAACAAAAAACATAAAATCTATGGACTTATCGGGTGATCTCGGCAAAGGGTCGCCCAAAAAGAAGCCTGATCTGACAATAATCATGTCAGCTATCACTATAGCCTTAACACTCTTCTGTAAACTGTACGAAGCCATCAATAGTTCCGGGACTTTTTTTTTATTGTCCCTACGGGTCGGCCATGTGTTTGTAAGCATAAATCGGTAGATCGTAGGAAACTTTCCTATGGACCTTACCCGACTTTTCGCCCATTATCGCACTCGAAATCAGCCTCCATTTTGTGATAATCCTATCATTTCGCCCCATCGACCTGGCTCACCTGCCTTTGCGGCACTAAATCAAATCCCCCGCCCCTGAAACAGACTTTATCAAAACATTCATATTCCCCGCCTCTATCCGTGACGTGACTGAGCTGCGTAGGCAAACGCGCCCAGGCGTCTTCTACGCGACTCCACACAGACCCCGGAAATCAACACAGATCAGCTCACAATACAGCGCACCACAATTCGGAATATGAAACTGTACTTTGAAATCAAACCGCAAGATTGTAAATGTGGTAAAGTACATTTATTTGACATCAAATGTTTAGAGAATATTCAGCGATTTGCATTTTTATTTGCTCATGTTCCAAAAAGTTCGTATTGAGGAACGCGATGGTCCTTTGCTGTACACAGGGTCTTAGAGCATCTCACAATACAGCGCCACAATTCGGAATGTGAAACCGTGGTTTAAAAGCAAACGGCAAGATTGTACATTTGGCAAAGTACATTTATTGGACATCAAATGTTTAGAGAATATTCAGCGATTTGCATTTTTCTTTGCTCTCGATCCAAATTAGTTCGTCTTGAGGGAAGCGATGTTCGTGTGCAGTACACAGGGTGTTGGTTTACGATAAAAATAAGCTCTTCGGTCGCACTGATAATCGCATGGCTGTTCCAACAACGAGGCACTAGGCCACCACAACGGTAGGTATGTTGCATCTAACCGTTAGTACCGCGTAAGGGCATACTTGTACTTGGCGATCGTCCCATAAAATGGTCAGGGTGGTAACGTTGTTCACGCGGAGAAGCAACTGGCGGCTGTAGAAGCCGTCCGCCGGTGTCTGGTACTCGTGACACAGACAGTAGTGAATGATGTACCTAAAAACATAAAAAATGAAATTAGTCTCACCATCAGATCCTTATTAAAATCATAGCGAGGACAGCGCTACTGGGTGTACACAAGTGTTTAAAGGCGTGGCGAGGCAGGGAGGGGGGTGGGAGTGGAGTACAAGGTAAGTAGCATAAAATAATAAATAAATAGGGCCAGCTGGTGGCAAGTGCAAGGTAAGTGCAGAACAAGTGCTGGGAAGGGGGGGCTGTAGGATACTGAGACAGTCCCCCAGTGCAGGTGTTGACAGGGAGGCAGTGCAGGTGGAGAGTGGAAGGGCCCAGGACCGAGGTCGCAGACAGTGGACCAGTTGTAGCAGGGGAGAGGGAGAGAGAAAGCAGAAGCAAAGAGGAAGGTTTTGAGGTGCTTCAGTAAAAGCAGATGTTTCTCCTCAAGATAGTGCGCGGTAGAAAACAATATGCCACATAGAACGAACAAGTACAACTGAACCCGTCTTTAAAGCCACTGTATAGTAATGAAATTGCGGTATAAACTCATCAAAAGTTACTTACATTATATTTGCATTTTCCATTGTGTCTCTGTGTAGGGCAGACCCGAAACACCACTCCTTCTTTGCCGACGTTACTTCTTCTAATGAACGTGGCTCATCGTTTCGTTTCTGAAATTTTATTCATTATCTTTTCTTAGTCTTTCAGGATGGTCCCGGCCTGTCAAGGTCAAATCACAATAGAACCTTATACTGGGTCGTGGGCCGTTCCGCCACCCGAGCAAAACATCAAAGCAGCTGACCTTCACTTTGAGCGAGCACACATTTCTAGTTAGCTGCAGTTAGTGTAAGGGCATCTTGTCTGCGTGCCTTTTTTTTTATTGTCCCTATGGGTCGGCCATGTGTTTGTAATACGGAAACATTCTATAATTTTTGTAAAAATGATTTATATTACTGTTTGGTTTAATTTAATGCGCAAATGAACAAGGTTCGAGAGACACATTGCATTTACACTGAGCAATCACTTTTATTTACACAATACATAGCTACACATATGCAATGGGCCTGCAACATGAGGAGACTCGAGAGAACAGACAATCAAATTACAATCATTTAAACCGTGATGTGTATTTCTCAATGAGCTCTGCTTTAGGTGGACATGGAACAGAGGCAATGTTGGGTGGCAATGCAGTTGTCCCCTGCATAGGTTCGTTCACCACTCCATGTATGTGCCTATCGAGGACTTCTACGATAAGTCTCTCAATAAACTCATATTGCATATCCTCAAACACTGGTTTGATCACCCATTGTTTACTTCTTTTAGTGAAGGCCTTATTGTAGCGAAGCGTCCCTAAAGTTCCGGTCGTCCTACTTTGTTGACGGCCAACATTATGGTTATGTGCCAAGACCGCTAGAAGAGTCCGATTTATCATGCCTTCCATGCCAAAATGCAATCTTTTGGGCCTGTACTTTAGGCACATATTGTGGAACACCTCCAAATCTCCTGTGTGGCAGAATTCCGTGAGTCCCCTCAAATCTCTTGTTATAGTTTTATCAAATACAATCTTTTCAATGGCCTTGTGAGTGGGTGATGAAGGAATCAACCACTTCTTCTTCCGTGCCTCCTCTGTGGACAAATGGCCATGTTCACATTTGTGGAAATGTTCATTTGTCGACCATCGATGTACGTTGCTACAGTGCAACATTACTGACCGCCATTTTTCCAGTAGAATTTCCAACGACCCTTCACATGTTTTTGAGCTCCACCAAAGATGGTTGCTGATTGACTTGGACCACTGTGAAATACCTTGCATATCTTTTTTTTTTCCTGCAGCCGACAATTTTTTATTGACTGTTTTTGCAAGATGCCATACGTCAAATTGGTGATTTATATTTTTGTACTCTTCTCTCATTGTCTTGGCAATTGAAACGTGTCTGTCCGTGGCTATCAGGTCGATCACCATTCCCCGCGATTGTAGTTCTTGCAATGATGCTACAAAGCCAACTTTCTCCATGGCCACTGAGGATGTACTTTGTGACACCTGCACGACCACCGAACTCACAATTTTCTTACTTTCCATGTCCTGAAAGTGGTAGGTGCAGTACTTGGCTGAAAATCCTGGGCTGTCGCACTGTCCATCACCGGCTAGCCTGAAGCGTTTGCCCGCGAATGTACTTTCCATTGACATTTTTTCCATTCTCCAAGCTTCGCTGATGGCTGGAAATAGATAATCGGTTTGGTATTTGTAGAACTGAGTTTTCGCAATGAAATGGATTCCCACAAACTGAAAGAAATACTGTAACTTTTTAAAACTTGAACCACTAAAAAGTGCGGCCGCTGCACAAAGTAGATTGCCTGCTGGCAGTTGCCCCAGCATGGGTTGTGCAGACCATGCGAACGGATGATATTGTGTACAGGTGGCATGTATTTTAAGGTTAGTGCCTCGAATTGCACGAGTCACATTAATCAATGGCTCCCCACATACTTCCCCACCAACCCAATGCCCACATTTCATCATCATAATAATATCCATCAAACAGCTATCGAATACAATGAATTTGGCCTCTTTCCTTATACTGTCACTCTGCATCCCAGCTGGTTCGGCCTGTAACGTTGAGGACATGTCACTCGCATGAAAGGTACAATCTCTGATATCGTCTTCCGCTATGCTGAGTGATATTGATGGTGTTTCATTGTCGTCCATGTCATTCTCTTCCACTGCAACAACTGTTCCTTGTCCGGAGATGGGAGAAATAAACAATGTCTTCAACTTTTGCGCGCTCTTATTTTTTGCGGGTGTGGATTCTGTGAATTGATCTCCGACTGCATCCAAACTACCAGGAGGACATTCACTATCAATGGCTGGTGGTGGTATAGCTCCGTTGTCAATCACTTCATATTCTTCCCATTGGCACGATGCATCTCCAGTCTCAAGTCCCTGCCAAAAGGTTTGACAAGCAACATCTCTCGTTCGCTTCACTGTCTGTGTAGATCTAGTTCTTACACCCACTCGCAACTAGAGGACAGATTAGAAAAGGGATGTTCAGTTTAAACACAACTTACAGTATTGAACTATTGACAGTGAAAGACAACATAATATAGTGAACAGGACACTAACCTTCTTTTGCTTTCTTTTCTTTGAAACTTTCTTGCCTCGAACTTCAACATCTGGACGCTGTTGCTCCGACTCGTGTGTGCATGTCTCCACTTCCTCTCGCGCTGCAACGACTATATTTTCATGATAAGCACATCCATCACTCACTGAGGCTCCATCGACTCCCTGAAACATAGAACTTTCATTAGTATGTATAATAATATTGAAAACACAAAATGTACTTGGGGACCAATACCCATACGTACATCTCAATAGCAAAACACGAATGAACGCATTGTGTAGAACATTCAAACGACAATAGTTCACGCATTGTTGATCTAGTTAGATTGAACTGTCAAGATCCATACCTCGGGCTCCGCATAGACTTCCATTGATGATATTATTGAAGATGACGCTTCAGCAACTCCCTGAAACACAGTAATTGCATTAGTATGGTTTTCTATTTTGTTTAAAAGAACATAAACTTTCTGCAGGCGTCAACGGCTCATCTAAATAGACCTGCACAAATGATCAGTTGTCTAAAATAAATAATGGATATCTAAATATGATTCGATTTGCTCCATCGTTGGAAGTGTCACCACCCAGAGATCTGCATCAACTACTAGGGGTGATGTTCTTGTTGAAGAAGCTCCGTCAGCTCCCTGAAACATAGTACTTGCGTTAATAAAGAAGGAAGTATAGCGGATGTAATCACGTCATTTGATCTCGCATGATTGATCTGTCAGTATCCATACCTCGAAATGCATAAGAACATCAAGGGATGCTGTAACTGCGGTGCACACTTCTGCAAGCTGTTGCGCCGACCCGTAACTGCATGCTCCCCCTTCTTCTTGGACTAATGCTCCATCGACTCCCTGAAACATAGGACTTTCATTAGTAATGAACACAATATTGAAAAAAGAAGACACATAGGAGGGCGACGACAGAAGGACATACCAATGGCTAAAAACGAAAGAAACATTGTGTGTAACAATCACGCTACAAGAATGCAAGATCTGATGATCTCCATCGATGGAACTGTCCGGAAACGTACCTCGAGCATCTGAGTGACATCTACGGTTGTCGTCAATGCGTTGGACTCCTCAGCATCTCCCTGAAAGACAGTACTTGCATTATTTTGGATAACAATAATTATAACTGAAAACAAAGACTAGAGGACGAGTACTGTGGTGTACCATTAGGTAAAATAATTATACGATCAATTAAAACTATTGATTTACATGCCTAAAACAAGTCAGTGTCAGAATAGCTAAGTAAGATTACCCGATAGGCGCTTGAAGTGGCTGATGACTGCAATAACGACACGGATGGAGAATCTTCCGCCTTCATATTGAGTGGATACATAAATGGGGAAATTATTGTTAGCTAATGCTACACACTACCGCAAGGCCGAGAGACAAATACGTAAACTTGACTCACCAGTGGAGGGATGTGGACGAATAGAGTGGGAATAGCGGTTGAGAGCAATTTTCGCCTCGTTCGCGGTGTTTTTTTCTTTATTAGCAATGATGTGGAGTACATGTCTGGGCTAAAGTTCCTGCTGCAGATGCGGTATCGATCACCCCTCTTGTCCGCAAAGACTTCTAGGACTCTACTTTCTAGCTCAGAGGCTGGATATCCGCAATATCGGACCCATTCTCTTATCTGATCTATTGTCTTAGGGAAAACATGCATTATAGTACCTTCAGATTTGTTATGGGTCTTCGAAGGGCAACCGCCAATGGAACAGGCAGGCATTATGGAAAGTTCTGAAAAGTAAAGATCAACAATTCTCTATGAATACCAATGTGTTAAAACATTAAATGACACATAAAAGGTTCAATGCAAGGTCCGTTTTGGTTCTTGGAACTATACACGTTATTCACATGCGGATAAGTATTTCAATAACTTTCAAAAAATAGAAAAAGTAATTTGACTAAACTCAGAACATGTGACTAGTTCCTTGCATGTACTGTCGTGAACGAAAAGAAAACATGGATGCAATTTGATGACTACTAGCAAATAGATATAAATTAAAAAATTGGACGCAAAATGATTATGGTACATGGACTTACCTTGACGAACAAACAGTTAGATGCAGGGATCAGAGTAGTTTCTTGTCGTAGAACAGGGAGCAGTTCACAGGTTGCAAACTGACGAGTTTGCTCAAAGTGGTCACGGAAGTTCACAGAGACGAAGAGCAGATAACCAGCACCTTCACGGGTTGACTAGCAAAGCGCAAAGAAGTTCTCATTAGAAATATGAAGTGGGTTATAAAGAATTCGAAACAGGGGTGTGTTTGTGAATGAATGACGTGTATATGTCGTGGCATTATGCGGATTGCAGGGGGGCGTCCAGCGTGAGGGGGGATGCTTGGCAGGAGACACGGGGTCTGGAGGTAGACATGGGAACAACAACCCATGCTCTATAGACCACTTTGAAGTGTACATGGTCTTTGGCACCTCTTGGCCTTTATCGCTCCCTGACAGCTCCACTTGCCAGCAGCGCAAGTACCCTGGTGCGAACTGCCTTTGATAGGGCGGGGGGTGGATCGGGGCGGTGGTCGTGCAGACAAGACACAGGAAGACTCGTGAATGGAGACACACTTATGTGGATTGCAGGGGGGCGTCCAGCGTGAGGGGGGATGCTTGGCAGGAGACACGGGGTCTGGAGGTAGACATGGGAACAACAACCCATGCTCTATAGACCACTTTGAAGTGTACATGGTCTTTGGCACCTCTTGGCCTTTATCGCTCCCTGACAGCTCCACTTGCCAGCAGCGCAAGTACCCTGGTGCGAACTGCCTTTGATAGGGCGGGGGGTGGATCGGGGCGGTGGTCGTGCAGACAAGACCCGTTTGCCGCAGGGCCTCACCAAGGAGAGGCCATCTAACTGAATGTAAGAGGATGGCTGCAGGATCTACTACATGGAAGGCAGGGGGGTGAGTTTATAAATACCTCACCCTCCCAGGAGAATATATGGGGGTCATCTCTGTACCCGGTGCCCAAAAAGAGGATTTATTATGATCAACCATATTTATTATTTACCTATAACCATGTTTTGTATCAATAAAATCCAACAGCTTTTTATTGCCAACGCTTGATGCCAACCCACAAAATAATATATGTATGACTGCTGCATATATGGGTTCAACGGTTATGTGGATTGAAGGTGTGCGGCCAGCGTGAGGGAGGATGCTGGCCGGAGACATGTGGTGTGACAAGACAAGGCACTGGAAGGCTATTCAACGGAGACACACTAGATTCATTTAAAAAATCAAAACAACCATTGTTAAAATATATGTTGGGCTTTATTTTAGATTTTAATTAAACATAAATAATAAACATTACACATTGTAAAGTTGAGGTTGCAGCACATCGAGGGAAAATCCGCGGTATTGTCCACTGTCACTGGGGAAATGTTGTCTAATGGCAAGTACCGCACAGGCAGGTATTACTCTCCGAACGCGGTGTCCGAGCCTCCCGTGAAGCCACCAAGTGAAGCAACGATAGGCCACCAGCCTGTACCACCTGTGAAAAAAAAAGATGCAAACTGTATTAAACTGACCAAACTTTCTTATCAATGTCGATTCAGGTAACACATGTCATTTTTCTTAGAAAAGAATTATATCTAGAAAATGCACTATATGGAACCAATTTACATGCGTTCGAATGATATGTAAATGTAATTTTATATGTGGGAGACGACCATGAAATAGTGGTGGCATCACTGACATCACAAACAGAGTATACTTACTCGTTACTCGGATTACGCGGACGAACAGTGCCACGAAGTTCGTGCATAAGCACCATCATCATCCTCAACACTGTCCGTGAGAGGCAGGCTTCCCTGAACTCTGGCAGCTCGGTGATGCATTGCGGACTTTGCTCGCCTTCCTGCAGACTTTGCTCGCTTTCCGAAATGTAGGCCAAGCACCCGGAATTTTCACGGCAGCAGCAGTTCTCCTCCTCAGTTGGCATTAGCTCGCACCGATTGCACGTGCACCAGGTGGAGACGCCGTCCATGCGACATGGTCCAGGCTCTTCATCCGTTGACTGGTCCTCCCAACTGCCGTCCGAATCCCCATCGTTTTCGCGTGCTTGCCTTTCCAGTAGTTCCTCCTCGGTGTACTCGGGCTCGTACATGTACGGCATTATTGTGGCCATTGTGCGGTAAAGATAGTAAAATAATTTACAGAGATGGTACAGGTGTTCACACGGGCTACAAGCGGCGAAGGTAGCTGACCAGAGCACTGAAACGAGTCACAGAATACTCAAAGTAACACAGAGAGAGGAATGGAATCGAAAATCTGCTGCTGTATATTGTGAAACGGTCTGTTTATACTTATTGGGGAAAGAGGCGTCCTGCCATTTCCATGGCAACACGTCAATAGCTGAGGCGCAGCGATTGTTGACACGAGACGTGCTTGAAATGGGCAGTACGCGTCTGCTGATGTCAGGCTCAGGGGCGGGGGATTTGATTTAGTGCCGCAAAGGCAGGTGAGCCAGGTCGATGGGGCGAAATGATAGGATTATCACAAAATGGAGGCTGATTTCGAGTGCGATAATGGGCGAAAAGTCGGGTAAGGTCCATAGGAAAGTTTCCTACGATCTACCGATTTATGCTTACAAACACATGGCCGACCCGTAGGGACAATAAAAAAAAAGTCCCGGAACTATCCTTTAAGACAATACTTCAATTCTAGCAACAATCCAGTCCAAACTTATTTATTAGGAAGGGTACATATCTGCAGCGGAAGCAAAACAGGGCACAGTCCACGCCAATTGAGAAGCAAAGCTGACTCGTTTAGAATTGCAACAAAACCATGCCATCCAAACCAGGCATGCCGAAACAGCGACCTCAGAAAAAGCGTCCCAGACCAGCAAGCCCATCGTCCAGGGAAGCATGGCCCCACTCTTCATCAAACGTGTCACCAGATACCAGTGCGAGGCCATCACAGCGTACCCCAGCCCAATGAAAAAGAACACAGGATCTGGTCCCATAAAGAAACAAAATCCAGTTTTTCAATTGGCAGGTACCATCCAACCATCCTCTACGAAAGCAAAGTCAGCTGGTTTCCAAAGACAAGACGGCAAAGAGGACTCTTTATCGGGCAAAAAACAACAAACAAAAACATTGCAAACAAAGGATCCAGTACAAACACAAGAGTTCAGTGACCTAAGTAACTCACCACGATCGCCGGCTGAGTTTCAAGCATCAAGTAGTCTAATGGACCTGTCGCAGCACCTACATGCAGATGAATCCTCAACCAGCACTATGGCACAGAGCAGTCCGAAGATAACTATAGCTGACGATATCGACATCCTTACAGAGTCCAAGGATTCTCCAGTTTCGAACGAAACTCGGATCCCTGTCGGGCTAAATCACCAATACACGACAGGGAATCATCCAGGAAAAAAGCATGACGAGAAGCCATCACCCGAGGAAACCCGAAAAGCCACGCACAGGCAGTTCACCTATTCGTAAAGAAACACCACTTAAAAGGCTGCAGCAATCTCTGCTAGATGAAAACCATAGCGACACGGAAAATACACCTAAGGGGACAAGAATTTTTAAACTAGAACAAGTTTCAAGCAAATCTGGCTACATGATTCTGAAGAGAAAAACTGTGCTGAAAACCCTGAGCAAAATGAAATCGCTGAGATCACTAACTCCTGGGGCCTTTCGTTTGATTGAGCCATATCACAGAGAACAAAAGGCCAAGGAATTTCTCCACATAAAATCTCGGGCCCTTCAAATAATCCCGGTGGAAGCCTACAGCGATCTTAAGCAAGCCGGCCTCCTGCTAACTGAACTCGAAACTCCCGAGCCTGAAGTAAAAAAAAGGAATAAGGAGGAAGTAATGTCCCACAAACAGCACTACATCTCAAAAACCCAAGACCTGTACAACAACAAGTACAGCAGAAAGACCTCTACCAGTGAACTGCACCACTTTAGATCTCACAGGGTCTACTCAGAGAGGCGCCTCTCGCCTAGTAACAACGATTCTCGTGGGAAGGTCTCCTCAAAATCTGGTACACTAAGACTAGATAAAGCAGACTGCCACCCGTGCACAAGACCAGATTCGACACTGACAGTAAAGCCAGAAGGGCACATTACCCAAATCAGAGAAAAACTCTACGAACAGGAAGAATCCAGATACCCGACTGGACCATGGCAATGGCCAAAGACAGCTGTAAAGGGGTCCGGCAGATAGCAATTAGAATGGGCCCCATCTACACCAGCCCAAGAATCAACCGTGATCAACACACTATCAATGGCCTCATGGAGCACCCGAGGACACTTACACCTCACCAATAGAAACAAGCAGGACCTGGTGGGTTTCGACATCATATGCCTCCAGGAAACCTGGTTGATATAGAAACCCACCTTGGACGGTTATGAGATCGAACTCTCATTGGCTACAAGGGGCTTATTCAGACGTCCGTCCTCTGGCCTCCTTCTCGCAACTCGGATTGGGTCTGGCATCAAGATTTCAAAAAAACGAATAGAGTCTTATGGGATGCTTGCAGTCCTTACAACATGGACGTACCAGGACCCGAGGACTAAAAAATCACACACGTCCCAATTAGCGATCATAAATCTCTATTGGAATCCCCAGAAAACCTCAAACTCAACTTTTTGCAACCAGGTAACTGACGCCATTGATAGCATCAGAGTCGACATGAATACAAGCTACATTATCATATGCGGAGACCTGAACGCGAAATGCGATCTAGTAAATACTGGCCAGATTAAAACCAAACAGAAACTGTCGACAGAAGAAAGAGGAATCGCGTGGATGGCATCGATGAACCCACGAAACTTCCACAACGTGGCATCGCTGAAACCTTGGGAAAACATCATCCCAACGTGGGCGCGCAAAAACTCCAGGGCAACACTCAACTATTTGTTTGCTTCCCACTGCCTATTGCCACTAATTGACTAATTTGAAATAATTCGGACCACAGAAAGTGATCATAATCTGCTTGCAATGACATGGGCGTCAGTGCATCCTGAGGGCGAATTGTTTCTTCCGTCTTTAGAAGCAAACAGCCAACAAACCAGACTTCGCCTAACCACTGCTAACATTAAGGTGATTACCGATAAATATGAAAGAAGTATGGCAGGCAACTCAAAAGAAACTGATTGCCCAGACCATCTTCCGCTCCTACCAAAATTCAAGGCTGACTCTAATAAAAACAAGGGACCAGGGAGAAAGCACAACCATGAGTTCGATCGAGCTCTGGTAGAAAGACGAAAGAGCCTGAGGAAAGCGAAAAGAAGAGCAAAAACTGAGAACTCTGAGGGCCTCATTACGACCCAGGCGGTAAGTTACCGCCTGGGCCGTGACTTTACCACCATGGCGTAAACTACGTTTACGCCATGGTGGTTGGCGGACTTACCGCCCCATTCCGAGTTTGGCGGGGCGGTAAGTCCCCAATCCCCATTTACCCTTCCCCATTCCCATTTTTGCCCCATATGGCATAATGGGAGTGGGGAAGGTGTTAATTACGCCACCGTAAATTATGCTGGCGTAATTGACTCCATGGTCCCTTAGCGCCATGGATTTTAACACCTGCTAGAAGCAGGTGTTAAATCCGCCATGGCGCTAAGGGACCTCGTACTCAGGCGGTAAGGGTCGGCGCTGTTTACGGCGCCGTAAAACCCTTACCGCCTGAGTTGTAATGAGGCCTGAATCCGCTAGGCAAGATTGCAAAAATGAAACAAACAGCTATAAATCATGGCTACGCAGCCGCAGTTGCTTAATGTACCAAAATGATGCAGAGAGCATGCTGAGAGCGCTGAGTACCAAAAAATCCAGTGACCTCTGGGCACTCATTAAGAACACAGACAAGACCCAAGAAAAGCAACTGGAAAATTTGGTTACTGAAGAAAATTGGATCAACTTCTTTGAAAAGCTGTTTGCACTACCCTTGACCCGGACGTAGACGCCAGCTCAGAAGATCAGCGGCTCATGGGTTACTCTATCCGCAGAAGACGGCATCAGAGACGTCATCAAACATCTAAAATCCTCAAGAGCCCCTGGCCCAGATGGCCTCTGCAACATCGACCTCAAACAACACCCAGAGGACTGGACAAGATTCATCAGCATCCTATTCCAGCACTGTGAGTCACTAAAAGCAATTCCGACTTCATGGATGCACTCAGTAATAGTTCCACTGTTCAAACGTGGCAACAGGGAAAAGCCAAAGAACTACCACCCAATAGCACTGCTGGACATCATCGGCAAAGTTTTTGTTACACTAATACTTAAACACTTCCAATCATGGGCAAAGGTATCACCAGCAAATGACCCATTCCAGATGGGCTTCTTAAAAAACGGCCGAACATCCGTAAACATCCTGCTGTTAAACCTAATCAAATCTAAAGTCAAGCAGGGAGCGCCACCAGTGCTTTTGGCCTTTATAGACCTTTCACAGGCCTTTGACAGAGTAGACAGTAGCATGCTCTGGTCTCAACTGCAAAAATGGAAGTGCCCAAGCGAAATATTAGACCCAATCATGGCACTACACACGGCAACTAAACTCTGCGTCCGACTAAGCAATCAAGGATTGCTGTCAAAGGAGATTCCTTCAGAGCATGGGGTCAAACAGGGCTGCTTTTAGCCCCGGCCCTCTTCATCAGCTTCTTGGATGACTTTAAGGACACAGAATCCTCAGTCCGAGCATTTCCGCCAAAAATAGGAAACATCAATGTGTCCCGCCTACTGTACGCTGATGATTTAATTTTGTTAGATCAGACGAAATTGGCTTACAGCGTCAACTGACAAATCTGGCGCAGTACATAGGCTCAAACGACTTGGAAATCAACAAACTAAAAACCAAAGTTATGATTCTCACAAAAAAACGTCCATACAACAGACGCAACAAGGGTTGGTTCTTGGAAAACACCAAGATTGAAGTGGTCACACACTTCAAATACTTGGGCATAACGATTGATAGATCAACACAGGAATCGACCATGCAAAGCGTACTGTGGGGCAAAGCCAGGAATTTAGCGGCCCAGATGAAGCTATTGACAAGCAATATGGGAAATTCTCGCTGGTTCCTGTAATCTAATTTTACAAAGGCAAAGTCGTCCCCCTATTAACCTATGGAACTTGCTTACAATGCCAAATTCCATCTGGGCAAAACTGGAAGGGCTACTGTGGAGATCAGTCCTGGGCCTCCCAAATTCGTCCTCAATCGCTAATATCAGGCGTGACCTGGGCCTGCTGTCTCTAGTATCAACAGTCGAACAGAGCTCTATTCAACTCTTTAGAAGAATCCTTCTCCCAGACACGCTCCCTATCTAAAAATGTATCGCTGCAGAACTTGCATCCGGCCACATCAACACCTTAACAAAATGGGCCAAGAAGTGAAAAGCAAAGCTTGAAGAAATAGCATGTACTGAAGAAGACCTTGCATCGAATCCACAGAGAATAAAATGCAAAATGGAACTGCTGGATTGGATCAACACAATCGAAAAAGCCCAGGGCAAACAAACCAACCACACATCTGCCACCGAGCTTTAACAAACTTAAAGTTCCATTGCCATATTGTTCCAAATTTCCAGATAAAGGCCTCATGAGGATCTTTCTGAGAGCACGCCTGAACTTACTTCCCACACGGGAAATTCTCTTTATCAGACTGCAGTCCGGGTCTAAGGAATGCAGACAATGTGCCACATCTGAAGAGCCTGAAAATGTAAGACACTTGTTGATGCACTGCCCAGCACTAAACCAGGAAAGAGTAGCCTACCTTTCGCCTCTTGGGATTGCCTCTTCGGTTCTGGAAGAAGACGTCTGGTAGAACCGATTACTGTCGGGGGAAATTGCTAAATGGACAAACACTGCAGCAAAACTTTTGAGCATTGCCCTCAGACAAATCAACTCACAGGCCGAGCTAAGACGTGTCGACTGCTAAGTACACGAAACTTCATCTCTTCAGAGAAACTTTAACTTTAACTTTCAGTTCTTCCTTGTAAAAATCACAACGTGATTATACACAAGTAATTAAAAAAAAGGTAGGATATTGGGCCTCATTACACGGATGACGGTAGGGATTTACCGGTACCGGTAAAATACCGGTACCGGTAAATCCTTACTGCCTTACTACGAGGTCCCTTTGCGGGTTGGGGGATTTAACGCCTGCTTTTTGCAGGCGTTAAAATCCAACCCGCTAAGGGACCTCGGAGCTAATTACGGCACCGCAAAATTGCGGTGCCGTAATTAGCGCCTTCCCCATTCCCATAGAGCCCTATGGGGCAGAAATGGGAATGGGGAAGGGCAATGGTGGAAGGGGGATTTACCACCCCTCCAACCTTGGAATGGGGTGGTAAATCCCCTTTCCGCCAAGGCGGTGCCGGTATTTTACCGGCATTAGCCAGGGTGCTAATAGCGCCATGGCTCACTGCCTACCGTGTAATGAGGCCCATTGTCTTGGACCTTGGAAACTTTTACAAAGAGTTAAGATGATTTAGATGAGGGAGGTGATGGACAACACAGCTGGGTACTCTGTCACTAAGTTTGAATGCCCAGACATAACTTAGAGGGAGAAGGATTTGGCTTCCATGATGGTCTTGTGGGATGCTGATGGAGTTTGGTTTTGGAGAATCCTAGTCTTGAGAGTGCCAATTATATCATCGGGCCTTGGATTTGTTATCCTGCAAGTTAAGTGCCGATTCCTATAAGCTCTTTGCTTAGAGGCACCACTGACCAATCAATGCGGTTCTCCTTTTCCATGACTGGGGAGGATGCCAGCCATTGTCTTTGTTGCAAAGGTAAAGGAGTCAGTAGGAAATTCATTGCTGATTTTAAATCTCGAATTCTTTTTTTACATAGAAGACTCAGATGTTCCGATTTTCTAGTAAGACACTAGCATGGAAAGAGAAGGCACAAGTAGTATAGATCTTCCAGCCCATGCGGCCATTTTTTCAGATTTGTGTAGTTGTCGTTTTCCTTCCACCTACAAATCTGGCCAGTGTAAGGGATCCACTCTTGCAGGGGCAAATATTCTCCTTTCCTAGTGATCAACTTAATCGCCCATGTATGACTAAAATGATGCAGTGTGGTTGTTATGCCCCCAAAGACAGCACATGCACTAGAGTTTGGTTCCCTTTCCTCATTGTCTCTCAAATTTGGCTGCTGTCTAGTAGGGTCAGCTGTTGGCTGAATGTCTGTGAGCTTGGGCCTGGTTGCATGCTCTCACTAGCCAAGCCCAGACCATCTGTATCGGAATCATGGAAACATTTTTAAAGAAGACAATAAAAGACCGAATAGGAGATTCGGTTGAAAAGTTCGACCTAATACCCAATTTGGTGGCAAGGGCTGCAGGGACTGTGGGGGTGTCCCCCAGACCCTTGTTCACTATATTGTGAGTGGAGGTTGTGAGAGTCCCCCCCCTGCAGCCATTCAGATAAAAGAAAAAGTAGAAAAAACAGAAAGAAAACAAAAAGGAAAGGACCCTCCGGCGCCGCTTTCCCGATCATGGAAGTGAAAGGAAACACGCGTCGCAGGAACACAGCGAGCCGGTGGCACACAGCGAAGTGTGCTGCCGCAAGGTAAGTAGGGGGTGTGGGTGGTATCAAGGGCAAAGGCTGAAATGTTCAGGGGAGGGACAAATAACTTTCGATCTTTTTTCCCTCAAACAGTTCAGCTACAGGCTTCAGACCCTGATCCGGAATCACCATTCCGTGAAAGTCCACATGTTCTTGCCAGGTAACATCTACAAGATGGTAATTTCTTTCATGGATCTCGATTGCATTTCACACATTTTCCACCAGACTTATCACAGCATCACATTCTTCAGCCAAACACATGAACTAGCAGTTAAATATGAAGCGGCCCATCCTTATTTAAAACAATCCAAAGGCATCGTTGCTGGGTCGCATGATTCCTATACGGTACACATGTCTTACTAAAAATAACCACAGCCCTGGGAACTCTCAAAGACAACATGAAAAAAGATCTGTCCGTGACGGCAGTGGATCCGGATGCCAACGTGTACCTGACTGATTTGCATATGGCTGGACCCCTTTTGCAATGGCGCAGACGGGCTAAAAAACAGTCTTGCGGAGTGGTTTACATGTATTCAAAACCTTCCACCAATCACTTGTTTTCATTATAAAGTCAGTCAAAATGGCTAGTTATGTCAGTTAATAAATATGCTCACCAGTGTACAACTCTTCAAGTGCCACTCCTTCTAATGAGATCTGCATAAAAATAAACTCTTACTTTGTGAAAAGAGAAAACAAAATTGGAAATAAATGGTCATTCGGGAGCCCTTTGTATGCAGATCATTTTATACCTGTTTAGGATACTTTCAATTACATGTTATATTCTGATTTGACTCATTTGGCCTCCTCTGACCATCTTACTTCCTACTTATAAGACATACTCATAGTCAGGCTTATAGAAGCTCTTACTTCAGATTTACAACTCTGTACTCTATGTACTGAAGGGTGTGTTTCCAGATAGCTACCTCGTGAAAGTGATTAAAGTTATTCCTATTCCCTATCTTCTTTTGCCTGGTAAGGTTATTGGTGCAGCAGCAGCCCTTCGGTAATAACCCAGTATCATCTGCTGAGATCTTCTTTCCTCCTGCCTATCTGGTTTCCATCATGGGTGCTGCCCAGCAAGACAACCGTGCTCCAGGTAGTGGGTGACAGTTTTCCTTAAATGCAAGGTTGTTATGCATGCCTATGCAAATAGGACGAGCATACTCGTCCACAGCACTTAAGAGGTTAAACTCCTGATGTGGAGCTTTGGGGTAGTCGGATGACACAGTGTTGTATGATATTGTCCCACAGCGTGGTACTCAAGTTAGCGAACTTTGGAGGATGAACGCTGAGTTGGCCCTGCCGGGATTCGAACCTGCGTCAGCAGGCTGTGCAAAGATGTCAGAACAGAGCTCAGCTCGCTGTGTTATCTGACCTAATGCCCAGGTGCTGGCTTCATTAGCCAGGCATGGCGAAGCTCTGGTGAGAAGTGAGTCGTACCCTCACACTGTATTCTATAAATGTGAAAAGGAGTGTGGGAGACCCTCTACTGAGAATGAACATGGGTCAAATACCTTGTTCTATGGAATTTCTTCCACTCCGAGGGTATACAACCACCTTTAAACTCACTGAACCCGACACAGAGGAGAAATATCAATTTGCGTATCAGTCATCCCACCCACAAGGGCAGTCCAGCACCGAAATGCTAAGCAATTCTCCTCTGAACAGGAGTACCATGAGCAACCCCAGACACATGTTTCAGCCTTGTTGGGCCTCTTCCGTGAGGTTAAGCTGAGCCTTTCTAAGGCACAGTGAGCAATGGGTCCAAGTCTGGATTAGCCTTGGTTACTTAGGGTGAAACCCAAAGCTTTACGAAATTAAATTGAAAAGGATCATGGGAGCCCCTCTACTGAGAGCGAACATGGGTCAAATACCCTGCTCTATGGAATTTCTTTCCCTCAGGAGGGTCTACAACCACATTTTAGCTCACTGCACCCTACACAGAGGAGAAATATCCATTTGCATATCTTTGGGCCTCATTACACGGTAGGCGGTAAGGGTTTACTGGTACCGGTAAGGGCACCGGTAACGGTAAACCCTTACCGCCTAACTACGAGGTCCCTTTGCGGGACCCGACCTTAACGGCTGGTGTAGACCAGCCGTTAAGTTGGGACTCGTAAAGGGACCTTGTTGCTAATTACGGTACCGCAATTTGTGGTACCGTAATTAGCTCCTTCCCCATTCCCATTGAGCCCTATGGGGCAAAAATGGGAATGGGGAAGGGCCATGGAGAAAGGGGGAATTACCGCCCCGCCAACCTTGGAATGGGGTGGTAATTCCCCCTTTCTCCATGGTGGTACCGGTATGGTACCGGCGGCAACCATGGTGCTAGTAGCACCATGGTTAACCGCCTACCGTGTAATGATGCCCTTTGTCTTTTAGAGGGGCACAGCTTCACCTAACTGATGAGACCTGACTAGCTAGAAAACACGTGTCTGAAGAATTGGATAGCATTTCGGTGCTGGACTGCCCAAGTGGGTGGTACCAGACTGATATGCAAATGTACCTTTCTCTTCTGTGAAAGGTACTGTGAGCTAAAACGTGGTTGTGGACCCTCCCGAGTGGGAACCTACCCAGACAACAGGTTATTTGGCTGTGCTCGTTCGTGGTACAGGGAATCACAGACCTTTTGTATATATGTTTAGGGACTTGGGGTTTCACCCTAAATTACCCAGGGTATTCCAGACGTGGACCCCTTACTCACTGTGCTTAGAGATGGACAGCTTCAACTCACTGATGAGGCCAGACTGGGGTGAAACACTTGTCTTGGGTTGTTGTTGGTACTCTTGTTCAGAGAAGAATTGCCTAGCATTTCTGTGCTGGACTGCATGAGTGGGTGGGACGAGACTGATATGCAAATAGATATTTCTCCTCTGTGAAAGGTGCAATGAGCTAGAGAACAGGTTATTTGGCCCTGTTTGTTCTTGGTAGAGGGGCTTCCAGACCTTACGCATTTATATTATAAAGGCACACACACTCTTCCCCACCTCCCTTCGCAGCATTCCATGTGGTGTGTATGCATTCACTGTGCACTATGCTACATTTGAACGCATACCTAGTCCAGTTGATCTACTAAGCCATGTGCAATGTAATTTGTAATAGTTGACAATTGGTGGGTATGCGACCACCAATCAGCCAATACGAACATTCATTTTGGGTTTGGGGGTGTTAATACCGCCAAACAGAGTTTACAGGCACCACTGTGCGTCTGCTAGTCTCCATTCTGAAGTCCCATTGGACTTAACGGGGAAATGGAGGTATTACCCTCACTGGCAAGGCTGCCATTTAAAAATAAATGATGCAGCCATGCAAATGATCAGGCCTCCACCTATATTCGCGCCCTGGACCTCCTCGCTGGTAGCAGATGGGGGCAGGGACAGCGTTATGGACATTGGGCAGGGTCAGTGGGTGAAAGGGCTGTTAGAGCAGGTGCAGTGGTAAATGGCATGGAGATCACAGGAGGCACTGGTTACAGTGCATGGCCAGGTGGAGTAAGTGCAATGGAGCCTGGCTGAACGTGCAAGGAAGGGCGCATGCATGCATGAAAGGCAACATGGACCTAGAACTAAGGGGTACAGATGAGGCAAACAAGAATACATTTCCCAGCTGCCCCAGGGGCTCACTGGGAAGCATTTTTGGTGTGCATCGTAGATTTGACCCCATTTAAAGGGACCTCACTCAAGCCCTTGAGCTCAGTGTCCAGATGGACGGAGCGAGGAGCGCTGCAAGGACCTGCTAGTGTACTGGATCCAAGCACACATAAGAAGACCTATGGGAGAGGCAGCAGAGCCTGATCAGAACAGCACTGGGCAACGAGAACTATCAAACCCTGTGGATTCAGGGTATGGAGACCACCTGGCATTGAGGAACCTGCTGGGGGACTTCCCCCATTAACCAACACCCAAACTAAACCAAGGCAGTGTGATGTTCACGTGAAAGACTTTGTGAAGCTCTCATAGGACTTTGGCAAAACTGCATGAGAAACTTTGGAAACAGCTTTGCGGTCATTGCTAACCGGCATGGAAAGCCCTTTGCCTAACCTGCGTGCAACACATTGACAGATCCTCCCGGGAGACACCAAGAATAAGCAAGATTGCCCGAATCACAAGGCGCCGCACTGAGTAGTCTGAATGCTGCATTAAAGGCAGGGGGCAAAACAGGAATGTGCTCATTTTAAACTAAGTGCAAATTGCATGAGGGGGACAACCAACATTTGCACTTGCGGTTGGGAGCGCTGCGTGCAGGGGAAGTCGCTTTTTCTGTTCAGTTTTTAGCTCCGTTTTGCAAAAAAGTGTAAACACTGCCTGAAAATTACGGTTTGCAGGCAGAGTTCACAAATGGATTCCTGTGGCATGTGCCTGCTCATTAGCATGTGCAAATGCAATGCGGATTCCAAAGGAATCCATTGGTTTACGCCTGCATGAAAACTGGTGCTTTTCCAAGACAGGGGTGGAATACAATGCAGTGATGAAAACTCTGCTTTTGCCCCTTCTTCACCTTGGAAGGGATAAAGATGAGCTGGAGTGCAAGAATTACACCTTGCTTTTACGCTTTCATTGTGCACTCCACTTAGTGCAAAACAACACTCTAAGCCGCTAATGAAAGGCGCTAAAACATTAAGGACCTGACTGATTCCCGGAAGCGTTTGGTAACGATGTAATCCCATAGGAAAGCGCTCCAGAAACCTCAAGCCTCTGGGCCAGGGAGCTCCATGACAGATGCATACACGAAGGGCCTCATTAACCGTTTGGCAGTATTCCACTGGTAAATCTGGCGGTAAATCTTACAGAATACTGCCAAACGGAATTTCCGCTACCGCCACTTGGTCTGACAGAGTTACCGCCATATTACAAGTGGCGCTATGGCGGGGTCAGTTCCCATTTACGTAGTCCATAGCACTCCATGGGGATTTCAGCGGAATTACCACATTTTGCTGAATTTTTTTCCTCCGCCTCACCATTAAAGTTACAGTACAGCGGTAATGCCGCCGGTTTTTACCACAGTGCCGTACTTGTAATGAGACCCTTATTATAGTAATGGTGCATACTTAGTGACATCATCGGGTAAGTTCATCTCTTCCTCGAGAGTACCCAAAGTGGCTTGGACATTGGGAAACCGATGGAGTATTTGGGCAGCTGGGGAATCCGGGGGGTGTGCCCTCATGTTCTGCCACAGAGGGGTGTAACCTGCAAGAGCTTTTATTGTTTCAGGTGCGAGTGGGGATAGGTGGTGAGCAAGCTGGGGGCAGGAAAGGAACAGTAGGGGGGCAGGTGTTATTAGCCTTTGTGTGTTGTATTCTCTCTCCCTCTCTCCAGGATATTCTCCTCTCCTTCCGTCAGAGCTCTGTTTGGCTGCCCAGTGTTTGCCAGTTGGGGTAAGCATACAGGGCTTCTGGGAAGTAAGGTTGCTGTCGTGGAGACATCATACCAGTCCTGTTGCAACGCTAGTTTCCTTACATGAAGGCATGCAGTTTTACAGCTTGTGGGCTTACAAACCTATATTTAGGTGGATTGAAAAACAGGAAGTAAGTGCATTAAGCCAGTTATTTTCATAACCAAACTCATAATGAACCTCTTAATTAGAAAAGAAATGCAGCACAGAGTCCAACCCAGCTCCATCATTTGGCATTCGGGGACATCTATCCAACCCGGAAGCAACTGGAATACTGAAGATAGGGACGGCGCCAGGGCCTTTCAACTTTTTGAAATGAAAGAGTCCTTGAAACTCAGGGGCAACTGCAACTGCTCCCATGTAGCCACTCAGCATTCTTATAATACAGCAATATATTACTTCATTTGCTGGAGACCTTTAGGTCGTCACGTGCTCTTTGCTGCCTTAGCTTTACCAGCTTCATTTGCTGGAGCCTTTCAGGCTGTCACTTGAAAGTGGCAACATGAAAGACTCCAGCGAATGAAGTTATTAACGTGAACGCTGAAAAGCACACATTTAAAATAAAGTAATATTAGGTTAATATCTTCCAATTATCACGAGACGGCCAGCCAGCAGTGAGCTGAAACACTAAATGCCCACTGAAAATCTATAAAACTGTCATCAGCAACGGGCTGATGAGGAGGAACCAGTGTTAAATTGAAACGAGGTGATAATCTGTGGGCATTTAGTGTTTTAGCTCCCTGATGGCTGGCAGCTGCATGATAATCGGCGGCCATTAACCGCTGGTTTATTTCTGTTGCAATGTATGCGCCCCCCAGGTGCCTCAGAATGTTGTAGGCTCCAAGGGAGGGAGTGAGGGGGCCCAACCAAAATGTTGAAATGGGCCCCCGCACATCTTCATCCAGGCTTGACTGATATATCATCACAAACAGCAAAACAAAAATAGACACGGCTTACGTTGGGACACAGAACAAGGCAAGATTCATGGTATGGTGTGCAGAAATGGCGCATGGCGCACGGCCCACGCGTTGAGAAGGACCCTGCGCAAGTCTTGGCACAGAAAAAATCTTGCGCGCTACGCACATTCATGGATTTAAAGATGCATTACTAGCCATTCCACAAATAAAAACAAGCTGCGCGAGGAATGCCCATAACACGACCCCAAGCACACCAAAAATCAAGCAAAAGGACAAACACGGCGTAAACCTCAGCACCACCCCTGTCCCACCATCCTGTACCCCTGTGAAAATGTGCACCTCACCTCGCAAGCCCAGGCTGCACCCCTGCAAAATCGCGCATCTCATCTCGCAAGCTGAGGCTGCACTAGAGCAACATCACTTGCCTCACCTCTCAAGCCAATGCCACACCCCAGCAAAAAGAAGGGCCCTCTCTTGTAAGGCCAGGCTGCACCGCAGCAAAAAATCTGTGCCCTCCCTCACGAGGCCAGGCTGCACACCAGCAAAATCGCACCCCTCACCTCACCAGCCCAGGCTGCACCCCAATGAAAACATGTGCCCTCCATCGCACGGCCAGGCTGCACCCCAGCGATAAGGCAGCCCCACCTCTTAAGTGGAGGCTACACCCCTTACCAAAACATGAGTCCCCCCCAACACCCTCGGCACCCATTTTGGCTGCATACCCCCTACTGCACATCAACCACTCTAACCCAGACACCACTGCCAGACCCCCTCACCTGTGACACGCCCCAGGCAGCCCCCTCCAGACTGGACAACACCCACCAACCCCCTACACCTGTGACATCCTCCCAGGCATCCTCTCCAGACTGGACACCCCCCGCACCCAGGCAGCCAACTCTAGACTTGTCACCCCACAGGCATCCCCCTCCAGACTAGACACCAGCCACCAGCCCCTCTCACCTGTGACACCCCCCAGGCATCCCCCTCCAGACTAGACACCAGCCACCAGCCCCTCTCACCTGTGACACCCCCCAGGCATCCCCCTCCAGACTGGACACCACCCACCAGCCCCCTTCACCTGTGACAACCCCTCATACCGCCCCCTCCAGATTAGACACCCCCCAGGCATCTCCCCAAACTGGACAACACCCACCAGCCCCCTCCAATCTGGATACCATCCACCAGTCCCCCTCACTGGTGACACCCCCCCTAGGCATCCCCCTCTAGACTAGACACCCCCCAGGCAGCCCACTCCAAACTGAACACCCCACAGGCATCCCCCTCCAGACTGGACACCACCCACCAGCCCCCCTCACCTGTGACACGCCCAAGGCATCCCTCCCCAGACTGGACACCACCCACCAGCCCGTCTCACCTGTGACACCCCCCCAGGCAGCTCCCTCCAGACTGGAGACTCGACAGGCAGCCCACCCCAGCCTGGACGCTTTGCCCCCCCCCAGGCATCCCCCTCTAGACAGAAGCAAACCTACCAAAAAGATATGGTAAGATCCACACACAATGTCCAGGCATGTCACAGCCTGAGCATCAGCGACCTGGTGGAATGGGTGCCAAAATACCTGTTAGCAAACATGGCCCACTACTGCATCCCAGTGGTAGAGGTTGAGCGACACATGAGAGAAGGCAGTGTGTGACTGGTAGGCAGAATCACATGCAGTATCCTTTGGGAACACTACACACAATTAAGACTACAAGTGTAAGTACAATTTCACCTTTGGTACAAGCCTGTACTACACAGTAATGTGGTAGCAGTGGCTGAGCAGCCAGACTAATCTCAAGAGTAAAGTGAGCAGTACAAGAGGTCACACAAAGGGGCAGCATTCACAGTGGTTCAAACAAACACTTACTCAGGTTTCTTGGTAAAAGAATATACATTTATTTACAGTCAGTTGAAAAACATTCCACTAGTAAGAGCAGCTCAATATCACAATCTAATATACTACAATACACCACCAATCAGTTTCTGAACAAGTTCAGCTACCCTGAAGTGGGAGCAAAATGGCACTTCAGTTACTTTATAAAGGGGTAAAAAAACAAGGTTAAAATAATTCAAACACAAATTACTTTCAGAGGTAGGGCAAATAGTTTCAGTTCACTACAACCAGCAATTTAATTCAATAGCCATTAGCCATGGGCCAAAGTCAATGGTTCAGAGTCTTGGATAGGATAGCACAGTTCTGGTAGTAAACGGTTAAGTTTTTGCCACGGTTTTTAGAAGTAGTTGGTCAGACGAAAAGTTATATGTCGGTTTTGGGAAGGACAAGCCTTCAAGTTGGGAAAGTTTCACAAACTTTCACTGAGGCCGAAAGGATTTCTCGACCGCACTTGCACAGTACCTTTTAAATGAAGAAAAACTGTAGCTGAGGCTGTTGTTCCTGGCACTTCCTGCAGATCTCACTGTTCCTGAGCTTCAGTCGTGGGGACAAGAAGGAGGACGTCGGGAGGTTCCTACACTGCCCAGGGAAGAGGCCACAAGCTTGACAAAACGTTGGTTTAAGGTGTGAGTGCCTTCAAGTCCATGAACTGGTACCCTTCCCACTGGCTATCCCGTTTTCAACAGCACTCTGAATAAAATTCGACCAGTATAGGGACAGTGTCCAGGTAGCTTGTGAGTTGGTTGTTACCACCAAACTCAAGGGAAGAAGTTAACCTTGAAGGGCTTCTCTGCCGGTTGAGTTTCAGGCAAATCGGACCTGCAGCAGGGCTTCACCGGTGGACCAGGAGTTGCAGCGGTCGTCTTCCTTCAACTCGTCTTCGGTTCTCTCGTTCCAGTGGTCGACTCTGCTTTCCAAGTCCCAGAGACCTGCTTTTAAATAGTTTTCCCCCATTCATTCCAGCCTAGCTGCCACTCACCCAGTAGGGTGGCTGTCCTTGCTGGACAGTCAGCCAGCCAATCAAGCCAGAGTGCATTCAGGTCTCCAAGGACCTTGAGCTTTTATTTTGAGCACAAATACCACAAGTTTGAATTAAATCTATAATATCCTTGCGCCATGTTAGCCACCAGAAATGTCTTTTGATCTTGGCTGTGGTCTTAGCGATTCCAGGGTGGCCTTCTAGTGTGGATCCATGGTAATCTGCCATGACCATCTTTTGTAGCTCCTGAATTGGCAGGTAAAGACAATTCTGGAAATAGGGTAACCCTTCTTGAATGCACAACTTTGGTCCTTTTGACTTCCAGGCCCCTATCTGTGAAGTGGGCATGCTGAGGAGAATCTGTGACTTTAGGTCTTCTTCTGTAGATCCAGTGACTCCCAGCATCTTCTCTTCTGGAAATATGTTTACTGGGTCTGAAGTACTTTGGACCTCTTCTTTCTCACCAATCTGTGGGAAGGCACCCGCCTTACCATTACGTTCTCCTGGGCGGTAAGATATAACAAAATCATATTCCACAAAAAACAATGCCCAGCGGCATTGTCGGGATGATTGAGCCTTTGCATTGTGTAAATATTGCAGGTTTCGGTGGTCTGTGAAAACTGTAACGGTATGCCAGGCCCCTAGTAAATGGTGTTTCCATTCCTTGAAAGCGTGTTTTATTCCTAGTAATTCCTTATCTGTGATACTGTAATTTAATTCTGCTGTTGAAAACCTCTTTGACCAGAAGGCCACTGGATGCAGTTGTCCGGTTTCGGTATCTTTCTGGGATAATACAGCTCCCATTGCAGCACTGGACGTGTCAGTTTCTACTACAAACGGTAGTTCGTGTTGTGGATGTCTCAAAATGGGAGCATTGGTAAAATGTTTTTGTAAGGTCTGAAAAGCCTCTTCCGCCTCCTTGGTCCAGGAGAATGTCTTGTGCTTTCGCAATAACGTAGTTATTGGATGGACTAGTTGGGAAAATCCTGCAACAAAGCGTCTATAAATATTAGCGAATTCTAAAAAACTTTGGACTCCTTTCACTGATGTAGGGGAAGGCCAATTCAGAACTGCTTCAATTTTTCGATTATCCATTTGAATTCCCATTGGTGACAGGATGAATCCTAGAAATTCCACTAAGGTCGCATGAAAGGAGCATTTCTCCAACTTGACTAATAACTTGTGTTGCTGTAGTTTCATAAGTACTGCCCTTACATGAGTTATGTGTTCTTGGGCCGAGCTTGAATACATTAGAATGTCATCGAGGTACACTACGGCACAGACATCTAGCAATTTGCGTAAAACATCATTCATAAAGGTTTGAAAAGCTGCTGGAGCATTGCATAAGGCGAAGGGCATCATTTGGTACTCGAATAAACCGTATTTTGTGTGGAATGCCATTTTCCATTCATCCCCTTCTTTGATTCTCACTAAGTGGTAAGCTCCTTGAAGGTCCAGTTTGGTAAAAACTTTGGCATCCTTAACTTGGCCCATTAACACTGGAATGAGTGGAAGGGGGTACCAGTTCTTAACTGTGATCTGGTTTAGGGCACAAGAATCTATGAAAGTATGAAGGTCTCCTTCCTTCTTGGGCACAAAGAACAAAGGAGACACCATGGGGCACTTAGAGGGTCGAATAAAACGATTGGCAAGGTAGTTATCCAGATATGTTTTCAAATGAATATGTTCTTGTTCGGTTAAAGCATATATTCTACTGCATGGTGTTTTTGAACCAGGGATCAAATCAATTTGACAATCATATGGCCGATGTGGAGGCAACACGTTGGCCTGTCTTTTCAAAAACTTCTTGAAAATCTTGACACTCTAGTGGAAGGGTTCCAATTAATCTTAAAGTGGGTTCTTCTTTTGAAATTGCTCAGATTTCTTTTCCCAAAGTTCCACCTTGAACGTAGCAGGAGTGTTTGCATTCTTTGGTAAATACTAAGGTTCAGGCACGCCAATCAATTTGTGGATTATGCTTCTCTAGTCATGGAATTCCTACAAATACTTTAAACTGTGAAGCACTATTCAGGTCAAACAAGATATTTTCTTGATGTCATTCCTGGCAAAGCAAGGTGCAAAGTTCAGTACACTTCATCACTGGTCCGGATATCAGTTGAGTACCATCCACTGCGGTCATATTTTCTACCACAGCCTTTCGGTATATACCAATACCCATCTTGCCTGCTCGTTCGTAATCCATGTAGTTCCCAATTGCACCACTGTCCACATATGCTTCCAGAGCATATATCTTAGAAGGTTGAAGGTCACTACTTAATAGCTGGAACAACGAAATGAGAGATCTGAATTTCCTTCTTCTGGCTCGACAAGTCGACCTCTACACTTGTCGGGCGCTGGAGATTTCCGTCAGTTCATTCTTGATTATACTCCTGTCTGCCTTGTCTATGGCTCCCACTGGTTTCCACAGCAGTTTCACTGGAACATTACGCAAATGATGACCGGTTGAACCACAATAGAGGCATACATTCTCTTGTCTTCTTTTGTCTCTTTCTTCTTTAGAAATAGGACCCCGAACACCTCCTAACTGCATTGGCTCAGAGTGACTTTCAGTCACTTGACGAGTTCCACTATCTATTGAACGAACATAGAGTGATATAGTCTCTGATCTGGCCTGATCAGAGCGCCGGTCCTGCAGTTGATTATCCAGTTGTATAGTTAGGTCAATGAATTCAGCACAACCTGTAGGAGGGTTCACTACTTGCACCAATATGTCTTTGAGTTCCCCTCGTAATCCTCGATAGAAGAGTGTTGGTTTCTATTCCTCAGGCCAATTAGTCTCTGCTACTAGTCGATTAAAGGAAGCTATGCAAGCTAACAATTCTTGGTTACCTTGGCGTAAAGAGAGCAGCTCATTATCTAAGGCCTGTCCCTGAGCATGATGGGCAAAGAGTGTCTTTAAATCCTGCCGAAAACCTGTGAAGTTTCTTAATAATGGGTCATCTCGATTGAATAAGGGTATGGACCAGTCGGCAGCATGACCACCCAGATATGATAACAAAAAGTCTCTTGGATCCCCCCGTAAATCTTTCTGGGGTGCTAATAGAATTTTTCCCAGTAAAACCACCTGTAGAGGAGGACTGGGAGTGGGAATTTGGTCCTGTTAGACATGTTAGACATTACTTGGAAGTGGTGCTTGTCCTGCTTGGGACTGTAGTAATTGGCGACCCAATTCATCGGTGCGTTCTCTGTTAACCACCAACTATCTCCTGAGAGAGTTGGTTTCTGACCTAGCTGCATGGACTTCTGCCCTTAACTCTCCCAAAATCTGGGATAAATTGTCTATTTCTGTGTTTTCCACTGCGCTCAGGTGGAGTATTTTAAGTACGGCTTTGCGTTCTGTAATGCTTAGCTGGACTCCTTGGAGCGTAATGCCTTCCCAGCCTATGGACCTCATACCTTGGCACTAGGATTCTCATTCTGTTAAACAACAATGACAACAATAGAAATGCTTTAACATCTACTAACAGAGATTGTACTGCATGAGATGTATAATCCTCATATCCCTCCCTTCTCACCTGTGTTTATTTATTGTGGAGCTCTCCATCCTGCTTTTCTACAGGGGCACGTTGGGATGAAGAAACAATGGTAACGTGGGTAGCTGATGTATTCCATTGCTTCTTGCCTTGAAATGTCTCTTTTTTTCAAGAATGAGTCTTTGGGTAAGTAAGTTGGAGAAAAAATTGTAATCCTTAAGGGCTCGAATAATTTCCTACATTGGAGAGATCTCTCTTTCTAATAATTTGCTCTTCCTTTATCTTTTTGCAGGTTCTCAGGATTTGGGATAAGAATTATGACTGTGGATGACCGCGGAGTTACTCAGGATGAGAAAAGGTTTTAAAACGTAAGTTCATCTATACAGAGTATTTGCAGCCTTCCAGGAACAGCGCGGAAATAACTGTGAGGTGAAAACTTGAAGAACCTTCAGGTATGTAAAAACGTATCAAACGTCTTCTTTTATCAACTGTTAAGTTTGTTTGTTAATTAAATACCTTTTGTGTTGTTTGCAGGTTTTCAGAAAGCTGAAGAAAACACCTTTGGTAAATGACAGAATCCCCGAAATAAAAAGAGACTTGGGCTTCTAATGACAATGTTCAAGGAGACCTGGGGATGTGACGTCACTAATTACAACCTTTTTGGGTAATGGGCAGGATTGATCATGGGTGGGACCTGCACTTAAAACCTTTGAAGCCATCAGACACAGTCAACCCTGACAATACTAAGGTTGAGCGGATTTCCCGGAATGTGTGTGGTGGCACCAATCTATTTATATTTATTGAGAAACCAACCAACGAGGAATTGCTATGCATCTACATGTTCCAGGAACCATGCTTACGACTACTTTCGAACTCAAGGGATTTCACACTATCACCAGTCCAGCAGGAAATGGGGTGCTGGCCATCCTAGGGGAGGCCTGGCATTGGCAAATAGATCGTAATCTTGGGACCACATGGGAATTGATTCTTCGGAATTAATGGCTGTTGATGATCAAGCTCATTCTGCGCTTTGTACAACCGCCTTTACTTCTAGTTAACATGTACTGGAATCCGCTTAGAGTCTCCTTTAAGGATCTACCGATTGTCATCTACCAAGCATGGTTCGATAAGGGCAATGAGAAGAGAATAATCCTAGGGGTGATTTCAATTCCTATTGTGCTCAGGGTTCACTTTTGAATGCAAAAGCTACTCCCTCTTCTCTGCACTATAACGTAGATCGGGGAATGTGCTGCGATTGCTGTCTCAGGGAATGTCCCTTGTCCTTTTTGGACTGTTGCCCGCCTTCTAATTGCCGCTAGTATACTTAGCATAGAGGAGGTAGAATGTCTAGGATCGATTATTTCTATATCTCGAACGATCTAAGTCAGGGATGCACAACTGATTTTGACAGAGGGCCGAAAGCACCTTACATCATACCCATAGTGGGCTGAAAAGTAAATGTGGGTGGGCGGTAGGCGGGACAGGGCGTGGCATAGCAGGAGGCTTTTTCAACCCCCTCTTTTCATAAAACACATGCAAAAAAGAATACGTTTTTGAGGATTAACAGTGTTTATTTGTATTTCAAACTTACATTTTGTACTACCCGTTTTCCATTGTTATAATTTATTTCCATTTAGTTATTGCATATCGTCTGTTTAATTAAAGTATATATATTTTATTGGCCCTTGATTGGACATTCAGTTATTTTGGACTACTCAACTTTGCTCTTTGGGTTGGCCAGAGGTGTATGGCCTTCGGTGAGTCAGGTTTCCACAAAAAGCAAAGGATGTACATCTCCTAATTGTGCCTGTTTTAGCTTTATTATTGTGTTCACTCTTGCAGTGCGACACTATGCTCCATGGCCCCCAACCCCCAACCAAACACTATACCCCATGGCCCCCACCCTCAACCAAACACTGTGCCCCATGGCCCCCAACCAAACACTATGCCCAATGGCCCCCAACCTCAACCACACACTGTGCACCATGGCCCCCAACCAAACACTATGCCCCATGGCCCCACCCCTCAACCAAACACTATGCCCAAACCCCAACCAAACACTGTGCCCCATGGCCCCCACCCCCTACCAAACACTATGCCCCATGACCCCCACCCCCCCAACCAAACAATATGCCCCACAGCCCCCACTTCCCAACCAAACATTATGCCCCATGGCCCCCACCCCTCAACCAAACACTATGCCCCATGGCCCCCAATCAAACACTATACCCCATGGCCTCCACCCCTCAATCAAACACTAAGCCCCATGTCCCCCACACCCCAAGCAAAAACTTTGCCTCATGGCCCACAACCAAACAATATGCCCCATTGACCCCACTCCCCAACCGAATACTGTGCCCCATCCCCCCCCCCACCAAACTAATAGATTATTTCTGTTTGGTGATTGAGAGAGTCTGGTCAGGGTGCGGTGGATGACCAGCAATAGATTGTTTTGTGTTTGGTGATGGGGAGAGCCCGGCCAGGGTACAGTGATCACTGGCAATAGATATTGTTTTTCACTGAGCAGAACATTAAGGAAAGAAAGGCCATGCAGTGTTAAATAGACACAAGGAATTGGGTAGGTTTTGAACTGGTGGTATGGTGTGGAGAAAGAAAGTAAAAGGAAATGTGTGTGCCTCGAGAGGCATATTCCCATAGCTGTATGCCATGGAGCTGGGCAAACAGACTACCAAGCATGCACCATGCATACATACCCATACATACCCATACAGATACGAGCCCCCTCACCCCCAACTCAGCATACAAACTCACAAGCATACACCAATACACCATGCACTCATACAGACCAAAACCCCCACACACCAACTCAGCATACAAATTCACAAGCATACACCAATACACCATGCACCCATACAGGCCTGAACCCCCCCACCACCCAACTCAGCACACAAACATACACCATGCACCCATACAGACCCGAAACCCCAACCCCAAACTCAGCATACAAACTTACAAGGATACACCAATACACCATGCACCCATACAGGCCTGAACCCCCCACCCCCCAACTCAGCATACAAACTCACAAGCATACACCAATACACCATGCACCCTTACAGGCCCAAACCCCCCACCCCAGCACACAAACTCACAAGCGTACACCATGCACCCATACAGGCCCAAACCCCCCACCCCCCAACTCAGCATACAAACTCACAAACATACACCAATACACCATGCACCCATACAGGCCCAAACCCCCCCACCCCAGCACACAAACTCACAAGCGTACATCATGCACCCATACAGGCCCGAACCCCCCACCCTCCGACTCAGCATGCAAACTCACAAGCATTCACCAATACACCATGCAACCATACAGGCCCTCCACGCCCCAACTCAGCACAGAAACTCACAAGCATACACCATGCATCCATGCAGACGCAAACCCCCCACCCCCCAACTCAGCATACACACTCACAAGCATACACCAATGCACCATGCACCATGCACCCATACAGGCCCGAACCGACCACCCCCCAACTCAGCATACAAACTCACAAGCATACACCAATACGCAATGCACCCATAAAGGCCTGAACCCCCCACCCCAGTACACAAACTCACAAGCGTACACCATGCGCCCATACCTGCCCAAACTCCCCACCCCCCAACTCAGCATACAAACTCACAAGCATACACCAATACACCATGCAACCATACAGGCCTGAACCCCAACCCCCCATCTCAGCATACAAACTCACAAGCATACACCATACACTCATACAGACCCGAACTCCCACCCCGCATCTCACCATACACTGCACTTTCACACAAAAACAAACACTCAGGCAGACCCGACCCCCCACACCCCTGCATCTCAACATACATTGCACTATCACTGAAAAACAAACACTCCGGCAGACCCGACACTCCCCCCCACCCCCGCATCACAACATACACTGCACCTTCACACAAAAACAAACACTCAGGCAGACCCAACCCCCCACACCCCTGCATCTCAACATACATTGCACTATTACTCAAAAACAAACACTCAGGCAGACCTGACCCCCCCACCCCCGCATCTCAACATACACTGCACTTTCACACAAAAACAAACACTCAGGAAGACCTGACACCCCTCCACCCCCCAACAACGCATCACAACCTACACTGCACATTCACACAAAAACAAACACTCAGGCAGACCCGATACCCCCCTACCCCGCATCACAACATACACTGCACTTTCACACAAAAACAAACACTCAGGCAGACCTGACAGCCCCCCCACCCCCTCATCTCAACATACACTGCACTTTCACACAAAAACAAAGACTCAGGCAGACCTGACACCCCCCCAACAACGCATCGTAACATACACTGCACTTTCACACAAAAACAAACACTCAGGCAGACCCGACACCACCCCCAACAACGCATCTCAACATACATAGCACTTTCACACAAAAACAAACACTAAGGCAAATCTGACACCCCCCACCACAACATACATAAACATCCAGGAAGGACAGACCCGTCACACAAACATACAGGCAAGACAAGACCCGCCACACACACAAACAAACGGCCCCTCCACCCCCCAAAATATGTACTTACCGGAAGTGCTGGCAGGCAGGCTAGCTGGAACGCTGTCAATGTTTCTGGAACTACAACTGGCGTGGCAAGGCTGAAATGCCTTCCAGCATCAAGCCTTACTGACCACACCAGCCATAGTGCTGGCACTCCATTGCTGCAACACACACGCACTACGCGGCTTGTAGGAGCTATGTGGTGCGTGTGAACTAAGCCAATGAGGGCCAGTGTTTTGTCCGCAGGCCGCACTCCATTAGGAACGTCATTGTTGCTAGCGGGCCGGACAAAACAGCATGGCAGGCCGCAACTGGCCCGCAGGCCTTAAGTTTTGCACCCGTGATCTAAGGCCTGAATGTGCCTACCTTACCCATATTTATCCCAACTTGGGTGACCACTTACTTCTGTCATTTTGTTTGACTCTTTCTTTCCCTATCTTTGATATTGGAACTGATCTTGCTGGTCTTTCAGGGGATGGGGGGGGGGAGGCGGCGCGCTTAACTGGATTAGACAAACTGTGGTGAAATTGAGTCTGTTTTTGACTGACTCTTTCTCAAAATTAAGCACTAACTCCTAATATTTGGGAGCTGACTTTTCTTATATACCTTATCAAACTATTATTGCCTGTCTTAAAAGAGTAATTCGAGAGTACTTCTCTGCTCTTGGTGTGAACACCAGACATCTCCCAGACAGTAGAATTATACATTCTAAGAGCCTTAAGCGAAGAAAACTGGCTGCACTAAAAAGCAGTGCTTGTATACAGCCAATTATACAGTTGCAAGGAATAAAATCTACCAAATACATAAAAACCGAATCCTTATTACGTATCATCAGTCGAAGGTTCACCAACTTTGTAATGGCAGAGAAAATAAATTGTTGAGCACTGTTAATCGGACTCTAGTTCTTAAGGGTAAGGGTACCAAGTCACCTATAGAGGAGCAATCCTGGGTTGACTATTATGTAAAAAAAAAACTTTGCCAGAAAGCTATCAAGATTCCCACAACCTTCACCTGGGTACTGTTAGTGCTGGCACTTGGTTATGGGATATAGATGACATAATCTGGGCCATTGGTAGGCTTAAGCCATCTCGTGCTCCGGGACCCGACGGTATCTCCCCGTTCGTTTTTAAAGAAGCTCTTCAGATCTGGACGGGGCTTCTAAAACCTATGTTCGACCAAATCTACCTGATCCATGTTATTCCTGTTTCTTGGGCTTAATGAATTATCATCCCTATCTTTAAAAATCTTGACGCTCAGGATCCCAACAACTACAGGCCGATTGCTCTTATCAATGCTAACAGTAAAGTCTTTGCCATACTGCTCTTGAGGGACCTCAACCAGTTCGCCCCACAATTTAAACTCCAAAGCAGATTCCAGGTAGGGTTTAGGCAGGATTTGGGAACCTCCCTCAATGCCACTATTATGGCCCACGTAACATCCATCATGCATAAGTAAGGGACTTATACTTGGCGTCTCTGAGCATGTCTAGTGCTTTCGATTGTGTGATTAAATCTAGGTTGTGGTCCAAACTTCTGTGCATGAATGTGCCTAGAAAGCTGGTACAACTACTTGCTCTTCTTCACACAGACACTACATTGTGTATACGCCTGACCAAAGAGGGGTCCATGTAGAGGGTTGTAAAATGGTAAGTAGACCTTAAACAGGGATGCACCCTGGCCCTGCTACATTTCAGCCTGTATGTGAGTGATGTAGAGGGTCTGTGGCAGGGGCCCTCTATCTCAACGGCACCGCTGGGATGTATCAAGCTAGACTGGTTAGCCTTCGCTGACAACTTCATACTCTTTGACAAAACACCTAGGGACCTCCAAGGCAAGATGAACCTTTTTTTTTGGGATATGTGTTAGTTAACAACCTTTCCCCTAATGCATCTAAATCCAAGGTGCTAGTTTTCACAAAAGGCACTAAACTGAAAGTTAGGCATTGTGTGATGGGTCGTGAAAGGGTAGAACCAGTACCTTCAGTGACCTATCTGTGCTACAATCTAACTAGAAAGGTTACTGTGGAAGTGTGGAAAACTATCCTCTGTGCTAGGATGAGAAAATTGGCTTCCCAAATGAAATGTCTGTTGTCTAGACTGTGTTCATTTTCCATTTTACCACTACATTGGCCCTCATTCCGAGTTGGACGCAAAGGGATACCGGGCAACGTTAAGGACATCGGTGCCGGTAATCCCTTTGCGCCCTATTCCGAGGTCCCTTAGCGGGTCCCTTCCTTAACGCCTGGTTTTACCAGGCGTTATGGATGGGGCCCGCTAAGGGACTTCAGAGCTAATAACGGTACCGCAATTTGCGGGACCGTTATTAGCTCCTTCCCATTGAGCCCTATGGGGGCTGAAATGGGAATGGGGAATGGCTTTTTGAATGGGGACTTACTGGACTCGCAAAGGTCGGAATAGACCGGTAAGTCCCCATTGAACCAGGGCGTACTCGGTACCGGTATTGGAAGTAGTCATGGCGCAAATCGCGCCATGATTACCTCCAAACTCGGAGTGAGGGCCATTGGCCCTCATTCCAAGTTGGTCGCAAAGGGATACCGGGCACTGTTAAGGAGAGCGGTGCCGGTAATCCCTTTGCGTCCTATTCCGAGGTCCCTTAGCGGGTCCCTTCCTGAACACCTGGTTTTACCAGGCGTTATGGACGGAGCCCGTTAAGGGACTTCAGAGCTAATAACGGTACCGCAATTTGCGGTACCGTTATTAGCGCCTTCTCCCTTCCCATTGAGCCGTATGGGGGCTGAAATGGGAATGGGGAATGGCTTTTTCAATGGGGACTTACCGGTCCCGCAAAGGTCGGAATAGACCGGTAAGTCCCTATTGAACCAGGGCGGACTCGGTACCGGTATTGGAGGTAGTCATGGCGCAAATAGCACCATGATTACCTCCAAACTCGGAATGAGGGCCATTGTTTTTATTTAGCTAAAATAGAACCCGTGATCCTCTAAAGCCTAGATATGTTGTCTTCATGATCTGGAGGACTAGCTTAACATCATACAAGGCAAGAAGGAGGTTTTGGGTCTTTCATTAGCTATACCAACTGCAGTCATTAGACACAAACTATGCTTATCCTCTCTGAAGGCTCTTTGTGTGTGGAAACAACTATCTACATACAAGAAAATCCTCGAGCCTCTTGAGAATTCACTTTATGAGGACATAAACAAAGTCATGAAGGATGAATCGACCATCTCACTAAATTCCTCCAGACTGAGGACGCATGGCATATTATGTTCATTTGGGCTGTCCGAACTAGACTCAATACAACGACCTGGAGTCGAAAAAAGGTGTTTGTTTAGGTTGGACTGGGCTGAGACAGTTGACAGCATAGGAACCTGTGCCACTTATAGGGATTACTCACATTTCATACATTCTAGGGAATGGATTCCTCAGCACTTGCAACCCTTTCCCTGTGACAAGATATGTGCCAAATACATGCTTTTTAGGTTAAACCAGTTTCATTCGAGGGAAAGGACTAACCACTGGAAAGATTCCCCTTTACGTGGTCATTCTCTTTTACATTGCAGATTTTGTGGTAACACAGACACAGTAGAAACTTTGAATCTTTGGGTCACTGCATGTCTGCATTTTGTCACTACTATGTCGTCTTGTTTTAAGGATAAAAGTGTTGACAATTCTGAAACATCTATGAATTTACTTTGGTGTAGGTTAATATGGGGGAACAACGTTTCTTTAATTTAAGCTTTGAATAATTTTTTGAATACTATTTTAGATGATCTGAAAATTAATGTATGATTTTATGTTTAAAGGGATGGTCTAGTAAAAATGTTTATTTAAAAAATAGATAGGCAACATAAAATAAAAAATACTAGCATTCTCCGTTTTAAAACTTCCTATGTAAAATTTTGAGCTATTCAAGCTCAAAATTCGCAAAAGCAAGCACATGGGCGCATCCATTTTGTGAAATGGAGGCCCTCCTGTGCTGGCTTTTGCTTTTGCGGCACTAATGAAGGAAAAGCCAGCCAGCTGTAGTAAACAAAAGCTACCGCTGGCTGGCTTTCCCTTCATTAGTGCTGTAGGCGGAGGACGGGGACCGGAGACCAGAGCAGGAAAGCTGCAGCTGAATCTCGGTAAGTGCTATTTATTTATTTTTTTAAAATAAGCACTAGCTGCGGTTTTTTTTCTAAGTTTTCCGGGCTGGAGAAGCCCCGAAAACTTATAAATAAACCCGAAGCTTTAAAAACGTTGTATTTATGTTTGCGGTCGCTTTTGAAGCGACCGCAAACATAAATACAACATTATTGTGTTGGAAAACGCTGCGGTTTTTCTTTTCAAGTTTCTCAGGCTCCTCCAGCTCGGAGGAGCCTGAGAAACTTGGAAAGAAAAACCGCAGCGTTTTCCAACACAACCGCGTTGTTGATGCCTGAATCTGCTTTCCCATTTGGGGTTCATGAGCATTGTCTTGCATGTTGAGCATGCGCCATTGTCCCCCATGTTTGCTGCCTGCGTAACTTTACTTATATGTGCTTTGTATGCTACCATGCCAAGATGTTTTATTAAGTGGTACCAATGTCACTCTGTTACCTTCCTCAGTCAACTCATCTATACCGGCTCCTACTGTGGTATAGTGCATATCATTGGCCCTCTACAATCCAGGCAGTGTGCTCCTTGATGTGTGTTTAACTTGGCTTTCCCTCTCACTGTCACTCTCTCTCCCACTCTCTGTTGTGCTACGCTGCACTCATGGGCAGATCACAATCTATGTCAGCCTCTTGCACACTGTGGTGCTCCTGCAGTGGGTGCTCTCTGCATATTTTCAGGATCCATTCATGTGTTGTCATGGATGTGCATATCCTTTTTGTTGTTACTATGCATGTCATTGCATTTAGGGGATGCATCTCCCGGTGGGTTGCATCATATGCATGGCAGGTTGGTAACCTGTGCAGTTAAGTGAAGGGAATTTGCAGACACTTGTGTGGTGTTTGGCTGGGAGTCTTGCACTATGTGTGATTACTTTGGATTGACCAGTACTACTTCATGGTTGCATGTTTCACAGGATGTGGTTCTGTTGATAAGTCTGGGCATGTGTTGTTTCTATGGATTATTGGGGCCACTGCTTTCATATTCAAAATTGTGGGAGTTCCAACTGTGTGGGCCTTTCTTGGGTGGTTGGGAGTGGGTGGCAGGGTCGGCTGTTTGTGGCCTATGACAGGTGCTGATGGTTGTACTGGTGTGTGTCTCATTGCACTTTGACAATGTGTACTGAATGTCACTTCACATCCCTTGCAATGTTTGTGGGGTAATGGTTTTATGGCATATTTGGCCTCTCTTGCTCAGGGTTCCCCAATTATGGTGTGCAGCCCCAGTTACGAGCCACAACCATGGAACCATTGATGCACATTTTTGGGATGCTATGTTGAGAACCAGCACATTACGTTGTGCAGTGTTGGTGTTTTCACATGCATGTCCCATGCATGCTGCAGCATGCTGTGCAGCTTGTGAGGGGGGCCCATGAGTCTTGTGTTTTTGGGTGCATGGAGGTGTTAGCAGCACTCTGTTTCATTTTGTTCATTGTCTGCTGATCCTTCCGCCAGGGAATGTTGGCTATTTCGTTGGATGAAGTCGACTGCATGCCAAGGGGACAGGTGAGATGTGCATTTATCTTGATCGTTATGGAATGGCAACATTAGTTGCATGTCTGGATGTGACCATTCTGGTATGTCGCCCTCTTTGTCACAATTGTTAATTACCTCTAGTCAATTTTTGGTTTTGGGATGGGGTTTAGTGTGGTCATGTTGCCAGACTGTGTCACATGTGGATCGATACTGCACTACTTTTCTACACCCCACAATAGGGACCTTTTTGTGCGCATCATGCACATTCTAGAACATGTGTGCAGCAATATGCCATTGTGCTTGTTGTATTTTGTGTCCATGTTAATTTTTGAGGCCATGTATGGCTTGCAGCTCAGACATGTTTCAGGATTTATCACTGCTTACACATTTGACAGGTACGTTAGTTAGTCATATGGGAAGTTTTTTGTGCCAAAGGGGTGATTCCATTAGATGGTTAGCATGATGGTAGTGGTGTCCTCCCTCTTCAATGTGTTTCTTTGTGAAACACAAAATTAAATGTCTTTTTACTTCTAAGAGATGCAAGGTCACTTTCTCAGGGTGGTTTTGTGGGCACAGTGGACTGTCATCATTGAATGGCACCTGGTATTTGGCGGGATCGTGTGCACAAGAGAGGGCAATGATTTTAGGTGAAAAAAGATTGCACAAGCTGGGTAGTGCAGCCTCTCCACGTGCCATTTGGCCAACCATATGCAAGCAGTGTGCCTGTGGGTGTGGATGGTGTGCCACCACCATGTCCACTGCGACGCCAAGCTGTGTTGCAACATTGTGCAGGACACATGCTGCCACAATGATCCTGCAGACTTCTGGTGGTGAATATAGTAACACACCACCAGAGTGGTCAAAGGAGCAGAAACATGACTTGAGCACTCTGAATGTGCGCTCCAATATACCCTGAGTCACAATATGGGCAGTGTTGTACCTTACCTCAGTGAGTTGAGTATGGGCGTCATCATGTATGTTCTCAGAGGGTAGTGACTGTCCCCTGTGAGGATCATTCCATGAATCGGGCCCACAGGCACCAGCGCACACAATCCAGCTCATTTTACTGTCTTCTCATATGGCTGGAATGCATTTTGCTACTGGAGAGCATGCACTTCACCAGTGATGTAGGCTCTTTGGCATTTCAGCACATAGCTGGGGGACAGAGCAACATTCTTCTCTACCTCTCCCGTTAGTTCTGTGCTGGGAATATGACTGCATCTCTGCCGGCATTGAATTTTCACATGTGTGCAGAGGCATGATTTGATGTGAAAGTAGGCGGTATGCCTTTTTTACACCTCCTGAACAACACAAACAAATGAAAGGGACTGCAGGCAGACAAGTGCTGGTGGCCACAGTCCTTTCTGTGCATAGGGCATGCACTTGAAAGGAGTAGCTCAGTGTTGGTATTGCTGTCAGCGAGTGAGTGTGTGAGATCATTTTATAGCATCGATCATGGATTGAACTATCTCTTGGCACTGGTCAAGGACTCGGCACACCGGCACTTCTAGTAAAGGACACAGACAAACAAGGATATCAACTATTGGTATTTATTTTATTTATAGTGCACACAGCTGTGAAGAATCAACTTCCGGGGCACCAGTGGACCAGGGATGAATATAGATTTCTAAGCCAATAATCTGCCCCACACCTCTAGTACAGCAGAAGGTATCCAGACAGATTGGAACCAAGTAAATTATAAACCTCCTTGTCAATTTTGGTAACGTGGATGGAACGTCAGGCTTATCTCTGCAAGGTCATGGATCGTTAGTTAGTTGCAACACAGCAACAATACAATTATTACCCAATCATAAAAGGCACTGTCCAGTCAAGCTTGTATAAAAATATCTACTTTATTATTATTGCAACATACAGTTTTAGCACACAATAAAATACAGCTCACCCTGTAAAGGAACACAGAAGACAGACAGTTTCACAACAGAAAGGGATGCACTCTTACTTACTGACAGGAGGGTAGTTGGTAATGCAATCCTTCTTAAATATTCAATGTTATTTGGTTTCAGCACTAAAGGAGTAAGGGGTTGTAAATGTCACTAGAAGCCTTTGGAGAAGAACCAGAGAGACAGAACCGAAATGTACCTGGTGCTTGAGATGATAGTGATGCTCAACAGCATCGAGTTGGTTCCAGGACACTTTGCAGCTCCTGCGACAGAGTTCAAGATGGGAGACAGCTGATCATATCAGGCGGCAGGTATTTCGGCAAGCGAGGCTGGACGGACGGCTGCAGGCTGGCCTACACATTGGCTCTTGGTCAAGAATCATTGTCTCTGTGCTGGTTGGCAGATCTGGAACGCTGGTCGAGGCGTCTCGGACGGCTTTTGTGACTGCAGCATGAAAACAGTCAGTAGTGCAGCCGGTCGTGGTTAAAGGGCTGGACTGCCTCGAAAATGTCCTTAAAAGATGAATGCTGGTTGATGCTTGTTGTGGCACTCCTCCTAGCTTCTTTACAGGGCTTTTGCCATCCTTTAAGGCGGACAGTCCAAAGCTGGGGAGAGTGTTTGCAGGCAATGGCCTTATCCTTTGGTCAGAGACTCTCTAGCACTTCCCACCTAAGAAGCTTGCTGGCAGAACCTAGCAGGGCACGCTGTGTGCTGGCTGGGTACCAGTTCTGGAGCTGCTGGACGGGTCCTCTGAGTCTGGTATCTCTGTCTGTTCCCTGGGATATGTTTAGGGGAAGGATCTTGCCTCCTTCTTGGAAATTTTGGCCTTCCTTCACTGGCAGAAGTTGTAAGGCAGACTGTAGCTTCAGCCAGGGTTCAAATGTGTCCTTCTTCTTACTCCTTTTGAAGTTGTCGGATGATACTAATTGAGGGGCTCAGCCCTCTTTCAAAGACAAATGGGCCCCAGTGATTGGAGCCTACCTTAATGAACCAATCCTGGGACCCCACCAACAATCTTCTGTTTTGTGTGAGGTCATACCCAGAGTGCTTTGCAACAGGAAAGGTAAGGTGTGACAACATGTACTACTAGGTCCCACTCATCTTCCTGTCTGCTGTGGATCAAAGTGTCTCTCTGGTTAATTGAGCTCTCTGGCTCCGGATCAAAGCGCAGGTCTTCCTAGATGTTTGCAGCGAGAACATACTTTCTGTCACCATCAAATCACTTACTTCTTCCGTCTTAAAGGGGGTTCCTGCAGGGGTTTCCTACTGTTAACAGCTGTCCCAGACATGCCATTCACTGCCCTTCATACAAAGGGGTGGGAGCTAGTTTCAAGTTGACACATTGCATATCAAAGAGGTGTTGGTGTTTTCTGTCCTTTGTGTTCTGTGAACAGGCCCCTCGCAGGCCTGCTTCAATTAACTCTCATCAGTATGTGCTGCCACCACACAGAACTACAATAGAACAGGACAGATCCATGGAGCCTTTGATATTTTAAAAGCTGTCCATTGTTGCTGGAAGGTGTCCCCTTACCCCTTCTTGAGCAGCTTTGATGTATCCGTGGGTGTCACATTCTAGCTGAACATGACAGGAAGAACTGCGCCTGTAGGATGTGTCCCCCCAGAGTACACTTGACTATGTGTTTCTTGCGCTGTGAGCATAGGAATATGTGTGCGGATTAGCCCCACACATTTTCTTAGGTTGAACTCCCATCATTCCATTTCTTGCAAAATGTCAGAAAAAGCCCAGGTAAGTGCACACTCCCCGTTCGGATGGTCGAATTCCTCACAACAACAACCCATCGGGTATCAAAGCGCTGCATTAGAGAAAAACTGAAGCAGGTGGAGAAAGATATCTTGACCTAAAATAAGGATATTTTTAGACGTTTGCGAAAGGTCATCAAAGTGTCTGTCTTAGAAATGTCATTTGTAACTAGGTTCCATTGCCTCAGTAACTGCATTTAAAAAGATAAACCCCATACTTTATTATTATTTTTTTTCAAATTTGGTTTTATTAAGGTTTTCAGAAAACAAGTTAAACACCATACAGGCACTGTTTGGAGCATGTCATAACTGTCAAAATCTTTCCCTTCCATCCCACCATCCAACAAACCTTAAAGTATTATCTCAACACAGAACTCCCATCCACCCTCCACCCCCCCCCAGTTTCATCTGTCATTCCTCCTCGTACATCGTGGTCTCGCTTATGGTATGTTGGTCTTGTTCAGGTTTGAGCTTCGTTCAATATTTTTGGTCACTTAACTGTGGTGTTTTCAGTAGTATACTCTTGATCTCATCGGGTGAGCAATTACTACAATGTTTTTACATTCTACTTAGCCTGTTCATGTGTTCTCTGCGGATTCCACCTTAAAACCTCTTGTATCACTATTCGTTAGGCATTGGTTACATATTCGTTCACAAAGTCGCCCTATAACAATTCATACTGCGTAGATTTCGTGTGCAGGGCAGCAGTAATTTTTTCCACTATGCAAATGTTGGTTGCTATGTTCATCCATTACTTCTTACCCAGAACCATGGCTGAATTCCAATGCATCACGAGCTAAGTTTGTGCAGCCAGGAGGAGAGGCGCCACTATTTCAGTCACCCTCCTAAACTCATCTTCACTTTCTTCCAAACCAAATAGTATGAGGAGGGGTGCAGCTTCACGATGGATCCCATCTACCTCTCTAATCCATCTGAGGACCTCATTCTGGAACATCTTAATACGGGGCAAACCCCACCACACATGCCAGTAGTTGACAGACTCACCACATTGCCGCTGGCATAAGGGACTCTTTGACTGAAACATCTTTGACAACCTGTGGGGATTGTATTGCCATCTACGGAGGAGTTTAATGGCGTGCAATTTATACTGGCATGCTATTGATATTTGTGAGGCCCCTTTACATATTCTTGTCCACAACTCAAGGTTTAATTCTAGAATCAGATCTTTTTCTCACCTGCTCTTCAATTTTACAGTAGACCCTTTCCCAGCATTTATTAGTGCTTAATACATAGTTGAGATGAGGCCTTTGGTCTCTGTTATGTGGTTTGAGGAGCGTTTCAAAGGGAGTAAGGTCTCTCTGTATCTTCTCCTTCCATTTCGCCCTCGTAAGTATACCTTTGAGTTGAAGAAAGGCAAAGACAGGCAGGGATCCTATTCCCAATGCCTCCTCCAGTTCTGTGATTGTAAGGATGCTACCTTCCTCCGGTAGCCTCTTTATCGCTTGCTCCACCTCTTCAGCTGTGATTGGGGCATCTATCGCGTCTGCCTCTTCCCTGGAGAGCTTCGGCATCTCCACACTTCCCAAATACCCATCTATTTCTGTTCTTTCTTGAGCTGTTTCAGATTTATATAATTGCTCATAAAACTTTGCAAACACTTCTGGAATGTGCCCTATTTGTGTGCTCTGGGCATCACCTTCTCCCCCATCTATGACGGCGACCCATCTGTCCTCTCAACTGGACTCTTAGTCTAGCTGCCAGGAGGGCTTCTGCCTTATCCCCCTTTTCGTAATGCTTCTGTTTAAGAAGCTGCAATTTGCGGACAACACGCCCTTCCTCAAGGAGACGGAGCTCTTCTCTTTTCTGTCTAGCTTCAGAGATCTTCTCTGCCCTTCCGTCGGTGGGGGTCCGCGCAACTCTGTCCAGGTGTGTGATCTCATTCCTTAGTCAATTTTCTATGAGAGCCCTTGCTCTCTTTTTATTGGCGCCCTCCCTGATCAGTATATCCAGCCACGTAGCCTTCCCCGCTTCCCACACCGTTCTCCTTGATATCTCACCCGTGTTGTTTACCTTGAAATATTCCTTTATCTCAGTGTCCATTTCTGTTCGGAAGACAGGGTCTTTCCACAATGTCTCATTGCACCGCCACTTTGATCCTCTGTGTGAAAGGGCTGCCATGTTTATGTCAGCCTTGACCATGTCGTGATCTGACAAGGAAATTGGTGCGATCTCTGAGCCGGTCCCTACTTCCTCCAACTCTTCTGAAACGTATAAATAATCAATTCTAGTGAATGTACCATGGGGCGCTGAGTAAAAGGTGTAGCCTGTGTCACTCGGATGTAATCCCCACCATATGTCCCATAGCCCATAGGTCTCCATCATCTCCATACCGCTGCTCGGCCACCATTGACTGGTTCAATCCATTGGCGTTTATTTTACTAACTACGCCGATGATACACAGCTAGTGTTTGAGCTGGAGGGTGAATATCAACTAGATAAGGAAAAGATTATAACCATCTAAAATTTGATAGACAAATGGATCGAAGACAATTGGATGTGCTTGAATAGCAAAAAAACTGAGCTTATGATTTTTGGCTCCAATCAAGCAAGGGGTAAGCTCGGCAAAGAATTCGAAGAGTTCACTATTAAAGACTCATGCATTAAGGTGGTCTCCCATGTTAAAACACTTGGGATGATGTTGGAGGCGTCCTTGGGATCAGAATCCCAAACAAATCATCTTCACAAAAATAATGCATATTATATCAGGATCCTGAGAGCTATATGCCCTGTCAAGGGTTTTGACCCATGTTGAATCAATAGACTGGGTAGATGTGGGGATGAGCTGTCGCCGCCCATTATTCTATCCCAGAGCAAACTAAATCAATAGACTGGGTGGATGTGGGGATGAGCTATCGCCGCCCACATTCACGCCAAAATCCAGGAGAACTGCGCAGTTGGCACAAGACCACTCCAAAGATACAACCTTCTTGTGGGGGGGTTCCACATCACCACTCTACTGTAAGGATGCCATCAAAACAATGTTAAGCAAGGGTCCTATACTATCAAGCAAAAGACCACTCTGTTGAAATGCAGTAATTCAAGACAGATCCCAAAAATGGATGCAATACCGGTACTCACCACTATCAGAAAGCCGGCGTTTTAAAACCACCAGACTTTTGTGTAAAACTGAACGGAGGAACCCAAACCAGGCCAAGGAAAGACTTGCTAAGAGGTGGATACAATGTAAAACTATATTCTGAAATGACTTGAAGGAAGTAATTATTTAATGTATATATAAAAGATAGCTGCATGTAAGTTGGATTTGAATGTAGAAAACTGGGAACTAAAGTGACATTTAGCTGAATTCTGCCTGACAACTACCCCCGACAGGAGTTGAACTGGCTCAACAACTCTTCTCAGGCCTGGCTGCATCCTGCTGGCCCCACCAAAAGGAGATCACATGGCCCTGTTGATTGAAAGGGGAGTGGCACCTGGGGACTGCAGGGAATTGAACAATGGGCCTTTTTTGGCTCAGGCAAATGTTATATTGGGGGGGTCGTAAAATGGCTTCCTCTTGGGAAAAACTGGGAGGGGCAGTGCCTGTGAGAGCCACCTGAGCTTGGGGGAAGTGGATAAACCAGTTATTCCACCATGTGATGTGGGAAGCCACACCCCTTTTTGAACAGGGCATAATTTAAAAAAGATGGATAATTCATAGTACGGACCTGTCAAAATTATATAAATAATATCATTATTCTTGGGATTTTTCCGTGCACATTTTAAAAGGTGTTAGGACCCTGTGGGATGTTCTTGGGGATAGTAGCAGAAAAAAGGTTGTTACTCCAAATGTATGCATGTTAAAAATCTGAATCATCTAATCATCTGAAACCCATATCCCTGGTGCACATTTATGTAAAATCTGGAAAGGTTTAGAGGTCGTTATCTGGATGAAAAGGGGAGAATTCTGTCATCAGTGGACACAACATAGTACCAAGACAGGGATCGGATGGTTTGGTGCTACAGAAAATATGTTAACTGGACCTATAATATGAGAAAAATGGTACATAGATAAATATGTATTTGGATCAGAAATAGATTTGTGTGCAATTTGACAAGGGGAGGTTCCTCTGACCATAAAACCTACAGCATCACTCTGACTCACAGATCCTTCCCCCAATCAAGGGAGAGAGGAGGAATTGGCCAATGATAAGTGAGAGGGGCAGGTTAAGTTATGACCAACGCACACACCCACTTTCTAAAGACATAAAAAGAGCCACCGACTTCCTACTCCTTATAGTGCCTCCATAATCGAGCTCGATGCACGCGACTAAATTTGCCGCGATTTGACCTTTCACACAATTTCAGCCACGTGTAAAAATCAGCAGTTCCTTGCTTTCCTTTGCTAAAATTCGTTTTAACCTGCTCGTTACTCGTAGAGCATTGCTAAAGTGAGCCTGAACTAATATAAACTAGATATCACCCACCCTGAACCTCTAGAGGGAATTAAAAGCATTTTAGCACATTTCTCACTTCATTGTCATCACATTCAAAGCATTTTGGGCCTGTGTTTCAAACTTCTACCTGTTTCCTCTAAGCTTGCTGTGGGGGAACTGAATTTCGTATTGTATTTGATTGCATTCCTGAGAACTGTGTGCTCCTCTTTCCATCTCCTTCCATTTCTTACATTGCATGGGGGGGGGGGTGAATTGCCAGAGAAAAAGTGATTATCTTATCTTTTGCTAAAATCATATCAAGTATTTCTGTACTGCATTTTATTCCTCATTGCTTTTCCCTTGAAACCATAAAAGTATTTTTGCTACCTTATCCATCCTATACTAACTCCTCATTGATTGTAAAGAGGTGTGCTAGTGCCAGATTACCCATTGTTGATCAACATTATATCCATAAGTGTGATATCAATTATTAATTTATTATAAAAGTGTGATATATATCTTGTTAATTTTTCAAATAAACCTTTTAATTTGCAAAACAAACCTACTTCTTGGCTCAGTGGGGTCAGGGGTATTCTAAGAGGGGGGTGTTATACAAGGGTTGTCATCCAGAGTACTGAACTGGACATAAAAATACATCAATAAGGGTTTTCCTCAGCATCCCAGACTAGGCATTGACTTAGCTGTAGTGTTGATTGAATATCGCTTACAGCCCTTTTCTAACAATGCGGCCACAATAGCCAGGGCCATTATACTGGCACGCCTTGACTATGGCAACTCACTGTTGCTGGGAGCATCCAAGAAATGCATCAGTAAATGCCAGATAATGGAGAATAATGTAGTTCGGGTCATAAAAGGGATCAACAGAAGAAGCCATGTGACAGAGGCCAGAAGATCTCTTCACTGGCTTAGAGTTGAGGAGAGAATCCTCTTTAAATCTATGACTCTAGTGCACAGATGTTTGTATGGAGTGCCCCCCTCTTATCTTAGATCCAAGTTCACACAATACACCCCTAATAGGTCCCTAACATCTCAAACATCAGGCAAGTTACAGATACCCCAGGCATCCCGAACTATGGGTGCTGGGAAATCTTTCCTGGTTTGGGCAGCTCAGCAGTGGAACAACCTTCCAGTAGCTCTGAGAGCAGAGCCAAATCTTTCAATTTTTAGGAAACATCTGAAGACCCATCTCTTCAAATAATGTACCACTCCCTAGCCTTGTACTCTCTGTCCACCTAACATGAATGTGTCTCTCTGCGCCCTGATGCCTGCGGGCTACCCACGCATTATAAATAAATAAATAAATAAATAAATAAGATACATCACCCGGATCATGGAGGTTCAATGTGTGGGCGAGTCCATGTGGCCCGTTGCTAGAGCATCCTTGGGGCAGCTCCTGAAATGTTGTGGAGCCCACTTGACGTTCAGCCGTCAAATATCAGTGAGGTGGTCGATCAGTCACCCACATTCAGGTTCATTGTTCAATTACCTCAAATCTCCCAATCTTCTTAGTTGATTCATGTTGATAGCGGTGATATATCATGCCGCTCTCAAGGTGGATCCCAACAGTCACAGCGCGGAGTGTTATGCTCCTCAAGCATCCACACCTGGTGAGGCGTTCATCCTTCTCTATTTCCTGGACCCTGGTATCCGCCTCTGTTTCGGGTCTTGAATCCGCCATTGCCTGTCGTCCTCTCTTCTTTCCCCCTGGTTTGCTTCATTTTCCTGGTTACCTAGTAAATCGGTTGTGCAGTTATGTATATCATTCTACGATCTCAGCTTCACTGTGCTCCCCTCCCATTCAAATGTAAGGGAGAATGGGTAGCCCCAACGATATCTACATCTTTTTCTTTCAGCCATTTAGTGAGTGGCATACACATCTGTCTCATGGCTAGGGTCAGTGATAATAAGTCTTGAAAAATCATCACTCTTGCTGTGTCCAGGGGGGTTTATGGGCTGCGCTTGGCTTTCTCCAGAATTCTGTCCTTATCAGAATAGTTGCGGAACAGTGCAAGGATGGTTTTCGGTCCCCCTGGGCCCCCCCCTTGGCTCTATGTATACCGTCAACCTTTGGTTCATCGATGGAGTCATCCTCAAATAGGAGTTTCATGATTGTATGTAGGGTCCTTTTCAAGTCCTGTTCGGATTCCCCTTCTCTATCCGGAATCCCGAAGATTCGTAGGTTGTTCCATCGTTCACGGTTCTCTAAGTCGTCCATTTTCAGACGGAACACCTCTTCCCTGGCTTCCATCTCTATAATCCTCTGGTCCATTTGAGAGTGCAGGGTACCGAGAGAGGTTTGATTATGTTCGACCCCTTCAAACCTTTCATCCATTTTGTCGATTCTCTGTGTTATCTTGTCAACCTTCCCTCCAATGTCCGCCCCCTCATGCTTTTCATTTCGTTGAGTAAGGCTGCTACGTCGGCCTTAGTTGCGGCCGCTTCCGCCCCTGATTTCGCCATAACCGATTCCTGTAAGGAGCCTGGGGCAGTGCGGTGTGGAGTAAACTGGTATGATGCAAGTTTCTGCCGTATAACCATGCGCTCCTCTCGTCGCATTTTGTCAATGGATTGTGCTCTGCTTTCTCAGGTCTGTTACCACGCAAACTGCTTCTCATTCATATCACTCTTTACTAGTAGGACCGATTGTGGTCTGCTGCTCTATTTGGTTCCCTCGGTGCAGGGCAATTTCCCGATCCACCCTCAAAGAAACGAGCCACGAAGGAGGCGCAACCCTCCCAATGACAGACATGGCTTACAGTCAAGAGAGTCAATTGTATGTTTCAGGGGTGCACTACCAGGAGGATATATTGGAGGGCCGAGATCCTAGGAATCCAATTACATGATCTTACTGGAGGCCGAAGTAAGCACCCCTGAGCTGCCAGCTCCGTAGGTGGTTCCTAGGGCTTAGGGAGGGCCTCTTCCTTTTTGGCCATAGCAGCTGCACCTGGAGAAGGGCACACGACCCGGTGTCGGGGGCCCAACCCTCCAGTAATCTCCATCGCAGCAGAGAGAGCGTGTTGTAACTATTGGGTGACCATGTCCATCTTGCACACTTCTGACCCAAACTTAGTTTACCAGTGCAGGGGGTGCAGGACCGTTGGGTGGTGCCGTGCTTGCGTTCTTTGTAGTCTGGAGGTGCCCACTCTAGGGATTCCTGTCTTGGAACTGTGTTCGTATAAGATGAGGTTGCCAGGGGGGGTACCAGATAACCACTCCACTCCATGTATGCCTCCTTGAGCTGTGCGTTGGCTTTAGTGTTGTTCTCATCGTCCTTGTACCTTCGCCTAACGGCTGTCACAATGGGAGACCAGGTCTTCTTTTCTCGTTTCAGGTATGGTATTCAGTTTTGACATGAGGGCCCCCAGGGCGAGATCAGGAACATGTCACTGCGTGTAGTGATCCTGTGTACAGGGCAGTGCTCTAGTGGAGACCACTGAACCTCACCTGGGTGGTCTGGGGTCATTTGATACAATCTGAAAATGGTGCGCTGATTTGTTCTTTCGGGCCAATCCTGGGAGTGTCTGGGATTTTAGGAGAGTGTATTCACTGTCTTGCCTTCGCTCTGGCGGGGTCGCTGAGCCTGATAGATGGTGGCACTAACTTCCTTCAGTTTTGTCATGGGAGTAAAAGCGGGATTGAGGCAGATCTCAGGTGCTCCCCTCAATGTCCAGAGCTCCTGGTGCCCATTAGGGTGAATGGAGTTGCACATGTTGTTCCTTGATCGTGGAGAATCAGAAAGAGGGGGGGAGGCGGTGTTATTCTAGGATTTCACCTCCTTCTATGATGCGTGTACTCTGTGTCCACCGTGGTGGTTGTTCCCCTCTTTTGAGAGTTTAAGGCATGGACTGAGCACAGGAAAAGGTAAGAGTCTCCTCTTGGTCTTGGCGGGAGCACCCTTGCTCAGGGGAGCCACTAATAGAGTTGCGGTGCACGTGGTCCTCTTGACTGGTCCTCTTTGCTTTTTATGATGTGGCCCACTCGCCCAAACCCCGGATGGGTTGCTCACCTCTAATGAGGGAGCGGTCGGCTTAAGGAGAGGGACAAAGAAGCGCAAGCGTCCCACTGCATTTATTCCATTCGGATTCACCTCACGGCCCACATGTACTGATGCATAGGCCTGTTGTCCCCTTTGTGGGCCGTCAGCGGTATGAGGTCTCTCCCTGCAAGCAGAGGGTCGGGGCGATCATTAGACACCCCCCGACTCCCCGGCAGGCAGACTAGTGCTCAACTGCAGGGGGGACTGCGTGTGTCCCTTACATTAGAAGCTCAAGATGGGGCGAGATGCTGATCCCCGCACCGAGGGAACAAAGGATGCAATCTCTCTCACCTCGGTTCTCATTGGTTGGGTCCTGATTAGTTCTTGTGGCCTTCGAGGGTCTGATCCTTGGACACTCCAGCATGGACAAACCTCCAGGCCCGTCCAGGATACCTTTGAGGTCACTGGAGCATCTCCGGTCCTTACGGATAAGTGAGTCGCAATGTATGCGTCTATAGTTCGGGCTGGATACCTCTAGGGAGATGCTTGCCAGTCCGCCCCGGCAAGGGACCCAGGTACCCAAGTGCCGGTCCGACCAGGGGCCTCGCAGTGACCGTGGTCAGCGGAACACACTTCTGTGGGAGCCTCTCTAAAGTCCTTCTGCTGCGCTCACTGCGATTTACCCTCTCCGTGTCTGGGGGACGGAGGGAGACGGGGTCAGCCAGCCGGTGGGCGGGCCACCACCTTATCGTGCCAATAGATCAGAAGCACCGAGGGGGGGAGGGAGGACTTCCCCACTGCGATGCCGTCTCTGGCGCTGGGTCTGCTTCCTTGGGTGCTGCATTCAGCAGGTGCCGCAAGACGTATCAGGTCCTCCCGATCGTCTCCTCTCTTCACTCACGGGCGGCGGAGGGTGTTAGGTGTCCTTCTTCCCACGGTGTCTCCCCATGAGGCCAGTACTTTTGCTTCGTGTCCCACCTCCAGATGACGTCTCCTCCGAAGCACGAGGCACTCCCAAGGGGTCGGATTCAGTTTTGTTTATGTTGCTTCGAACTGAGGCTGTTTCTACAATTCCTGGGGACCAATTCTATCTGCGTGTTCGCTCAACAATCTCAGGGAGGGTTCACAAGCCATTTATGTCACTCGAACCGGGGGTCCAAAACGGGGGCTCAATCTAGCTTTTGGGACCGTGGAGCCGGGAGATCACGGGGAGGTGGATTGTATCCACGCGCCCCCTGGTGGCCAATCCCAAACTTTATTTTTAATGCATGGTGTAAACGCCAGGTATTTATTGCTAGATCATACCACTTCACGCTGTTACGACAATGCTCCGATATGGTGACCATATAGTGCTTTATGAGTCAAGGTATGGTCTTTAAGTGTGGTACGATCCTTCTGACAGGCAGTATAACCTCCGTTGGGGATAGGTGAACACACCTTGCAGTTATTCCAGTGGTAACAGCTGAAGGTGAGAAATTATGTTCTAATTTGCTGCTAGTTAGCAGACGTAGGAGAGTGTTGTGGCAAAAATAGCGTAAGCAATGATAGCACAGTTAGCTTCGGCCAAAAAAGTTTGTATTTGTTTCAGCATCGTAAGGTAGTTGTGTTTGAAGAACTCATAATTAAGTTAGCTTGTGCAGCCAGAGAGAGTGATATATCAAACAAGACGGCCAGCAACCTCACTTTGTCCTGAGGTTTTTTATGGGTCCAAGAGAAACAAGCATTGGCAATGCCAACAGTTTGGGATTTTGTGTAGGCATGGGGAAGGCACTTGCCAGGCTCAGCTGTAGTGGTATTAACTACCCATTTTCGTAGCAGGTGCAAAATGGTGCGAGTACCTGGGCATCTAATAGCAGTGCCTTGAAAATGCTTAAATCTATGCGCAAGCCAAATGTGTTGCCTTGGCCAATGCTTGTTTGGACAGTGGCTTTGCCAATGCATGTTTTTAACAGCACTTCAGAGATCGACAGGGAGAGTGCTTATAAATCGAGTTGCTGAAGGCAGGCCTTGTAAAACATTTTTCTTGCAGCAGTAGCAGGTGTATAGCTCCAATTAAGGACTGCTTTGAACAGACACTGGCAGGCACTTTGAGTGCAAGGTTTGACTAAAGCAAGCTCAAAGAGTTCCTATGAGGTTGTGTTTTGGCCGGGCAGAGGCAGGAATGGGTGGGAATGGCCATAGGGATTAGCATGGCCATGGGCAGGCAATGGGTGGGCATATAACCAACCACCTACAGACCCGGAGTCCCTCCTGGTGTGTCATTCCTCCCTATCTGCAATAGTTTCAGTTTACAGGTGTCGCAAGCGCCACCCAATAGCCCAAACTAAAAAGGATACGCAGCTTTTATTTTGTACCCTTAGAAGGTAAGTGGCGAACTAAAGGAACAAGGTCTATCCCTAGTTTAGATTTAGCCAATTGTTCCCCATCCATGATTTCAAAGTATTAAATAAGGAGTGAATATGTTCTAAATTATTCTCCGCACTATTAATCAATGTTATCAGAATGTGTGTCATCCATATAATTATGAAATGAAACACCTTCCTGGCTCAGGAGACGTATATAAGCTTGATATTTGGGTTAATCAAAGCGGCCGGAAGACGTGATCCTTGAGGGAACTCCCCATTCCATGTGCACAGAATGACTCAAATAGGTCAAGTTTGAATGACGAGAATATGCCACATATTGATTAATCTTGATTAATCTTTTAGATTTGAGGTCACAGTATGGGAGAATATATAGGTTGCGATGTCCTGTCATTCTTGCAGTGGCCAACCAAACTGACTGAACTGTACATAAGTCTGAGAAACACTGAAAAAGGTGACAGCTCTTAACAGAAACCAGAGACTCAACAAAGCAGTAAAGTCTTCAGAGGCTTTCGGAATGGGATCCGCTAATCGATGCTTTGAATTGCAGTGGTAAGACATTTTGCAATCGCCCCTCGATTAAAATCTGGATTTAGGAGTGGGAATTGGCAGGTCCTGTGAAATGACTATGTTGGCGACTGGCCCCAGTGCAAAAGCCTGCTAACACCACCGTAAATAAGCAGAAGGAAGTGTTTGGTCTGGTATTTAAGGGACTAATTTATTTTCTAAGTACTTAGGACACAACCATGGAAACATTTGAAGGATAAACACATTTTCTTCCTGAATAAAATCAAAAAAAGTGCCTATTTTTTGTGCATTTGTCAGGCAGTGTTGACGAGTGGGGAGGACATGAAGGTATTGACGGGAGAAATTTACAAGAATGGTAGAGACACCCCAATAACCCGGGCAGGGACCTCCCCTCTCTTCTATCTCCCCCTCCCTTAGAGGGAGAGGTCTTGAAACCAAAAGAGCACCAAAGCGCTCAGAAAGCCTGCAAAGGGCAAACAAAAGGAAGGGGCGGGGCAAGCCCCATATGAGCGGCAGGCATCTTGGTAGAAGGCACTTGCAGTTTTCCAGCGGCAGGATGCCCGCCACCGAAGAAAGGATTTTGTTTTGGATTTCGTTGGATTTCGTCTCAAAGTGCTGTTCGACCTTACCGTGTGAGGAGGGGGTCGAAGAGCTGGGAGCTGCGGTCCAGGCCTCGGCGCGAACAGAGCAGGTGGAGTAGCTGCCGGAGCTGCTTTTTTAACAGAGGGGAGCGACGCTTCCACTCGAGAGGCTCGGAAGTAACGGCAGCGGCAGAGCCATCACAAGCAGGAGCTGCGGGCATAGAGGAGCAAAAGCCGGAAGCTGCGGACAAGACCCGGACGGGAGGAGCTACGTTCAAACCAGCGGAGAGGACCGCAGAGTGTTTCACAGAATGCTCGGCGAGTGGATCGGCGAGTGCCCAGTAAGAGTTAAACTGGGGTGCTGGGAAATTTGGACTTCCGGGTCGCTAGGGGGTGGCAGCGCAAAGCCTCTAAACAGCAAGAAGGGGTCTGGCACGCCCGGCCTGCATCGGAAGGGAAAAAGTATTTTATTTACGGCTACATCCGGGCCGCTGATCACAGCAGTCGGTTGAGGCTCATAAGGAGAACAACAGGACTTGGGGGCAAAAAACAAACAATTGGGAAACCGAGCTAAAGCTAAACGATAACAAGAGCTGCGCTAAGCAGGCTCCGGAAGAGTAAAGAGCTAAGTAAGCAGATTCGGATTGAGAAGCAGAAGGGAAGCCAGAGCTGCGCAAAGCAGGCTCAAATGGCAGGTGCACCTTTCAGTCTTGCTAAGGTACAGAGGGGCTTGGCGGGAGCTGCGCTAAGCGGGCTCTGTTGCTGACACAGCACAAGACAGGCAAGGAGAACTGGTGAATCCAGTTGAGCTACACTAAGCAGGCTTCACAAGAAGGATGGATGCACAAGTCCAGAGTAGCCTGGAGGGTCAGCACAAGGACCTGGAGGTCTTCCTCGCCATGGCTCGGATCGCGGCGGACAAATATGGCATGAGTTGGATGGAGCAGATGACAGCCCAAATGGGGGCAGAGGTTGTGGGGCGCAGCCAAAGGGTGGAATCTCCACTTTTGTTCCCACCCACGCCGCTTGAGGAGGCTTGGGTTAAAGTACATTCACAGGAAGAAGGGGAAGAGGAGATGGAAGAGCACATTGAGGAAGAAGAGCCAGTCAGCAAGATGAAGAGGGTCATGTCTACTAAAGCCAAAGACAGCCAGCGACAGGTGTAAGCTGCCCAGAGACACAAGACAGCAGCCCCTAAGGGAAAAGGGAGGGCGCAGGAGGTTGTAGCCACAACGGCGACTGTACCTGCTGAGGCTCCAAGTAAGCGGGGAGGCCCCCTCAACGCACCGGTAGCTATCCCGGCGATAGCAGCAGAGGGCCCCACCACCTTGGAAATGGTTAAAGGTATGTTCATGCAATGTATGAAGGCATGGGGAAATGGGGGTAATGGACAGATGTTATGTAATAATATTAATGCATTCAAACTGCTGGGTAGGGACGCTGTGGCGGTCCACCATCAAGGGGGTACCATGGCCACAAGACAGGGGGTAGTATCCGAGGTGCGGTCAGTGCCAGCACCTGGGGTAGGCCAAGTGGTTGGAGCAGGGCAGTTGCCACAGGTGGTGACACCGGCAGCAGGCACGCAGCCCTTAGGAGCACCTTGGTGGGGCAAGGGTCCACAGTTGAAGGATCTAAGCCTGGGAACCTTCCAACGGGGGTGGATGGCCTGGGAAGGCCGACATTGGTGAAACCAGCAACAGGGCAGGTGCAGGAGCAAGGGGCGAGCAATGTCACGGTATACGGGAGGCCTATGCCTGGCTTTGCACCGGCTAGAGTGGCAGTGAATGCTTTAGTATGGCACATACCCTGAGCATACAAAGAGAGGGTATGGTGAAAGGAGTTCCTGGAAATCCTGGATCTAGTGGGGATGGAACCACTGGGTGAAGGATTAAGGAAATTGACCGAGAGAGAGAGAGGGAAAAGAAGGAGAGAGAGAGGCCTAAGGTGGAAACTATTCAAAATTGGTTAAGGGCTTTTAGAATGTACGCTACCATCATGTTAGAGAAATTCCTTAGAATGGGGTGGCAATGATTGTGTATGAGCAATACATTCATGAGCAGTATCTAAAACATGGGGAGATGCTTGGATCAGTTATGATAGGGGGTTCAGACTCAAGATGCAGGTGTGGCCAGCTATGACCTGGGAAGAACTGGACGTGGGTGGGTACATAGACAAGATGGTACCCGCCAGGGCATCGGGGAAAAGGTCAAAGGAGAGAGGCCACAGTAGCAGAGGGTCCTACTGCACAGAGGCAGGGGGTCTTTTCGAGGGAACTCCTCCTGGAACAACAGTTCCAGCTTCCAGGGGGAGCAAGCATAATACTGGTTGTTTGCCAAGGGTAAGTGCTCCTACGGCAATGCTTGTACATTCAAGCACACAAAGGAGCGCAGCATCACAACGGGGAAAGGGAAACAGCGGAGCAGTGCCAAGCCCAAAGAAAAAGCAAAGCATGATTAAAAATCACTTACCCACATCAGTACGATTGCAGGCCATGATTCCTTTTTTAAATGTATTTCATGACAGTGGCGATGCAAACATTCTTTGGGAAGGTTTTAGGTGGGGGTTCAGGAATCCTTTCACCGGGACCACGGGGCCCATGGAGGCATCCAAATTGAAGTCAGCATTGGCGATGCTGGAGGTATTGGCACAGAAGGTGGAGAAGAAAATACAATTGGGAAGGGTGGCAGGCCCTTTCTCCTCTCCTCCTCTGGAGGATTTTGTGGTATCACCTCTGGGTTTGGTGCCCAAGAAGGAGTCAGGCCAGTACAGATTGATTCAGCACCTTTCCTTCCCCGAGGGTGAATGCGTGAATGATGGCATAGTTGAGGATCAATGCAGGGTGCATTATGCATCATTTGATGAGGCAGTGGAGATGGTGAGACCAACTGGGGGTGGAGCTCTAATGGGTTAGCCTGACATAGAGTCTGCATTCCGGCTGTTGCCAATACACAAGTAAAGCTTTCATCTGCTGGGTTTCAAGGTACTGCAGGAATATTTCTATGATAAATGTTTACCCATGGGTTGTGCGATTTCATGCGCGAATTTTGAAAAATTTAGTCACTTTTTGGAGTTTGCATTACGACAAAGGTCTACAGCCGGGGGGTTCTGCACTACCTGGATGATTTCATGTTTATCAGCAGAAAGGGGATGAGCGAATGCAAGGTACTCATGGGGGTATTTCAAGGTTTGATGGATGAGTTGGGGATACCTCAGGCCCGGGGGAGGGCAGTCGCTCTGGTCACAACTTTGACCTTTCTGGGGATTAAAATTGACACAATGGCAGGGGAGTGCAGGCTGCCGAGGGACAAAGTACTGAAACTGAAACAGCTAATCAAGGGATTGTTGGGCAAGGAGAAAGCCACTCTGAGGGAGCTTCAGTCACTGGCGGGCAACTTGAATATTTTAGGAAAGGTCATCCCGGCGGGTAAGGTGTTTGCAAGGCTCATTGAGCTGAAAACGGTGGGGTTACAGCATGCAGGGCAACATGTACGATTGGGGGCAGAGGTCAAGGAGGACCTCAGGATGTGGGATGCCTTCTTGGAGAACTTTAATGGTGTATTGCTCTGGAGAAACGAGTTGGGCAGCGGCGAAGGCCTCAAACTGTTCTCTGATTCATCTGGTGCACAAGGTTTTGGAGCCATTTTGGGGAGTGAATGATGCGGTCAGTCCTGGCCAGCAAGATGGCAGGGGGATGGGATCACCAGGGATATTACACTGCTAGAATTGTTTCTGGTAGTAGTGGCTTTTAAATTATGGCCCAGACAGCTGAAGGACAAGAAGGTGATGATCTGGTTAGACAACCTGGCGGTGGTAGAGGTCATTAATCAAGGCACGTGCAAGAAGTTCAGAGTGGTTAAACTGCTTATGGAGCTCACAAGGAGCATGCTGCAGTTGAACACAGAGGTGAGGGCATGGCATATTCCAGGGGTAAAAAATGTGGTGGCTGATTCTCTTTCTCGTTTGGAGTGGGCGAAGTTTCAGGGAAGCTATCCAGAAGCAAGTGCGATAATGGCACCTTTCAAAGCACAATGGTCGGGCATGATTGGGGAGATCTGAGTTCACTGATCAACACCACACTGGCATCAGGCACAGAAAGAAGATACAAAGGGTGATGGGAGTGTTTCTTAGCCTTCGGAGCAATACGATGTCGGACACGCAGAGGGATTTGCCAGTCCGGGCCTTTGTGATTGGTGTTGGCAGGCAGGGAGGTCCAGATCTTGGGTAGCATACCACTTGGCTGCAATTGCATACTTCTACAAGTTGGGGTGTAGGGCGGATCCTACAAAGGAACATTACATCGTCCTGGCTATGAGGGGTTGGGCCAAGCAGAGCGAGACCAATCCTGATGACCTGCGACCCATCGATGTAGGGAAGCTGCACAATATGATCGGATGCTTGGCAGGGGTGTGCCGAAACCAGTATGAGAGGGTCTTGTTCTTGGTGGCCTTCTCATTAGCTTTCTTTGGGGCACTAAGGGTAAGCGAGTTGGTTCCAGAGAATAAGGAAGGCAGGGGATCTGGGTTTCTCAGGATAGGCGATGTACACGGGGAGGGAGGTCAGGTGAGCATCCTGATTAGAAGATCCAAGACTGATCACAGAGGCAAAGGCAGGACAATCAAACTGGGTAGCACCCAGGGCAGCGCAGTTTGCCCGGTAGTGTGCGTAACGGCATAACTTCAACGGAGGCTTATCAAGGGTTGTGGGGGGCCGTTTCTAGTGCACTGCGATGGTGCAGCGTTGAGCCGGTTCCAATTCAGGAGGGTCATGGACATGGCGCTGGTGAAAGCTGGGGTTTCAGAAGGGGTGTTTGGGACCCATTCCTTCAGGATATGGTCAGCCACTTCAGCAGCAAGGATGGGGTTAAGCGCGGAGGCAATCAAGCAAATAAGAGGATGGAAATCGGGTTGTTTTAAGAGGTACCTCAGGCCTGAAAAAATGTAGTGCTAAAAGCTCCCCTCTCTTCTCCTCCCTAGTAGCGGTGGCACAAAGAAGGCGACGTTCCGTCTGGGTGGTGGGATATTCAGTTATGTCAAGGGCTGGGGCAAGCTGGGCGGCCAAGCAGGAGGAGTTGACTGCCGGTGAATACCGGATACAGTGGCACGGGGTGCCAGGCATGTGATGGGCGTAGCTGCAGGGGCAGGTGTACAAATTGCTGGGTAAGCAGCAAAGACCTGAGGTGCTGGTGGTTCATCTCAGGGGGAACGATTTGATGAGGTTGGGGAGAGGGAGCCTGTTGAGGAAAATTATATCTTCCTTGCAGGAATTGTCAGCATAGCTGGGTGAGACCGAGATTGTATGGTCGGAAATCATTCCAAGGCAGGGATGGAGGGGTGCTGAAAGTCACGCAGCGGTGGAGAATTCAAGGAGGAAGTTGAATTGTGCTATGGCGAAATTCTGCAAGGGCAGGGGTTTCCCTCACATCAGACATGGATTGATAAACCTGAAATCCCCTGAGTACTACTTGAACGATGGAGTGCATTTGTCGGCATTGGGAATGGAGTTGTTTTTCTGGAATGTGTGCACTAAACTTTTGGAGCTATGAAGGAGGAAAGGGGAGAGCCGCGGTGGACGGTAACTCACCTTTGGTGTGGCAGTGTTTTGGCAACCAGTGATAAGAGACAGACTCCAAATTAGCCATTGCTAAGCCGGAAGGGTCTTCGCTCGTTCGGACCAGCACCTCCTGGGAGCCTAAAACGGCGGAGCAGTCTGGTGATAGCAATGAGGGCTCAGCTTCGCCCCAACAAATGGCGCTCTCCCAGCCCAGAAACACCTGCAGGGGCAGGCGGTTCTCAGACACAAAGGGCTTGTGGGAGTTGGGCCTATCATGGACTTGGAGAAAAAGGGGGAAGCAGGTTTTTGGATATGGAGCGGTCGCTGCACCTTTGGAGCTATTTTCATTATTGTTTGCTGTGGTTATTATATGTGAAAATAAATCTTCGGCCTTTTTATGCCAAAAAGAAAACATGTCTCATTCTGCACCTTACTGGAGAGGAAAGAAAGGGGCATAAGCGAATGAGCAAAAGGGGATGTAAGATGGCGTAACAAATGGACAGATGCCCATGTTACCCTGTCCGCCCCCATTTGTTTCTGTGCCTGTTTTACCACCACCATAGATTTTCATGCTGCGTTATTGCCATGGATTCCGACGTAGAGGCCCTTCTGGCTGTCCTTTACTCTTAACTTTTCCTATACGTGCTTGGAAAGTCCGAGGGGAGCTTTTGCACTTAGGTGCAAGCGGATGTGTTCGCCAATGTGCAATTTGCGTTCAAGCTGCGAATGACAGCCAGTTCCTGCGGTGCACCAGAAGCCAGCAATGGCTGCCTAAAGGCAGAGATCGGTCCCTCTCGGGTAGGTGAAAGATTAGACGGACTGAGGCCGTCTGTACTGAGTGCAGTGCCTGCAGAGTGTCTGGCATCATGGTTTCAGCAATTCTTATTCCAGTAGCCTGCCAAATATTAATATAAAGGGCTGTCATAGTAGATGTTATCATTGCCCAAGGGCACTCCTTGTATTGGCCGAGAGGATGCGACTGGTACGCCAACCCACGATATAAGGCGTATCATACGCTCTGATGTCCCTTGTAGAATGTAACCGGTAGCAAGTGTGAGAAACACATACATTTACACTTTTTCACTAATAAAATAAGCCACCCCCAATATGCAACTAGAAAAGTCCCTGACTGTTCCAAACCCTTTGGGCTGACAGTGTCCTGGATATTTTCAAGTTCCAGGTTTTACACACCTTGGGTTTCACCGTATAAGTTAGTTAAATGGTATTAGGCATTAACAACAAATTACCAGCTTTAAAATGTTCTGGGCACACGTTAAACTAGTGATAGACAGGATCCTGGATATATTAAAGTTCCAGGCTTTACATACCTTGGGTTTCACCTTATAAGTTAGTTAAATAGTATAGGGCATTAACAAATTCACAGCCTAAACATGTTCTGGCCAGACATTAAAATCAAGATAGACAGTATCCTGGATATATTCAATTTCCAGGCTTTGCAAACCTTGGGTTTCACCTTATAAGTTAATGCCTTATACTATTTCACTAACAACAAATTCTCAGCTTCAAATTGTTCTGACATCACATTAAAATTGAGACAGTATCCTGGATATATTCAATTTCCAGGCTATGTACATGTTAGAACAGTTTTCCAAAAGAGCCCACTTGGAGGTAAGACTTTAGTAAGCTATGCCAGTGGTTTGTAGATCCTCAACTCTTAGTATCAGTCTGTACTACTCAGCGACCTTGGTAGAATCGCAGAGCAGTCAGGCTTATCTTAAGAGGAAGATGTGAGCTGTAGGTAAGTACACTGAACCCAGTTGGTAATGCACATCAACGAAATACTTGCACATCTTAAAATATAGTATTTAACAGTGACTCTTGTGTAAATATAACAAATCTAAGCACAATAAACTAACATACATTGGTATACTTTACAATACTTTCAAAAGGCCGCTTCTTGGTTGGTAGTTGCTGAATGCACACAATTGTTACAAGAGTTTGACAGGTCTACCATACTATCGGTAATAAAGCACATCCACAAAGTAATATGGTAATTGCATTTAGTCAGCATATAAGATAGGGATTTTTGGGAAGGAAAACAGTTGGTTGGTGTTATCCTAGCACAGCTTCAGGTTCTAGAGAGAGTTTCCCTGGAGAGCAAGTCTTTTAACGTCCAAAATGCAACCCTAGCTTAAAGGCAGTTGGATAGGCTTAAAATCTTGAAAAGCAGCAGAAGTCAAAAGTTTGGTGGATTATTTCTAGTCTCTAGGAAAGAAGATACAAGAAGAGTTAACCAACATTGGAGACCCTGTTAAAGGACTTGCTAAAGGGATCACCAACCCAGCCCAAATGAACCAGAAGGGGAGGGGGAAATGGTACATATTTTATTGGGCATTTGTAAGGCACTTACACCTCAAGCAATTGTGTTTTACAGCACCCTATAGGTGAGAAGTCTTCATTGCTTGATAGGTTTCTTCCTAAGTAGTCAAGAATCTGCATCTCTGGCATAACGCGCATCACAACCAATTCAGCCAATTAAATCCGTGATCGCTCATCACATCAGGGGGATTAAAACAGTGGTTGAAGGGAAAAAAGGAACTAGTGGTACTCTGACTGCATTCAAAAATGAAGACTTATCGGGAGGGTCGGGGAGGAGGGGCAGGTGGGAGGAGTACGGGGACAGGGGACCATGATCACAAACCTTGGTTGAACAGTGAGACAGGGATTTTAATCCACTCTGCATGACCACATACCTTCCAAGCTTTACTCAGTACAAATAGTTTGGATTTCAGGTATTCAAACAGCAACATGTTAAACCAAAAGAATATCAGGGTGGCTTTAATTTTTCCTCAATGGTAAACTATAAGTCCCAGAATGCAAGATAATGTCAACCTAAAAAATCATCTAGTTAACTCCACCCACTGTGCTGTCAGTGATTTAAAACATGCAATAAAAAAGTTGTGAGGATTCTAGAACTGCTAGCTCAGGAGATGGCCGCATAGTGGCTGTGCTCCTGTGCCCTGAGTGTACCTTCTTTCACAATGGCTGATCAGAAGACTGAAGAGACCTCCCAACCAGCAAAATGACAAAAGGGAAGGGAAGACACTGATTCAAGAGATGATAAGCTTCTGGATCTGCTTACCAAGGTGACTCTTGATATTGCTGAGATTAGGGCAAAAATGATCAGCACTGAAGAGAGGTGTTCTGATCTGTCTACAAAGGTTTCTGAGATTGTGGACCATCTTACAGTTATTGATGAAAAAATGGTGAAGCTCCATGATAAAATCAGAGAACTGGAAATACAAAATGGTAGACTAATGCTTAAATTGTCAGAACAAGAACATTTTTCTAGGAGAAACAATATATCAGGCTGACTGGTTTTCCGGAAAATGTGTAATGTGGAAATCCATTGAGCTTCTTGGAGAAGTCACTAGTTTCAGTCCTGAAATTGGATCCAAACACCCCATTGGAAATAGAAAGGGCTCATAGGGCACTGGGGCAAAACCCAGCATTGGGTCAAAGACCAAGGCATTTTATAGTGAAGTTCCTGAGATTCCCCATGAGAGAACTGGTTTTGAAATAAATCACGTGAGTTGGGGGATTTACAGTGGGGTGGTAACAAAATTATGATCTTTGGAGATCTGAGCAGAGATGTCTTGGATAAGAGAAGACTGTTTAATGCAGCAAAAGAAAAGGCCAGGAACAGAAAATTGCAGTATTACATGGTGTATCCAGCAATTTGAGAGTGATTGTTGATCGCCAGACTCACTCCTTTTCATATCATAAGTTGCAGAGACTTTTCTATCTGCTGCAGAAACTATACCCATGGACACTGCATCTGGGTCCCAGAGGACCGTTTCAACAAATTAAAAAAGATGACTGTCTGGTGAAGGATTGGTGTTTTTGTTGAATGGCTGTTAGTTTTATTCCCTGTTTCAAGATTCAAATTTGCATTTGACATTTTTTTATATGTAAAATGTGTTTTTTTTTACGAGCTAGCGGAGTTCGTTTTCTTTTTTCGTTATCACAGAACGTTTGAGGCAGGTTGTATAATGCTCTGGAGTCGTGAGAGGCTGCAAGGGATTTCAAGTAAAGGACCCTGTTACGCTCTGCTGGATCACATGACTTTGGTCTGAATGTGCGTCGGACGAGAAATGGCTGAGGAGGAAGAGTCGTTGATCGTCTCTGCTTTGGTTTATGCGCATGGGGAACTTTATGGAGGAAAGAAGCAGCCGGGTAACACTAACTGGCAAACATGCTGGTGACAGATATAGACTCCATTGCCAATGTCTGTAATGTGTATGTGTCCGGCGTGTTTAATCTTACTGACGCCTCTCTGATTCTGCACTGTACTTCATGAGGCGTATGTGATTTCCCGCGCAGACATGCCACATGGCCACATGGCTTGGATTACCGTAGTTGACTCCAATTACTCTCCGCTCTTGAGCATGCAATTGTGGCAATGCTTGCACTTTTGTATTGATTTATTTTAGCGTTCATGTAATCTCTACGTTCCGGGAGAGACTTTGCGCTATGTTTGATGGATGGTCATGGCGTACTGCAGATGGCGCTGGGTCAGTCTGACGGCTGTTTATATCCTTGGCCTGTACACTTGCTTATCTCTAGGGTCATGGCAGCTTCGGACTTGCTCGTAAACTCCCTGCATTGTTTCATAAACAAAGGACCACTATTTCTTTACAGCAAGTGTAGGCGGAACTTGATCCTTGCCGGTTTTTGTCTAGTCTTGGTCCTGGTATCATGGTGGCTTTTTTTGTCGGGGCTGTCAGGGGTTGGGGGAATATTTCTGAAATGTGTTAAAACTGTGATGTAATGTTCTGAATTACTGTTTATTTCTTAAGCCTTCTGTTCTTTACCAAATGGATTCTTCAATGGAGTGTGAATGCCGGATTTGCTGGTACCTGAGATTGGATGTATGCATGTATATGGATATATTTGACGCGTTATATTTATGAATGTTCGATTTTGGTCTTCTGATTTCTGAATGTTGGTTGTGAGGGTGCATGTTTTTGCGTGTAATTATTCAAAGGGCTGGAAGTGAATGTGATTGTGTGCGCTTGGTAGCTTGGTAGCTGTCCTTGATTGGGTGCAGCACATGGGAATGATATATTTAAGACATCATTTATCTACTGGGTTTTAGCCCATTACTTGCTGTGATTTTCATGTGTTGTTCACTGAGAAAATGTATGCAATAGTTCTTCTGCAATCTTTGTTTTTTTTTGCGCCTCACTTTACCACATATGGTTCTCTATTCATTTCTATTATAAGTACATCGAGGAACGTAAATGATTTTGTTTAAACTCTTAGCAGAAGCAGTTATGTATTACATCCGATATGGGGGAATACCCTTTGGGCGTATGGGGCTTCGAAGTTTTGTTGTGCACCAGGGGGGTTTATGACCTCTTGGAAATGAGCATAGTATTTATATTTCACTGTCTGAATTTTTGTTTGCTTGTTTATGTGGATTGGGACAGGAACAGGGGGATGTGGAGGTTGTACTAATTGTATGAGTTCCATTGTTGGGTTGAAAGAAATGGTGATGATGTTGTTGGGTAAGGTCTTAACTGAGGTGATTGCTTGGATGGTCAACGGAGAGGTGGCTGACTATTTCTGGGTCGGGTTGGGACCAAGTCTGGATTGGGAAATTGGGAATTTTGGGAGGTGATAATGGGGGTTTTGGTTGAATATGTGGGTTTTTGGGTTTTTGAGGATATTAGGTGTTGGGAGGGTTGGCAATAATTCGAGATAGAAGGGTTGAACTGATATATTATTTATAAGTTGGGCATGGGATCCTAGGGTTGCAGTTCAGTGGTGAGGTTTTGTGCTTTTGGGGATTATTGTTTAATCCTGTTGATGGACTATTTGTAATTTAAATGTTTTCTATGTGTTGATTGTTGTATGTCTGTGTTTATTATGTTGTATATTTTTTCGGGGGGGGTTACTTTACTGTTCTACACCAAATTGTTGCTGACTTTATGGTTTTTGAGGATTTTAAGCTTTTTATGTGATTCCCGATCTTTGAGCTGATGTTTTGGATGATTCGTGTTAATAGTTTAGAGTCTGTGCTCGACAGAATTTGATGGGATCTTTGAATTTTGTGACTTGGAATGTTAAGGGGCTGAATTTTCAGAAAAATATTATATTCTTACAGTAGACACATATGATAGACAATCTGGCTAATTTTTTTGGGGGATCAAAATCTACAAAGATATTTTTGAATTGTTACTCTGGAAGTTCGAGGGGGGTGGGATTGCTGCTTCAGAAGAATTTGGGAATGATGGTTGACTTTGTATTTATGGATGATGGTGGATGGTATATTTTAGCAGATGTTAAGTATGAGGAAGGATGCTGACTCTGGCATCGGTGTACAGTCCTTGCTCAAATGGTAATAATTTTTTTAAGGAATTGACGGATTCTTTGAAAAAGATGAATGGTGAATATATTGTCATTGGAGGTGATTTTAATTGTGTTGTGGATGCTGCCCTGGATAGATTATCAACGTGCAGGTTTACAGGCCTGGGGTTGATTAATGCTTTTCAGGGTTTCATGGATACTTTTGACTTGGTGGATAGTTGGAGGTCACTTCACCCTACGGAGATGGGTTTTTTGTTTTATTCTGCAGCTAACAATTCTTACTCTAGACTTGATTCTTTGTTGATTTCGAATAGAATGCTTGATGCTGTCAATAAGGTGGAAATTGCAGAGCAGTGTCTTTCTGATCATTCGTTGGTAAAGTTGAACATGGATCGATTCATGCATAGACCTACAGGTGGTAAATGGAGAGTTAAGACTATCATCCTGCAAAAGGAGAAGGTCTGTGAGGCTATTAATGTTTCTATTGTTCACTTTTTCGAGGAAAATGTGGGTTCAGCTGACTTTATGACAGTGTGGGATGCGTTTCATTGGAACTCAAGGTACTACAGCGGGAATATGCTCTGTCTGGTAAAGGGGAGGACAGACTGAAGATGGAGGATGTTAGCAGCAAATTAAAGAAAATTATGGAGGATCAAGCTGAGAAGGGTCTATATTTCATGAGGCAGAAATATTGGGAGGAGGGGGATAAGGGAGGGCGATTACTTGCTAGGAAATTGAAAGGTTTATCGGATAGGTCATTTGTGCAGAAGATTGAGGATACAGTTGGGGATGTGAAGGTTAGAAGTATTGATATTTGTGAATGCTTTAGATCCTATTATGCTTCTCTTTATGCGGACGCATCACAACCTGAGGGTGGGAAACTAGTGGAGTTTTTTGACAAAATATATCTTCCTTTTTTGTCTGAAGAGGGTAGAGAGGCGCTTGATGCTCACATTGTAGAAACGGAGATTGTGGATGCTCTTTACCACCTTAATATGGGCAAGTCTCCTGGTGCGGATGGGTTACCTGTGGAGTTTTATAAAGCGTTTAGTTCAGTTTTGGTGCACAGACTGTGTGTTTTATTTAATATGTTTCTTTCGGATGGAGTATTATGTCCAACGATGCAAGAGGCGATTATTACCCTTATTCCGAAACAGGGTAAAGATTTGTCAAGATGTGCGAATTATCATCCCATTTCCTTGCTTAATGTGGATGTAAAAATATTTGCAAAGGTTATGGCAACTAGGTTGCAAAGGTTTATGGGTAACTTAGTAGGCGGTTCACAAGTGGGGTTCACGGTAGATAGATTTGGCTATGATGATATCAGGACATTGTTGAACGTAATGGGGTTGTCCCGTGCTAAGGAGGCGGACATATTTTTGATTTTTTTTGATGCTGAGAAAGCGTTTGATTGTGTGAATTGGTCGTTCTTGAATTTTACGCTGCTTCGGATGGGTTTTGGTCCACAGGTCTTGAATGCTATAGGTGCGCTGCAGAACAATATCTCAGCAAAAATTTGGGTTAATGATGTTTTGTCTCGGGCTTTTAGGATGTACAGAGGAACCAGGCAAGCGTGTCCTCTCTCGCCTCTTTTGTTTAATTTGGTTCTGGAGCCGTTGTTAGTATATCTTAGGCAGGAGCAGAGCATCTGTGGTTGGAAGCTAAAAAATAATGAGGTGAAGGTCCTAGGGAATGCTGATGATTTGATGGTGGTCTTGAGGAACCCAGAGGTGGGCATGCCCTTATTGAGAAATATGTTGCAGGTGGTGGGGGAACTGTCTGGCTATAAGGTAAACTGGGGTAAAACGGTAGTTTTTCCACTTAGGATGAATCAGTTGAAAAGGGGACTATTGGATTGGAATTGTCAATGGGCTGATGTATCAGTAAAATATTTGGGAGTCTACCTGGTGCGTGATATTAAGAGAACAGTGGAATATAATATAGACAAATTGAAGGAAATTTTGTTGAAGGATATACAGAGATGGGAAAGGTTAACTCTGAGTATTTGGGCGAGAATCAATGCTATCAAGATGATGCTGTTGCCAAAGGTCTTATATTTTATTCAATCACTTCCTCTTAAATTTACTAAAGGAATGCTCCGGAACATTGATAAGATTTTTACGGACTTCCTTTGGGGGAAGGGTAACAAGCCGAAAATCCCAAGATATATTTTGGTGCGTAGTGTTAAAGATGGGGGATTTGGTTATCCGGTATTGGAGAATTAGTGTAGGGGTTTTTTATTGAAGAAGGCATCTTATTACTTCAAGGAGAGGCGGGCATCAGATCCATATTGGCTTGTAATGGAGAGGGAACTGCTTCATCGTTTCTCCTTGGGTTGTTTGTATTCTTATGGGAGATTGGCGAATTCTGGTGCTAAATTGGAAGCTTTATTGGTTTCAAAGTCGGCTTTGGTGGCTTGGATTCTGGGGTGTGGACAATCCTTGTACTTGTATGATTTGGCCTCTATTTGGTTGAATTCGGGTCTAATGATTAACAATAAGATGCTTGATTGGAGGGGTTGGGCTAATAGGGGCATTCTGAAGATCGGGATGTATAGAGGGGGGAGGATGGTTCCATTTGGAGAATTGATTAATTGTTATGGGCTTCATAACAGAGAAATGGGTATATATTGGCTTTTGGAACAGTTACTAGTGGAAAGGACGCAAATGTTGGGTGAAACTTTGAGTGGTAGTCCTCGTATTTGTGAGATCTTTGCTATATCTCCTAAGATGGTTTCTTCATATGTTCAGTTGATGCCTTTGCAGGACTGTATGAGGAACTCCTGGGATCAGTTGCGAATGAAGTGGGCGTGTGAATTGGGAATTGACCTTTCTGAGAATTTGTGGGTCAATAGCTGGAGGGCTTCGGTGAGGGCCAAGGTTGACTTAAATCTGAGGTATATTCATCAACGTCTCATGGGCATATTTCTTTGGACACCGGTGAGGATGAAAGGGAGGGGTTTGGTTGATGTGGACCTGTGTTGGGCGTGTGGAAGCTTGAGAGGGACTTATTTACATATGCTCTGTGAGTGTAGTAGGGTGGTTGACTATTGGAGAGAGGTTATAGATTGCATTGATATGGTAACTGGTATGTTGTTGCCTCGTACTTTTCTTTCAGCGATTTTCCTTTCAGCTGATAGTTGGAGTGAGGAGTTGTGGGATTGTTCGGATTGGATTGATAGGGCATTGTTGATGGCCATTAAGCAAATAATGAAGGTGTGGAAGTCCAGCAAGAAGCCGCATTGCGAGATTTGGTGGCGGATATGCGGACACTCTCTTGGTATGAGAAGACTCAGGCAATTCGACATCATAGGGAAGTTGAATACGAGGAAAGATGGGGGTCATTTCGTGATCTATACGGATAAGGTGTAGGCTATGGTTTTCCTGTTAATGGATTTGGGATTGTGTAGGGGTGTTTGTTTTGTGTGATTGTTGGTTTTGTGGTTTTGTTTTGTGTGGTTTTGTCTTGTTGTGAGGTTGGAGGGTGGGGATGATCTTTGATTTCTTTTCCTTTTTTTGTATTACTGTTCACTTAGAGTGTAATTTACAATTGTAATGAACTGCAATGTATGGTGTGTTTTTTCACTTGTTCTCACTCTGATATTTATGATGTTACTCAGTTGTATTGTTTCATATATATTTCCTAAATAAAGTTGGTAAAAAAAAAGAAGTTGTGTAATAAACTCAGATATAGAGATTCTTTGTAACAAACCTCAAGCGCATTGTTATTCACAGTGTTGAAAACATTTGATTACTGACTTAAAGCAACTTTATTTTTTTGCATGTCAAGATAGTAGACATCATGGATATAAACAAATCTTTAAATGGCCGCATCGTTTTGCTCACTTAAATAATACAGATTTGCAAGGTAACTGGTGCTTTGCAAGCTCTTTCAGTTGGAAATGTTCTATCATGCATATGAAAGGCTCTGACACTGATAAAAGAAATGTGTTTGTAACCTGAGCACTTAACGAAATGCAGAGCCACGTGTGCTGTGTGTTTGCCTGCCTAGCAGAGACCTGGGAAACTGCAACAAGTGCTTGAATGTCGGCCTGAGCTGATTCTATAACTGGCTCGTCAGAAAGTAAAAGCGTCCAAACGCGTTTCTTGAGCCCTGCAAGGGCCTGAGAGCAGAAATCCAGCCCTGAACTAATATTACAACAAGCAGAATTCAGGTCTGCTTAAATCTGCATTATTTCTTAACTATAATACTTTAAGCACTTGCTAGAGCAGAGGAGCGTGCGTTTCTGGAGAGGGGATACGGCGAGAAGTTAACTGCCCAGTCAGAGGACCCTGGACCGAGCTGCAGCGGACAACAGGGAAGTGATGAACGCAGAGTAAGAGGGGGCATTGTGTACCGCGCGGCAGGAGTTTAAAGACCATTACTGCACAACAGATTAATTGCCTCCTTTACAGCGCACTGTGACCATTCATGGAGCGCCAAGGTTCCAAACCCAGATTCAACATCAATAATGACCATCATTCCTACTGCATTCTTTGCTGTCTTCTTACACTTGGTGATTATTATCCTGATCACACAGAATCAGAACATAACCATTACCATTAATACTTCAAGAAACTTGAAAATGTTCGCCATCTATTGTGGAACCCCTGAGAAGATCAATGCAAACCAGCTGTCATCTGCAATATCGTCTTTCTCATCTTCCATCTTGATGTGCAAGTTCGTTAGCAATGCTATGGCCTCTGTCAAGGTCCCATTCTCGTCATCATGAGAAGGTATGAATGTTCAACTTGATGCACCGATTTTTTGGCACACACTCCTCCATCCATTGCTGTGATCATATCAAGGATATATATGTTCTGGAGGGTCATCAATCTTATGGCCCTCAGTTCTTCCCTGATAGCATTGAATCCCTTTACAGTAGTATTGATCGTCTGCAGGAGCTCCCATCGAGTGATTTGCAATCACTTTGCATTTGCTATTCTCTGGATCCTTGGCATAAAGATAGTCTTGAATATTGCAACAGTCTGACTGAACAACCTATGTTCATACGGAATAGAAACAAAGGGTTCTATCGATTTAGCTGAAAAGTAATTCTCCCTTTTTGTCCGATTGACAAATGCAAATGATCTACTGTTCATCATATGAGCATCTTCTTTTGGAAACTGGTCACTCTTTGGCCAATTTTTGGGGGGCAGGCACTGCTTCTTTATTTACTAATTAAATCCAATTCAATTTGAGGTTTCGGTGCACACCTCGAGACCTTGGCACAAGGTTACTAAATCAGAGCACAAAAGGAGAACCAGAAACAAATCTGATTCCAGGTGCGCTCACGCACTGCTCTGCTATAGCAGTTGCTTGGTGGAAATTTCTCAATGTTAATATTCACATGTAGAAAATTAAGCTTGCAGACTGTGTAAAATATTGAAGAATTCTTTCTTCCAAATGTATTTAATGAAAAAGCATAAAGACTGCCTGGCTGTTCAGTGCCACAGAATTAGCATGCCAATGCATTTCGGACTTAATCCGTCATCAGGGCTTTCGAACACTATACATTGTTAATATATTTCAACATCATAAATATTCAACAAGGTATTATAATGCAATCAATATTCACATATGATTCATCATCATCATATCAAACCATGAGTTACATCATGTAATATTCAACATTAAGTTAGTTCATACAAGTGTATCATGAGCAATCGCCACAATTACAAATCTGAATCATCAATCCCATAATCACGGTAAAGAAATTAGTAATAAATAATATATAATGTCACATACCATTATTCTGCATGAGTTATAACGAAATGCACCAAAGCACAAAAAAAGGAAACAAAGAACAAGAAATGTGTTCAACATTCAAATGCGTAATCAGTCTTAGTCACATATAATTGTAATGCTCACACAAAATATGTAGCTAATGTGCCAGTACCTGCAGTCTGAGGTCATTGCTTTTGACCATAGTTTATCTCCATGAAACCATAAGAAAACCTAAATGTAAAGAGAGGGCAACACTATGTTCAAAAAGTATACAACTGCGGGTCAAACACTGCCATTTGCAATGGTGCCTAATGGGGCCATACAATAGCTAAGAGTCTCCTACCTGAAAGGTATTCTCGTGGTCATTTGGAGGAAGATCTACGAGCAAACAAAATCAAACTGTTTACTAAAGAATAACTCACGGTGTGCTGAACCAGTCGTACTATCTGCCGAGTTTCTATCCCATCCGTATCTGAATGTAATCTGCCTTCCTACGAAGAGCCGGCGTCTTCGTTTGCTAACCTTTATCTCTTTATGTGCCCCAGAGTTGCCATGCCATGCAAGCAAAATTTCTTTCGGTTTCAAAGTTTCCAGATATTGTGTTGTCATAATGTGGGTGGCAACCTCAAAGTAAGGTTAAATTAAGTATTCCCCACATGGAAACTATGCTTCGAATTATTAACAATTAAGAAGACCTGACGTCCGCCGTCATGTGAGCGTACGTAACTCCCATTGTTGTTTACATTTGTTGCTAAGCAACCAGTATTCACTGCCTACGCATCTAGTATACCGCTAATATCCATTTTCTACATCTTGATCGGCAAGTAACCACTTACTTGAGATTATTCCCAATAAAGGAAAGTGGGGAACTTGCATTCCTATTTACATTTGTTGCTAAGCACCCAGTATCCACTGTCTGCTAGCCCAGGGTACCTCTAATTACCCTTTTCTGCAGCATATAGCCAAGTGATAGATGTCTCTACGTATGCTGGAATGCTGGAAATAAGTACTATGGAACACAGCTCTTCCCAATCTTTGGGCAACTTCATGTAATCTTTGGATCCACAGGCCCAGTAGTGGTCCATTAACATTACTGTTCCATCCTTCATGCCTGGTACATCGAAAATGTGGCCACCCTGCTGATTTATTATAACCTTTCTCATGCCATTCTTTCTGTAACACAGGGATGCATTCGCTAGAGGTACTATCTGCAATGGTCCTCCTTCATCATCGACCATGTCAGCAATTTCACAATATTCAGCCAATCATGCGTGCATTCATTCTCTGCATGCCACACAATTGCTTCAGGTCGTCTGGTTAGTACTGGCACCTTGCACATAATCAGGACTTCCGCCCATCCTTCTGGAGTCAGCACTGTTCCCCTGATTTGCAGCTGACCTCTCTCCTTGCATCTTCGTATTTCTTTGTGTTTCTTTCCTTGGCAATTGAGCATTTTGTTTTCTTCTCTTCTGATTCCTGCTCCATTCATTCCAAACTGTTCATATCTTATTGCTTGATTCTTTGGCTCTGATTTCTTTTGTTTCTTTACATCTTGCAGATATGTACGTTCTCTTGGAGATGTCTTCTCAGTCACCCATATCAAGGATGCTGTTCAACCTTGCAACTGACCTCTTGCCTGGCAGAGTGCAAGGTGCGTCAGGCAGTAAGCTTTCTGGACTGCTACTTCTATAGCTATGAATATCTTGGAAGTCCCCATAGCATAAGGTATGAGAGTACAAACATATGAACTTCTTATTCTTGTCTTGCTTCTCAATAAATCATTAGGGGTTTGTCTTCCTTGCCAGTACATAGCTTCATGTCATTCAAATGGATCTATGCATGCCTTCCTTGGACTTTCACTGCTGAGGGAGTTACTTACTCCACTATGTAAGGTCCACTAAATCGTGATTTGTGCCACTTTCTGCTAAAGTTCCAAATTAATATCCCGTCTCCAATAAAAAGGCTATGTACAGGTAGTAAATTCTGGTTGCTGAATGGTCTCCATCTGTGTTCTGAGACCGACCCCACTGGGGCTTGAGTTGATCTGAAATAACAGAGATACTAGTGGTCATACATGTCAAATATGCACATAACTCATTTCATAACATTTCTGCGGTCTCTGGGCATCACTTATGCTCCTCGATGAAGGAGAAAAAGGTGTTCTCATTCACCTCCTTGTCACTAACTTGTGGGGTGTGAGCTGGTGGTGTGACCTAGGCTGATTCCTTAATACATATAAGGCTAAGAGTAGGCAATATACCCTTCTACGGTGTCAATATAAGCTTTGCAATGCTCTCTTTGAGGAGACTATTGAGTCTCTCACATAATCTGTTCACTTGCGGGTGATAAGCAGAAGAAAACATTGCGCTTAATATTCAATAATAGAGTAATCTGTTCAAATACTTCATTAAAAAAATGAGGCCCATTATCGGATCTCAGCACCTCACACACTCCCCATCTTGGAAAGACTTCTTGTACTAAAACCCTTGCTGTGCAAGTGGCATCAGGGTGTGTACAAGGACCTGCTTTGATCCACCTGGAGAACGGACACACCACCACTATCATATACCTGTATCCACTACATACTTGCAGCATATCAACATAGTCAATATGTAAATGCTGAAAAGGACCAGTCGGTTGAGAAATCATTCCTCTAATCATTTGCAGTGTATGCCCAGCTGGAATCTTTTTACATACAATTAAATTTACTACATAAAACACAAAGTGTTCTACCAGATTTAGGACGAACCGGTCCTTTGCAATAGTTGCTGGAAGGCTTTCCTCAGTTACATGCGTAGCGTAGTGCAGCTGTTCAAGCGCTACCCTTACCAATGCTACTGGCATCACCGGCTTTCCAGTGCTGTTTTGCCACCATAATACTTCTGAGGGGGATAAAGAACAACCCCTTAATTTCTATAATTCTTTTATCCCTTAATTTCTGCGCTTCATCCTCTTCCCTTTCTTGCCTATTTCATTCTTCAATTGCTTTCTGCCTGTTGTCATACTTTCTTTGCTCCTCCGCCCTTTCTTCCTTCTTTTGCTGCTCTTCCTGATACATCTGTTCAGGCCTCTGCCTGTTCTTTCTCTTTTGTTCATCCTCTTTCAATCGCTTCTCTTATTCCCTGTCTTTCTTGTCCTGTTTGTCTTGATCTTCCCTTTGCTTGACTTTCTCAATACCTTTCCCATCGAACTTGACCAATATCTGTCCTCCCATCCATTTGTTCTGTACAAACCTTACCACATCAGCTTTATCCTTCTCTCCTTTCCACCTCTTAACCTCTCGTTCTATATCTGTTGTCATATTTGATCTCTCACTTTTCTCCTCTTTGTTTTGCACAATCTGAAAGATCTCCTCTTTTTTTTTTGGTCTCTTCTGGACTATCGTCACTGCTATAAGCAAGAGTTTCATATATCAGATTAGTATACCCGGTCGCCGCCTTCAGTTCCTTTAATGGACAAAGTCCTACATCTTCAATACTATCACCATTCACTTCCAGCGAGGTAAGGGGAGCAGAAGGCTCAACACTTTTCTCCCTACACTGAGGAAGCATCCACTCCTCAGGTCAGGCAGTGCATCGTTTCTCTCCTCTTGGTACATCTTCCAAAACTCTAAAATAGCTAACCTCTTTTCCAATTTCTTCCCTGTGTACGCAGCGTGCAAATATGTGGTCATGTGGTGTAATACTGCTTTTGACAGAGATCCCCCTTGCGGCCATGGCATGAACATTTTATCTGATGTGCCCTTTACTCACTCTGCACTATACTGTTTGAGCTTCGTCATGTGCTTTGGCAATGTTTTACACACGTGCATTAGTGGAGTAATATCTCCCATTGTGACGTGTCTCAATTGACTGTCAATACTTAACAGTGTTTACACAGATACGTTTATAAAACAAACAAATATGAGCATGCGCCAATATTCGCCACTCAAAGCCTCTGTTTCTCAATAACCTCAACCTACTTTTGGTCGGCCCTGACAATGACCTTAAATAGTCAATAACTTTTTATCTTTACTTCAACTTTACACAACTTATTCTTGCCGCTCTTCGACACCTTTTTTAAAGCAAACACATAGACAGATAGACAGACTAGTCGACTCTTTTACATTTACACTATCATACACATTTTCTTCATCTCACCCCTAAAATACTCTAGAACTCGTCTCCTAACATAAAACTGTTTATGCACAGCCTAATTTGCCCCAATCGGGACAGGAGACAAGTTCTTCTAAAACTCCTTGGGCCTCATTATGAGTTGTGCGGAATACGTTTAATGATGCCGTTAAATGCATTCCGCACTATTACGAGGTTGCCTCGCGGGACCCGATGTGAACGTCTGGTTTATCCAGACGTCCATAGCGGGTCCCGCGAGGGATCCAGGGAGCTAACAAGGGGCCCTCTTGTAATGGGCCCATTGTTAGCTCCCTCCCCATTCCCATTGAGCCCTATGGGGGCTCAAATGGGAATGGGGAAGGTCCGGGTACGGGTTCCCTGAATGGGGAAATACCGGGCCCTCAATACTCGGAATGGCCTGGTATTTCCCCATTCAGGGAACCCAGAGCCGGACATGGTTTTGGAGGCAGCCATGGCGCCAATAGCGCCATGGCTACCTCCAAAGTCGTAATGAGGCGCCTTGAGTTAGGAATCTCTGGCTTTTATCTTTTAAAACGCTCTTTGTTTACACTTTAAAATGCTCTTCATTTATACTTTAAAATCAACCCCGTTACTTTTATAACTACCCCATTGCTTTTCTACTACAATCCCATCCACAAAGTTTGCCATTCCCCTGAGTCTACCCACCATTCGCTCATTCTGCTCGAGGTTTCGGTATCGGCTCCCCTCTCCAATCAACCACTTTCGCCTTCTGTCCGTGAAGTGCCTGTGAAAACCAGGAGGGATTTCGTCAAAGAGTGACCCGACCCACCTGTTTCGATTTTTCCTGCAAGAATTCTATATCAGCCGCTCTGCACAGGAAACCCTGCAATCTTCTGGCTAGATGGCGAAGGGTGCTTGATCGTCACTTTATCGATGGGTCTGTAACCATCCGACATACTATCACGTGAACCATTAGGTCCTTTTAAATGAGGAAGCACATTATTACATGAATGGGGATGCAGAGTTTTGTCTAAAACAGGGAGTACAATGGACATCATGAACGGGCATCTCACAGCATAATCTCAATGTATCACATACAAAAATCATGCTTTTATACCAAAAACTCGTCATTCATGAAGCCATACTACGTGGCAAACTAAGAAATTGTACTTGGGATTGTGATTGTTTTACGGGGATCATCTAGGTATACTTCCTGTAGGGGATTGCATTGTGATTGGACTCTATAATAAGGTGGACAAATTATGCCCACGCCCTCAATATGTGTTAGATACACAACACGCTATTGGCTCTCAAACCATAGGGCTCTTCAATACATGGCCCTCTATAATTGGTTGGCACACTAGTACCCTTCGGGAACATTCGACTAGCAGCACGCAAGCTGGTACCCCAGGTGCCTGGTGCCTGTGGGTGAACTTGACCATTCCACCCCCCCAATTAGCCCATCATCCATCATCACTCATGCTGTCAGCCATTCGAATTGTCTTTGAACTTGTCCTCGCAAAGTATCACTGCTCCTGAGAATAGAAGGGAGAGTGAGCACGTTCTTATCATCAAGTCTTGATGCAGCTTTCCCATTTTCTATTTACATCAATCCCACGTAACAGGAGACTGTGTTTGAGCTCCTTTCTTTACATTTAATGATATTAAATGTATAAAACTTGGCACTCATAATGTTTGCATTGGACCTTAACAGGAGCTCACCTCGCTTCTCACATTCTTTGTATCTCCTTGAATAGATAACCAGTTCTTGGCTGCTCCAACCCTTGACACTGGGCCAGTCAGCCTTCTTGAGCCTTCCTTGATTTTCAGATGTTTTTCTCTACTGTGCCACACTTTCAGCCCTTCTGGTTCATGGGTCCTGGCTTACTAAAGTTGCGACATTGAATATACAGACTCTATATATATATATATATATATATATATATATATATATATATATACATTGGCGGCACCGCCTGCAGGCTATTCACTATGTATAGCCAGCCTTCATGATTACTTAGTCTACTTGCGTTGCAGCATCTGTACAGGTATAGAAGGACTTCAGTATTTTTCACACGTGCAATTTTCATTTCGCACATGAAAGGTTACTCCATTCCTTATTTTGTCATCGGATTCCATAAGGACTATGCATTCTCTTCTCTGATCATTCTTCTCAGTGCGTTACTCTCATCTCCTGTGACGTCATCAGCCTCTTTTGTTCACTGCTTCATTCCTCTTCAGGGATCTCCCTTAAGAGACTGTCATCACTCTGTGGGTGCATCGTATGAGGCTTTCTCAATGGATACCTTGTTTTGAAGATCTTTCTTGGTATAGGTATCATTATCGGCGTTGTGCATGTTGCAATTTATTTACAAATTTAAGACAATCAAATGGAGTAAAACAATACTTTCAATTCATTCGGTTAATGCTATAAATATATATTTTTTTAAAGTTTCAAATGACAAAAATACATAAAATTCATTACATCAATTGAGATAAAAAAATTATACCATTACTCATTTATTCATACATTTCCCCAGGATTTCATTTCCAGATTGCGACAGCATCATTTTGCGTTACTTGACATCATGTGTTTCCTATTTTGCATTTCATTAGTTGTAGACCCAGCTATATGAAACTTTCTCTGCCACCCATTCTTAACTAGGCTCTGGTCTGTTCCGTTTCCCTGACTCATTCTCTACTTTTCAGACCCCATACAGTGCTATTTGCAATTGTTTATTGTTGTTGTTCAAGCAGTAGTGCCAAAAAGCTGCTGTTTTATTAATATCAATGTTAGCTACTAATCTGTCAAGTTAACACATATAGAGTGCTTATTGCTCTCGGCCTTCCGTTAAGACATGCTGTGCAGTTTCTCTTATTCCTAGGATGCCACATAATGAACACCCTCTATTTTCCCTAGTGAACCTTAGCGCGGGACCAACAACTTCCAAAACTGGGAGCTTATTTATTCTCAGCATTAATAGAAATCTCCATAAAACAGGAGAGGGACATATTTTTAAGTAACTTTGCAGAGCTCAATATGAGTGGATCAAGTGTGGCATCACAATACTGTTGTTTTTCTATTTGCACATGTGGGTATAGTTCTCACACCAATCCCATCTTTCCAATTTTACACAGAATTGTTTTGTTATTTCATGGGGATCGTCATTCCAGTCAGGCTTCCACCCGATTTGGTTTAATGTTTTAAGGGCAAGTACTTTGTATGTCCCGTCCGGGCATGTATCATTTCCTTTATCCAGAAGTTTTAATAACGGGCATACAGGGTTAGTTAAGGTCTTGATATACAATAAACATCTCCTTTTCATAAACATGGTAGTCAGGGCCATGAGGTCTAGCTCCACTCTTATTATTTATACAGGGGAGCTGGGGCTCAGGGTTAGGCTGCTTCTCCAAAATGTACCTTCTATAATTTTCAACCAATATAGATCTGCAATGCATAAGGGCTCTAGTGCGTACAGGACTGTTGGGCAAAAACATTGTTTATATAGTGCCAGTGTTCCATGCAAGCTATATCTAGCGACTTGGATGACACACTTGTGAATCTTCAATGTGCAAGCTACAGCTTTCCTTTTTGTGTCTAATATGGCTGCCTCATAATTCAATTTGGTGGATAGTTCACATCCCAAATATTTGAAAAGCTCAACGTATTCGATGTGTTTCCCTGTAATCACCATGGGTAGTTTCACCACCTTCTTGCATATGTGTGATCACAAATAACCAAGTCATCTGCATATGCTAAACAATGGAACAATGGACTTTTTCGACGGCCACTCTGGGGGGACACGTGTTAAGCTTACTCAGACAGGTTGGTAGGTCAGCCAAATACATGTTAAAAAGTGATGGAGATAACACACAACCTTGTTTTACCCCTCTGTATGTTTCAATGAGCGTGTACTGGTACCTCCGCTATCCAATTATACTTGAACGGTGGTTCCCTCATACAGACCTTTCGCCGCAGCCAACAGTGACTCGGGGCAACCATAACCTTCCAATTTATGCCCAGAGTTTCCCCATGTGTCGAACGATGCATCAAAGTCAATCATGGCCACATAAAGGGAAGGATTACCTTTTCGCTTTGCTTTCCTTGTCATGAGGTCCATGAGTCGTACACATTGCACCATGATGGATCCCCTTGTAAATCCCATTTGGAAGGGGCAAAGCAGATTCCTGCAATTGCTACATTTTTCCAGATCATCTACAGATCATCTAAGACGAGAGAGGTGAAGATCTTGCCAGAAACGTCTAACATTGCCACCAATCTATGATTCGAGGGCACTGATCTACAGCCCTTCTTATAGATAGGAACCAGTAGTGTTTTATGCCAGGATTAAGGTGTAGAGGAGCAGCCAAATGCCTCTACAAGAAGTCCCGCCTACCCCCTACCTGTATGCTGGAAACCAGAGGTTGTGCCAAGTTTGACACTGATAACTGCGTCTATCCAGAGAAGAGTCTTTGAGACAAGGTATCCACTAAGAAAACCCTATCTTATGTACCCTTGTAGTGATGACAATCTCTCAGAGAAGGTTCCTGAAGGAATATGAAAAAGAGAGAAAAGAAGTTTGTGACATCACAAGAAATGAGAGTGATGTACTGAGAAGAATGGTCGAAGAAAAAGATGGATATACCTTATAGAATCTGATGATGAAGTAAAGAATCAAGTAAACTTTCATATATATATATAAGTAATCTTAAAGGCTGGCTCTATGTAGTGAAAGACTGCATACAGTGCTGCCATTGTATAGAATTCTGGACATCGGTGTCACATATTTAGTAAGCTCAGACCTGTGAAGAAAGAAGGATCGGAGGGTTGTGTCACAGCAAGAAAACAGCTGAAGATTGAGGAATGGCCAGGAATTACTGTATGACCTGGTGTCAAAGGATGGAGCAGCCAAGAACCAGTTATATATCCTTGAAGAACAGTGAATGTTAGAAGCTGAATCAGCTCTTGTTATGGTGCAGGAAAGAACGCCATGAATGCCAACTTTATTAATTCAAGACAATTAAATGCTGCCCAACAGGCTGAAATACAGTCTCCCATCACGTGAGCCAAGGATGGAAATAGGAGTTGGGGAGTACAGACCAGAACTGCAATAAGAGTGTGCCCATACTCCCTTTTATTCTCAGGAGCAGTGATATTTTACAAGGACAAGTTCAAAGACAATTTGAATGGCAGACGGCATGAGCGATGATAGATGTAGGGCTAATTGGGTGGGGAGACACAGTCGAGTCCACCCACTGACACCTGGGGTACCATCTTACGTGCTGCTGGTGAGCCGAGTGTTCCAGAAGGGTACAACCTGCCAACCAATTGTAGAAGGCCATATAATGAATGGCCTTATAGTTTGATAGCCAATAGTGTACCATGTATCTAGTAATTGCCGAAGATGACTTGTACTTGGGTGGGCATAAGTTGTCCACCTGAATGTGGAGACCCAATCACAACCCGTCCCTATATAAAAAGTATACGTAGATGTTCCCTTTAGTACAATTCCAAAACCCTCCCCCCGTAGGTATTCCTAGTTTGTCATATAGTATGATATCATGTATGAAGAATTTTTGCTATAAAACTGTTATTTTTTATGAAATATGTTCAGACATGCTAAGTGACGTCTGTTGATGTCCGTTGTAACTCCTTGTTTTAGTGAACTGAAAATAAAACAGTTGTGAGGGAGAGACATTTTGACAACTTCCTGGGTCTGTATTCTTATTTGGTGTAAGAGTTATTCTGCATTGCATCCATCGTATGACATGTTACCTAACTAAAACACCATAAGGGTTCACTTGGTAGCATGTCAGATGGTTGACGAGAAGAACCATCGACCTATTGACTACAAAGTTTCGGACTTTCGTACCTCCTCTGCCATTTAGCTAAAAGATTGCAAGGTTTCCTGTGGAGAGCGGACCAATAGAAAACTTGCAAGTAAAATCGAGACGGTGGGCAGGGTCCCTCTTTGACAAAATCCCTACCAGTTTTCCACAGGCGCTTTGCGGACGGAAGGCAAAAGTGGTCGATTGGAGGAGGAGACTATACCGAAGACCTCAAGCAAAATAATTGAATAGTGAATAGAATGAGAGGGAATGACAAACTGAGGGGACGGGGTTGTAATAATTCTAAAGTAACAAAAGTAACCGGAGTAACAAGATTTTTTTTTTATAGTGATAAGGAGAGAAGCGCTCAGGGGTCAGTATAGGTTGTTTCACACTCTGATCAGAGAAAAATAGGCTATGTGCAGGATAGGTCCACATGAGGAGACAAGTTAAACTCTGTAATCAGGGTATTTATTAGGGGCAGAGCAGATGGGTGATCACCATGGTTTAATGTGAAGGGTCGACTAGTTTGTCTGTTTTGTGTCGAATTAAGGTGTCGAAGACCGACATATGTGTAAGGAAACTGAGAGAAAGTCAAGGAGTTATATTGTTTATCTAAGAAAAATGTTGGTTCCAACCCAGAGGTTGACAGAGATCATTGAAAAATAGAGGTTTTGAGTGGCGATTGTTGGAGCGCACACATATTTGTTGTTTTCATAAAAGTATTTTTTTAAATGCTGGCAAGTATTGACAGTCAATTGAGACTCGTCACAATGGGAGACATTACATCTCTGATGCTTTTATTTAAAACATTGCCAAAGCACATGCCCAAGCTCAAATAGTATAGTGTGGAAAGGGTGAAAGAGACAGCAGATAAGATGTTCATGCCATGGCCACAAGGGGGATCATTGTCGAAAGTGATATTGCAACACATGACCACATACTTGCACGATGCGTACATGGGAAAAAAATTAGAGAAAAGGTTAGCTATTTTAGAGCTTTGGAAAAAGTACCAGGAAGAGAGAGAGGATCCCCCACCTGAGGAATGGATGCTCAATCAGTGTAAGGAGGAAGGTGTTGAGCCTTCTGCTCCCCTTACCATGCCTGAAGTAAAAGTGATGATAGTCGAGAGGAGAGTAAGAGAAAAGAGGAGATCTTTAAGATCGTACAAGGCAGTGAGGAGAAGAGTGACCGATCAAACATACCAACAGAATTACAAAGAGAAATTAAGAGATGGAAAGGAGAGAAGGATAAAACTGACGAGGTAACTCTCGTACAGAACAAATGGATGTGACGACAGATATTGCTCAAGCTAGATGGGAAGAGCATTGAGGAAGTAAGGCAAAGAGAAGATCAGGACGAACAAGATAGAAAAGATAGCGAAAAAGAAAAGAGGTTAATGGAAGACGAATACAAAAGAAAGAGTAGACAGCAGCGAGAACAGATGTACCAAGAGAAGCAACAAAAGAAAGAAGAAAGGGAGGAGGAGCAAAGAAAGTATGATAACAGGCAGAGGGCGATAGAAGAACGGGATAGACAAGAAAGTAAAAGAGAAGAGTAGGCAGCGCAGAAATTAACGGACAAAAGAATGCAGAGATGAAAGGAAGAGGAAGAAAGGAGAGGAGAGGCAATGAGAGATTCCATAGACAAGAAGAGGAAAGAGGTGGACCGGAAGTGAGAAAGCAAAGAGAATTAGATGAGAACTTGAGAAGAAGCAGCGGGAGCATATTATTAATCTCATTCCAAAGGAGCTAATGGAACCAAGTGCTGCAATACAATGGGGCAGTATAGAGGAGTTCCTCCTATTACAGGGATCAACATCAGGACCATCTAGTGTGACCTTAGAAGAGAACTTTGATATAGGAAACATCAGAGACAGGATCGATAAGGCATATCAAGATTTAAGGGAAGGTAGTAAATTTGAAAACTGAGGAAAGGGAGATCACACGCCGGTCTTCCAATCACAAAGCGAAGAGGAAAATCTATTCAGCTTTGAGCATAGGGCTCTGTCCTTAAGCAGAATTACCTTAGATAAGGGTGAAGGGCACGATAGTCACACTAGTTGGGGACTAGATATGTCAGACAAAGAAACAGAATCCTTCCATGGGGAACAGGGAGGAGGTGCATGTGCTCCCTATGGAAGCCTGCAGATGGACAATGAAGTAAGATGGTCTTATCTAGAGCAACCCAGGGATAGGACGCCATATCCCATAGCATATCAAGAGCGTCCCAGAGGACGATCTCATAGTGAAAAAGAAGACACACTGCCACATGTGAGCAGGTTAAGATCATTGCCAGGGAGGATGTGGTCAGGAACCATTGTCCCGACTATGGATAGGCATACAATGGGAGCCAATTGCGAGTTAGAGTTTACGCAGCTTCCTTTATTGGGAAAAGGGGGAGCAAGACCACAGTATATTCCATGGCCGGATATGGATAAGGATAACTTAAGGTGCAAACTTCCCAGTTTGACAGCAGGTGCAGGAAAATAGATTAATGAACTTGAAAAAATGACGGGAGGAAACACGCCACGGGAGACATAAAGGGTCTCTTAGCAGCCATACTTGGGGAAAGAGCTGATGACATATGGAAGAGATCAGGCTATTCGAGTGTGACAGCACAGAACATAGCGCACAATCGAGCACCGTTTAATAAATGTAGAGCAGATGTGTAGTGTTCTCCATGGGTACAGTATCTTGACACGCCAGACATGGGTGCAATCATGACAAGAAAAATGAAAGAAGACGAAGATCCTCTTGTTTATACGCAGTGACGTTGGACACTTGAAATGCAGGAACCATGGGGAAAAACAGTGGCAGTATTTTATCACATTTTATGTCAAGGGTTGCCTGAAAAAGTGCAGAGGCAACTCAAGAAGCAAGTTAAAATGGAAGCAAAGCCATGAACAGAAATACAGTTGACAATAGTGCATCACTGTCGGCTATTACAGGAGTAAAAAAAGAAGATCGAGAACGCTAGAAAACTTGAGGAAGCCAAGTTAGTTCCGAAGAAATTGTCAAAATATGCCATAGAAGGGGCAGTATTGACAAGCGGAGAAGGATTGGGAGTACAGCAAGAAGCAGGTACATCACAGGTGAATAGTCAATTCCCGATGATCCAAGGAGGAAATGAGTTTATAGAAGAATGGACTATAGAGGCAGGGGTGGATTCCAAAATAATCAAGGTGGGTTTCAGAATGCACACAATGAGAATCAGTATTCGCCAGGAGGATTCCACTAAAGGGGACTAGTCAGACAGGCTTCTCCTATACGTTGGACATGTGGAATGACAGGGCACATTGCGTGTGTATGCGGGAGCCAAGGGTATGTACAGAATCGCCAATTTACAGGAGGGGGACAGCTTATCCTCCAGCATATCGCTCACAAGCTAGGGAAGGGTTTGTCCAAGATCAGATGGTGTATCAGGCACAAGTTCTGATTATACAACAGGCACAGCAACCAAAGCAATTGCACCAAGCAAAAGTGAATCCACCGCAAGGGCAGTTACAGCACGCCCCCATACAGATACAGCAGAATGCAAACACCAGACAATTATTGACACCTAGAATAGGGGGTGTCACTGTGGTGGTAGGAAATCCTTTCACAGGTACAGGTGTATGCATGTGTCCACAATAGGATAGCTCACAGGGCAACTTGATGTGTTCAGTACTATCAGTGACACCAGACACCCAAGAGGAACCAAGGGTCAATGTTACGATAGGAGCAAATTGTTTCCTTTTCTAGTAGACACTGAAGCAACTTGTTCATGTATACGAGAGGGAAAATACCCAATGTCAGGAAATGCCATGAATGCTCAAGGGTTCTCTGGAGCTACAAGTCAAGTTCCTTTTAATGATGAATTACCAGTCTCTATAGGAGAGTGTGACATGTCTGTTCATTGTTGTATTCACGACAGACGTCAGTCAACATTTTGGGAAGAATTTTGATGACAAAACTCAGCATGACAATGTCTTTTACTGACAAAGGGAGGGTGTGTTCCACTCCTGGGATACATTACATGAATGTGGGTGAATTCATATTGGTATTCACAGGGCAAATGTCTCTGTGATGCATTCCAATAGAACCAAAGGTCTTTCTTTATGGGGTGAGCATTCTGTTAACATGGCTTCCTGGCTTAGTGGGAAGAACTATGAGGATACCTGACAAATTCTTGTTTATACCACAGATACCCATGGACGAGGAGGGAGGGACAGATAATCCCTCTAGAATGAAATGCAGCCATAGTACGAGGGGAAATGGCAATGCTCGAAGGAACGGAAGACGAGGGTAGGCAATGAAGAACAGTGATTGCCATTGGGGAAGGGTGCAGATTGACTGACTTCACTGATGATAACATGTTTAGGGATGACCCAACAGATGATGAAGTTGTGTTCTTTATGAGCATTACATATAGGATTAGAATAGATAAAAAGGCAAATCCCACAGCGCTGGTGATAATGTGGAAGCTCCCAGCATTTTTTGACGATGACTTGGAGAAAGTGCCAAGTGCCTTATGGACTGCATGCCGTTTTGAGGTAGGCCTATTGAAAGGGATAGGGGAGGTTAAAATAAAGTTGAAACTAGGATCAATTTTACCTTGAGCAAGACAGTACCCAATGACTCGAGAGGCGGATGAGGGTATTTTTAAGACTATCTCAGCACTAATGGAACAATGTATCCTGGTGCCTGTCAGAATCATTGTGCAATACTGCAGTGTACCCTGTGAATAAAGCAAAGAGAGGGTTGTGGAGATTCATACAAGATATGGGACAGATTAACCAGATTGTAGATGCAGTGTTGCCTTTTCTTCCTATTCTATTCAGTATCCCAGTAGACGCACAATATTTCACGGAGATCGGTTTGAAAAATACATTTTTCTCAATCCTGTTGCATAAAGAATCACAAGACTTGACTTCATTTACATTTTACCAGAATCGTCTGAAACACACTCGGCTGTCCCAAGGGTACTGTGAGTCCCCATGGATCTTTAACAGAGTCCTACAGATGGACCTAATCAATATTGATTTGAAGTGCGTTGTGATACAGTATGTAGATGACATTTTCATCTGTAGCACCAACAGAGGATGAGTGCAGGACTCTATTCAGTTAATGACTGTCCTAGTAGATACAGGATACAAGGTAGACAAAGAGAAGTTTCAGTATTGTCAAGAAGAGGTGGTATACATAGGACAGTTGATTTCACATGAGGGGAAAAAGGGTAACATCTGAAAGAGCTGAGACGATCATTAAGACTGCAAACCCGCAAATGGTAAAGCAAATGCAACAGTTCTTGGGGTTATGTAACTATATTAGAGCCTGGGTGTTTGACTACAGTTCAGTCTTGCAGGCTTTGAAAAAAGCACAGGTAGATAAAGTCAAAATAGAATCTACTGATGAAATGGAGGAAAACTTTGAAGAGTTGAACAGCTCTTGTTTTAGGTATTCCCAATTATACTGAGGAGTTTTTCTTTTTTTTGCACACAAATGGGACAGTCATGACTGCAGTACTTCCACAGAAAACTACACTGGGGTACAAGCCTCTAGCGTATTACAGTGGGAAGTGGGATTCCCAGTTATTAAGGGACACCTTCCTAGCGAACAGTCTTTGGCAGCCACCCCGTTCGCAATTGAACAATCCACAAGCATTGTAATAGACTCCTCTATGACACTTTTTGTGAAACATGTGAAACATGCTTTGTTTGCCATTTTAGAGAAACCAAAGGCACGTTGACATCCCAGAGAGCTTCTATTTATGAAGTAATAATCTCAAACCCAGCGATTAAAATTGTCAGATGTAAAATAATGAATCCTGCCACATTTGTAGCTGAGCCAGTGGCAGAGAGCGAGCATGTGCATGACTGTGCAAATTATGAGTTTTATGATGATATACTGTGCGTCAAAGAGAACTCTTTGTCAGGAGGGGAAATTCTCTTTATTGATGGTTCTTCAAAAATTGATCAAATTAGTGGAGAAAAGCATTCTGGCACAGCTGTATTGAGGCACACAGCAAATGGCGAGTATGAAGTTGTAGCAAGTGCAAGACTACCGTCACACTTTGGCGCAAGCGGCAGAATTAGTAGTGCCCATTGTCACACTCGAGAATAATGCAGAGCGGGAAGTGACTCTGCTTATGTGACGCCAACCGTGCACGCAGGGCGAGCACTTTGGAAAAGGAGGGGCTACCTCTGAGCGGATAGCACTCCATTGCAGCATGCATCTTTATTGGACAGGCTTATTAAGGCACTACAACTCCCAGTAGCCACAGCGATAGTTACGTGTGCAGCGCCTACTGAGCGAACTGACTTTATCTCTTGCAGGAATGAAGCCGCAGACGCAGAAGCAAAAAGGGTAGCGTATTCACCAGACATTGCAAGTTTTGATACTCCAGATGTAATGGAGAAAGTAGTCACGATTAGTCACTATTATGATAGTGACAGAAGGATTTAATCCTTTGCAGAGGACCCAATTAATGGAGAATCAAGGCAGTGCACCACAGGAAGATCAGGAATTATGGAAGCAAAGCTGGTGTTCTTTATCCCCACTGAATCATTATGGTGGCAGGACAGCACTGGAAAGCCGGTGATGCCACTAGCATTCTTAAGGGTAGCGCTAGAACAGCTCACTACCATGCGCATGTAACTAGGGAAAGACTTGCTACAACAATTGCAGAAGACTGGTTTGTTCCAAATTTGTTAGAACACATTCCATTTTATGTAGTAAATTGCATCATATGTCAAAAGTTTACCACTGGGCATACACTGTGAATGATTAGAGGAGTAATTCCTCGACCGAATGGTCCTTTTCAGCATTTACATATTGACTATGTTGATATGTTGCAATAATGTTATGGATACATGTATCTGATGGTGGTGTGTCCCTTCTCTAGGTGGATCGAAGCAGGTCTGTCTACACACACTGAGGCCACTTGCACAGTGAGGTTTTTAATAGTGTGAAGTCTTTCCATGATGGGGAGTGTGTGAAGTGCTGAGATCCGATAATGGGCCACATTTTGTCAATTACTTTTTGAACAGATAAGCCTATTATTAAATATTAAGCACACGTTTTCTTCTGCTTATCACCCACAAGCGAACGGACTATGTGAGAGACTCAATGGTCTCTTAAAGAAAGGATTGCCAAGCTTAAGCTGACACTGAAAAATGGATGGCTATATTGCCTTCCCCTAGCTGTGTACGCCTCAAGGAATCAGCCTGATTTGAATCATCACCTAAGATCCCACAAACTAGTGATAATTCTTCCATGGACGCAGCATGACAGTATGACCCCTCTTCCTCGGAGGACACCCCACCGGTTTGCCCGGATGTAATCTATGAAACAATCTGATCAACCAATGGGCCTTCAGGTGTCTCTTGGTTTTGGTTTAAGCTCAGTCCCACTTGCGTTTACTGTACATACCTTGAATAGATGATTGTCTTAGACCTGCACCAACTGTATATATTGTACATACCTTGAAATGCTCCTACTGCCTGCCTGTATACTCTATATTTGGCATCTTAACGCCACAATTGTATAACTGATTATTTACTGTAATTATGTAACCTATCCTTAAGCGCCCATTTACCCCTGGGTCTGGAGCGCTATACTAAATAAAACAAACAAACAAACAAACAAACCAAGTCCTTTCCGCCTCAGTATACCCCTTCCAGTGCACCAGATACAGAAGAGTGCCTCTTCCGTACCGGGAGTCAATTAGTCTGGATACTTCGTACTCCTTGGGGTTAGGAGGCTTGAGACATCTGAGATGTGGAATCTTGCACTGATATGGATCGGGCGGTATTCCTTGAGAAGCAAAGAGTGAAACACCGGATGAACTATTCTTAGACTTGTTGGAAGCTATAGTCGAAATGCAACTGGAATGACTCTTGAAGTCACAGAGAAGGGCCTGAGATAACGAGGAGCAAACTTTCGAGTGTGAACCCATTTGGGCAGGAATTTTGTGGACAACCAAACCTTGGTTCTGGGTTTCCACAGAGGATTCTGGTTTCTCTACTTTTCGGCCGCCTGTGTTTTATAGGACTTCATGCTGTGCTCCAAGGAGAGCAGAGCAGTTTTTTGAGTCCCTTGAAGATTGGACAGTGACCGGTCAATTGCAGGTGTCTTGGTAGAGGTTGACAAAATAACTGGAAGATAGTGAGGGTTGTATCCATAACTACAAATAAAGGGGCTCATCCCTATGGCTGAGTGGTTAGCATTGTTATACGCAAATTCTGCCATTGTAAGGTACTCGGACAAGTAGTCCTGTTCTTGGTTACTGAAACAACGCAAGTATTGTTCGAGAGTGTAATTCAATCTCTCTGTTTGCCTGTTGCTGTAGGGGTGGTATCCTCATGAGAGGGCCCTTTGCATTCCGAGTTGTTTACACAGAGAAGACCAAAAAGAAGATGGGAATTGAGACCCTTGATCGGAGACCACTGTGTGGGGAATGACATGCAAGCGGACGATATCTCTGAGAAACACCTTGGCTGTTTCTGAAGAGGTCAGAACCCCCTGAAGAGGTGAGAAGAGTGCTAACTTGTTGAAGGAATCCACTGTCACCATCACTGCCATGTATCCCTGAGACAGAGGGGATCCACTATGAAATTGGTGGAAACGTTGTCCCAAGTTTTCAAAGGTAGGTCCTCTTGTTGCAGTAGACCTAATGGTTTCGAGGTGGAGTGCTTGCTAGTAGCGCAGATAGGGCAGTTCATCACATACGTCTTGACGTCCTTGTGTATTTTAGGCCACCAAAGGTTCCTGGACACCAGGTCCTGCATAGTCTTCTGACCCTTATGTCCCGCCGTGCTCTGTACGGATCAGAAACCGATGGGCTGCTCCCTGAAGAACGTGTCTCCACTTAACACAAGACTGACTTATCACGAGCAGTTCCTTCTCTAGGAAAGAATAGTTGCATTCGCTTGGCGTGAGTGTCCTTGAATAATATGCTGCAGGATGTTCCAAACCGTCGGGAGAAGCTTGTAGTAAGGCAGCTTCCAAGGCTCCTTCTGAGACATCTGTTTCCACGATGAAGGGCAAGGACTGGTTGGGTTGAACGAGTATGGGTGCAGTAGTAAATGCTGTCTTGAGAGCAGATAAATAGGCATCTGCTTCCTTAGACCATTCAAATCTTATGCCCTTCTTGAGAAGAGAAGTGATGGGTAACACCTTCCCTGAGTGCCTAGGGATAAAACGCCAATACAAATTAGCCAGTCCCAGAAACCGTTCAATGTCTTTTATGTTCAGGGGTCTTTGCCAGTGTAAGAATGCCTCAATCTTTTTAGGATCCATTTGTGCCCCTTCTCCAGAGAGAATAAATCTGAATTTAGAAACCGATGAGGCCTCAAAGCGGCATTTCTCTGGTTCGGCCAGTAAGCAATTGTAGTGAAGGCGGCGCAGGACTTCCTGGAAGTGCTGTCTGTGATTAGAGAAGAAGACCAGAATGTCATCTAAATAGACCACCACATAGGCATACAGAATGTCCGCAAACACCTTATCAATGAACTGCTGAAACACCGCTGGGGCATTCACCAAACCAAATTGCATTACTTGATACTCATAGTGTACCAGCAGTGTGCGGAAGGCGGTTTTCCATTTGTCCGTGCTCTTAATGCGTAACAGATGATAGCCCCCCCAAAGATCTAGTTTGGTGAAGATAGTGGATCTTTGCACAGCTTCCAGGATGTCCTTGATTAATAGCATGGGGTACCTATCTCGTACTGCTGTATGGCTGAGACTGTGAAAATCAATACAAGGGCAGAGCTCTTGGGTGCCCTTCTTCAGTATGAAGAATAGCGATGCACCAGGTGAAGATCTCAATTCTTGTATAAGACCGTTCTCTAGGTTGGCTTCCAATTATTCCTTCAGTGCCCTTCTTTTGGGAAGTGACAGAGGATACATTCGACTGAATGGTACTGAGGTTTCTGGAATCAACTCGATAGTGCAATCTTTGGCTTGATGAGGAGTTAGGGTTCGGGGAAGTTGATCCTTGAAGACTTCAGAATATTCCTGATAGTGTGCTGGAACAGTCTGTACAACAGATGTAGAGAGAGTGACCATTATCACCTCTTGTGGAACCGAAGCCTGGTGGGTGAAAAAATGTTGGTCGCAGTAGGTTGTATTTAACTGAATGGTGTTCCTGGCCCAATGGATGTTGGGGTTGTACCGACGCAGCCAGGGCATTCCTAAGGTAACCGGGAAAAGGGCTGAGCAAATGACATCGAATGCCAAGTACTCTTGATGGGAAAACAATGATACTTTGATCAAGTCGGTTTCCAGCACAATAGGATCTGGCGATAAAGGTGTACCATCGACTCCTTCAACAGGAATGGAATGGGTATTTGTTTTTCATGCAGAGGAATCTGGAGATCTTGAGCCCATTTGATATCGATGAAAGTGCCTGCTTCCCCACAATCTAGCATTGCCAAAACCTCCAAAGAGTGGAAGGAACCGATCTGCAGCGTGACCTGGAATACGATGAGCCTGTTATCTTCTTGCGGTTGTGCATTCTTACAGGGTCTTTCTTGCTTTTACCTGATCTTATCCCTGTCTAGGATTGGGTTGGAGCATTTCCTGAGCGGCGTTGGAGAACCTCTGGGCAATTCCTAAGTATGTGATTTGAAGACCAGCAATACATGCATAGCCCTTGCTCCTTGCGTCTCTTGCGTTCCTCGGGGGTGAGAGGTCCTCAGGTTAGGCCAATCCGCATGGGTTCATCGCTTGGGGAACGGTCTTGCTGGGGAGATGGTATTGTAGTAGGTGTCAGAAATGGTATTGCTCTTCTTCGCTCTTGCCAACATTCTGACAAGCGAAATTCGATCTGGAGCGCTAATGTTGCTAGCTTCTGGAAGGTAGCGGGTCTTACGCTCCTGCTAGCTCGTCTTTGATGTCCTCATGGAGCACCCGGCCTAAACAATGTCTGCTGCGCTGAATCTGGCCATCCTGCGTCTGCTGCCAATCTCTGGAAAGCCAAAACATATGACTGGATGTCCTGTGCTCCTTGTTTCAGATCCAATATGGCTTCATGGAATATTGAACCTCTGGTCTGTCGAACCTGGTCCTAAAGAGTTGCACAAAGGCAGTGTAGTCATTCAAGACTGTGTCTTCACTGGTGATTTGGTGGGATAGCCCATGCTAGAACATTCCCCATTGGATTGGAAGTAAGTAATCTTCCCTGGTCTGCTCTAATTCATAAGCCTTAGGTCAAAAAGTGAAGTAGACTAGACAGGCATCTACAAACTCCTTGCGGTTTCGAGGGTTTCTGTTGAATTTGCCAAAAGGGAAGGTCAATGGTGGAAGGTCTCCTCTGACATCTGCTCGAACAGCTATCTATTGCCGTAAGGTTACGTTCTCCACCCATAAGGACTGGACCTCCACAGTTAACCCCTGCAAGGCTGCCACTAGTTCTTGGTATTGCTCTAGTGAAGCCATGGGTTCCTCTGGGCGTTGCAAACTCTCAAGCTTCTGGGTGTCTTTCCCCCAATCCCTCTCCTCACCAGACTCCTCAGTAGTGCTGTCGGAGGTCTTAGTCTTCTTTTTCTTATCCTTCTTCTTCGGTTTCTCGATCTTACAGTCCTTCTTCTCGAAGAGGTAAGGACGTGCTCCTCCGGAGGTGCCTTTGGCCGGTTAAGAAGCCCTGGGCAAAGGCGACCCTGAGGAACACAGCCCTTTACAGGGAAAAAGCCTCCTGGCTGAAAAAACCCTGTAGAGACTGTAGTTGGAATGCTGGTACTCAGGTCGTCTCTTGCAGTTAGAAGGTAGGAAGGATAACAGTCTTCAATGATCATCTTCTATACTGATGTCTACTGTGTTCCAAAAAGGAGAAGCCTTCACCAGACAGGATAGGATAATGTCTCAAGCATAGTTGGAACAGAAGGGAGAGCTATGGAGAAATGGGAGAGCGATACTGTAGAAGAAGCTCCTCCCTCACTCTCGGTTGTCGACTGAGCACAGAAGACTGGAAAAAAGGGCTCAGTGCAGCAAACTGCACACAGGTAAACCAATACATAACCCAGGTGGGGGAGAGAGAGAGAAGCAAGAAGGACGAACCAGGGAGGAGGATGATCTGTGACCGCAGAGCGAAAGCGAGTGGAACAGGAGCAAGATGCAGGGAGACAAGGTAAGAAAGAATATGGGAGGAAATAAAGTGGGAAAACCAGAGTCTAACCAAGAAGGGATTAGTTTGAGGTTGCAACGCGCTGGGCCGAGGGATGAATGGGAGATATCCCATCAACGGCCGTGTTTGAAGCAACACCGAGACCACATTAGATGGTATGTGGTATACGTAGCGACCACTAGAGGAACTGCCATTGTTGCCATTTCTTCCATAGACGCAGCATGACAAAGATAACACGATTTCAGAGAATGAGCAAACTCAAGAAACTCCAAAGTGGCACAAACGCTGGGGATTATTATGTTGGTTCGCAATATACATATGTACAGTTATGCCTTGTGTCTTTCTGATTCTCATGATTCACATTTTCTATTACATTGATCCAAAAGAGTCAGATGTCCATTTTATCCTCCCCACTCCCAGATAATTTTAAGTGGAAGACACAGGAGAATTCCAGAGGAATACGATAATGGTATCAATACATATCTAGAGAGTGCAGCACATTTGGGTCACAACATGTGGTACTAGCACATGAAAAAGGTGGGATAAAGTACATCTCTATAGAGTTGTTATGTTTGTGCTCTCATACCCTATGCCATCAATGCTGTCTGAACGTTTATCTCTAGAGAAATTCCAGAATATTATGCCAGATGTCTTGTTCACCTTGCTGCATGTATGACTTGAGGACAGTTCCAAGGAACTTGGGCCACTCTACAATGGAGATCAAAATGGTCATTTCCATTCCAGGATGACTATATCAAGACTACACAGATGGAAAAGAGCCTGCATGGAAAAGCAAGATGCTCACATATCCTAGGGCAGGACAGGATGAAGTGGTCATAAAAGTAATTGAGAGAATGGACTGTCCTGATAAGGTAGAAATGGCGTGGGCACCTGGATGCTGGGAACGGTCTCAGCTGCTAGTTTATGGATGAGTGAAAACCAAGAAGGGATGGGAAGAAGGATTGATGTCCCGTGCAGCTCATCTATTGAAGTCAGAGTATGTGCGAGAAGTACAAAAGGTGAATGATGAGTGTTTAAAGTTGTGAGTTGAACATGCTAAGCTACTGACATGGGTAGAAGATGAATCAGGTCCAATGTTTGTGATTCCATTGACAAATGCCACGCTGTGCTTTCGAAGAGAAGGAAAGAAGCATGCAGGAGTTAACGTAAGTTGCAAAACTACAATTGATGTCTCCCAAATGGGACCAGGAACAGCTGTGCTGATGGATCGATATTGGGCCTGTGGATTCAGAGCCTACATGAACCTGCCCAAAGATTTGGGAGTAATGTGTTCCTTAGTAGTCATCCATGTTCCAGCGTTAGTGATTCTTCAGAGCGACTTGAACATTGGTGAATTTCTCAAAGCAGACACCCATTTGAGGAGAAGATCTCTCGAACTCCATAATAGAACAAAGAGGGAGAACTCTTTCTCAGCTAAATCGATAGAAGCTTTCAATTCTATTCCTTATGAGCATAGTCTGTTCAGTAAGACTGTTTCAATCTTCACAACTATCTTCATGCCAGGGATCCAGGTGATGTCTAATGTGAAGTGGTTGCAAATCACTCACTGGTAGCTCCTGCAGATAATTGACACTACCATAAAGCGAATCAATGCTATCAGGGAAGAGTTGAGGGCCACAAGATTGATGACCCTTCAGAATAGATATGTCCTTGATATGATCACAGCAATGGAAGGAGGAGTCTGTGCCAAAATCGGGCCATCATGTTGCACATTCATACCTTCTCACAATAACGAGAATGGGACCGTGACAGGGGCCATAACGTTGCTGACGAACCTGCACAGCAAAATGGAAGATGAGACAGAAGAACTTGCAGATGACAGTTGGTTTGCATCAATCTTCTCATGGATTCCACACTGGATGGGGAATATCTTCAAACTTCTTGAAGCAGTATTAGTACTGACAATGTTTGGATTCCGTATGATCAGGAAAATAATCACACAGTGCAAAAATGACAACGAAGAAGGCTGTAGGAATGAAGATCATGATCGATGTCAAATCAGGGCTTGCACCCTGAAGATGGATGAAGAGATCAGAAAACACATAGAAACCAGTATCTTAGCACCCGAGGGAATGTAGTTCCTACATTCAAAGAATCACAAGAAGTACGTAGGCCGATGGGTCTACTGTAATCCAAAAGGACAGTGCAGCTACATGACCTAGAGTGTTGATGAACATGTTAAATCAGCTGGCTCCCTGAAGGGAGTAGTAAAGATCTGGACTCCGAAGAAACGCTTCTTCTTCAATATAAGATATCAGGATGTGGCGTCAGGTGAAAGTGTGGTTGATGGATCAACCAGAGGGAGAAGTGTAGAGGAGCAGCCAAATGCCTCTGCAGGAAGTCCCACCCCCTGCTACCTGTATGCTGGAAACCAGAGGTCGTGCCAAGTTTGACACTTATAACTGTGACTATCCCAAGAAGAGTCTTCGAGACAAGGTATCCACTAAGAAAACCCTCTCTGATGTACCCTCGTAGAGATGACAATCTCTTGCAGGAGGTATGATATGATATGATATTTTATTTCTATCGCGCTCGTACACAACTGTTTCAGAGCGCGACTAGGCAAGGGAGGGGAACAAGGGAGAACACAGCACAACATAAAAACAATCTTACTAGGCCCAGTGACATTGAGAACGCGCAAGTGCATGGGAAAGGGAAAAGGTAAAAAGTGCATGGAAGGGGGAGAGTGGAAAGTGCAGAAGCCGAAGAGAGCAGATAAATAAAATAAATAGAAAATTGAGGCAAACTGTGGTAGTGCAGCCAGCAAGTGGCAAGTGCTGTGTTTAAGGCAGCAGACTGGGTAAGCCTGAATAAGTGCAGAAAAAGAAGAAAAATGGGGGGGGGCTGTATGGGTACAGATACAGTCCCCAGTGCAAGGGGTGGCCAGGAGGCAGTGCAGGAAGGTGGCAGGGTGAGCAGGTACCTGGGCCCAGGGGACACAGGGTGGCCAGGTGCACAGTGCCAAGAGAGCAGATCAGCAGGGAAGAAGGGGAGCGAAGGCAGAAGCAAAGAGGAAGGTTTTGAGGTGCTTCCGGAACCGGGAATGGTTCTCCTCAAGTTTTAGAGTGACAGGGAGGCTGTTCCAGAGGGAGGCCCCAGCCGAAGATAGAGATCTACCCCCAGCTCGTTTCTTTGAAAAACGACTGACCCTGAGGGAGTTAGAGGTAGAGGAGCAAAGAGCTCGAGACGGGAGGTATTTGCGGAGGGATAGTTGAAGGTATTTTGGACCCAGGCCCCAGAAAGCCTTGTGGACAATGCAGAGGGTTTTGAATGTAATCCTTGCATCGAAGGAGCCAATGGAGAGATTTCAAAGCTGGAGAGATACGATCCCAGGGCTTGAGGCCAAGGACAAGTCTCGCAGTCCTGTTCTGGATAAGTTGTAGAGGGCAGAGAGTAGACGCAGGTCGATTTAGAAAGAGGCTGTTACAATAGTCCAAGCTAGAGAGAACCAGAGCTTGCGATACCATGAGCTTCTGGGGAAAGGAGAGGAAAGGCAATATACCTCTGAGGAGGTGCAGTCGGAAGTTTGACTTTTTAGAGACATCAGAGATATGGGACGAGAAGGAAAGTGTGGAGTCAAAGAAGACACCAAGGTTCTTAGCCTCACAGGTAGGGGTAGGAGGAGGGCCAATGGAGGGCGGCCAGAGAGTGAGGGAAAAGGATGGAGATGGTGTGCCGAGGAGAAGGATCTCCGTCTTGCTGGCATTCAGACAAAGAGCATTGGCAGCACACCAATTTTGAATGGCAGTTAGGCAGTCAGAGATGAGAGAGGGAGAGGAGGTGGCCGAGGGCAGCTGGAAAATGAGTTGAGTGTCATCAGCGTAGCACTGGAAATTTGAGCAGAAAATGGCAATGCAGTGAGTGAGAGTTGTCAGGTATTGGTTGAAAAGCCAGGGTGAGAGGTTAGACCCCTGGGAAACCCCACAAGTGGAGAGGAAGATAGATGATAGGAAAGACCCCAGTTGGACCTGGGAGGGTCGATCAGAGAGGAAAGAGGTCAGCCAGGCCAGACCCTGATCAGTGATACCCAGATTATCACGGAGACGGTTGAGCAGGATGGTGTGGTTGACCATATCGAAGGCAGAAGAGAGATCAAGAAGGATGAGGACAGAGGGAATGTTAGAATCAAGGTTGGAGAGCAGATCTTCACGGATATTGAGGAGAGCAGTTTCTGTGCTTCTGGCTGCTCTGAAGCCAGACTGGTGATCATGGAGACAACCAACAGAATCTGAATGAAGGTTAAGCTGAGAGATGGCCAGCTTTTCCAGGAGTTTGCCCAGAAAGGGGGTAATGGAAATTGGACCATAGTTTGCTGGACAGGAAGGATCAGCTGTGGGTTTCTTGAGAAGAGGATGCACAAGGGAGTGCTTCAGAGGGGAGGGGAAGGATCCTGAGGCAAATGAGGGGTTGCAAAAATCAGCAAGGGCAGGAGCGAGGGTATCAACGTGGTCCTTGATGGTTTTGGAGGAACAGGGATGAACCTGTTTTGACGAGGCTTTCATAGATCGGACTTGTATAGCGCCCTGAAGGAATATGAAAAAGAGAGACAAGAAGTTGGTGACATCACAAGCAATGAGAGTGACGAACTGAGAAGAATGGTCAAAGAAGAAGTTGCATAGACCTTATAGAATCTGATGATGAAGTAAAGAATCAAGTAAACCTTCATATGCAGATTGAAGATTTCTTGTGTGTAGAGCTCTGCAGAAAATGCAAGCCATTTTAAAACTCTACAGATGCAGCAACACAAGTAGACTAAGTAATCTTAAAGGTTGGCTATACGTAGTGAATAGACTGCGTGCAGTGCCGCCATTATATAGAATTCTGGACATCAGTGTCACTTATATAGTAAGCACAGACCCGTGAAGAAAGAAGGATCGGAGAGCTGTGCTGCAGCAAGAAAACAGCTGAAGATTGGCCTGGAATAACTTTTTGGCCTGGTGTCAAATGATGGAGCAACTAATAACCGGTTATCTATTCTTGAAGAACAGTGAATGTGAGAAGCTGAATCGGCTCTTGTTAAGGTGCAGGAAAGAACACCATGAATGCCAAGTTTATTCATTCAAGACAATCAAATGCTCCCATCACGTGAGCCAAGCATGGAAATAGAGTTGGGGCGTACAGAAAAGAACTGCGATATGAGTGTACCCATACTCCCTTTTATTCTCAGAAGCAGTAATACTTTACAAGGACAAGTTCAAAGACAATTTGATAGCCAGTAGTGTACCGTTTATCTAGTAATTGCTGAAGGTGACTTGCACTAGCCGAGGGCATAAGTTGTCCATCTGACTGTAGAGACCCAATCACAACCCGTCCCTATATAGAAAGTATACTTAGATGTTCCCCTTAGTCCAATTATAACCCCCATAGGTTTTCCTAGTTTGTCATGTAGTATGACATCATGTATGATGAATATTTGCAATAAAACTGTTTATGAAATTTGTTTGAGACATGCTGTGTGACGTCTGGTGATGTCAGTTGTAACTCCCTTTTTTAGAGAATTGAAAATAAAACAATCGAGAAAGAGACATTTTGCCAACTTCCTGAGTCGGTCTTCCTATTTGGTGTAAGAGTTATTCTGCATCCCATCCATCATATGACGTGTTACCTAAATAAAGGACCTTAAGGGTTCAGAGGTATTATACCTTTCCAGCTAACTTTTGTGAACATTATGTTCATTATGTTTACCCAGAATTCTGGCGCCCCCTTCAGTACTATATCCGAAAGTCCATTAGGGCCTGGGCCCTAGATTCATTTAACCTTCCTATTTTTATTTTAATATGTTCCCATTAGGCGATGACCTTGGGATATTAGAATTCTCAGCAATTTATGTGTGCCAGGCCTTCTCCTCTATGCCACATGTAACTTGTTTGGACTTTGATGAATTGAAAGAACTCATCAGCTTCCACATTTTTCTGGTGTTGTTACTTACCATCAGCAAAATTTGCCATTGGGAGTTCTGTCCTGCCTTCAACCACCTGCTAACCCATTTTCTGTACTTGTTTTTGACTTGTATTACCTCTTTTGCACTTGTCAGCAAGGGCACACCTACTTTCCCTATGTTTCAAATTTTCTTCCTCATCCCAATTTTCTTTTCCCTGGTGGTTTTATCATAGTGGTGACGTGTGGTGGATTTAGTTAACGTGGCATATGAGCCCTTCTGGGTAGCTAGTTTCCTCATATTCTCCCTTATCCAGATCTCAATCTCATCTGCCGTGAGGTGATCTAATGAGCAGGAGATAGAGGAGGATTGTCTGCTGGTAAACTGCTTCGCTTTCTCTAGATTTTTCTCTGTCCAGCTAATCCAATTACCCGCCATGTTTATATCCAGCTCTTTAAGCATGCTGACCTCTTCCCTCCCTGGGGCACCCCCGAAGACCAAGGTAAGGAAAGCGTGATTGTTAATACATTTATGCTGCCGCTATGCAAAATATGGTGGCCCATTAAAGACCAGCAGGCTGGTGCCTCAGAGTGGGTGCACAATGCCAGGGAAAAGACTGGCCAAGGGTGGCTCCCTCCATAATCAATGTGGTGCCAGCTCCCACTCTTCTACTATAGTGATGAGGTGCTGGTTGCTAGAGTGTTTAAGTGTGTTCTAGTTTGATCCTTCCTGTGAGATAGCCCTGAATGCCATAATTAGAGGCCGGAGTCAGTATGAGGGCTCCCCAAAATGAAATGCCTGCTTTGAATTAACATGGAAATAAGGCCCTGCAATTTCAAAGCGAGAAGGAGAGAAGTTAGGCATCAAAACTTGGAAATGCCTAAACATGTTCACTGCCTTACCTAAATGAAAGATATGAGACCACATTTGCAAAAAGTCTGGGAAAGCTAAAGTCCTATTGTCTGAAACGGCAGTACCCAGCATGTTAAATGAAAGTGCCAAGATTGTGTGCAAGCCTGCACAGCAGAATAGAGCATTTTACTATGACAAGAACAATTGCATATTTTCAGTGAAAGATGTGCTCCTCAAAATGAGTGCAAAAGTGTGATAAAGGAAATGGAGTTCTGTCCACCAGGAGCCCATCACAGAGGAAACCATAATCCACAGAATCTACAAGGAGATGTGAATTGCAGCAGAATGAAATGTTTCACGGCTGGAACTTTCCCCAGTGACATTGCAATTGTGCCTTTAAAATGAACACTTTAAGCATTCAGATGTGCAGCTAAAGTCTTTAAAAATATATTATGTTGCCCTTCTGTAATCACTGTTTGGAGGAAATTGCTTTTGCAGGGGTTTACAGGTTCAGATTGTGTGCATTTGCTAGGGTTGGTTAAAAGTAAAATGCTGTTCGGCAGAGGTAGGCCCCAAATCTTGGTTACTGGTTTCATTTCTCTGCTGTAGGTCCGCCACATGTGAAACTAGATTGCAAAGCTCCATTGTCATGGGGATGAATGTCTGGTCCTCCTTCAAACAAGAGCCCATTCTGTTAAAAATACAAACCAAGACTGGTAGAGATAATTTTTGTGAGGTGGACGAGATTAGGGATTTTCCTGCTCCCCAGTTTTATGACTCAAATTACTTATGATATGATATGATAGGTTATTTATAACACGCTTAATAGCCAGAGGTTTCTAAGAGCGGACCCCGGAATCAAACCTGTGTTGCTCCCTGTCGTCTTGCTTCTAAGGCAAGAATGTTGTCGCTGAGCTATCCTACCGAGACTTAGGCCTTAATAAAGCTGCCCATTAGCACTTGAAGCCTTGGGATAATCTAAACACATGAACCCATCTTGATGTCACAGTAAGAAACAGATCCCTTCCAAGGGTAGGGGCCAGAGCTAAGCAGTAGCTTCACTTCTATTGTACAAAATGGATGATATGCTGTTTATGGGATAACTTTGGCAATGTTAATTGCACACTATTCATGTTCAGATTTCTGAAAATCTGTCAGTGAGCCGCTTCTGGTGAGCCAAAAACGATTCTGGTGACACCAACATACCAAAGGTTATGAGGAAAAACTTGGTGTGGATCTCTGTAGAAATTTGAGAACCATAAATGTTTGAGAAAAGATGTAAAATGTTATCCATATTCCTCCCACCACGTGCCATACTGTTCATTAATATAGTTCGGGGGAAAAAGAGAAAATACTGTGGCTTCACACCAGTAGGTCGCACAGACACCGGATAAAGTTCATGTGATTCACCCAAAAATGTAGTATTAAAAAATGCTGGCATATGTGTACAAATATGATGAGAAAGGGTATTTAGAGAAAGATTCCATGTGCAAAGACCAGACCCAGCCCCCTGTCGGAGTTAGATGATGGATTGGGTCTCCTCCCTTTGCATCCCAGAACACTACCACTTTCTCTGGACCTATCGGCCCACAGATAGGAGGGGACCCTTGGACACTGCCCAGTCCATTCTGTGAGAACTATGACACATCCGTGATGTCACTTTCTTTATGAATAAGTAATGTCGCCTCAAATCAGGACTCTCCCTACCAAATCTTGAGGTGTGCAGCTGACAAAATCTTTAGCCATACTTGCAGAGTGAGGCCTACATCTTGGAGTGGAGCCAGGATCTTTAGTAGCTGGAGTGGGGCCATTTTGGAGGACAGAGAGAAGCCTTAACTGACCCCTTGATTGTCCCAGTAGTGATGCCCTAGTGCCCCCTGATGTCCACAAGGCCTCTCCTGTAAGCGTATACATCCACAGCCATAGATTAAATAAGCCCCATCTTCCTCAGCATTGCCATAGAGATTCCCCCCATGGAAAAATCTGCTATCTTATTTGTTTGTGTATAATTCAGTCATTTTCCCACTGAAGGAATCCTTTATGTGCCTGTGCCTTTCAGTCAATCCCATTGAAAAATATCTTGCTGCTTGTGTAGATCCCTAGTATATTTTTTTCAATAAATTAAATAACTTCTACATTGATTTCACACGAATGGGATAGTTGGAATTCAAAACCAACTATCTCTTCCCATGAGCCATTATAGTCATAAAGTGTTCCTCAAAGAACTCATTTCATTGTGTGTCGAAAAACAAATGTGTCAGTGTGTTTAAATGGTATCCTACAAAAACAAATTCCTATTTGCATCTGTCAGTTTAAACCCAAAACCAATTTTTCTATTGTGTGCTATCCCTTTGGCCAGAGCCTCCCCGTTATTTGCCTCTGTCATTTTAACTGAAAATTGATTTTTCCTATGATGAGTTTCCCATTTTTAAGCCTTATTAAAAACGAGTGTCATTTGCATTTTCTTTTCCATGGAAGTTTAGCTCAAGTGTTTAAAAACTGTTTTTCGTAATCTGTTCCTCTTTCCCTACTGTATTTTGATAATGGATTTCCAATTATTTTTCCTTTCCATTTGCCCATGTGTTGCATATTGTAAAATCGATGTTTCTCTTGTGTGTGCTGGCTGGTATGTTCTAGAGCCCCATTTGTCTTCTAGTATATGCAGCCCGAATTACCCTTTAGTGCTGTCCCATAACAGTTGTCCTAACTAGTTAAAGTCCATTTTTCATGGTGCAGAAAGACAAATTGTCCCATTCATTGCTGGCTCCCCATATTGTTTCTGAAAACCCCACTCAAAATCCGAATTTAACCTGGTGTTCCCATTATTTGCCACTGCCTTCCATTCAAAACTGGCAAGCCTAGTTGAGGTTTAGTGGGGGAGTGGGTTGCTTTGACTCAAGAATCGTTTTTGTGCGCATGCACTCTACTGTGGATTGCATTCATTTTCATGGTGTTTTAAACTGTTTTGATAGTATTGGTGAGAGAAGTAAAAAGTAAATCCTTGTGCTATACATGTTTGAGTAGTTTTATCGTGTGCCACGTTCATTGCAGGGGAAAGAGATCCCAGACTTGCTTGTGCTGTACAATATACCGTGACATTCCTGTATTTTTTATTAAATATTGTGCCCCTTTGTGCCTGTCACTTTTATCTTTCCGGGTGTGTCCGAGGAATGCAATAGAGGGTATTGGCCCTTGCATGTGGTGGGAAGAGTGGTAATGTGGTACCCTGTGCTGGGAAAGACCTCAGTCCTCACATGTTACTTTGGAGGGCCGTGATTGTTTGGTCTGATTTTGGGAGCCATTGCCTTATCTGTTTACCAGGCACTATGAACTGTTTGCCCATCCAATAGCCTGGCAGACGCCTCTGGACCTCACCTTAGCACTTGGGAATCAGGGGTATTATGACATGGCTGTTCAGTGTGTTCATGACTCTCATGCAGGAATGTTCCGCACAGAATTGCCTTCGGTGATTTTGGCTTGTGGGAGTCTGACCCCTCAGATGCTGTAATTCACAGTGTGGTTATTATGCCAGTCTCTTGATAGTTCTGACTTTTACCTGGGCACTGCATGCTACACAAATGAGGTGGTGGGTCTCAAGTTCACTGTATCTGACTATAGTGAGTTATGGAGCTGACTTAGTTCTACTGAGCACAGACATTGACACATTATTTCTCCTTTACCTTGGAGGACAGACTCTGTGACAACAGTGCGATGTGTGGTATTGTGCTTCCTGCTGGTGTCACCTTTACAGGCCACCTCTGTAAACTTTGCCTATAAAGGATTCCGACAGTTCGCTGGTATACTAGTTTCCTGCAAATGTCGAGACATGAATTCTAACAGAAGGATGCTTGGAGCTGTGGGACACAGTATGCACGTGACCAGATATTTAGAAAAGGTGTCATAAATGCACAGATTCCAGTGTGAGGGCAGAGTAGGTCAACCTGAGGACATCCTTCACAATGAGGTCTTGAGGCTGGTGGGCCTCCAGGCTCATTCTGGTTAGCCGACCACCATCTAATTATTAGTTTTTGCTTTTAGGTGGAACTTAAAGTGCTACCTATAAGCTGAAATTGTTGTCATGGGGGGGTGCGGGGGATATAGGAGATGAGATCCAGGGAGGAAGATATTTTGGGACTAGCAATTTGTGGAGATACCCAATGTAAAAAGTTTATCTTTATCAAGATAGTGACATGTTCTTAACATTATCAACCTGGGTGGGGAGCCAGCCAATCAGGTGGCTAGGAACGAGAGCTGACATCACTAGTGAAAACCGGCGTTCCGAGCCACTTGATGGCTGGCTCCCCCAACTGCCATCTTCCCCCACCAACCCTGTTATTCTTTTGTTCCTTCTCCTTCCCCAATCCGACTTACCTGATTGCGGTGGTGGATCCTCGCTGCAGCTCCCTTACCCGTGTGGCCAACATGTAGATGGAAGAGGGGCTCCATATGGAGCCCCGCCTTCCACTTCCCTGGCGACCATGTTGTAGAGGAGGTCCCAAGCATGATTCGTACTCCTACCACTCATTTTGAAGTACCAGGAACGATCATGCCGAAATATGGGACGTATGATGAGCAAATAAACCAGCAGAGAGCCGCAGTGGGGCTCTGTCCAGTACCTATCAGACTGACAGCACCTATTGAAGTACCTGCACATAAGAAACCTTGGGCAGTAAGGTACCCATTGCGAAAACGATTGACAAGTGAGACAGAATGACGATTGTCAAAACGCAATGCCTGAAGAAGCCAAGAAAGTCCTAAAAGAAGATGAACGGTGACGTCACAAAAACCAGGACTGACTCACATACAGAAGATATGGCGACCTGTGAATGATGAAAAGAGACGAAACACCATGGATAAGTAACTTCCTGAGTTTAAAGCGAAACAATTGATGTAAATTGATATGCCATGAGCGTGATGAAGATATTCAGCCAGTTTACACGTGTACATATGCATGGAACCACAAGAAAGCACAGAAAATCACGAGGCTTGCTAAAAGCTTAGTAGTAAACTAGAGTGCGGCAGGCGCCACCTATACATATCTACCTCAAGAAAAGAACTTTATATAAGTATTCTCCCTCTGTGCACAAGAGCAGAACCGACCAAAGGTTACTTAAGGTCTCATGAAGAGAGCTTCGCAGCAGGAAGATGGAGAATTAAGGACAGAGAGAAACTCAGACAAAGGCAAGTCATGCCATGAAGCCAAGGACGTACCAGCTGAAATAGCCCAACAGTGGATACAATTAATGAAGAGAAGAACAGAGTATAATATTCTGAACGGTCATGATAAGCCACAGGAGGCAGATGGCTGGAAAAAATGTAATCAAATACACAAATTACATGGAGAATAAGACGATTTCACAGTGTCAGAATCACGTGACTGAGCAAGCAGAAGGGATTAAACTTTCACACCTATGCATGGAGTTGTGCCATGCCAAGACGCCTTCACTTTTAAATGACCAAGAGCAGTCTCAAGGCCAAAATACAACGAAATAATTGACACATGACCACTGAAGTGATGAGTGATTGTTGCATTACTTGGAGGGAGGGTGGGGGAGCAGACGAGCTCCCTGCACCTGGCCGGCTATTCTGCACGCTGCTAGGCTGGTGGGAAAGCATGAGTGGGGTTGATGCCAACCCAATCATAGTGGAACAAGTAATCTAGGGTCCTATAGTTAGTAGAACCAATGAGACGTTGTACTTTTAGTGATGTCTACAGTAGTCATTTTGAAGGAAGGGCTTAGATGCCCCACCTGACACTGTTTATCCAATACCCTCACTTCGTTACCACGTACAGATATAGCACCTATATTAAAGTTACCTTCCTAAAAACCAATCATGTTGCATGCTAAGTTTTGAGATATTATACGTCAGCGATGATGAATTTTTAGTATAGATGATGCATTTTTTATGAAATTAATTGGAGTTGAAGCGAGAAGGAAGATCGAGCGATTGCTAATGTCCATTAACTCCCCGTTTTTTGTACTTGTCATTAAACGGACTCCCTTTGCCAAACTATTGAGTTGTCATTATTGATTTGATGCAAGAGTATTTAATCTGCATCCCCATCCATCTCACGGATGCTACTCATCTTAAAGTGCTATTTGGTAACCCCCAGTGATATGGGTCGGTTGGGGTCCTAGTGCACACTTGGTAGCAGAGGATGGTTGGTTTATCGATTATCGATTAGATAAGACACCCATTAACCGTTGACATAAAGTAACTCTGGGTCCTCGGCAATATCACAAATCCTTTGCCATCCGGCTAAGTAGACCGAGAAGCTCCCCGTAGATAGTGGCTAGATTAAATTGTAAAACCTGCAGGTTGAGGTCTGAAGGAACCTGTACTTTCCCCCACTAACCTCTTCCAACTTCTATGAGCAGCCGATAGAGCAAAAATCAGGAGATGCGGTGACGAAGGCGCAGATCCCCAGGATCCAGAGAGGAAAACATGCGAACGGTGAGTGAAAAATATGAAATGCTTTGGCAAACAATTGCATGCTTTAGAAGAAGTAAGGGAAGGTAACGGATTGAGGCGGGACAAAAATAAAGTCAAAGATAGAGTAGAATGTATAAGGGGAAGGAAATATTGACTCATGGCTGACCGAGCAATACATAGAGGATACCAGGAGGATACCCGAGCTAGAGAGAGGATACCAGGAGGATACCTGAGCAAAGAGAGGTTACGCCCAAATACCTATGTTTTAATATCGCAGTTAGATGAAGCCTGCATTCAAAGTCCTGAAAAGATAGGGCGCAATAGAAAATCAGAATCAATGAAAGAAGCGATTTGAAAGGAATGGGCTTTAACTCCATGTCAGGGTTAATCATATGGGCAGGAGATATGTGTAGCCGGCTGGAGTCTGTCTAGTCTGTCACGTCTGTCTTATGTTTATTTTTTTCCCTCGCTGACGATTGTACAACTAGGATGTTGTATGGCATGAATTGACAGTTGTTGCTTGAAAAAGTTTAAATAAAAGTTTTTTTTGTGAAAAAATGGGATTGCTCGCTCATATTGTTCATTTTGTTTAAGTAACATAAAACGTAACAAAGTGTTGTGTGAGGAGAAGACAAATAATTTTAAGCATGGAAGACATTACACCGTTAATACACTTGTGCAAACAGTTGCCAAAACATGCAACTAAGCTAAAGATGTACAATGCAGAATGGGTCAAAGGAATCACCCACAAAATGTTTATGCCGTGGCCCCAGGGTGGATCGCTATCTAAAGCAGTCCTGCAACACATGACAAAATATTTGCACGCCACATATACTGGGAAAAAGTTAGATAAACGCATAGCTAGTTTAGAGCTTTGAAAGGTGTACCAAGAGGACAAGGAGGAGCCGCCGGTAGATTGGATACTTAAGATATGCACAGAGTGGGGTGAATGCCTTCCGCACCACCCGCCCCATCTAAAACAATGAGCAATGTTAGTAAAGATGAAGGATTATATCCCTTAAGAGAATTTATAGCAGCCACGGGATATAGAAACCTGACCTATGAGTCACCTAAGCAAAGCAGTGACGAAAACACAGACAAAGACAGAGATAGATATATCACCTCCAAAGTCCTAAGGGTCAGGGAGCGGCACGAGAAAGAAAAAGGAGATCAAGCACAAGCAAGTACATCTCTAGATAAGAATAGAGAGAGAAAAGGATGGAAAGGAGATGAGGACAGAACTGATGAGATGGCATTCACACAGAACAAATGGATGGGAGGTCAGATTCTATTGAAACTCGATGGTAAAGGCATTGAGGATGTGAGACAAAAAGGAGAGTCAGACGACTCAAAGAGAAGGAAAAGGAAAAGGGATTGAGAGATGAAAGAATTAGGAAAAAGGATAGACAGAGACGAGAACAGCTGTATCGCGAAGAGCAAGAAAGGAAAAGTGATCACAAGCCAAGAGCAGCTAATGATCAGGACAGACAGGAACATCGAAGAATAGAGGAAGAAGAACAAAAGATGCGGGAAAAGAGAATAAAAAGACAAAGGGATGAGGAAATACAAAGGGCAAATGAACATAGAGATGCAAAGAAACAGGAAGAAGATAGGATGAGAGAGGAAGCAAGGAAGCGCAAAGAGTTCGATGACGACATAGAATGTAAGTGAAGACAGAGGGTACGGGATCTTGAATATCTGGAAAGGGACGTTAAAAAACCTGATCCAGTAGTAGACTGGGAGGATATACAAGAATTCTTTCCTGAGTACGATGCAGTACCAGGCATGTCTAGGGCACATATTGAAGATGACTTTGACACCAAAAGCTTCGGGAAGTGATTGATAGAATATATGATGAAATGGGGCTAGAACAGGCACCCCAAGGGAGAGGAGAGGATGAGCGTTTTGAGGGCACTCAGTTGTATGACACTGAGGATGACTGATGACTCTAGAAATAGCAGTATTAGAGAGCTGTCCCTAGATAGGTTGACACTAAATAGGAACAAGGAAGATGAGAGGAGTTGCACGAGTTTGGCACAGACAATATTAGACGCAGAAAGAGAGGAATATGACGAAAAGGAAGGCGAGAGGAGACCCATAAAACGCTTCTGTGGGGGGAAAGGGATAAGATGGTTAGATTCTAATGAGTCTGCACCTAAGGCATCAGAGTCAGCCACACAATCAGATCGACACAAAGAAGTATCTACCGGTCAGAGATGGGTGTCTCCACCACCTTATGTGAGCCGACTAAAGACATTAACAGGTAGGCGGCACTGCAGGAATATTACCCCTGCAGGGGATAGAAAAACGAGGGAGGAAAAGGAGTGTCATGTGTTATCATTTCCTTGCTCGAAAAAGGAGGAATGAGGCCACAGTATATACCCTGGCCACATATGGACAGAGAAAATCTGAAGAATAAGCTTCCAATGTTAACATCGGGAGCCCGAAAATGGATACATGAGCTAGAAAAAATGACAGGAGGGGACACTTTATCTATAGGGGATATTAAGGGTCTTTTGATCGCCATACTTGGTGATAGAGCTGACGATGTATGGACACGAGCAGGTTCTCCTGGCGTGACCATAGTTAATACTGCATGCGATGGAGCTCTATTTAACAATTGCAGAGCCACAGTATGGAAAGCATTATGATTGCTATACCCAGATACGTCTGACATGGAATCTATAATGACCCGCAAAATGAAGGAGTCAGAAGATCCTTTGCTTCACATTCAGAATTTCCAAGACACATGGGTGCTGGAAACATAGGAATTTTTGGGAAAATCTATACCCGTGTTTTACCACATCTTATGCCAAGGGCTGCCAGATCAGGTACAGAAGCATCTCAAGAAATTGGTAGGAATCGAGGCCAAGCCATGGTCTGAGATACAATTGACCATAGCTCACTATTGCTGGCTTCTGCAAGAAAAGAATTGCAAGAAGGAGACTGCACGAAAAGCTGAAGAGGCGAAATTAGTGCAGAAGAAATTGTCAAAATATGCCATTGAAGGGGCAATGATAACTAGCACAGACGGATCGAACATACAGCAGGTCAATAATCAACAGCACGTTAATCTGGGCAGTAATGGGTTTTACCCCAGAGGGGGAGGCTTTTGAGGAAGAGGATGGCAGAGTAATCACGGAGGCTTCTGAGGTAATCAGGGAGGTTTTCAAAACATGCAAAATGGCAATCAGGATATGTCAAATGGGCAAATAATCAGACTACCACCTATATGTTGGATGTTTGGGATGACAGGGCATCTAGCGCGCACATATAGAAGTCAAGGCATGGTTCAAATAGACCAAGGAATCAGAGGAGGAATGGTGAATCCACCTGTGTTTTTACAGCAGGGTGGAAATGGAGTTGCACAGAATCACACGGTGCAACAGCAAGCGCCAGTAGCACAGCAAAGCTTGCAACCTCAGAACTTGATAGGTTTTCCACAGGGACAGTCTCAACAGTCACCTATGCAACTGTCACAGACAACAAGTGCAGGACAGGCATTGAACTCTGGAATGAGAGCCAACACTGGTCATGCAGCATGGGACAAGGTTATATATCGACTAGGACAGCTCACTGGGACACCTGATGCATTCTATCCTATCAGTAACACCAGACCCTCAGCAAGGGTAGATGTCTGTATAGGGGATAAATAATATTCCTTCTTAGTTGACAAGGGTGCAACACGCTTGTGTATACGTGAAGGCAAGTTTTCCTTGTCCGGCGATGCCATAAATACTCAGGGATCCACAGGAGCTATCAGTTGTTTCCCTTTTACACAACAAATTCCAGTCTCTATAGGAGAATGTGACATGAATGTGCCACTGCTATATTCAAGGCAGACCTCAGTATATATATTGGGACGAGACCTAATAACAAAGTTAAACATGAAAATCTCATTTGTTTGTTTGTTTGTTTGTTTATTATTTGTAATGCGCAATCCATACCCTAGGGTAATGGTGCGCAGCATTTACAAGAGATTGCGAGGCTTAGTTACGACAAATGAACAAGATACAACAGAATATACAATATACAGTAACAGCAGGAGTATATACAAATGTGCAAGCGGAGAAGGGCATAGTATGTTAGACTCCAGGAATGCATTATGTGAACGTATGCAAAATAATTAGAGCATACACGGGACAAACAGCTATGAGGGCTGTTCCATTGGAATCAGACATAGTCGCGTATGGAATACGCATACTAATGGCAGGGCTACCAGGCCTCGCAGACAAAACCATGAGAACCCCAGATGAATTACTATTTAGGCCATGAATACCTATGCACGAGGAAAAGAGACAAGTGTTTTCCTTGGCAATACACACAGCCAGAGTGCAAGGGAAAATGGCACTGATCGACGGTTGTGATGACGAAGGCAGACAATGGTGCACAGTAATCGCCATTGAGGAATGGTACAAATTGACTGACGTCACTGATGACAATCTATTTGACGAACAAACAGGTGTCGATGAAACATCAGTTGAGGTAAATTTTGTTTTCTGGGTGAGAATGATAACAAGAGAGATGCCCCAGAGAATGATGCTGCCGAAAAAACATCCTGAATATTTTGATGACGGCATGGTCCAGGTGCTTGTCTCAGTGTGGACCACAGGCCCCTATGACGTAGGCTTGTTAAAAGGAGTAAGAGAAGTAAAGATTAAATTGAAACCAGGAGCAATTTTGCCAAGAGCACGACAGTATCCCATGTGTAGGGAAGCAGATGAAGGGATTTTCAAGACTATTTCTGCTATGATGGAGCAGGGCATCTTAGTGACGTCAGAGTCATCATGCAATACTGCGGTGTACCCTGTCAAAAAATCAAAGGGAGGGTCTTGGTGTTTAATCCAGGATTTGAGGCCAATAAATTATATTGTAGAGGCCGAGTTCCCTCTAGTGCCTTACCCGTGCACGATCCTATGTAACATACCTGTTGAGGATCAATATTTCAATATGCATTTTTCTCAATCCCATTGCACAAAGACTCACCAGGTTTGATGCCGTTCACGTTCAGAAAAAATGCGTCTGAAAAGCACAAGGTTGCCCCAGGGGTACTGTGAGGCTCCTTCAATTTTCAACAGAGTCCTGCAGATGGACCTAAGCAATATTGCATTAGAGAGTGTTGTCTTGCAATATGTGGACGACATCTTAATTTGCAGCACAACAGAAGGAACGTGCAGACACAATTCCATCCAGCTATTTACTATACTGGCTGAAAAGGGATATAAAGTTGACAAGGAGAAGTTACAATATTGTCAGCAAGAAGTGCTATACATAGGCCAGCTAATCTCAAATGAGGGGAAAGGAGTCACCCCTGAAAGGGCTGAAGCCATATTGAACACAGCAAAGCCACACACAATAAAACAGATGCAGAGTTTCCTCGGATTGTGCAATTATGTCAGAACATGGGTCTTTGACTACAGCTCATATACCAAACCCTTGTTACAAGCCCTAAAGAAGGCACAGGGGATGAAAGAAAAAATGGAATGGACCGACACCATGGAAGAAGTATTTGTCAAGCTAAAAAAGGCCATTTGCACTTTGCACGGCACCAGTTTTAGGAATTCCCAATTATGTAGAGGAATTCTACCTGTTTTCACACACAAATGACAGTGTCATGACGGCTGTACTCACACACAGAACCATGTTGGGGTACAAGCCCCTGGCATACTACAGTGGGAATTTGGACCCAGTGTCCCTTGTGAACAAAGTTTAGCTGCTGCAGCATTCACCATAGAAAAGGCTACAACCATTGTGATCGGATGCTCCATGACATTGTTCGTCGAGCATGCACTATTTGCCATTCTAGAGAAACCAAAGGGCACATTGAAATCTCAGAGAACTTCTGCTTATGAAGTGATCATATCAAATCCATCGATTAAAATAGTTTGATGCAAAATAGTGAACCCAGCTATGTTCATTGCAGAGCCAGTGACTGAAGGAGAGCCGATCCATGACTGTACAAATTATGAGGAATTCTATGATGAGATTCCCAAAGTGAAAGAGAATGCATTGGCAGAAGGAGAAATTGTCTTCGTTGATGGTTCTTCAAGAATCGAAAGAAATGATGGGCAAAGATATACAGGCACTGCTGTGATGTGCACACGGCAAATGGAGAATTTCGAGTACTCATTAGTGCACAATTACCATCTCATTATTCAGCACAAGCTGCAGAATTATTGGCATTGATACTCGCACTCCAGAAACACACAGACCAGGAAGTGATGGTGTACAGTGACTTTGCCTATGTGACATCAACAGTGCACGCAGGCTTAGCGTGCCGGAAAAGGAGGGGCTACCTCCGAGCGGATGGCACGCCAGTGCAGCACGCAGTCCTATTGGACATGCTGATTAAGGCACTTCAACTCCCAGTGGGCATAGCAGTTGTGAAATGCGCCACCCACATGAAAGGGATAGACTTTATCTCATGAGGAAATCAAGCAGCAGACACAGGAGCCAAGCGTGTGCCAACCAAAGACGAAGTTATAATGGATGTAGAAATAACTGATGTGCTTGAGAGAATGATTATTGCACAAAGTGAACCTGACAGTTATAGCAGCATGGAGAAAACCCAATAAATGGAACTCCAAGGGGAGGCACCACGGGTAGAAAAGAATCTGTGGAAGCAGTGAGGGTGTTCTTTAAACCCCTCCAACAGCTTGTGGTGATAAGACAGCACAGGTAAACCGGTGATGCCTATAGCCCTATTGACGATAGCAATGGAACGGTTGCATTATCCAGCACATATGACAAAAGAAAATCTAGCAGACTGGTTCATACCGAACTTGGTGGAGCACGTTGCATTTCTTATGATGAACTGTATAATCTGCCAACAGTTCACGGCTGGGCATACATTAAGAGTAATTAGAGGAGTCATCTCAAGGCCCAATGGCCCTTTTCAGCCCTTGCATGACGATTATGTCGATATGATTCAAGTATGTAACGGGTACAGGTACCTAATTGTTGTGGTGTGTCCATTCTCTAGATGGATAGAAGCAGGTCCATGTACACACCCAGACTCTACCTGTGCGGCCACATTTTTGGTAAGTGAGTTTTTTCCCAGATGGTGAGTGTGTGAGGTTATGAGATCATATAATGGGCCTCACTTTGTTAATGCAGTCTTTGAACAGATTATCTTGTTGATTGGTATAAAACACAAGTTCTCTTCGGCGTACCACCCTCAAGGGAATGAAATATGTGAGAAGCTAAACGGCTTGTTAAAGGAAAGGATAGCCAAGTCGAAGCTTACTCTAAAGAAGGGATGGCTGCACTGCCTTCCACTGGCACTGTATGCACTCAGGAACAAGCCTGGTTCTGACCATCAGTTTACGCCACACAAGATCATAACAGGCAGAAGAATGTGCACGCCACTGACACCCTGAGATAGAGCTAGATGTGATGCCCAGCCAACAGGAGAAATCTTAGGGTCTGAAATGCAAAATTATTTGAATTGCATGATATCTTGTCTTACTGTAATTTCAGGATAGCTGCAGCGACGACAAAAAGGTGCGGGGCAGCACAGAAGGAGCTACTACAACAGACCCAATTCAAGGTCTACGTCTACCACCAGTTTTTCCTGGAGACACGGTCCTGTTGAGAAACCAGACAAGAAAGAAGTGGGATGAGCCAAGGTTCAATACTCCCTCTGCAGTCAAGCTTCAAGGAAGAAGAGCTTGGCTATTTTTGGGTGACATCAAGCCATACATCAGAGAAGGCCCCCTGCCCACACCCCAATGCGTAGAGACTGCAGACAACGGGGAAGAACCACAGCACGTGGAGACGAGATCCATGACGAGGAAGAAGGACGCGTGACCAGCAAAACAAAGAAAAGGAACTCTTGTGCAAGTTTTGGCTTAAAATTGGACATTTCCTCTGAGCAAAAAGGGGGATAAGGACATAAAAATACGGACACTCTGTGCATCAGAGTTGCAGAGTGAAGAAGAGAATTGCACGTATAAGCCACAACATATTCTGTTGACTTTGAACTTTGGGCTGAGGAATGCTGAAGCCTTGATAAGAAAGGATATGCCAAATTTTGATCGAGGACACACAAACTGGAAGAAAATACAGTATCCAGATTTGTTCCAAACAGAAGCATTATTTGGACTCACTTATGGTGTCCCACAGCAGCGACATCACTAAACACATTCTGACTTACTTTGAACTAGTATTGAGATCGTACCCGATGTTGGTAGGAAGACTCACTAGCATCACTGAATTTCTTCAAGACCCTGAAAACAAAAAGGCAATAAGGAGGCTACTCATTGTGATCGCCGAGCAGTTTCTCCTGCTTCTGGAATGCATGGAGGACAAGAAAAATGTCCCAAGCAGAGGAAGTAGCAAATAGGCTTGTCAGCGTGTTATTCTTTTGCTTAATTGAAGACTGTCCAGATCTTGCTGGGAGCCGCACTGACGTCTTGACCTTTCTTCGAGATCCTGCAAACACAGACCGTTTGAGCATAATCCTGAACTGAATCATAATCCAGGTTGCTCTTGAAGCTCACCAAAAACACAGAATCTGCCCACAGTGCAGCACGGACAAGACCAATGTCCCTGTCACCAGAAGTTAGCAAATTGGCGAGCAATGCCTTCTTTCACCTAATTGAGGACTTTCCAGAACTTGTGGGGAGACCTGTCGGTGTTGACGTCCTCACTTTGATCAGAGACCCAGCAAACTCTACACAGATGAGCATGCTACTGCATGGTATTGTGATGCAGGTTGAACTTTCAAATCATCATCAGAATTTCCGGAGGAGACTGTAAACTTTCCGCCGAGGGACAGATCGAGGAAGAGTTGACAAAGAGTACACTTTTACTGAGAGAGAAACAACATGTCTTCGGGAGTGAAACATATGAGGGGCATCGATTGGGAGATTGTGTTCTGTGAACATGTACAGTAAAAAAGGACTTGCTGAACTTACTGCCTTAATTGACAGAAAAGAGAACTTTGTACACTGAAAAGAGACAATCCAGTCAACAGGCAAAAGAAAGACAATTGTTCCAGTACCTGCAACCGACAAGCAGAAACAGCAGAATCCAGAGATATTGTTGCATAGAATGTATTAAACTTGTAGTTTTTGTCCTTAAACGATAGAGATGGGCAACTTAAATAGTAACATTGTCATCCCTCAAGTGGAGAGGCGATCACACTGCTCCAGAACTAAATGCTGCCGACTGACCTACAGAGGGGTCATGTGCCTATGTATTATATTTATCATTGTTCTACTGTCACTGATGATTCAAACTGCATTTTTTATTGGGGCACAAAGTGTTCCGATTCCAGTGCACCCATCTAATGATGTACGCATGACACACACAAAGGTACACAGACCTTTTATAGTCCTTCCAGTTCCTATACAATCTGACAAAGGAGTGAGTGAGCTTGAAATGGATGTGATTATCCATGACACGCACACACATTTGTGTGATAACAAAGAAATTGGAAAACCTGAGACAGGGTCGGCAGAGCAAGCATGAGAGAAGGTTAATGAAAAATACACACGTACAAACAGTGAGTACACTTGCACCAAGTCTAGTTTCAATAACTGCAGAACCACAGGCCAAAGAAGGGGAACCGTTTGAGCTGCTTACTATGAGAAGTTCTACTACAAGTGAAGTGAAAAGACAAATGGAAAAAGCTGAACTTTTAAAGAGACAAAAGGAGTTGGAGAATAAACCAACAGAGACAGCATTAACAGGCACATATGTTCCAGTGAAGGGTGCAAGTACAAGTTCTACAATACAGTGAAAGTGGACATTTATTACCAACAGAAAAAGGATGCAAGGGGAGAAGGAAAGAATTGCCAGACTTTCGCCTACTCCAGTAGTACAGATGAAGAGGCCTGAACCCCGGATTGCGGTACCTGAGATTCCTACAATGAGAAGAAGCTACATGGATGCTATTAAGGATGTGATGATAGCAAACTACATGAAAACCTTGAGAATAAAGACAAGCATACAAGGAGATGTCAATGAACAAAATGACTACCTGGACAGCACAGCACACTTGGGTAATAACATGTACTACCAACACATGAAAGAAGTTGGATGATGAAATTCAGAGGGTGAATGCTTTGTTTGTGCACTCCTATCTTACAGAATGGGGAAGTCAAAGATCTTCATAGCTGTGGAAATTGATGTCCAGACAGCACACTGTCTATCACACGTAGCAATGTGCACGAACAGAGGCCAGTACATGGGAAAGGATGTTTCACTGAAATGTGCAACTGAAGCAACTGATCCAAATGAAGACGATTATGTCCAAGACATAAAGACAAGAAACAATGGAACAACAAAATCCATTGCGATCAGATACGATAAGCCTGGAGTTAAAGGAGCAGAGCTCAGTAGAGAGGCAAATCAAAAACTAAATGTCCAAGGAAAAACTCCAGAAGAAGCTAGGAAGTGGAAGAATAGAGGCCAAATGCAAATTTGGGGAACAGTGCTTTCACCAGACGGATGTGAGAAAAGAGTGGGGATCTTCAGAGCATGGATGGACTTCTGTCACTACGAGCCCACTATGAACATAGTGTGAAATGGATGCAAGCCATTATGGCCAAAACTTGCTAAACTATTGACATGGGTCGAAGACAGAGGAGGACCCTTACAGACAGTGCCATTGGAGAGTCCAAAATTCTGCTTCTGGAATAATTGTACAAGACAAATGGGAGAGAATCAAAATTGTGGCCGAGTCTTTGATGCTCCAGGAATGGTACACGGTACTGCACTGATCATGAATCATTATTGGGGGATCTAAAGCATATATCAGGTTCCCAAAGAATTGGGGAGGTATATGCACAATAGTGAATGTACATGTTCCAGCACTGGTGATCCCAGAAAGTTATGTGAATATTGACAGTTTCCCGAAAGCGGATGCTCACCTGAGGAAAAGAAGATCTGTGGAACTGATGAGCTGAATGAAGCGAGAGAATAACTTTTCTGCCAAATCCATAGAAGCATTTGATGCTATCCCATATGAACATAGACTGTTCAGTCAGACTTCTTCCGTGTTCATGACAATTTTCATGCCAAGAATTCAGGTTGGAGCAGATACTAAATGGTTGCAGATAACCAGATGGTAGTTACTGCAGACCATCAACATGACCATAAAAGGATGTAATGCGATCAGAGAAGAATTGAGAGCAATTCGACTAATGACTCTACAGAACAGGTATGTCCTTGACATGATGACAGCTATGGATGGAGGAGTTTGTGCAAAAATTGGAGAATCATGTTGTACATTTATACCATCCTGCAACAAAGAAAATGGAACTTTAACAGAGGCCATAGGTATGCTGACGAAGTTACAGAATCAGATGGTCAATGAAGCTGATGAAGTGGATGACGACAGCTGGTTTGGATCACTATTTTCATGGGTTCCACAATGGATGGCAGATGCATTCAAGTTCCTAGGAGCCCTACTAGTGATTATATTGCTCGAATTCTGTGTTATAAAGATAATAATCTCTCAGTGCCATAAAACTGCGAAAAAGGCCATAGGGATGAAGATCATGATTGATATTGGACCGGGATGGAAGCTCAAAGACCTGACTGATGAAGAAATAAGAAACTTTGTGAAAGCTAGCATTCATGCACCAGAAGGAACCAAGTTTCGGTATCCAAGGAAACACAGAAACTATGTGGGAAGATGGATCTATTGCAGTCCAAATGGACAATGTCAACTTATGACATGGAATAAGGACGAATACGTGAGAACAGCAGGAAGTTTGAAGTGAGTCATAAAAATATGGACCCCAAAGAGACATTTCTTCAGACCTTCATGTGTGGACCCAGAAGATGAAGTAAAAGTGGACCAAGATGATGAAGTGAAAGTGAATACAGCGGATGCAGAAAAGATGGCTACAAAAGAAGAAGTAAGAGTGGTTGATGAATCTCCCAGAGGGGGGAGTGTAGAGGAGGTCCCAAGCATGATTCGCACTCCTACCACTCATTTTGATGGACCAGGAACGTTCACATTGAAATATGTGACGTATGATGAGCAAATAAACCAGCAGAGAGCCGCAGTGGGGCTCTGTCCAGTAGCTATCAGACTGACAGCACCTATTGAAGTACCTGCACATAAGAAACCTTGGGCAGTAAGGTACCCATTGAGAAAACCATATCGACAAGTGGGCCTCATTACACGGTAGGCTGTAACCATGGCCCCATTAGCGCCATTGTTGCCGCCGGTATTTTACCGTGTCCACCTTGGTGGATGGCAGAATTACCGCCCTACTCCAAGGTGAGCGGGGGTGGTAATTCCCCATTCACCAAGGCACTTTCCCATTCCCATTTTTGCCCCCATAGGGCTAAATGGGAATGTGGAAGGCGATAATTACGGTAGCGCAAATTGCGGTACCCTAATTAGCACCAAGGTCCGTTTGCGGGCCCGTGCCTTAACGATTGGACCTCGTAGTAAGGCGGTAAGGGTTTACTGGTACTGGTGCCCTTACCAGTACCGGTAAACCCTTACCGCCTACCGTGTACTGAGGCCCAGAATGACGATTGTCAAAACGCAATGCCTGAAGAAGCCAAGAAAGTCCTAAAAGAAGAAGAATGGTGACGTAACAAGAACCCGGACTGAATCACATACAGAAGATATGACGACCTGTGTATGATGAAAAGAGATGAAACACCATGGATAAGTAACTTCCTGAGTTTAAAGTGAAACAATTGATGTAAATTGATAGAAACCTATGCCGTGAGTGTGATGAAGATATCCAGCCAGCTTACACGTGCACATATGCATGGAACCACGCGAAAACACAGAAAATAACGAGGCTTGCTAAAAGCTTAGTAGTAAACTAGAGTCCGGCAAGCACCACCTATACATATCTGTTAAGAAGTGTACATCATACCAAATATTAATATATGGTATATAGGTTTATTAGGAGGAGCCCCCAGGAGGCCAACCATCTTCAGTTCAACATCTTCGTGTATAGTTCCATCAACATTCTGGAACAATACACAAAGACGTTGTCAGGGTTACAGGGCACATGCATTTCATAGATAGATAACTATGTACACATTCCATGTATGTAACATCACAACATCTTCCCCCCTATAATTATATAAAAGATATGTATATGATTTAAGATTAGTTTTGCTATTCCTACTATAACTGTAACAATTACACATGCGATCACTTAGCTTGCACATCATACAAAAAAGGATACAATAACTTGGTACAGGTTGGACCCATTGTGCACGTTCTTTCATGGGTCCTGGTCTTGATGATTCTTAAGGTTCTCAATAATATACATAGTCTTGTTTACGGTTCCACAATCTTTTCCTTGATGATGATTGATTATCCTCAATACTTTTCTCATGTGGATCTCCTTTTGTTATCTTTTCTTGCATTTTCTCTTTGTTCATCAACTCAGGATCATTGGACTTATCTTTAGATAATTCACCATACATGTTTTGTTCTCTTTCATTTCTCAATACTTCCTCCTCCTTTGCCAGGATTGTATCATTGCAAGACCACTTCTTACCATCCTCTAAGATTACAGATTTTTTGAGCAGTCTATCACTCTTTGAGAAGGACGGAATCTTGACTCTCCTTTCATCACACGTCTGGGTTCTCTCACTCTTACCCAATCACCCTTCACAACTTTACTCTCTTGAACATGTTTCTGCTTGTCATAGTATTTTTTGTATTCTGCTTGCTTCCTTTTAACTTTGTTGACAATCTCCTCCAAATTTATTCCTTTGTTTCTCCTTTTTGTCATCCAAGCTGGCTTAAGTCTGTTTGTAGATATTCTTCCTCTCATCAAAGTGAATGGCACTTCCTCAGTTACTGAATGTGGGGTAACTTTGTATGTGTTGAGTGCTTCCTTGAGCGTCTCTTTCCACGGCAGATTGTTGACAATGGCCAACTGAATAATGCCCTTTCTGAAGCGATTCATTCTTTCCACCAACCCATTTCCCATGGGATGGTATAAGGCCGTGGTATTATGTTTAATGGCTCTATCTTTCAAAAACTTTTGAACCTCCAGTGACATAAATTGAGCTCCATTGTCAGATATTAGTTCTTGTGGTTCACCTTCCCTGTTAAAAATTTCTTCCAAAAACCTCATTACTTTAACAGCTGATATGGATTCCTCAACAATACCAGATTCCACCCATTTGGATGTATAATCAACCAATACAATCAAGTAAACTTTTTGTGGTCCCAATGTTTTGTAAGGTCCAGCTATATCAATTGCCAGCTCTGTCCATACCATACTAGGAATCTCTACTGGCTGTAATGGCGTGATATGTGTAGATTTACCTTTATCACTTACAGCGCATGCAGTACAATCTCTGACAAGAGCCTCCAATTCACCCCACATGTTAGGCCACCAATAAGCTTCTCTTACTCTTCTTTTTGTTAGATTCCTACCCACATGACCTTCATGCGCAATGTCCATAATTCTCTTTCTCATATTCGTTGGAGGTATTATTCGGTCTCCTCGATAAATACATGCAGTGTCGCTTGTCAATTTGTCTTTAATTTTTTCCCAAGATTTGATCTCTTCCTCAGTATCTTTCCATCCACTCTGAATGGCTTTTCTTAACAGTTTTTGTTCAGAGTCTTGTTCTCTGGCTTCCACCCATTCCTCCTTTGAGAAACTTGGATGCACATGTGCTATTATACATTCCATGTTTTGATCTTCCGTTCTTCTTTGTCTTCTTCACCATCAGTTGTGGCACTCTCACATGGTAGATGAGAAAAACAATCTGCGACTACATTGGTTCTTCCAGGAGTATATTTAATATTGACATTAAATTGCATGATAATCAGTGTCCATCTCCTTATGCGTGGAGACGTCATGTGAGGATTTTTTTTATTCAAAACATGTATAAGTGGCTTGTGGTCCGTTTTGATATCAACTGGGATGCCCCAAATAAGTCCTTTGAAATGTTCTAATATTCATTTGACACCTAAGGCTTCCTTCTCTATGGTGGAATAATTTTTTTCAGCCCCTCTTAATGTCCTAGAAGCAAAGGCAATGGGAACAATTTCACCTCCTTGCACTTGTTCTAAAACACCTCCAAGTCCGATGTTACTAGCATCCACTGATATCCTGGTTTTGGCATTCGAGTCAAACATTTTCAATGCTGGTGCCTTGTTGATTAATGATTTAATCATCTCAAATTCTCTTTTGCATTCTTCAGACCAATTAAACTTTATGCCCTTGCACTTTAGATTTCTCATCTTTTCCGTCTTATCAGAATAGTGGTCTATAAATTTAGAATAATATTCTGTTAATCCCATAAAGCTCCGAAGTTGGTCCTTATTTTTGGGATCAGGAATCTTAAGAATGGTGTCAACCAATGATTCTTTAGGCTTTATACCATCTGCATTTATTCGATGACCCAAGTACGTCACTTCACTTCCCTTAATTTTACACTTCTCGATCTTGAGTGTCATCCCTTTCTGCTGTATGACCTGTAGTACACCTAACAATTTTGTATCATGTTCCTCTTCAGACATTGCAGAAATCAAAATGTCATCTTGGAAATGATGTACTCCCTGGAGACCGTCAAACAAGTGATGCATTAACCTTTGGAACACAGCGGCTGCTGAAGCCAATCCAAAAGGCATTCTTTTATATCTGAAAACTCCTAATGGCGTTATAAACAATGTCAAATGTCTAGATTCTTCTTCTAGTACAACCTGGTGATACGCCGACGATAGATCAAGTGTCGTGAAGTACCTCGCCGGTTTCATCGTGGTCAACATTTCCCCAATGTTTGGCAGGGGATGGCGATCTATCCAAATGTTGGCATTCAAGTCTCTTAGGTCAACGCACATTCTAATTGACCCATCAGGTTTCTTAACAATTACAATCGAGGATTGTAATTGTTCAATAATGTCTTGCATGCACAATCTTTCCAATACACCTTTCAATGCTTTCCTGGTGCCAATTGGTATGTTTCTCACCTTATGTACTACAGGATTTGCTCCTCTCCTGAGTATAATACGATGTTTGAATCCTTTGAGTAAGCCAATTCTGTCATTGAAAACTTTTGGAAAACTCTTGGCTAAATTTTCAGAGGTGCTACAACTGTTCTCAGTAATGCATAGAATGGGCACATTTTCACCTGGATGTATTCTGATTTTTAGCGATGCTTGTTCCCACCATCCAACTATTGAGAACCCATTTTCAGCCACATATAGTCTACAGTATGTCTTCCTTCCTTCAAAGTTCAGGTGTACCCAAACATAACCTATAATGTTGATGGGTGTTTTTCCATAACCAGTTGCCTTTATTTTGGTCAACTGCAAATCGTCCATTCTTTTCTTCAGCACATTCACATATGTTTCTATATCAACCATAGTATATGGAGAGCCGGTATCAACCATGACCTGTAAGGTTATGCCATCAATCTCCATTGGTACCCAGGGTCCCAACCCGCCCTCATCGGGCTTGAAAGCGTATCTGTACTTCGTCTTCAAATCGATCTGTGATGGCCAACAAACTGCTTGGACCACCAATTTCCTCCAACGCCATTATGCTTGTCATGGCAGTACCCCTACCTCTACTATATCGACCAGCATTTCTCACGTAACGGCTGTTATATCTGCCTCTTCCTCTGCTGTTGCGACAGACTTTGCCAAAATGACCCATTTGTCCACATTTGTAGCATTCTGCTGAGAGAGCTGGACAATCTCTCTCCGCATTTAAATGTTTGTACCATCCACACTTGAAACATTTGTTGGTTTGTCTGTACATACTTTCTTTCTCTTGTTTAGATCTGCCGCCCTTTTGATCTCTCAAATATTCATCTGCGACTCCTGTGAAAGCGCATGTAGCCAACAACCCTCTTAGCGCAGCTAAGTAGGCGTCCACACTCTCGCCTTTATTTTGCCTCCTTGTGAAAAATCTATATCTCTCCAACACACTGTTGGTCTTATTTCCGAAGTGCTTATTCAGCTAGGCAATAGCTATGTCATACTTCCTGGCTCCACTCGAAGATTCTCCCAAACTTTCATCTGTATGATCTAAATCAGGCAATGTTCTGAAAATTCTGAGTGCCTCTGCTCCTATACAATTGAGAAGCGTGGCTTCCTTTAGGTCATCATTAAACTTAGATCCACCCATTGCCCTCAAGTACACTTGGAAGTTGTCCTCCCAGTGTTCCCAAGAGTAGGCTGGGTTACCTGGTAGTGCCAAAAATTTCATTGGAGCAGCTATATTCTGCGTGTTGCACTATGATTGTATAACAATTTGTTTTTTTTTTTTAATCTGACAATATTTCCTTCGTATTTGTATTTGCACCTTTCCTTTATTTACTTTCAACTATATTAAGCTCGCCCAAGATGATAAATACATCGTGTGATCCTTTAACTAGCACTTCCAGTTATAATGGCAATGTCCGTACTCGGCAGCCTTCGGGACAGTTGTGCGAGCTAGACTTCACTTCACCCACTCGCCACACCGAATTCAATGTTTGTTTCTATTTAGTTGAAAAGAAACGCTTCACGCGCTTCCTCGTAGCAGCTGTGCGTCGGGTATTGCGCTTCGTTGCTTAGGCAACGTTCAATGCTTTTAAAATGGTGGCACGCAAAGCACGTACACAGGTGCTTTTCTCTAATGCTCGCTGCGGTTGGCCCAACGGCTCGCAGAGCATTCTTATAATGCCGAAGCCGTAAGTTCATCAAACAGTGCTTTTTTTTCTTTGCGCCGCTCACCTTACTTGCCGCTAGCGTTGCTCTGCGTTATACTCCGCTCTCCTTTCACTTGCTGCCATCGTTTGGTGATTAAACGGGACAGCCAACAGCATTTCATCAAAGCGGTTTCAGGAACTGCTCCTCATTGCGCCCGGGGGCTCCCTCCTTACTCCTCGTCGCCAATTGTTAAGAAGTGTACATCATACCAAATATTAATATATGGTATTTAGGTTTATTAGGAGGACCCCCAGGAGGCCAACCATCTTTAGTGCAACATCTTCGTGTATAGTTCCATCCACATTCTGGAACGATACACAAAGACGTTGTCAGGGTTACAGGGCGCATGCATTTCATAGATAGATAACTATGTACACATTCCATGTATGCAACATCACAACAATATCTACCTCAAGAAAATAACTTTATGTAAGTATACTTCCACTATGCACAAGAGCAGATCCGACCAAAGGTTACTTAAGGTCTCATGAAGAGAGCTTTTCAGTAGGAAGATCGAGATTTAAGGACAGAGAGAAACTCAGACGAAGGCAAGTTATGCCAAGAAGCCAAGGACGTACCAGCTGAAATAGCCCAACAGTGGATACAATTAATGAAGAGAAGAACAGAGTATACTATTCTGAAAGCTCAAGATAAGCCACAGGAGGCAGATGGCTGGAAAAAATTAAATCAAATACATGAATTACATGGAGAATAAGATGATTTCACGGTGTCGGAATCACGTGACTGAGCAAGCAGAAGGGATGAAACATTCACACCTATGCATGGAGTTGTGCCATGCCCAGACCAAGAAGCAGTCTCGAGGCCAAAATACAAAGAAATAATTGACACATGACCACTGAAGTGATGAGTGATTTTTGCAATAATTGGAGGGAGGCTGGGGGAGCAGATGAGCTCTCTGCACCTGGCTGGCTATTCTGCACACTGCTAGGCTGGTGGAAAAGTATGAGTGGGGATTGATGCCAACCCAATCATAACGGACCAAGTAATCTAGGGTCCTATAGTTAGTAGAACCTATGAGAAGTCGTACTTTTAGTGATGTCTACAGTAGCCATTTTGAAGGAAGGGCTTAGATGCCCCACCTCTCACTGTTTATCCAATCCCCTCACTTTGTTACAATATTATTAAAGTTACCTTCCTAAAAACCAATCATTTGCATGCTATGTTTTGAGATATTACATGTCAGCGATGACACATTTTTAGTATAAATTATGTGTTTTTTATCAAATTAATTGGAGTTGAAGCGAGAAGGAAGATCGAGCGATTGCTGATGTCCATTAAATCCCTGTTTTTTGTACTTGTCATTAAACAGACTCCCTTTGCCAAACTAGTTGTCATTATTGATTTGATGCAAGAGTATTTAATTTGCATCCCCATCCATCTCACGGGTGCTGCTATTCATCTTAAAGTGCTATTGGGTAACCCCCAGCTATATGGGCTGGTTGTGGTCCTAGAGCACAATGTTGTTATAGTATTTTCTCTCTGAGAACGGGAGGCTGCAAGGTGTTCCGTTCACAGAGAGAAAACACTTTTTTTTGTTTTTTTCAACAACCTCCATACCTATCTTAGCTTATTACAGAACTTCTTTCAGTGTGTCTGAAAGTGGTGAAAGTATAGTGGTGTTAAAAGGAATTTTTTCAGGCTTGTATTATTTTGCATTCTGGGATTATATATGAACCTACAAATTGAAAACGTAAAATATTTGTACCAAATGCATCTTTGTAGGCGTGTGGCCAAGTGCTTAAAAAGCATAGTGGGTTAAAATCACTGCCTCACTGTTTACCCAAAGTATGCGATCCTGGACAACTAATTTAATCTCCCTCTGACATAACTGTGAAGATGTGTCTAGTATGTACTACCAAAATCCTTTTCCTACTGCCTGTATTGCCTATATATAATTTACAGAAAGGATTAGATCCACATGCTCAGCATTACATTTGTTGTTGCTATAGTATCATTGCCTTGTTTAATAAACCTGTATTCATGAAACACACAGGCTTTAATTTGACCTCTGAAACCTAACACTCTGAGTAGATGTGAGGGTAAGGAAAGTGCAATGGTATCCATCCACAGGAGAAGACATAAGCAATGTGTTAGGGCGAGGTAATGGGTTTGTGGAAATCAGTAACAAAATGAGGTTGGTTGGTTGCGAACGGTTAGGATCTGGGGTGGGGTTGGGGGCTGGGGTGCGCCAATCTGACAGTTTGCCTAGGGTGGTAAAATTCCTTGAACCAGCTCTAAGTGGGGAGGTATGGAGCAAATGCTGGATTAATCTGCGAGTCAGGCAGGATGAGAAGTAAAGGAGATAGTGGAAATTGACCAATGAAGGATCAGTAGGGAATGAGGAAGGGGAGCAGTGGATGCAGTAGTGGGCAGTGAACCGTACAAACTCAATTGTAAATGAAGAGCGGGAGCAGTAAATAAGGTAGTGGTCAGTGAAACATATAGACTCAGTAGTGAAAGAGGAGGAAGGTAGACCAGTGGATGATGTAGTGGGAATTGAACCATGCAGGCTTACTAATGAATTAGGAAGGGAGACCAGTTGATGAGGTATTGGTCAGTGAACGACGGGGGTGAGTGGTGAATGGGGAAGGGAGAGCAGTGGAATAGTTAGTTGGCAGTGAACCATGCAGGCTCAGTCTTAAATGAGGAATGGACAATAGTCGATGAGATAGTGGGCAGTGAACCAGGCTAGCTCAGTAGTGAATTAAGAAGGCATATGAGTGAATGAGGTAGTAGACAGAGATCAATATAGGCATTAGTGTTGAATAAGGAAGGGGGAGTGAATGAGGCTGTGAGCAGTTAACCAGCCCGGCTTCAGTAGTGAATGAGGAAAGCAGATGAGTGACTGAGGTAATGGGCAGTCATCAATGCAGCCATCTGTAGTGAATAAGGAAGGGGGAGTGGATGAGGTAGGGAGTAGTGAACCAGGCAGGCTTCCATAGTGAATGTTGTAGGCAGATGAGGGAATATGGCAGTGGGTAGTGAACCACGCAGACTTCAATAGTGAATAAGGAAGGGGACAGTGCCAGAGGTTTTGGGCAGTGAACTTTGCAGGTGTTGGTAGTCAATGATGATGGGAGATTAGTGAATAAGGTAGTGGGCAGTAAACCATGCAGACATCAGTAATGAATGAGGAAGGCACATGAGTGAATGTGGTAGTGGGTAGGGAACCATGCAGTCTCAGTAGTGAATGAGGAAGGAAGATGAGTGAATGGGGTAGTTAGAAGTGAACCATGCAGGCTTTAGAAGTGAATGAGAAAGGCAGATGAGTGAATGTAGCCGTGGGTAGTGAACCATGCAGGCTTCAGTAGTGAACGAGGAACGAAAATGAATGAATGAGGTAGTTGGAAGTGAACCATGCAGGCATCAGTAGTGAATGTGGAAGGGAGAGTGAAAGAGGTATTGGACAGTGAACTGTGCACTTGCAGTAGTGATTGATGAAGGCAGAGCAGTGAATGAGGTACAGTTTAATTGGGACAAGGCGTGGCGAGTTGTGTGCAATGAATGGATATTGTAAGTATATACACATATACATCTATTCATTGCACATTGGGTAGACACAATTTACATTCATTTCCTTGTCCGGTCTGAAGAGCCAATGCAGCATACATGAGTGTAATTTCTGCCGTCTCCCCGGTCTTCTAGTATACACATGATTTCTCTTTTAGTTTGGGCTATTAGGTGTCGCTTGCGTCACCTATAAGCCAAAGCTATTGCATTGGTGTACAGATAGGTACGAATGGCATATGATGAGGGACACAGAGTTTGTAGGTGCTGTTTGGTTATGTACCCAACCATTGCCTTCCCATGGCCACGCTAATCCCTATGGTCATTCCTTGCCTGTCGAGTGGCTAAAAGAGGGGTGTGAATGAGCGTGCAACAGCAGTAGAGAGCAGCAAATTCAGTGTTTATAGGTGTTTATAATTGGGATGTGTGATTTGCATTTTGGTATTTGTCTATCAAATCTCGAATTTGGGGTAAGAGCTGTCCAAAATAAATTAACAATTTCCTAACACCAAGTGGCAACATTTTAAAATATCTTTATTGTGTTTTATCATAGACCAATACCCACATAACAGTTAATTAAATACACAATGCTGTGGAACTTCACCTGGCAGCAGAGCTGCTGCACAAGGACATCTAGCAAATGGCATACAATGACGCTAGTAAACATCTCTCATGGCTGAGGTCTAGTTTGTTAGCTGCCTCGTTCTTATGCTGGAAATCATTAAAGGACCCAACTAAAGTCTGTGCTCTTGGGATGTCAAGCACTGATCTCCATAAAGGGTACCCAAAGTATACAGATGGTGTCACGTTTCAGGAGGCCATTTGCAAATCCTGTAGTCCAGTAAAATCAGGCAGTCCATCCCTTCGACCTGAACTTCCTGATTCGGACGCAGCTTCTCTCTCCATTTGCAATCCATGCCTCTTTTTGCTGCAACATGAGCTATTGAGATGAAAGTCCTGGTGGCTGTGTCTTTCCAACCCCATAAGTATTGTTTCTGATGTACCCAAAGGAGAGGTATTATGCGCCCTTTCTTTTTTTTAACTTTCTTTTTTTTCTTTAAATCATCAAATAATCACCAGTGGCACCTTGGAGACGACCAATGTCTTGATCTGTAGGGAGCCAGGTTAGGATGAATCATTCACTCTGCAGCAAATGTTACACAGAAATAAGAATACAATGATCACTGGGTGCCTGGCATTGCTCTACCCTTCCCTCCAGTGAAGGAGGTCCCCTCTGTAGCACTGCAACTCTCTCCATTTCCAACCAATGCCCGTTGTTGCTGCATCATGAACTATATGGATGTCCTGGTGTGTCTTAGTTCCACCAAAAGGTATCAACGTTTCTGTGTTTAAAGGAGTGGTGTCAAGCATCCTTTCTCGTAACGAAAAGAAATTACGTAATCATCAGTGGCACCGTGGAGCATAGCAGTAGCAATACAGTGCATGTAACTATGCCATTCAGACGCTAAGATTAGTCGTCAAATTGGCTTTTTTATGTAGCTGTGTGTGTGGGGATATGGGGGGGTTTGGAGGGGGTTACCATGCAGCACATATAGCAAATGCTTCTAAGTAACAAGAGAGATTGATGACTGGAAAGGTATCATTGTTGAGCTGAGACTACATCACGTCTGAAACTAAACACAAGGCCACGTTATGTAAATGCACTGGACAGAAGACAATATAGCTCAAAATGTACTTCCCACTTAGGCCAATTTGACGGAAAATATTTCACCGTATGGCCTAGTTGACCGAATTTAGGCTGTACGAAATGATCCTACAGCCAAAAATTCGGTCACTAAGGCCATACGGTTCCATTATTGCGAACAAGGGAAAAAGGGTTTCTGGGGTATCCCCTGCTCCCCTTGCTCGCTATAATGGGAACGGCAGATGCGGGGGTGTCCACTGCTTCCGGGACACTGGAAGCGGGGTACTTTAAAAAAAAAAAAAAAAGAGAAAGGGAGAAGCTGTGTCAGTTCTGACCCGCATTGCAGGCACGCAACTGACGCCGAAGGGTCAGAATGAAGGCAGACGCTGAAGGGTAAGTGGGGGAGGGTGGGAATGTATTGAGGGTTGGAGGGGGGCATGGATTAGTTGATTTTGGCCGTGGCAAAATTGGGTTTGCACCGAGATTTACTACGGTCAATTCCGCTGCGAACTATTATGCCACAGTCAAATCATACCAATCCGAGGAGATAGGCTTACAGGCATGGGGTAGACGCTTCTTTTACTTCCCTCTGCATAGTACCATGGTGCTGACCAGCAAACACTACTTGTTCTTGTGATGGCACTGCTGCTGTTGGAGGCTCATATTGGAAGCAGCTGGGGCACAGGGTGACAGAGAGATGGGTCTTCGACTTGAGTGATTTGCGTTTGGAGGATGATGTCTAACTATATTGGGAACATGGGAGACACCAGGTGGAGGATGTTCTACCTAGAATCTGGTGGCCTATAGGCAGTCGAGGATAAAAGTAGCCTAGGACCAGAAGAACTGTCAGCTTGGGAAGGAGCATGGTGTTGGGTTAGCACTGGCTGAGGACAAGCATCACCGTACAAGAAGAGGTCTTTCTATGAACCTCTTTGGCCAAAAGAAGGAAAGATGTGCTTCGGTCTCCTCCAGCGAGGACATGTAATGTGGCTTCGGTAGTGAGTTGCATGCAGCACGTCAGGGGAGTTGCTAGGTCTGGAAAAGACCCAGGCTAAGCTGATGTCGGAATTGTTGGGACTGGGGGCTAGCTAGTATTTTGGCTGTAGCTCCTGTGATTCTATCCGGGGCTACAACCGAAAGATCAGGGGCTATAGCCCCCTTAGACCTCCCCTAGCAACGCCCCTGCAGCATGTAACTCTACCAAAGGCCCTTAATCAATCAACTCCTGGCTGTGTTCCAGAGGCAGTCCACCTTGCATGGCTGCTTGTGATGTGGTTTGATGCGGTCATTCTGTTCTACCAATTCTGGGGTGGTGAGTAGTGGGAGGGGCTGGGATAGTACTGACAGCTCTGTGAACTGAGCTATTCTTCTTAGTCATTCACTGCCATAGGTCCATTGCAGACACAACAATTGAACTGTCCATGGTCTAAGCCATCATGGAGATAGAAGGAAGCAGATCTCAAATCCGGGCTGCATGCCCCACCTGTTTCTTTAGTCGTTGACTTGTTGGTTGGGCTGTGGCATTGGTACTGCGTGACTGGCTATATGAAGCATACGTGCCTTTTGGGCACTCAAGTGAGTCACTCTAATTCCCTCCTATTTGGTCTGAGAATCTATCATAGGTTCTTCATAAAATGAGGACATGTATTACAGAAGGAAGTGGCACACAGATAGTATCTTACCAGACTTTGGACGTGGAATATGCTTGACTTGGCTGAGGTACCATCCTTTGGAGACATGTTAGACACAATGTGTGAGATGCCTGGGGTATTCAAGTGGATGGCACTACAGGGTTGAAGGGGCAGTCACTAGGCCCCAGCGGTCATTTTAATGATCTGTGCACAACTCATCAATACAATTACGCAGCAGAATTTGTCAGGGAATGAATGTCAATTTCGACTTCCTGATCCTTCTTCAAAGGAAATGTTGCTGTGTATTCTGCATTAGAAGATGTCTTGCGCTGTGCTTTCAGCAGGTGCTAGTAATCAGCGAAAAGAAGCCGCAACGTGCAAGAAACTTTGAGAAGAAAGAGAGGCCCATATGCCCTGTCCTTTGACAGACTACGTAGTGCACAGGAAGGTTTTAACGTAGTTGCAAAGCAGATTTCCACAAACAAGCGAGTTAAATGTCAGATACCTGTAACATTAACATTGTTAACATTTTTCAAAGTAGCCACAAAGATCTTCACCTGGCAAGTGGCTACTTAGCATGGTTACATTTGAGGTTTGGTCTCTTTGGAATCTCCAGTTGTGTCTTTGGCATATAGCCATCACAATGGAACATCAGAGTTCCAGTCTGTCCATCTTCTAAATGCATTGAACGCTGAGAGGTTGCACTTTAGCATAGCCAATGAAGCCCACCTTAACCAGCCACCTGATCACCCTACCCTATAAATTCCCTGAAAAAAAAACAGACTTGGCACAAGCAAAGTGTTGGCCCGTGACCCATGAACCCGGATTTTCTAGCAATACTCTCACTGTCATTGCTTACTGGAGCTTCACGTGGCTCCAGTCTCATATCACTACTTTTGGCGTTGCGTTATACTCGCTCTGCAAAGTTTGATGCAGAGCCCGCACCTCCTTAGGCAAATATAGAGGGGGAGGAGCTGAATAGTTGGGTTCCCCTGTGGCACTGGGGCAGGAGGAGTGTCCATTTTGCCCCTGCATCACTCAGTTTCTGCTACGATCATCCCCTGGCTCATGTACGTTCTGAGAAAGAAATCTTTCAGGTGTCTGCCCTATCACGATATTGCTCGGCACGTGATCCTGCTCCCTGATGTGGTTTACATCACTCGTGTGCCTGCCACTAAAAAACATGAAAACAGACCTCATGCTGCCCAAATACTTCAAGAGATGGAGCAAATCAAAGAGTTGTTGTGTTGGCAAAATTGTGGATGAATGGATGAGGCAGTTAATTCCTAAATGGCTGTTCACAAAGCATATATAATAAGGGCATTGAATCTGTTGTTGCAGGTTCCATTAGTGGCGATTGAAGATCCTTACCCATGAGGGTGTATTCATGAGTGATGCTGGGGAGGTACCACATTCCTTTGTACTCAGATTGGTCGCTTTTCTATCCATACATTAAGATGGATGGGGGTTGTTTTTTAAACGATTGGGTAAAACTTATGCAAAATATGATTCTTTCCACATTGAAGGTTCGGTTTCTGAATGGCATTCCACATCATCTTCATCTCATAGGGCTCAAAGCGGTGGACAACCAGCTGGTCCTTATAGAAGCATGGATGAAACGTGTCCGTGTTGGGCAGTGTGATACCATAGGTCCTGACACCCTCATGGGAGTTTGGCTGGAGCCCGGCTTTCTGCAGGCAATATCCCAGATAGGCGTCGTCGATCGGAATAAGCTCGATGTCCTGGGAGGCCTGGAAGATGGCCCGAGATGTGAAGCCTGACATAAGGATGCCCCCGCCCCCACAATACGCTGGAAATGAATCGTTGGCAATGATCTCCTCGGGTACATAATACTTGCTCCATGATTCCCGGATGAGGGGCATACCGATATTCAACATCCCGACAAACAGATGGGTCTCTAGGCCTTTCGACTCTTTTATTCCCAATAAATACTGGACTACGTTGAAGGTATGAACAAATACATCATCATCACCATTGAAGAGAAACTGGGCACTAGGGCAGTTCCCTTCTAACCACTCATAGAACAGGACCTGCTTGAGGGTCAGGTTGTAGAATGTGTCGTAGAAGTTCCATTGGATGATATCCTTGTAGTCATTGCTCTCCACGGCTACGAGTTTGTTCATCTTACTCCTGTCCTTCAGATTGGAGGTGACTCCAATGATGAAGAGTCTCCTCACTTGAAGCCCCTGATACTCTGTCTCCGCCCCCCATGTTGTGCGAATGATCTCACGCCGATCAAAGTTCTGAGGGGCTGACTTGATTACCAGCAACAGGAAGACATTTGCAGAAGCCTTGGCCCCCCCGCACTTGTAGGGGGCATCCAGAATCCTAGGGAAGTTTTTACAATGTCTGTAGCGAAAGTAGTCCCGCACTCTCTCAGGAAATTGTGCAAAGCGAGTGGCATTTACTCCTCGAACTTTCGCCTTGCATTTTAGGACGGGAATGGGGGACGGCAGGTCAATAGGTTCTGGCGTTTTGGTGGGTATCGTGGGTTTCACAACAGGGTCTTGGTACAAGACATAGAACAGGATGACTGTGCTAACAGCTGTCAGAGCAACAGTTACACCATGCGGGCAGCTTCTCCTCATAGTCACCCTTCCAAGAAGAACCTGGAAAAGAGAAAGGAAGACATTAGATATGTATCTTAAGAACCACTTTCACTCAAGCAAAGCCCCAATTGGCCAACGTGCTGGGCCATTCGATAACCCGTCTATGTAGAGTAAACAACATAGAAAGATACCTACATACTAACCTACACTCACCCTTTAGTGTTAGGGGACCATCATTATGCAATTATTGTATAAAATAAATAAGCGGGCAGGTGGCAAATTAAATTCAGTGCCCATGGTTTAAAAGCAGTGAATTTATGTAGAGGAGACAGGGGTAACACAACATGGGATAGAGGGTGTTGGAGGCAATCACTGATCAGGGGCCTCATTACGACCCTGGCGGTATGGAGTGAACGGCGCCGTGAAAGGTGCTGCACCGTTCACTCCGTATTGCGCATTACGAGTTCCCCTCGCGGGACACGGTAAGCACGCCTGGGAAAACCAGGCGTGCTTATCGGGTCCCGCGAGGGGAAGAGGGAGCAAACAACGGGCCAACCTCGTAATGGCCCGTTGTTTGCTCCCTCTCCCATTCCCATTCAGCCCTAAAGGGGCTGAATGGGAATGGGGAAGGACCGTGTCCGGGTCCTTGGAGGGAGGAATTACCGGGCCTTCTGAACTCGGAATGGCACGGTAAGTTCTCATTCTGAGGAACCGGACCCGGACACGATTTCGGCGGCAGCCATGCCATTACCACCGAACGTGTAATGAGGGCCCAGGGGTGTAACGTGGTCAACATCTTCGTGAAAGTCAGCAATTCCAAAGAGTGGGCCCACTGTTGTGCGGAGCCAGGGGGAGAGCAGAGTGCACAAGGCAATAAGTGAGGCGGCTCCTCAGAGTGTTGACATGCACCAAGCCAGAAATACTGTGACTTTGGGAATCACCACACCGGCCTAAACTGGAGTCAATACTGGCGGACTTACTGAAGCTATCTACTTGTGAGGTAAAGGTCACCACCAGATGGACAAGTGGAGAATAATGTGGAATGACTACCTAGCAGAGTATGGTGACTAAAAGAAGTAACACATGCTTAGCAGTCTGGAAATTAATATACGTGGTCCTTGCCCTCTCTTTAGTTCCTTTGTGTGTTTGCCGGTCTTTCGTTTTCTTTCTCTCCTCTTCCCATTGGTTGGGGGCTCTTCGTCTGTCTTGCTTTTTTCCCTGTAACAACGGTGCTTGTCTTTGGCTAGAGTTTTGGCCAGAGGTGACTATGGTGGCTGGTGCCCACCACCCCCTCTTTGATGCAGTCCCTGAATGAGGCTTAGGCTGGATCCTCTAGGCCCCTCAGCCAATCCCTACTCTTGTCTGCATACCACAACATGTCAGCCTACAGGATAAGAATAAGCTGGAAGGTACACATATGTGTGAAATATGACATCAAACTCAGCTGATCCATGGACTTGCTATCTTTGGTGTCCACCAAGAAAGTTATGTAGGTAAGAACATCGGATTTGTTAAAAGAAAAGTGTTTGATGTATGGGGAAACACGATAAGCCAAAACCCAAAAACATACAAAGCCCTGGGGTGAGAAAGATACCTATTCTGTCTGCCAGCATCAATGAACATAGAAAACCGGCTGAATACAAATGGCAGGTTAGTCTGAAATAGCCGCAGGTCTTGGAACTGCTAGTTGGTCCACCGTTTCATTACTCCCAGCTGACAAAGTTGTAGTTCAAGGATATATTGGTCAATTCCCTTGCACGTTTTCACGTGTCCCACACGGCTGAAGACCCTGACCCAGCTCAGCATTCAGCCCCAAAGGGAATTAAAACGGGACGGGAGGATATCTCTGTGGCAACGCGCGAGTCTTGGAAGCAGGATGACCCCGCTGAGGAAACACAGGTTCGAATCCCGGACCCGCGCTTGGGGAAAGAAAAAGTGCTATAAATAACCTAGCCTTTCACAATGAAACAGTGCCTAGATGCCTACAGGTTATGTAAGCAGTAAATAAATGCATGAATAAAATAAATAAAACCAGCTTGCAGGTCAGTGTGGGCGTTAAGTCAGTGTGGGTGTTAAGAATGCGGAGACAGTGTTAGGCACATGACTGTGAGGCAGAGAGGCTGAGTTGATAAGAGAGAGGACCAAGAGAGGAGGTGAGAAGGAAGGAAGTAATAGTGACAAGTGAAAGAGACATAAACTGGATATGGGGAGAAGAGGAGAAATTAAAGCTACCAAGTGGAGGTGAAATTAAGCTTCAGAGAATGAAGGAGAAAAATAACCGGGAACCAAAAGTAGAGGGGAGGAGAAGAGGAGTAGAAGTTTAGAAAAATGAGGAGAGGTGCAGTAGTGACTCACATGGTGAGTGGCAAACAGGCATAGGGGAGGAGTACAGTAGAGAGGGGACAGAGGGAGAAGAAGACGGACAGGAGTAAGAGAGGGAAGTAATGAGAAGGAGGGAAGAGGTGGAGCGTGGAGGCGGAAGGTTCCAGAAGCTGAAGCTTGATTCCTGTTACCATCAGCTATAAGCCCGGAGAAAGCAGCCAAGCCAGTCCTGACCCCAACACAGAGTGAAGAAGACAATTTCGGAATTCAACATTTTCTCAAGAGGCGGTCACCCACCCTCCGCCAGGACCGTCAAGGGCACCAGGTGTGTTGGCACCAGATAGACAAGACACCATCCTGACAACAACCAGCCAAGTCAAGAAAGACCCAGTGATCGAAGAAAGAAGTGCGCGGACCATGAAATCCCATAAACCTTGAGTGACTGCGGCCAAGATGGCGTCTGTAATAAGAGAGGGGAAGCAATGGGGACACCAATCCTAGATATTACATTTTCTTTTCACCCATTTTCTGAATCCACTCCCTGACCTCAGCTGAACCTCACCACTTGGTATTTTGAGTAATCCTTAATAAACCCACCCAGACCCTACTTCTTGACTCTGCGGTGTCTGTTATCCCAGAGCCAACACCCTCCCATCTTCCACTACTGAGTACAGGGTGAGATCATTGGATTTCAGCAGCCATCCCCTTGCTAGACATACATATGGACTGTTGTCATGGTTTCATGTATGAAATCCTTGTTTAATTAAATAGCAATCAGAGCTTCACGTATGCAGTGATTTCTTTTTTTAAAATACATTTTTTAATTGAAAAATAATAAAAATAATGGCTGAATCCCCGCATAGGGCACTGGGACAGGGTTTGCGCGCAGGGGCACATCTCCTGCGTTATAAAGTACAGATCAGGTGCCACGAGGAAGTGTGTGAGTCTCCAGCAGACTGGGTGGGGGAGGGGGCGTGTGGGGTGTCTGTCTGTGCGCCTCTTTTGGGAAAATTGTTGGGGGCACAAATAAATGAAGTGATACACAAAAGAGCAGTGACAACACTAGAATCAGAATGTATAATTCAAAAAGAAATTCCAAGTTCTTTTGGACCCGAACACGCAGAACGCTAACAACCTTAACTGAAATGTCCAGACCGACTACAGCCTTTAAATAATAATATATACGTTTCTTAAGCATTCTAGCAATATAGTTAAAAGTCACTAATACCTTAAAAACAATCTTTTAAAACACCCGCTGTTTCCCACCCAAATACAGTGCTTTTTAAATTCATGTATAATTAATTCTTGCAAATGTTACATAAGTCAACAGCCACATATACAATTCAAGCTTTACATAAACACACGTTATTCTTCCTTAACATGGATAAAACACAATGCTTTGTTTTTCCCACAAACATATGGAGGCCAGAGAGTAGAAGAGGACATTATAAAGGCAAAAACACTGGGGAAAAACCATCCTGACACAAGGGGAAAACGAACACCTGCGTAATGAAAAGGGGGACAGGACACATTAACTGGGACCTTCAAATGTATAAGGCCATTACCTCTTTGTGTGTGGCTGTGTTCGTGTTATGGCTAGGGGAAGTAGCAAGTCCAAGACTTTCAGAAACTGCTTGTGCAGTCTAGGGGGCCTCTTCATTTTGAACCCGTATTGGGGAGGGGGGAGGAGGGAGCCGAGCGAAGCCTATTTCTGCACAGGAGGATTCTGTCTGGATCCACCCATCCTGTTCTGATGCATCAAGTGATGCCAGTGTCACCAGTTTCTTGCGGTAAATTCTCTATAGCATGGGGGTCATTACAGCTTTGGTAGTGTGTAAACAAATCCCAGCAATTCCATTGCCACCATTGTTTTGTCAGCGATTTTTACCGCCAAAGAGGGAGAAGTAGGTGCTGGAGGTAAAAGTCTCACCTTCAATTCTAAAAATGGGAGGACTCGGCACGGGCGGAATTAGCACTCGTGGTAAAGCCGTCGAATTCCCTCTGGTGCCCTACGGAATTCGCAAATGGGTATTTACACCTCCATGTCGCCATTCGTAAATGTCTTCAAAGCTGCCGGGCGGACTGAGTCTGACTGTATTTTGTGAGAATACCGCGAGAATAACGCCAATACCGCGGGAATAACGGCAGGCACTCAACGCGGACCATTAGCTTTGTGCAAGAAAACTCACCGCTGGAAGAAAAAGTTTGTGGTTCGTTTTTTTGCTAATTGTGCATCATACTTAGTCTGGTTTGGGCCATGGACGTTCTCTAGATCATTTTAGTGTTTGAGCATAACAGCCATTCTAAGCACATGTACCACAAGGGGCTTGTTCTGATCCTCCTAATTTAGTATGTCGGATGTTCACAAAAGAGAGCATCCCACAGGACAGGGCATCAGCGTTCCAAGTTAAGGAATGGCATCTAGCACACATGCACACAGTGCTGGAAATGGAGAAAATGTATTCGGGGAACCCTCTCAACCTGGGAGGGGTGGGGTCGTGGCCCCAGGCTGGGTCACACAATACAGTATCTCTTCATAGAACCCAATCCTGACGATTTGCATAAAAGCAAAGAGCATTATGGGAACATAAGAATGTCCACAATTTTAAATGTGAACCATGTCTTATAGTGATTCAGCTCAATGGGGAGAAATCCGAGGTAATGATTATCGGCCCTCTGGCTCAGAGTCAGGCGTGGAGCTCGGATTTCTGGCCCCCAAGCTTGGGGAACATGCCAGCGTCTGTAGATTCTTTGAAATGTCTTCGTGTGATAATTTCCTCCACTTTGTCGCATGAGTTACAGATTAGCATGATCTATAAATCCATTTTTTTCAAGCTTCAAATGCTCATAAAGTTGGCTCCTTTCTTACCAGTGCCCTATAGGGTCTCGTGACTACTACAGCATTCTCAGGTGGCCTCCATTACTGCAATGCCGTTTTCTTCGGCCAGCCTAATGAGCTCCAGATCTTGCAGAATTCAGCTGCTGGTCTGGTTGTGGGTCTATGGAAATTTTCTCCTGCTTTGCCTATCTTGGCATGGCTCCACTGGTTGCCTGTCGAGTTCAGAATTAAGTTTACGTTTCTTTGCCTGACTCATCCTGCGCGCCACAGACAAGGTGCGGGTTTTCGTCAGGAGAAGATCTCCGCCTACACTTCAGGTAGGGCTCTTGGCTTTGCGAAACGTGGTCTTCTGGTGGATCCCAGATTTAGGAAGGACACTGTTGGTGGCCGACCTTTTCCGTTGCTGCCCCCCGATTGTGGAACTCTTTCCCTCTCTCTCTCAGGTTAAAATGATTTTTCTTCTTGTTTAAAACCTTTCTATTCCCGAAAGAACTTGTGTCAGGCTCTTGGTCCCTGAGTTGAAGGTCTTCTTTGTCAAGAACCAGGATACCTACAGGCGATAGCGTGTTTCAGAAATTCCCTTAACATAGCATTCACTAAGAAACCCTGAGCGAATAATGGACGTTGGGCTCTGTAGTTTTGATTGGTTACACTATTCAGCCTAAGAAAACAATGGGCCTCATTACAAGTTAGCCGGTCCGGATTTAACGGTGCCGGTAAAACCGTACCGGCACCGTTTCCTGACTGGCTAACTACGAGTTCTGCAGCCGGTGGTGTTACGCCCCCAAAGTCTGACATGGCGGGCGTAACGCCACCGGTCGCAAAAGGACATGGAAACACAGGCACCATTACCGCATGGTGCCGGTGTTTCCACGGCCCCCATTGCCATGGGACTCCATGGGAATGGGTAGTAACGGAATGCTGGCTCTGGAATTACTCGACCACTGGGGGTGTAATGCCCCGGTAATACCAGCAATTCTGGAGCCGGTAATTCATTCCAAGTTTGGCAGCAACCTGCCGGTTTTTCTGGCTCGGTTACCCCCAGACTTGGAAAGAGGCCCAATGTCTGTACATTGCAGGGCAAATATACCAGTTTGGACAACTACTACAACTATGTGAGGCTTTGGCTGTTTCTGTATTCAGTTTCCCATGCTGCGTCTACTGAAAGTGTCTGCTCGTTGCTTGTGCATGGTGATAACTCAGCTTCAGGACAGGTCTTGCAGGGAGGATCCTATTCTGAAGCCGAGGTATCACACGCACAAGCAACCCATTGAAGGGTGGGTTGCACGATCGTGCAATAACGCGGCCGGCAAGACTTTGTGTGCTGCAGGCACCCAAAGCCTGCATCCCTCCAAATGACTGCCAGCACTCCTTAGCCTCGCGAAAGCCGTTCTTTTCGGTACTGATACAAACAAATCAGGAAAACTTAAACAGGCAAGGTAGCTTTGTTTTTATAACTAAGTTAGTTTGGGCTTTCACAGCAAAAGGAGGCCATGGTTTGGAAAAGAATGATCTTTTCAGGATTAAACAAAGCATAAAGAAACTAAAACCCCTGCTTGGCTATTAGCCACACATGTCTTCCACTCAGGACCCCTCTTCCGGGGAAATGCACAGTAAAAAGTTTTACTCTTCCTTAAGCCATCCAACTGCCAGGGTGACCTCTGCCCAGCCCTGTTGATAGAGGATGCAGCAAGAGACCTTGACCCATCATCAATGCCTCCTTTGCATCTGATACCATCCCCACGAATCTCAAACAATCATGGGTGCTCCCGCTGCTAAAAAAGCAAACCCTCGACCCAATTATACCTACTAATTACCGTCCCATTACGACAGTGCCCTTTCTCTTAAAAATCCTCGACAAGATTGCCTACCTCCAAATTCAAAAATATTTGGAAAACCACAAACCGTTAGGAGCACAACAATCTGGATTCCGTCCATTACATGGAACCGAGACTGCCCTTATCGACCGTAAATCCCAAGTTGATGAACTAAGAGATAAAGGGAAAACTGCCCTCCTTCTGTTGCTTGACTTATCGGCGGCATTTGGCCTTGTTGACCACAAGGTCTTATGCAGCCACCTGGATTCAGCTGCCCACTTTTCCAAAGATGCTATAACTTGGATTGCGTTATTTCTAAATAATAGAACCATGAGGGTCTTCTCCCCTGCAACAGCCTCAGACCCCATTGCTATCACGTGTGGTGTGGCCCAGGGATCTCGTGTCTCCCCCACTTTGTACAATATATTCACTAAGCCCTTTTTCGATCATCTGGACCATCTTGGTATCACCTACATCAACTACGCAGATGATACTCAGATTCTCCTCCCACTTTCCAGGGATTACGTTAAGGATTTGGCCTTGGTGAATAGAGTGTACCTCATCATCCAGACATGGATGGCCATCCAGGCATGGATGGCTACCCATGGTTTATGCCTGAATGATGACAAAACAGGGCTTATCATCCTGGGCACCCACGCTAATATCAAAAAATTAGACCAGGTCTACTCCTCTTTCTTAATTGATGGCAACCTCATCAAGGTTGCAAAGGCGGTTAAGACCGTAGGCTTCTACATCGATTCTACCCTCTCTTTTACCAAACAAGTGAAAGCTATTGCATCTGCCACAGCTTACACTTGCAAGCTCATTAGAACTGGCAAACCCTTTCTCTCTAACAAAAACTGCATTATCCTGGCCAGAGCCCTTATACTCTCGAGGCTTGATTATTGCAATGCCCTCTAAATCGGGGTGAAAAATCGATCATCCAGAAGATGCAAATCCTCCAAAACAACGCCTTAAGAGCGGCTCTCGGAGTGACTAGAAAATCACACATAACTATAATTAGGCGCCAAAATAACTGGCTCTTGACCAACAAAATTTAGCTTAAAACCACATTGCTCACCCACAAAGCACTGAATGACGCAGCCCCCACCTATCCCATGGACAGATTCCATAGGAGAACCTCTATTAGACCCACGAGACTTGCTAATTCCAACTGTCTCACTATCCCTATATTTAAGCTTTCTAAGGTTGGCGGTTGTAGCTTCCCCCTCAAAGCTGCCCAACTATGGAACTCCCTGCCACATACCATCAGAGAAGATCAACCTTGCCTGAAATTTTGACTCAACTACATAAACTGGCTCAAGTCCTCTGATCTTTAGCCCCTTCCATGCGTGCAGTGTAACAATGTTTTCACCTATTCTATATATTTGATTTTCTGCCCTGTAATATTCCCACTGTGTAACAATTTATATATTTGATTTGTCTATGTCCTGTAAATTACTTTATTGTGTAACCGGTGTACCTAAACTTTGCATATCCTGTAACTGATGCATGCACCCTGATACCCTTTGGTCTGGTGCGCATTAGAAATGAATAAACAACCAAACAAACAAACAGTGTGGGCGGTAAAGGAATTTGGCTTTGGGTCACCTGACTGACTCCCAACTGAAAGTCATCATTAACTGGTCAGCAGGTGAGAGTGGTCGACTTTTAAAGGTGACCGCGTTGTCACCCTGATCAACCAGTTTATGATGGAGGAAATGGCTGAGGGTTAATTAGGATATGATATGATGTGGCATTTATAAAATACCTATACACAAGTTTTTCAAGGCGCGACCCCTCATTCTGGGATGAGGCGGAGGAAGAGAGAGTGGGAGCATGGGAAGTGGAATAATGCCACTGGGTTAGTTCTGGGTGAGGGGATAGGCATGGGTGTAGCAGGAGAGGTAGGCTCAAGGGCGATAAGCACCTCTGATATGCATGAACAGGGAGAGGTGCTTTGTTATACTCATTATCTAAAAAAGATAACTAATATTAAAATACATTTCAAATTGGTCAACTACCAGGTTGTGATCAAGTTCTACTTATATTTTTTTATTTGCACTAGTCAGTGGGACGACCAGGGGAAATTGATCAATGTATATGACAGCCCTCTGTGGACGATGAAAAGACATAGAACCTGGTATGCCGTGCTCCACTGGACCTTCAATAGGATTCCGTAGAACCTGGTATGCCATGCTCCTCTGGACCTTCAATAGAATTCCATAGAACCTGGTATGCCATGCGCCCCTGGACCTTCAATAGGATTCCATAGAACCTGGTATGCCATGCTCCCCTGGACCCTCAATAGGATTCGATAGAATGGTATGCCATGCTCCCCTGAACCCTCAATAGGATTCCATACAACCTGGTATGCCATGCTCCCCTGGACCCTCAATAGGAATCCATAGAACCTGGTATGCAATGCTCCCCTGGATGCTCAATAGGATTCCATAGAACCTGGTATGCCATGCTCCCCTGGACCTTCAATAGGATTCCATAGAAACTGGTAAGCCATGCTACCAAGGACCTTCAATAGGATTCCTTCCTGGCAGCAAGGCCCTTGTCCAAATGCTTGTGGTATTTATGGAAATCCACCTAATTACACAAAAACCACCATGTATTTGTGGAAAGCCACTTGCATTATTTTTCAATACAAAAAAAATCCTTTCTCCCTAATTTTGAGTGCAAAACAAAGCGGATTCCGGAAAAACACAGGTGATGTCCTCATATCACTAGAACCTTAGACTCATATTAAAGAGCACTCACCAGAAACATATCACAAAACAGACTCTTCAGAACATTTATTTCAGAAAAGGTTTTTTTTTTTAAAAAATGTATTGGGTCAATGGGATCAAGGCTAGGTAAAAAAACAATCTTTATTCAAATACAAACATCTTCATGAAAAAATATACTATACAAACATCTGGTGCTCCAGGGGTTCAGGGACGTCATTTCACCAAAATGCCAGGGGTAGCGGAAGTGACATCACCCGACCCTTGACCCTCTGATGACATCACAGGAAGTGATGTCATTAGACCCCGCCCCAAAGTGATATAGCGGGTAGCAATGGTACACAACATTTCACCCGTTGAAAAAACAGGAAGTGGCATCACATAGCATTGTAAACTATGAAAAATATAGTTATGATATCACTATATGATGTACATTCATACAAGAATGGATCGCCATATGTATCATTAAGTTCAGTGTTTATTGGCCCGTATTACCAAATGACTGTGTATGCAAGCAGACGTCCATGACCAAATGATAAGCGTAAGTGCTATATAATAACACATCATTAAGCGGTTTATATAGAAAAAGTATACACCCAATATCACCCAACCTGTGTTGGTACTCATTTATCGACCTCAGAAGGATGAACGGCTTAGGCTTAGTGAGGCGTTTAAGAACAGACTAAATCAGTGACTCACCCCCTGAAGTGTGCCTGAAATAAACATTTAATGAGGCCAGCAATTACTGTATAGAATTCCAGAAAGACACATTATTTGGTATACCTATTCTTTCTTATTTAGGGTCAGTGCTGAAAGTGTTAGAAGAAAAATAAGAACAAGTGCCTCAAGTCTTTTTTTTTAAGGGGCCTGAACAAGAAAGCCAGCCACCCCAGAAGTAAAGAGCCACAGCCCAGGAGCTTGCATAACTTAAAAAAAAAAAAAAAAAAAAAAAAAAAAAAAATTTTTAGTAGAGGTCGCAAGGGACACCACAGAGGTCGCAAGGGACACCACAGAGGTCGCAGTTGCGACCCCTGGCGACCCCCAAATGACGTCCCTGCAGGGGTTAGTAAAAGGCTAGCGTAAAAGCAGAGTAAACCTCCAGATCCAGAGCGAGTCACCTTCCTATATTGGTTCCAGCATTCATGGCATAGGAACACAACCCATTGGGCCAGTTCTCCCACTCTTTGCTTGTATTCACCTCTATGTAATTTCTAAACCTTATTCAAGCATGCATCTGACGAGGGGAGGGAGGGCGAGATCTTTTTGCTGAACCCAAACACACATTTACCCTATTTTAAAATAGCCACCATCAATGTTATTCAATGGGCAAGCTGTATGCTGGCTGGAATTCTCCTGCGGGAGAAGGGGTGCTGACTGTTCAGCCCCTCTTCTGGTTCTCTCATGCTGCTTTGAACCCTTGGCAGCCATGAAGTAGGCCCTGAAGCTCCAAAACAAGAACATAATGAAGGCTGGGCCCATTTGAACAAGCCGAACCCACATGGGCAAACATGTTGGCGCAAAATATTTAATGAAATCAAGAAAATCCTGGAGATCAAAGACATTCTGGTCAGTTTTCTCCAATTTCCTAGATAGGAAATTGACACCTCGCCTACAATCACCATGCAATGGGACCGAGTCCACAATAACACTTCACCCTGCCTGATAAGCAGCAGCACTTCTGTACTGTTTCACCTTGGTATCAAATGCCAGTAACAGAACTCACCAAGAGTCCCCAAACGATCTGCCCATCCATCAACTAACCAACGCATCTTCCAGTCTACTAGCGCCTTGATATAACACACATGGACCCCCTCACCCCCCCCCCCCCGACACCGGCACACTATATGCCTGCTTGCACACCTCCGCCACATTAGCCTTGAGCACGCTTTTCAGACCTCGCTACATGGCCAGCAACATGTCACCCCCTATCACATACCCTTGTCCCCTCCATATAAACTACTCTCTTGGTTTCCCAGTGCTGGCAGCTCGTAGACCCTGCCCCGGCCCTCACACCCGTGAGTCGCTGCTTCACACCATGAAGAAACACACAAGCACCCTTGACTCGGACACCACCAACCTCCACTCATCAGCACCGTAGCTTTCCAACCTAAATCCACCCCAATAATCACCCCTTCTTTCAATGTAGAACCATGTGCCAGGAGGCAACCCAAAGCGCAGAGGTGTGCTATACAAGACCACTTTACCTGCACCACGTTACTTCATAGCAAAGGTGCTGATTAGGGTGAGAGCAAGAGCAGGTACTTGCAGGCATTGGGGGTAACCACTGCTTCCTGCTTATGAACGCTTTCGTGGGCTCTCTCTACCTTTCAGAAATTAGCATCACGAATCCTTCCCTCCTGCCCCCAGAACCTCAACTTACCCATAGCTTTATTTTCTCTCTTTGTCACCACCTTATTTGGCGAGGGGCGTGAGGGGTGCGTGTGTGTGCGTGCGTGTGTGTGTTTTGAGCAATGAAAAAAAGGAAAAACATCACTTTCAGACACCCATCTGCCTTGTCAGTTCCTCGCCTTTGCTTCCATTTTCCTCGCTTTCCCACTCGCCCTATCAGTGCTTTGAACCCTGCCTTGTACCCTCGTTCTATTTCTCCCTTTTCAGTCCCCCTTTCCCAATACTCACATTCTCTGCACGTGTGCACTCCCGACTGGCCTCTCTCTCTATCTAGGGCCTTCAAGTGCCCTGAAGTGACCAAAAGGCTCATGTTTGGTTCATTGGAAAACACAGAAAATGAATGACAACCAAGAAATTGAATAAGGGTCATAAGGTTAGACTTGTCATGGGTAAAGGTCAGTTTGTTTTGGGGTAACATAAACAATATTTTCTTCCCAGTAATGGAGTTAGATGCAATGGACTGACTTCTAAAAGGAGGGGAAGGTGCAAGGTTATAATATTGGTAACAATAGTAAACAATCATTGGCTTAGCCATTGCTTGTGGCTTTTCTATAGGTATTGTATAGGCGTCCGACAGTCATTCTCTATTGCCAGCTATTGACATCATATCACAAGATACTCCCGCAATATTCTGTCGTACTCATATCATCTGACAGGTGTTGCTATCATATGCCATCAAATGGCATAAAAGATACAAGTACTCACACCCTTTCCAGAGAGTACCATCAAATAGCAGGTAATATACCACGCGGCTGTGGTGAGAAGTAACATGATGCCTTTGCCGTAGTGGCTTAGACAGAGTGTGGCCTGGTGCACTCTCTTTTCCCCAATGCATTTGCCAAAGTGCCACATTACATGCAGGCTGGTCGGGCGGAAAGGAATGCAGAGAAGGCAGCCTCTGCTGGGCTGATGCGATGTGGGCTGCTATTTTTCCTGCTGTGGCATAGGCACATGAGGAGAGGGGGCAGAGGGCGCATCCCTGGACCCTATCAATGGACATCCTCCCACCTCACCCTTCCACAGCGATGAATAGCACAGAGATAGAGCCAGTCACTATGTCACAGCACCCATACCAACATAAGGTGCCAGCATGCCCAGCGCTGTAACAAAATGGGTGTTTTCTTTTTGGACCTATTAAGGTCAAACTTATATTCCTTCCGTGAGTTTTTAATACATGTTATCACACTATCACGGTCTGTTGTGATGATTTCAGCACCCTGTTTCCCTCTTCTCCCCCTTCTTTCACACTCTCCTCACCTGAGCTGCTGGAGTCGTTGTCTGTGGATCGTAAATGCCGATGGGTGAGGTAGTCTCTCTCCTTTCTCAGGTGGATATGCTTGTCAAGGAAGGAAGCCACAGTGACTGCTTGGGGACAGCAGTCCTGCGGCTCCCCTTCCGGAATCAAGCCGGAGTAAGGGAAAAACCCTAATAGGAAAAAAAACCTTTGTGGCACGTAGACTCTTCTTTAATTCAGCCGGCCAGATAGTACTGTAGACTGAAGGGTGATGCCGGAAGGTGAAGATGGAGAGTCTTTGTGGAGCAGTTGGCCCGGAGGAGTGATGAAGAAGAACACAGCTAACTGTGAAGAGGCAAAGGAACACTACCGGCAGAGGTGTGGTAATATCCGCGGACCCGTGCAGGACACTGGTGAGTACAGCCAGGTAAGTAATAGGGACAACATGTAGAAGCCCACTTTTTCTAGTTGCTACTAAAACACTGGGATTGATTTTTAAATTTTGTATTTGTAAGAATCGGAATAAGTAATTTCCTTTCTACTGTCCGTTACAAGCGGTGCTATACCCTACGCTAGGGATGGCCCGCTAAACGTGCTGCTAAGAGTATATGACGTACTGAGCACACATATATAATATGTTTAGCAGAATCACTTCTCCACAGACCGTGATAGTGTGATAACAGCATGCCCAGCGCTCCAGCACACAGCGAGCAACAGCAGCCCACAGGTGGCCTAGCCTAGCACTGCAATCAGTCATCGACGTCATGATATCAAGACAGGGGATGCCTGGATGCAGCATAGTGGCATGCCACCAGAGATGACAACAAGATAATCAAACAGGAATCTACACAAGGGCAGGGAGTCACACATCACCCCATTCTTAAACCTTGTGCTGTAGGACATGGCACTTGGAGCCACAACTAGCAGAACTGGGCACTGGGAGCCACATAGGAAGTAGCTCAGCACTGAGGGCCACATATGTGGGAGGTGTATGACTCAGAAATGAACAGTGAGAGCAGTATGGGGCAGTCATTGAGCAGTTAGAGCACAAGGTGTAGAGCTGAACATTGAGTGTCACATGCAGTAGAGCTGAGGCAGAAAGAGCCACATCAGCAAAACAGGGTCAACTAGCGGCATTACCATGCGTTTTACAGGGGAAATGCTAGTTTACATTGTTGAAGCAGACATCATGATTTGTATGGGCAGAAGCAGCATGAAAATGGGTTTGGCAGGGGCAATGTTGGCATTGGTTGTAAAGGAGGCCTCGTGACTCTTTGGGCTCAGGCAGCATGCAAATATGGCCCACAGGGGCAATTATGGCGTATCCAGTTGATACATGACTCATAGGTTTCTTTGGGTATATGCAACATAAAATGCGTTTTACAGTGGCAATTCTGGCATACATTGTTGAGGCAATGCCTCATGATTCTCTTTGGGCATGGACAAAATAAAAATGTACTGTTGATGAGCTATCATTTGTTGAAGTATTTCTTCGTTCTAGTCATTCCACTGCTTTTTACCAAATGTTTCTGAAAATGTTGCTCATTTGGGGACTATTTCGATCATTTATTTAAAAAATATCTCGGATAGAACCCTCGTCTTACCTCAAACTCCTCAATTCTTTCGGGCTGCTGCATTCATGCTCTCTGGCCAATCAAGGAAAACATTTATGCCCACTATTGCATGAATTCCCCAACTGCCAATGTTCAGCTGTTGCTTTGCGTACAGATTTCTGTTAATAAAAGAAGCAACACGCCAAGGATGTCTCTGCCATTCATGTTTGTGTAGTTGATAACATCAGTGCTATTGATTTTGGTAATAGCAACAATTCTTATGGGCCTCATCACGACTTGGGTGGTAACGCGGGCAGTAATACCGCTGGCGGTATTAGCCCTACCGCCGAACTCCCCGGCGCTAATAGCGCTGGATCACGAGTTCGGTGGTAAAGTAAATCCCCATTCCCCATTGAGCCCATTCGGGAATGCCCCATTCCCCATTGGGCTCAATGGGGAAAATTTGCGCTCTTACCGCCGGCGGATTTCCCGCCGACGGTAATAGCGCAAATTTTCAGCAGATTTCCTCCCAGCTCAGAGCTGGGGCGAAATCCGCCGAAGTCCTGATTTGGCGGACCCTTAAATCCGGCGGTAATAGCGCTACCGCCGGATTTAAGGGTTACCGCCAAAGTCGTGATGAGGCCCTATGCCATAAATCATCCAAATCTAGAAAGGGCTGCAAGTGGCATAAAGTGGTAGTCATATCAACTGACCAAAGAAAACGCTGAAGGCGTGACAGGTGGTGACAGTGTTGCTGCAGGTAGGACCTAAGGGGCAGTAGATAGGGCTGGGTGTCCTTATCTTGATTGCCCAACAATAGCTCAGAGAGGATCATAGTACCATACCTTAACCCACAGGGATCTAGGTCTGATTCCTGCATTCTTAACACTGTCACTAATGCCAGCGGGTTAATTCCGGCCAGACATGAATGTTCATTCCTGCTCATCTTTCCAATTATACAAACCTCAAACCTTCCAGATGCCAGTAATATAGTGCCCAGCTCCACTTGCCTTGTTTTTTCACTCCCACCCCAAACTTTATTTTCCCAATCCCATTGCCAGAACTCTCCCCACTCCAATTCCCTACCAAACACACACTTCCTGCTCACCATTATACCATCAGCATTTCTGTGCTTGGCATGCGCTGCACACCAATGTCATCTCTGTGGCATGGTTCATGCCAGTGTTTGGCATCCAGCATGCAGACCTAATGCAAACTAACGGTGAGTGCTGAACCACTTCATGAGAAACACAGTGGCTCTTGGTGTGACACTTAATCTCCTAGACGGCTACCTCACAAGTGGCTTTCTGCAAAAAAAGGCAGATTACACATCGGGCTCTCTTCAATGAAATGACAGGATCTGGTGTGCACATCCTGAGATGGCAAGTGAAGGAACCAAGTGCCAGAGTAGCTAAAACCACCCCTGCTGGGTGAAAGAAATGATTACTGCTCTCAGTTGACTATGAGAGCTCAAGTTTCCAGGAGCCTACCCGCAGTCTAGTCATTAAGTGATTAGGCGGGCGAATGCGCCGCGGGACGCGGCATGGCGGGCGCCGCCCCTTAGTGGGGGCTGCCGGGCCAGAGACTCGCCCCCCTCCCCCCCCCCCCCCCTGAGCCTCAGCTGCCTGGCGGCACACGGGGGCATGGGGGGAGGGGTCAACTCACGACCGCGGGGAGGGGGGGGCCGAGGGGGAGGGGGCCGCCCCGGAAGTGGCTGGGGGTACCTGGGATTGTTGGGGGGGGGGGACAGGAAGCCGGGGGGGGGAAGACCCTACAAAAGGGTAGGATCGTCCCAGGAACGATCTCTTCCTCCGGCTTCCTGCCCCCCTCCCACGTGTGGCACAAGAAGAAGCATGCAGCAGAAGGATGCCCGCCGACACTGGAAAGAGTTTTGTTTTGTTCCTGTTTCTTGTTTGCATGATGGAGATCGTGGTTGCTGGCTTTCCGGAGTGGAGGTTCCAGTGTTCATGGTTGAGAATGACAGTGTTCCAGGATTGGGGTTGCGGTACCTGTCGGGTAAGGAGTGGCGGTGGGGGAGAAAGAAGGGGACAGTGAGGGAGAGGCCTGGCCTGATAGCACAGCTAGGAGGTGCTGGAAGCCAAGGTTCTCATGGTGTGTGTGCAGCCGTCGCAATTGGAAAACACAAGTAGTCAGGGAGCAAGAGAGTGGAAGGTTCGGGTAGTGTCTTTGTGTTCCCTGGGCTGTCCACACGCTGCAAGTGCGTGGTTTGGCGGCCGGCGTGAGGTAGGGACTTTGTTTTAATTTTGACCATGTTGTTAGCGTGGGTGGCTTCGGATGGAAGAGGTGGAATTAGTCGGATGGACGACTGGGGCGCAGCGTATGCGTTTGGCATTTTCAACCAGTGGGTTTATTCAAGATTTAAGACGTTGGTTGTGCTGCGCAATAATGCTCTGATGTGCCCACACCTCGGTGCGAGGGAGGTGTAGGGGCTTGCCTTCATTGCATCGTTGCTGAGACATTGTTTGTCTCTTTGCTTCCCAGATGGTTGCGTTACGTACTGTTTTATGGATGAGAGGCAATGGGTCGCAGTATCCGTTCCAAGTTGTGCTGGATGCTTTTAGGTGGATCAGTGGGGTTTCAGGCCCAATACAGATTGTTTGAGAAACGCAAGCCGAATGTTAAGTATTCTGATGTTGGGCTGCTTTTATCGCGTTGGTATTTCGTTTACATTTCGAAAGTAGTTCAAGGTGGTGTGGTAACGGGTGGCAAACCGATCATTTATGGTGGTAGAAGTAGCTGGGCTGCTTCGGGAGGGCAGCCACGCGGAATGAGGGCTACAGTGGCACACCGGCAAGGTCGGTGCTTGCGGGTCTGGAGACCGGGTTCAGGGCCTGCAACCAGATTGACACGTTTTCATTAAATTAAGTGTTTAAGGGGGTTCCACAGTTGAACGTAAGAAGCTTTTGTTTTGCATTTGATGGTCATTGTGGGAGTGCACCTTTTTAGGAAGGTAACGGAAAGTGGAGTGTGTGCCGGTTGATGAGGGGTTTAGGCTTTGCGGTACGCTCGTAAATAAATAAAGCAGCTTGTACTGGGCCTTTTACGAAGGCCGGCGAGGTATTGCACTGGGTTGGGGCCTAGGGAATGCTTTCAGTGGATGGCCTTGGACACATGAAGTGGTGTTACTGGTCTACCGGGGTATGCACACTCTGCATGGTTAGGTTACAGGCTCGACCAGAGGGCAATGCGCCAAAAGCAGTTGTTGTGCTGTCGTATAATTTGCATACATTCTATGTTAATGGGGGAATAGGGCATGGTCTCGGGGTGGGACGTCCGGCGGGGTGAACAGGGGGGCCACACCGGGATCATCCCCACGGTAGCGCTGCTTTGCGCATTGCATCTGGGGTGCGGCTTTGCGCGCAGTAATGTGGCTAATGCTTGGTGTATGGTGTGCGATCGACATTTATACGGAAGGCCTATCTATGCAAGGGGGCTTTTCTCTCCCGTACGATATAAGTTTGACAGACGGAAGCATAGGTACCGAGTACTTGCTGAGGATATGTTTTCCTTAATTGGTATGTTACGAAGTAATTACGACTTAAAGAGGAGGAATGGAGCCGCGGTGTACGTTACGGCACGCACATCAGTTAGCACTCACTTTCAGGTAGCATTCTGATGTTTGACATCCGTTTGGGGCTAGAGTTGCTTGTCTGGTTTCATCGGTCTACGGGACAGACAGAGGGGTCGGGTGCACTGGATGCCTGCGGGGAAGTGCAACAGGAGGTAGCACTTTAACTAATATGTGCGTTTACATGGCAAGAGAGTCGCCAATGCTTCCTTAGACGTGCATGGAGGTAGCACTTTAACTAATATGTGCGTTTACATGGCAAGAGAGTCGCCAATGCTTCCTTAGACGTGCATGTTTTTCGGTTACCAACTGGTTATATATTTTGGTGGATGTGTCCGTTCGCCTTCTGCAGCAGCAAGTTACCAGTGCTTGCTAAAGGAGGACCAGTGGGCTCCGACCGGCAGGTCGTAGCGCATTTAAACACCCGGGTAGATATGTCTATTTGAAACGTTTTGTAGCTGCAATATACATACAAATGCAGCAGCTGTGTTTTGGATGTGAGGGCCTTCTTGTAGGACGATGATAGCGCAGGGTCAACGTGATGGTCTTGGAAGCAAGACCACGCAAAGCAACAAGGGTTCGAATATGCCTTAAAAACGTCATTAATAAAAAAAAAAAAAAAAAAAGTTTACAATTAGGAGTTAATGACAGGCGTATGCGCTTGCCGCATGGGAGGATAGCTCAGCGGCAACGTGCGCGCCTTGGGAGCAAGACAACATGAAGCAACACAGGTCCCATCTCCGGGTCCGCGCGTAGAAAACTCTGGGTGTTTAAGCGCGCTATAAATACGCAACTAAGAAGAAGAAAATAAATATATAAATCCGGTAAGTAACAGCGCCGCGATGCCCGTGGAATGTCTGAGCGCGTTATAAAAAAAAAAAAAAAAAAAAAATGTTGTTCGGGTGGTGGGGCTGCGGTGCGTGCACCAGCGACAGCTGTTTTATGTTTCGGTGCATACCAAGAGCGAAATCCGGTTCTGCGTTTCCCCGGGTTCACGTCTCATGTGGCGACAGGTCCTGACAGAATGGTGGCAATTCAATAGATGAGCACAGTTGTAGCAACATTACTCATGGCGATTGGGTGAAACGGGCCACGGGCAATTTCGCAGTGGGCATTCTGGGACGGGTAATAGTGGAGGAAAATAGCGACCAAGGACAGAGGTATGGCTTAGTGCCACATTTGTGTTATGGCAGACGAGACGTTTCTTGTAAGGAGCCACGTTTCCAGGGGACCGCTATGGGTTATGACATCGGCCGGTAAGTATCAGCAATTGATCCTGTGCAGGTCTCGGATCCCCACGTGGCAAACATGGGGGTTATAGAAGTGACCAGCCCAAACGCCAGCCTCTTCCAAAGCGCTTAGAAGTTGGTGCGTGAATATAAAACCATGTAGGGGTTTTTCGTGGGCATAGTTCTTTTTCACCTCCCACAAACATTGACTCGCTAGGGTATGTGTAACTTTATCCTTCCTACCAATCGGTCTCCTCTACCCATACTCAAACATGTCTGCATTCGGCGAGTACTGGCCACGATGGCACGGGTGAGGGTAGGAGATGCAGGAAGGAAAAAAAAAAAAAAAATGGGGGAACTCTCTGCCGCCGGCAGCCCGCGGAGAGTCTTGGAGGAGTTACATTGCGATCCCTGTAGCAAAGCGCTGTCAGGCCCATAGGGGAATGCACAGCCAACAGATTAGACCTTACGGTGCCCCAGGAGTACTAGACTCAGGGGAGGCCCTGGGAAAAGGGGAGGGAGATAGGGGTCTTGGAAACCATTCCAAACCCAAAAGAGAGGGCCGGGGGGGGGGATCAAAAGAACGAAGGTCAAAAATACAACAAAGGTATACAAGGGGAAGCCCCCCGGGGGGGGGAAGGAATTGGGGGATGAGGGTCTCGAGTAGAGGCTGTGTTAGATAAGAAGTTGGGACTGTGAGTCAAAGTAGTATGGGACACTAGTACATATGGACATCGCTGGACGATGACTTTTTAGGCAGGGAGAAAGTGGTGGTGGGTCGGCACCGGAGGTCGGGGCCGGCCCGGTGTATGTATGTGATGTTGGGACACTGTTGGTGGTGTCTGTATAGGAACTTGCCAGTCGCAAGGCGCCAAGGGGCGGCCTGCGTTAGATAGAAGGGGACCTGGGGGACCCAGAGAGGGGAGGGGGCGGGCAGAGCTGCATTTTGGGTCTATGGACCAAAGTTAAGAGGAGAACTAAACGATATGGATGGGGGCAAGTGGCAATCAACGACAGATGAACACGGGGTAGAGAGAAGATAGACAGGGCCGGGGTACCCCAGAGGCGACCGCACGACGCCGACGGAGAGGGGGGCGGGGGCGACCCTAGGTAACCTCACACGGAGTAGAAGAACCTGTGGTGTGGTGAATTACGGATCGTATGTAAGATAACTCCAAGACTTTATGCAAAATAAAGCTGCTGTGGCATTAACACTTCCAATCGCACAACTTGTCTCCGCCTATTATTGCGTGCACAGGGAATGGGGAGGAGGGAAGGCCGGCACGGGAAAGAGGGTGAGGGAGGGGGCCGGGGGGGGGAGCGGCTGGGGGGAGGTGCCGGCCTACACGATACCGGGGCTACAGGTTGGTTGGGTGGTGGGCGTGCAGTGGGGGGGGGGTGAATGGCGTTAGGATGCCCCCGCTACGGCGGGCGAATGCGCCGCGGGACGCGGCATGGCGGGCGCCGCCCCTTAGTGGGGGCTGCCGGGCCAGAGACTCGCCCCCCTCCCCCCCCCCCCTGAGCCTCAGCTGCCTGGCGGCACACGGGGGCACGGGGGAGGGGTCAACTCACGACCGCGGGGAGGGGGGGGGCCGAGGGGGAGGGGGCCGCCCCGGAAGTGGCTGGGGGTACCTGGGATTGTTGGGGGGGGGGACAGGAAGCCCGGGGGGGGGAAGACCCTACAAAAGGGTAGGATCGTCCCAGGAACGATCTCTTCCTCCGGCTTCCTGCCCCCCTCCCACGTGTGGCACAAGAAGAAGCATTTTCACACCCGCCCTCCCTTTATGAAGAAATGTGTTGTAATGAATTTGCTTCCTTTTCAGGTCGCCCGGCGGAGTTACATTGCAATCCCTGTAGCAAAGCGCTGTCAGGCCCATAGGGGAATGCACAGCCAACAGATTAGACCTTACGGTGCCCCAGGAGTACTAGACTCAGGGGAGGCCCTGGGAAAAGGGGAGGGAGATAGGGGTCTTGGAAACCATTCCAAACCCAAAAGAGAGGGCCGGGGGGGGGATCAAAAGAACGAAGGTCAAAAATACAACAAAGGTATACAAGGGGAAGCCCCCCGGGGGGGGGAAGGAATTGGGGGATGAGGGTCTCGAGTAGAGGCTGTGTTAGATAAGAAGTTGGGACTGTGAGTCAAAGTAGTATGGGACACTAGTACATATGGACATCGCTGGACGATGACTTTTTAGGCAGGGAGAAAGTGGTGGTGGGTCGGCACCGGAGGTCGGGGCCGGCCCGGTGTATGTATGTGATGTTGGGACACTGTCGGTGGTGTCTGTATAGGAACTTGCCAGTCGCAAGGCGCCAAGGGGCGGCCTGCGTTAGATAGAAGGGGACCTGGGGGACCCAGAGAGGGGAGGGGGCGGGCAGAGCTGCATTTTGGGTCTATGGACCAAAGTTAAGAGGAGAACTAAACGATATGGATGAGGGCAAGTGGCAATCAACGACAGATGAACACGGGGTAGAGAGAAGATAGACAGGGCCGGGGTACCCCAGAGGCGTCCGCACGACGCCGACGGAGAGGGGGGCGGGGGCGACCCTAGGTAACCTCACACGGAGTAGAAGAACCTGTGGTGTGGTGAATTACGGATCGTATGTAAGATAACTCCAGGACTTTATGCAAAATAAAGCTGCTGTGGCATTAACACTTCCAATCGCACAACTTGTCTCCGCCTATTATTGCGTGCACAGGGAATGGGGAGGAGGGAAGGCCGGCACGGGAAAGAGGGTGAGGGAGGGGGCCGGGGGGGGGGAGCGGCTGGGGGGAGGTGCCGGCCTACACGATACCGGGACTACAGGTTGGTTGGGTGGTGGGCGTGCAGTGGGGGGGGAGGTGAATGGCGTTAGGATGCCCCCGCTAAGAAGCCAGGTGGCCGGCTGCAGGAAACAGGACGACGATGTCCTTTTACTGACGTTGGAAGCATATGTCTGAGGACAATTGTGTTCCCGGGTGACAATTAACGAGTGCCCGCTGGGTGCAGCTCCCAAGTATTCTAGGCGTATCTTTAATTAATATAAATGAGTGGTGGGTGGAATTCTTTTAACTTTTTTTTACGACGCAACTATTAAAAGTGTCACTTTTATGTCTCTGTCAGTTAAAGTTGGAAGCTTCCTAACATACTTCATGTGCTCAGGCTTATTTACAGCTCTTTGCGGGAAGGCAGCGATTTCGTAACTCCTCAAGCCTTCTTGAACATGTTGGCGTTTACCTTTCTTTGACAGCTTTGCCGCTCTGGGTTTTGGATTCATTCCCTGTTCTGATGCACTGTGAACCAAGATGGCCGCTACAGTTTCGTCCTCCACGTTTGCGGACTCCATTCATTTCACTCTCCGAGAGGCAGAGGCCTCTTCTCGTCCCACCTCCATCTGGTGGTTTACTACCATAGCAAAGAATTTAAGGAGCGTCATTGATGAGTAACATTGCCAAAGTGTCCATGGAAATCCATTGTGTAGAGTGTGTTTTCGAGATGGCCAAAGTGCACCAATTATTGTGAACGTATAGAATTTATTAAGTATTTTATGTTCTGTGATTCTTTTCTATTCTTTTTTTATCAGTGCACATGGCTTAATTCAAACCATCAACATTTAATCAATTAATCATTGTGATTCTGTATCTTTGATTAGTATGTTCTGTTTTTTAAACCAGTGACCAGACAAAAATATTAACCCCTTAAGTCCCAGGCTATTACGCAAGTCTATGCAAAAAGGACGAGCATACTCGTCCTTGGCACTTTGCAGGATTGGATGACATATGCAACACCAGAAGATCACTCTGTCAATCTATTAGTTTGGTATTGCCATTACAAGCGATCACATTATTTATTAATCTGTTTTTGAGGTTTTTAATGAGCTCACTTCCATGCCTGCCAATTCTAAGATCCTGGGACAAACAGAACAGGACAGACATTAAGTGAAATACAATGGTGTGACACATATACAGGTAATTGAAGCATGGGCGAGGGCACACGCCGAGGCACTCAGCTTAATTACAGTCAGTGACTGAGATCTGAGCTGATTGATAGGCTACATATTTATTTGCATTTTTTTAAAATCGCTTACACAGTCCGGGGGCATGGAGGTGCTTTTACAGAAATATGTTTTCGTTGCGTATTTATAACACGCTTAATACCCAGAGGTTTATAAGCACATCCCCAGGGATCGAACCTGTGTTGCTTTGTGTCGTCTTGTTCCCAAGGCGAGCACGTTGCTGCTGAGCTATCCTCTGAGATATCCTCTCGGGACATGGTGCACCATTACCAGTTTGGTGACAATTCTAACATAAATTTGCCAAATTTCCAACAAACTCGATTACCATTACTTCTATTTAGTCCGATGGAGTTAGCACAGGATTAAAAGTGATGGTAGGGCTGTGTAATTCCCAATTTTTGGAGTCCATCGCACTTCATGGCGGTTTTCGGCAGATTTAGCGATGGCGGAAATACTGCATGGTAAATCCTCTGATTTCTGGAGGTAGAGCAGAGGATTTAACTCCAGCAACAATAAGTGGGTGAATCCACCACTCTTCCTCCAAAAATCAGCAGATTTACCACACAGTAATTCTGCCGGTTCTAAATCTTCCAAGACGTATAAATTGGCAGCGCAGGAAAACAGTGATTATTCCATTACAACCACAGAAAGGGTCGGTCCCGGAATTACTGTCATGTTTTTTGCACACCACCAATCTTGTAGTAAGGCTCATACTGTGGCTGATGGTTTTAGTAAGGCAACATTGCTTGCAGACATTCTGGTTCTTGCAGGCTTTTCATGTTCCAACAAACATAAAACAAGTGAAAAAAAGACCCAGTCAGGTAACCTTTTGCAGGGCCATCTAAGGCCATCAAATCCTAGGTTACCAGGTATTGGCTGAAGGTCGTCATGGGGAGGTTGACTAGTCATAAAGTATAATTGTGGTACAGTCAAGTATAATAGCCATTCGGATTATTACGTGGTTAATGTGCGTAGCATAGCCAAGTTGGATCTTCTGTCAATGAAGCCAGTTTGTCACATTTCTGTTGATCCACTTAGGGGTATATTCTATTTTCAGGATTGTGGGGAGTTTGTTCCAGAATTTTGGACCTAACACTGCAAGTGATCTCACTCTTTGATTCCATCTTTTCAAACGGAGTGTAGTTAGTTTACTAACCTGTGATGATCACAGCAGTCGTGTAGGTACGGATTTCTTTATGAACGAGTTAAGGTATTTGGGACCAATGCTTCTGAGGATTTGGAGTTATTCTCGTTGAAATGGGGAGCCAGTTGATGTTTTCCATGCCTGCTGAGATATGGTCCCTGGGCTGGAGTCCCAAAATAAGTCTACCTGCTTTATCTTCGGTGAGTTGCAGTTGGTTAAATTGGCATTTGTTTATTTATAACCAGAGACTCTGACAACAGTCTAGACAAGAGAGGACAAGGTCTCTGGTCACCAGAATTTCTATTGTCATTTTCAAGTCGGGTACAATTCTCAAAAGGATGCGGGAATGGAAGCCTGATTTTTGAGCTAGCGAGTCTATTTGTGTATTTGTGGTTATAGTGAGTGTTTAGTGTTGAAAATTATACCTATTTTCTTTACCTAGTGTGGCGGGGTGGGTGCCATACCCATGAGAGGTTGCCATTTGAAATGTACTGTTGCCAGGGTTGGAATCCCAAAAAAGAAAATCCCGCAGGCGTTAAGGCAGATGTTATTGGTGATGTCCAATCCTGGATACTCTGCTGGAGTTCAGTTATATGCCGATTGATATCGGGCTCCAGGTTAAAAATTACCTGTGAATCATCCATGTATATTTGGAAAGAATTTGAGAAGAGTTCAATGATGTCTAGTAGGGGTTTAATGCAAACATTAAATAGCAATGGGGATAATTTAAAGCCTTTTTTCATGAAAAGGAGACTTGGTTCCATAATTCTGTTTAAGCCGAAAACCAGATTGGTTTTCATGAAATAGGTGGACACATTTGGTGGTAGATATCTTTTCCTTTAATCAGCAATGAAAAGAATGTTCATATCGGTCTGTAGTCTTTGGGTATCTTTGGATCTGCATAAACGTTTTTAGGAAGGGTGTTCTGCTGATAGTCTTTACTGTATACTGCATCATGTTATTGATTCGTAAGAAAATGTGGTTAGTGGCTCCAGCAGCTTAGCTATGTTATCCTTGATCAGGGTGGCTGGCATGGGTGAGGTTGTTCAGTTTGGGGCTTTTATTTTCTTTGCAATATTAATCAGCTCTTCACTTGTAATGAAGTTTAATTCCATAAACATAGCGGGAAGGCCCTGGTTTATGGTCGCTGCTTCATCTAATTGTTTCTGGTTATCAACTTTGGCTTGCATTTTGGCCATTCTTTCCTGAAAATCCCTAACACGAGTTGGCCAGTTCCTCTGAGGGTTTGGGTTGATTGCTAGTTTGTTGTGGATGGGTTAGTTCATTGTAAATATTGAAAGCTTCTTTAGTTTTACACTGTGCAGAAGAGATTCAGGTTGATAGTTTCGTTTTTTCTTTCTTAAAATGGTCTTATGGTAGCCTCTGCTATGATATTTGCATGCCTATTTGCCAAAAGGTGACTTGTTTGGTTGTTTGTTTATTATTTTGTAGGGCGCATCAAACCCTTAGGTAACTGGGCGCAACAAAATATGAAGGATACTTATAGCTTAGTTACATGGTTGAGTACAGGTAAAGGTAGGGTACATTGCACATATTCTGTCATCAGGTAATCACGTGCCTATGTACAAATTACAGTGGAATTGTAGTACTTGTAGTTGAGGTACAAAGTTAAGTGCAAGTACGGTATAATACATACATTGTGTAATTAGGTAGTCCAGTGACGTTTCATGAAAACAGGGTTACAGAGTCATCGAGAGGTATAGTGTGGAGCTAAGTACAGAGGTTCAAGGGGATGCAAGTTCCAGGGCTAGTGCCAACGCGTTAGTCATACTGGTCGTTGGATCGTATCCAGTTCAGAGTGTTACTCCTGAAGCTGTAGTAAGACTGATCTATTCTGAGGTTAAGAGGTAGTGCATTCCAGTACTGGACAGCTTTTACTGGGAAGCTGTTACCACCTGTTTTTTTAACCTAGTATTTGCAGACAGTGTGAGTTGGCCACACTGGAAGGGCGTGTTGATGTTCTCCTGACTATTCTTTCCATGAGATAGGGAGTGGCTGCGTTGTTCAGACATTTGAACGTGAGTGAAACTGTTTTGAGGAGGATCCTATCACTGATTTTAAACCAGTGATGATCTCTTCTCGTGTTGGATACATGTTCTCTAACTGTTAGGTTCAAGGCAGTTCTGAGGGCATTGTTTTGCAGTGTCTGGATTTTATTGGTGATGTATTTATTGGCTCCCAGATATAGGGCGTTGCAATACTCAAGTTTGGATAATATTAGAGCATTAGCTAGGATAATGCAACTAGCTTGTGTTAGGAATGGCCTGCATGATCTAATAAGTTTACAGGAATAGGCTGTGGATGAAGCCAATGCGTTTACCTGTTTCCGCAAGGTTAAGGTAGAGTCAAGATAGAAACCAAGTGTTTTCACTTTTTTGGCTACTGTGATTGTATTGTCATCGATATTGAAGGCGGCGTGGTTGTTGTCAAGTTTTTTTTAGATTGGCAGCAGAGCCAAGAATCAGAATCTCTGTTTTATCGTCATTCAGGCAGAGGCCGTGAGTTACCATCCATGCCTGAATGAGGATGTATATTTCATTTACCAAGGCTGTATCAGAAACAAAATTTCCCGAAAGGGGAATGAGGATCTGGGTATCATCTGCATAGTTAGTGTAGGTGACACCCAGTCTGTCCAATTTGTTGAATAGGGGCTTGGTAAATACATTATACATAATGGGCGAGACAGAAGAGCCTTGTGGCACGCCTAATGTTGTCTGGATTCGGTCAGCCGATGCTGAGGTGGAGAAAACTTGCATTGTCCTGTTGTCAAGGAATGACTGGACCTAGGCTATGGCCTCGCTCGAGAAGTGGGCGGCCGATGCCAGGTGTTTGCATAAGACTGCGTGGTCCACCAAGTCAAAGGCAGCTGACAAGTCAAGGAGCAAAGCTGTGTTTCCTTTGTCGTTGAGCTCATCTATTTGAGCCTTGAGGTCAATTAAGGCTGTCTCAGTACCATGTTGTGGTCTGAATCCTTAAGGTGTGCTTGTTTTTTACTCTTAGGTAGCTTAAGAGGCGCAATGGTGTCAAGGGCCTTGGTCATGGTCTTGTTGTATAGATCCACAAGTAAATCAGGATCTGAGTTACTTGAGAGAGCATTAATAGCGGGAAGGAGGAGTGGTAAAAGTTTGTCAGGTGTAATATTTTTCTTAGATCTATTAGGTAGAGGAGGTGCCATAGTTTTATCTTTGGCTATTTGTTTGTCTAGGGTTAGGGCGAAGTTGTTAAGATAGTGGTCAGACCATAGTTGGGGGATCATTTCAATAATGACAGTAGGACAGTCCAAGGTGGCTGCCCAGTCTAGGGTCCTTCCTTTGTCATGAGTTGGAGAGAGGACTTTTTGGGATAGGCCATGTTCATCAAGCATAGTTGCAATTGCGTGAGCTTGTTTGTCCTCTGGGTTTGGACATGTTATACATGCAATAAATAAATGAATAAAATAAGAGGTTTTCCCAAATCAATAACTTTTGCTGTCAGTACCCTGGGTATTTTCGTGACAGACACTATGTGAGAGGGTACTATGGGCTGATAATTGCACCACAGCCCTCCATACAGACCATCGCTTCACTCGTTTGTGCTATCATGGGATAATTTATCCTTCCTTATCAGCCTTCATGACCCTCAGAGACAGTCTTTACCACAAAAGTAATGGGTCAGAAGACCACAAAGGGGTGCATGGTTTCCAAGTTAACACCACTCCAGGTGCACATAGCCTCTATCAGCAAGGTGTCTCCATGTGTATGCTACTATAGCGAGGGGCAGTATTCCAACCAGAATTCTATGTACAATGAGCACCATGGGTGGGGACCTATTTTCCCTAACTCTACCTCCTTGTCTCAATCATCCATCACTACTACACACTGGATCTCTTGGGGAAATATTTCAGAAGATCTCTGGTGGCTCGTGACACAATACACTAACAAAGCCATTTCCAGGCAAGATGGTATCTCCAATGAACTATGGAAGCCTATCCTGACATGGGCAAACCAGGAAAGAGTGTTGAAGTGTTCTAAGGCTGAAGTGTTCCACCTGTGGCTCTCCAGATGTTTTGGAGTATGGTGCCCAGGACCACTCACCATTGGCTATACTGTCTAGAGCCGATGGTAGTTGTTGCGCAAAATATTTGGAGAGCTGAAGGTTGCAGGCCTCTACTGTAATACCCAGAAGAGGTGTTCCTACCAGTGGTCAATTCAACATCTATTTAGCAATTTCTTTATATGAAGCTACTTCAACACATATTGTCTTCTCATTCAAAAATGTTGGCACTAGTGGCACTTATAGAGGCGCTAGAAATGAGTAATGGGAGGCGATCACTATTTATTCTGACTCTGCGTTTGTCACCTCCACTGTGCATTCAGGATTATCAAGGTGGAAGAAAAGAGGGTTTAGGAGATCTGACGGGACCCCTGTCCAGCATGCTGCATTGCTATCGAGACTAATTGAAGCGTTAACTTTGTCCACAGAGGTAGGTTTCGTTCAATGCATTGTGCATACTAACCATACTAATACAATAGGTCTTGGAAAAAATGCCGCAAACAAAGCAGCAAAGGAAGCAGCATACTTTCCTTTTACAGATTTCCAGAAAGTGGAAACCATGTCCCAGCTGGTACAGTTGCCAGCCCCATACACCGCAGTCCTGGTTCTTCAGATTATAGAGCTACAAGGAAAAGCCCCTAGAGAAGAACAGGAGCTCTGGAAAAAGAGAGGATGTGTCCCCTTGCTCACGGATTTGCTGTGGAGATAGGAGTTGCGGAGAAAGTAGTAATGCGCACAGAGCTGCTTCTTTCTGCTTAAGAGCAAATACATTACCCGTTGCATACTTCACTGCAACAAATTGCAGCAGAGCTCCAGGAAGAATCGTTTATACCGAACTTCCAGGATCAGGTAAGCAGATTCCTAGGGAAGTGTGTAGTTTGCAAATAATTCAATCCTTGAAACACCATGAGGTCAGTAAGGGGAATCTGGCCTAGGCCCTTGGGGCCCTAGAGGCAGTTTCATGAGAACTTTGTGGATATGATCATGAGGTGCAATAATTATCAGTACCTCATTGTGGTTGTTTGTCAATTTTCCCAGTGGCTTGAGGTTGGTCCCTGCGTACATCTTGATGCTATGGCAGCAGCAAGGTTTCTGGCGAGGAAGGCATTTCCATGGTGCAGAATTTGCTAGGTTTTAAAAATTTGACAATGGAACCCACTTTTTGAATGCCTTGTTCGCAAGAAATTACTTAACGTATGGGAATCAAGCACAGGTTGTGCTGTGTATACCACCTGAAGACCAACAGGTTAATTGAGAGACTAAATGGGGTCCTTAAGGACCGTATAACAAAACTATGCAATGAGTTATAAAAGTCATGGCACTATGTTTTACCCCTAGCACTGCTTTTATTTGAGAAATCAGCCAGGAAAAGACCACCGCTTGAGCCCCCATGAGATTGTGATGGGGCATAGGCTGCACACACCTCTTTCACCTACATGCACTATATCGGATGCACGCAAGACCGCAGGAGTTCTAGGGGAGGAGTTTATGGAATACCTCAGGGCTTTAATCAAAAGTATTAAGATTATATCTTCACAGGTTGTTTTTTCTCACCAACAGACTAGAGGAGAAAATAGCAAGGAAACTGATGATCAATGCAAGCCACCGCTACTTCTGGGAGACTGGATCTTCATTTGGAACTTTGTGTGCCATTGGAGTGAGCAGCGTTTCCATGGGACACACCATGTTATTTACGCAACTCTGACTGCTGTGAAAGTGGCAGGCAACAAGAATTGGATCCATATTAGTGATATCTGAAGGGATACCTGCAGCCCTCCACCAGCACAGGAGCAGGCACAAAATTAATGCCCTGGGGATCTGCTGTTCATTCCAGTGAAAAAGGGAGGTGTGAACATAAATCTGGGACATGAATTTTTCTGTTTAAAAAAGAAGAAATATTCAAATGTATAATGTATGTTAAAATGAGTGTTCACATGGTTTTGGTAGGTCACTTTTCTTCATGTTTGAAGATGGCAACAAATGTAAAAATAGAAGGTTCAAATTTATCTAGATTTTAAGAACCTGAGGATGTATTGCTAGGAGTAAAAATAAGTGTTGATGTTGATTTCTTGGATAATGGAGATGATGAAATACATCCCAAAATAGATGCACATGGTTTTGCAGTAGACAGTGTATGGAAGGTTGGGAGAGAGAGATCAGTAGGATATTGCTAAATCTGCTCTCTCATCCCCCACGCTTCTGGTGTTCCCAGGGTGTTTATCCCAAACAAAGTAGAGGTAGCAGACACACTATGCCTAGTGAAGCTAGCATTGTGCAGGCTCCCAGGGCACTTTAAAGGGCAATCAATTACTGCATCTTTTTTGCCGATTGATGAAGAGTGTTCAATGGCAGATTGCAAAGAGCAGAAAAAAGTTGGGGGCACACAAAGAGCCCAATTGAATTTAGAAGGGGCTTATTTTTCTAAAAATCAATTGGGAGAAAGGGGTGGAGATTTGCAGAGGTGGAGGAATGAGGGTATTCTCAGAAGAAGGGGTGGCAGGAATAAAACAAGAATGTGGGAATGTGTGGAAATGTTTTTTGCAGCATCTGGCATGGCTCAAAGAGCCAAAAAAGCCTGTTAAGATACAAACACCAATTTTCCTCTGTGTTTTAAGGGTGATGGCATGGTACCCATTGGCACAAATGGGAACTGCAGCCGCACACTTCGCATCACTGATCTGGCCAGAGATATGGCTGCCGTTCTGGACAATTTATGGACTTGTGGGCCCTACGCCTATAAGCAGTTGCCTCCAGCCTAGTGAGGTGTGTGAATGTCTCTACACTCCACATGCCAGTCTTCATTATCCCTAAGGAATAACTGGTCCTGGCCCATCCAACTCCCCAAGCTACATCTGTGACCCCTAGTCATTTTGCCCCGTGCGTCCCCTTTGTCATTACACATGGACAAATCAATGACTTTGTTTGACGACAGGAAGCAGGAACTATTGTAATGAACCAAACTCCCGGTTCTTCAGATTATAGAGCTACAAGGAAAAGCCCCTGTAATGAACCAAACTCTCAAACTACTTTTCAGCGGCCTCATCAAAAGCTTTAATGGACATTCCTGAACAGTACCAGTTGTTTAATCATACTGAAAACATTTGTGCTTCTCTTCTGGCCTCTGGTGTCTAAACCGGGGCAAATGCCAAATGGCTCCAGGTGACCAGATATGAACTACAACTGTTTATCAAAGCCTATGAGTCTGCGTTTAGTGGCATTTAGAAACAGTTTTGGGCCCTGCGCTGCATGACTTCACAAAATCATTACATTCTCAACCTCCTGACATCAATCGGTGGTGGTGTACATCAAATGATTGGGAGTACTTGTTGCTCATTTGTGCCTCACAGTGACTCAGAGAATGATACCCTGCCACTTACTATTGCTGCCTTGCATAAACTCAGAGTGACCATGGAAAATGAGGCAGGAATTACAAATGATTCATAGTTACACTAACTTTTCTCCTGGGTGCAGTCTTGGATGAGCCTCACCGGGAAGATCCTTCTACCTATTTTAATTATTTCTTATTGTTTTTTTGCTCTCATCAAATACCCTTCCCCGGAAGTCCTTAAAATGTGGCAACCTGCTCCACATTGCTCTTCTCTGTCACGGGTTTCGACACTCTCCTTCCCAATGGCTACAATATCCTCTCCAAACCCAGAGCCAACCGTTCTGGTGGGGGTGTAGCCTTGATTTTTACAGAGTAGATTTCAGCTATTATCATTCCAATGCAGCACTACTCATCCTTTGAATGCCTGGTCTGCAGGCTCTCTCTATCTCCTGGCCTCTCTCTCACTGTGGTCACTTTCTACAGGCCACCTGGCCAGGCCGCCTTCTGCCTCTCTGAGTGGGCTGACTTCTACTCCTCGCTCCTTACCTATACCTCTAAACCTCTCCTCCTCAGAGACTTGAACATCCACCTGGTTGGCACCAAGGTTTCACTCCCATTTCTCTTCTCCTCCTGCACCTTTGGCTGACTCACTCCCTGACCCAACCCTCTATAACCTTCATCTCTCTATCTCTAACACTCTGGATGTCATTGTCCCTTTCATGAGAATCCACTTAAAGCCCAAATCCAAGTGCAACTCTTGGTATGATTCTGACCTCACCGTCCTTAAACACAGGTGCAGGGTGGTGGAGAGGAAGTAGAGGGCATCGGGCGAACCCCCTGACAAATTGGTCTGCCATCTACTCCAAAGACGGTACAGAATCTCTGTCCTCTCTAAGAAGAGAGCCTACATCCAAGCCCGCATCTCTGCGGCATCTAACAAATGGGTTGAACCTTTCAAAATCTACAAGGAGCTGTCCAATCCTACTGCAGTCTCTACCTTTCCTGTTCCCTCCCAGGACCTCTGCACGGCCTTGGCCTCACATTTCATTACTAAAACTATATCATGTCCACCCTCTCATCTTCTACCTCCTCTTCCTCCTCCTCTACTACTCCTGGCCTGTCTGAGGCCGTCTCTCCTCCTTCTTCCTCCATTCCCCTATTTACTACATACAATGTTTCTAGACAAGTCTGATCCATGAAAGTGTCATCAAAGCAGGATCTCCCCTGCTCATCCTGAACCATCAAGGGCCACATAGACACGCCTGCTCCAGCCTTGGACAATTTCTGCAATCACTCCTTTGCCACTAGAACTTTCCCCTCTCCTTAAGCACTCTCTTGTGCACCCCCTCCTAAAGAAGCCCTCAGACAATACTTCCTCTCCAGCTAAATATCATCTTCGACTCCACCCTCTCATTCTCTCCTCATTCTCTTCTCACATCTCTGACATCTCTAAGAAGTCAAACTATCAGCTGCACCTCCTCAGAGGTATTTTTCCTTTTCTCATTTTACCCCAGAGGCTCACTGTCTCCAGAGCTCTGGTCCTCTCTGGGCTGGACTATTGAAACAGCCTCTTTCTAAATCTTCCTGCCTCTAATCTTCGACCTTTGCAACTCATCCAGAACAGGACTGCGAGACTTGTCCTTGGCCTCAAGGCCAGGGATCGTATCTCTTTAGCTCTGAAATCTCTTCACTGGCTCCCCGTGGCTGCAAGGAACAAGTCCAAGACCCTCTGCATTGTCCACGCGCCTTTATGGGGCCTGGGACCGCTCTACCTCCTGCTTTCTCTTCCAAAACATCTTCCTTCTTATTTTAAAAAAAAAATTTGTGTTTTGTTTATGAAAAGAGAGGAAAAAAACGTTTACAAATACATAACAGTATCACAATAAAAGCCTAGAAAAAATCCTTAAACAATATTCAAATAAAAAAATAAGTATATTGTATACTACTTAGACACAAACCAACAATTAAATGTAAACCGAAACATTTCAAGAATCAAGCAAATAGAATTAAAATCACCACATAATTTAAAATAATCAATATATTTTAGTCAGTGTATATTGAATATTTCCCAATACGCATTATTCAATTACATTGCCGTTGTCTCCATGGGAACCAACCATATGATTACAACCAAATACAAATCATTGCACGTTACATACCAACATTTGTGAGATGTAGAGTGTTTTGTACATAGTTTATGTGACCCAGCAAAATGGTGTTAGTGTTAAGTTTAATTTCAAGTTATGTGTGTTTAGAGAATCTTCAATTTTATATAATAGATTGGTCAATACCAAAATCAAGCGGGTGCTATCTCCCCTTATGCAGGTTTACTAAAATGACTGTCTCGGTAGATATGTGTCCTCAGGCTTTAACATGCCCAGCAAATTAACTCTTGCCTGTTCGAAATACGGACAATATGCTACTAAATGTTAAGTTGTTTCTAGCTGTTCAGTATTTAAACAGAAACTACAGGTATCATTTTCAATTAAAGAAGAAAAAGTGTGCCAGTGTTGTATACGCTCAAGGGTGGCAAGTTGATTTAATTTGAAGCATATGTAAGTGTTTCTTCTTTTTTCACAGGGACACTACAAAATGTATGCTGAGCGTGAGGTTCTTTTTCTAGGAAAATACGCATATTCAGAGTACATTTGGTAGGTGTTATTAGTTTTGATGGTTTTAATCCAATCTAGTTCATAGAGTTTCTTTTTTACACTAGGGAGACCTAAAGGCCAGTCTTGGACAGCAGCACTGATGTTAACTAAAACTTGTTGCATTTGAGCTTCAAACAAGACAAGTGATTGTGGATTACCGTCTATTAGAAGACCATATCTTCATAAAGTCTTCATTGGTCTTCATAAAGAGAGTTTTGCGCTGGCAGGAGCATTCTTGCATAGGTCGATAATCTATGCCACAAGAATCACGAAGAGAGGGATAAAAGCCCAAGTTAATGCCGTATGATTTAATTTGGTATGGCAGAAGCGAGGCCTAAAGTTTGTTTCTACAGTTGGCCCGGGATACACTTTAAGACAAGATCTAAATTCAAAAGGCTAGATAGTAGAATTGGCTCGACCTTCAATAAATAAAAATCAATAATAGGTAGCAGAGAAAATGTACAATATTTTTTAATGTGATCTTCATTTGCTTTTGCAAAGGGCACGCTTTTGTTTTTAGACCCACAGTCCATGATTTGATCGAATTAGATTCTGCAATAGAGTAGTCCAAATAATGTTAGAAATCTACACGCTGAAGTGGGTGCTGTTGCGCTCGGAGAAGATGGCCGCCTGATTTGTGAGCTCTGTGCCGGGAGGTGCCGTTTTCTGTGAAAACTCCTCACGGTGTGACGCAGAATCCTGCTTTAAACACGGTCACGCATTACTGAATTATCCGTGCGAGCGCGAGCCGGTTCCCGGGCCTTTAATCAGCCTCTCTGCCGACATTCAGCCCTGGTAATTTGGACCGCGTGCTGGCGCTTTCCTGTCCCGGCCCTCTCTTCCAGGGAAATCACTGCCAGCGCTGGGGTCTTGAGGCCTGCTGTGGGGGAGGGGCGCCGTGCGCGCGCGGCACCTTCCCCTCCCCCTCTCCCTGGTGGTCTAAAGCGGCCTGAGCGCTTGCACACAGTTTCTCCCCTGGGACCCGGAGGCCCGTCCCGTCTGCAGAGCGGTCCGCTCTGCTACCACTCCTGGGTAGCGTGCTGTTGCCCGGCCCCCCTCTGCCCTGGACGAGGTGCTTCCCCTGGCCTATGTTCTGCCCAGTGCCTGGGGTGAAGACTGCTCCGTGGATGTTGCGGTGAGTCTCTGGGGCCCCGATCACCCTACCAGTGGGGCCTGACACTCCTGTCTTCACCGCCACCCTCCCGGCGACACTGCTGACATTTCCTTTGCTCCTTGCTGCCAGCAACTACGCGACTGGGGCTGTGCTCCTCGTGTACCCCTGCACCCTGTGATACCTGGGGCTCCTGCCCCCAACACAATCCAGCAGACTCCACTTCGGAGGCACGGGGTCCCCGGACTGTGCCCCCACTGTTCTTAAGTATCCTTGAACTGTACTGTAACTAAGCTCCAAGTATGCTTGCACTGCTCTGTAACTAAGTTCTCAAGTATTCTTGTATTGCTTGCGCCCAGCTAGCTGAGGGTTTTGGACTCGCACTATATCAAATAAACAAACAAACAAACAAACAAACAAACAAAAACAAACTGCACACCACACCACTGGATAAGGTCACTACACACCCATAAGTGGCCCAGAGTCCTGAAACCGGCTCAGCCCCCGGTTGGGCTGCAACATTACTGCTCTAAAATCTGGGCAGCAAGCACCTTCTGGGCCTTCGCCTTCTGCTCCCTGCGCCATACGCTCGCTGGGGCTCCGGAGCTTATGACTTAGCATCATTCAACGACGGTGCACTGGGCTGGTACCCCCTCACCAAGCCATCTGAAACCTGGGTCATCCGCTCCAAATAAGCGTCTGGTGACCCCTGGTTCCTAACTCTTGCCGCCACTTTACTGCCTGGCCCGAGGCTATTAAAAAAATATATATAAGTTAGTCTGCAGTCCGTAAGGGGTCCGGTCAAATAAGATAATGTCATCTGCAAAACATAACCAATGTAATCTAAGTCTTCCGAGTCTAACTGCTTACCTCGGTAGAGAGTCCATAGAGAATCAATATCACATAAATAAAGATTGAATAACTTAGCAGCGAGGTTAAAGCCATGTTTTACTCCTGTTGCGGTTGGAATTAGAGAAGAGAGAATGTCATCTTCGTTAATTCGGACATGAAAGGTTGTTTTATTATGGAGCATAGCAACTAGCTGGACCAGGCAGTGCCAAAATCCTAGCTTCAACATTTTAGTCCGTATAATTTCTCTGACTACACAATCAAAAGCGCTGGATAAGTCGAGAGCTGACGTGTAGATAGGACCTGAGTTTGTAGATTTTGTTTGCTCAAGCAAGTGGGCTACTATGGTGGCATCTTCCTTCTCAAGCTCTCTGCTCATCCACCTCCAACTCTCTGAGGATCAGACGCTTCTCCAAGCAGAGAGTTAGGGGCAGATCTATCTCCTCGCTGGGGCCTCCCTCTGTAACAGCCTCCCTGCCTCTCTCAAACTTGAGCAGAACCACCTCTATTACCGGAAGCAACTCAAGACCTCTCCCCTGCAGATGCACCCGATTGTTCCATGCACTGGTCACCTGGTCACCCGCTGAACTCGGGCCCAGGCTCCTGCATGTCCAATTGCTCTCGCACTGCCTCTGGGCTTGCCAGTATTTAAGGGTCTGTAACTGCAACCCTACAGTCGCTTCTCTCTGCACTTATGAGCCACCCGCTGGTTGCACTTGTGAGTTAGCTGCACTTCCCGCTTCCCACCTCCCCTGGCACTTCTCCCCTTTGCTCTGCCCTGCACTTGTGCGATCTGGATGGCACAAGGACTAGTAAGATCTTTATTTTGTCCTCCCTTTGTTTCTCCCTCCTTGTCTTGTCACACCTTGAAACACTTCTGCACAGGTGCTTTATAAATGCCACATCATATCATATCATCATATCTAACGATGTTGTTCTACCCAGGTACAGAAAGCAGCTGCTATGATGACTGTGACCCTGTGCAAAGCTAGAATCACTACCATTTCCTCTCACATGGGTACTCAAACTAAAGCTGTTTTGTGTCCTCCACCAAGTTTGTGATGATTGTGTGGAGCAGTGGGTAGATTAGGGTTGGGCTTGTACAGCAGAGCAGTATGCCCATATTGTTACCGATATGATTTAGGGTTATTCCCCAGGAAGATGATTATTTTCCCCTACCTCTCTACACTTATTGAGGCAGTACCCTGGCAGCCTTTACTGCGTTTTTGCCACTGCATTCTCCCCTCACCTCACCTGGCACTTCTCCTCTTCCCTCCCCCTAGCTCTTGCACGATCTGAATGACACAAGGCCTAGTAAGATTGTTTGTTTTGTCCTCCATCTGTCTACCCTTCCTTGTCGCAGCTAGAAGCACTTGTGTACAGGCGCGTTATGAATGACTTATATCATATCATGTGTAGTTGACAGGAGAACCATCTATCTTTTTTGTGTGTATACAATCATCGATTGCTCTTCTGTTAGTCCAACATGTACAAAAGGATCATCCACCAAGGTGCGAAGTCCTCACTGAGAACCTATCCAAGCTAAAATAGATTATTCTATGAAGTGTAACCCACTCAGGAAGTCATCAAACAGATTGTGACTCTCTCACATTGTTGGCCAATTTACAAATGAATATCACTGCATGCTATCGTTGCCGATAGTTCATCGAAAACTCACGTCTGAAGAAATAAGCCCCTGCAAAACTGCAAATAAATATGCTCAGGGATTGTACTAGTTGCATATATTTCTTAAAAGAAGCTAGGAGTATCTTAAGGCATTTCACAGAGGCAGTACGTGGCATAATTGTGTTTCTGTTCTGATGCTGGGAGGGTGTATCAGTCACCACTGACTGACAGATATAGTGCAGTGGAGGCTTGCATATAGAAATACACAGACCAGTTTGGCATTGGGTTCATCAGGTTCGAGCATAATAATAGTTCAGTCTGTTATTAGGAACACCCAGTTTTGGCAGGTACAAGATTCAAGTACAGGCAAGTTCTTTTGATCAGCATTGCACAAGTTCCGCTGTTGTCGAGAAGACCTAGGTGTTCCACTGCAAGCTGATTTGGGTTGCCGTGTTGGGTTCTGTGTGAGCAGATTGGCATGAAATGTTGAGGAACTCTCAATGCTACACAGTAACAAATGACAACCCCAGCAGCGTTCCCTTAAAAATGTTACAATTTTGCACCATAAGGAAATATACTGCCAATGGAGTACAGTGTGATATGGTCAGGAACAAAGGTGTCAACATATTAATTTTAACAAAAACACATTTATTGAACTTGCCATTGGGTGATTGGTCCTCAGATGAAAGAGCACAAGGATGAGAAAGTAACCCCTATTTCAGGACAGACACTTGCTGGGTCCATGTTAACCAAGTAGGTCTTTTGTGCTCTCAAGTGACATTTTAACAATTCACATGTATGTGAAGTGGCTACTTCAAAAGTTTGTATTGCCGCAGCACCCATCTTCCACTCCTACGTAAAATCATAGAGAACGCAGTAGCCCTACAACTGCAGCAACACATTGACACCAACAACCTCCTCCAAAACTACCCATCTGGATTCAGACATAGATGCAGCATGGAAACAGCAATCATACATGTGATGGATGACGCCCTCAACATCTTTGACAGCGGCCACCCCTGCCTCCTGGTTCTACTTGGCTGCTTACATAATTTGTTTTATAACGCACTTAAAACCAGCGCAGGATCAGGATTCAAACCTGTGTTGCGCTGCGTTGTCGTGTTTCCAAGACAAACGCATTACCTCTGAGCTATACTTCCTATAATTGTGCCAACTGGAAATAGCTTGAGAGAAGTTTGGGGTGAAAAAATGGTTTTGTACGATCAGACCGAAAAAAACGTCCGACCGCACAAAACGACCGAAAAATGCTACTACCAAAGGTTCGAACACCAAAAGTCCGAACCTTTGTGGGTACAACTGCAGGTAAGTGAAAAAATAAAAAAATACTGCAGGGGATGCGGGGGTGTCCCCCGCAACACCCCGCTCATTATACTGTGTGGCATTGTGAGTGGGGTGTTGCGGGGGACACCCCTGCAGCATACCCGGAAAAAAATGAAGAAAAAAAACGGGGGCTGTAGGGGTGTCCTCTGCAACACCCTCACTACTCACTATACTTTGCAGTATAGTAAGCGGGGGTTGTGGTGGAAACCCCTGCAGCCCCCGTAGTATGTAAGTGTGTTCGCATGAGAAAGGTGCAAACCTTTGGTAGTTCGCACCTTTTTCATGCAAACATTCCGGCCACGGCAAAATCAGCCACGGTCGGATCACTTAGAATCGAAAAAACAACAATACTTTACAATGAGTAATCTCCTTGGATTATTGGGCTCTTCAACTCAGATTTATCGCGCTGGATCCAACTCTACTTTTTGTGATCGGGTGATAATCTGATAATCGCAGAGCCATGTCGCCACTGAAGGCAAAGGTAGGATGTTGTCTTGGACCTTGGAAACTTTTACAAAGAGTTAAGATGATTTAGATGTGGAAGGTGATGCCAAAAACCGCTGGGTACTCTGTCACTGAGTTTAAATGCCCAGACATAACTCCGAGGGAGAGGGATTTGGCTTCCATGATGGTCTTGTGGGACGCTGATGGAGTTTGGTCTTGGAGAATCCTAGTCTTGCGAGTGCCAATTATATCATCGGGCTTTAGATGCGTTATCCAGCAAGTAAAGCGCCGATTCCTATAAACTCTTTGCTTAGAGGCACCACTGACCAATCAATGCACTCCTTCTTTTCCATGACTGGGGAGAATGCCCTTTTCCATGACTGGGGAGGATGCCAGCCATTGCCTTTGTTGCAAAGGTAAAGGAGTCAGGAGGAAATTAATTGCTGATTTTAAATCTCAAATTTTTTATTTTACATAGAAGACTCATATGTTACGATTTTCTAGTAAGACACTGTCATGGAAAGAGTAGGCACAAGTGGTATAGATCTTCCAGTCCATGCTGTCATTTTTTCAGGTTTGTGTAGTTTTCGTGTTCCTTCCACCTACCAATCTGGCCAGTGTAAGGGATCCACTCTTGCAGGGGCAAATATTCTCCTTTCCTAGTGAACAACTTGATCGCCCATGAATGACTAAAATGATGCAGTGTGGTTGTTATGCCCCCAAGGACAGCACATGCACTGGAGTTTAGTCCGCTTTCCTCATTGTCTCTCAGCTTTGGCTGCTGTCTTATAAAGTCAGCTGTTGGCTGAATGTCTGTGAGCTTGGGCCTGGTTGCATGCTGGCACTAGCCAAGCTCAGACCATCTGTAGCGGAATCACAAAAACATTTTTTTTAAAAGACAATAAAAGGTCATATATGAGATTTGGCCGAAAAGTTCGACCTAATCCCCAATTTGGTAGCAAGGGCTGCAGGGACTGTGGGGGTGTCCCACGCACCCTTGTTCACTATATTGTGAGGAGGTTGAGGTCCCATAGGACTCAATGAGAATGGGGAAGAGGAAACACCAGCACCATCTTGTGATGGTGCCAGTGTTTCCACGTCCGCCTGCAGACGGGTGGTGTTAAACCCGCCAGGTCAGACCTGGAGGGAACGCCACCTCCCGCCTGCAGGACTCGAGATCGGGCGGTCTGGAATTAACAGTGGCGGCGGGTTTACTGCCACTGTTATTTCCGGACCGCCCGACCCGTAATGAGGCCCTTTGTCTTTTAGAGAGGCACAGCTTCACCTCACTGACCCGACTAGCTAGAAAACACGTGTCTGAAGAATTGTCCAGCATTTTCGGTGCTTGACTGCCCAAGTGGGTGGTACCAGACTGATATGCTCCTGCAAGTTCAGTGCCGATTCCTATAAGCTCATTGCTTAGAGGCACCACTGACCTATCAATGCCCTCCTCCTTTTCCATGACTGGAGAGGATGCTAGCCATTGCCTTTGTTGCAAAGGTAAAGGAGTCAGGAGGAAATTCATTGCTGATTTTAAATCTCGAATTCTTTTTTTTACATAGAAGACTCAGATGTTATGATTTTCTAGTAAGACACTGGCATTGAAAGAGTAGGCACAAGCGGTATAGATCTTCCAGCCCATTCAGCCATTTCTTCAGGTTTGTGCAGTTTTCGTGTTCCTTCCACCTACAAATCTGTCCACTCTTGCAGGGGCAAATATTCTCCTTTCCTAGTGATCAACTTGATCGCCCATGAATGACTAAAATAATGCAGTGTGGTTGTTATGCCCCCAAGGACAGCACATGCACTGGAGCTTGGTTCCCTTTCTCAGCTTTGGCTTTTGTCTTGTAAGGTTAGATGTTGGCTGAATGTCTGTGAGCTTGGGCCTAGTTGCATGCTGGCACTAGCCAAGCCCAGACCATCTGTAGCGGAATCACGGAAACATTTTGAAAAAAAAGACAATAAAAGACTGAATAGGAGATTTGGCAGAAAAGTTTGACCTAATCCCCAATTTGGTGGCAAGGGCTGTATGGAATGTGGGGGTGTTCGAAGAATTGTCCAGCATTTTCGGTGCTGGACTGCCCAAGTGGGTGGTACCAGACTGATATGCAAATGTACATTTCTCGTCTGGGAAAGGTACTGTGAGCTAAAACCTGGTTGTAGACGCTCCCGAGTGGGAATCTTCCCAGAGAACAGGTTATTTGGCTGTGCTCGTTCGTGATAGAGGGGCTGACAGACCTTTTTACCCAGGGTATTCCAGACGTGGACCCCTTGCTCACTGTGCTTAGAGAGGCAAAGCTCCACCTCACTGATGAGGCCAGACTGGGGCGGAACACGTGTATGGGGTTGTTGTTGGTACTCTTGTTCAGAGAAGAATTGCCTAGCATGTCTGTGCATATCTCTCCACTGTGAAAGGTACAGTGAGCTAGAGAACAGGTTATTTGGCCCTGTTTGTTCTTGGTAGACGGGCTCCCAGACCTTATGTATTTATTCTATAAAGGCACACACTCTTCCCCACTTGCCTTCGCAGCATTCCATGTGGTGTGTATGCTCTCACTGTGCACTATGCTACATTTGAACGCATACTTAGTCCAGTCGATCTACTAAGCCATGTGCAATGTAATTTGTAATAGTTCACAATTGGTGGGTATGCGACCACCAATCAGCCAATACGAACATTCATTTTGGGTTTGGGGTGTTAATACCTCCAAACAGAGTTTACAGGCACCACTGTGCATCTGCTAGTCTCCATTCTGAAGTCCCATTGGACTTAACGGGGGAATGGACGTATTACCCTCAATGGAGGTATTACCCTCAGTGGAGGTATTACCCTCACTGGTAAGGCTGTCATTTAAAAATAAATAAATGATGCAGCCGTGCAAATGATCAGGCCTCCACCTATATTCGCGCCCTGGACCTCCTCGGTGGTAGCAGATGGGGGCAGGGGCAGCGTTATGGACTTTGGGCAGGGTCAGTGGGTGAAAGGGCTGTTAGAGCAGGTGCTGTGGTAAATGGCATGGAGATCACACTGCATGGCCAGGTGGAGTAAGTGCAATGGAGCCTGGCTGAACGTGCAAGGTAGGGCGCATGCATGCATGAAAGGCAACATGGACCTAGAACTAAGGGATACAGATGAGGCAAACAAGAATACATTTCCCAGCTGCCCCAGGGGCTCACTAGGAAGCATTTTCGGTGTGCATCGTAGATTTGACCCCATTTAAAGGGACCTCACTCAAGCCCTTGAGCTCAGTGTCCAGATGGACTGAGCGAGGAGCGCTGCAAGGACCTGCCAGTGTACTGGATCCAAGCACACATAAGAAGACCTATGGGAGAGGCAGGAGAGCCTGATCAGAACAGCACTGGGCAACGACAACTATCAAACCCTGTGAATTCAGGCTACGGAGACCAGCTGGCATTGAGGAACCTGCTGGGGGACTTCCCCCTATTAACCAACACCCAAACTAAACCAAGGCAGTGTGATGTTCTGCATGGGCAGAGTTTGATGTTCACGTGAAAGACTTTGTGAAGCTCTCATAGGACTTTGGCAAAACTGCATGAGAGACTTTGGAAACAGCTTTGCGGTCATTGCTAACCGGCATGGAAAGCCCTTTGCCTAACCCACGTGCAACACATTGACAGATCCTCCCGGGAGACACCAAGAATAAGCAAGACTGCCCGAATCACAAGGCGCCGCACTGAGTAGTCTGAATGCTGCATTAAAGGCAGGGGGCAAAACAGGAATGTGCTAATTTTAAACTAAGTGCAAATTGCATGAAGGGGACAACCAACATTTGCACTTGCGGTTTGGAGCGTTGCGTGCAGGGGAAGTTGCTTTTTCTTTTCAGTTTTTAGCTCCGTTTTGCAAAAAAGTGTAAACACCGCCAGAAAATTACGGTTTGCAGGCAGAGTCCACTAATGGATTCCTGTGTCATCCGCCTGCTCATTGGCAGCTGCAAATGCAATGCAGATTCCAATGGAATCCATTGGTTTACACCTGCATGAAAACCCATACAGGCATAAAACTTTGTGCTTTTCCAAGATAGGGGTGGAATACAAAGCAGTGATGAAAATTCTGCTTTTGCCCCTTCTTCACCTCGGAAGGGATAAATATGAGCTGGAGTGCAAGAATTACGCCTTGCTTTTACACTTTCATTGTGCACTCGACTCAGTGCAAAACGACACCCTAAGCCGCTAATGAAAGGCGCTAAAACATTAAGAGCCTGATTCACAGAAGCGTTTGGTAACGGTGCAATCCCATTGGAAAGCGCTCTATAAATCGGGCCGAAGCCTCAAGCCTCTGGGCCAGGGAGCTCCATGACAGATGTGTGGGGCCTCATTACCTGTTTGGCAGTATTCCACTGGTAAATCTTGTGGTAAATCTTCCAGAATACCGTCAAATGGATTTTCCGCTACCGCCACTTGGTCTGGCAGAATTACTGCCATATTACAAGTGGTACTATGGCGGGATCAGTCCCCATTTACGAAGTGTGTAGCACTCCATGGTGATTTTAGCGGAATTACCGTATTTTGTTGGAGTTTTTTCCTCCGCCTCACCATTAAAGTTACAGTACAGCGGTAATGCAGTGGTAATGCCGCCGGTTTCTGCCACAGTGCCGTACTTGCGATGAGACCCTTATTATAGTAATGGTGCATAATTAGTGACCGTAACACAATGGGTATTGATTATTAGACCTATTGGGGTCAATGTTGCATTCCTACCGTGAATCAGAATGCATGTTATCACACTATCAAGTAATTCTGCTGAACATATTATATATGTGTTCTCAGTACATCATATACCCATAACCACTAGTATTTTCTGTATCTCAGCGGACCAGCCCTGACATCAGGTATACACCGCTTGTTGACAAGAGATAGAATAGGGAAGGCTTTGTCCCTTTCCCACAAAGTAAATTCAACAAATCGGCTCCTGGTTTGGAGCCTATTCTACCCAGGAGGGTTACTTATGAAACAAAATTACAATTAAGTAGGTCCAGAGAGAATTTTGCTAAAAAGTACTCATGCTCCTTATCACCCTCTGCATCAAAAGTCCAAAATTCACTTTTTCTATTTGTGAAAAAATATTGTTTCTTTATATACATAAGGTAGTATGAATCAACATCAAATGACCATTTTTTCAAAAATATATAACGTCACACGGTGGCTAAACCGGACGTACAGACTAAAGGATATATAGTTACATCACACAGGGCCAAAACATTTTTGGCACAACAATCGATTTGTGTATGTAAGACAAACTCAATCACATTCGTTGTTTGTCACGATAATTCACATAATACAATATACAACAACGTAATTTGACATAGTGACACCAAAAAAGAGTTGTGGATGACAATAGTTCTATTGGTGGTCAACAGTGACAATACACTGCAGTTGGGGGTAGTGCGTCTACACCGGGGTGTTTCCTACAAATACAAATAAAAATACAGATACAAGTTTTTAGTGACAGAGACAAGTGGGCAATATATACACTTTTCAGCACTATATGCATAGGAGTAAGCACTAAGCATGGTATACCAAGGGTCCCAATAGTGACCGCTCTCTTTGTTTTTTCTGTTACCTCTTGTAGGAGTAAGAAACACACCAATGGGATAAAGTAGTTACCCATTAGGGAGTCAAGACCCCTCTGATATGAACCACTTCTACGCCCTGATGAAGATGACCTGAACAGCTATGGTTATGAAACTGGTCGACCTTTTTATAGCATGAGCTGGCCTCATGCCCTTTATGATCTATGTATATAGCAACCTGGCATGGAATGCACCAGGTTAGTTAGACCTGAACCATGTATCAGGTCTATTGCAGATCTTTCTGTGGATTTTTCGTTCTGTTTTAATAGGACCTTATAGATAAGGAGCCTTACATGTGTGTTGTGCTATACCAGTACAAGTTGATAGATCTTTCTAGTAGCTGGCACCGCAGTGGATAATAAAGAATAATACACTGCTGTGCACGAATAGCTGTAGAAAAATCTAGAACTGGGCATCATCTAATGTAAAATGCCCACTTATCTCTGTCACTTAAGACTTTTATCTGTATTTTTATTTGTATTTGTAGGAAAGGGACAAAGCCTCCCCTATTCTATCTCTTGTCAACAAGCGGTGCTATACCTGATGCATACTTAGTGACATCATCGGATAAGTTCATCTCTTCCTCGAGGGTACCCAAAGTGGCTTGGACATTGGGAAACCGATGGAGTATTTGGGCAGCTGGGGAATCCGGGGGGTGTGCCCTCATGTTCTGCCACAGAGGGGTTTCACCTACAAGAGCTTTTATTGTTTCAGGTGCGAGTGGGGATAGGTGGGGAGCAAGCTGGGGGTAGGAAAGGAACAGTAGGGGGGCAGGTGTTATTAGCCTTTGTGTGCTTTATTCTCTCTCCCTCTCTCCAGGATATTCTCCTCTCCTTCTATCAGAGCTCTGTTTGGCTGCCCAGTGTTTGCCAGTTGGGGTAAGCATACAGGGCTTCAGGGAAGGAAGGTTGCTGTCGTGGAGACATCCTACCAGTCCTGTTGCAACGCTAGTTTCCTTACATGAAGGCATGCAGTTTTACAGCTTGTGGGCTTACGAACCTATATTTAGGTGGATTGAAAAACAGGAAGTGAGTGCATTACAGCCAGTTATTTTCAGTTAGAGCCAAACTCATAATGAAGGCCTTATTCGGAAAAGAAATGCAGCACAAAGAGCAGCAACCCAACTCCAGCATCTGGCATTCGGAGTCATCTATCCAACCCAGAAGCAACTAGAAGACTGAAGCCAGGGACGGTGCCAGGGCCTTTCAATTTTTTCAAATGAAAGAGGCTTTGAAACTCAGGGGCAACTGCAACTCCTCCCATGTTGCCAATCAGCATTCTTATAATACAGCAATAGCTAACTTCATTTGCGGGAGACCTTTAGTCATCACGTGCTCTTTGCTAGCTGCCTTGGCGATACCAGCTTCATTTGCTGGAGCCCTTCAGGCTGTCACTTGAAAGTGGCAACATGAAAGACTCCAGCGAATGAAGTTATTAACGTGTACGCTGAAAAGCACACAATTAAAATAAAGTAATATTCCTGTGGGTTAATATCTGCCAATTATCACTAGACGGCCTGCTGGCAGTGAGCTGAAACACTAAATGCCCACTGAAAAGCTATAAATCTTTCTTTCACAGCAAGGGACTGATGAGGAGGAACCAGTGTTAAATTGAAACAAGGTGCTAATCTGTGGGCATTTTGTGTTTTAGCTCCCTGATGGCTGGCAGTCGCTTGATAATCGGCGGCTATTAACTGTTGGGTGTATTTCTTTGTCTCTGTTGCATTGTATGCACCCCACTGGTGCCTCAGACTGTCATAGGCTCCAAGGGAGGGGATGGGGGGCCCAACCAAAATGTTGAAATGGGCCCCCACACATCTTCAGCCGGACTTGACTGATACATTATCACATGCAGCCAAACAAAAATAGACAATGCTTACGTTGTGACACAAAACAGGGCCAGATTCATGGAATGGGGTGCAGAAATGGTGCCAAGTCCACGCGTTGAGAAGGACCCTGCGTGAGTCTTGGCACAGAAAAAATATTGTGCGCTATGCATATTCATGGATTTAAAGACAGATTACTGGCCGTCAAGCAAGTAAAAACAAGTGGCACGAGGAATGCCCACAACACACCCCAGGCACACCAAAAGCAAGCAAAAGGACAAACACTGCGCAGACCTCTGCACCTCTCCTGGCCAACCATCCAGTACCCCTGTGAGAATGTGCACTTCACCTCGCAAGCCAAGGCTGCACCCCTGCAAAATCGCGCATCACATCTCGTAAGCTGAGGCTGCACCCCAGCAAAACCGCATGCCTCACCTCACAAGCCCAGGCCGCACCCCAGCGAAAATGCGTGCCCTCCCTCACAAGGCCAGGCTGCACCCCAGCGAAATCGCACGCCTCACCCCGCCAACCCATACCACACCCCAGTGAAAACATGTAAGTGGAGGCTAAACCCCTTACCAAAATGTGGGCCCCCTCTACACCCTCGGCACCCATTCTGGCTGCATACCCCTCTTCTGCACATCAACCACTCTAGCCCAGACACCACCCCCGGCAGCCCCCCCATACTGGACAACACCCACCAGCCCCCCTCTCCTGTGACAACCGCCCAGACATCCCCTCCAGACTGGACCCCTGTCCCCAGGCAGCCCTGTCTAGACTGGACACCTCCCAGCTATCCCCTCCAAACTAGACACCACCCACTAGCCCCCTCACCTGTGACACCCCCAAGGGATCTCCCTCCAGACTGCACAACTCCCAGGGAGCCCACTCCAGGCTGGACCCCCCTCCACACAGAGCATACCCCTCCAAACCACCTACCAGCCTCCCTCACCTGTGACACCTGGCCAGGTATCCCCTCCAGACTGGACCCCCCGCCCCCAGGCAGCCCACTCTAGACTGGCCACCCCCCCAGACATCCCCTCCACCTTAGACACCACCCACCAGCCCCCTCACCTGTGACACCCCCGGGCATCCCCCGACAGACTGGACACCACCCAGGGAGCTCCCTCCAGACAGGACACCCCCCAGGCAGCCCACTCCAGATTGGACACCCCCTCTCCGGCAGCTCTCTCCAGACTGGACAACACCAACCTGTCCCCTCACCTGTGACACCCCCCCGGCATCCCCTTTCAGACTGGACCCCCCAGGTAGCCCACTCCAGACTGGAACCCCCAGGTATCCCCCTCCAGATTGGACACACCAACCAGCCCCCTCACCTGTCACCCCCCTCTCAGGCATCCCCCCTCCAGACTGGACACCTCCCACCAGCCCCCTCACATGTGACACCACCCAGGCATCCCCCTCCAGACTGGACATCAGCCACCAGCCCCCCTCACATGTGACACCACCCAGGCATCGCCCTCCAGACTGGACACCAGCCACCAGCCCCTCTCACCCGTGACACCCCCCCCCCAGGGAGCTTCCTCCAGAATGGACACCCCACCAGGCAGCCCCCTCCAGACTGGACAACACCCACCAGCCCCCCTCACCTGTGACAAGTCCCCAGACAGCCCCTCCAGACTGGAAAATGCCCACCAGCCGCCCTCACCAGTGACACCCCCCAGGCACCTCCTCCAGACTGGACACACCCACCAGCCCCCTCTCCTGTGACACACCCAGGCATCCCCCCTCCAGACTAGACACCAGCCACCAGCCCCCCTCACCCGTGACACCCCCCCCAGGGAGCTTCCTCCAGAATGGACACCCCACCAGGCAGCCCCCTCCAGACTGAACAACACCCACCAGCCCCCCTCACCTGTGACACGTCCCCAGGCATCCCCTCCAGACTGGACAATGCCCACCAGCCACCCTCACCAGTGACACCCCCCAGGCACCTCCTCCAGACTGGACACACCCACCAGCCCCCTCACCTGTGACCCACCCCCCAGGCATCCCCCTCCAGACAGAAGCAAACCTACAAAAAGATATGGTAAGATCCAAAAAAAATGTCCAGGCATGTCACAGCCTGAGCATCAGCGACCTGGTGGAATGGGTGGCAAAATACCTGCCAGGGAACAATCACATGACAGGGCCATGCATGGGTGATGTTAGGGCAGTTAAAGAGAGCATGAGCACAGAGACTGGAGAATTGTGCTGCCACTGCGGAATAGCAAACATGGCCCACTACTGCATTCCAGTGGTAGAGGTTGAGCGACACATGAGAGAAGGCAGTCTGCGACTGCACATGCTGGTGGGCATGTCTGCATGACATGGGTTTTACACAGCAATGACAAGCAAACATGCTATTAACGTGACCATAGAAGTCCTCCACAGTGAGCCCACCTCCCTCCACTCCAGCCACACTGATACCAAACACACACAGTGATGCTGCACATGTAAATGCATATGAAAACATACAGTGCAGACCCAGTCGTCTGATGGGCCCACCCCCACATGTCAGGCACATGTGCATCCTGCCATCCACAACCATCCCAGCAACAACAACACACAAGCATGCACGCCACAAGTCACATGACTTGCAATGGAGAGATGCACTGGCTGACAATAGAACTATCAAAGAGGCCAGCACACAAATGAACTGCATGAAGCGTGGAATGTAACAAACAGAATGATGTATTGGATAAAAATATGCACAAAACTAAACAGGGAATCAAGCTCAAAGCAGTAAAGGGGAAATATGAAATAAAACTAATATCCTGTGCCTAAAGAACTATATACAATAAAACCTGGGAAGGAAAGTCTGCAATGTCTGGGGAAAATAATTAACAAAAAAAGGAAACCTACACCTAAATAACTATCTACAAACGCAGTGGGCTAGTCCTCCTCTCCAATCTCACTGAGTCTTTCCACCAGGAACGAGTCCAGCACCACGTCCTCCCCCAACAGGCGGGACTCAGTTGTTGACTGGAGGCCTTGCCGGTTCTCCAGCATTTGTGCGTCCATCACTCAGGTGTTCCTGCAAGTGGCCTCCCAGATGGCAGCTTGGCTCCTTGCCCGACGCAGCGCAATCTCAGCCCTGGCCATAACTACCCTTGCTTCCAAAGCCTGCTGCCTCTCTGTCCCCGTTCTGCTCTTCATATCCTCAAAACACGGACGACATTCTGTGCCTCAGGTCCAAGTGTGCCTCCTGCCTTATACTTTGCACCTGCCTCCTTTCGGTGGTCTGCCCTGCAACAAAAAGCCCCCTCCTCATTGCCACCTGCTGTCACAGTGCCCGGTGCCTGCTATGTGGGTACACCCTCCGAGCTGATGACGATACCCGGGGGCATACCACACCTGCCCTGCTGTCCCTCCATTGCCGGTGACCCTGTCGGTGCCTGGGTAGGCGTGATGACCACCTCAGCTGATGTGCCTTGGACTCCTAACTCGGGCAGGGATGTGGTCTCCACCAGACGGGGCATTGTGAGTGGGACTGGTGCACAAGGGACCCCGCTGGTATCTGGGCCAGAAGGCACCCTTTATGATGGCTGGCACACAGAGGAGGTAGACAAGGAGGTGGTCACAGCAGTGAACATCCCATGGAGGACACTATGGAACAGAAATGCTGCAAGCCAGCTGATGAGGCGGTTTATCTGACTGTGATGATGGGCAAGCAGACTACGAGTAGCCTGCCCATCATTACGAATGACACCTGTCCGCCTCATCAACCTGACCAGCAGTGGTAGCACATAATCCCTGATGGCCACACCAGATGGTAAGGGGGTGTCGGTTTGGATGGACACATCAGCCGACACCCGTTGGTGGGTCTGAGTGGTGGCATCCTGGCAGGTGCACACTGCTGCATCCGATGGCCCAGGGATTAGATTTTGCACAAGCACCTCTACCACGGTGGCCTGCACAGCCTCATGCCCCTGGGACAGGACTGCAGTAGGCACGCCCACTTCAACACCCCCACCTACCCCAATGGGCTGGGCTGCAACAGCCACCTCCTCCACCTCCCCTCTGTCAACCTGGATGACTCTGGGGTGTCTTCCGCCATGATTGGCCCCTGTGTGGCATCACCTGTCCCTACCACTGCTGAGGATTCCCCTCCCACCTTCACCTTCTTGGACTCACCCCCAGCAGCCATGCCTGATGTCAATGGCGCTGCCACAGCCACATCGCTCCCGGAAGATGAGGTGTCACAGGTGCGTGGCTGGGGCCTGCACTTCTGCCTGGTGGAGGCATCCCTGCAGCCATGCTCCACAGCACTGCTTCTGCCCTCTTCATCAGATGCAACTGGGGAAAAGCAGACTCAGAACAGAAACATCAGTGTACTCCACCAAATCCGGCGTGGCATCACCAATATTCACATGAACATGACTTGTCAAGGGAACAACCATCAACCTCCACACCCACACACATGGACATGCAATCCACATCCATGAAGACACCTGCCTGGCCATCACTCCACACAATCACATCAAGCTACTTGCCACTGGCATAATCAATCAATTGTGTATGCTATACACACATATATCATTTGCACATGCACATGTGAGCATTTCATAGCAACACGCAAATACACATGTCATGCACACACATCAAGAGAGGGGCCCCAAGCAGTGTGATTACCAATCACATCAAAGTCCTGTGAACTGCAATGCCTCTAAGGGACTAAGCCAGACATCCAAAATGCACATGCTGCATCCAGGCATGAGGGATTCCCAGTCCCACATTCCCATTTTTGGCCATGAGCATCATGCATGCACATGACACAGGCAACACTACCTCAACTGGCACACTTGCCACCCTGACACATCTCAGACACAAGTAAAATTGCATGTGCAGGGTCTGAATGCACACATGGAGAGCAATGTCTGTGGCATGCACGCAGACATCTGTCTCAGAAACATACTTGCTACTAGCCTAAGGGGGTCACTGCTAACATGATGGTACATGTACAGAGCACATACACTGTAGAGCATTGCACCACATGGCTACTCACCAGTCGATTCCAGGCGTTGACGTGACTCACAGACCTGGGAGTGCAGTGCTGGGTAGAACTTCTCCAGGACGCGCATGTTGTCAGCAGACATCCGGCACCTGCGAGCATGGTGCACCTCCGCGGTGGCACCGGCCTGGACGTAGCGGAGGGCCTTGCTGTGGGTCCTGGGTTTCAGGTCCTCCCAGCGCATGTGCACAGTATTGAAGTTGCAGTGTGCCACCCCTTCCACATTGATGGCATCCGTGATCCCATCCCAGATCTTCTGACGTCATTCCTTGTCGCGTTGCATCACAGGGTGGAAGCGGGCATCATATTGGTCCAAGACCTTTCCCACCAGGATGTCAACTTCCCTGGCAGTTAAATTGACAGCCCTCTGCCTTGGTGCCATGTGGTTGCCACTCTGGTCAGAGGATTGTAACGCTTACCTGGATTCCTCAGGAGCGTAATGACTTCCCAGCCTGTGGACCTTGTACCTTGGCACTAGGATTCTCCTTCTGTTAAATAACAATGACATTAGAAATGCTATAACATCTACTAACGGACATAGTACTGTATGAGATCTATATTCCTCAAATCCCTCCCTTCTCGCCTGTGTTTATTTATTGTGGAGCTCTCCATCCTGCTTTTCTACAGGGGCGCGTTGGGATGAAGAAACAATGGTAACGTGGGTAGCTGATGTACTCCATTGCTTCTTGCCTTGAAATGTCTCTTTTTTTCAAGAATTAGTCTTTGGGTAAGTAAGTTGGCGAAAGATTGTAATCCTTAAGGGATCGAATAAGTTCCTATGTTGCAGAGATCTCTCTTTGTAATAATTTGCTCTTTCTTTATCTTTTTGCAGGTTCTGAGGATGTGGGATAAGAATTATGACTGCGGATGACCGCGGAGATACTCAGGATGAGAAAACATTTTAAATCATAAGTTTGTCTATACGGAGTAACTGCAGCCTTCAAGGAAGAGAGCAGAAATAACTGTGAGGTGAAAACTTGAAGAACCTTCAGGTACGTAAAAACGTATTAAACATCTTCTTTTATCAACTGTTAAGTTCGTTTGTTAGTTAAATACCTTTTGTGTTGTTTGCAGGTTTTCGGAAAGCTGAGAAAAATACCTTTGGTGAATGCGGTGGCTGCAGAAGAAACGTCTGACTGAAGAAGTTGCGGCTACGAACGAAAATTGCTGACTGAAGATGCTGCGGCTGTGAATGAACTTTCTGACGGAAGATGCTGCAGCTGTGAGTGAAACTTCTGCTGAAGATGCTACGACTAAGAACGACAACTGCTGACGGAAGATGCTGCAGCTGTGCGTGAAACTTCTGACTGAAGATAACCGCTTCGGAGAATTATTTCGGTCAGGTACGTCTTTTCTATAACTATTGTATTCTGTAGTTTTCTGTAAGGCTAATGTCTCTATTTTCTCCTTACAGGTTCTGTGAGGAGAAACGCCGGTAGCGTTACCTGCTGTCAGCTGGGAAGACGCGAACAACGCGTTCCAGCTGAGGCAGGGCTTAAATAGCTCCCTCTGCAATATGAATAGAACGTGCTGCAATTTGTGAATGGATATTGCGGCGGCCATGTTTAGTGTATAAAAGTTACTGTTAAATATTACTACAGTCTAAGGAAGCATATGCTGTGAATGGTGTAAATGCCATATGTGCCAGGCTAACACGCGCCTTTGGCCTGCTGACTGATATAAGGTTCCCTGTCTGGCCTGAATGCCTGAATGATGGCTATGCTCACTGACTGGGATCATGGCAAGGATGATGGTGCTGACATGGCAACCCCCGAGGCATGTGTGGGTGTACAAGGTGGTCCTTGAACTGTGCTGTGATGAAATGGCACACTGGGAGTCCAATGAAGCAGCTGGGGGGCTCACAGGGACAAAACAAAAACAGGCACTCCAAACGCAGTGCAGGTATGCAGCAGCCACACACACTGGATAGGAAGCAACAGATAGCAAAGTTGGAGGCAGGTAAAATGGCACAGGAGGCAGGAGTGTGGGTTTTCGGTGTCTCGCAATGTAGACAGCCGGAAAAAATGAGAAAAGCGTGGACAAGTGAAATCCGAGGAAAGGCCCTTGCTGCATAACTTACATGACACATGCTGCACGCAGGCATTCAGCACGCCATATTCGGGGATACATTAGTACGTGTAGAAGTAACTCCGAAGGTGCGTACGAAGGGGAGGAGATGGATGAGTGGAGCACTGCGTATTTTGGGGTGCCATGCAATCCATTCACTTCAGGGACCGTACAAACTTCTTCTTTGGGGGGAGTTTTCCTCTGAGCATATGCGCATCTACTTTTGATTTTTGCAAGGCTAACGGTGAGTATGCATTTTTTTTTCAACTCTGGGTGCCCCTGTGTATCGTGTACCACTATTCGTACCTTTCTGGTAGCTTTCCGGGAGTCGCGTATGCATTTTTTGTGTAGCTTGGTGCCATTACGTAACACGTACCGTTTTTTAATTTTTTGGAAGCTATTCTGGTATCGCGTATGCATTTATTTTTATTTTCGGGTGCCTGTGCGTTACGCATACCGTATCATTCACACCTGGGGTACAATTGAGCCTTGCTGGACCACAGAACAATGACTTACATTGCGTAGTCTGCCCCCTCACTCAAATTGCCCAGGACAATTACTTGGTGTACCTTTCATATTTCTGTTACACCTGGAACATGAGTGGAAAGGCCCCAAAAGGGATAGGGGGCAGACAGGGCTGGGGTCAGGGACATGCTGTCGAAGCAACTGTCCCAGCCCCAGGGGTTCCGGAAAGTGCTGTACAAGTAGCTGTCCCAGCCACAGGGGTTCTGGGCCATGCTGTGGAAGCAGCTAACCCAGCCTGGAAGGCTAAGGGACGTGCTGTGGAAGCAGCTGTCCCAGCCCCAGGGGTTAATGCCATGCCCCAGCCCACTTGTGGTTCGGCATCTGGACCCCAGAGTGTTCCCAGCCACACAGGGGTGGCACCAACACCTTGTCGCGCCTTGAATCACTTGTGTATAGGCGCGTTATAAATGTCATATCAGATCATATCATATCATGAAGCCTGCACAGCAGGAATAAGCTTAACCCCATGACACGGTACAGGATACTGGCATGTTCAGGATAAAGAACTTCCATGATGAAGAACTCAAGATACTCATGGACTACGTGACCATTCACCACTGTGATATGTGCTAGCATTAGGGGTGCACACATACACCAGCTCAGTGTATGGTGAATTGGCAGCATGTCACAGATAAGGTCAACGCCTTAGGGTTTGAGAAGTACACTGCTGCACAGGTAGTGAAGCGCTGGAATCATCTCAACCGTTGCACCAAGTCAACCTCGCCTCTGCTCTGACAACTGGAGGGGGGTCACCAGAGGAGGAGGAGCTGACCGAGCAGGAAGAGGCTATGAGCCAATTCATTCTACTGGAGCAAGTGCAAGGCATGGGAGTCCTGAAAAATTACAAGGACACGTCCGGTGAGTACCAAACATTGTTCATCCTGAGTACCTGAAGTAAAGCATCACCAAGATGTATAATTGTGGTTCACAACTGGCTGCATTGGAATGACTGCACCGGGTGAACCATGTCATGTGGTGTACTGACTTCTGTCCACAAGAGTGGCTACAAAACACGTGTTGTACATCAGTTGAACATGCCCATGTGACAGTACTCATCCCCCACTAGCATACCCCCCAACATCATGATACAACATGATACCACAACGTGCACAGTTGTTTGCAGCATCCTAGATGTCAGTGACTCTACTCTGCTAGACATGTGGATGTGTCTGAAATAGGAGTTACACTTCATGCCCTGCAGGTTATAGAATCTCTTTTCACACATGTACGTATGTGCTTCCATGCTAACTAGAACATCCAAGATGACAACCAACATGTCCTATGGTGTGCCCTGAGGGAGTGTGCATATGTCTAGACTGTTCACATCCCTGCTGCCCCAATGACAATGACTCCTGAGGCAAATCATTGTGAGGCCTTCTCCCTGTTACCCTCCCACACTCAGCCCACATTCCATGGGTCCATGCCCCTCTCGCTCTTGTGGGTCACTGTACCTTGTTCCTATCTACAACTCCATTGACTTACTCTCTCCACTTCATGGGCCTTGCATAGGTGGTACTCTTACAGCCATATATCAACTGGGACTGTTTCCTTTTTCACAGACTTACGGCATGTTCCCATTGTGTACATACCCTGTACCACGACAACACTGGTGTGGCATGTGATGGATGCAGCCTTGGATGTATATATGTATGTCTGCCTGTTGCCATGTTATGTAAGGCGCGTCACAGAGCCACATGGCCATGCCCATTTCACTGGTATTAGTCAACAGTTTGCGGTGCCATGGGCCACAATGTGCTTCTTAACAACCCTGTTGGTTGGCAATGGGTCCAATGCAGCATGGCCCTGAGCAGGGAACCTTATTGCCAGTCTTCATATGCCATGCTCAGATAGCTTGTTGTCCATAGTGTGTGGATGCTGTATTTGTTATTGCGACATACCCTGCAATTAGTTGCATGACAGCAATGTGAAAAACATGTTTACTGGAGACACGTTGCACATGACTCCACATGTCTTTTTCAGTCCATGTGCAGGTAAGGAGGCACCAGATGCAGAGGAGGAGGAAGAGGATGAAGAAGAGTCTGTGGTGCTTCAGACCACCAGTAGGGGACATGGCGTGACAGGCCTGAAAACCCACTGGTGCCACAGACCATCCTGAGCCATGCTGCAGACACTTCTGACTCTTTGCACTCAACTGACTCTGAACCGGATGTGCAGTACTCAGTGCTGGCTGAGGTGAGTGCACCAATGGGTGGAGCAGTTGGGGCCTGTGAGTCAAAAGGGGCTCAGGTGCCTTCACAAGGCCAGTCAGTGGTGTCAGGGTCATTTGTGGTGGTTACGGTGCAAGGCCACGCTCCCATGTATTGGTTTCTGGTCCTGGGACAGATTTCCAAGGGAATGTTGCAGTCCTGCAGCCAGGGACAGGGGCATCACAGCAAGGGCCATGCTCCCTTGGATCAGGCAGGTGTGGGCCCGCACACGTGGGGGGTGTGTGCAGGCTGGGCAGACAGAGTGGGAGCAGCAGATGTTGCGTTCCATACACCTATAGGGTGCTGCCTATGAGTGTTTGGCTGAGGCTTAAGGGAAAAAAAAACTGGCTGTACTAAAAAGCAGTGCTTATGTACAGCCGATAATACAGTTGCGAGGAATAAAATCTACCAAATGCATAGAAACCTAGTTAAATCCCTCTTACATATCTATCAGTCGATGCTTCAACAACTTTGTAATGGCAGAGAAAATAAATTGTTGACCACTGTTAATGCAGGACTCTAGTTCTTAAGGGTAAGGGTAATACGTCACCTGTAGAGGAGCAACCCTGGGTTGACTATTATGTAAAAATATATTCTTTGACGGAAAGCTATCAAGATCCCCACAACCTTGACCTGGGTCCTGTTAGTGCTGGTACTTGCCTATGGGATATAGATGACAGAATCTGGGCACTCTCGTGCTCCGGATCCTGACAGTATCCCCCCGTTCGTTTTGAAAGAAGCTCCTCAGTTCTGGACAGGGCTTCTAAAACCTATGTTTGACCAAATCTACCTGACCCATGTTATTCCTGTCTCCTGGGCTCAATCAATTATCATCCCTATCTTTATAAATATCGACGCTCAAGATCCCAACAACTACATGCCGATTGCTCTTATCGATGCTACCAGTAAAGTCTTTGTCATACTGCTCTTGAGTGACCTCAACCAGTTCACCCCACAATTTAAACTCCTAAGCAGATTCCAGGTAGGGTTTAGGCAGGATTTGGGAACCTCCCTCAATGCCACTATTATGGCCCACTTAAGGCATCATGCATAAGTAAGGGACTTACACCTGGCGTCTCTGGGCATGTCTAGCGCTTTCGATTATGTGATTAAATCTAAGTTATGGTCCTAACCTCTGCGCATGAATGTGCCTAGAACGCTAGTACAACTACTTGCTCTTCTTCACACAGACACAACATTGCGTATGCGCCTGACCAAAGAGGGGTCCATGTTGAGTACTTGTGACACTTTCCCTGTGACAAAATACGTGCCAACTACATGCTTTTTAGGTTAAACCAGTTTCATTCGAGGGAAAGGACTAAGCACTAGAAAGATTCCCCTTTAAGTGGTCATTCTCTTTTACGTTGCAGATTTTGTGGTAACACAGACACAGTAGAAACTTTGAAACATTGGGCCACTGCATATCCGCATTTTGTCAGTACTAGGTTGTCCTGTTTTAAGGAAAAAATGGTGACAATTCTGAAACATCTATGAATTTACTTTGGTGTAGGTTAATGTGGGGGGAAAATGTTTTTTAATTTTAGCTTTGAATAATTTGTTGAATACTATTTTAGATTAACTGAAAATGAATGGTGTCCAGTCAAACGATCGAAAAAAAAAGGATCGAATGACCTTTTGCTCGAATGCAAAAGGATTGAAAAAAGGGGTTGATTTTATTTATTTATTTATTTATATATATTTTTATTTTGCGTTGGTAAAAAAAATGTTTTTAATAAAGAAAATGGGGGGTTGCCCCATAAAAAAAAAAAATGCAATCCTTTTTTTCGATCCTTTCACTGTCGAACAAAAGGCATTCTATCCTTTTGTTTTCGATACTATCACTGGTAACCAAAATTAATGTATGATTTTATGTTTAATTGTTATGAATTGCATGCAATTTTCTTTTTTTATTCATTTGTCGTTTTGTGTTGTTTAAGGCTTTCTGTAAACTATAAGGGCAACAATAAAAGACATTTAAAAAAACATGTGTGCTGTGTGAATGTTACTTCACTATGCCTGTAGTAATGTCTACTCCCATGCTGTTTTAGTAATCCATGATGTGGCGGTGACTGCTGTCCCGGGGAGACTCCCTGCACCCTTTGATATCCATGCTCCCCATGCCCTCCACCAGGAACTGGCCCTCCTGTCACTTATTCGGAGACACAGTTCTTGGTGAAGGTGATGCAGGATTCACAACATGGTGGCACAGTCAGAGGCTAAGCATGAGCACTGTCTTGCATGTTGAGCATGCACCATTGTTCCCCATGTTTGCTGCATGTGTAACTTTACTTATATGTGCTTTGCATGCTACCATGGCAGGAGTTTTTTTTTAGTGGTACCCATGTCACTGGGTTACCTCCCTCAGTCAACTCATCTATATCCGCACCTACTGTGGTATAGTGCATATCATTGGCCATCTACAATCCAGGCAGTGTACTCCTTGATGTGTGTTTAACTTGGCGTTCCCTCTCACTGTCACTCTCTCTCCCTCTCTCTGTTGTGCTACGCTGTACTCATGGGCAGATCACAATCTATGTCCTGTCACCCTCTTGCACACTGTGGTGCATCTGCAGTGGGCGCTCTCTGCATATTTTCAGGATCCATTCATGTGTTGTCATGGATGTGCATGTTCTTTCTGTTGTTACTATGCATGTCAATGCATTTATGGGATGAGTCTCCCGGTGGGTTGCATCACATGCAAGGCAGGTGGGTACCCTATCACTTTGGATTGACTTGTTTTGTGGGACACCAGTACTACTTCATGGGTGCATGTTTCACAGGGTGTGGTTCTGTTGATAAGTCTGGGCATGGTGTTGTTTCTATGGATTATTTGGGCCACTGGTTTCATATTCAAAATTGTGGGAGTTTCAACTGTGTGGGCCTTTCTTGGGTGGTTCGGAGTGGGTGGCAGGGCCGGCTGTTTGTGGCTGTGACAGGTGTTGATGGTTTTACTGGTGTGTCTCTCATGCACTTTGACCATGTGTACTGAATGACACTTCACATCCCTTGCAACGTTTGTGGGGTAATGGCTCTATGACATATTTGGCCTCTCTTGCTTAGAGTTCCCCAATTATGGTGTGCAGCCCCAGTTACGAGCCACAACCATGGAACCATTGATGCACATTTTTGGGATGCTATGTTGTGAACCAGCACATTACCTTGTGCAGTGTTGGTGTGTTCACATGCATGTCCCATGCATGCTGTATCATGCTGTTTGCAGCTTTAAGTTGACCGCAGCTGTTTGCATGGTACTGCTGCATTCAATTTAATGCACAATTGGACCAGTTGTATGCTGTCAAAATGAAGTCTGCATTGACCTTGCACTTTTACTTTGCATCCTACATTTACCATGCATTTATCCTTGCTTGCAGTTTCACATAGCTTTGTCTTGTCTGCTTATGTCTTCCATGGCAGTGTCCTTGGTTGCCAGTCTTCCAGTCTGACATCGGCCTATGTGAATTGCTTCATCAAGCATGATGCTGCCTGGAGTGCAAGAGGTGAGCATTTGTTTACTTGCATTCTTGTGCTTTGCATCATGGGTTCCCATGACTATGTTCAGTGCACTGTCCCAACACTCTGCAGGTGATGGCATGCATTGTCATGTCAGTGATAGTCTTCCAGGGGTGTCCCTGCTTTTTGTGGGGCTCAATTATCTGCATATGTGATGTCTTCTCGTTTTCATGGCACATGTTGACTGATGCATACATTGAGCATGTGCCATTGTCTTGTGAATGGGGATATGTGACATGCACATTTGATGCATGTCATTCAGAGGGAGAGGCAGTGTGGGGGTTGTTGTTTGTCAGTGTGTGTGTGTTTTGTGTGTTTGATTTTATTGCAGTGTGCAGGTGTTGCTGTGTGTGTGCTGGGACACATGTTATCTTGTGAGTTTTTGTTTGCATATGTTGTATGTCACTGAGGGGGGGTGTGAGTCTTGTGTGTGCAGCCACAGTTATGAGCTACAACCATGGAACCATTGATGCACATTTTTGGGATGCTATGTTGTGAACCAGCACATTACGTTGTGCACTGTTGGTGTTTTCACATGAATGTCCCATGCATGCTGCAGCATGCTGCGCAGCCCGTGAGGGGGCCAGTGAGTCTTGTGTTTTTGGGTGCATGGATGTGTTAGCTGCACTCTGCTTCATTTTGTTCATTGTCAGCAGATCCTTCCATCAGGGCATGATGGCTAATGGAATGAAGTAGACTGCATGCCAAGGGGACAAGTGAGATGATCGTTATGGAATGGCGACATTAGTTGATGCATGTCTGGATGTGGCCATTCTGGTATGTCGCCCTCTTTGTCACAATTGTCAATTACCTCTTGTTAATTTCTGGTTTTGAGATGGGGTTTATTGTGGTCATGTTGCCAGACTGTGTTACATGTGGATCGATTCTGCACTGCTTTTCTACACCCCGCAATCGGGGCATTTTTGTGCGCATTGTGCACATTCTAGGACATCTATCCAGCAATATCCCATTGTGCTTGTTGTATTTTGTGTCCATGTTAATTTTTGGCTTACAGCTCAGACATGTTTCAGAATGTATCACTGCTTACACATTTGACAGGTCAGTTAGTTAGTCAAATGGGATGTTTTTGGTGCCAACTGGGTGATTTCATTAAATGTTTGGCATGGTGGTAGTGGTGTCCTCCCTCTTCAATGTGTTTATTTGTGAAACACAAAATTGAATGTCTTTTTAGTTCTAAGAGATGCAAGGGCACTTTCTCAGGATGGTTTTGTTGGGCACAGTGGACTCACCCATTGTCACCATTGAGTGGTACCTGGTATTTGGGGGGATCGTGTGCACTCCACAGGGGAATGATTTTAGGTGAAAAAAGATTACACAAGCTGGGTAGTGCAGCCTGTCCACGTGCCATTTGGCCAGCCATACGCAAGCGGTGTGCCTGTGGGTGTGGATGGTGTGCCACCACCATGTCCACCGCGACGCCACGCTGTGTTGCAACATTGTGCAGGATACATGCTGCCACAATGATCCTCCAGACTACTGGTGGTGAATATAGTAACACACCAACAGAGTGGTCAGAGGAGCAGAAACGTGACTCCAGCACTCTGAATGTGCACTCCAATATACCCTGAGTCACAATATGGGCAGTGTTGTACCTTACCTCAATGTGTTGGAGTTGCGTATGGTCGTCATTATGTATCTGCTCAAAGGGTAGGCATTGCTCCCTGTAAAGGTGAGAATGGTTGTCATTGTCATTTGTTGTCAGTGTCCACTGGTATGTGGGCAACATGCATGCATGTGCATGGCCATTCATACTCACCAATGAGCCATGTATTGCCATGCTTCCCAGCTTCCAGGGCCCGGCGTAGCGGGGACATCCTGAAGATGTAATTATCAAGTGTGGTACCAGGATAGTTGGCCTACACTTCAGTAATGATGCCCTTGGCATCACACACAACGTGAACATGGATGGAGTGCCAATTGTTCTGTTTGCAGTAGATGTGCTCTGTTGCTCTAGGTGGAAGTAGAGCAACATGGGTGCAATCAATGGCACCTAGCGGTTTTGGGAAGTGTGCCACCCCATAAAAATCCTGGACCACTGCTTGCCTTTCTGCTGGTATTCTGGGCATATAGATATGCCGGCGGACAGAAGGACGTGCAGGTATGATTGCCAACACCTGGTGTAAGCAGCGAGACTGCAGGGCCTGGGAGATGACACCTACTATGGCGGTCCTCCGCTGGAATGAGCCAGTGAGCAAAAAATGCAGAGCAGTGAGCACCTTTTGCGAGGGGCTCTGTGCGTGGGAGCACATGGTGGGTGATGTGAGGTCATCTTCCCTCTCCATGACCAGGTCTAGGATGATATGGGGGGCGCTATACCTTCCATAGACCTAGTCAACAGGCATCCCAAAAAGGCTGGTCCTTGGGTGGAGGATCCAGGCCCTGGCCATCCTCCTCCTGCGGTGTCCCTGGATGATTGCTGCAACAAATGGTGCATTCATCATGGCTGTATCTGTGCGTTTGTTGAGCGTGCATGCTTTTTATCATTAGTTAGGGACGGAGCAACATTCTTTACTATCTCTCCTGCTAGCTCTGTGCTGAGAATATGACTGCATCTCTGCTGGCATTGAATTTTCACACGTGTGCAGAGGCATGATTTGATGTGAAAGTAGGCGGTATCATATAGGGATTAATTGTAATGCTGGCCACTGTGCACGCAAATGGCAGCTGACATCACCAATTGTTTAAGTGCAATGGGTGTTAGCACGGGAATGCAAGAGCACCCGGATTCCTATGCCTTTCTTACACATCCTGAACAACACAAATGAATGAAAGGGACTGCAGGCAGACAGGTGCTGGCGGCCGCAGTCCTTTCTGTGCAAAGTATAGGCACTTGAAAGGAGTAGCTCAGTGTTGGTGTTGCTGTCAGCAAGTGAGTGAGTGCGTGAGATCATTTTATAGCATCAATCATGGATTGAACTATCTCTTGGCACTGGTCAAGGACTGGGCACACTGGCACTTCTACTAAAGGACACAGACAAACAAGGACATCAACTATTGGTATTTATTTTATTTATAGTGCACACAGCTGTGAAGAATCAACTTCCGGGGCACCAGTGTTCCAGGGATGAATAGCGATTTCTAAACCATTAATCTGCCCACACCTCTAGTACAGCAGAAGGGATCCGGACAGATTGGAAACAAGAAAATTATAAACCTCCTTGTCAATTCTGGTAACGTGGATGGAACGGCAGGCTTATCTCTCCAAGGTCGTGGATCGTTGGTTAGTTGCAACACAGCGAAAATACAATTATTACCCAATTATAAAAGGGACAGTCCAGTCAAGGTTGTGTACAAATATCTACTTTATTATTATTACAACAGACAGTTTTAGCACACTACACAATGCAGCCCACCCTGTAAAGGAACACAGAAGACAGACAGTTTCACGACGGAAAGGGATGCACTCTGGATACTGACAGCAGGGTAGTCGGTAAAGCAATCCGTCTTAACTATTCAAGGTTATTTAGTTTCAGCACTAAGGGAGTAAGGGGTTGTAAATGTCACTAGGGGCCTTCAGAGAAGAACCAGGGGACAGAACCAAAATGTACCTGGTGCTTGAAAGGGTCTTGAAGCTCGACAGTGTCAAGTCGGTTCCAGGACACTTTGCAGCTCCTGCGACAGAATTCAAGACGGGAGACAACTGATCATATCAGGCGGCAGGCAGTTCGGCAAGTGAGGCTGAACGGACGGCTGCAGGCTGGCCTACACGGTGGCTCCGGGTCAAGAATCATTGTCTCTGTGCTGGTTGGCAGATCTGGAATCCTGGTCGAGGCGTCTCAGATGGCTTTTGTGACTGCAGCGTGGGCTCTGGGTCAAGAATCATTGTCTCTGTGCTGGTTGGCAGATCTGGAATACTGGTCGAGGCGTCTCAGATGGCTTTTGTGACTGCAGTGTGACAACAGTCAGTGGTGCAGCCGGTCGTGGTTCAAGGGCTTGACTGCCTCGAAAATGTCCTTAAAAGATGGACGCTGGTTGATGCTTGTTGTGGCACTCCTCCTAGCTTCTTTACAGTGCTCCTGTCATCCTTTAAGGCGGACAGCCCATAGCTAGGTTTGCAGACAATGGCCTTGTCCTTTGTTCAGCGACTCTCTGGCACTTCCCACCTAGGAAGCTTGCTGGCAGAACCTAGCAGGGCAGGCTGTGTGCTGGCTGGGTATGTGTTGTGGAGCTGCTGGACGGTCCTCCTAGTCCGGTATCTCCGTCTGTTCCCTGGGAAATCTATAGGCGAAGGATATTGCCTCCCACTCGGAAATTCTGCCCTCCCTTCACTGCCAGAAGTTGTAAGGCAGACTGTACCTTCAGCCAGGATCCAAACGAGTCTTTCTTACTCCTTTCCAAGTTGTCGAATGATGCTAATTGAGGGGCTTTTAAAGACAAATTGGCCCAGTGATTGGAGCCTACATTAATGAACCAATCCTGGGTCCCCACCAACAATCTTCTGTTTTGTGTGAGGTCATACCCGGAGTGCTTTGCAAGGGGAAAGGTAAGGTTGACAACATGTACTACTAAGTCCCACTCATCTTCCTGTCTGCTGTGGATCAAAGTGTCTTTCTGGTTAATTGCGGTTTCTGTGGCTCCTGATCAAAGCGCAGGCTTCCTAGAAGTTTGTGGCAAGAAAAGACTTTCTCTCACCATCAAATCACATACTTCTTCCGTCTGAAAGGGGGTTCCCTGCAGGGGTTTCCTACTGTTAACAGCTGTCCCAGACATGCCATTCACTGTCCTTTATACAAAGGGGTGTGAGCCAGTTTCAAGTTGACACATTGCATATCTAAAGAGGTGTTGGTGTTTTCTGTCCTTTGTGTTTTGTGAACAGGTCCCTCACAGGCCTGCTTCAATTGACTCTCATCAGTATGTGCTGCCACCACACAGAACTACAATAGAACAGGACAGATCCACAGAGCCTTTCCATATTTTAATTAGGCTGTTGTTGGTTGGTGGAAGGTGTCCCCTTACCCCTTCTTGAGAAGCTTTGATTTATCCGTGGGTGTCACATTCTAGCTGAACATGACAGGGAGGACTGCGCCTTTAGGGTGTGTGTCCCCGGAGTACACCTGACTATGGCCCTCATTACAAGTCAGGCGGTGGACCATGGTGCTATTAGCACCATGGTCCATGCCGGATTCCGCCATGGTGGATGGCGGAATTACCGCCCCATTCCAAGGTGAGTGGGGCGGTAATTCACCATTTGCCCTTCCCCATTCCCATTTCTGCCCCTTAGGGCATAATGGGGATGGGGAAGGCGCTAATTATGACTTGTAATGAGGGCCTATGTGTTTCTTGCGCTGCGAGCATAGGAATATTTGTGCAGATTTACATCACATTTTTCGGGTATCAAAGCGCTGCATTAGAGAACAACTGAAGCAGGTGGAGAAAGATATCTTGACCTAAAATAAGGACATTTTTAGACGTTTGCGAAAGGTCACCAAATTTTCTAGCTTACAAATGTCATTTGTAACAAGGTTCCATAGCCTAAATAATTGCACTTAAAAAGAAAAGAAAAACCCCAAACTTTATCATTATTATTTATTTTTTCAGAAAACAAGTTAAACAGCATACAGGCATTGTTTGGAGCATGTCATAACTGTCAAAATCTTTCCCTTCCATCCCACCCTCCAACAAACCTTAAATCAATATCTCAACACAGAACTTCCATCCACCCTCCCCCCCAGGAACAGTGTTTCATCTGTTATGCCTCCTCGTACATCGTGGTCTCGCTTATGGTATGTGGGTCTTGTTCAAGTTTGAGTCTCGTTCAATATTTTCGGTCGCGTAACTGGGACGCTTTCAGCAGTATACTCTTGACCTCATCGGGTGAGCAATTACTACAACGTTTCTACATTCCAGTTAGCATGTCAATGTGTTCTCTACGGATTCCACCTTATAATCTCTTGTACCACAATTCGTTAGGCGTTGGTTACATATTCGTTTACAAAGTCGCCCCATAACAATTCATATTGCGTAGATTTCCCATGTAGGGCAGCAGTCATTTTTTCCATTATGAAAATGTTGGTTGCTACGTTCATCCATTCCTTCTTACCCGGAACCATGGCCACCTTCCAATGCATCACGAGACAAGCTCATTCAGCCAGGAGAGGCGCCACTATTCCAGTCACCCTCCTAAACTCATCTTCACTTTCTTCCAAACCAAATAGTATGAGAAGGGGTTCACTGTACGATGGATCCCATCTACCACTCTAATCGAACCGAGGAGCTCATTCCAGAAAATTTTAACACGGGGCCAACTCCACCACATATGGCAGTGGTCAGCACTTTCACCACATTGTCGCCGGCATAAGGGACTCGTTGACAGAAACATCTTTGACAACTTGTGAAGATCGTATTGCCATCTGTGGTGGGGTTTAATGGCATGCAATTTATACTGGCATGCTATCGATATTTGTGAGGCCCCTTTAGATATTCTTGTCCACAACTCGGGGTCTAATTCTAGATTCAGATCTTTTTCCCACCTGCTCTTCAATTTAACAGTAGACCCTTTCCCAGTGTTTATTAGTGCTTTATACATAGTTGAGATCAGGCCTTTGTTCTCTGTTATGGTGTTGAGGAGCGTTTCAAAGGCGAGTAAGGTCTCTCTGTATCTTCTCCTTCCATTTCGCCCTTGTAAGTATACCTTTGAGTTGAAGAAAGGCAAAGACAGGCAGGGGTCCTATTTCCAATGCCTCCTCCAGTTCTGTGATCGTAAGGAATCTACACTGCCTCCAGAGTTGTCCCACTCTCTCCAAGCCAGACTCGAACCAGGGTTGCAATCTTCCATGATCCGGAATCTCTTCTCAAATCCCTGGGTCCCAAATATGGCTCATATGAGATGGCCATATGGTGATCCCCTGCATGTCTGCTCCCTCCCTCCAGATCTCCCAGATGGTGCCAGGTATAGGATGGTTTCAGATTCTATGGGTTTGTTTGTCCCTCTGTACCCATAGCCATTCCAAGACCGTGGCTGGAGCAAAATTATAGTTATCGAGGTGTATCCACTGCAGTTCTTTCTGATTTCTCATGTTAGGGACCAGGATCCTTAACTGCACTGCTTCATAATATTTTTTAAGATCTGGTAGACCCACTCCACCCTTGTCTTCGGGTAGCGTTAGAATCTCATATGCTATTCTAGCTTTTTTCCCCTGCCACAAAAATCTCAAAATGACCCTCTTTCGTTCTCCTAAAAAGAGTTTTGGAAGCCTGATTGGGAACATCTGGAATGGGTATAAGAATCTAGGAAGACACACCATCTTGACGGCATTAAGTCTCTCCATCCAGGAGATCATAGGGGGAAAGTTGGCCTCATATAGGGTGCCTACTTTTCATGTAAGATTTATCCCCAAGTACCGTAGGGTGGTATCACCAATAATGAGGCCTAACATGGAAAATCTATCAGTGTCCTCCTGAGTGGGTTCGTTCAATGGAAATAGGATTGACTTAGACCTATTAATTTTCAAGCCAGAAAGTACACCATATTGTTCAATCAATTGTATGGCTTTTGGTATGGATGACAATGGATTCACTACGTGTAGTAATAAATTGTCTGCATACAGGGCTATCTTGTATTCCTTCCCGTTTACCTTCAGTCCCTCCACAAGATGGTCAGCTCTAAGTGTCTAGTCGAGAGGTTCAAGAGAGAGGACAAACAATATTGCGGATACAGGGCAACTTTGGCTCATTCCTCTTCCTAGATGAAACCATCTTGAGTAATCATAGTTAACTGATACTGAAGCCTTGGAGGGTGTGTACACTGCCTTCACCCCTCTTCTAAATCTATCACCCAGTCGGACTTTACTCAGGACCGCCTCCAGAAAGCCCCATTCTACCCTGTCAAAAGCTTTCTCTGCATCGACAGATAGGAGAGCAGGATCTCCTGTCATTTTCTTTGACTGATGGATCAAGTGTAGTGTCTTACGCATCGTATCTGCGCCCTGTCTACCCAGTATGAATCCAACTTGATCCAAATGTATCAACCGAGGTATATATATCTCTAATCTAGCTGCTAGTACTCTTGTGTATATTTTTGCATCAATATTGAGCAATGATATTGGGTGATACAATCCACAGTGTCTAGGATCTCTACCTCCTTTGGGAATCACTGTAATCAGTGCCTCTGAAAAGGAGTCCGGAGCTACTCCTGTCTCTAATATGTAATTGAACAGTTCTACCATAAATGGCAGGAGGGATGAGAGGAAGGTCTTATAAAAGCCTGCTGTGTAGCCGTCGTTTATTGGGGCCTTCCCTAGCGATAGCCTCTTTATTGCTCGTTCCACCTCTTCAGACGTGATGGGGGCATCTATCGCGTCAGCCTCTTCCCGGTAAAGCTTCAGCATCTCAACACTTCCCAAATACCCATCTATTTCTGTTCTTTCTTGAGCTGTTTCAGAGTTATATAATTGCTCATGAAACTTTGCGAACGCTTCTGGAATGTCCCCTATTTGTGTGCTCTGGGCATCATCACCTCCCCCATCCATGACAGCAGCCCATCTGTCCTCTCGCTGGTCTCTTAGTCTAGCTGCCAGGAGGGCATCTGCCTTATCCCCCTTCTCATAATGCTTCTGTTTAAGAAGCTGCAATTTGCAGACAACGCACCCTTCCTCAACGAGACAGAGCTCTTCTCTTTTCTGTCTGGCTTCAGAGGTCTTCTCTTCCCTTCCCTCGGTGGCGGTCCACACAACTCTGTCTAGGTGTGTAATCTCACTCCTTAGTCTATTTTCTATGAGAGCCCTTTCTCTCTTTTTATTGGCGCCCTCCCTGGTCAGGATTCTTTGCCACGTAGCCTACCCCGCTTCCCACACCATTCTCCTTGATATCTCACCTGTGTTGTTTACCTTGAAATATTCCTTTATCTCAGTGTCCATTTTTGTCCGGAAGACAGGGTCTTTCCACAATGTCTCATTGCACCGCCACTTTGACCCTCTGTGTGGAAGAGCTGCCATGTTTATGTCAGCCGTGACCATGTCTTGATCTGACCAGGAAATTGGTGCGATCTCAGAGCCGGTCGCTACTTCCTCTGGCTCTTCTGAAAAGTATAAATAATCAATTCTAGTGAATGCGCCATGGGGCGCAGAGTAAAATGTGTAGCCTGTTTCACTCGGATGGAATCCCTGCCATATGTCCAGTAGCCCATAGGTCTCCATCATCTCCGTTACCGCTGCTCAGCCACCATCGACTGGTTCACTCGAATCAGGGTTACCTGCTTGTCTGTCCAGTTTAGCGTTCACCCAGAGGTTAAAGCCTGCCCCAAGTATTAGATGCCCAGCTGTTTCCAACATTATTTTCGGTATTGTTCGCTGTAGGAATCTGCCGTGACCCATGTTGGTAGTGTACAATGTCACCAGCGTGAATGTTATTTTACGTGCAGTGCCAACTACCATAAGCGCTCTACCTTCGACATCTGACCACACTTTGGTGACTTCTAGATTCAACCCCTTGCTAATGAGCATCCCTACACCAGCCTTCCAGAGTGGAGTCTGAGCCCCAATATTCCATTCCCATCCTAGAGTGCAGAACCCTGTGTTCCTCTCCATGTGCATATTTAGTCTCCTGGAGAAAGAGCACATCAGTCCCCGACCTCTTGAACTCCCTGCACACCAGAGAACGTTTTGTAGGTAAGTTCAGCCCCTTCACGTTGAGTGTACTCATCCTGAGGAGATTACCTTTATGAGAGTCGAATTTTACTGCCATTCCTTCCTCTTTGCATATAATACTCGTAAAACGGGCCCCGACAACCCTGACCCCCATAAATAACACCTCTGACCACACAATTCGTACTTGTAAAGAAGCCTGTTCCTGCCCATCCTCACTCCCCTGCCCCTCCCCCTCCCGCATCCCGTGGCAGCGTCCGATCCAGCTCAGTTGTCATCACCAGGCCAGTTTCGGACCACCAGTGAGGATCGGACCTATCACGGTCCCATCAAATCATTTTCAAATAACTATTGAGCCCCCCTAACCCCCATCCCCCTTCAAGATCTCTCAAATCTGTACATTTCCCCTTTAACTTAGAGCGAATGTGCCCCACCAGCAGATACATCACCTGGATCATCGAGGCTCTATGCATGGGCGAATCCATGCAGCACGTTGCTAGAGAATCCTTGAAGCAGCTCCTGAAAATGTTGTGGAGCCCACTCGACGTTCAGCCATCAAATATCAGTGCAGTGGCCGATCAGTCGCCCACATTCAGGTTCATCGTTCAACTACCTCACATCTCGCAATCTTCTTAGTTGATTCATGTCGATAGCTGTGATATATCATGTTGCTCTAAGGTCGATCCCAACAGTGGCAGGGCGGTGTGTTATGCGCCTCAAGAATCCGCACCTGGTGAGACCTTTATCCTTCTATATTTCCTGTTCCCTGGTCTCTGCCTCCTTTTCGGGCATTGAATGCGCCATTGCCTGTCGTTCTCTCTTCTTTCTCCCTGGTTCACTTCATTTTCCTGGTTACGTATGTAGGGTCCTTTTCAAGTCCTGTTCGGATTCTCGTTCTCTATCCAGAATCCCAAAGATTCGTAGGTTGTTCCGTCGTTCACTGTTCTACAAGTCATCCATTTTCAGAAAGACTTCCTCTTCCCGAGCTTCCATCTCTCTACAATCCTTTGGTTCATTTGAGACTCCAGGGTACTTAGAGAGGTTTGATTATGTTCGACCCCTTCAATCCTTTCTTCCATTTTGTCGATTCTCTGTTTTATCTTGCCAACCTTCCATCCAAAGTCCGCCCTCATGCTTTTCATTTCATTGAGTAAAGCTGCCATGTCGGCCTTGGTTGCGTCCGCTTCCACCCCTGATATCCCCATAACCGATTCCTGTAAGGAGCCTGGATCAGTGCGGTGCGGAGTGAACCGGTATGATGCAAGTTTCTGCTTTATGTCCATGCGCTCCTCTCGTGGTACTTTGTCAGTGGATTGTGCTCTGCTTTCTCAGGTCTGTTACCACGCAAGCTGCTTCTAATTCATATCACTCTTTACTAGCAGGACCGATTGTGGCATGTTGCTCTATTTGGTTACCTCGATGCAGGGTGATCCAGCCTCAAAGATACAAGCCTCAGCGGAGGGCGCACGCCCCAAAGGTGGGGGCCCAACCATCCCAATGATAGACGTGGCTCACTGTCAAGAGAGTCAATTGTATGTTTCGGGGGTGCACCACCAGGAGGATATCTAGGAGTTCCGAGGTCCTAGGAATCCGATTACATGATCTTACTGGAGGCCGAAGTAAGCACTCCGGTGCTGCCAGCTTGGTAGGTGGTTCCTAGGGCTTAGGGAGGGCCTCTTCCATTTCAGCTGCAGCAGCTGCACCTGGAGGAGGGCAAATGCCCTGGTGTCGGGGGCCCAACCCTCCAGTAATCTTTTACGGTACGCCTCAGTCTGCACCTGTCTTGTCATATGAAGTCTTTACATGCTCCGTTCCATCGCTGCAGAGAGAGTGTGTGGTAACTATTGGGTGACCATGTCCATCCTGCACACTTCTGACCCAAACGTAGTCTGCCAATGCAGGATATGCAGGACCTTGGGTGGTGCTGTGCTTGCGTTCTTCGTAGTCTGGAGTTGCCCATTCTGGGGATTCCTGTCTTGGAATTGTGTTCGTATAAGATGGGGTTACCAGGTAACCACTCCACTCCACGTATGCCTTCATGACCTGTGCGTTGGCTTTAGTGTTGCTCTCACCGTCCTTGTACCTTCACCTTACGCCTGTCACAATGGCAGACCAGATCTTCTTTTCTCGTTTCAGGTATGGTATTCAGTTTTGACATGAGGGCCCCCGAGGCGAAATCAGGAGCATGTTACTGCGTGTACAGAGCCTGTGTATAGGGTGGTGCTCTAGTGGAGACCACTGAACCTCACCTGGGTGGTCAGGGGTAAGTTGAAACAATCTGAAAGTCGTGCGTTGATTTGTTCTTTCGGGCCAACCCTGGGTGTGTCTGGCGTTGTAGGAGAGTGTATTCCTCGTCTTGCCTTCGCTCTGGCGCAGTCGCCGAGCCTTATAGATGTTGGCACTAGCGCCCTTCAGTTTTATCATGGGAGTAAAAGTGGGATTGAGGCAGATCTCAGGTGATCCCCTCAATGTCCAGAGCTCCTGGTGCTAATTAAGGTGAACAGAGTTGCACACGTTGTTCCTTGATCGTGGAGAATCAGAAAGATGGGGGAGGCGGTGTTGTTGTATTAGGATTTCACCTGCTTCTATGATGTGTGTTCTCTGTGTCCACTGTGGGGGCTGTTCCCCTCTTTCGACGGTTTGAGGCGTGGACTGAGCCCAGGAAAAGGTAAGAGTCTCCTCTTGGTCTTGGCGGGAGCACCCTTGCTCAGGGGAGCCACTAATAGAGTTGCGGTGCACGTGGTCCTCTTGACTGGTCCTCTTTGCTTTTTGTGGTGTGGCCCACTCGCCCAAACCCCAGAGGGGGTTGCTCACCTTTAAGGAGGGAGGTGTCGGCTTAAGGAGAGGGACAAAGAAGCGCAAGCGTCCCACTGCATTTATTCCATTCGGATTCACCACCCGGCCCACATGTACTGATGCATAGGCCTGTTGTCCCCTTTGTGGGCCGTCAGCGCTATGAGGTCTCTCCCTGCAAGCAGAGGGTCGGGGTGATTGCCACGCACCACCCGACTCCCCGGCAGGCAGACTAGTGCTTGACTGCAAGGGGGACTGTGTGTGTCCCTTACTTTAGAAGCTTAAGATGGGCGAGACGGTGATCCCCGCACCGAGGGAAGGAAGGGTGCGATCTCTCTCACCTCGGTTCTCATTGGTTGGGTCCTGATTAATTCTTGTGGCCTTCGAAGTTCTGATCCTTGGTCGCTCCGACACGGGCAAACCTCTTGGCCTGTCCAGGATACCTCTGGCCCTCACGGATAAGTGGGCTTCAATGTATGCGTCTATAGATCGGGCTGGATACCTCTAGGGAGACACTTGCCAGTCTGCCCCAGCAAGGGACCCAGGTACCCAAGTGCCGGTCCGACCAGGGGCCTCGCAGTGACCGTGGTCAGCGGAACCCACTTCTGTGGGAGCCTCTCTAAAGTCCTTCAGCTGCGCTCACTGCGATTTAGCCTCTCCGTGTCTGGGGGACGGAGGGAGATGGGGTCAGCCAGCCGGTGGTTGACCCCGTCTCCCTCCGTCCCCCTGTATCCGACAAACATTGCATAAATAAAGAAATATACAGGTTTCCGAAAACATTGCATACATAAATACCCCTATTAACATCACACACGATGCAGCCACCCAACTGTTTTCAGAGGGGAGCCACAGCTGCTGGGCCTGGTGTGGTTCAAGTAAAGTAAAACGTTGCTTATGATGAATAGAAATCCCCTTGTTTGACTAGTATCCAAGGGTACGTTTTTTTTTTCATAAACTGGAATGCAAATTGTGCATTTTAAAGAATATTTACTCAGCAACACTGGTCAAAACTATTATTCGCATAGTGAAGTAACTCATCACAAGTGCCATGGAAATGGTTTAAAGTGGAATTGATACATAGTTTGGAAAAGAAGCAGCATGAAAGAAATAGTGCCGTTTTAAACTATTATTTTGGGCATTTCCTTTGATCATAGGCCAACTGCCAACTCCGCCCCTGCCCCCTTAAACCTGCCTCCTCGGGCACCGCCCCTCCCCCAAACTCCACCCCCACCGCAGCCCTTGTGGGATCCCCCACGAATTTTTTTCCATTTCATTTCACCACTGCCAACAAAGGAAAACTTTATTTATTTATCTGGCCAAACGTATCTATTTTGATCTGTATGCGTTTATTCTTTGGTACCCCAGAGGCACCATGCTGTGCTTCCATCCCTTCGCGGCCACACAGCCAACCGTAGAATAGTCTACAACACTGCGCTTAGTACTAAAGCATTGTTGTAGCCACTAAGATAGCTCTGCGGGTTGTGCTTTTGCGTTTTCTACTAAGAATTGTGAGTGATTCTAGAAATCATTTTCGATCTCTTCCTTTTTGAAATCTCTTTTTTTTATTTGCATTTTTTAATCCATTTTGCTTTACTTTATGTGGGGAGAAGGAGTCGTCCTTGCCCCCCATTTATTAGCTCACAGATTCTAATTTCCTTATCACATAGTTTTTGTTCTTTGTAGGGTTTTTTTTTTTCGTGAAAGCTTGACACTCACCTGTGTGCTGCCCGCAGAGTTCCAATAAGCAACAAAGGGTTAACCTTCCATAATGAGGCAACAATCGCCTGCCCCGCAAGCCCTCCTGGCCAGGAACTGCCCACAAGCGTGAGTTCGGGGCTTGGGAGCTGCCAGGACAGCATGGTGGCATATTCTAAATGAGTCTTTTCTCTGTTTCTAATTGTGTGTGTCCACGCGAATCTTATGGTATCCTAGCCGCTTAGGGGCACTGTGAGCTCTTTCTGTAAGCTGAAACTATTGGCATGGGAAATGTAGATTGGCAAGAAATGGCATATGAGAAGGAGCACGCCACCTTACGGCTGTTTCTTTGCTTTTTTCCCGTCCATTGACTGCCAATGCCCATGCTAGACCCTATGGCCTCATAGTGCCCCTGTTAGGTGTCAGACTGTGCCTTTTCCTTATCGGATGAAGACACACACAATCTCAATAGGACAGCCTGCACAAGGCGCAAAACATTACAGATTGTTCCACCTCCCTACCAGCCTTCCAGAGGCACAAGCCAACACGTGGGTGACTGTACCATCTCCGATCTGGCTAAGGGATCAGCCGGACAAACGGCTTGCTCTAATTAAGTCAGACCACGCTCTTAGAAGCACTACTGGAAATGTGACCAAAATAAAATTGTCCAACATGTGACTGAATTTGTTTCCTATCCTCAGCTTAAATACAAATGGGCATGGTGGGCAACAGATTCAGTTGAGATGGCCATACAACTGCCGTTCACTAAAACCTACTGGCCCTCAATAAGTAGAATTTGTACTGGTATTATGTGCAAAGCCAACATCATGATGAGTTTTTTTTTATATACATGGGGGTTCTTTGGTACATGCAGCGTGCAAATATTTTCGTATACAGGACATAGCATTTTTACTGGTATACTGCTAGTGCAAAGACAATATGATGAACCGTGTTTTTATATAGTGGGGTTCATTGTTGTAAGCAGCGTCTATAGTTTTTCTTACAGTGGGCATAGCATTTCTACTGGTACTATGAACAAAGTCATCATGATGAGAAATGTTCTCAGGAGGGGGTGGGGTAATTGCTGCCGGCAGCATGTACATGCTGTCTTGCTTTCTTAGTGCATTTTCTTACTAGCATTATGGACGAAGCCAACATGATGAGTGTTCTTATGTGGCCATACAGGCTGATATTGGTGCAGCCGGTGTGGGTCTGTTTTCTTACAGTGGCATGGCATTTTTTACTGCATTATTAGCAAAGCCAACATGAGTATGTTCTTACTTGGGGCACTGGCATGTGTTGGCAGGGCCAGCATGGACATGTTTTCTTATAGTATTACTGACATTGTGGCCGAAGAAAACATCATGTTCTTATATGAGACTACTGGAATATAATGGTGCAGCCAGCATGAAAATGTACGGGCACAGGCAGCATGAACATATTTTTTACTGTGGCAGAATACTGGCATACATTGTGGTCAAGGGTACCTTGAAAATTCATTGAACAATGCTCTGAAAAATGCTCTTTTGCTGTTTTGGTGACTTGGCATTCATTAGATATGCTCATTTGTTATGAAACTGATTGCAATCTGCAGGGCTTTTAAAACAATTTTTTCGCAGAAAGTAAGTGGTCAAATGTAGCATTTTCACCCATTATTTCAAAAATGTTCTCAGGGGAGAAGCCCCCAAACTCTGCTTTGGTGGTCTGGCTCCGATACTACGCTTGGCCACTAAGACAAATTCATGGGAAACGATTATGCCCATTCAATTGAGAAATTCACCAGCCAAGACACTGCTAACAGAAACACAGAGAGAGAGCGAGGGAGAGCAAGAGAGAGACAATGTGAGCTTGTATCAGAGGGGCGTGAGACTGTGAGGGGTGAGAGAGACAGGTGGGGAGAGAGAAAGAATAGTTAGAGAAAGCAAGAGGGCGAGAAAGAGTCAGAACTTGTGGGAAAGCAAGAGAGAGTGACTGGGAGAGGGAGATCCAATAAACTGAATGGGAGAGAGCTGAATGCCAAGAGATAGAGTGGCATGGAGACAGAACCCAGGGACTGCACGACAGTCAGAGAATTCAGAGAATGTGAAGGCTAGGGGTAGACAAAAGAAGAGGTACAGACAGTATCATGGAAAAGGAGATGAGGAGAGAAAATAGGAAGGGGGAAAATGAGAGAGGCGAGGGAGAGCAGTCTGACACAGTAAGTAAGAACAGAGACCTGGCAGCTGAAAAAAAGAGAGGGAAGACAGACGGAAAAGGAGAAAGTGAGAGGAAAGAAAGGACAGGCGATGGAGTGTGTCGAACTTAGAGATAGTGCTAAGGGAACAGGGGAATCGTTATGATGAGGGATAGATACGTCCGTCCTGTACTGAAGACCACACTGACCTGCCTGGGTACGATACCCAGTCCCGGTATCAGTGTCTGGCAGGGAGCTAATGTAAAAAAAAAAAGTTTATTTTAAACGGAGACAATGCACATTCATCCAAGAGGCTCTCTAGGAAGACGTTGGCCCTAATCCCTCTGCCTCAAAGGCTTACTTATCGACTCTCGTGGTGTCCTTGATATTGTTTGTTCACCCAAACCAAAAGACACACAACGACTTCAATTAAAACACCGGTAAAAAAAGGCGGCCATCTTGGCCCTCCCCTTGACGATTCACCTGGTTGAGTGGCATGTATTAAAGTTGCTGATGGTGGCGCCTTGACATTCTTTTACCACGCAGCGCCCCCCCCTGCGACCCAGGGTACGGGCCACTGAGCAAGCTGCGTTAACAGGAAGTTTGCTCCATGGACGTTGGCATAAAAAAGGCTTAACGGTCCTTTCCCGCCATATATAGACTATTTGCAACAGAACTAATTGCCGTAGAATGGCAGTTATTTTCAAACACAATACTATGCTGAGGAAGTATCGTATAATTAATTAATTTAATCCATGGAACTAAACGGGTTCAGGCACATTCTGTGGGATTCTTATGGCTCACTGTAGTGTCGGAAGGCATGCGAGTCCCATTGGATCCCGGGCTCACCTGAGGCTTGCTGGGCATGCTGGAGAAAGAGACCCCTGCCCGCCTTATTTGCCTACATAGTTAGATCAGTCATATTACAGAAAGTATGATCGAGTAAGACATTGGCCCTCATTCCGAGTTAGGACTACGCCATGGAGTAAATAGCTCCATGGTTGGCAACCATGGAGCTATTTACTCCATGGAATAACGGCATGGTGAATGGAGTAATTTCCGGTCCATTCCAAGGTTGGATGGACCGGTAATTCCCCATTCACCATAGCCCTTCCCCATCCCCATTTCTCCCCCCATAGGGCTCAATGGGAATGGGGAAGGAGGTAATTACGGCACCGTAAATTACGGTGCCGTAATTTACTCCAAGGTCACTTTGCAGGTCCCGTAATTTACTCCTGCTAAAAGCAGGAGGTAAAGAGGGACCCGCAAAGGGAACTCAGAATACGGAGGTAAGGGATTACCGCCATCGGTGCCCTTACAGGCGCCGGTAATCCCTTACCTCCAACCTCAGAATGACCCCCATTGCTGTGAATAAAGCAGGAGAAACAGAAACTGTGACGTGCAGTATATACATTGTCAGTGTTCATACTTACCTATGTGACAATGTTAGGAGTGATGCTTTTTTTGAAGTAGCAGTCAGTGTGAGCAGGATACCTTATCGATACTCCAAATGTTGGTATATAAGGCATAGTGAGATAAAGGATTTGTCTGGGAGCACACATTTTGACTAAGTGGAGAAGTCGGGATTTGAGACTAGTCTGCAACGGAGGCACTTGAACGCCTCTCTTCCTAGATGTAATTGGTAGAAATATTGTTTGCAAAAGTTATTTTTGAAACTTTGGTTTGAAAACCCCATCTAATTGTGGAAGGCATTGACATAATCTGGTGATTGTGTTTTGCTAACTGAAGTTAACTGCTGTTTTTGCAGAAGTTTCAGGTTTGTTTGTATTCTTAAGTGTGCATATGTGTCCATATTGTCCAAACTAGCAATATACTTTTATTTCAAAAGTTACATATAAGAATTATTTAGACTGTCAAAAGAAATAAACTGTAGACAGGTTCCGAGGATGTCATGCCAGGGCAGGGGCTGGACTTGGGCCAGGGCACGCTGTGTCTACTGCTGGATTGCCGTATAGTGAGATAGAGCCTATTTACTTGGGAGGTCTTGAGACAGTGCTAATTAGAAATTTTGTAGGCCTGTCAAATGTTAACAAAATTAAATAATATGCATAGGTGCTGAGTTCATGGGGGCAGAGGGCGCAGTTGTACCCCTTCTCCTGAACAACGGGGACAGGAGTTTCATTTTGCTCTTAAGAGACTCTGCAAAGTATTTGCATGGGACGACCAAAAAGGAAAACAGTGGGCCTCATTCCGGGTTTGGAGCTAACCATGGAGTAATTAGCTCCATGGTTGCCTCCGAAACTGTCCCAAATCCGGCATGGTGAATGGAATAATTACCGGTCCATTCCAGGGTTGGAGGGACCGGTAATTCCCCATTCACCTTTTACCCTTCCCCATTCCCATTTCTGCCCCATAGGGCTCAATGGGAATGGGGAAGGAGGTAATGGAAGGAGGTAATTATGGCACTGTAAATTACGGTACCGTAATTACCTCCGAAGTACCTTTGCGGGTCCCGTACTTAACTCCTGCTAAGAGCAGGAGGTAAGGAAGGACCCGCAAAGGGACCTCGGAATACGGAGGTAAGGGATTACCGGCATCAGCACCCTTACCGGTGCCGGTAATTCCTTACCTCCAACCTCGGAATGACCCCCACTGGATGGGGCGCAGTGATCCTCTAACTCACTGGTAGTGGCAGGGTTTCTGTCGCCACTCCTGTTAAGGTCAGTGCACCATTCAGAAAGACCACTTTTATTGCTTAAGAACACATTTAAAAGAATCAGGTTCATTTATTCTACTGAAAGTCATCACAGATATCTAAACCATGAAAGCAAGGCACAAACCCACAGTTCATTCTAAAATCATACTCCATTAAGTATATATGGACAGAGAAAAAAAGCAATGTCAAACAGAAACCAAATAATGCATCCATATCAGATGATCAACCAGTGAAATTACCAGCACTGTGACCATCTCTCCCTATACATAACCACCCAGTGTGCTACCACCACCACACAAACACAGTAAATCATACACAATTTCTTTTTGTTGCAAAAGCGACACATTGTTGCCCATACCCTACTCTCAAAGTACACCTCGAGCTGCATTTGCATGTCAGCTCAGCACCCTAAAGGATTACGGTGCTGGTAATTTGTCAATGTTTATTCTGATTTGGGCGCATTATTTGGTTTCCGTTTGTATTTGTATTTAAAATTATTTGCGACTTATATGGCCCTTTACACCAAAGCACTGAACAGCGAACACACTTATCAGCACAATTAAATGCAGGATTAACATCAACAAAAAGGTTTTCATGGTTTTCTTTCTAAGTGAAGAAGATAGGTCTTAGGAGTAGTGCGAAATAAAGAGTAAGAGGTAGTAGAACAAAGAGATAAGGGAAGAGCCTTCTAGTGAGAAGGAGTTAGCAAAGTCAAAGAACGAAACTGTAATTGGGCACAGGGGGGATGAGGAATTGATAATAGAAATTGAGACTGAGACCGAAGAACACGTGCAGATGAATAAAAACAGACCGGGCAGGAAATATAAGAGGGTGCAAGGCCATAGAGAGATTTAAAGACAAGTGAGAGAAAGTTACATTTGAGACGAGAGTGAAATGAATGACAGCCAAGTGAAGAAAATGGCAGAGAAATTGAGTCATGAGGAGAAAGAAGGTATAGGAGACGAATAGAAGCATTGAACATAGACTTTAAACGGGCCAAGCAAGAGACAGAGTGTGCAAAGAGTGTGGCAGAGCAATAGAATAATCGTGAAAAGAAAAGTGAAGGAATTAAAAGGTTGGTGGCATCAAACGTGATAAAGGGACGAGATTTGCGATTGTTAAACATATGATAACAACAAGCACGTGATCTAATAGAGATGTGTTGAGAAAATAATAAATCAGTGTCAAGCTAAATACCAAGATTACGAGCAGGAGATGAAACAGGAAGTTGTGAAGGAGGGAATGAGACAAAAAAGGGAGGAGAAGGAATAGTATTAGTGGGAAAAAAGAGGAGAAAAGTACCCGACATTCAGAATTTAATAACTAGAAGACAAGATGTAAGATTATTATGAATAGAAGATGACATGGAAGTAAAGGACATCCGCATAGAAATGATGGGCTGTTCCAAAAGACCAGATGATGGCAGCAAGAGGAGATGTGTAGAGAGAAAAGAAAAGGTCCTAAAACAGAACCTTGAGGAAAGTCGTGAAGAAGAGGTAGTGTGTCAGACGAGGACCCGGTCCAAGATTCTGAATACGTTTGGTCAGATAAATATGAATGAATCCAAGATAAAACAGAACCAGAGAACCCAAAAGAAGAAAGAGAAGATGGGAGAAGAGTATGATCCACAGTGTCAAAAGCTGGTGATAAATCCAATAGAATTAAAAGAGAAGAGTGTATAGAGTAACAAGCAGAAAGCAGGGAATCACAAACAGAAAGCAGAGCATTTTTAGTGGAGACGACGAAAGCCAGTCTGGCAACAAGGTAAAATAGAGATTTCAGTGACAAAAGTAGAAACCTGGGAATAGACAAGATGCTTGAGAAGTTTTGCGAGATAGGGAAGAAGAGAAATGTGTCGGAAATTAATGGGAAGAGAGGGGTCAAGTGAAAATTTCTTTAGAATGGGAAGAATAGAGGCATGTTTACATTGGTAATTGAAGGAGGAAGAGAAATATTAAAGGGAGCAGTACGATAGAAAACCAGCAAGGGATAAACCGTAGCAATAATAATGATGGATTGGAGGGTGAGGAAGTAGGGTGGGCACGAGCAAATAAGGAAGATGTCTCAAAATTAGGTGTCTGACAGAAAGATGAGATAGTCGAGGTGGACGAGGAGATTGGGGAAGAAAAGCAGCCAGTAGAGGAAGGGACGATGGCCGCTCAAAGAGTGAACACCTTTGAAGAAAAATAGGAAGATAAATCAGAGGCAGATAGAATGGAGTTAAGTGAATAATCAGGAGAGGGGGGAGAAAGGAGATGAGAAAGTGATTGAAACAGATGCCTAGGATGAGTAGATTGAGATTGCAGAAGATCAGAATAGTATGAGCGTTTAGCTGAAAGAAGAACGTCATCGTATAGCGTGTGATAGGAAGAGAAAGACAGCTGATGTGCGTCGGAAAAGGATCTACGCGCGCAGCTTCTCTCGAGGCGGCGAAGTACTTGTCGCAAAGAGGGAAGGTGGGGGGTAAGAAATGGTTCAAAGGGTTTCGAGGAAGCAGGAAAAGAAGCAGTCGGGTACAGAGAATCAAGAGAAGAAGAAAGGAAAGAAGACAATATAGCAGTCCCGTCATCAGCACGGTGGACAGCAAGGATGGGTAAAAAGATTCAAAATGCAAACGGAAACAAACAGAGGAATATTAAGGGCACGAAGATCTCATGACATTACTTTTTTCTCTGTCCATATATACTGAGCGCTAGATGATTTAGTATGACTACTGAAGAGCGTGCCCCTACTGGCGTTGGCTGCGGCAAGTCTAAACCAATGAACAACAAAGATTGCCAACGGCAAATACATAAGATTATATTTTGAGGCCTTGATGAAATAAGAATACATTACAAACGTATGTATTCTGCCGTTGGCAATCTTTGTTGTTCATATGATTTAAAATGTACTGTGATTTTATGCCTTGTTTCCCAATCCTTTTCAGTTCAGGCTTGGGGTGACGGGTTAGCATGCATCTTGCAAAATTACTAAGTGGTGCTCACTTCAAAACGGGAAGGGAGCCTCGTCAATTAACCAATTCAACCTTGATTGGATGTCCTATAGCAGAATGCTGTAGAGACAACTCAGCAGGTTAGGCGACGGTTGCTCAGATTTTCTATCTGTTTCTACATTACTGTAAATTATATGGCTTTTTTACTGTTGTTGCTGAAACCTATGCTGTAAAATGTGGTGTTTTGACACAGGGATACAGAGGGCTCCCTCACGTCTTTCAGTGTGGGAACCTCTACCCTCATTGCGAAAATCAAAAGCTTTCACCTGATAAATAAAATAATTTTTAAAAAAAAAATCAAGCTTGCCCCCATGTATATGCGCATGGTAAATGAACATATTGTAAAGAGAAATATTCATATTTTGTTGAATTAACCCTTCCTCTTAGAAGAATGTGCACAAGACAAATGAGCGTTAGCCTCTCAAAAGAATTTATCATCACATGAAAAATAACATGAGAGAGGATACTTTCCAATAACTACGCTGGCAAAGTATAAAACGGTGCAAGCAACACCTAATAGCCCAAACTGAAAAATGGCATGTGGGTTTTGAAAAGGTACTTTCAGGACATAAACAAACAACAAAAGGCAAGGGCGCCGAATACCTGGGTGCTTCGGGGCCCGCTACCACCCCCACCTCCCCGGGAAAGACCATCTATGTTTAAGTCCCTTTACTTACAATAGTAGGACATTATTTTTTGGGGGGACTCCATCTCTACCTCCGCGCCTCCCTAAAACCCCTCCACCCCCATCCACTCCCCGGACAAACCAAAAGTCGGTGGTTGGTGGCCCTGACAAAAGGTGTGACAAGGTTACCTGTTTGTGTTTCAATGTTTGATAAAGGCATAGTTCATATATGATTTGAACAGTTTACATTCTATCAAAATAAACCCCCTTTGTGAGTTAAATAGGAGCTTGCGAAAAGTAGACAGTTTAAAACTGTCCTGTGTCATATATTGTAATTGGCCTGTAGAAAGGTCCTAGATTTAGGTAGCTAAGTGATGCTTTGTGTGTGCTTTCGGAATAAAAATGCCCTTTTGAATTTCTTAACAGGAAACGTGTGAGCCATCATTCACAAATCTTTCCAACTTTAAACCCTTTGCCAGAAGAAAAGAAAGATAAGGACGAGTGGAAAAGCTAGCCTCAGACATGGAAGCAGCACAGGCCTCTTGAAACCACATGACTATACTATTACTCGAGTCAGGCATCTGGTGCCTGGATGGGGGTGGGGCATCACAGCGGGGCCCTGGGCCACAGACTGACGAGCTGAGTGACGGGGAATTCCCCATCATTCCCATGGACTTTGCTTGCTTGGCGTGGGCAGCCTGCATGGCCACTATGGTTCAGCGTTTCCTCACGGGTTCCTGGAGGCTGACTTGGATGCAGGTCACGTTTCTGCAATTTTGTGTTATCACTATGCATCATGGCGTCCAGTATTGGCACGTTCTATTCTAGACTGTTAAACCCTCTACCCCTTTATAAGACTTATGCACTGCTGCATGGAGCGATTCATGCGAGTGCATGCTCGCTGGAATTCACATACATGCATGTTTCCTCATTGTGAGGCCTATACATGGATTACCCTTAACGTGGGTAATTCTAAAACCGATTACAGTGCTTAGAAACGGGAATGATCTGGCATGGGGCACTATATTAAAGCAAGTGTTATTAATAATCCCAGTTGCTGTCCTGTCTTGCATTAATCACTGGTCCAGTCCACCTCCCTGTGCATGCTTCTCCATGACCCACTTTCTTGCCACACGCCTCCTCATCCCCTGCACACAACCCTCAGAGGTACACTTCCACCCTATCAAATATTGCATCCTTGGAACTCTTTTGTGCCTTTTTGTAGCCACAGGTATAATGGAAAGGGTGGGCCGCACTCAGGTGCTACCCGAGGATCTCTTCATCTCCCAGCAACCGACATTTGATCACCCCGGAAAGGATTATATCTTATTTGTGCTCCGTGCCTCCTCCACCTGTCCTGTGCGGTGGAGTAAGGCCTGCAATCAATCTCCAGGCACCGGGAAGCTCCACCAATACATATTTATTTATTTATTTATGGATTTATAAAGCGCGAAACCAAGAGGTAGGAGGTCCTCTGCAAGGTTCTATCTCATAGTTACCGGATGTCCTATTAAGCCGCGCTGTGCTGCAGAGCACATGACATGGTTGCACAGTTTATGCACCTAGGTCAAGCCATAGGCAGTGGCGAATTAGTGGCACACACAGGTACAGGCACTGTCACAAACATCCACTGTCTCCCCTAACCCTCCTTTTTTGTGGAACACATTTGTAGTTAGGATCTCTTTTGAGTGATCAAATCAGCAAGCACGTCATTATAAATATACTTGGAATTCAACGGAAGATCTTTTTATGAGCGACATGTTTATGACATTGGCGGAATGGATCTAGTGTGACCTCTGTGGGAGGATACTTGATGTATGACGGCCTGTTCAAGGTGTGGTTGGACCTCTGTCGGAGGAGATATCTTACTATATAATAAAAGGCCAAATTGATGTTTGTCCGATGAGTCATGCGCAGTAGAGGCAGCCCGAACGTACAGAATCCTCTGCTAGAGGGAGATGTTGTCTTACGCTATACAGTGGTCCAATTTGCATAGCTTCACCTGTTGTCACTGCTAGAGGGAGCTGTAGGTTTAGGATCTATAGTGGTTCTATTCTGTTAATAAAAAACTGCACCTCAGCCCCTTTACACGGGCCTGAACACTCGTATGTATATATCTGGGGAGACAGTAGCTGGCCCATAGTCTTGGGTTGGCACCCCTCGTCGCTAAACAGAAGTTTAGTTAGAGAAGTGGGGTCTGTCTGCTTCTGCCATCTCCCATTTATCTCCCACACTGCTATAGATCCCCTCCAGGGGCCTGGGCGACCCTAGCAGCATCCAGTCTCTCTCCCAGAGAACCTTCAGGCGATGCGGTCTGGCCTGATCGTGCATCCAGCAGACCCCGCCCAAGCAGATAGAGGACCCAGAGGCGCTCCTTATTGGAGGCCCCCACCCGCAGGTAAGCATTAAGCAGTGGGCCCCTTACCTGTGGATCAGGGACGTCTGCAGATCCTTCTATCAGCGAAGTTTAATTCCAAAGAATAGCCCTCCCTCACCTGGGGCTGATGGCTGAGATGTTGTCTGTCATTCGCATACACACAGAGCGGTCTGTTCCAAGTCCTGAGGGGGAACCCTGTTTACCTGGAGCAAACACACCTCCTACCCTTTCCTTTCGGCTCTGAACAGCAGTGACTTGGTGAGGGTGAGAGATGGAAAACCTGCACACATGGAACCCTACAGGAGCATTACATCTCAGGGGCACCAGGGCACGTGGGATTTGACCCACCACGCTGATGTAGCTCATTCTTCAGACCCTGAACGGGCCTGTGGTTGATCAGTCCAAATGCAAGCAAGACCCACCCACCTCCCCTAGCAGCATGAATCTTGCTGTGAAGCTATTAGCATATTACGTTTTTTCAACTCTTTCATTTGTTAGAGATTTTGGTTTTTACCTCAGCCCGTGGGCCCTTGCAGTGTGCTATCATAGAACACCACACTTCATAAGTTCCCCTGCACACGACCCCGCAACCCTGCAGATGGCACAGGCCATCCTGCCAGGCTCAAGGCACTGGCCAGGCAAATGCTCTTATCTTTTCAGAAAGGCTCTCAGGAAATGAAGCCTGGCAGCCAGCACAGGCCTCCACAGCCAGCACAGGCCTTTTAGTATACAACCATCACCTCATAACATTATTTCTCTTCAATATTATTCATAATACTGTATTCTGCAAAGGCAAAATAACTGAAGAAAAAACCTCACTTAACCTCCTTCAAAACATAATATATTGTATTAAATAGCTGGTTGCATAAGGTGTGCACTGGAAATATCTCCTCTCCATGGCAAAGTAGAGCAACATATACTGATTTTTAATAGAAATCTAATGACATACATCAAATGTAGTACTAATAGCACTGTAGGTTTGGGGGTTCACAACCAGGAAAACCAACGGCTCTGGAGAAATCGGGGCACACAGTTCACACGTCCACGAAATGGAATCTGCTTCAGGACGCCACCTCTAGAGGGCAGTAGCTGAGTAATATGATGCACTGCACCGGGTGTGTGCCGGCACTTACTGCCAATTCTGTAGTTTGATGTTTGATTTGTGAATGTGCAGCTTTATATCCTAGCTCAAACCATGCACTTCATGCCTGACACTATTTGAACGCCTTCTCCACATCACTAGGGTCTGGAGTGTGTGTCGTCCGTAAGTTGCTTCTGTCAGTGGATCCTGGCAGGTGGATCCTGAAAGATCTACTTGATCAAGTGTTTTTAGACTTTATTTGTGTCCAAAAATCACATCCTCCGCGGTGATGTCCATGCACCATTCAGGAACCTAGGGATATCAGAGTCCCCCCAAACTCAGTCACACGCAGGTACATCGTCAATTCTGCCTGGCACGCCTTCATGAGGGAAGGCCACATTGCGGGAATTAGACCTTCTTTGGGCTATATTCAGCATCCTTGCCTATGTTCTGCTGCCCTCAACATTTCAAGGTCAGACATAACATTCTCTGGCAATTTGAACTTGTCCGGCTGTCCTAAACCAAAGTCTGGTCCTACTTGCAGTTTTGCCCTCAGAGTAGCAGCAAGGGTAGGGATTTCGCAGTAGGGATGGCATCTCTGGCCTCATGGGTGGTGATTATGACTGGTCGCAAGGTTTCCAGAAGAACTAATGGAGAACTGTGTCATCAGGTGGTGGTATCTTTGATGGTTATGGACGGATGCAGCTGAAGATGCACGTGGCCAGGCCAATGAGTTCTTCAGAGGCTCATCGTCTTCTTCCAGGATGTCCTCCACCAGAACATCATCCGATTCCTTTTGTGAATATCTGGCTGCCAGTCCTTCATGGACATCAGCTGGGGCCACCATACTAGTGATGGCATCAGCTTGGTTCCAGATCTGGCGAGAGTCTGAATGTGGCACAGTACCAACTCAACCAGTTAGCCTTGAGTGTTCAGCAGCACCGCCAGGCGTGAACACAACTGCCTGAGATCTTGGAGCTGGTGCACCAAGACTGGGGGGTGGAAGACCTCAAGTGCCTCTGGTACCTGATCCTCTGAGAGCTTTTTCGATGACATGTGTCTCGGGAACATCACCTGCAGGAGTCACAGCAGCTTCTGGGCAAAGGGATGACATTCTCCTCTGGCTCTTCTGCTGGTTTCTCTCGAGGTCCGGCACTAGTCGGAGGTTCGGTGTCGAGGACCTCTGTTGGAATCATCTCTTCTGGAGTTTAGGGTGCTTCGGCAACTTTGAGCTCCAACTGCAGCTTCAGTGCAAAGAGCCTTGGGGTACTCCAGGGGGACTAGAGCTGGATTCTGACAGGTGGATGGCTGCCCCACATGTGCCACCTACAGCGCCTCATATAGCACAGCTCTTGCTGGCTCTTCGCCCCCTTCCTCAAGGGAGCTTCGCGACAAGAGCAGCATTGGTGAGATCTTTGGATCTGCGGGAGGAGGGATGAAAAGATCCTCAGGGCTACGGCGGAAGAGGGAGTTTGCCTGTGTTTGCAGCTAGAAATCGATAAGTGTAAAAGAAGGGGTGTGGATTATGCCTCGGGGGTACACAATCAATAACACATGAAAATGCTGCTTTAAAACAGAATACATTTATATTTATATTTACCAGATTTGTTAAAAACAAATGTAGTTCTTTTCACCTTTTTGATTTAAAAGATACTTATTTTTTCATATTTTTGTTTTTTTCTCTTCATGTTCAGTCTGGAGTTTTATTCCCCGCGTCATATTGTCTAGACACGGCATCAAATACGACCACCTTGTTCACATTTTAACGACAGAAGCTTGGTGGCGTGAGACAGGCGCTACTAGCCCTGCATGCTGCCCTCACGCATAGCCCAAGGTCTTCGTCCGGCATAAGAAGCACAGTGGCAAGCTGCATTTGCTGCTTTTGTGGCTCTGAACTGGAGGTGAACTTCCAGCGATGCCTGCTGGTGGCACTGTGCATGTGTGGCTTAGCAGAAATTGACAATTCTTCTTTCACATTTTAGGTGGATGGGATTTTTAAGCTTTTATAAATCCTGTCTTCATACCCCAATGCTCCACCAACAAGGGTGTCCAACCATACTGCACTGATGAGCCCTAATAAGGGTATAGTGTGTAGGCAATTCTCTACTAGACCGCTGAATGTCTTGGGGTGAAAGAATGTATCGAATAGCCCTGCTCTAAGAGACAACGTCAATTTTCTCAACCTAAAAACGCATATTTGATCTAATCTGCAAACCCACAATGTATTGCTCATGTGGCTCTGAATTGGATGCGAACGGCACCTCCACCCACATTAAGGAACCCTCGCTTCGCTTGGGCTCATAACTTTAGCGACAGGCCATTATCGGCAGGGTCAGTCCACCGCCTCAGTTTATATCCCCTCAATAATATCTTACATAGGGCAGATTGTCAGATGACGGTGGCCGTTCTGGGGTGAGGGTGCTGTCAGGTGTATCGACTCACGTTCAAGTTATTATGCTGCAACATTTGGTGCTGTGGGCTTAGAAAATCCGAGATGGCCGAAAAGCCCACATTTGTTCCAGAATCCAGGAAAACCGCACAGTTTTTGCGCACACCAAAATGGTCGCCTGACCTGCCACCCACCAGTGCGAGTGTGATGGGCCAGAAGCGCCATGAGTGAAACGTGGTGCCAAAGGAAAAACTGCATTGCCTGTTAGCTCAAAAAGCGCTTTGAAATCACCTTTGTGTCTCTAAATGCAAGCTCAAAATGCCTATTTCAAACATTGCAAGATATTCAAAAATCTTACTGAACACCAGCAGACGTCTGGTAGAATGAAGTCTTGTGTGCATACCAAATATGGAAAGATGAAGAGCCTAAAATAATGTTCATAACACAACTGGCTGAGCTGTGGATGTCAGCAGCTTAAGTGAAATGGGATTTAAAGCCACTAAAATCGAAATGTTTAAAAAAAATGAGTTACCTACTTTTAAGTGTCACATAGGTTGCAACTGTTTAAATGCCATAGTTTTGAACTTAGAATCAGCGTTCTAGCTGCATGTGTTAAAATTGTAAGTTTGATTTGAATGAAGAAAAATGGGAACAAAAGTGACCTTTGGCTGAAGCCTGGCTTAAAGGGACTGAATTCTGCCCAGCAACTATCCCCGACAGGAGGTGAAACTTGCCCAGCAACTGTATTCACAGGCCTGGCCTGCCTTCTGCTGCCCCACCAAAAGGAGATCACACCTCTCTGATTGAATCAGGGGAGGGGTACCTGGGAGCAGGGAAACAGAACAATGAACGTCCCTTTGCTCCAAGCAATTGCTTAATCAGGGGGTCGTAAATGGCTTTCTCTTGGAAGGAAATGGGAGGGGCACTGCCTCTGTGAGCCAGCTGAGCTTGGAGGAAGTGGACAAACCAGAAATTCCCCCATGTGCTTTGGGAAACCACACTCCTCTGGGCCAGAGCATAATTTTAGAAAGATAAATAATTCATAGTACTTAATTGTCAAAATGATATCAATAATATCATTATTCCTGTGATTTTTCTGTGCACATTTTAAGAGGTGTTAGGACTCTGTGGTAAGTTCTGGGGGGTAGTAGTGGAAAATAGGGTATTACTCCAAATGTCTGTATGTTAAAAATCTGACACTTCATCACCTGATGCCCATATTCCTTGCGCATATTTGTGTAAATTCTGGAAAAGTTTAGAGATTGTGTTCTGGATGAAAAGGGCAGAATTCTGTCAGAAATGAACACAACATCTTACAAAGACAGGGATCGGATGGTTTGGCGCTACAGAAAATATGTTAACTGGACATATAATATTAGAAAAATTGTACATAGATAAATATGCATTTAAGTCAAAAATAGATTTATGTGCAAAGTGACAAGGGGAGTGTTCTTTCTGTATGCCATAAAAATGATGTCTCATGACACGGGATGACTCACAACTCAGTTCCCCAGTCAGGCGACAGAGAATCCTATAGCCTATCAGGATCCTCATAGGGTTGGGCATAGAAAGTCAGCCTTCCCACCCATTTTCAAAAGATATAAAAAAAGAGCCACTGAGATCCAGGTAGGGACATTCACTTTCCACTTCAAACTGATTTCTTGCGAAGCGCTTTGCCAGAAGACTCCAGAACCAGAACTTAGAATCCAGACTTCAGAACTTGTAGCAGAGAGGCCTAGTCCACAAGCTGAATCCTTCAGAGGCCTCAGAATCCAGCAACATAACCAAACTATTCAACAGCCGGGCTGTGCTGTTCGCTTCCGGCTAGAACTATTGCTGGAACCAGAGACCTAGAGCAGACCGCGGTGCTAGTACCAGACCCAGAAAGCAGAGATGTGTCCCAACCGCAGACCAGACCCAGACCAGACCGCTGTGCAGTGCCAAGAACTTTTGCCAGAACCAGAGATCCAGACCAGCAGAGCAGAGCTGACCCAGATAGCTGTGACTTCAGAACCACCTGCCAGATATCCAGTCTAAACCTGTTGACCAGATCTTGACGGCCTATTTCAAATTTATAGTGTGAGTATCCAGCCAGAACTGTGCAGAAGCAATTTCTTAGTTTAAAATAATCCTATTCAAACTATTGTAACCTGTCCAAACTGCATCATAGAAATCGTGTGTCCATTCTGTGATTTCAAACCTGTGACAGTGTCATTTGTCATTTGAATCTTACTTTATTTCTGAGAATCTACCGCCACTAAATCGTCTGTATCTTTTGATCATCCCAACTCCTTATAGTTGTTCCGTAATCGCGATCGACACACTGGGAAAAAGTGCTGCGAATTGCAATTTGACTCCATTTCTCCACCTGTCAAAAATAGCTGTCTTTTGTTGCAACTGCTGAAATTCGTTTTCAACCTGACAATCCCTCATGAATTACTGATAGTGTTGACCTGAACCAATCTTAAGTAGCTATCACCTACCCTGAATCTCCTATAGGGAATTAAAATCATTTTTAGCATATTTTCACTTCATTGCAAATCACATTAAAAGTATTTCTGCATGTTTTAAAAGCATACCAGTTGCTCTAAGCTTGCTAGGTGGGAACTAGAATTTGTATTGCATTTGATTATATTCCTGAAAATTGTGTGTTCCCCTTCCATCTCTTTATATTGCATAGGGGGGAGTGAATTGCCACAAGGGGAAAGGTGATTATATTATCTCTTGCTGAAACCATATCAGTTTATCCCTGTGCTGCCTTCTTTTCCATCATTGCATTTCTTTGAAACCATAAAAGTATTCTGTGCTACCTTATCCTTTCTATGCTAACTCCTCACTGATTGAAAAGAGTGTGCAATTGTAACATTACCCATTGTTGATCAACATTATATTCATAAGTGTGCTATCAAATATTAATTTATTCATAAAAGTGTGATATATATATTGTTTAATTTTCAAATAAATCTTTTAATTTGCAAAAAAACCTATTTCTTGGCTCAGTGAGGTCAGGGGGAGTCGAAGAGAGGGGCGTTATGCAAGGGTTTATTATCCAGATCTATGAACTTGTCATAAAAATATATAAATAAGGGCTTCCCTTGGGCATCCCAGACTGGGCATTGACTTAGTTAGAGTGCTGAATTGAAGTCACTTAACAGAGTGGGGGCTCAAGCCGGGACGTCTGGATTAGATCTACCACTTGTGCAGCTTAATACAGTGTGCTAACTGACAGGATACATAAATCCTGTTGGATCACCACGCTGTGTTACACTGTAAAAGCACCCCTCAAAAGAAGGACGCGCTAAGGAGACGGTCTGTTTTGCAAAATAGAATACTAACTTCTGTAAGTCAGCAAGGAAATCAATTTCCAGAATGACGACCTTGGTAGATATCAAAATAGCCAGAGAGCACCTTTTACATAAGCTATTTGTGAGAGGCGAATGGACGGAACAGGACCAGATGGTGTGGTTGCAGGCAATCGCACCCCAGATCACTGCAACAGGGTTAGACCTATGGAGAGATCAGGGTCCATTATATGTGGCCCTGAGTGAACTATATATGGCCCCTAAAGCCAAAGATGAGCACGACAGGATTGTCAGGATAGTGGCATATTTATATTTATATATGGGAACCATACAGGACAAATGTGCTGAAGGCCAAGATCTCGCAAATAGGCAACAGATGGCATTAGAGAAGGCCCAATCTGACCTGGTCTCTTCTGAGCAGAGGCTGCACAAGAGCCAGGAGTCAGAAAATGAGAGTAGGCAGTATTTCATTAAAATCAAAGAGGATATGGGTATCCTGCAACAGGAAAAGTCTGACCAGGATACCAGATTTCTGGCCTTGCAGAAGGAGTACCAAGAAGGTTTGGACACCCTACTGCAGAGCCAGAAAAAGCTGGAGCAACAACTGGACTTCAATAGGGCATGCGCAGAGCAGGTAGTCACCCTGCAAAGCCACCTAGATAGGGAGAAGGCAGATAGCAACAAACTGATTCTGAAAGACCTGGACAGCCAGACAGAATTTGCCGAGGAGCGTCAGAAAGCTGGTGCCTTTCAAAGGCAGAGGGACGACCTGGCGGCACAGATACAGGCTCTTAGTCAGGAAAGGAATACCTTAGGCCAGGAAGTCTGCCACTTAAAAAGAAAAATGGAAGAAAATCACCTGGCCCTCCAGGGACTGGGTGACCTCCAAAAAGAGCATCAAAACTTGTTGGAGCACACCAGGAGGGTGGAAGATGCTCTGGCAAGAAAGGAGCAGGCCAGTAGGGATGGGACTCAGGAGGTAACCCTCCTGCAGCAAAGACTGGCCCAGTATTCCAGGACAAACCAGGAAGCACAGAGAGAGAATGAGGCTCTCTGCCAGGACAATGATAGGCTCCAGCAACAGGTAGCCATGCAGGAGAGACTGATAGAGTCTAGTAAGGCCTTGACTGAGGAACTGAAAGCACAGGCTCTTGCATGGCAACAGGGAGCAGGGGCTGATAGAGATGAGGTTCGCTGGGAATGGGAAACACCTGAGCATAACCTCAGGAGCCCTAGTACAAGAGGCCTTCACCTCTCCCAGTCCCTGGACTCTGCCACCCCCATGTCCCCTGGCGCACATGAGCACAGGGCCACAGGTATGGCAGATTACTATCCAGCCAAAAGTATGGGGCTCATAGGCCAGTACAACCCAGGAATGGATGGGCGGGCATCCGGGTATAGGCACCTAAGTACAGTGCAATTTAGTGGGGAACCCCAGGAGAGTAGGCCCACTAAGGGCATCCTGAAAACCTCTGCCCAATTAGGTCAGTGGTGGGGGGTGGTACCCATCAAATCCTGGCAGCACGGAGGGATCTGAAGACTCCTCTGAGCGTCACAGGACACAGGAGACCAGATCCCCACATTCTGCCAGCCATTCCCAGGCTCGCAGAATCCGGGAAAACCTGGAAGATCAGACGGGCACCTCTGGGAGCAGTGCTTCTGAGTCAGAGGATGAATGGACCAGGGTTACCCGAACCAAAAAGGCCAATAAGGCAAAAGGGGCCTTGCTTAAGGACCCCTTAAAACAGATGAAGGAAATAAGGAGTGTCATCACCCCTTATCACAAGAACGCCAAGTATTCTGTTTGGGAACACTTGGAGCTTTATGAGCAAATGATGGAGACTTTCCATTTGAAGGACAGCAGTAGCTGCAACCAGTATGTAAAATGGACATTCTCCCCAGAATACTCCAGTTTCTTTGCGGGGCTGGAGGACCAAAACCATTCAAGATGGTCCACATATAGGGCAGCCATCTTGAAACATTTTTCTGTTCACCGGAATGCCCAAGAGGCTCGCAAGGCAGCCTACAATTTGCAATGTCGGGAGGATCAGGCCCCACAAGAATTTGTGCAGGAATTGAAGCGTGCCTTTGCGCAGACTACCAAAAGGGTGCGCACGGACAGTAAAGAGTTTGTAAATACGTTTTTCCATGCCTTACCCAAATACATAATGACCCAGCTAGTGAGAGATTTTCATGAGAAAAGGTCACTAGACTGGGTCATTGAACAGGATACCCGGATCTATGAGGTGCAGAAGCCCATAGAAAATAAAAGTAATTCGCAGAAAAGCCCCAAATCAACCAGCACCCCTGCTGCTGCTAAGGTGGCAGAGGTCAAGGTTGCTCCCATTTTAGATTTGGAGATGGGGGGCCTAAAAACTTGCCTGCGCAGAATAACTCTAAGCCCAGAAGGCCCCCGGGCCAGTCACAAACAGGGAGTCAAGGAGGTAGTCCCACAAATGGGATCCCTCATTCCCCTGATTATGTAAGTCCCCATTACAAGGGTAACCGACCCATCCTGGGTTATGTGTGGACTCCTCCGGCCCAAGGGGGGGGATCCAGCCAAGCACCTAACCCAGGGAACTCCCCTCCTAACTTCCCACAGGAGGGCAGAAATTCCCCAAATACTGGGCAGAACTTTTTTCCCAGGTATCCACCCAATTTCCAACCCCAAAATCATCCATCCTTCTTTCCCCAATTCCCTGAGCCCAGACAACTTAATCCAGGAGAGGAGAGTCCAAGGGTGGAGGGGTACCCAAATCTTCCCCACCCGGGGTACTACTAGAGAAGGGATAGCTACCCTTCCCGGGATCAGCCCAGGGGAGAAAACCAAACCCCGTATCAGCCTGAGCGGGTTTCACAGTTAGAGCGCAAGGTCCAAAATATGGCACGGGATCTGGGTCACATGCTGAGGGCTCAACAGAACACTCAGATGAGCATACCGGTGCAGAATGCCCCAAACTCTGGGCCTGGTGCTCTAGAACAATGACGGGGGCAGCACCCCGATAACCCACCGGTTCCCAGGGAGGAGGCACAAGGGGAAGGGGGGTGTAAAGCCTTGGAGGAGGCTTCCTTCCCCACTTGTAAACAGCCCCTGGAAACCCAGGAACCGGAAACAAAATCTCCTACCCCTGAAAGTCTGCCACCTAAGGAGCAGAGAGGAGATAGGAGAAACAAAGGACCCAAACAGACCAGTTTGTGGAGGAGGTACAGATCTTCCAATTTGAGGGAGAGGGATCCTCAGAGGATCCTGGGAAAAGGATCTTCTCCTTCAGAGATGGGGGAACTCCTCCCAAAGAAAGATGGGTCCCAAGGGATCCAAATCCAGACTGGGTAGATGTGGGAACTGCGCTAGCGCCACCCATCATCTCATCCCAGAACCAACAGCATCAAAACCCCCTGGTTCAAACCCATTCTGGTGACTGCCTCCAAAAAGGGGGGACGGCCCAGAACCGGAACCAGGGGAACCCACAACAGCTCTGATTTCCAGTTGCCAACTTTTTCTTGCAGATTCCCATCACTCGCCACAGAATTCTGCCCAGATCTCTTCTCTCGCAATGTCCAAAACGAAACAATTAGCCCACCAGTTGTCCAAAAATGTGCATTATCTGTGCCCCCTTGAGGAGAAGGAGGGAAGATACTATGACCCGGTACAAGTACAGTGGCAGTGTACAATTTTGGCACTGGTGGACACTGGATCCCAAGCTACCCTTATGTCCAAAAGTACCTTTGATGAACTAAATGCAGGAAGGGGGGAGAATTACCGAATTCCTCTCACCTCTCTTCCTGGACAACTTCATAACTTTGACGGGAAGGAAATTCCTGTCGGGGGACTGCAGATTTGGACATCAAAATTGGGCGACACAAGGTGAAACACCCGGTCATAGTAGTGACTCCAGAGGGCACCCCTTGTTTACTAGGGAATGACCTCCTGAGAAGGTTGTCACCCCTAATAGATTGCGTAAATAAGGTCCTCTGGACCCAGACTAGCCGGCCAATAAAATTAAAACAGAGTGTCAACCATGTTAGTTTAAACGGCACATGCCACAAGGTTGAACAAAAATATGACCAAGTAGAATTTCACTCCCAGAACAACCAAATTCCAGACGTGACAGTAATAGTAGTAGGACAACAGACTGGAATGGGGGGTCCTCTCTATTTCTGAAAATCAACCTTCCTTCCAGTTTAAGGTGGTATTCCACACTGGAAGGAAACACTCTGAAATTCTTTACTAATCCACAATCAGACTTTCCCACTCCAATAGTCCAGAAAGATCTGAAATCAGCTCAGAGCCTGGCTGATATTCAGCAAATTGGAAAGCAGTTGTTCATCCCTGTTCAGTTAAATGAGGGGAAGGACTCTGTTCTCGCCCGAGTGTGTGTGGATCTGGAAACACCCAATTCCAACCATCTCCTGCCAAGCATGTGTATGCTCAAAATCTCCATTGGCAACAAGAGCATAGTCCATAATTGTTGGGTCGTGCGAGACGTCACTGCCGCCTTTTACTTAGGAAGTGATATTCTCAATCGCTTTGCCATTAGTTTGGACCTAATAAACTTCAAAGCTTGGTCCCGATTAGCGGATAATCCCATGGGCTTTGATGATCCAGAAAAAGCATTTAGTTCGGCTCAATTGCTACCTTATGCAGTTGAAATTCAGATTAAAGAGGAAGTCACCATTCCAGAAAGGACCCGACAATTCTCCCTGGTAATGAAAGTTAAAAAAGGACAAAAATTGAAAAACCCTGATGCTTATATTCATCTAAATGTTTTTCTCCAACAACAAGGGTTAGGGGTAAACCCAACACCATTAGTCAACATAGAACATGACACCATTCCAACAGAGGTGGATAACAGCAATTTAAAGAGTATTACTCTAGCCGCAGGCACCATTATTGGAATGGCGGTTGATGACCGACATTTTTCCATTGATTTAGGAGATAAACTGTTAGGACCAATCCCCAAGGACTGTTTTGACAGTGACAGTGATGACAATACAACACCAGACAGGATCTTTACCAGGCATGAGGGGAACTTCCTGGTGTACACTTCCTGCCCTTATGGTAAGAAAGATGTGACTTGTGACTTCAGGAGGGATGAGGTGATTTTCAAGGTCCATGAGGGCTGCCTTTCCCACCTGACGCCTCCAGTCCAAATCAGCACTCTGACCAGGGATTTCTCCACCCAGCTGGAGGAGGCCGCTGAGATAGCAAAACCAGAAGTCTTTCCAGGTTTCAGGCAGATGGTTGAAGAGAGAGTCAACCTAGCTGATGCCTGTGTGACTCTGGAGCAGAAGCAAAAGTTGAAACAAGTTTTCATGGATTTTCAAGATCTCTTTGCGCTAGACTCATATGACTGTGGTCGCACCGTCATCCACACAACAACAATTCCCACCGACCCTGGCATGACTCCAGTGTTTGTGAAGCAATATCGCCTGCCTCTCGCATCAATGGAGTCCCTTACTGAAATAATTAAGAACCTTGAGTCCCGGGGGATAATCCGTCCAGTTCACAGCACCTTCAATAATCCAGTGCTGGGAATATTGAAGCCAAACGGCCAGTGGAGACTCTGCGCTGACCTTAGGGAGCTCAACAAACGGATCCATACTTCCCGATGGCCTCTGCCCTACATTGACCAAGGGCTGGCCCAGATCCAGGGGTCACAGGTATTCACTGCAATAGACCTGACCAATGGATACTGGACTGTGCCTGTCAGTAGGGAGGACCAATACAAACTGGCTTTTACCTTTGGAGGCCAGCAGTACACATGGACCCGGACTCGCTTCAGATATCTCAACTCCGGCAATGAATTCAATATTTTCCTACACAAGGCCATGCCCGACCTGGGTGCGAGGGGTAACCTGGCTTATGTAGATGATGTCCTCATCAAAAGTTCATCTGTGGAGGAACACATAACGGAGATCCGTTATGTTTTGACACAGTTGAGGGCCACCGGAGTAAAACTTTCCTTTCAGAAAGCACAATGGCGTAGAACCCATGTCAATTTCTTGGAGCATGAGATTACTCCTCAGGGTCTCTGTCCCCAGAAAAAGAAAGTGGAAGCACTTCAGAAACTGAAAAAACCCACAACTTTCCTGGAACTAAGGAGCCTCCTTGGACTGACTAATTACAGCAGAAAGTTCATTGAGGGCTATGCAGAGATCACCAGACCCCTGATTCATCTCTTGAAGGGGGGGGTCAAGTGGGAATGGGGCCCAGAACAATCCGAGGCAGTAAGACAGCTCAAAAGAAGCCTCTCACAAGCGCCTTGCCTAGCTTACCCTTTCAGAAACATGGAGTTTTTCTTGGAGACAGGGTTCTCTAATACATGCTTGACTGCAGTATTATATCAAAAGCATGACAAGGTCAATAAAGTAATCTCCAATGCGAGCAAAACTTTATCCTCTGTGGAGGAAAAATTCAACGATTGTGAGAAAGCACTCCTGGCAATGGTGTGGGTATTGAAGAATTACTGCCCGTTTATCCAGGGGGAACACATCATAGTGGAGACTCCACACCAGCATCTGCAATATCTCCAAAGTGACAGAATCCGGACCGGAAATGTGAGAAATTCCCGAATTACTTCCTGGATTCTGTCATTGCAAGGCTTTCCTGTGGAGGTCAGATATGGCCAAAACAAGAAGAGTCCCCTTGCGCAAGGTCTGGCTGATTTGCATGTTTGTGCCAGAGAAAACTGTCTCGAGGACGAAAGTCTAAAAATCAATGACAACATGGAGGCATACCTTAATTCCCCTCACAAAGTCTTTGAAGAAGACAAGTGTGAGGGAATGCCCACTGTCTATGTGGATGGATGCTCTTACCATGTTGACAACAAGGGGGAAAAGAACTTGTGGCCGGCGTAGGGAATGCATGGGTGAAGGAGTCCCCAGAACCCTCCGCTGGGTACAAAATTGGTCCCCGAAGTAGTCAGGTGGCAGAGTTGATGGCTGTGCATCAGGCCATCCTTACTGCTGTCCAACATCAACTCCGCGAACTGGTCATAATCACAGATTCAGATTATGTATGGAACGGCTTCGTGGAGCACCTGATTAATTGGAAAACCAGAGGCATGTTATGTGCAAATAACAAACCCTTGAAACATGGGAACTTAATCCAAAATATTGATGATCTGGTCACCTTGAATGGGATGACCATCTATTGGAAGAAGATCAAGGGTCATTCCAAATTAGAGGGACCAGACAAAACTGGAAATGACTTAGCTGATCAGCTGGCCAAAACCGGGGCCATCCAAGGGGATCTAATAGAGATTGAGTCCCTGTTGGGGGAAATCCAAGTCACTGCTATCACTAGGTCCCAGACAAATGCTCACAATGATCTTTCAACTGCACAATGGAGTAAGGAGACCCCAGATGCTGATTTGATTACGGCTCAGAAGGGGGATCCAATAATTGGTGTGTTTTACCAACACATTGAGGACCCTGAGAACTTTCCCCTGATGGATACCGATTACATTGCGAAAGAGGACCTCAAAGTGTTGATGAAATGTCCAAAAATGTTCCGAATCCAAGACGGTTTGTTGGTAAGGAAATCCCAAGCTGGCCATGATCAGTGGGTGGTCCCTAACTCATTCCGAAGCCTGATGTTAAGTCACGCCCATGATGCGGCCACCGCCGGTCATAGGGGGTTTCATACAACACTTGAGATCTTAAGAGAGGTTGCATACTGGCCACACATGGGGCAGGACCTCGACCAATACTTGAAGGGGTGTCTTGTGTGTGAACAATTTTAGCCAACATCCCTAACACACCGTGTGCCTCTCCAAAAGAGGGGGATGACACTGTCATGGTCAGATTTGCAAGTCTACTACATAGGGCCCGTGGGGGAATAAGTACATGTTGACGGTGACATGCTTATTTACTAAATGGGTGGAATGTCTCCCGGCCCCAAACTGCAAGGCAGAAACAGCAGCTGCCCTGATGATCAACCACATCTTTTCGCGTTTTGGTCTACCCCAAAGGATTGAGTCAGACAGAGGTAGCCATTTTACCAGCGAAGTAATGACTAAAATGTGGGAGTTACTGGGGGTTAAAAGGAAGCTACACATTGCTTACCAGCCAGCCTCTTCTGGGGCAGTAGAACGTTACAACCGAACCATTGTGAGCATCTTAAAAAAGTTTGTGGCAGATTCTGGGCCAAGTTGGGATATTCGATTACCTCTTGTCCTAATGGCCATCAGATCTACCCCTTCATTTGCAACTAAAATGTCACCGTTTGAGCTGATGACTGGACGCAGGATGGTGCTTCCCCAGCATTTGCTTTACAGGACCCAAGAGCAAACGTTGATCAGTGCTACCACAACGCATGAGTATGTTGAAAATTTAAGGAAACACCTCCAACATACTTTTGCCTATGCGCAGCGAAACCTAGAAAGATCAGCCGATAGCATGATGACTCACTATGATTTGAAGACTACTAGGAAAGAATACAATGTAGGGGACTGGGTTTATCTATACAATTTCCAAAGGAACCAGGCCAAACAGCGGAAATTTCTGCCTACATGGAAGGGACCTTTTGAAATTGTAGACAAGATCTCCCCAAGATCCGCATCCCCAAGTGTAGTTTGGCGGAAGGGGAAGACAAGTGTGTCCATATAAATCAGCTAAAGTGTTGCCATCCCAGGCACACTCTGCAGCAACTGGAGGAGTCCTCTGCAATCCCAGAAGGGGCCGCTCCAGAGTAATACAAGTCCAACCCTAAATTATTCCACATATAGCCTATAAAATTGTATGATTCTTGAATGCAAATGTCTCCTGATGTGTAAAATGTATATGTTCGCCCCACGATTAATAGTGGTGGGGAAATGTCTACGAATATGTTTCTGCCGCTTTTGCTTTGTCATCCTAGGAGAGATGAAACCATGGAGACTGACCAAGGAGGACGACACGGGGACTGTGAGCAAAGATCCGAGGGGCTCGGGGTACCGCTCAATACTCCCATCTGGACCGGCGAGGAGAACCGATCGATCCACCCTGATGGAGGAAAAGATGCTGAACTTTGCCATCTGCGGAATCAGAAGAAGATGATGCAGACATCCCAGCACGTGGGTCAAAACATCCTTTGCACCCGACTCCCACTCGACTCGAAATCAAAATGCAGTCGGGCGGGGGGGGCTTGTCAGGTGTATCGACCCACGTTCAAGTTATTATGCTGCAACATTTGGTGCTGTGTGCTTAAAAAATCCAAGATGGCCGAAAAGCCCACATTTGCGCCAGAATCCAGGAAAACTGTGCAGTTTTTGCGCACACCAAAATGGTCGCCTGACCTGCCACCCACCAGTGCGAGCGTGATGGGCCAGAATCGCCATGAGTGAAACGTGGTGCCAAAGAAAAAACAGCAGTGCCTGTTAGCTCAAAAAAGCGCTTTGAAATCACCTTTGTTTCTCTGAATGCAAGCTCAAAATGCCTATTTCAAACATTGCAAGATATTCAAAAATCTTACTGAACACCAGCAGACGTCTGGTAGAATGAAGTCTTGTGTGCATACCAAATCTGGAAAGATGAAGAGCCTAAAATAATGTTCATAACAACACTGGCTGAGCTGTGGATGTCAGCAGCTTAAGTGAAATGGGATTTAAAGCCACTAAAATCGAAATGTTTAAAATAAATGAGTGACCTACTTTTGAGTGTCACATAGGTTGCAACTGTTTAAATGTCATAGTTTTGAACTTAGAATCAGCGTTCTAGCTGCATGTGTCAAAATTGAAAGTTTGATTTGAATGAAGAAAAATGGGAACAAAAGTGACCTTTGGCTGAAGCCTGGCTTAAAGGGACTGAATTCTGCCCAGAAACTATCCCCGACAGGAGTTGAAACTTGCCCAGCAACTGTATTCACAGGCCTGGCCTGCCTTCTGCTGCCCCACCAAAAGGAGATCACACCTCTCTGCTTGATCAGGGGAGGGGTACCTGGGAGCAGGGAAACAGAACAATGAACTTCCCTTTGCTCCAAGCAATTGCTAAATCAGGGGGTCGTAAATGGCTTCCTCTTGGAAGGAAATGGGAGGGGCACTGCCTCTGTGAGCCAGCTGAGCTTGGAGGAAGTGGACAAACCAGAAATTCCCCCATGTGCTTTTGGAAACCACACCCCTCTGCCAGAGCATAATTTTAGAAAGATGGATAATTCGTAGTACATAATTGTCAAAATTATATTTATTTATTTATTTATTTTACATTTATAAAGCGCTCACACAGCCCGCAGGCATCGAGGCGCTGTTACAGGAATTGTTAGTTTTTCTTAGTTGTGTAATTGTGTTTTTTTTTTTTTTCTTTGTCTTAGTTACGTATTTATAACGCGCTTAAACACTCAGAGGTTTCTAAGCGCGGAGCCGGGGATCGAACCTGTTGTTGCTTTGTGTCGTCTTGCTTCCAAGACGCGCACACTGCCGCTGTGCTATCCTCCCGGGATATCAATAATATCATTATTTCTGTGATTTTTCTGTGCACATTTTAAGAGGTGTTAGGACTCTGTGGTATGTTCTGGGGGGTAGTAGCAGAAAATAGGGTATTACTCCAAATGTCTGTATGTTAAAAATCTGACACTTCATCATCTGACGCACATATTCCTTGCGCACATTTGTGTAAATTCTGGAAAAGTTTAGAGGTTGTATTCTGGATGAAAAGGGCAGAATTCTGTCAGAAATTAACACAACATCTTACAAAGACAGGGATCGGATGGTTTGGCGCTACAGAAAATATGTTAACTGGACATATAATATTAGAAAGATTGTACATAGATAAATATGCATTTAAGTCAAAAATAGATTTGTGTGCAAAGTGACAAGGGGAGTGTTCTTTCTGTATGCCATAAAAATGATGTCTCATGACATGGGATGACTCACAACTCAGTTCCCCATTCAGGCGACAGATAATCCTATAGCCTATCAGGATCCTCAGAGGGTTGGGCATAGATGGGCAGCCTTCCCACCCATTTTCAAAAGATATAAAAAAGAGCCACTGAGATCCAGGTAGGGACATTCACTTTCCACTTCAAACTGATTTCTTGCGAAGCGCTTTGCCAGAAGACTCCAGAACCAGAACTTAGAATCCAGACTTCAGAACTTGTAGCAGAGAGGCCTAGTCCACAAGCTGAATCCTTCAGAGGCCTCAGAATCCAGCAACATAACCAAACTATTCAACAGCCGGGCTGTGCTGTTCGCTTCTGGCTAGAACTTTTGCTGGAACCAGAGACCCAGACCAGACCGCGGTGCCAGTACCAGACCCAGGAAGCAGAGATGTATCCCAACCTCAGACCAGACCCAGACCAGACCGCTGTGCAGTGCCAAGAACTTTTGCCAGAACCAGAGATCCAGACCAGCAGAGCAGAGCTGACCCAGATAGCTGTGACTTCAGAACCACCTGCCAGATATCCAGTCTAAACCTGTTGACCAGATCTTGACGGCCTATTTCAAATTTATAGTGTGAGTATCCAGCCAGAACTGTGCAGAAGCAATTTCTTAGTTTAAAATAATCCTATTCAAACTATTGTAACCTGTCCAAACTGCATCATAGAAATCGTGTGTCCATTCTATGATTTCAAACCTGTGACAGTGTCATTTGAATCTTACTTTATTTCTGAGAATCTACCGCCACTAAATCGTCCGTATCTTTTGATCATCCCAACTCCTTATAGTTTTTCCGTAATCGCGATCGAGGCACTCGGAAAAAGTGCCGCGAATTGCAATTTGACTCAATTTCTCCACCTGTCAAAAATAGCTGTCTTTTGCTGCAACTGCTGAAATTCGTTTTCAACCTGACAATCCCTCATTAATCACTGATAGTGTTGACCTGAACCAATCTTAAGTAGCTATCACCTACCCTGAATCTCCTATAGGGAATTAAAATCATTTTTAGCATATTTGATTATATTCCAGAAAATTGTGTGCTCTCCTTCCATCTCTTTATATTGCTTAGGGGGGAGTAAATTGCCACAAGGGGAAAAGTGATTATATTATCTCTTGTTGAAACCATATCAGTTTATCCCTGTGCTGCATTCTTTTCCATCATCACATTTCTTTGAAACCATAAAAGTATTCTCTGCTACCTTATCCTTTCTATACTAACTCCTCACTGATTGAAAAGAGTGTGCAATTGTAACATTATCCATTGTTGATCAACATTATATTCCTAAGTGTGCTATCAAATATCAATCTATTCATAAAAGTGTGATATATATATTGTTTAATTTTCAAATAAATCTTTTAATTTGCAAAACAAACCTACTTCTTGGCTCAGTGAGGTCAGGGGGAGTCGAAGAGAGGGGCATAATACAAGGGTTTATCATCCAGATCTATGAACTTGTCATAAAAATATATAAATAAGGGCTTCCCTTGGGCATCCCAGACTAGGCTTTGACTTGGCTGGAGTGCTGAATTGGAGTCACTTAACAGTGCCTTTACAATATGCCTTGGTTAATGGCTTATAGATAAGCCCGGTGACCTAGATTGCTGAGAGGAAAGGTGAAATGTGAAAGCTTTTGAGGGAGATAACCCTTTAATGTTTTTTTATATTTTATTTTATTATTATGTCATTAGTCATATATAGACTTTTTGCACAGTTTTCTCAAAGTTACAAAAATTCACTAAAAATAACAAATAATACATTTACCATTTCATTCAGTACATTTCATTAAAAAAAATCTGTAAAAATAACAAACTAAAACTTTTCAAGCAACGCTTGCATATCAGAATATCTTTCTTTTTACAAGGGAATTTCAATGAAATGCAATTCCTTCAATAGTTTCAGCAGTTCTATAGCTAAGGAGATCTCTTTACCAGCAGAGAGTCCATGCCAAACAATCATTGTCATCGGCAAGTTTAGAGTAATATTTCTCACATACTAATTGTTTGGATGGGCAAGTTATCAAAATATGCCTCATGTCCTGAACGGAGCCTTCCCCACAAAGGTCACATTCTCCTTCTTTGCGATCTAAATTTTGCCATGTTCTTGCAGTTTCTTTTGTTTTTACCAGATTAAGGCGAAAGCGCAGAGGTTCAGCACGCCACCGAGGGTTTGCACTCAAATTGTGATTTAATGAATGTAAGACTAGTTCATATCTAAGACAGGCTGTTGTTAGTGACATTGGAAGTGATAGAGTCTTTTTACACAAACGACCTTCAAGCAAAGACCAATTAAGTTGCCAGGTGATGAGATTGAGTTCCACCCTGTATAAAATAGCCAGGATTACCTTTCCCTTTTAGAATTTTAGCAAGGGTATGATTGAGAATCTACACAAGAAGATGAGACTTTTTTTTAGTTGACTCACATATTGTGGGATCTTACTGTCTAATTGCACAGTCAGATCTTTTAGTGATTTGGTTATTCTTAAATTAAATCCAAGGTACTTTATCTTGTTTACGACAGGTAGATTAAAGTTGTTCATGCATCATTTAGGAACTTTTTTCTGATTCGACTTTGATCCTAGGATCATTATATTTGATATGCTTGGGTTGATTACTAGTTCTTTTATGGCAGCATATTGTTTATTTATTTATTGATTTATACACGTGAAATGCACCGGAGCCCGCAGGCATCAGGGCGCAAAGGAACAGAAAGACGAAGAAAGAGAAGGCAAGAAAGCCACAACAGAAGAGGACAACAAAGGCACATTATTGAAAAAGGAGAGTTTTTAATTTCTTTCTAAAACTCAATAAATTTCATTCAACCGCAGTTGTTTAGGGCGTTCATTCCACCTCTCAGTAGCTTGCACAGCAAAAGATCTGCCCAGGCCTCTTGCTCTTTTAGACCGCAGTGCCAGCAATTACACTCCGTCGCTCGACCTTGTAGTTCACCCCAAAGAATATGCGGCTAGACCCGCTTTCAGGTACTCAGGGCATTACCATAAAGACAAAAATAAGACCCAGATTGCGGACTGAAGCAGAGATAGGACGAGAGGATGAGGGAAAAGAGATAGATAAAGAAGAAAGGGTGGGATTGCAGGGGCAGTGGAGAAAATAACTTCTATTTTGGAGGGGTCACAGTGAAGACATCAAAGATTGGATGGAAAGCATACAGTTAGAAAGAGTAGAGTGAATAGTGTCAGAAAATGAGGAAAGGGAGAGAAGAAGATGCGTATTGTCCGCATAAAGATGATAAGAGAGACCAAAAGAGGAGCTAATGGAGGCAGCAGGAATGGTATGGAAAGGAAAGAGCAAGAGGCCCAGAACGGAGCCTTGGGGAAAACAATGAAAAAGAGCGAGAGTAGAGTAGGAGTGCCCCCCTAGGAGACCGAGTAGGAATGGCTATGAAGAAAAGAATGAAACCAGTCACGGACAGTGGAGTAGAAACACAGGGTTGGGTTGTGTTCTGCTCATTCGCTACATTTGCTCGCACAGAGTAATATAAGGACACTTTGAAGCTAGCATTGGCAACACCAACAGTTTGGACTTTTGTGTAGGCATAGAGAAGGGCTCCATGTCATTTTTCTGAAAAATTATTACTTCGAGGTAATTTACTTCGAAGTGATTCTTTCGAAATTGTACTTTGTGATCTTTTCCTAATTTAGTGGGTTACCCCATGTCTCCCTTTCCCTTCACTACTACCCCTACCATAACCCCTCCTGAACCCCTTTTAACCTCTTAACCCACAACTACATATATCATTTTAAGTAATCACTTAGAAGTAAATTACTTTGAAGTAATTTCCCTCGTTGAAACCACAGGTTACCTGGGAAAGGCACTTGCCTGGGACTGCCATAATGTTATGTTATGTTATCTGCACTCATAGAGCGCACGGTCGCCCTAGGGCATCATGGTGCTGAAGAGGAAGACTAGTCAGGTAGGGGAAAAAAGCCACGAAGTAGAGAGCTAAAAAAGATAATGGTATTAACTGACCATTGATGGTAGCAGATGCAAAATGGCACAAGTGCCTGGACATCTAATGGCAGCGTCTGGCAAATGCCTCATACATATACATTAGACAAAACTGTTGGTTTTGCCAATGCTTGTTTTTAACAGGACTTCAGTAAAGGGGATGCATTGTGGTTATGAGTGAAGTGGCTGAGGGCAGACGTGTTTATGGGCCTCATTACAAGGTAGGTGGTAAGGGATTACCAGCACCGGTAAGGACACCGGTGCCGGTAATCCCTTACCACCCTATTCCGAGGTCCCTTAGCGGGTCCCTTCCTTAATGCCTGGTTTTACCAAGCGTTATGGAAGGGACCCGTTAAGGGACTTCAGAGCTAATAACGGTACCGCAAATTGCGGTACCGTTATTAACTCCATCCCCATTCCCATTGAGCCCTATGGGGGCTCGAATGGGAATGGGGAATGGTTCCCGGAATGGGGATTTACCGGGTCCTCCAAGGTAGGAATGACCCGGTAAGTCCCTATTTCGGGAACCCGGACCCAGAATGCGGAAAGGGGGTAGCCATGGTGCTAATAGCACCATGGCTACCTCCTACCTCGTAATGAGGCCCATATGACCTTTTTATTATACCAGTGGCGGGTTTACAGCTCCAATTAAGTCACAGGGCCACATTACACGGTAGGCGGTTAGTCCTTCTTTTATGTTGTTGGCTGTCCCGGTTTTTCTGTCTTGAAAATCTGGTCACCCTAGCTACTGGTCCAGCCTAAACCAATCATTCATAGCAATCGACTGCTGATAGAGTCGTACAGATCAGCAACCAGATTGCAGAACAGCTCTCGTGCTCCGGCCCACCTAAAATTGTCACGCACCTGCCCTCGCTCCTCTGCGCACTCAATAACTTAAGATCCCATGCTCGTCTGATGAAACACAGGGCTGCCATGACAATACGCAGTACAGAAAGCAAAATAAAAAACAACTTTATAGTTTGATGAACATAAAGTAGAAAAACTCTTCTACACAAGAGCAGCATTGTTCGGAGCCGTGAGAAGGTGGAGGAGGGATGAAAGGGTTCTCAGGGCTATGGCGGAGGAGATTTGGTGGCTTGTCTGTTCCAGTACTTCCGCCCAAAGCTGTTTGCCTTTGGAGCCGAAGAAGAGCCAATCTTTAGTGACTTTCCGAAATTATCTAATTTTAGAAGATGTAATTGATCAAGAAAGCCCTATCAGTGGGGAAAACGAAATGTGCTTAAGAATTGGAAACTCCAAAACATTCTCAGCATCTGGAATGGGTGAAGGCAATGGCAAGTTAGCCACTCTGGAATATACGACTTGGAGATGTGGGGGTATTCCTCTGCACACTGGCACGCCACATCTGAGGCCCCTGCCGCCTGCTCACTGCCCCACTACGCGCGCAGGCGCCTAGTGTTATTGCATGCCCAGTCTTGGCCTTCATTAGATTGTTGTTGTTGTAATTGGTTTATTTCGAATAATATCCGTAAAACGTATGCAAAACAATACCTTGCATCAGAATATGCATGCAAATATGAAACAACACATGGGGCCTCATTACGAGGTTGGAGGTAGTCAAGGCGCTATTAGCGCCTGACTACCTCCAATACCGGTACCGTGTCCGGTCCCGTTCAATGGGGACTTACCGGTCTATTCCGACCTTTGCGGGACCGGTAAGTCCCCATTGAAAAAGCCATTCCCCATTCCCATTTCAGCCCCCATAGTGCTCAATGGGAAGGTGCTTATAACGGTACCGCAAATTGCGGTACCATTATTAGCTCTGAAGTCCCTTAACGGGTCCCTTCCATAAGGAAGAGACCCGCTAAGGGACCTCGTAGTAAGGCGGTAAGGGATTACCGGCACCGGTGCCCTTACCGGTGTCGGTAAGCCCTTACCGCCCACCTCGTAATGAGGCCCATAGTGCTTGAAATAAAATAATTTCCATAAAAAGCTCCCAGATCCGAGAGGTGCATTCATGTAATCGTAGCTACACATGGCATACAATATCCGGTGTTAGAGCGCCTGCACCAAGCTGATGAAAGATACACAACCAATCGATGACAGCGCCTTCCATTCTAGCCATGCTGGTGATTGGATGATCGCATCAGGGACATGTAGATGGCACTGCTTAATGGTGATACCCTAGGTTTAACTGTCTGCATAGAAGTACCACCCACTGTGTGGTGTGCGTGCGTCTCTGCCACTAGCCAATGGATGAACTCCATCCTCTTGACAGCAGTAAAGTTCCTGGAGGCAGAAACCTTGGAAACCTTTAGACTCTGTTTATTGAGATTATTCAAATCCGGTTACAACAGGGAAATGAACAGCAGCTGTTGGATATTTGACTTCTTGCAATATGCAATTCGTGCTGTTGCGTCTGGTTTAGGGACAACTGGTGGAGCAGAAACTATTGATACATGGTACAGGTGTATGAGCACACATCTGCCTTGCCATGCTGAAAGGTGAACATTCTGTGTGTGTCTTAGTTGCCACTGTTGACCTCTGCAGTCATTCTAATGGAAGAGTCCTGGGCCAGGCAGAGCAGTAATTGTTTTGTTCTATTAGTTGTTTTGTGTGAAGTACTTTTCTGATTGTTATCACGCGTGAAGGTCTGACATTTAATGCTGCCCTATATCTGGGCATAACGTTTATTGAGTCATTTCAGGGTGCACTTGACGCGCCACAGCCAAAATCCAATGACTCCTCGAATGCTTGGTGTTACTTGAACTTACACAGGTGTCTGCCTCCAAGTCAGGAAGACACTAGGCCTCATTACGACCCTGGCGTTATGTGGTTAACGGCGCCGGTAGAGCTGCCGGCGCCGTTAACCCTATAATGCCTCATTACAAGGTCCGCTCGCGGGACCCGCTCAGGACGCCTGGTTTTATCAGACGTCCTTAGCCGGTCCCGCGAGTGGCCCAGCATGCTAACAACGGGCCCGTCATTAACGGGACCGTTGTTGACATGCTCCCCATTCCCATTGAGCCCTATGGGGGCACAAAAGGGAATGGGGATGTACAGGGTCCGGGTTCCCTGGATGGGGAAATACCAAGCCCTCCTAGGTCAGAATGGCCCAGTATTTCCCCATTCAGGGAACCCGGACCCGAGTTTGGCAGTAGCCATGCCCTTATTAAGCAGCCATGGCTACTGCCAAACTCGTAATGAGGCCCACTCTTATTGTTTTGATTGTAGCTTTGAAGCTAGAATAATGCTCAAAAAGAGTACTTTATTTCACTTCCCTCCAGGGCCAGATTACTGAAAGTTTGCACTGGTGCAAGTGCAGGTTTTGCACGGTATTAGCACCAGGGGCGACTTTGCCTGTTTCTGTAAAACACTGGGACACATTAAAAAACCATTGCACCTCACCAAGTGCAGTTTGGCATATTAAAAGCACCAGGGCTAAAATTGCCCTAGTGCCAATAAAATGCATTACACTACATTTTTGCACCAGGGCAAAGTTAGCTCTAGTGCTAATACGGACTGGTATTAGCACTAGGGCAAAGTTTGCCCTCATTCAAAAATGTATCAAAAGTGTATCTTTTTCGAACTCTGGCAATTTTAGCCCTGGTGCTTTTAATATGCAAACTGCACTTGTCGAGGTGCAATGGTTGTTAATGTGTCCCACTGCTTTTAAAAATAGGGCAAACTTTGCCCTAGTGCTAATACCGTGCAAACTTTGCACTTGCACCGGTGCAAAGTTTCTGTAATCTGGCTCCTGGACAGTCTGCTCTGCACTCCCTCTGCTGGAGGACAGTCTGATGGTGGTGGAGGGTGGTCGGCTGCCAGGTCCCTGGGTACGGTGAATGTACAGATGCAAAGGAGAAGGGGCACATGTATTTAAAAGGGAGCCCAGCTGCAATTTGAACTGTTGAAAATGCGGCAAAGCTGGTGACTGAGTGAGATGTGTGGCTGGTCTATTCCAGTTTCGCCACACATGTCATATCTCAGTGCCCGAGAACAGAGCACCCAGAAAGCAGTTGGATACAGGTGTAAATATTCCCACTTGTCTCTACTTTTACGTTGTGGAGTTACTCATTGGTTGGGCGGCGGATGCTTTTTGGTGGGAAAGTTACGGTGTGGTGGGAGGGCTCTATAGCAGCCCCGTGGTGACAGAGTACAGGGGGAGCAGCCAACCGATGGCAGCTCCATGGCTGAAGCCATTTATTTATTTATTTTGTTTATTGTGCATTTGTAAGGCGAGTCAACATCAAGTAAATTGTGCTTCAAAGCGCCCAGGGAGGAGTGGAGAGAAGACAGCGTTCCTATTATCCCGACAGTCGGTTAATTAGTGGAACAATAATGAACTGAATGTTGGGCTAATGGGGGGCACGGCACAAGCTTTCTTTATATTCTCAAGCAAAACCCTGATTAGTGATTGGTGCGAGAGGCACATGTACGAGGGACAGGGTGGCAATTTGTCAGGAAGTGACTTTTCAATGGGAGCCGACATTTAGAAAGAGATGGGGGCAATTCATTTTTTAAATGAGCTCTCTTTCGTTCCAGGAGATGACCGTGGGTAGCAAGGCCAGTAGTGACAGCTTTGTATTTATTTATTTCTTTTTTGCATTTATAAAGCGCACCGGCAGCCCAGGGGCATCGAGGCGCTTTTACAAGAGAGTGGTTTAGTTACATGGTGCACACGTTGCTTATGTGAGACTTAGTTACATATGGTGTAGCAAATTTAAGTTTACATTGGTAGCAACGTTGGACACTTACAGATGACTTCGTTACATGAGGCGTAGCAGTGCTACAGGCAGGGCATTACTATACAGTCAGTGTCCCGTGGAGTAGGCACTGGCCGGTTCAGACAATCAGCAGGGTTTTGATTTGATTTCAGCACTGTAAGTGTGACATTATGTAATAAATCCAACATGGCTGCTGTCTTGCCACTGTTGCAGAAACCTTTGCAGGAGTTTCACACCCTTGCCTTGGAGGCCCCTTCGGAGTTGATTGGTTGATAGGTGAGTGATAGTTGTAAGCGGGCATGTACACTGAGAATGGGACACAGATTGCCCTTCCATTAGCACGTGCCTGTGTGCATGGGCTAAAGCACTCAAAGGTACCTGCATGGACTGGCACATGAAGCATAGGGAATTAATAATAATAATCATTTGTTTTTTATATAGCGCTTTCATCTAAAGCACTTTACAAAGGACATAGTCACGTACATTACTATGTATTCCCCTCATGTCAGCAGGTTCATCTTCATTTTCAGGAAATAGCCATTTCTTTTTGACGGATGCGATCCATCCCGATATCAGGAATTATAATGTAGCCAAGCAACAGACATGGGTTGAAGTGTACAAAAAAGTAGTGGAACTATGTTTCTCTCTGCCCCACCATCTCCCATCACCCCCACTTCTTACTGCCTCATATACTCCCTGATCCTCCCCCAATAGAAACCCCATACCTGGCTCCTGCCTTTCTTACACTCCATCCACCAACCCTGTTTTTACAAGTGTTCTATCTTCACGAAAGAAACACAGTGAAAGCACTCGCACCCATCACATGCGAACACAGCTGTGCCCTCAGCAATTTCAGGTTAATCACGCCTAATTGTAGACAACAAACGCTGATCTCTGTGCACACTATAGTGATTAGCGTTTGCTTTCTGCAATCAAGTAGCGCTGTGGGTGGCTCGGGAATGGGTGGTGCATCCCAAGCAGGGTAGTCAAATAAACGAAGCAAACCAGCCTTCGAGCTGGATCTGCAAGATGTGACGCTTCCATGTGATTGGCAAGGCTGAGGTTTGAATTCCTATCCCTAGTGAGGGTGAAGAAAAACACCAAGATTCCCATCTCAACCAACTCCCACATGCAAGACAACACACACAGACGCCGGTTTCTCCTGGTTCTGAACCTATCATCTCATCCTATCCCCACTAACACGCCCCGCCCTCCTCTCTTGCAGAGCTACGTGAGCACCTGCAGACTGCCCTTAGGTGGTAGCGGTGTGCGGTATAAATCAAAATAACATAACATCTCTACATGCCAGGACCAGTGCTCTGCGAGTCAAAAAGTAAGGGAACTATAGAGAATTTTCCTAAAACCTAGAGGTACATCGTACCCTTTAGTTCCCTCTCACTTCGACCTCTGGAGAAAGAATTTTAAAAAAATGGTGCTCCTTCTCAAAGAGGTATAGGTTCCATGCATGCCAAGTCTGCATGCTTCAATATTTACTGTCACCTTACTCTGCAGAATCAAACCCGACGGTGCCACCTCAGTCTCCACTACCCATGCCATTTCCTGGTGCAGGCCTGGCAGCTGCTACCCTGGCCCGTATGAAAGCCGTCCAGCACGCTGCAGGCCACCTTATCACAAGACGTCCAACATGTTCACACCAAAAGCGCAGTGAGATAACCAGTCCTGGCTCAGTTGTGTGCTCATGACACTCCCCTCTGCACCACACCCTGTGTTTGTAGTCTGGTCTCAGCAGCTCCACTCGCATCAGACTTCTCTACATACATATGGATCTGTGCCCCATTAAGCACCTCAAACAGGAACAGACATGAAGAAATTGGGAGAAAATTAAAATGTCTCTTCAATGAGCCAGCCCAAAGAAGAGCTCTGCACCCACTCAGCGACTTCATGCTCCGCACCCATGTGTTTGTGATGGAGGCACATTGGGGGGCACGCTGGAGACGCTAGATGGGGTGAGGGATTTCTGTACAGGACAGTTATCTGTTAGGGGAACACAGGTAAGAAGGGGCAGATAACACGAGGTATATGCCGACTGCTATACCGTTCCTTGCCCCTCAGGTTAAAGCAGAAAATAAAACTACAGCAAGGGGTTCATTCCCAGAAAGGTTACTCCGGCCTTAAACCGTATGAGGGTTATTTGATTCTCAAAGACATTACTATGAAGAAGTCAGACTTACTCCTAACTTATTAGCAGTAGGATAGGAGTAAGACGGAGCCACTCAAAGTAATATCTTTGTGAATCGAATAGCCCTCTCCAGGTTGGGGTCAAGGGTAAGTCAGAGTAACTTGGTTAGGAATATTGTTGGGGTGCATCCCCCGCTCTCCCAAGCGGTTCAGACTGAGAGCAATATGCAAAGACACTTAATGGCATGAGGTTTCAGGGGGGAAGGGGAGGTGTATAGAAAGGACATTAGGATGTAGAAGTGTGTAGGAAGTGTTAGGCGTTCTAAACAGTGAATGTATACTGACCCGCTGCCATTTTGGAAGTTAGGCCCAGCAAGGCCAGGGCACGGTACTAGAGAATAATTGGTGTAGGCCTCAGCACGAATACCCACCTCCATCCCTGTTCTGACCCCAGGCAATAGCCCAGAAGGTCATTCGATCAAGTAAGACAGCCTTTTCTTGTTTCCAACTGTAGGCCCATGTAATCTGAAAGGAATGTGCACAGCGAAGCGCGGACGGGTAGGATTGCGCCTGGTTCTGAAGGACAATCGGACGGGAGGCAGGGACGAGGTCAGAAGCTGCCCAAACATGTATCCCAGATTTAGAGCACCCATTTCCCCAAAGGCTCAACCATTCTATTTGAACTACCAGAGGCCGACCATCCCAATTCCTCAACTGTTGATTGATTAGTGTGTTTGTAAAAGGCAGTTTAGGGAGGGGACAGACCCCAAGGGGGGAGCACAAACGGAATGCCTAGTGATTTTTACTGCGAGGTACGCGGGGTGAGGATAACACATATAGGCCAATGAGGGGGAGGCACGGTGGGGGTGCCAGAGCGTGTGGGATCAAACTTAGCTCCTCGCATTTCTGAGAACTGTCTTTACCTCGAGAGTATCCACTGAGCTCATGTCTAAGTAACAGGTGCATATCACGTGGTCAAAATGTGAGAAGAAAGCTCTTTTCATCTAATGAACCAATTGTGTTGCTAGGGTGTGAATGTATCGAGGCCAAGGACCAAGTGGAAGAAGATCGGCACAAGTAATTGCAGCCAATCATCTGGTGGTCCATAAGGGGCCGACATTATGTATATAGGAGCCCCACCAATGAGAATGATGATATAATAGTGTATACTGTTTGCATAATGAGTGACGCTGCTGTTCTTTAAAATGCCTTGTTTGCCTTGCAATAACCAGTGCACTCTGTGGCCGTAGGGTTTGAATGCCCCCGCTGACATGTATTTATTTTTGTCGAAGTAAAAGACCTTGTTTTTCTTGCAACATGGGTTTTGAGCTTTTTTGCCCTACAGGGTTGCATTTAGTCCATGTCTGGTTGTCAGGAGGTCTGCCACGCAATATCGCCCTTAGGTTTCTGCAAGATGTATTCATCGACCCATCCAGGGGGTGCTAGGCCTTGGTAGCCAGGCCCTGCTCCAGGTTGCCACCAGGGGTGGACTGGCCAATGTAGAACTCTGGAGCTTTCCCGTTAGGCCTCTGCACGCTGGGTCTCGTTTGCGTGGTAACCTATTTTAAATCCAAATGTTCTCATAGGAAAAGGGTTGGACTTGCTGAAACTGTGTAATATGCCGCCACTTTAAACCTTATTTCCGGTGTCTCCGTTTGTTTCCCAGTCCACCCATGGTGGCCACCTGGGTTATACTTTCAGGATCCAGTCGCACTTTCTTAAAAAAGTCGTGTGGGCAAGTGCTAGCCTGGGACTTATTTCCATAGATGAAAACTGTGTTATTTAAAACCATCTCTCATCTAGACACAATGATTAAAATAGTAGGAAACTGATCACCTTTATGATTGGTCCCAGGAGTTCTCAACGATGAATTCTGTGGAAAAGAACAAAGACAGGGAAATTCAATTTTGCATCATCTCAAGTCAAAGGTAACAATCAAAATATTTCAATATTGAAGATATGGGTGAGGGGGTTTGGAAGTTCTTCACCTTAAGAAAACTTTGTATAAACAAATGAGAGAAACTGCACATTGATAACGCACTTCTGACGGGGTGTACTTAAGGACGTGGAGTGATGAGCTGCTTGCATGCAGGGCATTAAGTGGGCCAGGTATAGGCAGGGCAGAGCTCTGGCAGTCTTCAAAAAGTGTTTGCGTGCCGGGGCTCTGCCGGGCTCAGTCCGCCTATCCCTAGATGCGTCACACACCTGTGGCAGCCCTTTAACTCAACAGAGCCAAAAGGAAAAGGGCTGCCTGTTGGGTCGGAGCTTGTGATTACTTATTAGAAAAAACAGCTATGCTGAGTTAAAGGGCTGCCTGAGGGGTTTGGTACATCTCACAAAGAAACAAAAGGAGGCAAGGGGAAGAGATATCAATTCCTTTGGTGCACCTTCCACTCTTGCTTGACTCCCACTATCCCTCCTCTCTCTGTACACCCACTGCATTTAGGTCATGCCCCCTTGTTAGAGCCCCTCCCTCAAACCGTCACCCAATTGAAAGCACGGTCTGCATGTGATCATGGAATTAACACCAACTTTGTAACCTAAAAATGTATCTAAAGTCCGAATACAATGCAGCCCTGCAAGAAACGTTCCTGGGGGCAGCATTAATTGCTTCATAATCTGTCTGAAATAATCTGTAATTGCAAGCACTGCCCGAAGATCAACTTGATTTAGCCCAAAAGTATTGATTATTGGCCTCACCAGGTCACCCAAATCCTCTCTTTCTCCTTTCAGCTTTATCTGGTCAAGCTTGGGGCAAGAGGTGTACTATTCAAGACATGCCAACATTTTCCATTCTATTTGGTAGATGATTGTCCAATCCTTTTCTTTCTCTTTGCATTCAGGGATGTGTGCTCCTGTATTTGTAATGGGGAACTACAGGTCCCAAAAGGCAAAGAAAATAACACAGCTTGTTAGCAGGCTTTTTTCCAGTAAGTTTGTTTGCGAGAATATTTGTTGGATTTAACAAAGCATAAGTTCATGAGGAATTCAATTTAGAAGTGTTTTATTTCTTTGTTCTAAACTCTCTAACTTTGGGACATCTTGACTTGGAAGATCATAGCTGATGATGTTCATACATTTTTCTAATTTCTCCTTAAATGCACATACATCCTATTAATTTTCTTATTCAAAGGGTACTTTCCCCCCAACCTTTTAATGCCACGAGTTATATAATATGGCTTTGTCTTAGCCACGACCCACTAGCTTGCTGTGAATTTAGTTCTGATGTCATGGAGATAAAAAAAAAAGTCAAGTGGTGACAACTGGACGGGTGCACAGAAAAAGTCCCTAGGCACCCGCGTTGGGGTTTCACCTTCAAGGAAACATTGGGAGTGATTCACCGGAGCAAGCATATACCCAGGTGAAGTAATGCAATATGTATACCCAGGGTATGTTCCGTTACCTTATACTTACTTGTAAAGTGCAATTTTACACCCAAAAAGGGGCACCAATACTCCGCGGTACAAGGAACGCAAACAAAATGTACAACAAGCGGTAGGTAGTTCAATTGAAAAATCATGTTTTTTTCAGTAAAAAAGTTAGAGTTTTTTGAACCTTTGTAGATCTGAGGTGATTTTCTATATTGCCGATGCCACAGGGAAGTGCATTTCCTAGTTCGACCATCTGAGCCAAGAAATATCGTGAAGTACAACTTTTCTCCCAGAATGGAACATTCGGCCTTGTAGCAAACCCTCTCGATAGGTACAGAGGACCCAGCTCAAGAAAGGACTTGTGAATAAGACAATGTCAATTGGCCCAATGACTTGTCCAGGGAGTGGCCTGGGGTGGCACGTGCTACCCCTAAAATCTGGTGCCACCCCATTTTCCTACACTATGATCATTAAACTTTAACGGCAGGAATGTAAGACACTAATGTTAGAACTTAAAGTAGATATGGGTAGTGGTGACAAATAGTAAATGAATACTATTCAAATGTGTGTGTGTGTGTGTGCGCGCGCACTCGAACTTCATGCCTCCCGTGCATAAGTCAGTCCCCCATTTGGGCCAGTCCAGTCAAAAGAGTCTGGACAGGCCACTGAATTGGCCATGTGTCTCTGTAAGTCTGTGGAGCTGGCAAAGAGCTGGGTGGCTATGCTGCCGATGCAGCGGTTTGAGGAACAGCCTTGCTGCCGCCTTCCATACTCTAAGGGGTAGATTCTCAAAAACATGCGCATCTCAACGAGATGTGCAATCGTGCTAATATGCGCTTGTGCCATCGTGCATCACACTGCGAACCATGAATTCTCAAAAGAGACAGCAAAAAAGTAACATGAACAAGACAACACAAATCTTTGCGCTGGAGATCAGCAAATAAGTGGGGATTTACCATTGTGTGGAATGCGCGGAACGTGTTTCTGGTGCATCTGTCAGATAAACACGTTTAATGAAGAAATGTTGCTATGAGCATCATGTTGCACCAAAAAAAACGTGCAATTTGTTTACTGTTCATTTTCTTTTTTGTGTAATGTAAGTGCTAAGTTTGGATTAATACAATGATACCCATTCTTTGAAACTGAGCAGACTAGTGAGCCTTCTTCACCATTGAGATAGGGGCATACCATTTAAATGTTACAGGTACAAGTTGGACCGTGTGATATAGGAATGTCATTGCGCAATGGGTAACTCTGGGTTGTATAATAGGGTTTTGCATTCAATCGCGTCACTAAGTGTGTGATCACTATCCAGCCACATGGAAAGCGCCCTACTTCCTACTGCCCCCTCTTTGTTCTGACTAAGCATATTGTAAGTTGTTGAACCTCTGCACAAAGGATGGCGTGTGGCGGCATCATGTGTTGCCAGAATCCCTCTGAGGATACCTGCATGTCAGGGACATTCACTGGCCAGTGTCTGGATGTTGTGGCAAGCATGCTTGACAATGTCATACCAGTAGATGCAGCTGTCGAGGGCGGCTCCAGGCTAGGAAGCATTCATGTCCCTGCTGATGTCGCATGCCGTGCACACAGACTTCCACACACGGAGTGCCAGTGACTCCTATTCCTGTGCAGGTGTTCTTTGGCCGCAGGGGATGTGAGGACCCAACAGGTGCAATCCATAGCAGTGCACACACTGGGAAGCCTGGAAGGTCATACAATACCCTTACTGTTCCTGCCATCGCATATGTATACTGAGATCTGGCTACATGCATGTACCCTGGGAGATGCAATCATCACATTGAGGAGCTGGTGCAGGGGTGGTGACTGTGAGGATTGGGACTTTCCCCACCTGAGCTCCTTGTCCTCTGGAAGGAGCCAGTGTCAATACACGTGCAAGGCTGCTGCCAGCTTTCCCGGTGGTGGTATGAGGAGCTCTTCATCTGCCGATATGACTAGGGAAACCATCCTACTATAAATCCTTCCTCTTCCTCACGAGTATGCAGCAGCATGATGGCTACTAAATCGGCCATTGTGGAAAAAGTGTAGCCGCTGAAATACAAGGTCGTTTTATAGGTTCCATGTAATGATGTCCCGACAAAAATGTCACCTGACAAAAAAGTCACTGCTTTTTGCTGAGACATTATTACATTGAACATGCGGGGGTCACCCCTGCATTTTTTTATTTTACAAGGTGATCATGAGACATATCCGCAACCTGTCACCAAATATAATGTTGCCAATGGCTTTCACGGCGACATTAGGTATGTGGACATAATATATGGGGACATTATTACCTGATACCCCTTTATACTGTGTTGTGTGTTCTGATTGCAGTGTGATGCGTCGCTTATTTTGGTGGGCAAATTATTTTCTCACTTTTGTGGGCCATTCAAACCACTTTTTTTTGGAGCAAATAGTGTTGGGGTTTTTCTTGGTGCAAAACATTTGTTACATTTTTGTGAATAGAGTTATTGTAGCATATTTGCCCAATTGCTTTATTGTCAATACGTTCTTTGCATGCATTATTATGATATGATGTTTTATTTATAGCGCACCTATACACAAGTGTTTCAAGGTGCCTATACTGAAGTGTTTAAATCATGCTGATTGACATGCTTTATGCCAACTTTGTGCCACATTTGCCCTCCGTGTGCACCTATTATTTGCACTGGCACATCTCCTGAGTATCATGAACAACTATCGCTAACATATTTGTTTTGCATGTCAGATTTGCATCAGAACAAAGCTTTGGAATCTGCCCTTTTGTAACTTTTTAATGGCCCGTGCTGGAAGGGCTAAGTAGATGGATTTTAATGATCTAATTTATGGTCAATATTGGCATCGACCATGACCACTTGCTGAGGGAAAGGGTGGTAGAGGGAATCCTCTTCAGTAGTGTAAGATGATAGAACCAGCTTTGAGTGACATGTCTAATTTGTGGGACATATGATACTTGACCACATAGGTTGACTTCTAACTTGTATGTGTGCTAACGCATATACATGTATCCAGTGTTTGTACCTCTTTCCTGCAGGTGGTCGGTTTAACAACATGGCTGTCACTATCACTATCTAGATTAAGCACCATACCTGTTGCCCGCACACATAAAGAATTGTATTCTGAGGTGCAATCATTTAGCCCAGTGCTGAAGATACAAGTTAAATAGTAACAGTGATGACTTTGATCCCGCAGGGATGCTGCAGGCATTTGGTGTGTCTGGAATTCAAACCTCTCCAGCTCTGCCAACTGGGAGCGGTTATCCAGGTAAGCAAGGATGCAATTCGGAGAGGCTTTAGACAATCCAAACAACCAACCAATCAAGATGCTTTGGTCAATAGTAACAAATGCTGCCAAGAGATTAAATCAGATCAAGGCCAAACCTCACCCAGCTGTCATTGGATGTCATAAAACCGTCAATCCAAAAAACCAACAAATCAAGATGCTTTGGTCAATAGTACCAAATACCGCCAAGATATTAAGTAAGATCAAGGCCCAGGTCCTAACCTCCACCCAGCTGTCATTGGAGGTTATAAACCATGGAGGTGACCACCATCTCAAGACCCATGCTCGGATGGAATCCTGCCTGACAAGGTGTCAGTGTGTAGTTTTGTTTCACATGGTTTTGGAGTTGGCAGGTGGACACCGAGTCCATGACTTTGCCAAAACGTGTCAGTAGAGAAATTGATCCGATACTTTAAAGATCAGAGTGACAAGGAGTCCTTTATTTAAAGTGGAAGGGCCTCAGCATGCTTAAAGGATTCTGGAATTTTTCCTGTTTTAAACAAACAAATTATTATCCTGGTACATGGTAAAGTGATAACATTAAGCAGATTTTAAACAGTCTTAGCCAAGCAGCATCCTCTTGGGCATGGATCTGCATCCTGCAGTTCTATGGATAGTTTGGACTATGACTCCCTGTGAGAAACCCGAAGGTGCCTCACTTACTAGCCCCCGGGGATCTGTCATCCATGTGGCCACGACACGGCCATCGCTCTTGGATTTGGTTCCTGGGGGTGGACCAGTGGGGGAGGATCAACCGGCCGAGCGGTCTTTGGGCAGTGGAAGTGGAACACCGAGGGTTGAGATGCAGTATCCCTTTCCTTGTAACACCTTTTCCCCATCCTACTCTGTAGGACATTTAGAAGCTCTACCCCCCTCTTTTCCCACACAAACACTTTCTTACACTGTGACAGACAACAGATTAACACCAGAGTCGTTTACCAGACATGTCCCAACACACGGGTCAGGTGAGTCATTCAATTGACAATGACCACGCACACCTGACAACCCTTTACCTTCCCCACAGGGACAAAAGGCAGAGCATGAAAGCACACTTCGAGCAAGGCAGAATGCACGAGGAGACAGCTACACCAAACCGGCAGTTCAAATGGATAAGAATGTCAGTGAGACCTGGAAGGATGACGAAGGCTGAATTGCTGTTGCCTTTTCAACTCAGAACCCACAAAAACATAAGACCAGGAATTACAGCTGGGGTGCAGACCAGAAGATGTCAATGTTACACGGGGGCCTCCTGCTTTGATAACGCAGGCGGAGAGGCAAGCTGACTACAGTGGTACTATCCTTGACTCCAGAGAAAAAAGGAGCCAACGGGTTCAGCAAAGCTGGTGTGTCGGAGGAAGCTGATAGTAAACCAAATTGTGTTGAGTCCAAGGTTGCAAGTAGCAACATTTTGAATTCAAGGAAACGGTATGTGTTTGAACTTTAAAGGAATCCCAGTTAAGGTCCAGGAGCAGAGGGGTCAGGTGCCATGTGAGCTCTCATTCGAAAGACTCTGACCGGTCCCTGTTCTGTGAAACTACAAAAACCAGAAGCCCTAGGAAAGGGTGGTGTGAGACATCAGAGTGGTCCTACAAGGGTTAAGTCAAATCCCTCGCAGAATCCAAAGTCTCTGACCCATTGCCAGAGGAATGCTAGGGTATGGGAACCTTGATTTCCAATAGAATTGTGAACTGTAGTAAAAGGCAAGTGTGAACACGACAGAGGGATGCAGAAAGAATGCTAGGAGAAGGAAAACCCTGCTTTCTGATGCAAAGAATGAATAAATGAACTGTGTTAAAGAAAGGCCATAGTGAACCCGATGAGGGAGGCCTTTTTTTGCAAGGAGGATCCGTGTCCATCAAAGGGAGATCCTAGGGGCATAATGCAATTGCCCTGGGTGCAAGACCACCAAGAGAAATTTTGTTATTTGTGAATCAAGATTAATACACCCTTGAACATTGTGTCAACAAGAGTGAACCCGGTCGAGGGTTGTCCGCATTGGGGAGTTGTTTAAAAGGATATCTGAATATCACAAGCAATATTTGAAAGGCCGTAGAGAATCTGATGGAGGGATCTTAGCACGTCGGCGGGAGATTCGGGGGCGAAGAGTAATCACCCAAGGTACAAGAGTACTAAAGGAACCTTTTGCTGGTTTGTTTGTTACTTTGAATCAGCAAGCCTTCTACGGCAAGAGACTTTTTCAGGAAAGAGACTTAGCCTCTGAAGGTTTTGATAATGTTGAACTTGAACTGTGAACCTCATGCTGATGAGGCCAAGGAGTGTGCTGTGCTCGAGAGTCCCGCTTTGACCCGTGCTTCAAACGTGGGGAAGGGAGACCCAGCCATACCATCCTGACATATCATTTTGTGAACACTTCTTTCTTTTCTGGTGAACATTATCCTACACTCTTTTTGTAATTTAGTAGTAAGGATTGGCAATATTGTATTTTGTAAAGGCCCTTTATATTTGACAAGACACCCCTAGGACTGCCTTATTATTATTTGATGATCGTAGCTTGCTCCCATATTAGATTTAGGTTTAGATTAGGCATTTATCTCACCCGTTATAAAGGTCCGTAAACACCCTTAAACTATGATCTCTTGTGTCTGTCTTTACTATTGCCACCATGAGTTCCTTATACTCCCATAATCCCTCGCTATTGACTATACAGTTGAGAGTTCTTGGGAGTTGTAGACAAAAACATCTGGCGAGCCAAAGATTACAGACCAATGCTCTAGCTGTTTAGCTTTCAGAATAAAATCCTCTGTGTCAATTAAACAAATTGGGGCTATAGAATAATACAGTTGGATGAAATGGGGAGACTGTAAATTTAAATGTATTCATTAGTGAAATCAGATGCAAAAGAAATGAAAAAAAACAGATTTAGGAAGATTAGCCCTTATGTTCCCTGCATCAGTCTGGTGCTGTTAGAGAGGCTTCATTTCGAATTACATATATCCTTGTTGAAAAGATGGAGCTCTGTTTTGGCACACAGAAGTGATATTTTACCCATATATTTGCTAAATGTCGTCTTGCCGTTTGTTTATGTAACTTTGTACATGCAAACAATTACTGACTTGGTGCAACTGACCTGACTTCAAAATGTTCATAAGAATGTTTAAGTTTAATTGGGAAGTGGGCACACACCTACGCTGATATATTTAGGAGGTGTAAGGAGTAGCCCGGGAGAGTGTGGGCCTCACTGAAGCAGCCTTGCTTCCAAAAGTCAAACAAAGTTAAAGTTGCCTTATTAGGTCAGTGCTGGCAGAAGTGAACTCCCTCGAGAGACTGGCATGGCGGGGAGAGAGGGGTGTCCTCGAAAGGGTCTCATTTGAGAAGGGCTTATTCACTGGGCAATCTATTCTACTTGAAATCCATTTTGCGCTGTGACAGGAAGGCAGAGTGTTCACACAGCCAGCCCTCTGAGAATCCCTTTGAGAAATTTAAGAACAAGCAAGTGTTTATCAGCAGATGAACACATCATCTGTAGCTTCTACCACTCCCCAGCCCAATACTGCAGAGGTGAGAAATGTTACTCACTAAGAAAACCGTACCGCCCTTACCCCAGGCAGGTACAGCAGGAAATGGACACAAGCTGAAGATGGCACGAGTAACCAAACTAACGGTATGACAAAACATATGTATCCAATAGACATGAAGCGGTTATAGGTCAAATGCTCGAATGCATTTGATCGAATGACAATATGCTCGAGTCAATTTGACCGAAAAAAAGGTTGAATTTTTTTGTTGTTTTTTTTTGTTTTTTGGGGTGGTCACTAAAAAACACCTTTTTTAAAAACACCTTTTTTACCTATACTAGAGCACAAAAAAACGATATACATTTAAAATAAAATTGGACCTTTTTGTTTTCGGTCAAATTGACTCGAGCATTTTGTCATTCGATCAAACGCATTCGAACATTTGACCGGACAAGACATGAAGCACATATGCACTCACAATGAAGAAAATGCACTAGGTCAAATATGCACTTATACAAGAAGAATATTTACTGTATCCACTTATACACAAAGAACTAACACAACACTCATTGGACATGAAGAAACATTCGTGTTTAGGCAGCAATCCTTTTCAAAATGGACACCACTGATGGATCAGAATTAGCAACTGTCTCCCAAGCAGAAAATATATTTTAATGCTGAACCTCAAGGCTGAAGTACGAGGAAAGAAGGTTCCCATGGAAGGAGGGATTTTGCCAAGAATGCCAGGTGCACAGGCTCTGGCAGTGAAATGTAATGTGAAATAGGAATTGGATAGTAGAAAATACAATTTTAGCAGTGCCTTGTAGAGTTTTCATAACTAGACTTGGCACGAAGCAAGGAAAGAGATAGGGAGGGACAGGAGAACCATTCAGAAGAGCAATGGGATGATGGTCTTGTTCATTCGGCCTTGCATGCCATGCACTGTGCAAGGTATTTGACCATCCACACACAGAGTGTGCATTCGCCTGGGCTTTTTTAAAATTTTGTAAGAAATGGAATGATGGTAGATGAACCTCAGAAAACATGTGCGACTAATCAGCATGCATGTTCCTATACTCACCGCACAACAAACACATAGTCAAGTGTACTCCAGGGGGACACAGCGTACAGGCATGGGTACATCAAAGCATTTTAGGAAGGGGGAAGGCAACACCTTTGTACTGCCACGGCCAACCTAATTAAATATTAAAGGCTCCATGGAACTGCCCTGTACAATTGTTTAAGTTCTGTGTGGTGGCAGCGCATACTGATGGGAGTTAAATGAAAGCAGGCCTGCAAAGAGGTTTGGTCACAGAACTAACACAAGGGATAGGATACTAACACCTCTTTGATATGCAATGTGTCATCTTGAAGCTAGCTCCCACCCCTTTGTATGAAGGGCAGTCAATGTCATGTCTGAGACAACTGCTTACAGTGGGCAACTCCTGAAGGAACCCCCTTTCAGCAGAAAGAAGTATGTGATTTAGTGGAGACAGAAAGTCTGTTCTCGCAACAAACTTCAAGGGAGACCCGCTCTTTGATCCAGCAGGAAGATGGGTGGGACTTAGTAGTACATGTTGTCACCCCTTACCTTTCCTGTTGCAAAACACTCTTGTTAGGACCTCATGCACAACAGAAGATTGTTGGTGGGGACCCAGGATTTGTGCACCAATCAATGGAGCCCATTTGGCTTTAAAAGAGGGTTGACCCCCTCTTTTGTCAGATCCAACGACTTTGAAATGAGTGAGAAGGACTCATTTGGACCCTGTGTGATGGTACAGTCCGCCTTACAGCTTCCACCAGTGAAGGAAGGCCAGGATTCCCAAGAGAGAAGCAAGATCCCTCCCCTAAACATCTCCCAGGGAACAGAGGGAGATACAGACATCAGTGGACCCGTCCAGCAGCTCCAGAACCGGTACCCAGCCACACACAGCATGCCTTGCTAGGTTCTGCCAGCAAGCTTCTTAGGTGGAAAGTGCCAGAGAGTCTCTGAACAAAGGACAAGGCCGTTGCTGGCCCACACTCTCCTTAGCTTTGGGTCATCCATCTTAAAGGATGACACAAGCCCTGTGAAGAAGCTAGGAGGAGTGCCATGACAAGCATAAACCAGCGTCCATCTTTTAAGGACATTTTTGAGGCCATCGAGCACCCGAACTGCGACCAGCTGCACCACTGACTGTTGTCATGCTGCAGTCACTAAAGCCATCTGAGACCAACCAACATTCCAGATCCGCGAATCAGCACAGAGACAATGATTCTTGACCCTGAGCCGCTGTGTAGGCCAGCCTGCAGTTGTCCTTCCAGCCTCGTTTGCCGAATTGCATGCCGCCTGACACTCGCAGCTGTCTCACCACTTGAACTCTGTGATAGGAGCAGCAAAGTGTCCTGGAACCGACTCGATGCTGTCAAGCATTAAGATCATCTCAAGCACCAGGTACATTGTGGTTCTGTCTCCCTGGTCCTTCTCCAAAGGCCCCGAAGGACATTTATGACCACATGTTCCCTTGGTGCCGAAACCAAATAACCTTCAACAGTTAAGACTGATTGCTTTACAGACTATACTCCTGTCAGTATCCAGAGTGCATCCCTTTCCTTCGTGAAACTGGTGGATTGTATTTCATAGTGTGCTAGAAATGTTTGTTGTAATAATAATAAAGTAGATATTTGTATATTTTCTTTAAAAAGGTAGCAGGCGTTGCCATAGCATTTCGGTGCTGGACTGCCCATGTGGGTGGGACAAAGACTGACATGCAAAGGAGATTTCCCATCTGTGAAAGGTACAGTGAGCAAAAAGCGTGTGCTGCAAACTCTCATCTCAGAACAGGTTATCATGCCATGTTCTTTCTGAAGAGGAGCGCCAGCTACCTTTTTTTGAAATATTTGCAAGGAATTTGGGGTTGGTCACCCTAGGTTACCTGGGGGCAACCAGACGTGGACTCTCTGCTCACTGTGCTCAGAGAGGCACAGCTTCACCTCACTGATGAAGCCCAACAAGGCTGAAACACGTGTATGGGGTTGCTGGTGGTACTCTTGTTCAGAGAGGAATTGCCATAGCATTTCGGTGCTGGACTGCCCATGTGGGTGGGACAAAGACTGATATGCAAATGGATATTTCCCATCTGTGAAAGGTACAGTGAGCAAAAAGCATGTGCTGCAAACTCTCATCTCAGAACAGGTTATCATGCCATGTTCTTTCTGGAGAGGAGCGCCTGCTACCTTTTTTTGAGATATTTGTATATAACCTTGACTGGACAGTCCCTTTTATCATTGGGTAATAATTGTATTTTTGCTGTTTTGCAACTAACCAGCGATCCACGACCTTGCAGAGATAAGCGTGCCATTTCGTCCACGTTACCAAAATTGGACAAGGAGGTTTATAATTTACTTGTGTTTCCAATATGTTTGGATCCCTTCTGGTGTACTAGAGGTGTGAGGCTCATTGATGGTTTAGAAACCGATATTTATCCCTGGATCACTTGTACCCCGGAAGTTGATTGGTCACTGTGGCCCTGTACTGTAACTCGGACAGCCATGCCGATGCTGCTGTCCATGGTTCACGTTACAAAGCCACCTGGCAAGTGCCCAGGCTAGTGGGCAGGCCCTGAGAGACTTGTCTTTCCTGACAGGAGGTACTGGATCATTGTGACGGCCCTAACACTGGATCTTGCGGTGGCCCTGTTCAGAATGCATAGTCATAAGCGCAGACCAGGGCACAGGCAGAGCAGCGCAGAAGACGGGCCTGTCTGCATACAGGGCTGGCCTTAGCGGCGGCAAAACCCCGGGCAGCAAAACAAAAATGTACCTCACTCCCAGCCAATAGGCACTGATGTGAAAGCCCCAGCACCCTATTGTTATTAAATCGGGTGCATTTAATTTGACAAGGGTGCCTGCCGCGCTTTCTCCCACCATGTCAGCTCGGGGGAGACCTTGAAAAACATTTCCAGAGCTGGCGTGGCAGGGGGATAATGTCACCCCGGTCTGCATATACTGCGCGTAATCATTTTTTTGAGGGGTCATGGTAGCTTCATCACCATGACCACCGTCTAGAATATGGGTATTGCTTCATGGAACCAGTTATAGATCCCCATTAGAAACAGCACTTTGTTGTGTTATGTTATCGCATAAAGCGCAACGTTGCCTTCAAGAAGGCCTCTATGTGCTGAGAAGACGTAAAACAACAGAATGCCCTTCATCACTCACTTGTTCGGGGTCTTTCTGCCAGCACTCCAATATAAGCGGTAATGACTCTAGTGGCAGAATTCCCACTGATCCTCCCATTTAAGAGGACAACAAGAGGGGGGTTTATTTCTAACCCTGTGTAACCTTAAATAAAGATGTAAAAGCTTTGAGTAAGGCTTTTATGTCTTTCATTAACGTTACGTCCCATTTTCTGTATGGTGGAGAAGATGGGTGGCACATAACTTGCGTTTCCACCGTCCCCTTCCTCTCGAGTCATACAAATACTCCAGCATCAGTGCCTGCATGCATTTTCAATCAGGTGAAAATGCAGGGGATCCATCGCTATGGAGCCTGTCGGCAGGCAGACTCTATAGGTATCCATTGTAAACGCTGCCTGCCACGTGTACCTGGCAGGCAGCGTTTACTCAATTTGCACAGTCGACTGCAAAAGGTGAGGGCAAAAGGTATACACGTGTACGCCGCCTTTTGCCCACTCCTTGTGCACTCTGCCGTGCCAATGAAAATTCTGCGACATCCACGAAAGGGGCCACAACCAGCCGAATTACGGGCTCATGAAAAATGAACTGCAATGTGTATAAATTGAGGATTAATGGGGACCCAGTGCGCCTGACCCCTCCCCGTAGCAAAAAATATAACTCTGGCGTTTTTACCACCAGCAGAACATCACTGACATTTCATACACAGATACCGGCTACCTGCCTCATGCATGTACATTTACGCTGGCCGGTAGCCAGGAGTTCCGTTTCAAGGGTGGGGTGCATGGCTCCCTGCAAATAAGAATACAAACTTAGAACTATGGCATTGAAATTAAATACTGTTCACGATAGTGAGGTTGTAAATTACAAAATGCATTTGTCGATTTATTTTTGGTATTATTTTAGCCGAAAGAATATTTAGAAATATCAAAGGCAAATGGTTTATTTGAAAGCCCATATCGCAGATGGGGAGCAGGTGCAAGTGGATTTAGGTCACCTGGCCTAAGCCCCGCCCACCTGGTGCCCTCCTGCCTGCTGCTCTTTATCACCACTTAGAAAGCCCTGCCCACCTGGTACCTTCCTGCTTGCCGCTCTTTTTCACCACTTAGCAAGCCCCGCCCACCTGGTGCCTTCCTGTTTGCCGGACTTTTTCCCTACTTAAGGAGCCCTCCACCCTCTTTTCCTTTGCAGATGGGGAGCAAGTGCAAGCGGATCCAGGTCACCTGGCCTAAGCCCCACCTACCTGGTGCCTTTCTGCCTGCTGCTCCTTTTCACCACTTAGCAAGCCCCGCCCACCTGGTGCCTTCCTGCTTGCCACTATTTTCCCTACTTAAGTAGCCCTCCAGCCTCTTTTCCTTTGCAAATGGGGAGCAGGTGCAAGTGGATCTAGGTCACCTGGCCTAAGCAAAACCCACCTTCTTAGCCCTGCCTCTTCCTTCCTGCTCTTAAGTATTAGATTAAGGGCGTCTCACGCCCAGGCGTCCTAAGCGAAGGGCAGACGAAGAAAATGGAAATTCCTGTTTGGAACAGGAGGATCCAGGGCCCGACCCCCTGCTCAGACAACATGTAAGCATGCACCAACATGTGTTACTCCCTCTGTCCCCACAGGCCATCCTCACCCCCTCTGGTCCCCCGTGATGTTCCCTTGTGCCCCCACCATTCTCGCACACAGGTGTTGCCTGTTTTGCTTGATTCTTCTACCCTGTCCCCCCTAACCCCCATCAAGCCCACTTCTGCAGGAGTCTGTCCTGATAAATTCTGGTTTCACCATCACCGTTTTGTGGCCAATGCTGGATTTGACTTTTATGGACTTCATTCATTCGCGGTGCGTCACCCTTTCTCAACTCTCATGCTGAACTTCCTTTGCATCTTGTACTCATGGTGGCCCTGACTCATGCTGTTCCCATCTTCATCTTGTATCCTGGCTTGCAATATTGTGTTACTACTGATTTCTGCAATTGTATTCACTCTCCCCTCTTGCTTCTCCACTCTTTTGACTGGTAACTCTCTGTTATCTCCTCCTTTCCCTTCTCCCTTTTCCTATCTCATCCCCTTACTTTCTTCTATGCACTTACTCTATCAGAATTGTCCCTGGACCTAGTATGATAGCAACCTCGTCTGTCTCCTCCCCCCTCCCTTAATGGTTTTTTCCTCCCCATCCCCCCTCCAGCACTATCTGAAATGTCGTCAGGCCTAGTACGATAGTCGCTTGTTTTGTTCCTCCCCTCCCTTTCTGCACCCCTCTCCCTCACCTTTTGTTTTTTTTAAGGCTCTACCAGAAATGTCGTCAGGCCTAGTACGGTAGTCGCTTGTCTGTTTCCATTTCCTTCCCACTCTTCCCCTCCCTTCCTTATCTATGTCTTAGCTCTTGCACTATCTGAAATGTCGTCAGGCCGAGTACGATAGTTAATTTCACATCCTTACTGTTCATGGCCTGTAAGAATGTCATTGTATTTTCCCTTGTTCCCTCACTTGCCCTGAAGTGCTTTGAAACACATTGTGTATAGGTGCTATGTAAATTAACTATCATATCAATATAAATCGACAATAGGTAGGATTTAGGCACGCGCCTATGGGAGAGTATGTGGGCGCATCAGCCAAAGCAATTTCCGAGAGGTGACTCAGAACTTCAAGGCATAATAAAGATTTACAATAAGTTAAGTTATACGTTATTAAAAGTCGAAGCTCCAGTAGAGATAAGTAAATGTGGTCGTAACTAATTGAATGGGACCTAAACAGATATTTCTATGGGTTTTCCCCAAGCACGTGCTCATGAAATGTTATATGACAGAGCACGCTCCAAAGCCCAGCATACCAGGAATATTTATCCGCAGAGCAGACAGTGTGCATTCAAATCTGTGGAAGGGGGTTTGGATCCACTCCAGCACATTTTGCAGGGAATGCAAAGTAAAGTATAATGGGACATTAGAAGTTGTGGAAATTAGGTAGACTGTGTCAGAACAGCTTTATATGAGGGCTTTACATCCCCCCGGCCCCCAAGGAATGTCTAGGCAATGAATGCAAATGGCAAACTTTAGACCATTTTGCACTTGTTAGTCACGGTTAAATTGAGTTTCAGGGTGCTTTTGCGGTGAACCCCAATGATTGTTTGAGCCAAATTGCATGGTGCGGTACATTGAGCCAGTAACTTGATAGGTTACATTTTAAATACAACTTTATAGTGTGTGGGGGGGTCCATCCTAGACATTGGCTGTGGCATTGGGTACTTAATTTTGATAGTAACAAATGTAAAAAAACAGGTAAAATGTAAAGCCAGTATGGATTTGCACCTAGGAAATGTGTTAGACATGTGAATGACATTTGACCAAAAACATCAATGATAATTAGATGGCTTTGTAAAGGCCATTTTAAAGAGCTTAACAGCCAAACGTTTTTTGTTATTGGTAAAATGGTTGTAATTTATAAAAGTTAGTGTAGGTGCCACTATTCGGGGTCTTTAGCCACTTTTGACTTACAATCATTCTACCAATTACATACATAGTGGGTCCTATAGCCAGTGCTAGGACTGGCCAACAATGACCATCTGTGTTCCATACAAAATACTGCATTAACTAACCATCGTTAGCTCCCAAGTGGTCCCTATAATAGGGGCAGACATAGCTCCTCTTCAATACACACTAGCCTGATGTCTGCACATAGTTCTCATCAGAACATAATAGTCCCATGGTCATTAAATCATTGTCCCATGTCATCAGTGCAATACAACAAGTTCAAATGCCTGTACACAATTTCCCCCAATGCTATTAATGATCCATCCGGAAGAAATTTACATCACTTTATAACCCCAATGCCAACACAAAATGCAAGCTTTCCACAATGTCACAGTAATGCAAATATGTCTTGTATTTCCATATTGCCAAATGAAGCCAAGTTCACACTATGCTAAAGAAGTGTACATATGTTCACAGTTCCGACATCGCCTTAGTAATATATCTTTCTCACAGAAATCCAAATTTTCCCCAGTTCACCCAATGCGTAGGCCATACGCTCCCCCTGGACGAATCCTCACCAAACTTTGGAAAAAAAGTATATGGGCCACTCTGAATCATTTTGCAAAGTTTGGTGATGTTTAGTCCAGGGGGGAGGTTAAATGGGGGGCCCAAAACCTCTTTTTTTCCCATAGACTGAATGGGGGAAAAACTTTGCGCACGGCTACAGGCCAAACCGTTGGACGGATTTTCACCAAATTTGTGGCAGGGGCAGGGGCTTGGACCCGAAAGCGTGCTTTAGTAAATTTGGTGACAATCTGTCCAGTACTTTCCTTTAAAACGACCAAAAAATATGTCTCAATAAATTAGTGATATCCATGTCCCCTCCGCGGTCACATTTCCCTGTTCTCTCCGCGGACATGATACCGATTGGCCAGGGGGGTGGCGTCATCACCGCGGACACGCGACATCTTCGCCGATTGGCTACAGCGAGCCGTGATGTACGTCAGAATGTGTGGATGCGCCCAACATCTTGAATCCGAAGACAGCTCGCTACTTACCAGAGGCAAAATGCTGTTTTGGAAACTGTTTTACTCTTTTACGGTGCGTTAGGAGGAGCACAGAGTAAGAGATGGGTTAAATACTGTATTTGTTTGGCTGGTAGATGTTAATGATGTATTCGCCATGCGAAATGGTGTTTGGGAAATTATTTTGATTTCCTACTATGCTTGGGGAGGTTAAAACAGTAAGAGACGGATGAAATACTGTACTTGTTTGGGCGGCAATTGTCTATTATATATTCTGCATTGGCACCTTCTTCGGGATGTTTGTACGTGCAGAAAATGAGGGATCTAATAAGGTTACTATTTGAGTCTGTGCTGTGTACAGGCACCTTGAAAATGTTTGCAGGACACGCGTGGCGTTAGTCACCATTGCTTTTGAGTGTATTTCCCCATTACATTACATTTTCCTATGGGTGTGTTATTGCTTAGTACGCCACCATGGACGTGACATGCTGCAGTGGTTGTGGGCATGGCCTAGAGTCTTGGATGCATGGCTGTAAGCCGTAGGCTGAAGGCCATACTTCCAAGACTGTAGGCCTGCCCACAACCACCGCTGCATGTCACGACCATGCCTACACATGTAGTATTGATTATCGCTTACATGGTTGAGGAGAGAGTGTACAGTGTTGGATGCATGGCCAAATGCCAGGCACCCAACAACAAAGTTGTAGGCACTGGAGTTATAAACCAGTGCACATCAACACATTGCAATCATATCTATGCACAAACAGCTAGGAGTGCAGTGTCTGACCATGAATAAGTGAAGCATAGCACACGTATTAATACACCTGTACAACTGTACATCAATGAGGTGATTGTGGGCAGGATGTAGAGTTTTGCTTCCATGGCTGCAGCCCGTAGCCCATACATGATACTCCTAAAACCCTAGGCCCTGCCCAGAAACACCACTTCATATTACTGCAATACATACACTCGTCCTATAGGTTAGCATGTGAGATGGTTCTGGGGAGGGTGTACAGTGTTGGTTGCATGGCCGAAGCCCAGGCACTCAGAAACGACCTTGTTAGCGATGGATGTATAAGCCATTGTACAACTATACATTCAAAAGTACGTGGACATATATCTTATCCTCTAGGTCCTGCCGTCACCCACTGCAGCACATTACACAGGGACATTAGTGACTGTGTTGCTTTGGTGGATTGGCTCTTTCCATAGAAAGAACTGTTTTTGGCTGCCTTATAACTATAACTGTCCTAACCTTGTTGTACGAATCGTCGCCAAACTTTGAAAAAAAAGATATATCCGACACTCTGACTTTGGTTGGCAAGTTTGGGCATGTTTGGTGAAGGGGGCTGAAAGTTATAAGGGGGAGGTGTTCTCAAAACTTTTTTTTTCACCTTACACTGAACGGGGGAAAAAGGTTGTGCTCACGACCATGTGGCTCTTTCCCAGATTGTTTGCAGACAGCGTGCTGTAAGGTGGCTTTCTTCGGAGGCCCCTTATCTTTTACAAATGTTTTCGTGGGCACGGATACCGCCAGAAACACCTCCAAAACAAAACAGCATTAGACTTCTCACACTCAAGTAACAGTATTTCTCAAGGTGAACTTTGAGGGGTGCCAATGAGCTGTGGAAGCACAAAGTGAAAAAATGCAGTTTTCTTGTCTGCAAAACGATACATTTAAATGGAAGTTCGTGCTCACTGCACCACGACCAATTACAGCGTGTGGATTAAAATGTGTTTTGGACTAATATTTCCCTCAAATTGGCATCTTCAGTTTTGAAAACTAAGGCCATCATCTGCACTGTTTGTTTGAAACAGCGCTTCTGCAGCTGCATGGGAGTAGAGGTTCTCATAATTAGATTTCATTATGTTGCTTCAAAGCAAGAATGTATTTGCCTTCTGAGTGAAGGCCACACAAGTTGCTTTTTGGTTTACAGCTCAGTACGCCCGCGCATCCGCGTGAATGTAAAGGGCCAATTGTTTTTTTACCTTGAGCCCAAGAGAAAATTGCTCGCTATTCACTGAATGAAAGGGTAGAAAAAACAGCAATTGATAAGGTTATGTTTTTAAAAGTTTGTAAGGGACATGCATATCAGTCAACGAAGATTCTTCGCTGCAAACACATTTGTGACTGTTTTGCCGAAAAAGAATGGAGGCTGTAAATGTTTTGTAACTTTACTTTGGCCCACTGTACAGCAAACCATGCTTTATTTTTAGGTAACTGCACATCTATTTGTGCTACTATAATTGACATATTATTTTTCTACCCTTGTACAATTTTCCTGTAATGTTGCAGAGTGCAGAGGTTGCTCATTTGCAGGGTATGACTGCAATCAACCTTTTTTACTATTTATATTTCTAATTTGAAACGCTTACTTTGTCCAAATAGGTTTGTTTATACCTTTGCATGTTTTTTTGGTCTTCTTTGAAATGACGAGACGTAATTTTTTTTTATTTCTCCACTCTTTTTTGTTTCATACCTAAATTATCGTCTTTCTGTGTACTTGCCATTTTGTTTTCTCTTACGGCGCATGCAAAATTTCGCCGTTTCTAACCTCCACCTATATGTACACTTGGACATTAGTAACATATTACTAAAATGTCAACTTTGAGCAGATATTTTTGTGTAGCACTTTGCACAATTTCTATTTGATCTTTTAAAACATTTTGGTACAGGTTGGTTACTGACACTTACTTTTTTTACCCTTTCCTGCCTAGGTATATTTTGCCGTCCTGTGCGTGCCATGGTTTTCGAATCCCGAGTGAGGGCTTCTTCGGACGGCAAATACAACTGCTGGTGAGCGGTTGCCTGTCTATAACAATAATGTGGAATGACACTGTAAGCCTGCTTTGTCCGTTCGCTGAACTCACTATTCGGAGCAACGTGACATCCTTTATGGTGCTGTAGGCTCATCGTCATGACGACTTCTGGGAAATAACTATGGAAACAAAGCTACTGCTTCAACGAAGACCCCAAAATGTTTGTTTGAGCAAAAAAAAGGCCTCCTCATCTTCAACATTTGCAATGCCTCCCTAACCAGCATTGTAATCATTGCCTTGAGTATGCGCTTATTCCGATGGTCTCTGCAAGTTTGTTATTAAATAAATCTACTTTGTAACCTGTAAAATGGTTATGTGTTCTTTGCCATTCCACTGTTTTATTTGCAAATGTAACTTATTGCCTTGTACGTCGCTGATTGTTTATTTACAGGTTCTGCGTCACGCCACGTACTTGTGCTTTTTGTAACCTACAATGGAAAGGGAAGAGGGGCTATCTATGCAATAACCGCCTTCCCTTTCTATGGCGGTCATCTTGAAAAGGATTTTCTTTTGTGATCCTTACTGCTTCGGATTACTACACGTACACGTCCTTTTTAGTAGCACACGTTACTGCATTCGTAATTTAGAGTATTGCTGGCAAAGATTATTGCGCCTATGCACTTTCCAGAGAAATAAGTAGTACGTGGAGTGTATTCAAGTTTTATTTTTTTTCAATTATACCGTGAAAGGTCGTTATTAACCCATTGTTAACTTTGTTTACGGTTGGCTTTATTTTTTTGCCACGGCAGGCAATAAGGTAATATGCGACCGGCATTGAGCAAAAAGTCATCAAACAGTAATATGATTGACTGTATGTGTGGCAAAACATTTTTTGTCTGTTATGTGCAAGGTAGCAACTCAGTTTCTTATGCTTTTGCATTACACCACTGCTGCTGTTTCTTAGGGAGGAAGGCGACATTTAGCTGATGTTTTTTTCAGATAAGTTCAACTTTCCCTATCAATATATAATGTGTAGTGCATTGGCAATCGCTGCATACCAATACGTGTTGGCGTTGTGTAAGGCAAATGTTGAAGGTGGAGGTTCCTACATGATTATAAAATCTATTTCCACATTGCCCAACAGGCATACTTCGTTCGGGTAAGGGTGTACTGATTCTGGGACATGTCACGGTGCTGTACGACATTATTTTTTCATGTGGCATTCTTCGGAAGCTATATACTGTTTACCAAACGACCCTTCCTAAAGGGACCTTTTGGTTATGTTGCACTACTGAAAATCTGTGCCATGCCGTACAGTTTTTTCTTAGCTACACCTTACACTTAAATTGTACTACTAAAAACCCGTCCAATTCACACAAAAAAACTTTGTTAAGGGGACGTTATGGTTAAGTTGCGCTACTAAAAACCTGTGAAATTCCCTAAAAAAACGTTATCATCATGACATTATGGTTCGTGGTAAAACCGAAAAACCCCTAAAATTCTCCAGTTATGGTAGCCTAAGCAGCCATAACTGCCTGCACCACTGTGCACTGCTAACACTAACACCAGCTAAGCAACCATAACTCGTGCCACCACCGTGCACTGCTAAGACTAACACCCAGGACATCAAAGATGACATCACAAATATCATTCATGACATCAATGATGACATCCATGCGCTTCTACCTTTCATACAAGGGGTGGTGAATGTAATGTTGCAAAAATAATTAGGGATTATTGGAATATGTGTAATAAACTACATACTTCAACATGCAATGTAGTGTTCTAAAGAACATTCCATTGCAGTGTTCTTTCTAGTGCAGGAACCTACTCATACAGACATGTAGGTATTGGCTGCAGCATACACCACAGAGGAGCTACATTTGAAATTTTCCAAAGTTATATAATGAAACGGTGAATGCCTCTGCATAACACTTTTCCGTACTGTGAAACATGTACTAAGTAGCTAATAACGCATCACTTGCTACATATTTCTACTAATACACACAAAACATAAATAGACTACAATGCATAAACATATGGGCTTATATATGGAGGGTAAAGTAAGCAATCAAGAGGCAGTATCAATACCAGCTGTGTATAATGTACATGATTGTATTCACGTACAAAAATGATGGCTGTGTTGCAGGCCTACTTCTTCCCCTATATATGTACAGCATAAGATGCGATTACATTCTAAGGAAAGTAGTGTAAGAACATGTGAGAATATCAATATCTATAAATGTAATAGCTTTTGCTGTCAGTAAACAAACCCACCTGGCGAATTTCTGTCAATAAATAAAAACAAGTGGCCCAGATATGTGATGTCATCAGTGATGTCATGAATGATATTTGTGATGTCATCTTTGATGTCCTGGGTGTTAGTCTTAGCAGTGAACGGTGGTGGCGCGAGTTATGGTTGCTTAGCTGGTGTTAGTGTTAGCAGTATGCAGTGGTGCAGGCAGTTATGGTTGCTTAGGCTACCATAACTGGCAAATTTCAGGGGTTTTTCGGTTTTACCGCAAACCATAATGTCATGATGATAACGTTTTTTTTAGGGAATTTCACAGGTTTTTAGTAGCGCAACTCAACCATAACGTCCCCTTAACAAATTTTTTTTTGTGTAAATATATATAAATAATATATATATATATATATATATATATATATATATATATATATATATATATATGTGTCAACCTTCCACAATACTACAGTAATCCACAAAGTGTACCAGTTTCCACAATCCGTAGTACATATAGAGTGTTTGGGCAATTTGCAAAATGCAATTAGAAGCACATTTGGTCAATGCTTAGATAACAAGTAACAAATCAAGTGAATTGAATACTGATTAACATATATCACCAGTTTATAGGTAATAGCCAGCCCCAGGTATTACATGTTGTGACATGCTCATTATCATATACGGCCAGTTCTCAGATGCTCAGTTACACGTACACTTGATTCCTTCATGCTCAGTTAAGGGTAGGGCCAGCTTCCACATTCCGACTAGCAAGCATGGTCAGCTACCACATAGCCTTTAGCAGGCGTGGCCCACACATGCACACTAAAGTTCTCACAAGCACAGCTAAAAAGGATGGGCAGTACAAAATGTCAAGTAACAGACAGAGCCATTATGCATTATAACGAAGCAGCTAGCATAACAAGTCTCTACTGTCTCATTGACAGACACAACCAATGATCAAATCCTCAGTAATGGATATTCAATGCTACCAGTCAGTCACAGATATGGCCAGTTCCTTCATGCCCAGTTAGTGGGAGAGCCTCATTCACATGTCCAACCTTTATCAGCCACCATAGGTGGGACCACTAGGCTGGTGGTGCTGTGTTTTGGATCCTTCAGCACTCTGAGCAGGCTGCAGCAACAGCTCCAGCCCCTTGATATGGGCCCCTGTTCTGGCCACCACTGGCTGCTTGTTTGCCTGATGCCTTGTTCACATACAAAGAAGAGCCCTTTGCTGCACTTACATTTATATACATCGAAGAGCAATGCTCTTTTGATCGTAAAAAAATGTTTTACAATAGTTCAGATGTGAGCAGCAAGCTTATAGGGTGAGTTTGTGTGACATTCTGACCAGGGTTGCGCAGTGATTTCATTGCTGGAAATAAACATTGAGGGGGAAACAATCTTTTGTTTAAGCCACTATCCAACACCTTCCCCAAATATTCTAGGACTTGAGTTTGTTTATAAAGTTGCACCAGTCCTAAAATATGTTGGAAAGGGTGTTTTGTGGGTTAAAACAAATATCGTTTACCTCTTGATGTTTATTACCAGCAAATAAATCACATATAACCATGACCAGGCTGTGGAGTGGAGCAAATTCAAGAGTCTCGAGGGACAATACATTGGTGGACATACATAGATTAAGGACAATCAACATTAGACATTTTTAAGTACAGGTAGGTGGTACGGGCCACTGTGTTAGGGATGTGACCATGAAGGGTGAAGTGCTAGAGTGGAGGTAGAGAAGGTGATGGACAGAGGCAGGTTTAGTAGTGACGAAAAAATGTTAGCTTGAAAGCGGATGAGAGGTAGGTTAAGAGGGTAACTCGGAGGCGAGGAGGTAAGCTTTCAATCTGGGCTTGAACAAACCTGTTTCTTGGCTGTCAGGAAGAGGAACATTGCATGCAAGTTGGGCAAAAAGAGAAGCCATTTCACCATAAAACCACAAATCTTAACCAACACTTTGGGCTAGATGACATATTTAACTCAGGGAAATATGGACAGGGCCGTTCATGTAGGAAAGGATCAATCTGAACTTTTGTATGGTATGGTATGTTTTATACTGTGCACATCACCGCCATCGTGGCCTTAAATGCTGAACATTGTTCACGTTGAGGCAAACGGTGACCCCACTCAGGGTTATAGCGAGGTCGTGGTCTGTGGGGTCTGAAGGAAAGGGACCTTCAGAATCCAAGTAGGAAATCGATGTTCTAGTGGCCCTTCGGGTCTAGTGTCCTAAGCATAGCCCTGCCCTATCCATCCTCTATCAAGAAGTCAGACAGTTGCTCCAACCAAGAGTCTGCCTTTGCGGCTATCTTGCCATGGACTATATCCCCTTCCATGAACACAGTCTTCACATCGGCACACAGGGAACCGGTATTTACGACGTGCACTCAGAAACACCACAGGTTTTCTGCCTCTGCTTTCCCTCTACCAGAGGCGTAGACAGGGTAGGTCCTGAGTGGGCAAGGCCCACCCGCAATCTGTAAGTGCCACTCAGCAGCGCTGTGTGTGCATTTACAGATATTAATGTCACTGCGGTGGGCCCAACTACATCAGCTTCAGGCCCCATTTGCTAGACGAACATGGCTACTCCTCTGCCCTCTACCCCATTAACACCTCCCTCCCATTTTTCTTACAGAGCCATGTGCAACGAGGACATCAATACTGGCAGAAGGGCGCTATATAAAACCACTTACCTTACCTGGAATACTGGTATTCTTGGGAACTTTGGGATTGGCAAATTGATGCTTCATCTGCAGGCTTCTCTCTTTGATCCTGGACCTAGAGAGACCGGCGCCATGCCAGAAGCTCCCTCTGACCAGCTGGATCGCCTTCATTTGGAATATTACATTTTCAAAGATCTTTTGCTGTAACATTTGTAGTGTGTTCACATGAAAACAGAAAACACGTGTAATTAAGCAGAGCCCAGGAAGCAACATCTTCTGAAGAACAGGCACTATGGGCTTCATTACATGGTAGGCGGTAACCATGGCGCCATTAGCGCCATGGTTGCCGCCAGTATTTTACCGTTTCCGCCTTGGTGGATGGCGGAATTACCGCCTACTCCAGGGTGAGCGGGGGCGGTAATTCCCCATTCACCAATGCACTTCCCCATTCCCATTTTTGCCCCAGCGCTCAATGGGAATGGAGAAGGAGCTAATTACGGTACCGCAAATTGCAGTACCGTAATTAGCAACAAGGTCCCTTAGCGGGCCCGTTCCTTAACGGCTGGTAAAACCAGCCGTTAAGGGCGGGTCCCGCAAAGGGACCTCGTAGTAAGGCGGTAAGGGTTTACCGGTACCGGTGCCCTTACCGGTACCGGTAAACCCTTACCACCTACCGTGCAATGAGGCGTCTTTCAAAGTTAGGTCTGTTTCTCGCGCTGCAAAGTGAGGCCATTTTACTGCTCGAACCTGGTGACAGCCTTGTGTGCACCAGGACAGTGTGATGTTGAAGGTTTCACGTTTCTTAACACGCACAGATACAACAACCACTGGCATAGCCAATGTTTTGACTTTTTGATAACAAAAGCTTCATTGTGTTGGTGGCATGAGACTAGAGAGGGACGACGCAATGCATTGGCAGTGCTGGAGCTCCTCTCTTGCCTTCCTGGACAGGGTCATATGTCGGCATACGTAGGCAATAATGCCGTATGAGGCAGGCTATAACGTGCAGTAACGACCTGCCGTTCTGAGGTAATGGTCCAGCTGAAGCGAGGGAAATGGCACAGAGTGGCAGGCTGTAACACACGCCACAGCCCGCCTCGAATGGTTTAATTGTCATAAGCACCCTTTGCTGTGTAATTAAATGCAAAGGGAATCATTTAAAGAAAGAATGAAAACAAGGGTGCAGGCTCATGAGACACACGCTGTCTTGCCGGGCCACCAGTGTGGCATGTGGGCGTGCCCATTGCGCCAGCGCAAGAAGAAGTGTGTGTCACACCTGTCTAGATTTGAAAATCAAAAACTCTGAGATGCCACGCCCATGGATATTTGAGACCCCACCCACCGTCCCCACCCACAGGGTGAAATAACTTCAGTCGCAGGCTGGGGGATATATTCCAAGTTCTTGCCCTAATGTGCACAACCAGACACCTCCTTGTCTCATTGCACTTCAAAGGCTTGCAACGTTTGAACCCATTCCGCATGGCCAGGTAAACAGCAGCGAGCACGGCCCTACAAAATGCTGCCAAAGGTCCGTCAATGAAAAATACATTGCAAACTCTATTCATATCAAAATTATTTTAAAAATATAGATGTATTTATTATGTAAACATGATGTCAAAACGGTCCCTTTTAAACCCACAGGTTTTCTTGCGAGATGCTTTCCCCTTGCAGAGCCGACCTTGCGGGGGGGGGGGGCGAGCCGGGCGCCTTCAGCCCCCCACCACGCCAGCTCAGGGGAGTCTTTCAAGGGCTCCCCCGAGGAGGCGCAGTGAGAGAAGGCGCGGCAGGCGCCCGATTGTTATTAAATGCGGCAGCGGCGGAGCGCATATAATAACAATTTGATTTGATTTGATTTTATTTGCTTGTATAGCGCGCTAAACCCTTGGGTAGCTAGGCGCTTAACTTGAGGACGTGTTACACACATGTTATACATAGTAAGATACAATACAGAAAATTGCATATATACAATATTTACATTGTGTACAGGATTTACAGTAGTGTGCATCATATGACACTGTGGAAGACTGTTTCGATATTTACATAGATATGCCGTCAGGTGTTATGTGGGTGATGTTTGGGATGGGATGGTCTGGGGGTGTAGCCAGGATTTTACTTTGAATCGGAAGTGCGGGGGGCAGGGAGTTCCAGGTTTTGGCCGCTAGAACTGGGAATCTGGATCCACCTGAGTTGTGGAGTCTGAATTTGGGGAAGTTGAGGCAGTGGGTGTATTTGGCTCTGGTGGGTCTCGACAAAGTTTTCCAGGAGAATTTGTCTATAAGATATTTGGGCGCTGTATTCTTGAGGCATTTGTGGGTGATCATGAGTGTTCTGAAGGTTATCCTGTCTTTTATGGGGAGCCAGTTGGCTGCCAGTCTAGCTTGGGATATGTGGTCGGAATGTGGGATGTTGAGAGCTGCTCTCAGGGCATTGTTTTGAAGGATTTGGAATTTCTGGATGTTTTGTTTGCGGGTGCCTAGATAGAGGGAGTTGCAGTAATCGATTTTGATAGTATTAAGGCTCTGGCCAATTTGATACAGTTTTACGTGGACAGGAAGGGCCTGCAGGCAGTTATTAGTTTAGTGGTATATGCTGAGGAGGAAGCTATGGCATTCACTTGTCTAGAGAGTGAGAGGGTGGAATCGAGGTATACCCCTAAAGTTTTGGCGTTGTTGGAGACTGATAATATTGCCATCTATATTAAAGGAGTTGCATTGAGGGTTAAGTTTATTTAGGCGTTGTCTGGATCCAATGAGTAAAACCTCGGTTTTGTCGTCGTTGAGGCAAAGGCCAGGCTTGGCCATCCAATCTTGGATATTGCTGTAGATTTCATTGAGACGGGCGGAGTCGGACTCGTAGTTGGCAGAGAGTGTGATGAGGACCTGAGTATCATCAGCGTAGTTGGTGTATGGGACATTCATATCATCTAAGAGGTCAAATAACACCTTGGTTAAGATTTTATACAGCATGGAGGAGACGGAGGAGCCTTGGGGGACCCCGCAGGTGATGGGGGAAGGGTCAGTGTCTGAAAAGACCCTCATAGATCTTTCAGATAGGAAGGATTGGATCCATTTGGCTGCGTTAGGTGAGAAGGCAGCTGAGGTGGTTAGGTGCGAGGTAAGGATGTTGTGGTTCACTAGATTGAAGGCCGCAGAGAGGTCCAGGAGTAGGAGGAGGGAGGGATGGCCTTTATCTTTTGACTCATCCATTTGGATCTCCAGATCAAGAAGGGATGTCTCCGTGCCATGTATTGGTCTGAAGCCGGATTGACAGAGGCCCAAGAGGTTGTGAGATTCAAGATGGTTTTGTATTTGTATGTAGGCTGCTTTATCAAGGTTTTTAGTAGGAATGGGACTGTGGTGATGATAATTAGTGGGAATGTTAGGGTCTAGAGTGGGTTTGTTGATCAGTGGTTTGACCCAGGCGTCTTTGAGATTTTTGCGCACTGTACATGAGGCAAAGGAGGTGTTGATCAGTGAGGTGATGAAGGGTGCAAGGTCTTTGGCTCCTTCTTTGATTATGGTAGCTGAGCAAATGTCTCCTTCACATTTGGAGGGTTTGAGGCTGGCAATTATGGATTCTACCTGTGTGGTGGTGACAGGCACGAATTTGAAGAGGTTAGTGGTGTTGTGGTGATGGCTTTGGGGGGCAGGGCTGATACCTTTGGAGGCTAGGAGTGTTCTTTTAGTTTCAATTTTGTTCTGTAGTAGCGCTATTTTGTCCAGTAAGGCCTTCTGAATTTTGGTGCACCAAGAGGCATCTTTGAGGCAAGTATACTGTGGGGGTATAGAGGATTCCATTTCCCTGAGGATTGTGAAGAGTTCCTTCACGTTTGAGCTACCATTTTGAATTCTGTTGTTGAAGTATTGTTTTTGGTGTTGATGATGGCAGTTTTGTAGCTGGTTGCAGCTGCTCTGAAGAAAGCCATGTTTAGTTCCTGTGTGAACCATTTATTTAGGTGACTAGATTGTTTGGCTTTTCTGGTTTTGAGGGGGGCTATTTGGTCAAGAGCTAGCAATAAGTTCTTATTGAAGATGTTGACTAAGTTTTCTGGGTCTGATTCGTTGGTGGAGGAGGGCTTGATGATAGGCTAAATGAGAGGGCAGAGGGCCTCAAGGGTGATGGATTCCTTGTGGTGGCTGGTGGTGCTTGGGGAGGTGGTGTCGAGTTATGGAGGGGGACTTCTAGTTCAACATGTATGATGTGGTGGTCTGACCATGCGCATGGGTTGTTTGAGAGTAGATTAAGGTTAGAGTTTAGGTTTGCGACCCAGTCAAGGGTTCTGCCTTTGCACTGGGTGGGTTCAGTATGCTGATGCACCCTACTCATATCATTACCTCGCGAGGAGGTTAAAGATGAAATGGCACACGCTGGCACCCCCCCGCCCGGCCTCCTGTTGACCAGGGGTTCACGGGGTGGCGGAGTGGGGGGGGGGCGCCAATTTGTCCAGGCCACTGCTGCCCCTAAGGCCGGCCCTGTCCCCTTGTGATCCTCAACAGACAAAAAGGGCAGCCTTCAAACATTAAAAAAGCCAGAGGCTGATATCGTACGAGGACGGACCACATTTCTAAGGTTGGAAAGCAGCTCTTGATGGCTCTCTGCCTCCCTTTTACCTTGGAAACCTGGAGTTTTCACGCTGCTCCCCAGAGACCCGTAGAAGAGCGTCAACAACCGGAGGCTTCGGGCTAATCCCGGAGGGTAGGCAGGTCTGGGTGCTTGTGTGTGATGGTGAGTAGGACCCTAGAAGGAGGATAAGAGTGAAATCCACAGCGGGCACAGACAACCAAAGGAAGCACAAGGAGCGATCAAGCGGTGCAGTGGAACAGGGGTGCTGCAGATAAAGGGTGCCGCCAGCTCACACGATGTAAAGTGTCAGTTAACGACTTTCTGTTAGTGAGTCACTCACTAATTGAAAGTCATTGTCTGACACTTTACATGGCAGTGAGGGACAGAGGCGCAGTGCCAGCACCTATTCAAGAATCACGCCACACCTGGCATGGCTCTAAACGCACTACAACCTGTTGACAGTAATTATCTGATTTGCTGAAGTGTAGAACTTTGTGTCTCTTTCAAATGCGACAGCACCCTTCAAACTTTGACCCCCTTGCCCCAGAGAAAGGGGTCATCAGTACACGAGCAACTATTCTCATTCCCACAGTGAACTATACTTTTTCCGTCTTTGCATTCTGGTATTTGTTTGTAGCCCGTAGAACTTTGGGGGCGGGACAGGGGTCGGCCAAAAATCGCGCAAAGTTTGCTGGCAGACCTGGTGCCGGAAGTGGGTTTTGCAGTTGCCAAGCTGTGGTGCGACTTTAGGTTAAGGAGCAGGGAGAAAAACATGGCGTCCTGGAGACAGCGGTGACAGACTACAGGGAATGTGGTCTTCTGGCAGATAATGCCTGGGTTCCCAATGTCCTGATTGGTTGCCACGCCTACTCAGGGTGTTAATGAAAGGCAGTGTGCGAAGTTTGCTTCTAGACTTCAAGCTACCTTCGTTTACACCAACCAGGACCTTTCAAAACCTCTGCCTGCCCCATTAAATGCTAGTAAACTAGTAATTGGCACTGCCATGGCCTACATTTCATTTCAAGGGCACTGTCCGGTTTACCTATCTTTACTTCTAAGCATATAAGCTGGTCCGGAAATATGCTGGTAGTGCATGAGGCAGAGGCAGTCAAATGCCAGGCCCCTCTTACTTTGACTTACATTACCCCACTCCTGTGGACTTTGTAGAGGCACTAGCCTGCTTAGAAAATGTAGCTCAGTTGATTAATGCACACGGTGAAGAGATCTACACTCACCCGGAAGACCCTAAGATTGAATATTGTCAAAAAAGCTCAATGGGTTAGGGTCCAAGCTGAATACATCTATGTCTAACCATCAGGTCACATGTTTGAATTCCAATACAGCGTTCTATTGCTAAATAGGTCTTCAATAGGTTCAATGTAATAGTACCAAGAGTTTTAGTGATTCTCACTGTCACGTGACAGCTGCTTTAGAGATCTGTAGGAGCACTTTTCAGGACAGATGCAATGTGTAATGGGATGGTATTAATACTTCTTACAGTTAATAGACAGTGGGCCTCATTACGACCCAGGCGGAGGACCATGATGCTTTTAGCACCATGGTCCATGCCGGTGTCTGCCATGGCGGAATGGGGAATTACCACCCCATTCCGAGTTTGGTGGGGCGGTAATTCCCCATGCCGCCATGGCCCTTCCCCATTCCCATTTTTGCCCCATAGGGCTCAATGGGAATGGGGAAGGCGCTAATAACGGTACCGCAAATTGCAGTACCGTTATTAGCACCAAAGTCCCTTTGCGGGTCCCTACTTTAACGGCTGGAAAAACCAGCCGTTAAGGTCGGGTCCCGCAAAGGGACCTCGTAATCAGGCGTTAAGGGTTTAACGGCGCCGACCCCTTTTACGGCGCCGTTAAATCCTTAACACTAGGGTCGTAATGAGGCCAAGGGCAAGGGTACTGCAATTTGCGGTACCGTTATTAGCGCCTTCCCCATTCCCATTGAGTCCTATGGGGCAAAAATGGGAATGGGGAAGGGCCATGGCGGGATGAGGAATTCCCGCCCCACCAACCTCAGAATGGGGTGGTAATCCCCATTCCGCCATGGCGGACACCGGCATGGACCATGGTGCTAACAGCACCATGGTCCTCCTCCTGGGTCGTAATGAGGCCCCAAGTGTTGTACTCATCAGCAAGGCTGATATACTTTCAAAAGGTCGACTCCGGGAGTTCTCTGCAGGGCTGCTTTTCTTTCAAGGGCACTTATTTTCATTTTCAGCAGAGAAGCCACTGAATGGAAGGGCTTGACTGGTACTGCCCTGAACAACTATAATAAATAGGTGCCACTTCATTGCTTTTTCCTATGCCTGACAGTTCACTGACTGCACCAGCCCTACATACTTTTTAGAATGATCCTGTAATTTAAAATGACACTGTTTATCATGGTATCATCACGTCGCTGTGCTTGGCGAGAGCTGTGATTCCAGTTCTGTCTACACATTTCTGGCGGGTGTTGTTATTGGCATCGCCTGCGCACACTCTTAGAACAATACGCGAGGAATTGTGAAATAAGAGAAGTTATTGGCATCACCTGCGCACACTCTTAGAACAATACACGAGGAATTGTGAAATAAGTGTCTCCCTGCCAGGTCTCGAGCTCAGCTGTGCTGTGCACATGCAGCATATCTTGGAGCTGCCACATTGCCTCAGAGTTTTCTGCTGAAATCACGGCACTTCCAAGATGGCCGCCGGCTTTTGACTCTGTTCCAGCATGTTTTCCCTGCACACTCGTGTGGTGTGATTGGCCATTGCGATGCTTTTCCTGACCAACTCGGACCGACATGTTTTAGCTGCCCCCCCCCCCACGCCGATCACCTGTGATGCTGTGTGTGTGTCCCCCGTCTGGTCGCCTGTGATGCTGTGTTTATCCCCCCCGCCTGGTTGCCTGTGATGCTGTGTGTGCCCTCCACCCCCCCGGTCGCCTGTAATGCTATGTGTGCCCCCCCTCCTCCCAGGTCGCCTGTGATGCTGTGTGTGCCCCCCGGTCACCTGTGACGCTGTGTGTGCCCTCTCCACTCGGTCACCTGTGATGCTCTGTGTGCCCCCCGGTCGCCTGTGATTCTGTGTGTGCCCCCCTACACCCCACCTGGTGGCTGTGATGCTGTGTTTGCCCTCACACCCCTTTCTTGCCCTTCAATTCCTCCTCCTCCCCCTCCCCGCATCCCACTCCTCCAAGCCTGAAAGTCACTCCCAATGAATCTTTGCATAAACATGCTGTTGCCACCCTGCAACATGGGGTAGGCACCATGTATTTGCCCACTGATTTGACTTTCGCATCTGTGTGCTGCTGCCGCCCTGCAACATGGGGTAGGCACCATGTATTTGCCCACTGCTGGACTTTCTCATCTGTGTGCTGCTGCCGCCCTGCAACATGGGGTAGGCACCATGTATTTGCCCATTGATTTGACTTTTGCATCTGTGTGCTGCTGCCACCCTGCAACATGGGGTAGGCACCATGTATTTGCCTATTGCACGATTTTCGCATCAGTGTGTTGCTCCCGCTTTGCAACATGGGGTAGGCACCATGTATTTGCCCTTTGATTTGTTTTTGCATCTGTGTGTTGCTGTCGCCCTGCAACATGGGGTAGGCACCATGATTTTGCGCACTGACTTGACTTTGCATCTGTGTGTTGCTGCCGCCCTGTAACATGGGATAGGCACCATGTATTTGCCCACTGACTTCTGTGTGTTGCTGCTTCCCCCAGGCTCAATCGATGTGATCACCATGTACTTCTCTTTTGCAAGTTCCACAATGTAATTCACCTCCTACGCTTTCTTTTCTGTAACCTGAAGCACTTACCGTAACCGTATTCTTAAGTTAAAAGCGCCTAGATACCTCTGAGTTTTGTGCGCTATATAAGTGTAAAAAAAAAAATACGAATAATAATAGCACACACACAGCACACGTGTGACCAGCGCTGCTTACTGGAAGGACCCAGCATACATTGCAATGATATTTTAACGAACACGATTGATGTTGTTTACTATTTGATACAGACTTTACTAACATGAGCCCTTACCCATCTGTTCCTTGGAGAGATAAAGCTCCCTTTAGCCGGACCTGAAATTCATTGGGGGTCATTACGACCCTGGCCTAGGGGTTTAACGGCACCGTAAAAGGCTGCAACGCCGTTAACCCCTTAGCGCCTAATTACGAGGTCCCTTTGCGGGACCCGACCTGAATGGCTGGCCTGGAACAGCCGTTAAAGTAGGGACCCGCAAAGGGCCCTTCGAGGTAATTATGGTACCGCAATTTGCGGTACCGTAATTACCGCCTTCCCCAGTCCCATTGAGCCCTATGGGGCAAAAATGGGAATGGGGAAGTGCCAATGTTCAATGGGGAATTACCGCCCCGCCAACCTTGTAATGGGGTGGTAATTCCCCATTGAACATTGGCGGACTCGTTACAACACCGGCAGCAACCATGGTGCTAATAGCGCCATAGGTTACCGCCAGTGTTGTAATGAGGGCCATTGTCTAGCTTAAAGATATTATTAAAAGGTGAGGTATTAGTGAGTTAGTGTCTTATCAGGTACAGACACCTGAGTAAATCTAGCAGTTATCCCAAACACAATGTTACATGCATGGATCTGTGAGCTTTGGAGCTTTGACAGGAGATAACCTTTGGAGAATCTGAGTATCAAAAACAGCATAGCTTCATCTGATCTTGTTTATTATCAGGAGCATAGTTCTGAGTGATCCTGCTTATTATCAGGGGCATAGCCCTGAGTAAGTCTGTATTATCAGGAGCATAGCTCGGAGAGATCCTGCTTATTATCAGGGGCATAGCCCTGAGTGAGTCTGTATTATCAGGAGCATAGCTCTGAGTGACCCTGCTTATTATCAGGAGGATACCTCTGAGTGAGTCTGTATTATCAGGGGCATAGCTCTAAGTGATTCTGTATTATCAGGGGCATAGCTCTAAGTGATTCTGTATTATCAGGGGCATAGCTCTGAGTGATCCTGCTTATTATCAGGGGCATAGCCCTGAGTGAGTCTGTATTATCAGGAGCATAGCTCTGAGAGATCCTGCTTATTATCAGGGGCATAGCCCTGAGTGAGTCTGTATTATCAGGAGCATAGCTCTGAGAGATCCTGCTTATTATCAGGGGCATAGCCCTGAGTGAGTCTGTATTATCAGGAGCATAGCTCTGAGAGATCCTGCTTATTATCAGGGGCATAGCCCTGAGTGAGTCTGTATTATCAGGAGCATAGCTCAGAGTGACCCTGCTTATTATCAGGGGCATAGCCCTGAGTGAGTCTGTATTATCAGGAGCATAGCTCTGAGTGACCGTGCTTATTATCAGGGGCATAGCCCTGAGTGAGTCTGTATTATCAGGAGCATAGCTCTGAGTGACCCTGCTTATTATCAGGGGCATAGCCCTGAGTGAGTCTGTATTATCAGGAGCATAGCTCTGAGTGATCCTGTTTATTATAAGAGGCATAGTTCTGAACGAGTCTGTATTATGAGGAGCATAGCTCTGAGTGATCCTGTTTATTATCAGGAGGATACCTCTGAGTGAGTCTGTATTATCTGGAGCATATCTCTGAGTGATCCTGCTTTTTATCAGGGGCATAGCTCTGAGTGTGTCTGTATTATCAGGAGCTTAGTCTGAGTATGCGTATTATCATCAACATGAGTGGGGTTGTGTATTATCAGGAATACAGCAGAAGTGAGTATTGGACTGAAGAAGGTGAATATGTTGACAGTGTCACTGCTCTGATTCTTCTCCACATATATGCAGAGCACTGCACTGTTGACCATAATATCTTACTTAACTCCCTCCTGGTGCAGGTTGCAGCCGAGGGCACAGCAGTGGCATGGCCCAGGTCCTTCCTGCCTTTCTCGGTGGAGTTCCACAGGGCTTCACCCTTTCACCTTTGCTTTTTAATCTGTATCTCTGATGCCTGGTACATTTTTACATGACTTTGGCATCCATTTCCACTCCGCCGGCTGATAGATTGGATGCTGATTGGATGAGTGTTAGCACTGTCATCCAATCCAGAGATTGCATGGCACCCATTGATTGGTGGATGCTGTGCCCTTGAGTTAAGCATCAGTCACTGATATCGTTCCTCGCTAGTCACTCTACACATCATTTTCCTTCTCTCTTGGCTGGTTCTTAAGGTTATCCCCAAGGTACAGTTCCAAGGTGATGCTGTGTACCTTGGAAATGTTTGCACCCTATCATTCCTTATCAATAGCATCCGTGCATGATCTGAGCTGCCGCCATGATGCTGATCTTTTGCTCAGTCTGCCGATAGTGCTGTAACCAGTGGTTGCTTCTGTGCAATGAGGATACTTTGGAAAATTCTCCCTTGATCTCAGGGCCATGGCAATAAGCGTTCATGTTGCCTCTTTGGCAATGATCTCTAGCTCGGTCTTCTGGACTACCTGGTCATTCAGAAGGTAGCTGCTCAACTAGCCACTGAAGCTCATCATTTGGACCCCGCATTTCCCCACTTGGCCAACCTTCACATGCTCCCTGTCAAACAGAGAATATCTTTCAAGACCCCATGTATTACTCCCAAAGCATTCCATGGACAGGGGCCATCCTTCTTGTCTCCTAAGCTATCTCACTGCACTCCTTGCCCTACTCTCCCATTCGCTCTGTTTCTAGGTTCCGTTGAACTCTCATAGGCGGTCGAGCTTTCACCACGCTGTCTCCTGAGCTCTGGAACCACCTCCCTGGGCATGGTCATGCTATGCAAAACCGCTCATCCTTTTGGATTGAAGGGCTCTGCGATTCCCACTGAGGGCCCTGCATCTCTCTTCTCTCTTTCCCTCCTCCCATTCCCTTCTTCACTATGCCAAGATGCATTTGGTGAGTGACCACAACAAATGTACCAATACCTCTGAGCGAGCCTGTGTATCGTCATGCACATAGTATCATAAGAGGCTCATATATATTATCAGCTGCATCGTTTGAGTGAATCTGGACATTAGCAGTTGAACAGTGTCAGTGAGTCTGGTTATTATCAGCAACACAGCTCTGATCGACCTGGGTATCAGCAGATTCATGGTCTGAGCGATTTGGCATCGCTGCTCCTGCTATTGCTGCAGACCCGAGAAATATCTCTGCAGCCATCTAAACAACTTAAAGGGATTCCATTAATGTGGTGGCCCCTCTGTTGTGGTAAAATACACTCAGCACTACTGCTTAGTAAATAGATGATGGGTCAAACAGGTTTTGTCCCAATCCGTATTATTCAGAAACGTGTGCACTAGTGCAAACATGATCAGGGCGTTATGTTGTACTCAGTTTACTTCCTAAACTAAAAAGAAATGTGTTTTATCTTATGCAGGAACCATAGTAAAAACAGTCGGCTTCATTATTTCTTTAGTGAAAACATTTTAAGATAATTTGGATTTTGGTAAAACCTGTTTGCTCCATTCGCTACCCCATGAGCAGTAAAACCTGTGCTACGTTTCTTTGTACAAGGTCAAAGTTTAAATATCCTGGCCCTTGGAGAGCAAAGTAGACTCCTCCATTTCTGTTTTTGTGCAAATAAATACTGGAAGGAAAGAGGAATTTCCGTCTGTATTTATGTGTAAAAATCAAAACAAATAGAAAACAGGAAGCCTTGACTGGAAAGAACAGACTTCTGAGTGAATCAATAAATTAATCAAAAAAGAACAGTAGCACCCCATGTGCTCACGATGCAGAGACTGGCCCTGTTGATCACACTAAGGATGTCAAATCCCAAGCAGTTACATGGCCGTGTTTTATAAGATTCTACAGGCTCTCAGGCAAAAACAATGGTCTGTGACATTTTCGTTGCAAGTGCTACAATAACCATTTATCTGAAACTATGCTGATAACCTTTACCAACTGCCCAATAGCCAGAGGCCGCATGCTGTGGGCGTGGTTTTCACTTCAGCATCCCTTCCTACCATGACATCTTCCACATTAACCCTTCACTGACACATCGAGAAAGCTCCGGAATGGCGCAGACACTTGGACTATACATGTACATTTACACGGACTTTCCCATGTGAAAACATTTTTGTGAATCGGGTCCTTGGTTAGTTGACTAAGACTAATGCAGTCTGTTACTAGGGATCCGGGGCGTCACAGAGTTCCAAGATGATATGATGGCTTACGGTGCCACTAATTCAGAACATAAGAGATACAAGGCGGTCTTGAACAGACTCCAGTCCAAAGGTCGCTCCAGAGAAGCAAAGAAGTAGAAGGTAAGGAGGTCCTGTGGTTTTACCGACAACAAACGGCAAACACTTTGAAGTGATTTACTTCAATGCTATTACTCCGAAATACTTTGAAATGATATATGTATTTTTGGGGTAAAGGGTAAAAAGGGAGTGGGGAGGTGTTTGGAGTGAGGGTGGGAGTGGAAGGGAAATTTGAAGACCATTTTCTAAGTAATACCATCAAAGGGTTTTCAGTCGGTGAATGGAGGGTTAGTCAAATGAATTACCGGAGTCACTCATTAATGGAAGAGGGATTTTGGCAAAGAGCAGCACAGGGTTAGCAGTCAGGGATTTCCCAGATGCAAATAATAAATACACGCTGAGATCGTTCCTGGGTAGTTAGTGCCACCATGTTTGAACTTACACACATAGCCCTTGAGGGGGTATATGAAACTTAATTCTACGATCACACGACATGCTCGCAAACAAAGTCTGGGAACAGTTTTGTGTCAGAGTACGGCTCATGGAGAAAAGGTCTTGTTGTTTGTGTCCTCAGCAGTGTCAGAGACAAAAGCTTGTTGCTTTTAGTACTCTGCCTGGGGAGGAGGCGAACCAGCAAGTTAGACTGTCGGGGTGAAATTCTGCCGGGGTCGGCCGGGCCGCCCGCAGACCTCCGGGCAGGGAGGCCCCAACTCCTCCCGTGTATATCTCGGATCGAGACAGAGTATGAGGCACACACAAGGAGCAAGGCAACTTCTGCTGTTTATTATGCAAACGGCAGGGATGGGTCAAGGAGCGTACGCGTTCGTCCTGACACACACACAATCGTGGGGCTCGCAGGCCCTTTTTACTGTAATATGACGCGCTACTTGCGTCACTTCAAAAAGTTAACAAAAACCTACCGCCACTCATAATTGGTTGCTCGAGTGGTAGGGTTAGTATAGTACACATATAGAGAATGATATTAGTGGTCAAGGTGTAGTCAGGTGGTATATCTGGGTTGTCCCTTCAATTAGATACATAAGAATTGTTACATGAAGACCCCTGAGGATTGGCTACTGTTAATGACGTGTGAGATAAGAGCCCCATGTTCTGATTGGTGCATCCGTGAGCTCCCCAGCCTGGGACCATCGTTGTTCCCAGCTCTCGGTGTACCCGTGTTTGCAACAATGTTTCAATATGGGTTCATGCAGACAATGTGGGGATTTATTCATAGGTGGGAGCTGACCGTTCCCACTGTAGCAGGTGTCCATGGAGCCTTTCAAGTGTCCCGGCCTGCGTCTCGTAGTGCGGGACCCAGACGCCCTGTCTCTCCTGGGTTTTGGCATCTCGTCAGGTTCGGCTTGGTCACGTGAGGCGGGACCGTGTTTGAGGCAGAATTCTGCACAATTAATATTGTTTTTCCACTGTGTGTCTGGTTTAATTTGTAGATATGATTCTAACGTTGGTACGCGGAGTGCAAGGTTGCAACATCGTGCCTTTGATGATTTGTTCTTGGATGTGGGTTTGCAACATTGCGACCTTGGCTGGGTGCTCCACCAGGCTCATTCTGCGGGATCAGCAACCTGACTTTTGTTTTGTTAATGTCCACGGAACTCTTGCTTGAGGCCTACTTGGGCCTGGTGCATAAGCGATCCATTTCGTGCATGGGTGCTTTAGATTATAGTGGCATATATTTCCATGACCAATATCGTGTTTCCATTATACCTCTCACGGTGGTAACGGGTTTCAAGGGAAGCATGAGCAAGCGTTATAGATGAGTTCATGATGCGTCTTGCGTTTCTGTACTCTGAAAGCCTATGTAAAAATAATAAAGATGCACGTCCGTGAATATGCCTGTCGCCTACGTCAGAGCACTGAGTATATTCTTCGTGTAGATTGGTGTGGGAATGTTAAGTGTGTATATTTATACAGATGTGCTTCCCGTTGTCTAGGTCGTCATGGCATCTCTAACGACGTGTGGTTTTTAGTCTAGCTGATCCGAGCCGCAGGTGTCGGCACGGTCAGTGCGGACTGCTGGGCAGGCAGGTGGACACATCCGTATGTTCCTGTACCATGGTACCTGGTCGTCTGGTAACTGGACGAACTCTTCTCGCGGCGGGTGTCTGGGCCGTGACCCTCTAGGCCAAGCTCGAGAGGTGAAGGACGGGAGCCTGGTCTTCCATTCTCCCACTTCAGTCCCCCCTCTGGTCGACTTGTCGACCACAAACATATCCTTCTCGTTATCTCCTCTTACCCTCCATATCTTAGTTATCCCGCCGAGATGTCCATAATGGTTTACATGATCTTCAAATGACCAATACATGTATTCACATGTCCCTCCAGGAGTACAGTATACCCATCTTCCTATGTAGCTCCGGGGGTTCCTTGGGTTTTCGATCTTCACTGATGGTGGGTCTAGGTGATTGGTGATAATTTGGGTGCGCAGCTTCTCCCTTTCTTGTATTATCACACCTGTATGCTGGCCGTCATCTGCTGGCATTAAGGGATGCATTCCCACCATTTCCAGCAACTCGTCAGTCGTGCGTGCCTTCCGGGCCTTCCAAAACCTAATTATTATCAGGGCAGCTCCAGCCAAAATAGCACATCCCACTATTATTTTCAGTCCATCTGACAGCCAAGATGGCATCCATGACCATAATAGTGAAAACCAGCTCTTATCCTTGTTCACACCGTTACTTTCGTCCATCATTTTGGAGTGCATCTGGGCCAATTGTGAAACTGCTTCTGTCAGCGTACCATTGTCAGCATCGTTGGCAGGTATGAACGTGCAGCAAGATTGTCCTATCTTTGCACAAACTCCTCCTTCCATTGCTGTGAGGAGGTCCAATACATATCTGTTCTGGAGTGCAACCATCCTTACAGCTCGCAGCTCCTCTTTAATTGCGTTGAACCCATTTACTGTTGAATTGATGGTCATCATTAGTTCCCACCTTGTTATTTGGAGCCATTTTGCGTTTGCGTATGCCTGCAGTCCCGGATGTATTATTGAGGAGAAGAACATTGCTGCTCTGCTGAATAGTCTATGTTCTGGCGGTATTGATGTTAGTTCCGTTTCCGATCTTCCCCACAGGTAATTTCCTGTCAATGGCTCTCCTTGTCTTTTTCTCCTGTTTAGGACAGTATCATTGCTGTTGGTCCTGTTTCCTTGCTCCTTCTGGAGTGGTGCAGATCTCTTTCTTCTCTTATCCCCTTCATCCATTTTAGGAAATTTCGCCACATCGACATGCTTCTTAGGTACCACTAGTGATGGCACATTGACGTGTACCATTGTGCACACACCATTCCACAGGGGAGGCAATGTATGATATGCCTTTTCCCCACAGGCCCAATAATGGTCCATTATTACTGCTGTTCCCGCTCCCCCCTCAGGTAACTCCATCACGTTTGCACAATTGGTGTTATATCCTACGTCCACCTCTCCTTTATGCTGATAGCATACTTTGGGTGCAGTCAATGGTAGTATAGTTATCGGGTCTTCATCTTCTTCTACCCATGTGAGCATTGGTACATACTTGATCCACGTCGTCCAACATCGATGATTGTGTGTCTCGATAGTTGAGATAGTTTCTTTTGTTACCATGTTGCTGCCAATCACTCCTATCTCCCAGCTGTTGCCCAGGAACACCTTTCCTGTTATCGTCAGTAGCGGCCTTTCCCAGCATCCTTGTTTACCCGGAACTTCAGTGGCGTACCAATCACATGGTAGGTACTGCAGTGTTACCTTCTTTGTTTCTCCTTTTGCAGGGCCACTTGTTATGTACCTGAATGCTTCAGCATGTAAACTGGTCTTGTGATAACTTAGATAGGTCTTGAGGAAGTTGTTTTCATATGGGTATGAGTCTCGTGTTTTCCATGTCATGTGCACTACTGTTCCTTGAAATCTTCCTTTTGTTTGGAACAGGGCCAAATATATTACGCACTGTGCTGTTTTTTCATCTATTTCTGTGGCAACAAATGTTCGTGAAGCGCTCATGGCGTATGGTATTAATGAGCAAACGTAACAGCTATCCTCAGTTGTCTGTTTACCAATGCGGGTCATGTGTTGGTACCATATGTTGTTTGTGACGTGTGCTGAATCTTGTACATAATTATCAATACCTTTATTGTCTGAGTATGTGCTGCGTTTAACTCTATTTTGCTTGGGTGCAAAATTACTATTACCACCTGACGTATCACCTGTTGCAGCAGGGGACGGGGGTATATTAAGTTTGGGTGCAGCAATAAAATCAATAGCATAGCTGTACTGCCAGACAGAAGCAGCCAAGAACCCGGTGATCATAAAAATCCCTATTATTTTTATTACATATGCTAATTTCACCGGCATTTTGCTCTTACCTTGCTGCGGTCCTGGCAGCTTATTCTTGCGACGTTACAGTTGCCCGCCTGAAAATTCTCAAAAGTGCTGGTTATTAGATGTTAGTTTTGTTACTTTTAAGCTCTCCCTATCAAGTAGTCATTCAGTGCCCAGGCGAAGAGCTGCTCCCACGCTACTCTAAGTGATGGGTCTTTTAGCACTGGCAAGTATGGGCGGAGGTGGGGCATGTGATATTCTATGGCCAGGAGGAAGGCTGTGTAGTACACACGTACCCTTCTCCTTTTTAAGTATGTTGGCCTCTTTATTTCGTATACAAATTGGTGTGACAATTCTTCTGGGTAGTTATCGTCTGGCAGCACCATTTACACCTGCACACTGAATTTGTTAATTAGTTTTCTTAACAATACAATATTACGCAGTTCCTGTATGTGCGAGAGAAAAAAGAGAACATTCACGTGTTTACATTTGTATTAGTGCAATAATGTCCTTCAGTTTTAGTTACAACTGTACTTAGCAGTCAATGGGGGGGGGGTTTGTGCTCAAATGGCGGAAGTATTTTTACTCTTTGAGCGAGTGATCATGGGGTGGGCAGTATGGGGATCACTCCCTTCTTCGTCAGTTATTGTCTCCGAGGGAACAATTGGGTCGTTGTCTGTGGTTGAACTTTCTTCCGCTGTAGGGGATGTGGTTGCTGTTCTTCCAATTGCTCTGTCGTTGGCGCTGGGGCGGGTCTGCAGTTTGTAGATCTTTACATCATGTAGGTGATTCCATGCACGCTTATCCTTTAGTTTTACTGCTCTTGTTGATACGTCCTCTACCAGATGGGGGCCAGTGAACCTCTTCTCATGCCACCTTCTATTGAAATTGCGAAGTAGTACGTGGTCACCTTTGGCAAGTTTGCAGGAGTTCTCCTTTCCCAATTCCGTACTTTCGTCTTTTTCTTGATTGCTGGTGGACCCGCCCCGTATGCGCTCGAGCTGTTGAGACACAAACACGACACTAGTAATCAAAGAAGACACATATTGATACATTTCATCACCTAACACATTCGCTGAACTTTCGTGGTCGGTGAATGCCCTTGACGTTGGTGTTAGGGGAAGGCGCATTTGGCGTCCAGTAACCACTTCGTGTGGGGTGAGGTGGTGGTCGGACCCTGGCCTGTTTCTAAGTTCAAACAATGCTAACGGGAGGCAATACAACCAACTTTTCTTTGTTGTTTGTTGTATTTTAGCAATTGCCTCCTTCAATAAGCCATTTAGGCGTTCACATACACCATTAGCCTGTGGGTGGTATGCACATGCAAATTTGTGTTTAATGTTCAGCAGGGATGTGATATGCTGGAACATTTCGTTTGCGAAATGGGGCCCATTGTCTGATCTTAACACCTCGCACACTCCCCATCTGGGGAAGACCTCCCTTACTATGAATTTGGCTGCTCTAAACGCATCAGGGTGTGAACAGGGCCCTGCTTCAATCCACCTAGAAAATGGGCATACTACTACAATCATATACCTATTGCCTTGACAGATGTTGATCATATCAACATAGTCAATGTGAAGGTGCCGAAAAGGCCCTTCTGGCCGGGGTATTGTACCTCTTATCACTTTTAAAGTATGGCCGGCCGTAAACTGTTGACATGTGAGGCAATTGCTGATAAAATTTGACACATGAGAGGTTAACTCGGGACAAAACCAATCTTCTCTAATTCGTGCTGCAATTATTTCCTTGCCTGTATGGGCAGGGTGATGTAATTGGCTCAGGGCGGTATTTAACAGTGCCAACGGTATTACAACTTTCCCAGTGCCACCCTGGCACCATAGTGCGTCAGTTGGTGACATTGTGCATCCTCTTTTCACCCATACTTCTTTTTCGGCCATTGGTGCAGCCGCTTGTAGCTCCATAATCTGTGTGGCTGGGAGATGGGTGTACCCTTCTCTTATTAACATCTCCCTCGCTATTCCCCTCCCTCTCCCTCTCTGTGAGTCGGTGGGGTTCCATATCTCACCAAAATATGCAGCATATTTCGCATGTGCGTCTGCTGCTGCATTTCCTTTTGATACATAGTCTTCTCCATTGGTGTGTGCGGTGCATTTTACTAGGGCTAGTTCTTGGGGATCGTTTATTACTTCAATTAGTTCAGCCAACAAGAGGGCATGTTGTACTGGAGTGCCATCAGCTCTCCTAAACCCTCTTCTTCTCCATTTTGATAGCCCTGAGTGGACAGTGGATGTAACATATGCACTGTCGGAATATATGGTCACTCTTTTATTAAAACTTTCCTTTAATGCCAATATGAGTGCAACGAGTTCCGCCGCTTGAGCAGAGTAATGCTGTGGTAATTGTACACACTTCATAGCCACACACACCGGCGCCTCCATCATTTTTACTACAGCTGCCCCAGTCCTTCTAATCCCATCTCCTTGATCAATAGTTGATGACCCATCAATAAACAAAAGCTCACCTCCCTCTAGTGCGTTTTCTTCAACTTTCCTAGTACATGAGTATAGTTCAGTTACTTGGGTGCAGTCGTGGGCGTAATCTCCTTCTTCAATTACTTCTGCTAGGAACCTTGCAGGGTTAACCGTGCTACATCTAACAATTGCTAATTCAGCTTTAGACAAAATAATCTCATAACCTGATGCCCTCTGTGTTGTTAGTGTGGACTTAGGTTTATTCAATATCGCAAATAGTGCATGTTCCACAAATAGTGTAGTTGGACACCCCATAGTTATTGCTGATGCTTTTTCTACTGCAAAAGCAGCTGCAGCGAGACCTTGTTCACAAGAGAATTGGCCTAACATTATAGGGTCTAAGTGACCGCTGTAAAATGCTACTGGTTTATAGCCCATGCTAGTTTTTTGGGCCAATACTGCTTTCATCACTGCTGAGTCGCAATGTGAGAAAATAAAGAAGCGCCGCTCATAGTCTGGGGATGCCAGTACTGGAGCAGTTGATATTGCGTCTTTTAATTCGTCAAATGCCTCCCTCATTTCCATAGTCCATCCCAACTTTTTCTCCCCTTTATTTGCTTCCTTCAAACCCTCAAGCAAGGGTCCTATGTATGAGCTGTAATCAAATACCCATGCTCTACAGTAGTTGCACAGCCCCAAAAATTGCTGTAGTTCTCTCACAGTCTGTGGCACGGGAGTGCTTGAGATGGCCTGTGCTCTTTGTGGTGCAATCCTTCTTCCATGTTGAGATATCAGTTGGCCAATGTAAAGTACCTGTTCCTGACAGTATTGTATCTTTTCCATGTCTACCTTATACCCCTTCTCAGCCAATATTGTCAACATTTTTAAGGAGTCCTGTCTACATTTGCTTTCGTTTGTACTACAAATTATTATGTCATCCACATACTGTAACACTGTGCTTTCCACCTCAACGTTACCCAAATCCATCTGTATTACTCTATTGAAAATTGAGGGTGATTCACAATACCCCTGTGGTAATCTGGTATGTTTCCACTTTGTATTTCGGTAAGTAAAGCTTGTCAAATCTTGTGAGTCTGGGTGTAATGGTATTGAGAAAAAAGCATTTTTAAGGTCAATCACTGTAAAACGTGATGCTTCTGCCGGAATGCCACACAATATTGTGGCCGGGTTTGCTGTTACTGGATACTCTGCTTCTACTATGTTGTTCAAGGGTCTGAGGTCCTGTATGAAGCGCCAAGACCCCCCTTTAGCCTTGCGCACCGGGTACACAGCTGTGTTACATGGTGATTCTGAGGGGACCAATATGCCATTGTTTATAAGGGCCGTTATGGTTTCATATATGCCCTCATCTGCCTCTTTTGACAATGGGTACTGTTTCACTCTTGGTAATATGGCACCCTTTTTCAACTTTATCCTTACACCCCCTATGCTTTTTATGCATCCTACGTCATAAGGGCTAATAGTCCATAATGATTTGGGCACCTTTGACATATCCTCCTTAAAAAATGGGACTGGGGTGCCTGCGGGTGCCTCAAGTGCCATTGCAATTTTCTGTGCTACTTGTTTGTGAGCCACTCTTAGCCATATTTCTACGCTCATCATGAACACCATTTCATTCTCTTCCTTTTCTTCTGAGAACAGCTCTTCATCTGACACCTGGGTCAGCCTACACCCTTCTGCTAGTGCTATCACCGCCCTCCAAGCTCTCCCTTCGTTATCTTGGGCGTGCACAGCAACATAATCAGCTGTTGCAATAATGCTCTCAATGTCCACTGCAAACACCTTCCCTTCTAGTTCATTACCTGGTGTTTCTGGTCGGAACAGATAGGCTGCTGGTCTCCTCCATATTTTCCCTTCTATCCCTGGCATCCATGCAAATGCCATGTCAGTGCCATATTGAAATATCTCGCCATCTACTGGCTCCGCCCTAATCGCTGTCTGTCCACAGTATGCTTGCAAAATCTGTCGTGCTGCGAGCATGTTAATCCCTGGAGTAGAGCAAATTATGCCATCCTCTGTAAACGAGATCGTCATGTTCAACCTGTTCATTATGTCCCTCCCCAGTATATTTACTGGCGAGGCACTATAATACAAAAGTGGAACTGACATATCATAATCTCCAATAGATAACGGAACGTTATCAGTAAATGGAACCAACCCTTTAGCCCCAGAAAATCCTTGGGTGTTCATGGCTTCGCCTGACATCTTAAATTTACCTTCCCTTATGCAAGACCGGGTCGCCCCGGTGTCAACAAGAAATGATAATTTTTTGTCACCTATCGTTACCTCTATGCGTGGCTCCTCCGCACTATTAGGTGTTACTGACAGGATGGGACACACCAAGGCCGTCTGTGGGCTGTCCTATTGGGGGTACAATGATTGGCCATTCCCTGTGTAAGGGTTGTGTCCCAACACCGTCACCCCACCCAATTGTGTTCGTTCATTTTGTGGTGGCGGTTGTATTAACGCTACTTGTTGTTGTGGCGGTGGCAGATACTGTGTTATTTGTTGTTGTGGTTGTTGTGGTTGGCCACTCCCTTGTTGTGACATCTGCTGCTGTTGTATGCCCTGCTGTTCTTGTGATGTCCTAGGTTGTGCTTGCTCATTCCATGCTGGTGTTCCTGGCCTGACCCTACATGTACGTGACATGTGTCCTAATATTCCGCAGCTCCAACACACGGGTGGTTCCCTGTTTTGCCATGGGAAGCTCCCTGCGTTGTCTTGGTATACGGGTTGCCCTGTGGAGTAGTTATTCCTGAGTCCCCCAGCTTGTTGTTGGGTATTATATCCATATCCTCTCCCTCTCATAAACCCTCCTCTCCCTCTGTTATAACTATAATACCCAGTTCCTTGCATTGGGTACCCTCCTCCCATGTTCGGTGTGTGTAATTGCAGAGGCGGCACTTGCTGTATTACACCTTGTGGGGGCGCTATTTGAGCTGGATCTTGTGCAGCCACTACTTGCGTTGGGCTTTGGGTCATTGGTGTGGGCGTAGTTATTAGTGCCCCTTCCATTGTGTATTTAGTAAGTTTTTTCTGTACTAATTTGGCCTCTTCTGTTTTCCTGTCCTCCTCCTTTTGTTTCATCTTTCCTTGCCATGTCCTGCAGTGATGTACTATAGTCAGTTGTATTTCTGGCCATGGTTTTGCTTCCATTCCTACTACTTTCTTTAGCTGTTTCTGAACTCCTTCTGGGAGCCCTTGTACTAGTATATGATAAAATATGGCTGGTGCCTTGTCCCATTGTTCTCTAGTCTCCATGCGCCACTTCTCTTGAATGTCCTGGATATAATCAACAGGATCCTCATTTTCACCCATCTTACGGGAAGTAATGGCTCCTATGTCTGAGGTGTCTGGGTACTGCACTCTCAGTGCCTGCCATAGCGCATGTCTGCAGTTTGCAAATGGTGCCCCATCATGCGATGTGTTTGTTATTGTTACCCCATGGAATCCCGCTCTTTTCCAAATGTCATCCGCTCTATCCCCTAATATTGATATTAACAAGCCCTTCACATCTCCTACTGCTAGTTTCTGTCCTGCGGTGTGTTTTTCCATTTCATATATCCACTTACCCGCACCTCCACTTAGTGATGGGAGCCTACATTTTATATTTTCCTTATCCGTATGTTTCCAAGGTACATATTGTGGTCTAACCCCTCCTCTCTCCAGCAGTGGCATTAAATTCTGTCTTGTGTCACCCTTTACGCTCCATGATATTGAGTCTTCACACCCCTCCTCTTCCCCCATTTCTTTTACTACTTCAAATTCTTCCTTACTACCTCTGCCCCTACCTCCCTCTTCTTCCTTTCCCCTTCTTTCATCATTTCCTGTGTTCAATAAGGGTATGTTTATTTGTCTGTCTTGCCTGCGACTAGGGAGGTCCCTAAGCCGACATGCATACGGTGTAAGTTCGTTCATGAAGGGCGCGAGCTTTATTCTGTGCAGAGAGCGTGCGGTGGTTGAACACGTAGGTAGTGACGTGGGAGGGCGGCGTGATGGAGATGTTGGTGGCGTGGTTTCATTGGTTTGTGTTTCCTCTATTCTTTTCGTTTCCTCCTTACTTCTCTCCAGCTCCTCCCCTCTTCTACTTATCCAGGGCGAATCTATGTTTGTTCTAGTGAGGTACAGTTTATCTAAGCTTTCCCTTTCACTCCTTCTTCCATCCTTCTCCACTCCTTCTTCCTCCTCACTGCAAAAATCATTTATAAATTCCACCCCCCATTCTGCCTTTTTCCCTTTTATTGTTACTGTTTTTAAATCTATTAGGTCTCTTTCTCCCCTTTCGTTTTTACCAACTGTCCCCCCTAGTGCTGATGTCGTTGCTACCTCCCTACTTTTATATACATCTCCCCATCTTTCACTCTCTTTACCCCTCCCTTCTCTTCCTTCTTCACTTCTTTCCTCCAATTCCCTACTATTTTCCTCTCTTTTCCTTTTTAATTCCTCCATTACTTCGTTGCTCATCTGTTCCAATATCCTTTCATCCTCCCTCTTCCTTTCCCATTTCACCCTTTCTCTTTCTACTATACTCTCTATTACCTTCCCCTCTTCATATTTTTTAGCTGTCTCAGATATTATCCTCCTCCTCCATATTTCCATTTCTTTTTCCTTTTCTTCTTCTTCCTTCTTCTTCTCTCTCAGCACTACTCTTGATACCCTATCTGCTGCTGCTTTTACCCTTTCAGCTTCTCTCTTTTGTTCCTCGCTTCGTTCCCTTAATCTTTCCAATTCGTCCTTACCTTCTTTCCTTTTCCTCACTCTCTCTCTTTCCTCCCTCTCAAGTTGTTTGATCAGTTCATTCTGCTCTTCCCTTAGTTTTGCTAATCTTTCCTCCAAAATCTCTTCCTTCTGCCGTAGTAGCTCTTCTCCCCTCATTTCACTCTCTCTGGCACTATCCTCGTTTGTTCTCCTCACCGCCTCCCTTTCTTCTCCAGTTAGTGAGCCTCGTAATTTCAACAATATCTGTGCAGCTACCCACTCATCCTCTCCTATCTCTACAGTCTGCTCTTCTCTAATCCTCCCTTCCCCCATTGGTATCTTCCCATGAGCTACATATGGTGGAGGGCTGTATGCCGGGTTTGAGTATCCTTCAGCCGCCCTTAACCGTCCTTCTATTTCTCCTAATTCTCTTAAAGGGTACAACCCTCCTCCCTCTGTTTTCACTCCCGGTGTTATGGGTATCTCATTGCTGGGTCCCTTTTTTATGTCGTCTAATTTATCAATCTTTTCTCCTCCCTGTCTTTCGTTCCCCGTATTCTTTGTGCTTTCGCACTCCTTTTCCCCACCCGTTCCTTCTTTCTTAATCTCCTTTTCTTCCGGTGTCTCCCCCATAGTGAACATTCCATTTGGTCCTGGTCGAGACCCCTGGAACATCCTCCATAAGTTAAACACCTCCACGTGGTTTGCCAACTTCTTCCCCTTGTATGTATTGTGCAGATGGTTCAGTAGTGAGTGTTGGGCATATGGATCGAAACTACCATTAGGCGGCCATGGTGTTAACATTTTGTTGTCTGTCCCCTGGGTCCACTCTATGCTGTACTTAATTAACTTCTCCCTGTGTGGTGGCAGTGTGGTGCATATGTGCTGTAGTGGGGTAGTGAGGGTGTTCCCCCACCCTCCCGACCCTCTCCCCGATGACCCTCTCCCGGATGACATTGTTTTACTCCCCTTGTTACCCTTCCCCTTACTACCAATTTACAATATACAACCTTGTATTGCTTACCTCGCCCCGCAAGTGTGGGGACTTACGACAATCCTTTGACAAATTATGCAATAGTAATAAATGTGATGTTATATTATATTCCTTCCCCTACGGCCCCCTGCGGCCGAAGCGCACGCAGCCCCCTGCGGCTGCGTACCCCTTACGACGATCTTATACAGTTGTCCTGTTTCTCCGTTCTCCTCCCCCTTTTACACTTGCCGTGGCCGGCGTTCTCCGTGCGCAGCCACGCCCCTTTCCCCTTCTTCTTTCGATCCACTGGTTTATAGTTTATCTCCGTATCAGCTCCTTTATCATACTTCTCCTCCCCACCACTCTCGAACCCAAGGTTCCTTGTGCTCACGATATCCTATTAAATCCCTACTGGTGACGTCACCGATTTCTTCGAGCTACTGGTATATTCGTGTTATGTTCTTTAAATTCAAAATACACTTGTAATCTACCCCGCTAACCCTACAGCTGTCTTCCTGTCTCTCCTGGAACAAGGTAATCTCATCAATACTATAACCGGACTGCGCACGCTGCGTCGCCTCGCGTGTGATACGCCCCTCAACAGGAGGGCTTAACCAGCCAATTATCTTCTGTTTTGGGCAACTACGTAACTAGCCACCGCCCACAGGGAAACGTCATCTACCTATCGAGTTTCTTGCTCGAACAATAGGGAACCTCATCTACTCATTCAATAATAAATATCAAATCGTAGGAAACCACACACCCATCCTCACACGTAGTCGCGATTTAGGCCAATCAGTGTCTTACGAGCTGCTGCACGTGATGTTTTCGTGCCCCGCCCTCCTCTTTCGCGTAACGTTAGCTCACTGTTACGAGCGGCTTCACGTGATGTTTTCGTGCCCCGCCCCCCTCTTTCGCGTAACGTTAGCCGCCTGCTTTCGCACTCGTTTCGCTACCATTCATTCCATTAGCAACACTCAACTAAACCCTCGCCACTTTACAATTCCTCCCTCCTCCCTTATTTACTTCCTCCCCCTCCCTCACAATTTCGCATTGCTTGTTGTGCGTGTCATGCTCACCAAGTTCTCTCGATGCAGGGCCGCTCGACTGCGTGCACCCCTCCAAGCGGCTCGCCACCTCCCCTCGTCTGGACCACGTCTGGACACTCGCCGACCGCGGGCGGGATACTTCTCAACCGGCTCCCGAGGGCCAATATCCGGATTGCGCTGTCCGGTCCTCTCGCAGCTCCGCGATGGTCCTGTAGTCCTCAGAAGGGGGCAACGGCAGAGGGGGCCGCGCCGCCGGGCCTCCTCGCAACGGGAGTGCCTGGAAAAATTAAAAATAAAAGTCGATCTTAAACAGATCTCAGCAGTGCCTCCAACTTGTCGGGGTGAAATTCTGCCGGGGTCGGCCGGGCCGCCCGCAGACCTCCGGGCAGGGAGGCCCCAACTCCTCCCGTGTATATCTCGGATCGAGACAGAGTATGAGGCACACACAAGGAGCAAGGCAACTTCTGCTGTTTATTATGCAAACGGCAGGGATGGGTCAAGGAGCGTACGCGTTCGTCCTGACACACACACAATCGTGGGGCTCGCAGGCCCTTTTTACTGTAATATGACGCGCTACTTGCGTCACTTCAAAAAGTTAACAAAAACCTACCGCCACTCATAATTGGTTGCTCGAGTGGTAGGGTTAGTATAGTACACATATAGAGAATGATATTAGTGGTCAAGGTGTAGTCAGGTGGTATATCTGGGTTGTCCCTTCAATTAGATACATAAGAATTGTTACATGAAGACCCCTGAGGATTGGCTACTGTTAATGACGTGTGAGATAAGAGCCCCATGTTCTGATTGGTGCATCCGTGAGCTCCCCAGCCTGGGACCATCGTTGTTCCCAGCTCTCGGTGTACCCGTGTTTGCAACAATGTTTCAATATGGGTTCATGCAGACAATGTGGGGATTTATTCATAGGTGGGAGCTGACCGTTCCCACTGTAGCAGGTGTCCATGGAGCCTTTCAAGTGTCCCGGCCTGCGTCTCGTAGTGCGGGACCCAGACGCCCTGTCTCTCCTGGGTTTTGGCATCTCGTCAGGTTCGGCTTGGTCACGTGAGGCGGGACCGTGTTTGAGGCAGAATTCTGCACAATTAATATTGTTTTTCCACTGTGTGTCTGGTTTAATTTGTAGATATGATTCTAACGTTGGTACGCGGAGTGCAAGGTTGCAACATCGTGCCTTTGATGATTTGTTCTTGGATGTGGGTTTGCAACATTGCGACCTTGGCTGGGTGCTCCACCAGGCTCATTCTGCGGGATCAGCAACCTGACTTTTGTTTTGTTAATGTCCACGGAACTCTTGCTTGAGGCCTACTTGGGCCTGGTGCATAAGCGATCCATTTCGTGCATGGGTGCTTTAGATTATAGTGGCATATATTTCCATGACCAATATCGTGTTTCCATTATACCTCTCACGGTGGTAACGGGTTTCAAGGGAAGCATGAGCAAGCGTTATAGATGAGTTCATGATGCGTCTTGCGTTTCTGTACTCTGAAAGCCTATGTAAAAATAATAAAGATGCACGTCCGTGAATATGCCTGTCGCCTACGTCAGAGCACTGAGTATATTCTTCGTGTAGATTGGTGTGGGAATGTTAAGTGTGTATATTTATACAGATGTGCTTCCCGTTGTCTAGGTCGTCATGGCATCTCTAACGACGTGTGGTTTTTAGTCTAGCTGATCCGAGCCGCAGGTGTCGGCACGGTCAGTGCGGACTGCTGGGCAGGCAGGTGGACACATCCGTATGTTCCTGTACCATGGTACCTGGTCGTCTGGTAACTGGACGAACTCTTCTCGCGGCGGGTGTCTGGGCCGTGACCCTCTAGGCCAAGCTCGAGAGGTGAAGGACGGGAGCCTGGTCTTCCATTCTCCCACTTCAAGACAATATAGCTGGGGTAGCAATTTCACTTTGAAGGCCTACGACAAGCCCGTGGTAGAATATTTATCCGCTACTAGTTCGTCGAGCCTTACCACGTGCAAGCAGGCTGACCATTACATTGTGCAACGCCCTTTGATTCCCTGGGGGAGGCCAGAGCGGCATGACCGGGTGACTGAGCTTTGTTGTCCGTGGAGAACAGTGCCAGACAAGAAGAATCTTAGAAAGAGGCAATTTCAGGTGGTGACAACACTTGAGAAGTGTGTGCATGAATTCAGGGGTGATGGCCAGAAGCAAACAGTCGCTGTGAAGGACTGAGACATTTTACCAGGAAAGAGTTACCTTTTGTGGAAGATGGCTTATGGAGAGGCAGTTAAGAGACTCCTCCTGCAGATGCCAGAGAAACCTTCATCTACATACACATTGCGCAATACTTTGGCACTTTCCAAATTAAAGCCAGGCAGAGTCCTAACTAGTGGTGGCCAGGGTTGGAACTGGTTCCAAAATGAGTACTGCTACATAAACGTGCTCCAGGTAGGGTATGGTATGTTTTATAGAGCACTTGGTCATCCTACAAGGACATTATGTTGCTCGACCAAAAAGCTACAGCAGTAGTTCTTAGTTGAACAATAATTCCTTATGGAAAGAATGCTGTAAATTAGCACAGAAACACGTGGATCTTGAGTTTACGATGAAACTGTAGATCAGGGTCTTTAACACTTTGACTTTCCAGGTGTTTCGGGCTACAACTCTCAAACCCAGATCCAGAGTAGTCATTGGGGAGGGACCATGGTAGTCATAGGCCAAAACATCGTGAAAGAATTGTTGTAGAGGCCTGATGTAGATTGGCAGCTGTACAGCAGGTAGGTGTATTGTAAACGGTCGGACACTGCATATAAAACAAATGGACACCCCATTTTTGCCTGTTCAGTTAATGGTGGTGTGGAGATGAATGTAATTTTCACATACTCGAGTATAATATCAGTTTAATATAAGTACAATCTCAATATTTATTGATAAATATATAAGTTTCATGAGCTAAAAATGCATAGATTGGACATGTGCAGAGCCGACACATGTTTCGAGAAATCCTTCTCTTCATCAGGGGTCTGTATATCAATAAATCCTCACGACATAAAGAATAATTGCAATGTTTCTTAAGAGTAATATTAGTATTGGGTGCAAACTTTACATATATGTAGTGCTAGTGCAGAAGACAACCTGTTAAATACTGCCAATCACATATAAACACATCACATTGTGGTGGGTAAAAATAAACTCAGTTAAACATTCAATTGATCAGTTATCAATATAAAATGATCTCAAAATCATGTATAATGAAATAACGACTCATCTTGATGTCCAGTACTATTTACTCTTGGATAGACTCTACTATACAGTTTGTAACAAAGTAGTGAAATACACAGCCCTTTAGCCATTAATCGATTTACATCTTTCGTATTCCATAGTCTAAAGTCACATTATCGTGGTCGATTCAACCCTTTCTCACTTTTTGTACCGTTTCCAGTGAAATTGAGGAATCTGGCCAAAGGCCATGTTTTGTCACGGAATCTGAAACGCCTTACTTTGGACAATATAATGCCTTTACTGGACAGTAATATCAGTTTCTCTTTCGGCATGTCGATTCAAGATATGTCTTCAGGGTTGGCTCTTAGCTTGGCTAGTATATCCAACACATTAGCACCACTAAAGCGTAAAAAAACAAAGGAGCATAGAAACTAAAAGTCAACCATGGTTTACGGTTGGACTTAGAAAACTAAAAGCCTTAACTCTTAAGGGTTTTTTCTCCTGGAAAGCAGGGCCCTCCCCAGCCCTTTTGCAATCCTACAAAATCTTGGTTAAAGATTACAAAACTTCAATCTTGGAAGCTAAGCAGAATTTCCATAACATTAGAATAGAGGACGCTGCATCAGATGCTAAGGAAATCTTTAAAATACTTAAGGAACAGGAGGTAGTCCCTCCTCCACCTGACCAACTGGAGATAAGAGATACTACCTGATGCCAGCACATACAAGACAGAATGCAAAAGAAACTACTAGGCATAAGGGAAGGGATGTTTTAACGCAAGAAGGAGTTACCTCTTATGGCCATCAGCAAGCCGAAGAAGTCCCCAGGGTGCATGTCAAAGACGGATCAATTTGCCTTTCACCCAATTTCTGAGGATATTCTACAAAAAGTCATCGAAAAATTAAAACCTACTCAGTGTGAAGGGGACTCCTGTTCCTCCTTAATAATAAAAACGTGACCCCTTCCTCTCATAAAGGCAATATGCTGTTTTGTAAATGCATCATTGAGCGAAGGCATTGTTCCAGAGAATCTGAAACAAACCATGGTCACACCTATCTTGAAAAAATGAGGGCTGGCTACGGATAACCCTTTGAATTATCGCCCGAAATCTAACACTCCCTTTCTACTAAAAATATTAAATAAGGTGGCGTACAGTTAGATTGCAGAACACCTAAATCTGTACCCAATTCTTAATGCTCACCAATCAGGCTTTAGTCGAAACTTTGGCACAGAGACATCTCTTCTCGAGTTAAAGTCAAAGCTATTGGATCGCCTAGATAAAGGTTCATTCTACTTACTGATTTCTCTTGACCAATCGGCAGTGTTCAATTTGATCGATCATTCAATTTTGATGACCAGACTATCAGAGGTGGCAAATGTTTCACCCGAGGCGGTTACATGTTTAGCATCTTTCCTGGAGACCAGACACAGCAGAGTCTGCTCAGATATAGCTCAGGCCTCCTCTATCCAAGTTGTTTTTGGGGTTCCACAGGGAGCCATCACGTCACCATGCTTATACAAGATTTTGATGGCCCCCTTTTTATGGCCCCTTTTTTCCGACTTAGAGGCAGAGGGGATTATATTCTCAAACTACGCAGATGAGACTCAATATGTCGTCCCACTTTCAGGTTGCTTCTCACAGGACGGATTAGAGCAAAATAGAGTCTGTGGATGCTTAATAATAACTTGGCACTACATAAGAGCAAAACAGAACTCATGAGTGTGGGGAATCCAGCCGCCCTCAGCAAATTGGATATAAATTTAGCTCTTTCAGGTTAGGGGTTGAACATATCATCCCTGTTCCTAAACTTAAAATCTTGGGGGTCACCCTTGATCAGTCGCTATCAAAGAGTCCTCACATTACTAGCGTTGTCTTGGTATCCTTGTACTATGTGAAATTGCTTCCTCACCTCAGTCCTCTAATTACACAGGACAGTGCAGCAACCATAGCCAGAGCTATCATCGGGGCCAAGATCGACTATTGTGGTAGCTTATTGCCGGGCCTTAGCAAGTGAGATGTGCATAGGCTCCAAACTATACAAAACAGGCCTGTAAGAGTGGTGATGAACCTGTCGCACAGAGATGATGTTACCGAAGCTAGGAGGGTGCTCCATTGGCTCCCTATAGAAGCACGGGTTAAGTTTAGAATTTTTACCATAACTTTTAAATGTAGACAAGGCCTTATGCCGTTATATTTGTAGGACTATATTATCGACAAAGTCAATGGCAGAGCTCTGAGATCCTGTGGACAGAACCTGATATTAGTCCCTAGGAGTAGAACTATTAAAGCAGATAAAGGTGCATTCCACCTGGTTGCCCCAAAACTGTGGAACCAGTTACTAACTAACTTAAGATTCCAATGTTCCCTAGAGGCATTTAAGAAAGAAGTAAAAACGTACTTGATTGAATAAGTCCAGCGTTCCCCACATTGCACGCTGGCTTTAGAGCCTTCAATTTTCATGACGGAAAACAAACAAATAGATTCAAATAATTTCTTCCATGTATCTGTCTACATCCCAAATGTCTGTGCCTTTATGCCTCAGGGTCCACAGTGCGCAATAGAAATGATGTAATGTAATTTATATACATGGCCACATTCCAGTTGTAAATAAGAGTGCAAGGGTAGGAAGATGGTGCCTGCAGAGTTAAACATCAATTCACAGTCATGCAGTGAGTCGGTCTTCGCTGCCCTCTATGTATGTTACTTTGACAACTCACTGTAACATAATCCTTCATTCTTACCAGCGCGCACCTGTACGAACACGTGAGACACACAGCTCTGCTGTGAAAACCGATTTGCGATATTAGAGGCATGGACATCATTTGGGGGTTGTAGCTGCTACCCCTGTGTTCTCCCTTGCTACCCCTGCAGTCCCCCTATCCACCCCTGTAAAAAAAAAGATTGTTTTAAACTAAAGCTCCCGGAAATGCGGAGGACCTCGCTGCCCCTGTGGGGTGCGGGTACCACCACAGTAGGTCTGGGGGTGTCTCAGCGCAGTCTTCAGCGGTCAGGGTGAAGGTTGGATTGGGGCTTGCAGCGCGAGAAGGAAGTGCTCAGTAGGGGTTGGAGCTCATATGATCTGTGGCACGTGTCACATGCCACATTCAGCTCCAACCCCTTCTCCTGCGGCTTGCTGGTGGCTCATATACAGGAAATAGGGCGCTATTGTCCCTTTGAGATTGTGCACGAATATGAGGCAAATACCCTTTGAGATTGTGCACGAATATGAGGAAAATACCCTCAATATGTAAGAGCTTGGTAAGCAGCAGTACCCCCAACTGTCAAATTGTCAAATCTGTCCATTATCTGTTCTCTTGCAATCAAGCAATACCTAACACCTTGCTACAACTTTTAGATTAAATAAATGAATCCAAAATTCTTGCTGTTTTAATCTCCCATCCTGATTTTTTTCTTTATTACTTAATGTGCTATGGGTCAGTGAGTGGTGGCTGAATGAGTATGAATGTGATAGTGTGTTTCAATGTTTTGCATGGGTATGTGTCTGTGTGGAGAATGCAGTGTGAGTGGACGCGAGAGAATGTGTATGGGTCACTGAGTGGTGGGTGAATGAGTATGAATGTGATAGTGTGTTTCAATGTTTTCATGGGTATGTTTCTGTGTGGAGAATGCAGGGTGAGTGGACGCGAGAGAAGGTGTATGGGTCAGTGAGTGGTGGGTGAATGAGTAGGAATGTGATAGTGTGTGTTTGAATGTTCTGGGTGGGTGTGTTCCTGTGTGTAGAAGATTTACAGTGGCCTAAAAATGGGAGCTTTGAATTAGAACTGATAGAACCAGTGGTCGAAGTGTACGAAAAGAAGTAGTGGAACTATGTTCCCTGCTGGCGTGCCCCTGCTTCCCACGAACCCCATTGCCACAACCCCTCCCACACACTTGCACCTGCTGTTTAAGGGAACGTTCAGTGCAGTGCACTAAAAGTAAGGTTTCAACTTCCGCCTACAGTTTTATTTTAATGCAATTAAAATTTAATGCAATGGTTTCTTTTTAAAACAAAAGTATAGGAGCTGTACAAGGTAATTTAAAAAAAGTATAGGAGCACCGCTCCCGACTGCTCCCGCTCACTTCGACCACTGGATAGAACACCTAGAATCAGTATTACACAAAAAGGCCCGAACAGCGGCATTTGACATTATAAGAGACTGGAGGAAGGAAGCTAATCTCCGTCTGAGAAGTAGAGAGAAACATGCGCGTAGACATAAAACGAATACAGAAAAAGCATTAGAGCTTGATCAGCATCAACAGACAGAGGACCTTAGGAGAATGGATAGAGCTTTTCAATTAAGTGTACAACAAATATATCCACAACAACATTTACATACATCCCCGCAATCAGATTTGCATACATCAGATGAGCTAATAGACAAAATCTTGAATGAGCGAAGAAATGAATCCTGAAGTAGTACTGACCCAGCTGCACCTCCTCCATATGTACCTCCCATTCCCGTAATTCCATCGGCCCCATCTCCTTCCCCTGTGACACCATTTCCTCCACCACCATCAGAGAATGAGTTAGCTGCTATGATAGGCAGTTCTACAGAAATGGAGCATGCGCAAGAAAGCTGTAGAGTGACTCGTAGCACGGTTAGTAATGATAGGAAAGAGGAGCTGAGGAATTGGGCAGAGATGTATATTGAAGGTGGCGATGAAGTAGCTGTGCAAAGTTCCATATCTGACTATAAAGGCATTGGTGAACAGCAGGTATTATTGGAATGCATGGGGGATTATCATGTGAAAAAATTGAGTGATTTGACGGATACACTGGCACTGCAAGGATTGTGGAATTTGGTTTTTCTTTCTCAGTTATGCGATAATGCATCGAAAGTACGAGAACATGTAGGGCGAATGTTTGAATTTAAGTATGAGCTTGATCAATTGCTTAGAGAAATAAGGAAGAAAGATAAACAGAACACGTCATATGTCCAGCGATTTTGTCCACCGTTGAAACCTGCTAGTGAAGTGATGAGGATTTGTACGCGAGATGTGCTTAGATGGATTTCAGATGCTGCCATCTCCCCAATCGAGGTGCATGATACGTTTAGTCAGTATACACCAGAAATGCAGAGAAAGGTATTACAAGTGATGGTTGAGTATTTGCAAGATGAATGTATGAAGAAAATGTCATGTTGTCCCGCTGATTTAATGGCAATTTATAAAAGAGCATTTTCACCCGAAACTGGGGTGAGGGCTTTTTCTCTTGATTTAGCTTTGTTGCTTAGTAAACGAGCAAATGTGGAAACTACCTATGAGGGAAGTGCCTCCCACGTTTGTCCCAAAAGCAGAAATTGCTGCCTCTGGAGCGGCTGCAGCGCGCACGATAGAAGCACATTATATCGCACAGTTTGTGCATGTCCTTTTTTCTAGACAAGAGGTAAATAACATCAGGCAGACAATCCCTGATATTAGGAAAATCCGTCAGGATTCTATAAAGAAATTGGATCTCTTTTGAATTCCTCTTTTTTTACATTGAGTGATATTGATTTATTGTTTCCCGTAATTCTTCCTGTCGATATATGGAAATAGGTTAGAAATTAAAGATCCGAATATATTAGGTGACACATGGGAGAATTTGGCTAGAATTGATGGTAAGAGAAAGGCTAGAGAAAAACCGCTGCCGGTCATGTTGGCTTTACCCGCGCGAATAGTACAGAAATTGAAAATGTTAGTACCCGAAAAGAGAATAGTCTGGGATAAATTAACTGCTTGTTTACAGGGCAAAGATGAAGGAGTGACCTACTATTTTAACTGATTTGAAGAAGTTTTTGCAGACTTTAGTGGTCAAGATTTGAGTACTGAACCCGGGAAAAGATTGTTTGTTGAGAAGTTTGTGCGAGGGTTGGTACCAAGAATCCAAAATTTAATAATGACATCTGAAAGCGCATGGCAAGCAAAAATGCAAAGTGAAGTATTACACATGGCACAGCATTGTGAGAATAGAGTTAACACAGAGAAGGACAAAGAGTTAAAGGACAAAGGGAATTTGAAAACAAGAGTGTTGATCCAACAAATTGCAAACAATCATAGAGGTGGTGGGAAGGCGCAATCCAGAGCCCAATTTTCCAACATGCAAGGTGGACCAATAGGAATCAATCAATGTGCCTATTGCAGACAAGAAGGCCATTGGCGAGCACAGTGCCCACAGATACATAATAGAAATGGAAATTTTCCAAGAAGACAGAATAGAGGCTGTCCAGGAACACAAGGTCAGAATAGGAATCAAAGAGCACAACAATTTCAGAATAATCAGAATCAGAATCAACAGCAGGGAACAAGCGCGAATGATGGGAACATTTTTGACAACCAGGCCAATGCATAGTACACTGGCGACTACACATCTGATGATGTGTTATTTTACTAGGACAGCCCAGGGCAGAGGTTGGAACCCATAGCTATTGCCGTAGACCAAAAAGGGCTCTACGTAGAAATGAAGGTTGGGAATAGGGAGCACATTTTTCTAGTGGACACAGGTACACAAAAATGTTCAATTGATCATCAACAGGTTCCAGATATACCACTCGCAGGGCATGACAATATCTCAGTAGGGTTCTCAGGCACAGCAGTAATTAGTCCAGTGTCACAATCAGTTCCTATAACACTAGGTCCATTCACTGAGTCTTGTCTATTTCTTTTGATGAAAAATAGCAGTGAAAATGTGTTGGGATTAAATTTGTTGAAGAAATTGAATGTGGTTATTTATTGTTCTCCTGATGGAGTGTATTTGACAATATCGCCACAAAAGACTCCTGTGTCACCATTTGTATCCAAACCATTACCAACTGAATTGAGTAAAGTACCGACTTGTATATGGGCGGTTAATGATAACGATGTTCGTTGTTTAAAAGGGGATCCAGTGAAAATTGTTTTAAAAGAAGGAATTACTTTGCGTATACCACAATATAGGATTTTGGCTGAAGGGGAGCAAGCATTGAAATGCATTGTGTCGGATTTGATTAAAAGAAACGTAATTGAAGACATTTCTGGTAGTACTTGCAATAGTCTGATGCTTCCAATGTACAAGAAAGGAGGTAATGATATACATATCGTTTCATAATTGATTTGCGCAGAGCAAATAAGATTGTTGATCCGCAATTCCCATTGGTACCGGATGTGACTACAATTTTGACTATGATCCCAGTGTCTGCATCATATTTTAGTGTTGTGGACTTACAAAACACATTTTTTAGCATTCCCGTACACCCAGATATCAGATATTTATTTGCTTTTACCCTAGGAGGTCGTTCATTCACATTTATATGAATTACGCAGGGTTACACAGAAAGCCCAAGCATTTACAGTAGCGCTTTAAAAGAACAACTAGACATGCTAGAACTACCAGCAGGTAGTGTGCTACTACAGTACATAGATGATTTGCTAATAGCTGCAGACACAGAAGAAATATGTAAAAAAAGTACAGTTGCACTCTTGACACATTTGGTGATACATGGACACAAGGCTTCATTAAATAAATTCCAGTATTGTCGAAAGGAAGTATCCTATTTAGGTTATCTCCTTTCGAAGGAGGGAAGAAGATTGACACCACAAAAAATTGAGAGCATCTCTGGTGTGCCTATTCCAAATACGCAGAAAGAAGTCAGGGCTTGAATTGGCATGGCTTCATATTGTAGGCAGTGGATCGCCAACTTTTTCGTTGATTGTAAAACCATTAGTGGCATTGACAAAGAAAGATATTACCTTACCTTTGCCATGGGATTTGGAATGTCATGAAGCATTTGATCTGCTCAAAGCTGCGCTATGTTCAGCTCCAGCGTTAGGCACACCAAATTATGACAAGAGTTTTAAGCTATTTGTGCATGAGAATGATGGATATGCTTTGGCTGTTTTGACTCAGGAGCACGGGGGAAGAAATAGACCATGCGGCTACTTCTCGTCCACATTGGACCCTGTTGCATGTGCTTTGCCGTGCTGCTTGCGAGCTGTTGCTGCAGCTGCCGCGTCAGTAAAACAAACCAAGGGTATGGTTTTAGGTCACACTTTAACCGTCATGGTGCCCCACACAGTGGATGTTCTTTTAAACAGAACACAGACGCAACAGCTTACATCAGCCAGATTAACAAGGTACACAATTGTCCTCTTTGCTCCTCACATTCAAATTTCGAGGTGTTGTGCTTTAAATCCAGCTGAATTATTGCCCCCTCCCAATGTGAAAGGCAGAGAAAAAGAATCCCTCCATGATTGTATAATGGTTACTGAACAAGAGACAAAAGGAAGAGTTGATCTAACTGATACCCCACTGAAAGAGCCAGATGGAGGTGGTATATCAAGTGCGGCATGTGCCATTACTACACTGAAAAGTATTGTAGAAAGCAAAAGAATCCCATACAATTCAGCACAAGCTGCGGAGCTAATAGCGTTAACCAGAGCATGCAAACTTTCTCCGAACCTTAATGTAAACATATATACTGACATTCAGTACTCATTTGGGGTGGTACACAATTTTGGTTGCTTATGGGCTGAAAGGGGTTTCCTGACATCACATGGAACAAAAATACAGCATGGCACTTTGATAGTGAGACTGCTGTCTGTACTTGCGCTTCCTAAACGATTAGCAATAATGAAATGTGAAGCACATAAAAAAGTAACATGTGACGTTGGAAAGGGAAATGCATTTGCAGACAATATTGCAAAACAAACTGCCCGCTGATTTACACACAAAAATGTTTTTTGAAACAATGAAAGAAGTACCCTGTATGATGGAAAATGGGATTGCCACAGTTAAGGAAATGCAAGCAGAAGCTACCGCAGATGAAATAAAAGCATGGTCTGAGGGTCCAGCAGACATAACATTGGAAAAGGGACAGCGACACCAACTGGAAGTTTTGGCCCTCCCTCTATGCCATTTGAAGTGATCCATTTTGATTTCATAGAAATGGAAAGATGCCAAAATTACAAATATATTCTTGTGGTGGTCTGCGCATTTAGCAAATGGGTAGAGGCCTATCCCCTAAGAGATTGTACAGCCATGTCCACAGCAAAAGTGATGCTAAAAGAGTACTTTTCCCGTTTTGGTCTACCCCGTGTCATATGGTCAGATAACGGGCCGCATTTTGTTGCAGCCGTAATATTACAAATTTGTGCAGGTCTCCAAATTGACAAGAGATTCCATTCGGCCAGGCACCCGATGAGTACCGGCTTGGTGGAACGCCAAAACAGTATTTTGAAGAATATCATGGGGAGACCAGCAAATGCTTGGAGCACTCCACAGCCAAAGTGTTTTAGGGATATTGAATACCCTCTGCTTATTCATTACTATAAACAGTTAACTCAGAACTTGCGTTTAATTCATCAGCAGGTGCAGGAGGCTCTTCCTGTCAGATATACCGGCCCAGGACATTGGTAAGGGTGCCTATGCCGGTAATCCCTTACCTCTGTATTCCGAGGTCCCTTTGCGGGTCCTTCCTTACCTCCTGCTTTTAGCAGGAGTTAAGTATGGGACCCGCAAAGGTACCGTAATTTACTGTGCCATAATTACCTCCTTCCCCATTCCCATTGAGCCCTCTGGGGCAGAAATGGGAATGGGGAAGGGCAAAAGGTGAATGGGGAATTACCGGTCCCTCCAAACTTGGAATGGACCGGTAATTACTCCATTCACCATGCCGGATTTGGAACGGTTTCGGAGGCAAACATGGAGCTAATTACTCCATGGTTAGCTCCAAACCCGGAATGAGGCCCATTGTCTGCAGCCTGGCGATTGGATATTAATTAACAATTTTGAGAGAAAGTCTTTGGTTGCACCGCGTTGGAAGAGGCCCTATCAGGTGCTCTTGGCTACACAGACTGCAGTCCAAGTGGATGGCCGTAAGTCATGGATCCATGCAACGCACACAAAAAGAATTCCATTTCCTTTGAAAGAGCTGCCTGATCCTGACGTCGAAAGAAATACAGCTGCCGTAGATCACAAAGATACAATTGCCAGCACTCTGCCAGAAGTACCTCCTACGGGCGAGAAAGAGCCCCGGGAGATTACAACAAAGACGGAAAGGTTAAAGGTGCTTAAGACTTGTTTGACTGCTGCCGCCTCATCACTCATTGCATTACAACCTGGCACTGATCCCGCAACTGCAAATGAGAGTGCATTGTTCATTGATCACGCCGTACCTAGAGCCATAAGGTACAATCTTCATTCTCAAAATCGAAAGTGATCTACGTGTTTGTTTTGCCTCTGTTCCCACCATGGATGAAGTGGGAAACGGAGGCCTAGGGAAATGGAGCGTATGAGCTGTATCAATCTGCATCAAATTGAAAGCTCTGAAACGCGGTTTCCCGGTACTATCTTTGAAAAGTGAAGGCCCAGTGCGAGCCCGTGCGGACAAGCAGGGTGGCATAAGGTGCTCCCACAATTGATGCTTGCTCCTGTCTCTTTGGAGCTCTGTACGCAATTACACTGGCTTGCTGACAATTATTAAGCAGGCTAGCTTGAACTGGCCTGAACGCTTCGCTGTAACTCGGGTGCTTTGCTGTTAACGTGCGTTGCTGTGGAGAACTTTTCCGTGATGAACATTTAAAAAAACAATTCTGAAATAAACATTACAGACAATGGATACACTTACTCCTGCACCTGCCTGCATCACGGCTGATGATATTATAGAAATAGAGACTAAGCCTGTTCCTAGAAAATCATGGTTTGGGAAATGTATGCTAATAATCATAATAACACTTTGCATTCTGATTGCATTGATCCTCGTATTCTGGTATCTGGAAAGTATACATCCTCTGAAGTGCCTAACACCAATACTTCTACTACCAGCAGACTCCTCCCCCACGATATTTGAAGCAATCAAGAAATTGCTTGTTCTAAGTTCTGACATTCATGTTCCCACAGGCAGATGGATTCAAAACATAGGTTTATGGTTTTGGGAATTATTGCGATCATGGGGATGGAAACTAATTGCAATTTTGATCATGATACTTGGAATCATTATGTTCTGTTGTTGTTGCATACAAAGTCTGTCAATTCTCTGCTCCCAGGTTGCAAATGAATGTGCTCATGCCATAAAATTGAAACATCCGCACGTAGTAACTGAAGGTGCACTACATGAAAAGGAAACAATCAAAGAATTTATGGCGATCAACATTTCTGATGATGATTAAAGTAGTATGGATATTTCAGAATTAGACACATGGTCAGACGAGGATTCAATGTATGGTTGATGCTCTTGACTTAAGGCCAAAAGGTGGGTTTGTTAGTCCAGAAACAGCCCTATAGTATGCATAGTACATATATTATGTTGGCCTGAAACCAATCGTATCATGTGCGATACATCATCCACATGGAATCCTCAATGTATTACGAGTAACCAGAGGGCGTCCATTTTGTGTGAATAACCGCCATTTGCTTTTTTCTTTTTCTGTACAACCGCTTTGCAAAATGTATTCTGAACTACGAATTCGTGCACGGTGCAAGGCCACAGCCTGAATCCTGAAAGGCCAGCACAGATAGGAATGTCAGACGATACAGAAATACATTGTTTTCCTCCCTCACGCTGTCCCTGAGGGCGAGCTAAAACTGCATCTAATCAGCGGCCCAGGTGCCAGCCTGTCCCGCAAGCTCTGTAGCAATAATAGTTAAAGCATGAATTATAATTCTTCTAGCGGTACTCCTTCGCGGAGCCTGGTATTTTCTCCCCCAGAACTGTCTGACCTTTGGTACATGAATAGAAACGCACAGATAACATGCTAAAGAATGTCTCTCTCCTACGAACATGATATCCTTGCTCTACTAAGGGCTCTATGTTCTCCATAACAAAGAACTGTCTCTGCTACTTTTGCTAGAATAAGTATAATTAGACTGAATAAGGACTTGTCATAACGTGTCATAATTGTCATGATTGTCAATCATCGAACCCTAGCTTGAAAGATACATTATGGGCAGTTTGAATTGCCTTCTAAAGATTGTATGTCATGTATAAATATTGTTGTTTGAGCGTTGCTCTCTCTCTTGCGTCTCACGAGGTCTGGGTTCACATGTTGTGAGACGTTAGACACCAGTCGGCCGACTGAGAAATACTTTGAAATAAACCAGACTTGTTTCATATTGATATTGATATTGATATTTTATTTCTATCAAGCATGTACACAAGTGTTTCAGAGCACGACAAGGCAAGGGAGGGGAAGAGGGGAGAACAAAACAGCAATCTTACTAGGCCCAGTGACATTGAGAATGCGCAAGTGCATGGGAGAGGGGGAGGGGAAAAGTGAATGGAAGGGGGGAGAAGTGGAAAGTGCGAAGCAGAGGAGAAACAGATAAAGAACAATAAATAAATAATAAAGGCAACAAACAGTTTTAGTGCAGCCAGCAATTTGCAAGTGCTAGGTTTAAGGCAGCAGACAGGGTAGGTCTGATAAGTGCAGGAAGAAAAAGGGGGGGCTGTATGGGTACAGATACAGACCCCAGTGCAAGGGGGGGCCCGGAGGCAGTGCGGGAGGGTGGCAGGGTGAGTAGGTACCTGGGCCCGGAGGACAGAGGGTGGCCAGGTGCACAGTGCCAAGAGAGAACAGATCAGCAGGGGAGAGGGGAAGCGAAGGCAGACAAAAAGAGGAAGGTCTGGAAGGTTTGGAAATCGAACCTTGTGTCTGTCATTTCACTAGCATATGGTGATTGTGCCTTAGTTTCCATATGAGGGGTCTTTCGGCCTAGCACTCCAATAATACTCACTATCCAACTGTTGGCTGCTATATTTGGGACCAGGCACCACCCCTTCTTTCTACGCTATGTGAAACATTTAAGCTTTGATTAAGAAACATATTTACTCCTTTCACCTGGAGTAGTGTATGCCCCTGCAGCGGCATAATCATCATGGGCACATGGTGGTCTCAGCCCGGGCCGGGGTGTAGTGTGCCATGTTCTTTGTGAAGGAGCTTGGGGTGGGGAACCCTCAGTATTGCTTGCAGGAGGCCCCCCAAATGTTGTACTATGCCACTGATTGGGCTCTGCTCACCTTGAACACATTCAAGTGTGATGTGAATGGTTGCGAGGGGCCATAAACTTGACCAGCACACTGCTTGGTGCAACACTGTTTAAGAAAATAAGCGTTGGACAACGAGTCTCAGAGGTGAGAGAGCCATGGAGTGACCCACCCCTCAAACTCCTTCTTGGAAAGGGCTTTGTGGAAGCTTCACTAATGGGACGGTCCTGGTGGGTCATTGAATAATGCACCTTGCACATGGAGCTCTGAAAATCGTAGATGCATTGAGCCCCGCTCTTGAGGGAAGTGCATCTCCTCTACCCACACCTCAATCCATTACAAAAGATTGAAGAAGAGTCATGTATCAAAGCCTAGGACATTAAGGTGTTATGTTCAGCTTTGGGTTGTGGGGGACAACATGTGGTTGCTTGTCACATAACTAAGATAAATGCACACAGAGACAGATGGCCTCAGCTTAAACCCCCACAATACGCTTCTTCTATCGTAGTGGTAGCTGACTCATAGATACATTTATAACCAGGGAATTTTGTTGATAATAAATTCTGGTCAATTATTCAATTTTCAAGCCTTGCCCATGCAGCATTTTGCTCCTGGGTAAACAGACAACTCACACCTCCCCAGATCAGTGCTTTTTTGGCATGCTAACACACCTATGCCACAGATAACGAGTACTTATGTGTCCATTGATCTGCAGATGTGTCATGCACCAGCTGTAGCCTGCATTAGAGATTTCAGTTACCCTGTTAAAAGTACTGCATTATGTATGTTTTACATATAGGCTCCACGTCAAATCTGGAAAATGACTTTCCCCAAATGTGTGATCGTAGTCAAATCTTGCCTCCCTCTGTGCCTCGGTTCTTATAGCTGACCGAAATGAGAATGCCTGGAAACACAGGTGTTACATGCATCTGAAGGTCATGTTCCATCACTTCCCGTGATGTCACTTACGTGAGGGGTCAAATGACATAACTTCCTGTCGTGTCATCGGAGGTCAAGGGCCATGTGATGTCACTTCCACTACCACTGCCATTTTGTTGAAATGACCTTCCTGGAAATGATGTCCCTGATTAGAGGTAAGTCAATTCGATCATTTTCAAACCTTGCACTTCGAATTTAGCACTTAAGAAATCTTGCAATCAATAAAAGATTTTGTTTGTGAACAGATCAACAGCCAAGTTAGACCCAGATACAGCTACATTGTGGAGCAATGATCCCGTTATGAATTAGCTCACATTTTGCATTTTTATTCATGACTCCACAGCCCTGCGTTATCAGACGCATGAGCCTCACATAGCCAGCTATCTTAGGCCAGACCTTTTAAACACATGCCACACTTTTTGTAATCAGTAAAATAATTAGCATGGTGGTGCGATAGAGTGTATGACCCACATATTCTTTCTTCATTTTATCACCGCTCCCCGTTATCAGGTGCAGCAGCCACAAAGCCCATTAATACAGGCCTCATTTTTTTAAACAAGCATACCGCTTTACCAGACTGAATGGATAGAAGCGTCATTTTTTTAGAACGAACACTGAACAATTATGATAATTATATGTAAGTAATTGGACTCAGCATGTTACTTTTCACTTAGTATTACGTGACACATTATTGTGATAATAAAAGCACAATATATTTATTAAAAAAAGAAAATTATGTTATTTGCAGCTTTTTAATTTTTAGGAGCTATCCGTGCATTTAAAGACAGCTTTTGTATCTGATGCCCTTTACAGCATTGCCAAACTGCAGTAAGTACATCATTAACTCAATGAAATTAATGTTCAGGTATAAGCACACACATTATGAGATGAAATTAATGCCATGGTTTAATTAAGGGTTGCACCCTCAGTGTAATGAGTTTGTTAGGATTATCTTCTAGGCGATTACCATTAGGAGTGTACCGAATAGTTAGTTTTCTATTCGGTTGAATAACGAATAGTTGGTCCAGCTATTCGGTTGGAGCCGAATAGTGCGCTGAATAGTTTTTTGTTTTTTTAGGCAAACATGTTCTGGGGCATAATAAACAACATTTCAATTAATAAACTAAGTAGGCATTCTATTGCATGGCTATTCATGTTTATTAATTGGACACATATATCTGTAAGCTTATTAAAAAGACACAAATAAATAAAAAAACAGGTCTGGAAAAAGCCCAAGTCTACATTACTCTTGTGTCACCCACTTATAAGAGTAACCTGCAAGGGGAAGATTATATTTCAGAAACACAAGGCGTTCAGCATTTTCTGCTAAGAGGCTGCTTCTGCGTTCAGAATAAATATCTCCAGCTGTACAGAACACTCTCTTGCTGTCCACACTCGTAGGAGGAGGTGCCAAGTATACACAAGCAACGTTTGCCAACCCTGGAAATCAAACACTGTTCATGTCCCACCACCCCAGCGGGTCTGCCGCTTAAGGGAGCAGCGGCTCACTGAAAAAGAAAGTGAGCTCAGTGTCCATGGGGTTAATTTATTGACTCACACCAGCAGTGGATCACTGAACAACACTGTCCCAGAAGGGCCATATGTCACATGATGGAACACTCTTCTTGGGTGGTGGCGCAGGGTCTGCAGGTTGCCCCACAGAGGGTGGGAAGTCTGTTCACAGAGCGCTAAGGCAGTAGAGTGGATTGCACATGTCACATTGTTGGCCACAACATTATTACTGAAACATGTTAATTTGAACCGAGGATCGATACCTGTCGCCACACAGGGCTCAATGTCTTTAAACCTTGCCTCTACAGCCTTCAATAACTCTGTTTTCACTAGCATCACACCAGTGTCCCTAACCTCACCAGAGCTTGGGTAGGACCTTAAAGGTTTGACAGCAGGAACCACCAAGGAGATGCTTGATGCATGGGAGCAAATCTCCTTTGTGAGCTCTGCAAAGGGTGCCAACAAAGATTTTAAAAAATGTCTGCCAAAAGCCACTGGGAGGTAGAGGGATTAAACACTTTATCGTCCTCTGCACAGTACAAACCTACTGGCCGCCTCTTGCCTTCCAGTCGTCCCAGCATCAAAAAGTATGAGGTCCACCATGTTGACACATCTTGAATTAACTGCATTTCTGGAAACCCCAGATATTTTTGCATTGCGTGCAACTGGGACGTGGTGGAACTGGAATCTTTGAAGTGGCCAACAAGTTTTCTTGCATGTGACATCATGTCTGACATAGATCTTTGCACAAAAAGGCCATCATGGATGCAAAGCTGTAGGGTGTGTGCAAAACACCCCACACTAACAGAAATCAGCTTCTCTGAAGTCTTTGCACATGTTAGCTGCGGTGGTCAGTCAAAATCTCGAAAAAATAATCTTGAATAACAATAAGGTCGAAAAAAAAGACCGAAAAAAAAGTCGCATTTTTTTTTTAATTATATATTTATTTTGGGGTCCGGGATTAAAAAAAAAAAAAAAAAGGGGGGGTTGTGGGGAACCCCCCACATTTCGAACAAAAAAGGTCATAAAAAAAAATTTGACCTTTTTTTTCCGGACTTTTTGTTTCGAGATTTATTTTTTCGAGATTTTTAAATTCGGTATTATGACCATAAACCGTTAGCTGCATTACCACGAAGAATCATGTGCACTTTGGAATGGCTAATTTGCCACCTTTCAAGCATTTCTTGGAATGCTATGCCTATTTTGGAACCCATATGGCTTCCGCCAAAAGCCTCACACTGCAACAAAGCTCCATGCCTTTTCATGTTGCTAGCTGGCCAATGTCCTGTTTAGCTCATAGAAGATGTCACAGAATGAACAGAGGTCCAAAGGTCTATAGTAAACTCTATTTTCTCAGCGCTCTGAACCTCTGAAGCAATACACTGCCTCACTTTTTCATAGAGGTCAGGGATGATGCGAGTCAAAACATATTTATGCAACTGTACTTTGTACCTAGGTTCCCACCTATGAAGTAAACGCACAAAACCTACCTCCTCAACAACAGAAAATGGTTGCAAGTCTATACTATCATTTCGCCAATACTGCGATGCACAGCATGTGCGGAAGGGCTGTCTGTAGGCCACACTTGCTTTTTGTTCAGAAAATCTTGAATGGACAGCTGTGACCATGCCCTCTTGCACTTTGCGGGAGTCACATTGCTGTTGATTCTTCCTACAACAGCCTTTTCCTTTCCTATTGAACATACTCATTCTGATGTTTGGACTACAGCTGGTTGGTCAGTGCTGATGTGTGGCGCTGTCTTGAGTTTGCAGAACCATGAGACAAAACCGCAAGGTACACTGAACACACCGCCTTGGAGTTATTATCCATTTTAATGGTAAAGTAATCCCACACAGGGCTGTTTTGGTGCTACTCATGCTGACGGTGTCCCGTCATTTTTTTTAAAGCAAAACTTTCGAATGCAATTTTTGAGAATACATTTTTTCTAATAGTCATTTTTTAGACTACTCATTCTTCCGAAATGAATTCGAATATGGTATCTAAATGCAGGTAAGTATTAGTGCAGGGTTGGGGCTTGGGTTAGTTTAAGGGTTTCATTGGGGGGTTACATTAGGGTTTGGGTGAGGGTTAGGGTTTAGGATTAGGGTTGGGGTTGGGTTTAGGGTTGGGGCTTAGGTTAGTTTAAGGGTTACATTGGGGGTTACATTAGGGTTAGGGCTTAGGGTTAGGGGTGGGGTTGGGGTTAGGGTTGGGGCTAGGGTTAGTTAAGGTGTTAAAATAGGGTTAGTGTTGTGGCTTTGGTTAGTTTAAGGGTTACATTGGGGGGTTACATTAGGGTTAGGGTTAGGGCTTAGGGTTAGGGTTGGGGTTGTGGTTAGGGTTGGGGCTAGGGTTAGTTTAGGTGTTAAAATAGGGTTAGGGTTTGGGTTAGTTTAAGGGTTACATAGGGGCTAGGGTTAGGGTTGGGTTCGGGGATAGGGTTTTGAGTTAGGGTTGGGACTTGGGTTAGGGTTGGGGTGGGAGGGGTGGAGTGGGGGTTGAGGGGGAACCCCCCGAATATACACAAAAACTTTGAAATGTAACAAGGGTCTGGCCAGTTGTGAATTTTCAGCACTGGACAGCTCCATGCAATGTTTTAAAGTTACAAAAAAGCATTGAAATGCTACTTTTAACATGTAAAAGTGCATTTCTATTGAAACTCTTTCATGTCTATTGTCGACGGATTGGTTTCGGTAAAAATGCACTTTTACATGTTAAAAATAGCATGTCGAATCTTTTGTTTTCAAAACTTTTGTTTCGAGACTTTAGTGATTCGAAACTTTTGTTTCGAAACAATCACTATAAACCCATGCTGACAATGTTATGCTCACCTGATATCCACGGGGACGCCACTCAGCCCTGTCTGGAAGATTAGCACTCTCGAGCCCTCTCCCTTGATAGTGTGTTGGACGTGGATAGCGCCTGCAATACAGGAGAACTGTATATAAGGCTTAAATGTCTCTCTTGGATTGATTCCCACCTCCCTCAGCCTCAAATTCATCCCTTAAGTCTAGTCTCTCTCCTCACCTTAATATTAGGTATGGTGTGCTCTCCGTCCTGCGTCTCTGTGCAGGGGCGCATTGAAGGTGTGGGCGTTCGGCGACCTAGTTGCTTCACTGGTGCGTTGCCCAGGACTGCTGTGACTCCGATTTGCTTGATGAGGTAGGTACTACAATTTTACAGTCTTTTATCTTCCCCTCTTCCTCTTTTGCCTTTTTGTTGTTATTAATGTCTCTAGTTTCTTTCCCTCAGATGAGTTGGAGAGTGTTGGCGTTGTCGTGGTGTATAGGATGAGAATCCCAGCAAGGTAAGTGAATGCGCGGTGCGCAGCGCTTTCTTGCCTTTTCTTTTTCTAAGCTGTGCCTGCGCCGCTTCCTTTGCAGGTCGTTATGATTTTCCTCGCCGCTGTGATGTTCCGAGATCAAGGAGAGACTGCACCTGGTAAGTGGTTTTCGGTGTCCTTGCGTTGCCATGAGCGAGTGCTCACTAATAATGTCTCTCTTTGTCTTTTTCAGGTTGCTGCAGTGTTCTGAAGATGGGTGCGGCGTTGTGATGAAGAATACCCGGATCGCGTGTATTCAGGTGAGCAGCTGGTGGTAGTTTGAAGATGGAAGATTCAAGACCAAAGCCAGGCTGCTACTTACAGGTAAGCGCTGAATAATGGTGTTCTTCTTCTTCCAGATACAGGATTCAGCATGTGGCAGGATGCAACAAACACTGGAGATCAGAACTGGACACGGTGAGCGTTACACTGCTAACTGCAGAATAACGTGAAGCATGTGCTGCTGTTTGGGTGTGGCTTATATAGCCCAGGTAAAGTAGTTTCAGGTAAAGTAGTCCCAGGCCAGGCCACACCCGAAACACTAGCCCGCATAGCTCAGTTCATTGGAACTGAGCTATGTGAGTGCCTCCATGTTAACTGAAGTCCCAATCCAAATGTTGGCCTACACATAAAAGTATGAGCCTGGTGCCAAAGGCACCAGGATTGGCTCCAAGAGAGTCCCTGATGGTGTATTGTGGCCCTTGAGGCCATTATGGAAGCCTGTAACCTGGCCCCAGCCGAAAGGTTGGTTTGGCCATGATGACCAGGGGCATGAATCATGACAGACAATGAGGGGTTCCGCTGCTTTGGGTCAGGAATAGGGTTTCTGCTGTGCACGTCTCCTAGCTGTTGCTTGAGGGCCTTTACGCAAATCGAAATCTCGTACTGGTGACAGAATAAAATGCAAAGCTAAAGTCAAACATAAGAGTATGTTTGGCAGGGCTATACCGAATGATGGCTCTGAAGCGGAATGCGGGTTTACTTCAAAAATGTTTAAAAAAACCTTTTTAAAAAGCATGTAAAATTATGTAAAAAGGGAAATATGAGCATTCAATGACAAAAACCACGTTTGAAATTGCCAGGAGTGTGAAGCTATCATTTACATCCACTGACTGTGGCAAGAATAATATAGCAGTCTTTCATTTATCAGGCACTTGCATTGAGTGGTGACCTCCCACCTCAGCCCCCATAGTACTCACCAGGATTGTAGGCACTAGGCAGTCATTTGCATGTAGGTGGTGCAATGGCAAGCTGGTCTCGGAGATGAGCTTCCTTGGTTGGGGCTCTGTCTTTTCTGCGTAGCTGTAGGACTAAAAGTAAAGGATTATGTTATGTGTGAGTGGCTGAGAGCAGGGTGCACCATTATACTCCAATGCCAGACCCCAAGCCCCTAGCATGGCAAGCACCCAGCACTGACCAGAGGCCAATGATGCCCCTGTCACACCCCACCCCAACTTGCAAATCACTCCCTTCTGGCATGAAAGTCCTAACGCCCGCTGGCTGCTTCAATAATGAGGCCAAGCGGGTGGCCCCAGATCCATGTCTGGAACCAAAAACACAAAAAGCTATCATGGACCAGTTTTCTGGCGTCATAGTTGGGCACTTTTTGGGGCAATGTGGTGAACATGTTTGATGAGTTACTTCGCTATGCGGCTAATCGTTTTGACCAGTGTTGCTGAATGAATACTCTTTAAAATGCAAAATGTCTATTGCATCACATTTTATCCAAAAACACCCTCTTGGGTAGTAGTCAAACAGTGTCAGAAAAGAAATGTATAACCATTTGCAACTGTGAGCCACTTTTTGGAGTGGGCAATAGGGCAAATGCTTGAACTACAAACACAAAAAGCTAGCATGGACCAGTTTTCTGGTGTCATAGTTCAGCACTTTTTGGGGCAATGTAGTGGGCCAGTTTGATGAGTTACTTCGTTATGCATCTAATTGTATGGAGCAGTGTTGCTGAATGAATATTCTCTAAAATGCACAATTTCTATTGCATCACATTTTATCCAAAAACACTGCCTTGGGTACTGGTCAGACAGTGTCAGAAAAGGAATGAATAGCCATTTGCAACTGTGGGCCACTTTTTGGAGTGCGCAATAGGGCAAATGCCTGAACCAAAAACATAAAAAGCTAGTGTGGACCAGTTTTCTGGTATCATAGTTGGACAATTTTGGGGGCAGTGCAGTGGGCAGGTTTGATGAGTTATAGAAAAGGGTTGGGTGCTGTCGAACGGCGCTGTGACCCTAAATTACTACATTAGGTAGTTTCTTTCTGAATTATGTATTGTCCAAACAGTTTCCAGTATATTTCTTCAATGTGCTTTTAATTTGCAAAGATCTCGAACAGCTAACACATGTTTCGACCTATGCGGTCGTCCTCAAGGCAGCATCTTCAGATTATCTCGATTATTATTTGCAATCAGTCTGAAACAAGATGACACAGAACAACACAAGTTCGATCCCCAAGTACGTGCTTAGAAACCTCTGGGAATTAAGTGCATTATAAATAACCTATAACCTATCATATCACTCTTTCTCAACTTAATTATTGCTCGTTTTTTTCTCTTGACCTTTCTGCCTCTTTTGTAATTCCTCGCCAAGGTCGGACTGGGACAAGAAATAGGCCTGGTCACCCAAAAAAAAGTGGCCCACCCCTCGTCTCAAAAAAGTGGCCCACCCCTCACCTCACGACCCTTGACCTCCGATGACAATGCATCACATGAAGTGATGTCATTTGACCCCACCCCACTGAAACACGACCTTTCAGCCCTTGACAAAACAGGAAGTGGCATCAAATAGCATTGTTCCTAAGTACACTAAATTACTGTGAATCCAAGCAGACGTCCAAGGCCAAATAATATGTTATTGTATAGCACTTACGCTTAAGCTCTTTTTTATAGAGCAAATATGCATACAATATCACCCAACCTGTGTTGGTACTCACTTATCGACCTAAGAAGGATGAAAGGCTTTTTTAAAAAAAGAAGAAAAAAAAGTAAAAAATAAAAAATTTTCTCCACATTTTTTTTCTCCAAAACGGCCCAGGCATGGCCAGAAACCGGCCCCACTCCCCAGGGACGATTTCGGCCCGGCCACGGGCCGAAAGCCGGAGGGGCCAATCCAACCCTGCCTCTCGCTGATTTTGATGGGGAGGGGGGGGCGAATCAATGCTTCCTACTCTTGTACTAAGCCGGTTCACCTCTGAAGTGGTCTCAAAGTGTGAAAACCTGGTCATAGTTCAGATGCATTCAGTGCCGCCCAGGGTCAAGTCTTAAAAAAAAGTGGGATACTCATTAGCATAAGCAATGGGATGTGACATCGCCAGAAATGTTCCTATCAAGCTGCAATCGGCTTTGCACACCCACACAAATTGCACAGGACGAATGGCATTTGCCTTTCATGAAATCAACAGACACACACAAAACCAAGAGAGGACATTTTTTTCTAATAGTGCTTTGAAAACCTTAAAACGTATTTTAAGCTCCAAGAATCAATAACAATGTTTTCTTTGGAGCATGCAGTCCCGAAATGTGATATTTCACATTTAGTTGTTATCTAGTCTTCATCAGCTTCATCGGGTGCAGCAGTAAAGTGCCTGGCCTAGGACCCTGGCGACTGTGGTTCGAGTCCTGAGGACGGTGTAACCTCGGAAGTTGAAAAAAAGACAGCCACTGTTTCTCATTTTACACATTGGCACTAAAAACCCAGGGGGACGCCGTCCACCCTCATGTTTCCCGCCCAAGAATCTCGGCACCTTTGGATGAGTTGAGCGGGAAGTGGTTTAATATCGACCAATAAAAGTGCATGTATTCAAGTGGAATGTGAAGGAGAGCATCTCAAGGTGTGCAAGTGGTGATACAAGTGGAGATTGTGTGCGTGTGACGCTAGAGATGTGCATGGCTATTCTAAGTATAATGTGGGTATGGTGGCCCAGGGTCATCCCAATGGGTGAGACATGTCTTTTGCAGGTCTAGATGGGTAGGCAACCCAAAGGCTGAGGATAACGGTCTGATGTATATGTTGCTTAATTGGAAAACGATTAAAACGATATAAAGTATGAGAATAGGAAGCAAAAATGAAAGAGACTAGACTGTAAAAACGTATACAGAGAGGGGGGCCACGTGGTGCAGTTTCCCAAAACTAATAACCAGCCCGGCCCTACCCCCAAACCCTCCAAATCCATCATGACCTATCCCAGTCCAGAGGTCAGGACCTCTTCACCTCAAAAGGAACTGGACCGGCCCCAGGACACTCCCAGATGCACCAGGGACTCTCATCCCAAAGGATCATGTAATGTCCTCTTTCTTTGTTCCCCACGCTTTAGGAGGACACAGTCCTATGTCCATGACGAGCACACAAGCTCTGGGAAGGCAGGAAAAGGGCAGAAGTGACAATGACCGGTCCTACCCGAAAGGGTCTCCTTTCTGCGTGCAAGACAGCACCCGCAATAGCGATAATGGCAAGACCCAAAAGGGGAAGCATACATTATAACTAGTACACATTCCATTGAGGACGGCATGGGAAATCTAAGCTATTTTGGTATATTTCTTTGCATCTGTATTGGAGAATCCTGGCTGCAGTACTTATTGTGTGCCGTGTTTTCCGTGCCGTGCCCCGGCTCTCTTTTTGGGCTGAGCAGGGCACTTCTGGCAGTGTTGTCACTCAGTTCTTCTGAGCTACAACGGGATGTCTTTATTTCTGATGAGACTGTGCATAGTCTCCATGCCATGTATGAGACTTGATTGTGTGGCAGAGGGTCTCACTACACAGGTCTGGAGCACGTGCATGCTGGTTCTCAGGCTCCCGATCAGCGACTTTCAAAACGGCTGCTCACGATTGGCTCAGAGCCTGCTGGCAGGGCCGACTTGATGACTGGGCCACCCGGGTAACCTCCCAGGGCGCCACGTTAGCCCGCATGCCACGCCAGATCAGGGGATTCTTTGAAGGGCTCCCCGAGCTGGCGTGGTGGGTGAAGACGTGACAGGTGCCCTATTGTAGTGACATGCGCCCCGGCGTGCCAGCAGTAGAGCGGAGTGCTGAGCGTGACTGAAGACCACTCCTCTCCCACTCTCAACGTGGCCAAGGCCTTAACTTTTTTTCAGCTCACTCAATGCTTTTGGTAAGTGGATTCCTTCTTCATATTTGGGACAGCCAAGAAGGGTGCTAAGCCTACACCAACCACATAAGGTGTTTAACTCAGTGAGTTTATGCCCTGGTATGCTGGTGCAGGTCCTTGCCTTCCAGGCCAGGGAAGGACAAATTTGCACCAACCCGCCCGGCCCTCCACACAGTTCAGCTGGACAGGAGGATAGCGTTGCGCAACCTGCAACACAATCGAGACCTTATCAAAGCAGGGGATGGGCTACAATCCCAGTCATTGCCTTCCTCCAATGTGGTAATAGCCCCCACCACCAAATAATTTGGGATTATTAAGTCCCAGTGGGAAGAAATATCATAACCACAACATAAAGGCCACCTCCACAGTGCCCTCATTTCATGCCCTGCATTGGAATACCTTATGCTCTCCGCACTGTTCAATGTCATGGTTAAGAGCTAACCTCAATAGGGAACCCCATCGACCAAGCTGGTCGAAGGCAGGCCTCGCCCTACGCATCCCTGCGTGCTTTCAGGCAACCCACTAATTACAAAAGCAACACTTGAGTACATATAATCATGCCACTTAGCTTGACTAATGAAAGCTTCAGCCTGCCCTAATCTCATTTCCCCGCGTCCTATATAGGGCCCTTCTTTTGCGTTGTCATTGTCCATACACAACTGTCCTTCTCAGCAAAGTACTCATGCAGAACGGTGCAGCATATTCTCGTGCAGTGTGTCCTCAACCCCCACTCTGCCACAGGTGGCTGACCCTGGTTTCTCGCTTCCAATGGAGAGCTTCAGAAAATGCTCTTCATATTGAAGCCAAACAGCTTAATGTGGTGCTTTCGCCACTTTCCTCTGTGGAGATGCGTAAAGGATTTCCTCTGTGGCGGTGTTTGGGCAGGGGCTGTCCACCTCACTAGTGAGCTCCCGAGCAGTGCTCGTTGGATGGGCCTGGGGAGCGTGGCGTCTCTTGGTGCCCACGCAGACCCTGAGACCTGGGCGGTACCTGCTGAGCAGGCCACACTACAGCTGCTCTGGACTCCGCAGCTGGGGGTTTCCATTCGCCGCATCCTGTGGCCGGAGAGCCCTCTCATCAGGGGGATAGCAGAGCCGGTCTTAGGGCAGGGCGGGCCGGGCAGCCGCCCAGGGCGCCCTGCCATTAGACCCCCACCATGCCAGCTCGAGGTAATCTTTCAAGGTATTATATGATATGATATGGCATTTATAACACGTCTATACACAAGTGTTTCAAGTCTCCCCTGAGCTGGTGTGGTGGGAGAAGGTGCAGCAGGTGCCCTATTGAAATTAAATGAGCCCCGCTCTCGGGTGCGGAGCGCATTTAATAAAATTAGGACGCCTGCCGTGCCTATTGAAAAATGTGCCCGCCCCCTCGCCTGCTGCATGACTAGGGGAGCGTGGGGCGTGGGGTACCCCATTTTTGATTTGCTGCCCGGGGTGCTGCAGTTCTAAGGCCGGCCCTGCTTTCAAGGCCACCTCGTCAGTGTGGGCAGCCTCACCTGCCGATGAGGTCCCGGTTGGTGAGGTTAACCAGTCTTCACAGCTTGCCCCACTGGCCCCTGGGCAGCTAACTTTCAGTGCAGACTGCCATCCTCATCCCAGGCCCCACCATTTGGGTAACCTGCACACGGGGCGCAGGACTTGATCGTCACTTCTGCCGCACTGCACGTGTGACCTGGGGCCTTCTCTCTCGTCACTGCTAGAACGGCTAACCCGGCATGTGGGTGCGCTCAATGCCACAGCCCCTCAGGCATCTCCCAACCGTCTATTTTCCAAACCGATTTGCTGGGCCTTTGTCCTTCCATAGCAGGCCAGTCCACATTTGTCCAAGGCCGGGAATGCTTGTCCATTGTACTCTGCCACCAACATTTCATAGCCTCCGCGTGAAGATGACACAACTGGGTCAAATGGTAAAGCACAAATAAGCTCTCGCGTTGAACTGTTCACAAAACCTATGGTACCATTGTGGGCACTCTACACCCTCCTATGGGCATTATTTATCTATGGTTCCACCACCGCGTCAGGCACTTTTTAGGTTGGTGGATACGGGTATATATCCACTAAGCTCTGGAATGCGATCCCTACTGCCCTCAGAGCCGAGACCTCTCTCCTGGCCTTCCGGAGAAACCTGAAAACTTCCCTCTTCAACTAACACTCACCTCCTGCATAATTCCACACAAACATCATACTCCCCCTCTCTCTCTCTGTCATCTCAATGTATAATGTAATATATGTAAAACTGTATAATGAAATATTTGTAAAAAATGTATTTCTGCTCTCATCTTGTAACTAAGCTTTGCTCACTCTCTGTAACAAGCGCCACGATGCCCACGGGCTGTTGCACGCTCTACGAATACGAATAAATAAATAAATAAATAAATAAATGCGTGTGGATCAAATTGGCCTATTTCACCTTGATCTCCTCCCCTCCTCAGTCCAGGCGAGTTCTACCCGGGTGGTGCCTTCCTCATGGGCTGAGGTTTAGAGGAGCTCTCTTCAGGACATCTGAGCGGCACCTGGGCTGTCCCAATCAGATTTATTCAGCATTGCAAACTCCTGGGGGGCAGCTTTTGGTCCTTCACTACTGGATTCTGTCTCTCACTAGCCATCCGTATTAGACATTCATGTGGTGTGCACCAATACCAATTGAGGTCCTGATTACTCATTGGTTGGAGTCTTCTTGGTCCTTCAGTAGTAAGGAAGGAGTCAGAGAAGATGGACGAACGGGTAATGGCCCGATTACTCAACAGTAATCTTCATTACACTGAGTCATCCCCATGACAATTCCAGATTGCCTCCTTTTCGCCCCCTGCCACCTTGTTTTTGTTATCTTGATGGGGAAAATCCCTGGTGATGGGGGGAGGGTGGCTATTTATGGCCCTGGGAAAAACCAAACACAGAAACTGCCAGTGAGTTTTTGTTTTGAATCAGGAAAGATACAAAAAGATGCTGCCTCAGGAGCCTTCACCACAAGTAGTGAGGATTGTGACGAGAAAGACTTAAATGAACATTTCCAGTAATCTGCCCATTAAGGTTGTATGTCCTGTGTGCCTCTTGATTACATCGCCCCAATGACTATGGAGCGTAGGCTGAGAAAACTATGGTGAGGACCGGTCTCTCTTGTCGCCCTCTGAACGGTTATGACGCGCCCACTCCACATTTCAGACTGTCATTCCCCTGTCCCCTTGTCATTTTCTCTTCAACCCCTGAAGCACTCTGCCTTGGTGGATTTAAGGCAAAGGTACCCGTGGGCAAGACTGACAAAGGGCACTGGGCAGGCAAGATGTGGGGGAGGAGCCTAGGGTGGCAATAGTTAATGGCTCGTAAACACAACAAACAGGGACTTTGCTTGTAGAGGCTAGTGGGTCATCAAATGCTTTCCTCCGTTATATACCAACATCTCATAACACACACGAACGGGTATGGAGCACTTTCAAGTGAAACATTACTCAGAAAAAAAGAATTAAATTCAGAAAAGCCACTGCCACTCTCTCTCAATGGAAGCACACCCCGAACCTATTAGGGGGGGTATCCCTAGGAGGGCGATGATGCACCACCTATCTAAAAGAAAAGAGAAACCGATCCCTACTTAACAAATCCACCACAAGCTGGGGCGACACATGTATTATCTAAAAGCCCACACAGAAGTAACCCATGACAGGGCGGTCCATATCCCTGTCTTTTTTTGCTCATCAGCTGAACATTGGCACGAGGGATATCCTATTATTTATTAACCAACATTTCAGTGTGTTATCAATGCGTATGTACTGGGTACTTGCGGGTATTTGTTAAAAAAAAAAAGGTCCTGCAGGGGTGCAGGGCAAATGCGAGGTCTACAGAAGTTAGGATCCCTGTTATCAGGAACAGGCCTTAGTTATTTAATGGTGTACCTTAGGTGAATATCACAGAAAAAAATAGAAAAGGGACAACCAGTTTCGATGACCCTGGCAGCTGATGTCATCAACTTCAGGAACAAAACATAAGAAATGGGGCGTTACTACCTTAGATCCTTATTATGGGATAGGGGCATTATCATAGTTCTTCCGATCCATGCAGGTCCGGAGGTATCAGAGAGGGAGAGGAATAAGGATCAGCTGGATCACGTCCCAGCCCGTGTCGTGAGGCGAGGCGTCTCTGCCAAACAGGTGCGGTGGCTTTCGGGCCGCAGCTACCGGACCTGTTTGGTGGAGACGCGTGACACGATTTGGGCGAGAAACACAAGCCCCTGACTCAGCTAGTCCTTATGCCACTCCCTCTATAGGATACATACACCATTAAATAACTAAGGCTTGATCCTGATAACAGGGATCCTAACTTCTGTAGACCTCGCATTTGCCCTGCACCCCTGCAGGACCTTTGTTTTAACAAATACCCGCAAGTACCCAGTATATATGCATGGATAACACACTGCAATGTTGGTTAATAAATATGAAGACATCCCTCGTGCCAATGTTCATCTGATGTGCAAAAAAAGACAGGGAAACAGTGGGTTTTAGATAATAAATGTGTCGTCCCAGCTTGCAGTGGCTTTGTTAAGTAGGGATAGTTTTCTCTTTCCTTTTAGATAGGCGGTGCATCGTCGCCCCCCTAGGGAAAGCACCCCCGTCCACCCCAACACCTCCCCCATAGGGTCGAGGTGTACATCTGTTGAGGAACAGTGCTAGTGGCTTTTCTGAATTTAATCCTGTTTTTTCTGAGTAATGATTCACTTGAAAGTGCTCCATACCCATGTTGTGTGTTTTAGAATAGTTAATGGCTGTCATGAGTGCGACAATGCATACGTTTAAGGACAAACACTCCAATTTTTTAACTATTTTTCTACTATTGTAGTTGTGTGTTTCGGGGAATGACTCTGGCTGGAAACCGCTTGGTCGCATCATCAGGTTTTGTGGACATGGTGATCTGCCCAGGATCAGTCAAGGTGTTCAAGTGGGAAATCCCTTCTTTCTTTCCATTCCCTCATCCCTTCCAAAATCACATGCTCACCTGTATTCCTTCTAAAATCTTCTGATCTCCTCTTCCATGTATTCCCCTTTCCCCTTCCATAAGCCCCTTCACTCCTTTCAACTTCTATTCGATACTCTCTTCATCTTCCATCAGTTCTGCCTACTCACCTTCCATCCACTATTCTCTTCCCCTTCCATCCACTCTCCCCTTCACCGGAAGAAAAACATTTTAGGACAGCATGAAAAAACGAGAACCACACGGTGCAGACCTCTAAACAAGTGCCTGATGGTGAATGTCAATTAATAGTGCCCTAAGAATCAAAGTGATATCTTTTTTTTTATTACACATCCAGGCATTAAATGAACTATATCAAATATAGTATCATTCCAGGCCAAAAGAGAAGCAAGAAATGATTTGGCAACATCCAAAACCCATCTGCTCTCCCCTTTCTATTCCATCCACTTCCCCTTCCACACCCCAGTCACCTCACATCCACTGCCGCGTACCAATATGCCTCTGGGATTGCCGCGTGCAGGGACGTCATTTCACCAAAATGTTAGGGGTAGCGGAAGTGACATCGCATTACCCTTGACCTCTGATGACATCACAGGAAGTGTTGTAATTTGACCCCACCATGAAGTGACATCAAGGGAAGCGATGGAACACGACCTTTCACCCCTTGACAAAATAGGAAGTAGTATCAGATAGCATGGTTCCTAAGTACACTATGAAACATATGGTTATGCTATCACTGTAATGTGATATACATTTCATACAAGAATGGATCACCTCATGTATCATTAATATCAGTGTGTAGAAGCCCATGTTACTAAATTACTCTGAATGCAGACAGCCGTCCAAGGCCAAACGATAATGATGTGTTATTACATAGCACTTACACTTAAGGGCTTTACAAATAACAAATATACATACAATATCACCCAACCTGTATTGGTACTCATTTATTGATCTCAGAAGAATGAAAGGCTGAGTTGGCCTTGACAGGATTCGAACCTGCATTCTGCAGATCACACACACACACATTGCAGAAGCGAGCGCTCAGCCCACTGAGCTATCTTACCAGCTATAGATGTTTTACTGGCTATAGTAAAAATGAGCATTTACGTGTCTGTTCTGAATATTCTCAAAGTCAAAAAGCGAATTACACTCTGTAGTGGATACCATTAAACTGGTAACTGAGATTTAACAGCAGGCCAGTTCATCTGCAGGTCTGGCGCAACGTTGGCCACATGTCAAGCCTGGGTGGATCGACTTTTCAGGCTTTAGAGGTTGGCAAAATACATACCATTGGGGCTGGGGGGGGGGGGATTCATAACTTTGTATTAAAGAATTTAGAGTAGCGCAGTGAAAGCAGCACACTCACATGGCATCCCGTACACTGGCACTCGTTACCTCATACATGCACACAAACATCCTGAACAGCATGCCAGGGAGATAGAAAAGATAGACACATTACAACAAAGCATCAATTGTGGCGCAATAAAATCAAGGGCCACTTTATGTGATATGGTCAAATATTTCTACACTGGAAACAAGCTTTTAGGCACAAGGATTTTATCAAGTGACAGAGGACGCCAAGATGGAATGTTTTGTGATGATCGGAACAGAGACAAGGGCAGGAAATAACCGTCCATAACTGCAACTTGCGAAAAGCAAACACATAGTCCTAAATGGATACCTTTTTTTTTTAAATTTATTTGCATTTATAAAGCGCACAGGGCTGGCCTGAGGCATCGTGGCGCTGTTACAGAAGGATTGATCTTAAGATATCATAACATAAAACATAGCATACGTGGGTTGTAGCATTTGATAGCAGTACGTGCAGTGACAAGTGTTGAGGGACGGTAGTGCTTTGCTTTGGTTACATTGCAAACATAACCTGAGCATGTTGGTTTGAGAAAAACATTTATCGGAACAGAAATGTTTTTAAGTTTTTGCGAAAGGTGGTGTAAGATTCTTCGTTCCTTAGAGAGGTTGGCAGGGCATTCCAGTTTTTGGGAGTGAGGTATTGGAAGCTAGACCCTCCCGCTCTGGTTCTTTTGAACGTGGGGACATGGATCTGATTGGCGCGGTGTGCTCTGATGGGCAGTGCCTTAAGTGGCGCTACAAATCGAGCTGGGGCTCATCGAGGGGGCGTGGCCTAACAACAGGGGTCTTCATGGCCCATTAGGCCACGCCCCCTTGACGAACCCCGGCTCAATGGGCTACTGGCACCCCTGCCAGGCAGCCTTTTGTAGAGATTAGCACCCTCTCCCCAATGGGGGAGAGGGTGCTGATCTCTGCATTTATTTTGTATAGGCTTGCCTGGCAGGGGACGGCGCCTCGCCTATTCAGCCTTAATGGTGATGCTGCCTCTCGCCAGCTGAGGAGGGGCACCAACAACATTAAGGCTGAAAGGGTGACGCCACTGGAAGCAGAGGCCTTTTTCCTAAAGATTGAAACTCCTGCGAATCCGCGGGAGCTTCAGTATTTAGAAAGCAAGGCCTCTGCTTCCAGCGGCCTCACGTTTTCTCCATAATGGTAGCGCCTGCCCACGTGCATCACTTGATTAAAGGGATGCCTCGCAGGTGCAGCACCACCATTATGGCTAAAAGGCATTTTTTTCTGAAGCCTGAAGCTATCGCTCACGAGCGAGAGCTTCAGGCTGTAGAAAAAATGCCTTTTCGTGTAGTGGCCGGGACTGCCAGGGGAGATTAGTGGGCCCCGGCAGGGCCCCGCCTCAAAACGAAATTTCGGAGCCTGCCCACTTAAAGCCCTGCTGATGGGTCTATTGGAGGTGTAGAGGGTGATTCTTTCGGAGAGATAGGGTGGGGCGTTTAATGTAAGGCACCTGTGTGTGATAGCCATGGCTCTGAAAAGTATGCATTCTTTTACCGGTAGCCAGTGGGCGTCTTTCCTGGCTTGGGAGATGTGTTCCCTATTGGGAATGGTAAGCGCAGCCCTGAGGGGCTTATTTTGTGTGATTTGGAGTTATTTTATGTTGTTGATAGAGGTGCCTAGGAAGAGGGCATTGCAGTAGTCTAATTTGGTGCCTATAGTGCCTCTGGCAATGGATAGGCAGTTTTTGGTGGAGAGGAAGGGTTTGACTGCGTTGATAACCTTGGTGGTGAGCGCTGAGGAGGAGGCGATGGCGTTGACCTGGCGGGACATGGATAGAGAGGCATCTAGGTGAACACGTAGGGTTTTGACAGTCTTGGAGACTGTGATGATGGAGTTGTCGATGTTGAAAGATTTGTATTGTGGGGGGAGTTTGTTCAGGGTTTCTTTGGTGCCTACTATGAGGATCTCGGTTTTATCCCCATTTAAGCAGAGGCCGTTAGCAGCCATCCAAGTTTGGATGGCTGTGTACATTTTAGTTAGGGCAGTCGCATCTTCATCGTAGGTCTCGGTTAGTGGGAGTAGTACCTGCGTGTCGTCCGCGTAGTTGGTGTACGCTATGTTGCGATAGTCAAGGTCATTGAAGAGTGGGAGGGTAAATATGTTGTAGAGTGTAGGGGCGGTGCAGGAGCCCTGAGGGAATCTGCAGTATGTCTGAGAAGACCTTCATGAGTCTCCCATTTAGAAACAAGGCCACCCAGGCGATAGCTTCAGGGGAGAAATGTGCTTCATTTTTTAGGTGGATGCCTAGAATATCATGGTTAACAAGGTCAAAGGCTGTACTTATTCTATTTTAAATGCATTTTGGAAGTTTTTGTCTGCATTGTGAATTTTAGGTGTTTAAGAACAGACTAAATCAGTGACTCGCCCCCTGTAGTGTGCCTGAAATAAATCTTTAATGAGTTTAGCAATGATTGTATAGAATTCCAGAAAGACAAATTATTTGTTATTGCTATTCTTTCTTATTTAGTGTCACTGCTCAAAGTGTTACACTTGTGGAACCCTGTTTTTCATTTTAAGAGACCTGAACAACAAAGCCAGCCTCTCCAGAAACAAAGAGGCACATGGAACTGGCCACAGCGCAGAAGGTTACATTTAAAAATATATATATATTTTAATTGTATTATTTTTAGGGGTAGCAAGGAAAACAACAGGGATAGAAAGGGAGACCTCGGGAGTTGCAGCTGCGACCCCTGGTGACCCCCGAATGACACCCCTGGGCGCATGACAATCGATGATCTCTCCTCTACTGTGGTCTGTGCAACAAGTTCCCCAGCTCTTGCTCAAGCTCGGCATAAGCGTGCTCATCAATGCCTCCCTGAACCCTGCAGCGGTACCGTTTTGTGAGGCCACCCCCACCACCCCCAGAATACTGCAGCATGAAATGGTACATTTTGTGCTTTAAAAGAAATATATATATATTTTTTGAAGAACCTCTTTTGGCAGCATTTTTGCAACACCTTTTATTATTTAGTTGAGAGAGTGCTAGTATGCAGGTGAGGGAGCAAGTAAGCAGCAGCAGTTGGAAAGGTAACCAATGTCTTCATTGTGTCATACACATTTGCTAACTTCTGCTACTTTGTACAGTGAATATGAGGGATCTCTATTCTACATGGAGCAACACTAGTCTATTAAACCATGAGTGAGGCTTTTGGGGGGTGGCATGCACTGCAACCTGATCACTTCTAAGGGCACCTTATTTAAGCAGGGAAGGCACAGTGTGATTGAATGACTTACACAGGATCACACACTTGGGTGAAGTGGTGCTTCTGAAATGTGAGCATAGTCTTACATTTGGATACTTGGGTACTATCTTCCAAGCTCAATTTGGTAAAAATATGTATTAATGTTTGGGTGTGAAAACATAAAATAATGCTCCCATTTTACACAAATGGCTAGTGTTCACGTCACATGATAAACCAACCTGACAGTGTACACATAATTCTAGGGACATGTTGATCAAAAAGAGTATGGCAGTAATTTTGTTTTGAATCCTAAATTGTGCTGAGAGGACAACTTACTTGTCTGCAAAAGGCACCTCTGTGAAATTTTTATTGTTTACAACTCGTCTTGGGCAAAGTATGTCTTGGGCAAAGTAAATGTTAAAACACACAGGCAAAATCGCTTTTACTCTTCACTTTTCCACTTTGTGTCTAGAAAAGTGTGGCTCCCTCCCGCAATTAACTATTGTTGTAGCTATTTACAATTGAATTCCTTTGGAAACCACATGCCTTTTAAAGGGGTAAAAGTCAGGTGTATTTTGAAACAATTCATTATTTTTCTGCCAGCATAAAAATACATGCTGGAGAATAAAACAGGCAGATTTGGCAGGTGGAACTGGGAAAATTGCCTCCCCTTTCTAACTTAACCTGCCAAATCATACAGGCTATAAAAGTTGTGTTAAATGCTTTCACCGCCACTTTTTTCACTCTGCAGGATTTGGAAACTGACACCCTATGATTGTAGCTTTATTTTCCCCATCCTGAATGGAAGCCTACAAGCAGCATGCAAATGAATGAAACCCTACCAAAAAACTCCTACAGACACAAAGTGAAATGGAACACATGACCACATTCTTGCTTCACGTAGCTTGTTCTGTACCCCAATTATTTCTAATCCTCCTAACAACCATACTAAGATAGCTTCTTAAAACCTTCTAAAATTATTCTAGGAAACAAAAGGGCCACTGCAAGTTCACGTGTCCCTATGTCTAATCCCTTTTCTTTGTAAAGGGTCTGCTGCTTTGAGATGTTAAAAGGAGAACACGCCACTAGGACGCCACACGCAGCTCTGGCTGTGAGGCAGCCTCTGTCCCATCTCTGGCTGTTAAATCCGACTCAGGTTGCGACTGGGCAGGTCTTTCTGGTGCAATGTTTGCCATTCTTGGCATTCTGGGAAGGGCTTCGCCTTCAGCGTGTTTGGGTTGTAGCCTTTGAACCCTCCTGTCTATCCACATTCAGCTGCGTCCAGGGGGTGATGGTCAAACCCTGGAGCCAGAGAGGAGTATAAACTGAGCAGCAGTGAGATCCCTAGACACAACTTATATTTGTATATTTCAAAAACAGCAGTAACCATAAACATCCCTCAGAACCATATTTGTGATGGCAATAAAAGGCTATTTTTTACTAAACATAGGCCTCATCACGACTTGGGTGCAATACCACCGGGGATATTAGCCCTACCGCCAAACCCCGAGTGCTATTAGCGCTGGATCATGGGTTTGGCAGAGTGATAAGTCCCCATTCCCCATTGGGCCCATTTGGGGATTTCCCATTCCTCATATGCCCAATGGGGAATGTTCGGCGCTATTACCGCCGGGAATACGCCGGCGGTAATAGCGCCAAAAATTCAGCAAACTCGCAGCGGATTTGCCCCCAGCTCAGAGCGGTGGGGTAAATCTGCCAAGCCGGTGATTTGGCAGACCCTTAAATGCGGCGGTAATAGCGTTACTGCTGCATTTAAGGGTTACCACCAAACTCGTGATGAGGCCCATGATACTAAATAAACATAACTGAGCATTATGAACATTCTCAACCAACAGGTCTGCAATGTCTTATTTGCCCTGTACTTGTGGCCACTTAGGCCAGTAAGCGGAAGTTGCCCTTCCTTGCCCACATGGTGCCACCAGCGTGACCTCCCAGGTCTGTGTCATTGGGACCTGTAAATTGGTTGGTGCTGCACTCCTGTGCCTGACTGCAGTTTCCTTCCTGGCCCATGCCGTCACACCTGAGTGGGTCCAAGGCCACTCGAGTCCCCTCAAAAGGACTCTTGTTTTACCTACACCCCTTTGCTGCTAAGGAATTGAGGATCCCCTTCGGAAATAGCTCCATCCCCTTTACTGATAAGTGGGTTCCATCTTTGTGACACAAGTCAGGGTCAGGTAAGGTTATGCTCATTTGCCTAATGAAATTCAGGCTCCTGCTTGTGCAAAATGCTTCTATTCCTTTGTTAAGATAAGATTCTTCCTTGCTATATAAATAGTTTGTTTCAAGGGGCATCTCTCCAGTGTTTCCTGGTCAAAGATTCAGACATAAGAATCCATGTTTCCTTCCAGCATTTTGATATCCCTGTCAATGATGACCAAATGTTATATACTAGCTGCTTTCTTCTTAATTCTACTACATCGGTGCACCCCACCCCCAACCCCAGGTGTATTGCTAGGTACTCTGGGGGTTTCTGAAACCTACTAGGGATACTAATTTGCCCTGTACCTCATCCAATCTCATACCCTGAGTGACCCACGAGGGGTGATGGTGCTTTTGAAAGGTAATCTTTCTCTTGTTTCCTCGTTCTCTCTTCCTGTCCTAAACACAAAGCAGTGCCACACGATCCAGGCCAATTTCTAGGGAGCTTCTTCATCTGTTTGAAATGTGTGTTGTTAAATTAACTTTGGCCTGATATATCTTTTGTAGCAACCCGATGCCCATCACCTTGGTTTCATAACTCCTTGAGGATCTCCATGCAGATGCTGTTGCCCATATTATAAAGGAATGTATTCTTATTCTGTGTTGTCCCAACCGGTCTTGGTGATAGCTTTCTTGTGGACTGCCTGGAATTGGGAGGCAGCTGAAGGCCTTGCCATACCTGTGTATTGGGAACTTGCCCCCAAGGTGTAGACGTGTGGTGAGGAAGTTTCTTGTGACACATATCGGACAATAATCTCTATCCTCGATACAATAAAGGTTGATCATCCATCCTTTCCCTGTTTGTTTACTTGTTTATCCCTGTTGTCATGCAATCCCGCCCCATGCGAACATCTATCATGGCTAAACGACCATTAGACATGGTGTTTGAGGTTATTGATTCACTGTCACCCAGTTTTGTCATTAATATTTTTAACTTTTCAAAATTCAGGAGGCGTTTTTTGACTTCCGATGGTCTATCGAGCTTTCCTCGACCTTTGAATGCATGGGCCAGCTCCATCAAAGCACTTGAAGGTGGGCCTCCGGCTATCTGACAAGGAGGGAGATTTTGCTGGCACCCGTGGCTGCAGTGCTTTTTCTTGTTGAATTCTCCCTTTGGCCCCGGCCGTGCGATGACCAATCAGCTGATGTTATCTTCCTGGCAGAATTTCCCAAGCCCCTTCTGGGGCCTTTGTCATTTGGTCTGCTTCTGGTCTGAGCCGCCAGACTGCGTCCCACTGTAGGCAAGATTGAGCATTGGCAACATTATTCTCTCTCCCCGCAAAGTGTTTTCCTTTATTTCTATGTTGTTGCTCGATGAGATTTCGGTCCTTGCCCTTAGTACTTTCAGTACCCATTGGCATGATGTTGTTCTTCTGTTGATGATGCTAACTACCGCCACATTGCCAGACCAGACTTCCAGCTCATTGTGCTGAACTATGTGACCCATGGCTTTAAGGCAATTCCTATGGGGGAAGAGTTCCAGTAGTGCAATGTTTCTGGCCCACCCGTATCTGTGCCATGCTTTTGGCCAAGGGCCCACACACCAACTTTTCTCCAAAATTGCCCCGAAGCCCTTGCTACCAGCAGCATCACTGAATAGTACTCTGTATTTAATGGCATGCACTAAATTATTGACCCATTGAAATTCTTCAAAAAAGTTCATTCCTTGGTGACCTCTTCCTCAAATATTATATGTAAGTGGGTTTTTCTAAAACCCTTAGTCTTTAGCGCTGAGCTTCCGGAAAAGGAAACGTTCCTTGGGTTATCACCCTTGCTGCAAAGTTGAGACTGCCAGCCAGAGACTGTAATGATCTGACTGTCCCTTTTTCCTTTTGTTTTCACAACCTGATTGCCTCAAGTAGATCTTCTATTTTTCCATTAGGAATCCTGCATTCCCCTAAGTTCTTGTCCATTTCTATTCCTAAAAAGACATGACATTGGCAGAGCCTGCTGTCTTCTCATGGGTTAGGGGGATGCCCCATTCTTCTGTTTCATCCTCAGAGGTATTCTTCCCTTCCTCTCCTTCCCCCAGAAGCTCACTGTCTCCCGAGCCCTGGTTCTCTCGAAGCTGGATTACTGTAACAGCCTCTATCTTAATCTGCCTGCCTCCACTCTCCGCCCTCTGCAACTCATCCAGAACAGAACTGCGAGACTTGTCCTTGGCCTCAAGCCCAGGGACCGTATCTCTCCAGGACTGAAATCTCTACACTGGCTCCCAGTGGCTGCGAGGATAAAGTTCAAAACCCTCTGCATTGTCCACAAGGCCTTCTGGGGCCTGGGTCCTAAATACCTTCAACTCTCTCTTCCCAAATATCTTCCTCCCCGAGCCCTTTCGCTCATCCGCCTCCAACTCCCTCATGGTCAGCCGCTTCTCGAAGCAACGAGCTGGGGGTAGATCTCTCTCCGCGGCAGGGGCCTCCCTCTGGAACAGCCTTCCTGCCTCCCTGAAACTTGAGGAGAAACACCTCCGGTTCCGGAAGCCCCTCAAAACCTTCCTCTTTGCTTCTGCTTTCTCTCTCCCTCTCCCCTGCTGAACAGCTAATTAATTCTTCACTAAACTGCACTGATCCTGCAACTGGACCACTCTAAACTGCCTTCGGTCCTGGTCCCAGTCACTGATCCCCTGGAACCCCTCTGCACTAGGGACTGTCTCTGTATCCCTACAGCCCCCCCCCTTCCCCAGCACTTGTTCTGCACTTACCTTGCACTTGCCACTAGCTGGCCCTTTTTTATTTATTACTTACGCCACTTACCCTTACTGCACTTCCCCCCCTCCCCTTCCCCTTGCACTTTTCCCCCCTCCCCCACCCCTGCACTTGCGCGATCTGAATGACACCTGGCCTAGTAGGATTGTTTGTTTTGTCTCTCCTTGTTCCTCCCCTCCCTGCCTCGTCGCGCCTTGAAACACCTGTGTATAGGCGCGTTACAAATACCATATCATTTCATATCATATCATATCATAGATTTTTCTAGTGCCTGCTTGCTGGCATCCGAGTCCTTTGGCACCATGAATAAGAAATCATCAAAGTAATTGACCATGGAAGCCTCAGGCATGCATCTTTGATAAGCCCGTTGCATTTTCCACCAAGGGAGCAGGAGTTGCACGCAACCGGACTGAGCCACGACCTTCGGAGATATAAAAAAAACGTAATAAAGTCTATTTAAAATAATGCTTTCTGACTTTTAGTGTGCAGCGAATGGCTGCTCATCCTTTTTACTTCCTGTGTGCCCATGTTGATCACCCTTGCATTGTATTTACTGGAAATAGATGGAATGGGGTGGGTGTGGGAATTAGTTTTGCAGGCTAAGGGATCTTCTTAGCCTAATAAAACTCAACTACACATTAAACAACCTTCAGATGACGGCTTCTTACAGTTACATGTGCAATGATGTAAATTTACTAATCTGGCGGTTGAGATAGCACGACCCCACCACCCGCTCACAACAAGAATCATGCAACTGAAAATGACCCACCATAATAAGTCAATTAGCTGGATGAAATTCGGGGCTCTCCTGCTTCCTTGCACGTGGGGGTTTCTGCACCCAACTGTCTATATTACAGATTAGGTCTGAGTGCAGTACGTCTACCGTGCCCCAACTCTGCCCTCCCAACATCATTCAGCAAGTGCCTTGTGGCAAGCCAACCTTAACTGTGTGCCTTTTTGCTTAGGGTGGTATGCGTCTGGGGTGAACAGCGCGCACCTGCATCGATAAGGAGGGTGGGGAGGGCGTAAGCACCATCATGAATGAACTAAATAATAATTCGCTTTTTAAATCGTGCTTTAATCTAAGGCGTTTCACATGGGACCTACATTACTATTACTACCCAATCGAAATTGGTACTCCTTTATCGATCTCAGAAGGATGAAAGGCTAAGTTGGCCTTGCCGGGATTTGAACCTGCAGCTCAAACACTGATCAGCATGAGCGTTTGACCCACTGAGCCATCTTACTGGCTTTTGGGCTGTTTTCATTCATAGGGTGGTATCTTTTAAACAAGTGGAAGCATCCTTGATTATCCTGACACGGCATTTTGGACTGATTTGTTCTACTCTGAACTTTCCTCACAAAGGCCAGCACATTTCCCAGCCTGGGCCTTATTTGAAGACACGAATTGTGAAACTGTCTCGTTTCTATTATGCTTCCCTGGTTACACCCGCCAAGGAGGTTGGCTTTAGGCGGGATTTGACATTTACCCCTCCTACACATCCATAAGAATATCCGGGACCACCAACTACGCAGACCAACTTATCACGGTGGCCTTTGCTATTTTTTTTTTTTGTGTTGTGCGCTCTTTTGTGAAACGTTAAATTCATTTTCATTTCACATTGCCGCAGCCTGTATTCTTTTACTTCAGGGCAAATGAAAGATGTAATGTCCTCTCTCTATGCCCACTCCACTGTAGGACGTAGAGGGCAGGCTCCCACCTGTCCCCTTTCCATTGTTGTTGTGGGTTGCAGCCCACCCTGTAAGTAAGAGGCGGGGTTACGGCCTTGCACGCCATTTTCGAGTTCATGATTAAAAGAGTTACATCTACGTTCCTGGCTCCCGTGATCAGTTGCTGCGTCATTGGTGTTCTTGCTTTATTTTATTATATCCAAAAGAACGGATTTAACTAAAAGTTAAATCTATTATCCCATGCAGAAGCAGTGGCACCAGACATGTCTACCCCCAGTGTATGTGGAGGCGGGAAGCGTTGCAATCCATCAATTCGGTGGTGCAAGGCATCATGTGCTGCCGTCATGTCCGATCGTAAGTCGGATACCAAACGGACCAGAGCAGCCAAGGGGTCCGTCTCTTCCATGGCTTCTGTTTCTGTTACTCACCGAACGGGAGTGGACAAGACAGGAGGCCAACCCGGCGAGACGGTGCTTTGATTGAAGAGCTCGGGTTGGAGCCTCCACCCGAGCCTCCTCTCTATGAGGGAAAAAATGACCTTCCTGATGATATGACCCACTGCTGATTATTGTGCCAGACAGAGGGACCGATCACCCGAAAGAGCGGGGAGAAACACGCCGCCACGGACCCAGCTGCAAGAAACAAAACACGATTAATCACTTGGAATAACAGTAGTACCAATAAGTGGAGATGCACTAGATCCGGGTGGGTGCACAACTGCAAGGCGTCCCAAGGTGCACTTAAAGGGCGGAACCAGGTAGAATCCAAAATAGCCAACGTCCTTTAACAGTATCATAAAACGGAAAGATTCGGTACACAGACGAGCAAGAAGGTAACAGAATCAGCAGGCAGGCAGTCCTTACAGCAATCCTCAAGTCGGTACACGGGCGGACAATAAGTAAACAGAATCAGCAGACAGGCAGTCCTTACAGCAATCCTCAAGTCGGTACACGGGCGAGTAATAAGTAAACAGAATCAGCAGGCAGGCAGTCCTTAGTTCAGAAAGAGGGTTCGATACACGGAGCGCGGTATGAAGGGACATACAATGATACAAATGAGCTTCAGAAACAAGGCGATAAGACGGAACTTAAGCGCCGGCTGTAACTTTCAAACAGAAGCAGCGTCCTCCGGGCTGCAGCCGCTTAAATCAATGAGGAGGTGGAGCAGAGTGAGGGAGGCACTCGTGATGTCATGGACTACGGATTCCCTAGGTTTCATGGGAACCGTAGTTCGAAGACCGTCTGGCTGGTGCGGTAGTCGTTAGCCTCCAGGGCATTCTCCACTTCATCAGGAATGGCGCTACAGAATGCCGAACAGAACGGCGAAGCGCAATAGTTTTGCCAGATGTCCCTTTCTGCTGTCAGCCCTGAGGTAAGTATAAAGCACGGGGTCTTAGTGTGGAACGGTGCCGAGGCGTGACAAATGTTCATCTGATGTGCAAAAAAAGACAGGGAAACAGTGGGTTTTAGATAATAAATGTGTCGCCCCAGCTTGCAGTGGCTTTGTTAAGTAGGGATAGTTTTCTCTTTCCTTTTAGATAGGCGGTGCATCGTCGCCCCCCTAGGGAAAGCACCCTCCTCCCCCCCACCACCTCTCCCATAGGGTTGAGGTGTACTTCTGTTGAGGAACAGTGGTAGTGGCTTTTCTGAATTTAATCCTGTTTTTTCTGAGTAATGATTCACTTGAAAGTGCTCCATACCCATGTTGTGTGTTATAGAATAGTTAGTGGCTGTCATGAGTGCGACAATGCATAGATTTAAGGACAAACACTCTAATTTTTTAACTATTTTTCTACTATTGTAGTTGTGTGTTTCGGGGAATGACTCTGGCTGGAAACCGCTTGGTCGCATCATCAGGTTTTGTGGACATGGTGATCTGCCCAGGATCAGTCAATGTGTTCAAGTGGGAAATCCCTTCTTTCTTTCCCTCATCCCTTCCAAAATCACATGCTCACCTGTATTCCTTCTAAAATCTTCTGATCTCCTCTTCCATGTATTCCCCTTTCCCCTTCCATAAGCCCCTCCACTCCTTTCAACTTCTATTCGATACTCTCTTCATCTTCCATCAGTTCTGCCTACTCACCTTCCATCCACTATTCTCTTCCCCTTCCAACCACTCTCCCCTTCACCGGAAGAAAAACATTTGGCACAGCATGAACAAATGAGAACCGCAAAGTGCAGACCTGTGAACAGGTGCCTGATGGTGAATGTCAATTAATAGTGCCCTAAGAATCAAAGTGATATCTTTTTTTTTATTACACATCCAGGCATTAAATGAACTATATCAAATATAGTATCATTCCAGGCCAAAAGAGAAGCAAGAAATGATTTGGCAACATCCATCCCATCGGCTCTCCCCTTTCTATTCCATCCACTTCCCCTTCCACACCCCAGTTACCTCACATCCACTGCCGCGTACCAATATGCCTCTGGGCTTGCCGCGTGCAGGGACGTCATTTCACCAAAATGTTAGGGGTAGCGGACGTGACATCGCATTACCCTTGACCTCTGATGACATCACAGGAAGTGTTGTAATTTGACCCCACCATAAAGTGACATCAAGGGAAGCGATGGAACACGACCTTTCACCCCTTGACAAAATAGGAAGTAGTATCAGATAGCATGGTTCCTAAGTACACTATGAAACATATGGTTATGCTATCACTGTAATGTGATATACATTTCATACAAGAATGGATCACCTCATGTATCATTAATATCAGTGTGTAGAAGCCCATGTTACTAAATTACTCTGAATGCAGACAGCCGTCCAAGGCCAAACGATAATGATGTGTTATTACATAGCACTTACACTTAAGGGCTTTACAAATAACAAATATACATACAATATCACCCAACCTGTATTGGTACTCATTTATTGATCTCAGAAGAATGAAAGGCTGAGTTGGCCTTGACAGGATTCGAACCTGCATTCTGCAGATCACACACACACACATTGCAGAAGCGAGCGCTCAGCCCACTGAGCTATCTTACCAGCTATAGATGTTTTACTGGCTATAGTAAAAATCAGCATTTACTGATCTGTCTGTTCTGAATATTCTCAAAGTCAAAAAGCGAATTACACTCTGTAGTGGATACCATTAAACTGGTAACTGAGATTTAACAGCAGGCCAGTTCATCTGCAGGTCTGGCGCAACGTTGGCCACATGTCAAGCCTGGGTGGATCGACTTTTCAGGCTTTAGAGGTTGGCAAAATACATACCATTGGGGCTGAGAGGGGTTCATAACTTTGTATTAAAGAATTTAGAGTAGCGCAGTGAAAGCAGCACACTCACATGGCATCCCGTACACTGGCACTCGTTACCTCATACATGCACACAAACATCCTGAACCGCATGCCAGGGAGATAGAAAAGATAGACACATTACAACAAAGCATCAATTGTGGCGCAATAAAATCAAGGGCCACTTTATGTGATATGGTCAAACATTTCTACACTGGAAACAAGCTTTTAGGCACAAGGATTTTATCAAGTGAGAGAGGACGCCAAGATGGAATGTTTTGTGATGATCGGAACAGAGACAAGAGCAGGAAATAACCGTCCATAACTGCAACTTGCGAAAAGCAAACACATAGCCCTAAATGGATACCTTTTTTTTTTTAAATTTATTTGCATTTATAAAGCGCACAGGGCTGGCCTGAGGCATCGTGGCGCTGTTACAGAAGGATTGATCTTAAGATATCATAACATAAAACATAGCATACGTGGGTTGTAGCATTTGATAGCAGTACGTGCAGTGACAAGTGTTGAGGGACGGTAGTGCTTTGCTTTGGTTACATTGCAAACATAACCTGAGCATGTTGGTTTGAGAAAAACATTTATCGGAACAGAAATGTTTTTAAGTTTTTGCGAAAGGTGGTGTAAGATTCTTCGTTCCTTAGAGAGGTTGGCAGGGCATTCCAGTTTTTGGGAGTGAGGTATTGGAAGCTAGACCCTCCCGCTCTGGTTCTTTTGAACGTGGGGACATGGATCTGATTGGCGCGGTGTGCTCTGATGGGCAGTGCCTTAAGTGGCGCTACAAATCGAGCCGGGGCCCATCGAGGGGGCGTGGCCTAACAACAGGGGTCTTCATGGCCCATTAGGCCACGCCCCCTTGACGAACCCCGGCTCAATGGGCTACTGGCACCCCTGCCAGGCAGCCTTTTGTAGAGATTAGCACCCTCTCCCCAATGGGGGAGAGGGTGCTGATCTCTGCATTTATTTTGTATAGGCTTGCCTGGCAGGGGACGGCGCCTCGCCTATTCAGCCTTAATGGTGATGCTGCCCCTCGCCAGCTGAGGAGGGGCACCAACAACATTAAGGCTGAAAGGGTGACGCCACTGGAAGCAGAGGCCTTTTTCCTAAAGATTGAAACTCCTGCGAATCCGCGGGAGCTTCAGTATTTGGAAAGCAAGGCCTCTGCTTCCAGCGGCCTCACGTTTTCTCCATAATGGTAGCGCCGGCCCACGTGCATCACTTGATTAAAGGGATGCCTCGCAGGTGCGGCACCACCATTATGGCTAAAAGGCATTTTTTTCTGAAGCCTGAAGCTATCGCTCACGAGCGAGAGCTTCAGGCTGTAGAAAAAATGCCTTTTCGTGTAGTGGCCGGGACTGCCAGGGGAGATTAGTGGGCCCCGGCAGGGCCCCGCCTCAAAACGAAATTTCGGAGCCTGCCCACTTAAAGCCCTGCTGATGGGTCTATTGGAGGTGTAGAGGGTGATTCTTTCGGAGAGATAGGGTGGGGCGTTTAATGTAAGGCACCTGTGTGTGATAGCCATGGCTCTGAAAAGTATGCATTCTTTTACCGGTAGCCAGTGGGCGTCTTTCCTGGCTTGGGAGATGTGTTCCCTATTGGGAATGGTAAGCGTAGCCCTGAGGGGCTTATTTTGTGTGATTTGGAGTTTTTTTATGTTGTTGATAGAGGTGCCTAGGAAGAGGGCATTGCAGTAGTCTAATTTGGTGCCTATAGTGCCTCTGGCAATGGATAGGCAGTTTTTGGTGGAGAGGAAGGGTTTGACTGCGTTGATAACCTTGGTGGTGAGCGCTGAGGAGGAGGCGATGGCGTTGACCTGGCGGGACATGGATAGAGAGGCATCTAGGTGAACACGTAGGGTTTTGACAGTCTTGGAGACTGTGATGATGGAGTTGTCGATGTTGAAAGATTTGTATTGTGGGGGGAGTTTGTTCAGGGTTTCTTTGGTGCCTACTATGAGGATCTCGGTTTTATCCCCATTTGAGCAGAGGCCGTTAGCAGCCATCCAAGTTTGGATGGCTGTGTACATTTTAGTTAGGGCAGTCGCATCTTCATCGTAGGTCTCGGTTAGTGGGAGTAGTACCTGCGTGTCGTCCGCGTAGTTGGTGTACGCTATGTTGCGATAGTCAAGGTCATTGAAGAGTGGGAGGGTAAATATGTTGTAGAGTGTAGGGGCGGTGCAGGAGCCCTGAGGGAATCTGCAGTATGTCTGAGAAGACCTTCATGAGTCTCCCATTTAGAAACAAGGCCACCCAGGCGATAGCTTCAGGGGAGAAATGTGCTTCATTTTTTAGGTGCATGCCTAGAATATCATGGTTAACAAGGTCAAAGGCTGTACTTATTCTATTTTAAATGCATTTTGGAAGTTTTTGTCTGCATTGTGAATTTTAGGTGTTTAAGAACAGACTAAATCAGTGACTCGCCCCCTGTAGTGTGCCTGAAATAAATCTTTAATGAGTTTAGCAATGATTGTATAGAATTCCAGAAAGACAAATTATTTGTTATTGCTATTCTTTCTTATTTAGTGTCACTGCTCAAAGTGTTACACTTGTGGAACCCTGTTTTTCATTTTAAGAGACCTGAACAACAAAGCCAGCCTCTCCAGAAACAAAGAGGCACATGGAACTGGCCACAGCGCAGAAGGTTACATTTAAAAATATATATATATTTTAATTGTATTATTTTTAGGGGTAGCAAGGAAAACAACAGGGATAGAAAGGGAGACCTCGGGAGTTGCAGCTGCGACCCCTGGTGACCCCCGAATGACACCCCTGGGCGCATGACAATCGATGATCTCTCCTCTACTGTGGTCTGTGCAACAAGTTCCCCAGCTCTTGCTCAAGCTCGGCATAAGCGTGCTCATCAATGCCTCCCTGAACCCTGCAGCGGTACCGTTTTGTGAGGCCACCCCCACCACCCCCAGAATACTGCAGCATGAAATGGTACATTTTGTGCTTTAAAAGAAATATATATATATTTTTTGAAGAACCTCTTTTGGCAGCATTTTTGCAACACCTTTTATTATTTAGTTGAGAGAGTGCTAGTATGCAGGTGAGGGAGCAAGTAAGCAGCAGCAGTTGGAAAGGTAACCAATGTCTTCATTGTGTCATACACATTTGCTAACTTCTGCTACTTTGTACAGTGAATATGAGGGATCTCTATTCTACATGGAGCAACACTAGTCTATTAAACCATGAGTGAGGCTTTTGGGGGGTGGCATGCACTGCAACCTGATCACTTCTAAGGGCACCTTATTTAAGCAGGGGGTGCACAGTGTGATTGAATGACTTACACAGGATCACACACTTGGGTGAAGTGGTGCTTCTGAAATGTGAGCATAGTCTTACATTTGGATACTTGGGTACTATCTTCCAAGCTCAATTTGGTAAAAATATGTATTAATGTTTGGGTGTGAAAACATAAAATAATGCTCCCATTTTACACAAATGGCTAGTGTTCACGTCACATGATAAACCAACCTGACAGTGTACACATAATTCTAGGGACATGTTGATCAAAAAGAGTATGGCAGTAATTTTGTTTTGAATCCTAAATTGTGCTGAGAGGACAACTTACTTGTCTGCAAAAGGCACCTCTGTGACATTTTTATTGTTTACAACTCGTCTTGGGCAAAGTATGTCTTGGGCAAAGTAAATGTTAAAACACACAGGCAAAATCGCTTTTACTCTTCACTTTTCCACTTTGTGTCTAGAAAAGTGTGGCTCCCTCCCGCAATTAACTATTGTTGTAGCTATTTACAATTGAATTCCTTTGGAAACCACATGCCTTTTAAAGGGGTAAAAGTCAGGTGTATTTTGAAACAATTCATTATTTTTCTGCCAGCATAAAAATACATGCTGGAGAATAAAACAGGCAGATTTGGCAGGTGGAACTGGGAAAATTGGCTCCCCTTTCTAACTTAACCTGCCAAATCATACAGGCTATAAAAGTTGTGTTAAATGCTTTCACCGCCACTTTTTTCACTCTGCAGGATTTGGAAACTGACACCCTATGATTGTAGCTTTATTTTCCCCATCCTGAATGGAAGCCTACAAGCAGCATGCAAATGAATGAAACCCTACCAAAAAACTCCTACAGACACAAAGTGAAATGGAACACATGACCACATTCTTGCTTCACGTAGCTTGTTCTGTACCCCAATTATTTCTAATCCTCCTAACAACCATACTAAGATAGCTTCTTAAAACCTTCTAAAATTATTCTAGGAAACAAAAGGGCCACTGCAAGTTCACGTGTCCCTATGTCTAATCCCTTTTCTTTGTAAAGGGTCTGCTGCTTTGAGATGTTAAAAGGAGAACACGCCACTAGGACGCCACACGCAGCTCTGGCTGTGAGGCAGCCTCTGTCCCATCTCTGGCTGTTAAATCCGACTCAGGTTGCGACTGGGCAGGTCTTTCTGGTGCAATGTTTGCCATTCTTGGCATTCTGGGAAGGGCTTCGCCTTCAGCGTGTTTGGGTTGTAGCCTTTGAACCCTCCTGTCTATCCACATTCAGCTGCGTCCAGGGGGTGATGGTCAAACCCTGGAGCCAGAGAGGAGTATAAACTGAGCACCAGTGAGATCCCTAGACACAACTTATATTTGTATATTTCAAAAACAGCAGTAACCATAAACATCCCTCAGAACCATATTTGTGATGGCAATAAAAGGCTATTTTTTACTAAACATAGGCCTCATCACGACTTGGGTGCAATACCACCGGGGATATTAGCCCTACCGCCAAACCCCGAGTGCTATTAGCGCTGGATCATGGGTTTGGCAGAGTGATAAGTCCCCATTCCCCATTGGGCCCATTTGGGGATTTCCCATTCCTCATTGGCCCAATGGGGAATGTTCGGCGCTATTACCGCCGGGAATACGCCGGCGGTAATAGCGCCAAAAATTCAGCAAACTCGCAGCGGATTTGCCCCCAGCTCAGAGCGGTGGGGTAAATCTGCCAAGCCGGTGATTTGGCAGACACTTAAATGCGGCGGTAATAGCGTTACTGCTGCATTTAAGGGTTACCACCAAACTCGTGATGAGGCCCATGATACTAAATAAACATAACTGAGCATTATGAACATTCTCAACCAACAGGTCTGCAATGTCTTATTTGCCCTGTACTTGTGGCCACTTAGGCCAGTAAGCGGAAGTTGCCCTTCCTTGCCCACATGGTGCCACCAGCGTAACCTCCCAGGTCTGTGTCATTGGGACCTGTAAATTGGTTGGTGCTGCACTCCTGTGCCTGACTGCAGTTTCCTTCCTGGCCCATGCCGCCACACCTGAGTGGGTCCAAGGCCACTCGAGTCCCCTCAAAAGGACTCTTGTTTTACCTACACCCCTTTGCTGCTAAGGAATTGAGGATCCCCTTCGGAAATAGCTCCATCCCCTTTACTGATAAGTGGGTTCCATCTTTGTGACACAAGTCAGGGTCAGGTAAGGTTATGCTCATTTGCCTAATGAAATTCAGGCTCCTGCTTGTGCAAAATGCTTCTATTCCTTTGTTAAGATAAGATTCTTCCTTGCTATATAAATAGTTTGTTTCAAGGGGCATCTCTCCAGTGTTTCCTGGTCAAAGATTCAGACATAAGAATCCATGTTTCCTTCCAGCATTTTGATATCCCTGTCAATGATGACCAAATGTTATATACTAGCTGCTTTCTTCTTAATTCTACTACATCGGTGCACCCCACCCCCAACCCCAGGTGTATTGCTAGGTACTCTGGGGGTTTCTGAAACCTACTAGGGATACTAATTTGCCCTGTACCTCATCCAATCTCATACCCTGAGTGACCCACGAGGGGTGATGGTGCTTTTGAAAGGTAATCTTTCTCTTGTTTCCTCGTTCACTCTTCCTGTCCTAAACACAAAGCAGTGCCACACGATCCAGGCCAATTTCTAGGGAGCTTCTTCATCTGTTTGAAATGTGTGTTGTTAAATTAACTTTGGCCTGATATATCTTTTGTAGCAACCCGATGCCCATCCCCTTGGTTTCATAACTCCTTGAGGATCTCCATGCAGATGCTGTTGCCCTTATTATAAAGGAATGTATTCTTATTCTGTGTTGTCCCAACCGGCCTTGGTGATAGCTTTCTTGTGGACTGCCTGGAATTGGGAGGCAGCTGAAGGCCTTGCCATACCTGTGTATTGGGAACTTGCCCCCAAGGTGTAGACGTGTGGTGAGGAAGTTTCTTGTGACACATATCGGACAATAATCTCTATCCTCGATACAATAAAGGTTGATCATCCATCCTTTCCCTGTTTTTTTACTTGTTTATCCCTGTTGTCATGCAATCCCGCCCCATGCGAACATCTATCATGGCTAAACGACCATTAGACATGGTGTTTGAGGTTATTGATTCACTGTCACCCAGTTTTGTCATTAATATTTTTAACTTTTCAAAATTCAGGAGGCGTTTTTTGACTTCCGATGGTCTATCGAGCTTTCCTCGACCTTTGAATGCATGGGCCAGCTCCATCAAAGCACTTGAAGGTGGGCCTCCGGCTATCTGACAAGGAGGGAGATTTTGCTGGCACCCGTGGCTGCAGTGCTTTTTCTTGTTGAATTCTCCCTTTGGCCCCGGCCGTGCGATGACCAATCAGCTGATGTTATCTTCCTGGCAGAATTTCCCAAGCCCCTTCTGGGGCCTTTTTCATTTGGTCTGCTTCTGGTCTGAGCTGCCAGACTGCGTCCCACTGTAGGCAAGATTGAGCATTGGCAACATTATTCTCTCTCCCCGCAAAGTGTTTTCCTTTATTTCTATGTTGTTGCTCGATGAGATTTCGGTCCTTGCCCTTAGTACTTTCAGTACCCATTGGCATGATGTTGTTCTTCTGTTGATGATGCTAACTACCGCCACATTGCCAGACCAGACTTCCAGCTCATTGTGCTGAACTATGTGACCCATGGCTTTAAGGCAATTCCTATGGGGGAAGAGTTCCAGTAGTGCAATGTTTCATGCCCACCCGTATCTGTGCCATGCTTTTGGCCAAGGGCCCACACACCAACTTTTCTCCAAAATTGCCCCGAAGCCCTTGCTACCAGCAGCATCACTGAATAGTACTCTGTATTTAATGGCATGCACTAAATTATTGACCCATTGAAATTCTTCAAAAAAGTTAATTCCTTGGTGACCTCTTCCTCAAATATTATATGTAAGTGGGTTTTTCTAAAACCCTTAGTCTTTAGCGCTGAGCTTCCGGAAAAGGAAACGTTCCTTGGGTTATCACCCTTGCTGCAAAGTTGAGACTGCCAGCCAGAGACTGTAATGATCTGACTGTCCCTTTGTCCTTTTGTTTTCACAACCTGATTGCCTCAAGTAGATCTTCTATTTTTCCTTTAGGAATCCTGCATTCCCCTAAATTCTTGTCCATTTCTATTCCTAAAAAGACATGACATTGGCGGAGCCTGCTGTCTTCTCATGGGTTAGGGGGATGCCCCATTCTTCTGTTTCATCCTCAGAGGTATTCTTCCCTTCCTCTCCTTCCCCCAGAAGCTCACTGTCTCCCGAGCTCTGGTTCTCTCGACGCTGGATTACTGTAACAGCCTCTATCTTAATCTGCCTGCCTCCACTCTCCGCCCTCTGCAACTCATCCAGAACAGAACTGCGAGACTTGTCCTTGGCCTCAAGCCCAGGGACCGTATCTCTCCAGGACTGAAATCTCTACACTGGCTCCCAGTGGCTGCGAGGATAAAGTTCAAAACCCTCTGCATTGTCCACAAGGCCTTCTGGGGCCTGGGTCCTAAATACCTTCAACTCTCTCTTCCCAAATATCTTCCTCCCCGAGCCCTTTCGCTCATCCGCCTCCAACTCCCTCATGGTCAGCCGCTTCTCGAAGCAACGAGCTGGGGGTAGATCTCTCTCCGCGGCAGGGGCCTCCCTCTGGAACAGCCTTCCTGCCTCCCTGAAACTTGAGGAGAAACACCTCCGGTTCCGGAAGCCCCTCAAAACCTTCCTCTTTGCTTCTGCTTTCTCTCTCCCTCTCCCCTGCTGAACAGCTAATTAATTCTTCACTAAACTGCACTGATCCTGCAACTGGACCACTCTAAACTGCCTTCGGTCCTGGTCCCAGTCACTGATCCCCTGGAACCCCTCTGCACTAGGGACTGTCTCTGTATCCCTACAGCCCCCCCCTTCCCCAGCACTTGTTCTGCACTTACCTTGCACTTGCCACTAGCTGGCCCTTTTTTATTTATTACTTACGCCACTTACCTTTACTGCACTTCCCCCCCTCCCCTTCCCCTTGCACTTTTCCCCCCTCCCCCACCCCTGCACTTGCGCGATCTGAATGACACCTGGCCTAGTAGGATTGTTTGTTTTGTCTCCCCTTGTTCCTCCCCTCCCTGCCTCGTCGCGCCTTGAAACACCTGTGTATAGGCGCGTTACAAATACCATATCATTTCATATCATATCATATCATAGATTTTTCTAGTGCCTGCTTGCTGGCATCCGAGTCCTTTGGCACCATGAATAAGAAATCATCAAAGTAATTGACCATGGAAGCCTCAGGCATGCATCTTTGATAAGCCCGTTGCATTTTCCACCAAGGGAGCAGGAGTTGCACGCAACCGGACTGAGCCAAGACCTTCGGAGATATAAAAAAACGTAATAAAGTCTATTCAAAATAATGCTTTCTGACTTTTAGTGTGCAGCGAATGGCTGCTCATCCTTTTTACTGCCTGTGTGCCCATGTTGATCACCCTTGCATTGTATTTACTGGAAATAGATGGAATGGGGTGGGTGTGGGAATTAGTTTTGCAGGCTAAGGGATCTTCTTAGCCTAATAAAACTCAACTACACATTAAACAACCTTCAGATGACGGCTTCTTACAGTTACATGTGCAATGATGTAAATTTACTAATCTGGCGGTTGAGATAGCACGACCCCACCACCCGCTCACAACAAGAATCATGCAACTGAAAATGACCCACCATAATAAGTCAATTAGCTGGATGAAATTCGGGGCTCTCCTGCTTCCTTGCACGTGGGGGTGTCTGCACCCAACTGTCTATATTACAGATTAGGTCTGAGTGCAGTACGTCTACCGTGCCCCAACTCTGCCCTCCCAACATCATTCAACAAGTGCCTTGTGGCAAGCCAACCTTAACTGTGTGCCTTTTTGCTTAGGGTGGTATGCGTCCGGGGTGAACAGCGCACACCTGCATCGATAAGGAGGGTGGAGAGGGCGTAAGCACCATCATGAATGAACTAAATAATAATTCGCTTTTTAAATCGTGCTTTAATCTAAGGCGTTTCACATGGGACCTACATTACTATTACTACCCAATCGAAATTGGTACTCCTTTATCGATCTCAGAAGGATGAAAGGCTAAGTTGGCCTTGCCGGGATTTGAATCTGCAGCTCAAACACTGATCAGCATGAGCGTTTGACCCACTGAGCCATCTTACTGGCTTTTGGGCTGTTTTCATTCATAGGGTGGTATCTTTTAAACAAGTGGAAGCATCCTTGATTATCCTGACACGGCTTTTTGGACTGATTTGTACTACTCTGAACTTTCCTCACAAAGGCCAGCACATTTCCCAGCCTGGGCCTTATTTGAAGACACGAATTGTGAAACTGTCTCGTTTCTATTATGCTTCCCTGGTTACACCCGCCAAGGAGGTTGGCTTTAGGCCGGATTTGACATTTACCCCTCCTACACATCCATAAGAATATCCGGGACCACCAACTACGCAGACCAACTTATCACGGTGGCCTTTGCTATTTTTTTTTTTGTGTTGTGCGCTCTTTTGTGAAACGTTAAATTCATTTTCATTTCACATTGCCGCAGCCTGTATTCTTTTACTTCAGGGCAAATGAAAGATGTAACGTCCTCTCTCTATGCCCACTCCACTGTAGGACGTAGAGGGCAAGCTCCCACCTGTCTCCTTTCCATTGTTGTTGTGGGTTGCAGCCCACCCTGTAAGTAAGAGGCGGGGTTACGGCTTTGCACGCCATTCTCGAGTTCATGATTAAAAGAGTTACATCTACGTTCCTGGCTCCCGTGATCAGTTGCTGGTCATTGGTGTTCTTGCTTTATTTTATGATATCCACAAGAACGGATTTAACTAAAAGTTAAATCTATTATCCCATGCAGTTTTCGTTGGAGTGTCGACTAATCCCTCTGTAGGGCAGGTCATGATATAAACATCTAACCCGAGCCTTTGACACCTGAAATATGTACATCTAGCTGAAAAACAGAATAACGATGAACGCTCCGTTCATTGCCGCTGGGCGCTGGGGTTGTCGTTGATATTTGATATAAGGATTTTTGTGGTAACATGGCGAGCACGAAACGGTATTCGAGTTGCATCAGGGACGTCATTTCACCAAAATGCCAGGGGTAGCGGAAGTGACAACACATGACCCTTGACCTCTGATGACAGGAAGTGATGTCATTTGAGCCCACCCCGAAGTGGCATCACGGGAAGCGATGGAACATGACCTTTCACCCCACGACAAAACAGGGAGTGGCATCACATAGCAATGTTTCTGAGTACACTAAGAAAAAAATGGTTTCGATATCACTGTACAGTGATACACATTTCATACAAGAATGGATCACCATATGTATCGTTAATATCAGTGCGTATAAGCCCATGTAACCAAATCACTGTGAATGCAAGCAGGCGTCCAAGGCCAAATGATAATGATGTGTTATTATATAGCACGTACACTTAAGTGCTTCATATAAAACACATATACATACAATATCACCCAACCTGTGTTGTTACTCATTTATCAACCTGAGCAGAATGAAAGGCTGAGTTAACCTTGCTGGGAGTTAAACTTGCAACCTGCAGATCACACATACATTGCAGCAGCCATCGCTCAACCCACTGAGCTATCTTAGTGGCTATAGCCATCATAAAACCAGCCACTCCAGAAACAAAGAGCCACATGCTGCTGGCCACAACCCATGAGCCTCAATGTTAAAAAAAAAAAAATACATTTCTTTTTTAGGGGTAGCAAGAGAGACCTCAGGGGTAGCAAGGGAGACCTGGCGACCCCTAAATGACGTCCATTTGTTGCATATTTGTCCTTTCCCTTAAAATACAGTTCGTGATATAGCTTCTTGTAGACGCCATTGTGACGCCTGTTTCCTTCTTTCTCCCAAGTGTCCCGCTGGTCCTCTTCCCTAGCTGAAGGCCCTGTGCCGTGTTTCGCGGCACAGGGCCTTAGTTGGGGTTTTCTCGCAGAGTGACAGATCTTGTCCGTCCGGATCTCCTGCCATGAAAAGCCTGTGGAATTGTTGTCACGCCCGGATCCACGCCTCACCTTCCGGCGTCCGTCTTCGGATCTTCTCACAATTGATTCTAAACTGTCACTTAGCAATGCTGGGCCCCTGAGGCGACTTATTATTTTAGTTTTCAATCAAACCCGTATCGAGAAGTGTGTCTGGAAGAAAAGAAAACTTGCAATGAAGGCTCCCAGGACAGCTCTGTTGGTTGATACTTCCGCAAGCGTGTACACACCCACAATTTAGGGCCCTATTCATGGAATTAATTGCGTGAAAAACGCAGATTTGCGCGCCTTTCTGCCCGAAAATCCCTGTTTGAAGTATGGAGATTTTCGGGCAGAAAGGCGCGCAAATCTGCGTTTTTCACTCAAATAATAAATCATTCCATGAATCAGGCCCTATATAGCCACTGGCACAAGTACTGAATGAAACCATTTCTCTTCCGCTGAGGTCAGATATTTTGTAAATAGCACAAGCTACCGCAGTGTGTCATTTCGAAGCGCTATACAATGGACAGTTTTATTAACCCACGATCGCGTGGTGCTCCATCTTTCCACCTGGAAAGGCCGAGTCAGCCTGGTTGATGTTTGAATCTGATATTCAGGTAGGGTACAGATCTTGGCAGTCACTGCTTAGTCCGCAGAGTTGGCTAAATCACCCGCTACAATGGCACCTGGGAACCCCAATGAGTATTTCAAATGACCGAGTCAAGCCACAGGTGTAGTCTTGGTACCTGGATCTTTAACATTCTAAAGAGTGCAATCAGCTTAGGAAACGTATGCAATATATCCTTCGAGGCTGGGGTGCGTGTATGTCTGGAAAAGATCCAGGGCTACGATAATGTCGGGACTGTCGGGGCTCGGGGCTTGATAGCCTTTTGGTTGTAGTTCCTGAGCGTTTACCCGGGGCTACACCCAAAAGACCCGGGGCTATAGCCCTCTCAGCCTCCGCCCCCTAGCAACGGCTCTGCTTCGAGCACTGCTTAATCTGCAATTGGTCCCCAATTTGTATTTCTGCCCTCCTTCCACCCACACTCTAGGTCAGCTTGACCTCACCTGAACACCCTTCACTCCTCTGGACTTTCGTGGGTTTTGCACACGCATGACTTGCTTTGCCTTCCTTTTCCTCCCACATCCATGCGTTCCGCTTGCCTACCTGGGTTGGGGGGCGGAGGGGCTATGCAAGCCAATCACAGGAAGAGCCACGGCTAGAAGTGACCCCCACCCTCCCCACGCCCTACACAACCCATCCGGATTCCTGCCTCCACGGTAGATGGTGGGGGTCCCAGGGGGAACCCGGTGATGCTTTCTGAAATGGGGAGGAATATGAAAATGGAACGGAAGCAGGGCAAGCAGTGTGCCCTAGGGATAATTGGCAGGAGAAACTAGGTGTGCCACTGGCACAAGGTCCTTTGCCTCCGCAGAGGCTGGTAGCGACTATTCAGCCTCCACTGCCAGGTGCAGTGGTGGTGAGGAGGTTGGAGCATGTGCCAGAGTTTGGCATTTTGGCCCCCTCCGGTAACTGTGCCAAAACCCCCACACTGGTCTAATCAGCGCTAAGGTTACAGGCAACTCTGTCCCGCAGCTTGCCCTGTTCCCAGTCTCACCACAACATGCGGTTGGCGCCAGTGCCCCACTGGAATACCCTCCTGCATTACGAGGCCTGGGCGGTAATGTTTCCTTTATTGCGGGCAGCCCGTAAACCGGAGGGAGGTGGACCGCTTATTGCAGCCAACCTGAGGAACCATATGGTGCTTTATCAAGGAATGAGGCTGTTATGGGGTAGGGACTGGCCTCAGGCAGTGAGACTCTCCATCCACAAGCGTGTCAGCATACTTTGAGAGACCTGGAGAAATTGAGTGGGTGGCTGTGCCCTGTGGGAGAACCCAAGAACCATAAGGGGTGGCTGTGCCCTGTGGGAGAACTCAAGAACCATAAGGGGTGGCTGTGACTTGTGGGAGAACCCAAGAACCATAAGGGGTGGCTGTGCCTTTTGGGAGCCATTTGCTGGGCAGCTGCACACTGTGAGGGAACAAGAAATGTTTTGAGCACTGATGCGATCATGAGGCAATAGATGGATTGTATAACGCGCTTTATAAATAAAATACAAATACAAATACAAATAACACTATAGGCCATGCCTTGTCTGAGAAGGAAACTATCGGGCCACTCAGTATCTACTAGAACTATCCATTTCCCAACCCCATACAGACCATGAAACAACCATGTTCCACTTTACAGTGTCCGACACATACCTGGTAACACATCCAAGTATTCCTAGCTGGTGTGTTGTATATGGTTAGATCTTGTTTCATAGTATTCTGTAAAGGAGTGACTGTTCATTTTCATAAATGGCAATTGCAAGCAAAGCCTCACAGTGCTGCATGTTGAACAGTTGCATCACAGCCTTGGTCACACTAATCAACTCTTGCACTGCACACTGGCTGGGGGCAGGGCTTAGTGATTCCACAGCAATTTGCGTAAATGTTCCCATCCAGACTTATTGATTGTTGTACTGCAATGGGCCACCATCCCGACACATGGTAAAAGTGTCCAGTAGCTGAAAATTCAGCATCTGTGTGTTGATGGCCCACTGTCTGCTCCTCTTGGTGACCCTTCTGTATTTAGGATGCCAGCGACTACGCCGTCTCCCAGTAGATTGCACCCGAATGCTGGCAAAGCTTTCAACAGGTGCCAGTTGATGCTTTATGAGATTACCATGACATGCCCGGTGTAATCATCATTATTCGAGTGTGCAGTGTGCTCTGCAATGTTTAACATTGAATTATTTCCTATAAAATGACACCTTTTCCAGCCTTTAAAAATGCTGTTTTGAGGCTAAATCCATCCATATACTATGAAACTTCTGTGATTGAAAAGGCCCGGCGATGCCCAGGAGAAGTCATTGTGCATTAGCAACACCATGTCTAGTTCCTGAATGACAGGCCCAATCATCTTAGCTTGGAAAGAAATCAACCATGGGCTTTGTTTTCAGTTTACACGGGAAACACATCTATTTGATTTGCAAAAGTATCCAAAATAAATGTATCCATGCTGCAGAGCAACTCCAGCATTCAAGAGAATATCCACAGCTGCATGGCAGTGTGTGAATTTGCTGGAGATGAAAATCGAATTTAGAAGAAAGAAATGTTAGCAGTTTGTAAAAACATGTGGTAAAATGGGTTTTGCTGACTGAAGAAAAATGGCCTATTTCAAAGTAAATTGTTGAGTGAAGGCCTGCTTACTTAGCAATGTAAAGAGTTTATGTGGCTAGTGATAATACATGCATAGGCTATTTTTATTCTACTGGTTTGTTTAATCAAGTCTCAGAAATCAACTGAGCTGAGTTGGCAAGCTCTAAAAAAAAGCCTTGTCTTCCAGCTGTTCAAGTTCCAGCCCTGTAACTTCCTTTAGGAAGTGAGGCACACCATACATTTCCAGGACACCAAAAGTGCTAATTGCCAGCTTGAAAAACCTTGTATGGGACAGGACAATGGGCGTTCACAAGCTCATCAGACATTTGTCTGTGCTCCAGACTGGGACAATAGCAGTTTTGGGACACTCACCTGTCAAGTGTGAAGGGAAATAAAACCTTCAATTAAGAGAGAGGCCCCCCCATTCTGCTTGGAAGAAACTGCCAGTTTGTGTTAGCTGGGAAGAAGTAAATGACAGAGAATGACTCCCATTTGTCTTAAGACTATTTTATAAAGAACATTAAAAAGACTGATATCTCAGCTGTCAAAACTGGCACAAAATGTGGAATTTTCACAGCATAAAAGTGGAATTGTGGGCTGAGTTTGAAAACTTGGTAGAATGTCGTGACACACTCTGGACAGAAATGGTGATATATGTTGTATTACCAGAACAGCATCCATGTTACAAATGTCAAATTTTGTACATACATCCCTGGGGACAATTCACATCTGTGTATTAAACTGGGGAATGGTGGGGCACATCTTTAATGTGTAAAAATACCAAAATGTGTCAGAAAGGTGAAACAAGGTCGCATAGACTGGAGGTTTGGACTAATCTGTGCTGCACAAAATATGTAACCTGTGTATCTGACTTACTAAGAGGTTGCAACTGCAGAAGTATGTGTTTTTGGCAAAATCAGATTTTCAGTAAAGTAAATGTGGGAGTTTCTAGATACAGTAAAAGTCACCTCATAAACATGATATCACTTTTCTGATATCCACCCAATTGTGAGCAAGGCAGAGACTATGCCCTTGCCCAATCCTATTGTCAGAGGCGGGCGTAGTAAATCCTGCCCCTGTCATATACTGTAATGATGTTATCTGGCATTATAAATAAGGGCCCCTGACTAGCACTCAAGACAGACTGATTCCTGACTCTCCTCCTGAATTTCTGCGTTGTGTCCGGTTCCTGTTTCCTTCATCCTGTTTTTATCCTGATTCCAGATTTTCTTTACAAAGCCAAGGCCTATGCATTGTTGACCCCATTCCCGACAAGGTCTCAATTTGAAACCTCCATTCTAAAATCCCATTACCCAAATTGTGGGAAGCTTCCTAAACAAGCTTGGCTTGCTGCCACTACATGTATGCCTGCTGCAGTAACCAGAAGTGCCAGTCCGGTAACCAGAATTTCCCAGCTAATCAGACCCGCTGAGTTTTCCCAGCTGTGCTTTGTTAGACCAGATCCGTGTGGTGACCGAGCGCTGACTGTCCAAAATCCAAACTAAAGTGGACTGTATCAATAGGAACCATAGAACCATAGGAAACCGTGCCTTGCTTTGTCCTATCCCAATCTCTAAACCATCCTATCCTTACCTTAATAATGTGTAACATTGTCAGAATCCTTATTGCAACCCTGTCATTGATTTCTAGTGCAAGCACTATCTATTTAGTAATTCTTGTAATTTAAATCCCAAGCTATCAATCCTATTTCGACTGATCGGACTGGTTCCACCAGGGCGGGCGCTGGGGAAGTAGGGTTGAACTCATGAATCAACCCTGGAGTTTACTGTGTCCCTCTTTGGTATTCTAGCCTGAATGCTCTAGTATAGAGTAAAACTATTCTTGTCCAAATCGATTTTCTTTTCTGTTTTCACTACCCGATTTTTCTGGAAATGCACCTCATACTACCTTGCATATCTCCCTCAGTTTAATAGCTAGAGACTTCATTTCACCTCCTGATTGTACCTAAGATTTATTGCTACACCCCAACCAAAAAACAACAGTCAAATCAATGAATATCACCCGTTTCTATCAAAAACCATTTGGTTAATATCAGGCTGGAATGAGCATTTTTGCAAAGTTTTACACGTGTTATTTTTACTATAAATTGTTTTAAACCTTCAATTAATTTTCAAATTGTATACTTTTGCTCAGTCTATTGCTTATGATTGCTTGGAACTTTCCAGTGTTGCTCCCGTAGAGAATTGTACTTATTTAAGGATTTTTAAGGATTTTTTGCACACATTCATTGTTTTATTCAGCCATTTCCGAATGTCATTTTAATTGCAAGGGTTTCATATCTGTTTTTCTCTCTTGTTTGGGGAGGGAAGGTTGGATTCAAATTTTGTTTCTTATTCCTCATTCCTGATTTCCTGTTGCTTCCTTACATCTATTTAGAATTGATTATTTGTGGATTAGGGAAATCCTAACTTGAGTACTATCTTTCCAAAAGCCAAAAGTGTTTCTATCCTCGGGTGTTTTCTATCTGTGTTGCTAAAGCGTTACTTTAAGTGCATTGCCTACATTCCTATTGTTATTGTCACCACATTGGTGATTGCTGCCCCATATATTACAAAGTGTATGATTTTCTTGAATTTTAAATAAATAAATATTCCCTATGCCAACCAGCCTGGTTTCTGGTCCATTGTGACCCGGGGTATATGAAAAAGGGGTGTGATATGAGTGGTGTATCATCTCAATATTGAATCAAATCTAACATAGGCATTTTGGTCGCGCTCTGCATACGGGGCCGAGACTAAGGTGTGTGTCGGCTGATTGAAATCCTTAACATACTCCATTTGCCTTTGAATTCAACTACCCGTGGATTGCTAAACATTGTTGAAAGAAGGTCATTCCCCTACTCTGGCTAATTGGCATAATCTTTCAAGGCATGGGCCATCACCATATTGGTCAAGTTGAGTTCAAGCAGGCACTCCAGAGGGAGAACCTCATTTCCCAATGCATCAATTGCTAACCGCACAAGCACCTTGGGCCTGTCCATCCTGGTTCTGGAGGACAGCACAAACATTAGCAACTGGTTGATCTGGTAAATAGCTTCAAAGAAACTTGTCACTATCCATCAAAGTAAAGGCCTCAGAAAAAACCTATTAAGCCCAACTCATTAGAGTGGCTATTGATTCTGTGCACAGCAACGAAATTCTACCTGGACACATTGATATCATGGAAAAGGAATATGCAGGAGATGCAATTGTGCCTTCTATAGGATGAAGCCAACATTTTTTCATTTTCAAAATTGAAAAGTAAGCTAATGGAAAACAAAAGAGCTGATGGCTGGAAGGTTTAGAATTAATTTTTACTTCTGCCATTTCTCTGGGTGACCCTCCAAACCATCGTTCTTTGCCTTCATACCATTACAGAAGGGAAAAGACCATATTCAAATCTGGTTTGGTCCCTCCCGAAAGGGGCAGTCTATCCCAAACTGCTTGTTCACTTCCCCTCTGTACAAGGCTACAACCATCCCCAAACATGCTTTGTTGGGCCTCAGTGAGGAGTAGCTTGGGTCTCTAGACCCAGCAGGTACGGAACTCACATCTGGCAATATCTGTCCCACTCGGGGTGACTACAGCAAAACAAAAGAGGTGATAGCTGGAAGGTTTAGAATTAATCATAACCTCTGGCATTGTTCTGGGCAACCATCCAGACCATTGTTCTTCACCTGCCAAGCCATTACGAAAAGGGAAAGACCATATGCAAACCAGGTTTGCGCCCCCCCCCCCAAAAAGGGGCAGTCTGGCCCAAACTGCTTGGTCACTTCCCTTCTGAAAGAGACCACAAGCATCCCCAAACCTGATTCAGCCTTTTTGGGCATTATCAGTGAGGAGTAGCTTGGGTCTCTAGGCCTAGCAGGCACAGGACCCATGTCTGGGCATTCCCGTCCCACTTGGGATGACTACAGCAAAACAAAAGAGGTGATGGCTGGAAGGTGTAGAACTAATCTTAACCTCCAACATTGCTCTGGGCCACCTTCCAGACCCTCATTCGCAAAGATACTACCTGGTGCAGCAGCATCCAAGATGCTTTGACAGGTAAAATCTCAACTCTGAAGTCAAATGAAAGCAAAATCAGATACCATCACCTACAACCTGCCACAATGCCCCCTAACATTTTACCTACCCACACACATTGCTTTCATTTCAATTCCATCTCTGAGCCTGACATGACCAACATTGTGAAGGGCCTCAAACCCTCACGATGCAAAGGCAATATCTGCCCCGCTATCGTGGTCAAACAATGCATAGAACCTTTAATTCCTCTAATTACGGCCATCATCAAAGCCTACTTCGCTGCACACACTGTCCCTTCAACCCTCTAAGAATCTTGGATCACCCCCTTGCTAAATAAACCCTCACTTGAGCCAGCCATCCACACTAACTAACGACCCATTACCACTGTCCCATTCCTCCTCAAAATCCTAGACAGAGGTTCCAACACCCAAATCCAGGCTTTTCCAGAAGATCATTCCATCCTCTGTGCCAGCCAATCTGGCTTTCACCCTAGTTACAGAACAGAATCGGCCCTCCTTGACCTAAAGAATCAATTGGACAATGCCAACGAAGCAGGAAAGCTTTCCCTCCTGCTTTTACTTGATCTCTCAGTGGCCTTTGATCTCATGGCCCACAAAACGTTATGCCATCATTTGACAACAGTAGTATGTATCTCACTGGAAGCTGCCAGTTGGGTCGCCTCCTTCCTTTGACAATAGAACATCCAGAGTTTTCCAACGTGTGGTTTCCTGCAAGGTTAATGTGTATCCCCTATAACATTTATACAAAACCACTATTCTACCACCATGACTCATTGGGTATCTCCTTCACAAACTACGCAGATGACACACACATTCTCATCCCCCTAACAGGAATCTATGACCAGGACTGCACTACTGAACACTATTTATGAGACAATCGAATCGCGGATGACCCCGCATAGCCTCTGTCTGGACAATGAGAAGAGGAGCTTCTTCTAGTTGGCTTCCCAGCCTGTCTCACAAACCTTGACCCTGCATACCGTCTCCTCAGCATAGATAGCCACAAGATCCCTGCCTCTAACTCAGTAGAAACATTGGGCGTTTACTTGGATGCCTCACTCAGTATTACCCTCCAAATTAACAATATCACATCTGCAACTGCCTACGCCACAAACCTCATATGAGCAAGTAGACCGTTCATCTCCACTGCCAACCGACTCACAGTGACCTGCACCCTTGTGGGGTCCAAGTTCGATTACTGTAATGCCCGACTCTGTTGTACCTCCGCAAAGAACTTGTACAGGCTCCAAGTCATCCAAAACAATGTTCTCTGAGCGGTTCCCCATCCAGGAAAAAAATAAATTAAAAACCCTCTCTATTTCTCGTTGCTGCCTGACCAACAAGGCCCCTTCCTACCTTGTCCAGAGGATCAAGAAATACCTGCCAGCCAAACCACTCAGATCCTCACACAGTCACCAACTCCTGACCCAAGGACTTAGATGGAAATGATCCGGTGGGTGGTGCCAGTTTCCAGGTGGTGGTGGCCAATCTATGGAACAATCTGCCACTTCACCTATGATCTTACACCTCCTAGCAACTATTCTGAAAAAATCAAAAGACACACCTGTTCATCTAACCCTGGGCACGGACCCACCTGCTATAGCAATTGGTCGCTCCATCTGTCTGTAACCAGTGCCTAGGTATGAGGACTTTGGGCAAGTCTATAAATATAATAATGAATAAATAAATAAATAAATAAATTGTTCTTCGCCTGCCAATTCATTACCAAAGGGGAAAGATCATATGCAAATCAGGCTAGGTCCCACCCCAATAGGGGCTATAGACTGTCCAAGTTAACTTTGGGAGAATAGTGGGCTGGGAATGCAATTGAACAGGTACAGTGCATTTAAAATGCTCTGTGCTCTCCCATTTACATTGAATATAACTTGACATGTCATTTCCTTAGATCCCAATGTATTTTTCTATTGAGAGACAGAGTTTAAAACCGATAGATATAATCTGAGGCGGAAGCCGGTGTAGAGTCATGCCATACCATTGTCACGAAACACTATTGCCTAATGTGAAATTCTGCATTAAAGCATTTGGGGGCATCATAGCCATACATTTAGATGTTTGCGCAACAGAAATGAGTATTGGCAATTACACGTTCAAAGATCAAGGAAGGCAGGGGTTTGAAACCTCACAATTTTAAAATAGAACCAAATAGACTGGTGTTTAATGTCGAAGAGCAGGGTTACAGCATTCAGGTTATTGGGGAAAAGTACATCCCCATCCCAAAAATGCACGCAGTCTGAAAATTATACACAGGTACATTAAAAGCTGTATATTAATGCTCAGACTGACAGTTCTATATTTAAAGCTGTGCACAGCTGTAGTCAAAGTACCATGCAGCTGCATAAGTTGAAAGTAGCACATACATCTTTAGTGAGTCACAAACACACCTGTTAATTGAAAGCTGTACATACATATTCTGAGAAGACTGTACACATGTGTTAAGAACAAAGTGCAAGACAGATTTAACATGTTGGTTTCTAATTCAAGCATGCAGCAGCCAGATGCAAGCTGGTCATTGGTTGCATTTAAATTACCTGCACATGGCCTATACATTCACTACTTCACACTTGATCAGAGGAGTCAAGTTGAATAAATGTTATAGATTTGAGTAACTTTCTTCTGGTACCATACTTGTGATACTGGACAAATGCAAGTGTCTGGAAAATGTTGTATTAAACACATGCATACACCAGCCGGATTAATATAGGCAGGGAAATTCGTTTTAGTTGATTAGTGGTTTTTGATATAAGGAACATTGGGCCTCATTACGAGTGTGCCGGTCCGGTAACAACAATGCCGGTAAGCTACCTGGCACAGTTGTTACCGGACCGGCACACTCCAAGGTCTGCAAGCGGGTGTCTTTCCGGGCGAAACGGCACCCGCTCGCAGACCTTGACGGATGCACCATTCATGAATGGTGCTGGTGCATCTGTCCTCCCCATTCCCATTGAGTCCAATGGGACTCGAATGGGAATGGGTAGTAATATTTGCCGGTGCCCGGCAATAGGGAATTACCGGGACCGCCAGGGCTGTAATGCATTTACCGGCACGGCTACTGTCGGACTCATGATGAGGCCCATTGTGATGATCCTCATGGTGACAAGCAAGAGACCACCTTTTTCTAAATTTGAATAAACCTCGAATTCTGAGAATCACACTGTTTATTGTCCAGAATTTGGTGGGCAGGGGTGGACTATACATAGAGGGGAATTTAGACCAGGGATGCCACCCTAACGGAATCAATGAATACAATCTATCTTCTGATACACCTAAGCCCCCTTCTCATTTATTTCATTTAACATTTCATACAGCATTGACCCAGACCCAGAGGGTCTCGAAGCACTATATGAAATGCAAGAGCTGAAAATGAAGTAACAATGTTTTACAGACTATTATAGGAAGACCAGGATAGATAAAGCATATGGGGGTGGGGGGTGGAGAGTTAAGTGTTGAGGATTTTGCGGTAGGTGATGATGGCAGGGGGTGGTGGCGATGTGGAGCGAAAGGCATTTCAGGCTCTGGGTGTCCATTGGACAAAGGCCTCTTTGTGTGCATGTTGGCTGGCAGAATGGAGTGTATAGAAGATCTGTGTTGGCTTGGCAGGGATTGTGTTGGGGGTAGGTTTCAGGTTGTTGAGAAGCTTGAATTGGTTTTTGCAGTGGATGAACGTCTATACGATGCAGAGTTTTTTTGTTTTTTAAGCAGTTCTCTGAAGTTTTGGGAGCCAGTGGAGCTTGGCCGATATGAGTGTTCGGGTGAGTGTAGAGTGCGTCTTGGGCTGCATTCTCTATGGCTTGGAGTTGTGGAATCCAGTGAGGGCTGCATTTTCTGCAAAGAAATAGAAGCAGTTATAGCTTCTAGGGCGCCATGGAAACCATCTTTTTAATCAAGGTCACTAATTATATATACGTTTGAATACTGGTCTCCCTGGGGTTTTCCACACTCTCGCACATTCCACTGACAGTTGCTTAGGGCCTTTTAAAGCCCATTGGACAATGCCTCCTAAACGTGGTGCTCAGTTTGCAAAAATAGCACTTATTTTATTTAAAAATCTCAAAACACAAATTGAGGCCTTCTGCATCTCTGACCAAATATGTGATCATTGTCTGACAGTAATGTGATGCTACTCAAAACCTACGCCTCTCAGTAGCTTGCATTCCCCCAGTGGGCACCAAAAGCCTGAAACGCCCTACCATTCCTCATGCCAAGAACAGCACTCATCACTTTCTGAAAAAAGCCTCCAACCTAAAGTTTTTCTCACAGCTCATCCAACCATACCCCCTCCCGCCATCCTTTGTCCATCCGGATCTTCCTATCCTGTCTCCTGAAAATATTGTAGCTCCGTTTTCACCTCCGAACACAGTTGCGTGGGACCAGCGGTGGACACAACTAGTTTCTCAAATAGTACCTTATTTGGGCCTTTGCTGAAACTGAGAAGCGGATGGTGTGACCGGGGTGCAGTAAGTAATTTTATGCTCAAAGAGCTCCACATGAAAAGACAAACTCGTGTCCATTTTCTCCCTGGTTTGAAATAATCTACCATTGCTCTCTGAAAAATGTAGCTTGGTGGGATGGAGGTATGTATGACATGTCCCTTCCAAAAGTCAAGCGTCAATTTCAAACTACAAAGGTAAAAGTGGAGGTGATTTGGGGGGCTTTGAACCAGGCAGAAAAAGGGCCCCCAAACGCAAACAAACCAGTTCTTAGGTGCAAGTGTTGGAAGTTTTTTAAAAGGAGTGGAAATGAACGACATTAATTGTTCAAAAATCTTTGCAAGGAGATGCATAAAATGCAAAAACGAAATTCAGAAGGTAGCCCTTTGAATCGTGTATGGCGGTGATTATGGGGGGGCCTCAAGGAGGGGCCCAGATAACAGGGCAACATCCTCCTTCCTTCCCCCCTGCAGAAGGGGGAGGGGCTGAGCGGAAGCCCGCAAAAACAGGGTTGCAAGCCCGCAAAGACGAAGGAAGGCGAGATGCCGGCCAAACACGACCAAAAGCCAGCGAAAGGGCAACAAAGGTGAGCCAGGAATATAAGGAGGCTCAGAACGCCAGGCAGCATCAGAATCTTCGCTGCACCACCGTGGGAACAAGGAGTCCGGGAGCTGTTTTTCCGCCCACCCACCCTACAAGGGAAGGCTTCATCAGAGGAAGCAGAAGGTCTCCACCATTGCTGTCACAGGACGGTGGTGGTGTTTTAGCCACCAGTGACAAGGTAGGTACTACAAATGAGCCGTGGGAAAGCCAGAGGTGTTTTCACTCCTCCCGAGATCAGCGCTCCACTGAGGCCTAGCGGCAAGGGCGCTGGAGGTATCTAAGAGGACTCGGCTTCCCCCGGCAAGTACGGCACTCCCCCAGCTGAGTATCACTTGCAAAGGCAGGTGGGGCTCAGACAATAACGGTTGGGGGAGCTTTGGCCTATAGTGGACTTGGTTGGAAAATGGGGGAAGCAAGGTTGAGATGGAGCAGTCGACTGGTTGTCGCACCTGGAGAACAATTTTACAAAGTCTGGTTTTGCAGTGATGACAAACATGCAATGTTTTAGTATGTTCTGATAATAAACCTGCTGCCTTTTTTGCCAACAAAGGAACAAATGTCTCCACCTACCCATTATTTTTCCAGAGTAAGGGGAGGTATGGGTAGCAAAGGATAGAACTTTGCTGTTGGTATTTCTATGGACAAGTGCCCAGGTTAACTAAAGAGCATGGAGTGCTCCTAAACCCTGAGTGAGGGCACACTCAGTCCTACGTTCTAACCAAGCCTTTACCAGAAATGTATTGTATTGAGGTTAAACCTCGTGTGCCCTTTTGGAGCTTAGGGTTCAACTGAAAAAACCTAGAGAGAGCGAGCAAGAGAGACTGGTGTGTAAACGCCGATTTTTCTTGAAAGCTTGGGTGGCTTTGCTTCGAAAGTACTGAAGCGCGGCGTGAGAAAGTGAGGCCCCAAGCACAACGAAGGCAGAAATGAGGTGCTGTGGGCTGATCAAAGGGCTCTCTTGAAATAAAATGTTTCTTGTTGTGACCGTCCAGAATATCCATCCTGTCCTGTGCATTTTAATGGTATTTTTAAGGGTCCCATGTGTGTTCACCAACCAATGTTTCGCTGCAGATTTATTATTTTACTGCAGATGTGATTTTTCTGCTTGTTTTCCATGGGGTGGGGAAATGGGAGATCTTATAGACCATGATCTCTTGGCTGAGAGATTGAAATCCATTGCCAATAAATTGGTTTAAATCTTTCCTAGGTCCAAGAATGGCCGCAGTTGTAAAGGGCAATTTCAGCTCCCTAAAAACAATGCTGACCTGTGGTCTACTGCAGGGTTCATGCCTGTCGCGTCTGCTCTTTAACATTTTCTCAAAACTCCTTAGCGATATGCTTAAAGACTTGGGTGTTCAATTCACAAATTACGCTGATGATACCCAGCTAGTCTTTGAATTGTCAGGTTTCTATGAAAAGGATGTGGAAAGAATAAACAAAGTGTTCAATGCTATCCAAAAGTGGATGGCAAACAACTCTTTGGCCATCAATGAGGCAAAAACAGAACTCTTAACTCTTGGCGCACCTCACAAAATAGGGAAATTACATCAACAATACAAAAAAATCAAGATAAACAATTGCTTCATCGAAGTATCTAAGCATGTTAAGACCTTGGGCATTTTTATGGACTTTCATCTCTCGTATAAGAGACAGGTCTCCTACCTTAAATCCACATGTGCCTTTTACATCAATCTCATATAGCAAATTCGACCATATCTATCACAACAAAATCTTGCGCTGATTACAGGAGCTATAATTAACTCCAAACTGGACTACTGCAATAGTCTCTTGATGGGTACCTCTAAGGCTAACATCAAGAGATTGCAGACCATTCAGAATGGTGCAGTTAGGGCGGTCTGGGGCTTGAGCCAGCGGGAGAAAACATCAGTTGTCAGAACAAAACTTCACTGGTTACCAGTTCAACAGCAAATAAAATTCAAATGCTCAGTTATGACCTTCAAATGTCAGACAGGCATCGCTCCTAATTATCTCACTAAGAGACTAATTAAGGCCCCGGCTCAAAGAACTCTACGCTCTAATGGAAAAAATAATCTGCAACAACCACGGAAAACCTTGGAAAGAATTGGTGGCACAAACTTTACTCACTGGGTTCCGATGATTTGGAATGCTATGCCATCTCCCATAAAAAACAGCACTTCTCTTACCATCTTTAAGAAACTACTTAAGACATATATGTTCGATGAAGTAGAAGTCTATTAGAATCTCTACCTCGTTCTGTTTGTAGTCTTGTGTTTTACGTTGTTTCCGTCTCTGTTTTGAGTGCTCTGAGGCCTAATGGCGATAGGGCGCTATATAAAAACCAGAATAGATAGATAGATAGATAGATAGATAGATAGATAGATAGATAGATAGATAGATAGATAGATAGATAGATAGATAGAATAGACTTTCAGTCTCATTCAGTCTATTTTGTCTCCTTCTGTGGCTTTAATTATTATAGTTTGTGAATGGCACCATTGGTGAAAATCCCTGGGGTCTCCACTGTACTTGGGTTGACTCAGCAGCTCTTGTTGGTGTTCCCTGGCCATTCGCGCTCAAGTGGCAAATATCTATAGCCTGCTTTACTCTCTGGACGGCTCTTGCTTTGCTCCGGTGTCTCCCGCATCCTCACCTCAGCACACCTGTCTCAATCCAGATCCCAGTGGGCAAAACGCTGCTTTCTGTGGTTTCTGGATGCCAAGGAGTTTTCCACTGGCAGCACGACCTTCCTCGCAATGTTTCTCTTAAACCCTGCTTGTGAGCCACTCAGCTCTGCCACACAGGTTTGTGCTTCCAAGCTTCACAAGCTTCACAAGTTTCACGGATGAATGAAATGTCTTATTCCAAAAGCAGCAGCCTCTGCTCTTTAAATCTCCCGCTTACAGGTGTACTTTGAAAACAACCAGAACACTGATTGAGCCTGCGGCTCCTTTCATTGTTATATCACTCTTCCTTGTCCCAGTATTTGGGTGATTGTGGGAAAATGAGTCCATTGTTGTTGGGTAATGTAGATTACTTGGAAAATCACTTTCAAGAGTTCCAAATGATAAAGTCAGTTCTATATGGTGAATAATTAGAACTGGAAAAGGTGCTTTTGGATCTTCCACATTTTAGACCAGGGATGAAAGTTTGATCTACAAAGATTTGGGAAAGGGTTTCACTAGTTTATCTTCTCAGACGCTTGTCTCCTCCCATGTGATCCTCCCTCATACTGTCGCCCCCAGGGTCAGGATCAGGTAGAGGCTGCCGTCCCCTGGCCACATGGGAGGAGGTTACCACAGAGAGATTAGTGATGACTCAATTGGATTCATCACAAACCGGAGGCAACCATGTCTATATTAAAAGCACAATGCCAGATGCACATTACACACAGTATGGTTTGCTGTGTGAATGCTGGAGTTTTAAACAAAAAACATTTAAACTGGGCAGTGTAGGAGTTGGGACCTTGATAGCATTGTTATAAAAAAGAAAAACCTCCTATCCCATTCCATCATGCCGGCTTTAGCATATGGCATATCACAATGCCCGAAGGTAGCGCAGTCAAATTATGTCACAACTGTAATTGGGCAAGAGGTTGAAGTGGGTGGCAGCTGTTGGGAGGGTTGCTACTCTCCTTTTTTTAATACATTTTACCATTCCTATACTTTTATTTTTAAAAGAAACTTTTTTGGATTGGCTTAGTTTTAAAATAAGAGTGTAGGAAGAAGTTGAGTGCACTTCACTCAGCATTCCCTTAAACAGCAAGCCTGTTTGTTTGGGGATTTGGATTGCCGTGGATGTGGCACAGCAATGGGATTTGTGGGGAGCTGGGGCGGGCCAGAAGGGAACATACTTCCACTACTTCTCTGGAGGATAGGTCATGCTCATATTGAAAGCAAGACAACACAGAGCAACACACGTTCGATCCCCTAGACACCTCTCGGTATTAAGTGCGTCATAAATAACCAATTCCAATTCCAATTACTTATTTTCGTACACTTGGACCACTGATTGAGGCATTGAATTGTACATGGTGCAACCATTACCAGCCAGGTAAACGTGCATGATGCTATACCACAAGCGCACATGTATGGGTGAGAGTCCATCCGCTGTGTGAGAGCGCTGAAGGGCAGCACTGCCTCTGGTACTGACATAAAACTGGGTAGCAGTGGCAACCGCTGCTGTCCAATCAGACTGGAGTCAAGATGCAGTTTGCGGTGTTGGAGTGACACTGAATAATGGAGGTATTTGAGCTTGGTTTATCGGTCAGATTCTTTAGACCCCCGAAACCAACCCACTCGTCCCATGCTGACTGACACATTTGCCTTGACAAAGTGGAGTGTGTGGGTGGTCGCTCATATTGTCTCATTGTCTAAACAATGACCACCACCACCTATGCCCAACCACCCAGACTTATGGGGGTCGTGGCTTGAGGGGTGAATGGGTGGGCTTCAGAATATGGCATAATGTGATTGCCTTGGTGTGGTGGACCTTTCTGGTGGGTTTAATCCCTTTTTCAGATGTCATTAGCTGCTCTTCAGCTAGACTTTATCAAAATGGAGGGAGACGACCTGTGTGCTTGTTCCATGCCATAACCTAAGCCCTGTGTTAGGTTAAGAGTAGTTTCTATGTTCTTTCATTGTTATGCATTCTTGGGTGATGTATTATGTTCTCGTATTATGATGTTGCAGCATTCTTTAGTGCGTGTACTGTTTATGTCTGACCCTGGTTCCAGAACTCATACGGGTTCTGAAATCAGTTGGTCAGCTAGCTTTTCCTTGAAGGCAGTGCCTGCTGCCTATGCTGGTTTTACGTAATAAAACTCCTACATACCTTTTGTCCTGCCTCTGCTTTAATTTAACATTGGCGACGAGGATCTCCACTCAAGCGTGCGGCACTCCAGGGACCCATCCTGCCCACCTGCATCGCTTGCGGCACCATGACTGTCGGAAGGAGAGCGGAGAGATGGGAGATTTGAGGCAGCAGCAACCACGACCCCGCCCAGTGCGCATCCCAGGTCAGGAGTTGTGTGTGAGATTGAAAAGCGGGCAGGGTGCTTAGGGGCCATTTAGGGTTGAGGGTTGAGGGGCTTGTGCATCTCGGCAGACAACAGCACGAGGCCCCGATACCACAACGTCTCGAGCCACGCCTCCGGGAGCAACGGGACATGGCCCAGCTACATAGTCGTACCAGACGACGAAGCAGCTGGGCATTGTGACGTGGGTTGTAAAGCAACTTCTAAACCCTGAAGGGAGCGCTCCTGTTCCAATAAAGAACGAGGCCAGCATTATTGTCTCACAATGACAGCACTTTGTTGAATGAACTGTAGGACACATCGGGGAGGTGTCTGATGGCAATTGTGACACGCAAGAACTCTGGTATTGCACAGGCCAACCTGTAAAACACAGCAAAGAGCTCACCCCTCTGCAGCATTGGGGGAGGATTGTGCTCAACTTAAGTGCTTAACCACTTGTTACATAAGACTGGTGCCTATTACAAATCCCTTGCTTGTAACTTTAAAGAATCCACAACCAAAGCACCCTGTCAGTTAATGAGGCCGGAGCGATGGCTGCAACCATCCCACCTCCCGCGCCCTTCCTGGCAGAACCAGGTTGTCCTCCTATTAGATGAAACAGAGGGACAAGAGATTTTTCCTGAAGTGTTCACAGCAAAATTAGGAAAGTTGAAAGACTTTGCACATGACATTAAGTTAAAAGCAAATGCCCAACCTGTTATACATAAAGTGAGGCCTGTTCTCTGAAAATGAGGCAGCAGCTTCATGAAGAATTGGGTGATCTGGTCCAGAAGGGTGTTATTGAACACATTGGTGGTACGGAATGGCTTTCCCCTGTTGTTCTAGTGACTAAGAGTAATGGAAAGCTGAAACTTTGTGTGGATCTCAGGGGATTGAACAAGAATATTCTTATTGAGAGACACCCCTTGCCCATTATAGTTGGGACATTGGCCACTCTGGGAGAGCCTTAATGGTTCGCTGTGATTGACTTGTCAGCTGCTTACCACCAAGTACCTCTGTCAAAAAAGTGTCAACAATTAACAGCCTTTGTCACCCCTGGAGGGACTTTTAAGTTTCTTTGCATGCCTTTTGGTTTGGCCTCTGCCGCTTCTGTTTTTCAAAAAGTGATGGAGGAGGTTCTGAGGGGCCTAGCAAGAGTGGCAGTGTTCCAGGATTAAATGTTGGTGTTTGCTGACTGTGAGAAAGAACATGACAGAGTGCTGAGGTGTGTTTTGAAGAGGTTGAGAGAGGCAGCGCTCACAGTGTAAGTAGTAAATTCAGGATTGGGGTCAAGGAAGTTGAATATCTTGGACATAAAATATCGAGTCAAGGTGTGTCACCTAAGTGTACCTTTGTAGAAAGCATTTGCAAAGTCACAGCACCGGTTGACAAAGATCAGTTAAGATCATTTATGGGGTTGGCGGAATTCTATCACAAATTTGTTAAAAAATGTGCTTCCATTTCTACTCCATTGAGGAATCTGCTTAAGAAAGGGATCAATTTCAAATGGTCTGAGGAATGTCAGATAGCCTTTACAGCCATAAGGAAGGCATTCCTAGGGCTCCATCGTTGGGTGGTGTTGTGTCTGGGAGGAGGACGGTGCTTTCTGTAGATGCAAGGGAGGAGGACAGTGCTTTCTGTAGATGCAAATCTATTAGGATTGGGTGCCTCATTGTCTCAACTGGATTCTGGAAAAGTAAAGCATCTAATAGCATTTGCTTCAAGACCGTTACGGGGAGCAGAAAATAACTATTCTGTTATAGAGAGAGAAGCTCTGGCAGTGTTTTGGGCAATACTTCATTTTAAATTCTTTCTTTGGGGACAGGAATTTCAGGTAAAAACTGAGCATAAACCTCTAGTCCAGCTTATGAGTAGTGCTGAGTAGGCTAGTGGTTCACCAAGAATTGCTAGGTGGATGGTAGGTCAACAGGGTTACAATTTGAGAATAAGTTATGTACCTGGTAAGGAAAATGTGGTCGCTGACTGTCCATCTAGGCTTCCGGTGGAGGATGGGACATGGATGAACTGTTCAGAGTAGAGGATATGGTCATTGCTGAGGTCGCATGTGGTGCTGTGAACAAGAATGAGTGGCTGGAGGTGGACAGAGAGGATATTATTTTGACCAAAGTGAAGGAATGGACAAGAGGGGGGTGGCACAGCAAAGACATCTTGGACAGGTGTTATGATCGATACTATGAGGTGAAACTAGAATTAAGTCTATCTGAGGATGGGTGTAGACTAAGGAGAGGATCAAAGATTGTGCCTCCACTTGGCATCAGGGCCCGATTGGTCAACTTAGACCATCAAGGTCCTTTGGGCATGGGAGGTATCAAGAGACTGTTAAAACAGTCATTTTGGTGGCCAGGTATGGATAGCGAAGTTGAAAACAGGATCCGGTCATGCAACGAGTGCAAAAAAAGTGATGAAGGGAAAATGGTGAGGGAGGTACCACTTTCTCCAGTACAGGTTCCGAGTGAACCATGGAAAAAGGTGGCTGTTGATTTGATGGGTCCCATACAGGGGCTTGGTGATGGATATAAATGTGTAGTTGTTATGGTGGATTATCACACTAAATGGTTGGAGTGGAGAGCGTTAAGGGAGGTTACCACCACTGAAATTATATAATTTTTTTGAGGACATATTCTTCAGAGAGGGATTCCCAACAGAGATAATTACGGACAACGGAGTCCAATTCTGTTCTGACAGAATGAAGGAGTTTTTAGAGAGGTTTGGAATCAAACATCTTCACACAGCGTTTTATCACCCCAGGGCCAATGGTTTGGTTGAGAGAGCCAACAGATTCATCAAAGGGGGGATACAGCTAGCATTCAGTTCGGGGTTGGAGTGGATGAAGGTTCTTAAGGAAGTGGTGTGGAGTTACCACATGACACCCCACTCTATCACTAAAATCTCTCCTTTTGTGTCATTGAAGGATCGCCAACCTGCCACAAGATTGTGTCTGGGATGGTTGTAGCAGTCAGGTTGCGTTGAGGTGGATCGACAGGAAGTTTTGAGGTTAATTTCGGGGCCTCAAAATGAGTAAATACAAAGATTTGATGCTGTCTCCAAGGTCAAGAATGTTGAGTATGGTGTGGGAGATCTAGTATTGATTAAACATTCCTGTGTTGTATCTAAATGTTTGGAGAGCAAATATTTAGGGCCAAAGAGGATTGCGGCAGTACATGACAGTGTTGTAATATTGGAGGGGGGTGAGTGTTGGTCTAAGGCGAGGTTGGTTAAAAGCTCTGCTGTGGTCAGTGATGGAGAGGTGGTGGATAGTTGCGGGGGCTGCAAGGGGGATGATGCAGTGAGTGTGGTTTTGGATGGGGGTGAAACACTCTTAAGTGAATGTGGTGAGGATAGTCATACCACAGTCATAGAGACACCTAGGGGAAGGAAAATGCCAACCCGCTTTAAAGATTTCTGTTGCGAGTGATTTGCTAATCCATTTTTTAATGTATAAGGAGGGAGATGTGTTAGGTTAAGAAGTGGTTTCTATGTTCTTTCATTGTTATGCATTCTTGGGTGATGTATTATGTTCTCATATTATGATGTTGCAGCATTCTTTAGTGTGTGTACTGTTTATGTCTGACCCTGGTTCCAGAACTCATACGAGTTCTGAAATCAGTTGGTCAGCTGGCTTTTCCTTGAAGGCAGTGCCTGCTGCCTGTGCTGGTTTTACTTAATAAAACTCCTACATACCTTTTGTTCTGCCTCCGCTTTAATGTAACACCCTGCTTTCTCATTTGCCTTATGGGACTTGTAGTTGTTTGCTTTTCTCCATTTTAACGCAGGTCCCTAAGTCATGGAATGCTCGGCCCTGTAAGGGACTCCTTGGATGCTTTGGATGTCAATTATTGTAGTGAATGTGTTTCTTCATTGTGTACTCTGGAGACCAGACCCATGTTTCCCTCCAGACCTAGTGATTTTGGCTCAGGCCTCTCCCAGAATCTCCTTGTAGTTCTATCTGCCAAATTTTGAAATGCTTGGAACTAAACTAAACACCAGAATGAAGCGTCGTAGGAGTTGACGATTGCTGCTCATGTTTGGCGCTATGTTGAAGCTGACATATGAATGGATTTGCTGAATGAATTTATTTGCTTGACCAAACTGCTTTCTCATCCTTCCCTTACCTTTCCTTTCCCATTCTGATATAGCCCCAACTAGAGCCATGACCGCTGGGTTTAGTTGATCCAGACCCTTGTCATACCTCTCAACTCACACGCCTTTGGCTGGTGTCACCCGCCAGAGAGTGTGTTCACTTACCCGCCTCGCTCCTTATCTGTCCATTAACTTCAATGGACTCTCACCCGCCCAAAAGGGGAATTGTGGGTTTTCACCTGCCCTTGGACACAAAGGGTTCATTGCTATGCCTTTGTTGTATGTGTGTGGGTGGGAGGACGGGGGATGGGGGGTTCCCTGGTTTTTGGGAGTTGAGCATGGCCCTGCAATTATGACGGAGTAAAGCAAAATCAAACTACCAGCATCGAAAGGATATAAGAGGGACACCATTAGGGCCACCAAACAGAACGCGGCAGCAGAAAGACCTGCACGCAGGGAAGCATCTGTGTGCCTGTAAAACAGGACAGCCAGCATCTGTGCGTTTCTGTGTTTGGGTGGGGGGCGGACTGGAGGTGGATGGAGTCCCCCCACGCGCTTTCAGGAGCCCCCCTCCTCTTTTACGAGGTGACCTTAATATGCTAATTTCTGGTGACGCCCCATTCATTTGGTATGTTAATGAGTCACCCCACTTTTTTGTTTAGGACTTGACCACTGGGGGGGACTGATGGAGCATTTTCAATCTACTACCCCCCAGTGCCGAGCCACGGATTGTGGCGTGCTAAGGTGTGGTGGGGAACACTTGCAGTGCGTCTTGTGTCCTCGCTGTCTGCACGTGGATCACCTTTAATTGGCTGCAAAAAGGGACCCCTGCCGTCTCCGCGATCACTGGTGCATCTTTAAGGAGGGGGGCGTTTTAATAGTAAAAGGGGGCCTTAAGAACCGCTGTCGGTGGCGATTGATTGCCGGCCTCCTATTAATTGCACCTTGAGTGCAGGCAGATTACATGCACAGCAGACAGCAGGCGTCTAAGAGGAGGGAGTATCCAATAACTGGGTAACTTAAACCCGCATTCCAATATTTTACTAGCGCTAGAAACCAGTTACAAAGCCATTTAGAAAACGTGATATTAACTGTTTGTGTTATTAAGTATTGCTGTGTGCGTGTCCAGGTGTATATATCTATGTATGTGTGCAGGTCTATATTTTCTGAACCCATGCAGGTGTCTGGACATGTGTATATTTACTGCTAATTTGTGTAATCCAACTGTTTACCATGCTCGGCACCAGCTATGCCAAATCGCGCTGTAGCCAACACCTGTTTACACGCATTAGTAGGCAGTATGTGCACACCATGCATGTTTGTGTGTACACACTTGCCATGCATACCACATGCCACACATACACACAAGTCTCCTGCCCCTGCTTTAGGTCATGCCCAGCACAATTTGGCCACGCCCCCTCTACAGCCCCCCCACCCGATTTCGTATCCCACTGAAAGCACTGGGCCCGTGTCATTTCCGGTGGCTTTGGGACAAGAGTCCACCACCTGCAGGCATCTGTGTTTACTCGATATGCTGGTTCTCTCCCCTCACGGCACCTGGGACTAAACGCAAGAAGTCACTGTGCAGGCATATCCCCATTTTTTTCCAACCCTTTTGTGTCCGGTACAGTCCCCACACAAATAAGTTTGCCCCTCCCCCACCATCTCTGAAGATAGCGCCTCTCGCAACATTTGAAGGGTTAGCACCCCTCCCAAAAATGTGGAGGGGGATCCCATGATCCGGCATGGGGGCGGAGTTTGGCGTAAGGGGTGGAGTTCGTAGGGGCGGAGCTGCCAGTTGAACTCGATGAAAGGAAAGATTTTAAATAAGCTTAAAAATGCCACAATTTCTTTTGTTGCTTGAAAAGTACACAAACCACAGTAAGCGTATCTTATTATGGTTGGTTGTGGGGACATCACATGATCGCGGGAGCGTGGTCTCGCGAGATCTCGGCATAACGAGATCTCGCGAACCCGCGCTCCACGAGAAAATGTTCCCGCCAGTGTTGGCGAAGCGCCAGACCAAGCGGTCGACCCACAGCGCTGCTCCTGATAAGGACCCATCAAACCGAGGCCCTGAAGAGCCTTCCAGGGCATAAGTCCAAAGCCACAGGAGGCCACATGGGGGCTGGAAGCTTGCAGCGTGCCATCCTTGTGCACATCTAGCCCCAGTGAAGTAACTGAGAGGCCCTGAACTGAACTGTGAGTAATTCCCCTGCCTGCACGAGGACAAGTTTATGTTCACCTATTTGTCTTGTAATAAAGACAGTTAGAACCCACTGAAGCATCCTGTCGTCCTTAAAGGCCACAACATTGGTGTACTTTTCAAGCCATCACAGCATCCATCTGTGTCAAAATGTATTTTGACATCCAAAGCTACAAATACTAGAATTCATTTGGGAAAGGCAATGATCACCAAGCCCCCAAAGCTGGGGGCTCGGTGATCATTGCGTTTTCCAAATGGATTCTACTCAGTCACAAGGTCTTTGACCCTCGGCGAACCCAGGGCTCGCCTCAGTGATGTAATCTGCTCTGTGTGAGCACACTGTGCTCACAGGCTGTGCACACTGAGCTCCCACAAAGCGGATGAGGTCACCGAGGCGAGCCCCCAGGTTCGCCGGGGGTCTGCTTTGGCTGAGGGCTCCTGCTGCTTGTGACATAGGTAGGGGCTGGAGCCAGAAAGGGCAGATGGTTCCAATGTGCTGTGTGCGCCTCTGCCCCCACTCCATACCGTAGCGCGGAAAGTGCTTTTTTCTTTCTTTTTTCAAAAACGCTTTATGGGCGGAGGCTGGCCGGATCCCGAGATTTGGCTGCACATCTGATGCCGGATCGGGCGAGAGCTGGCCCACTGGCAAGCGCTGCCTCCCAACCCCCTTATCCTCTGTGAAATTGTAGCCTAGGAGCACCCCTGCTTCAGTGTGTGGCCTTTTTTGCCTGTAATCCGTTATTCTGAGTGCGATAACGTCCAGCCCACAAACTGGTGCAAGCCTTTTGTGCGGTATCTCCACTAATCGAGGACACCCTGTGGTTCCTGAAGTATTCGACCAATAGAAGGCTCAGTGGATTAAAGCGCATGCTGTTGTACACTTATTGCAACTCGCAGGTAGAATAAGTGACTGAGTGCCATGGAGTTGGATAATGTGAAGACCTACTGTTCACACAACCGTACAAGTCTGTAAGACTGGGGTCATTCAGAGCTAACTAAAAAATGTTCTGTTGGGCTGTATTTTTTTTTGCACCAACCACTTATGGGATTGCAGGGAACTGTACCCTCCCTTACGCCCTGTATGGGTGAGAATCCTTCTCTCTGTGCGACATGTTCCGAACCTGCCCCTCCCCCCTCTGATTGCCATTATGCTCCTTGGCGTGAGGCGATAAGTGCAGTTTGCAGAGCCGGTGATGCATGGGCAGTCTGTGCCGTCGCCCGGGACTCTGCACTCGTGGGGGCCCCGAAGCGACTGTAACGCTCACCTGATTCCCGCAGAGGCGCCGGTCTTGACTGGGTGAATGCCGTATCTTCAAAGGTGATGTGTAACACACGGTTGGCTCTTTGGGCTGGACCTCTGTGCACTGTATGTCTGACTCGAAGAGTAAGATGTCTGCAGATAGAAAATATGGGATTAATGAACTGGGGTTATTGGGTGCCTCTCTCCTCTTCCCTTTCTCTTCTCCTGTAGAACCCCAAAGGTTAACGCCCTCACCTTAGGTAAGTGAACGCCGAGCTCTCCATCTGCCTCGGGGCAGGGTGCCGTAACCAGTTTCTTCACTGGATAAGGGTGCAGGCCTCTTGACCTCAGAGGACTTCTGTCCGTCGTTAACTGCACGAACGGTAAGTTCTGGGCACTTCAAATGTCTTAAAAGTCTTTTGTAAGGATATCTCTTGTTTTGCAGGGTTCCGGCGATGGCGGATGGCGGGCTGATGAGAGTTGAGGATCGAACCCGCGTGAGGAATAGAAGCGCCTGGAAGCACGTAAGAAAGCGCTTGTAGCCTGCTTCACGATGCGCACTAACTGTCCCTTTTATCTTGCAGGTACAAGTTCGGAGCTTTAGAGAAGCTGAAGGGTGCTGGAATACCCACTGGATTCGGCGTGGGAAGGAGTAATGGCACGTGAGTAATAAAGTTGCCCAATGTCTTTAAACGCACCTTCTTTTGTCTTTCAGATGCGGGATGCAGCGCCGAAGGCCTCCGGAGCGTGCGAAGAGCTGGTAAGCTTTTGTCTTTCAGATGCCGGAATGCAGTGCGAAGACCTCCGGAGAATGCGAAGAGTAGGTAAGCCTTTGTCTTTCAGATGCCGGAATGCAGCGCGAGGCGTTGGTGACAGCCGATGGACCAGGTAAGAGATGCGCTGCCACTGAAGACCGTAGTGCTAACCTGTTCTTTCTTTATCTTTACAGGTGGTGCTGAAGACTGGATTCCAGGATGGTAAGCCTTTGTTCCCTTAGGCCCAGGATCAGAAGCAGAAGACACGATGAGCGTTCTGCTGCAGAGAATGCAGAATGACGCAAAGCAAGATTCATCCATCGGGTGTGGTTTAAATAGCCTCCTGTAGTGCTTAGGTGTCTCCTTCCACAGCCACGCCTTGGTAAGAAAAGAGTTCCTGCTTTCCAGAAGAGTTCCAGTGTTCTGAACCTAGGGAGTGGCTCCTGCCCCACCCAACAGGAAAAGTAGTCCCAAACAGAAGAGGATCAGGGGTTCAACTGGCAGGTAAGTAAGCAGCATGGTCTGCTGCAGGTAAGTCCACCCAAGCATTATGAGCCCGGCGCTTCCAGCGCTGGGACTGGGCATCTTTATGAGCCTGGTGCCACTGGCGCCAGGACAGGGTCCAAAAGGTCCCAATTGGGACTGGCTGGCACTCGGAACCGGGGTTATGGGTCTGCTTCCAAGGGAGTCGGGCAAGCCCTGATCTTTTGGAAGCAGAGATCATGACAGCACCCCCCCTCAAGGCCCCTCCCAAACCGGGCTTCTCCGGGGGTTTGGGCTTGTTAGGAAATGTTCGATGAAATCTTTTGATTAGACGAGGCGCATGGACATATTCTGCAGGTTCCCAGGATCTTTCTTGGGGACCCTAGCCTTTCCAGTCAATCAGGTAAAATAGTTTAGATTTGGAGATCTTGGAATCCAGGATGCTTTTGACTTCAAACTCGAGTTCTCCATCAACTAGAATAGGTTTTGGAGATGTAGTTAGTCGGGTTTGAGGTTGCACGGGTTTTAATAGAGAGACGTGGAAGACCGGATGTATCTTCATGTGAGGGGGCAAGTCCAACTTGACCACTACTGGATTTACTATGGTAGTGATGGAATAGGGACCAAGGTATCTTGGGTTGAATGTGCGTGGTCCTTTTAGAGGTAGATATTTGGTGGATAACCAGACTTGATCTCCTACTTGATATTGGGGGGCTTCCTTCCGATGTTGGTCTGCTCCTTTCTTGTATTGTTCTTTAGCCCTTTGAAGGTGAGAAACGGCTTCCTTAAAGGCTTGGGTGATTGTAGAATGCAGGTGGTCTACTGCTGGTGTTCCAAGATCTTGGAGTGGATCCAACTCCGAGGTTCGAGGGTGACTACCGTATAAAAGAAAAAACGGGGTCTTCCCAGTTCCCGAGTGGACAGAGTTATTGTAGGCATATTCGGCTATCCAAAGGATATCTTTCCAAGTTTTTTCAGTTTGTTGTAGCATGCAGCGCAAATACTGTTCCAGAGTTTGATTGGTCCTCTCGGTTTGTCCGTCGGTTTGAGGGTGGTGGCTGGTCGAAAGTCTCACATCAATTTGAGCCGACCGACAGCAACTTTGCCAAAAATGAGAAATAAATTGACTACCTCGATCCGAAATTAGAACTGAAGGAAAACCGTGCAGTCGGACGATGTTTTCGAGAAATTCTCGGGCCAGAGTTGCTGCTGTTGGTAAGCCTTTGAGTGGAATGAAATGCGCCATCTTGGAGAATAGGTCCACGATTACTAGGATCGTATTGTATCCGGAGCATGGAGGTAGATCGGTGATGAAGTCCATAGAAAGCGTATGCCAAGGGCAAGGCGGGATGTCAATAGGGCGTAAGAGGCCAGCTGGTTTTTCCTTTTGACTCTTGTTTTGGGCGCATACTCCACAGGACATTATAAAGTCTCTGATATCTTTTTTCCAAGACGGCCACCAGAAGCAGCGCTTGATCTTTTCCGAGGTCTTGGTCATACCGGGATGTCCTTCCATTAAAGAATCGTGATAACAAGAGATTACCTTTTTCTGTAAATCTGTGCTGGGCAGGTATAACCGTTCTTGGAAATATAATAGATTGTCCTTCACCGTAAAGTCCTTTCCCTGCAGATGCCAATTCTGTATGTCTGCTGGAGTTACCAGTAGCCTGGCTTTATCCTTAACTTCCTCTATGGATTGTGTGGAGATTACACCTAGAATTCTTTGTTCGGGAATGATAGGTACAGGTTTAGGATTGATCAAATGTTCTTCCACTCCCATCCGAGAAAGGGCATCAGCTTTACCGTTTTTTGTACCAGGTCGATAGGTAATTATGAAGTCAAACTCGGCAAAGAATAGTGCCCAACGGAGTTGCCTAGAGGATTGAGCTTTTGCGGTTTTCAAATATTGCAGGTTTCGGTGATCTGTAATCACAGTAACGGTGTGTCGGGCCCCCAGAAGATAATGCCGCCAAGCCTTAAAGGCGGACTTGATAGCTAGAAGTTCCTTATCAGTAATAGTGTAATTGATTTCAGGAGGCGAGAATTTGCGGGACCAAAATGCCACGGGATGCAACTGATTGGTTACTGGGTCCTTTTGTGATAGAACTGCCCCCATGGCAAGGCTCGAAGCATCAGTTTCAACGATGTAGGGGAGTTCTGGGCGAGGATGTTTTAAGATCGGTGCAGAGATAAATCTAGTCTTCAAATTCTGGAAAGCTTGTTCCGCCTCGGTAGACCATTCAAGACGTTTGTTTTTCTTTAACAAGGCGGTGATGGGCTGGACTATTCGAGAGAATTCGGGGATAAACCTGCGGTAAAAGTTAGCGAAGCCTAACATGCTTTGAACACCTTTTACGGAGGATGGCGATGGCCATTTGAGAATTGCATCGACCTTCTTTGAATCCATACGCACTCCGCTAGGTGATAATATGAATCCCAAGACTTCAACTTCAGTCACGTTGAAAACACATTTTTCCAATTTAGCGAAAAGTTTGTGTTGACGCAATCTCTCGAGGACCATTTTAACGTGTTTCCGATGTTCAGTTTCCGATGAAGAATAAACGAGGATGTCGTCAATGTAAACAACAACACACACATCTATGAGCTCTCTGAGGACATCGTTCATAAAATATTGAAAGGCGGCCGGGGCATTGCAAAGTCCGAAGGGCATGACCTGATATTCAAATAGCCCATACTTGGTGCGGAAGGCCGTCTTCCATTCATCGCCCTCTTTTACTCGTACCAAGTGGTAGGCTCCTCTAAGATCCAGCTTTGTATATATGCATGCTTTTCTGACTTGGTCCAGGATTTCAGGGATCAAAGGTAACGGATATCTATTCTTAACGGTGATCTGGTTCAGGGCACGATAATCTATACAAGTTCTAAGGTCCCCTTCTTTTTTGGAACGAAGAACAAAGCTGAGGAAGCAGGGGACTTGGAAGGACGAATAAACCCATTCGCTAGGTATTGATCCAGGTATTGTCGGAGGTGAAGATTCTCAGGCTCGGTGAGGGCATAAATTCTACTACAAGGAGGAGTAGATCCAGGTATCAGGTCTATCTGGCAGTCATAAGACTTATGAGGAGGTAGAGAGTTAGCCTGATCCTTCCGGAAAACATCTTGGAATTCTAGGTATTCAGGAGGTAACTGGGGAGCCTCCAAGGAAATTGCTGCCAGTGCAACACCAGGTCGAGGGTGACAAGTAGAGACACATTCTGGAAACTGAACCGTTCTTGCTCGCCAATCGATCTGAGGATTGTGCTTCTCTAACGAAGGAATTCCTAGAATAATCTGGAACTGAGGGGCCTTGATCACATCGAACACGATCTTCTCATGGTGTCCATCTTGACTTACTAGCGTCACTTCTTGGGTGGTATGCGTTACTGGTCCGGAGGCTATCTCCGTACCATCCACCGTAGTAATGACGTCCTTTACAGCCTTTGGACAAAGAGTCAGATTCATCCTCAAAACCATTTCATGATCCACATAATTGCCGATGGCACCGCTGTTGACGTAAGCTTCAATCGCATGTAATCGATCCGGATGTTCAGGGCTAATGAGGACCATAGGTATCACGAAATGCGAGGTCACGGAACTGGTTTTAACGCTCGGCAAGAGGACCTCTATTCTTGTCGGGCGAGGTCGTTTCCCTGCTCAGAGTTTGTGACCCTGGTAACTGCAGCTCCTACTGCCTTCTTGGCTGGTTTCACCGGACAGTCTCGAAGAAAGTGCCCCGAGTTTCCGCAATAGAGGCATAATTGCAGCTGTTTTCTCCTTTCCCGCTCCTTTTGTGTTAGTGGTCCTTTCAGGCCCCCTATTTGCATGGGTTCCCCGGAGTCTACTCCTTTGGTAGGAGTTGGTGGTTTGGAAAATACTCGAGCATCAAACTTGGAACGATCGGCCTTCCTGTTCTGCAGTCTGTGGTCAATTTGAACGACTAAGTCAATATAGTCCGAACAGTCTTGCGGGGGATTCACTACTTGGGCTAACACATCTTTGAGCTCTCCACATAGACCTCTATAAAACAGTGTAATCCTTTTGTCCTCAGGCCATCGAGTTTCCACTATCAGTCTGTTGAAAGACGCAATATAAGCCAAAAGGTCTTGATTACCCTGTCGCAATGAAAGGAGCTCATTGCCCAAGGCCTGCCCCTGTGAATGTCTTGCAAACAGTTTTTCCATACTGAGCTGAAAAGCTTGAAAATCATGGAGAACCGGATCATCTTGATTAACTAGAGGGATCGACCAGTCTGCCGCATTGCCACTAAGGTACGAAAGCACGAAAGCTACCTTAGCTTGATCAGTTGGAAAGGCTGCTGGCCGGCATAAGAAGTGCAACCGGCACTGATTAATAAATACTGCAAACCTCTTTGGGTCACCAGAAAATCGTTCGGGCGGAGCCAGAGGTACATTCCCAGGTAGGTTGATCTGCATTTGGTTCGTAGAGGATGTTGAAGGAAGATTTGCCCCTGATGCGGGTAACGGAGTTTGTCCGGCTTGTGACTGTAGCAATTGTCTAGCGAGATTGTCTGTTCGCTCCTTGGAAATAATCAGTTCCCTTCTTAGAGCATTCGTTTCCTGACGGGCTGCATGCACTTCTGCTCTTAGTTCCCCAAGTAACTGGGCTAGCTGGTCGGTATCCGAGGTTTCCATAGCGCCTGGGTGGGAGTTTTGCGGTAGGCTTTGCGTTCTGTAAAGCTCACCTGATTCCCGCAGAGGCGCCGGTCTTGACTGGGTGAATGCCGTATCTTCAAAGGTGATGTGTAACACACGGTTGGCTCTTTGGGCTGGACCTCTGTGCACTGTATGTCTGACTCGAAGAGTAAGATGTCTGCAGATAGAAAATATGGGATTAATGAACTGGGGTTATTGGGTGCCTCTCTCCTCTTCTCTTTCTCTTCTCCTGTAGAACCCCAAAGGTTAACGCCCTCACCTTAGGTAAGTGAACGCCGAGCTCTCCATCTGCCTCGGGGCAGGGTGCCGTAACCAGTTTCTTCACTGGATAAGGGTGCACGCCTCTTGACCTCAGAGGACTGCTGTCCGTCGTTAACTGCACGAACGGTAAGTTCTGGGCACTTCAAATGTCTTAAAAGTCTTTTGTAATGATATCTCTTGTTTTGCAGGGTTCCGGCGATGGCGGATGGCGGGCTGATGAGAGTTGAGGATCGAACCCGCGTGAGGAATAGAAGCGCCTGGAAGCACGTAAGTAAGCGCTTGTAGCCTGCTTCACGATGCGCACTAACTGTCCCTTTTATCTTGCAGGTACAAGTTCGGAGCTTTAGAGAAGCTGAAGGGTGCTGGAATACCCACTGGATTCGGCGTGGGAAGGAGTAATGGCACGTGAGTAATAAAGTTGCCCAATGTCTTTAAACGCACCTTCTTTTGTCTTTCAGATGCGGGATGCAGCGCCGAAGGCCTCTGGAGCGTGCGAAGAGCTGGTAAGCTTTTGTCTTTCAGATGCAGGAATGCAGTGCGAAGACCTCCGGAGCATGCGAAGAGTAGGTAAGCCTTTGTCTTTCAGATGCCGGAATGCAGCGCGAGGCGTTGGCGACAGCCGATGGACCAGGTAAGAGATGCGCTGCCACTGAAGACCGTAGTGCTAACCTGTTCTTTCTTTATCTTTACAGGTGCTGCTGAAGACTGGATTCCAGGATGGTAAGCCTTTGTTCCCTTAGGCCCAGGATCAGAAGCAGAAGACACGATGAGCGTTCTGCTGCAGAGAATGCAGAATAACGCAAAGCAAGATTCATCCATCGGGTGTGGTTTAAATAGCCTCCTGTAGTGCTTAGGTGTCTCCTTCCACAGCCACGCCTAGGTAAGAAAAGAGTTCCTGCTTTCCAGAAGAGTTCCAGTGTTCTGAACCTAGGGAGTGGCTCCTGCCCCACCCAACAGGAAAAGTAGTCCCAAACAGAAGAGGATCAGGGGTTCAACTAGCAGGTAAGTAAGCAGCATGGTCTGCTGCAGGTAAGTCCACCCAAGCATTATGAGCCCGGCGCTTCCAGCGCTGGGACTGGGCATCTTTATGAGCCTGGTGCCACTGGCGCCAGGACAGGGTCCAAAAGGTCCCAATTGGGACTGGCTGGCACTCAGAACCGGGGTTATGGGTCTGCTTCCAAGGGAGTCGGGCAAGTCCTGATCTTTTGGAAGCAGAGAGCATGACAGCGACCTGCTGCCATGAGTATAAGAAGTAACGAGGGCTGGGCTGCTTCCAGACACAGGGCTTTTCTTTGTGCCTGTTTTAGCGAGACTGTGCTGTCAGCAGTGTTGCCAACTCCTCAGTTAAGAAAGTAGCTATTGTCTCCCCTAGAAGTCGCCAGAAGTAGCTAGATGACGTCACTGCTAATTTACATAATTACCTCCTCTTTCCCCCTACGAGTAATGGCTTTTACTGTGGCACCCTCCCCTTTTAACCTTTTTCTTTAGGTCCATCCCCTTAACATACAGTTCCCGAAGAGCGTTTCTGGGGGCGGGTTAGCTACTTTAAGAGCAATAAAATTGCTCTGATTAACAGTAAACACCTTAGAAACGGGCGAATGACCACACTTTTTTCAATTTGTTTGGAAACTTGCATATATGAGTAAGTCTTCAAACCAATTGAAAAAAGTAGCTAGATTTCTCGCTAGCCGCTTTTTAATGAAAAATTCGCTAGGGGGGCGTACTTTCTCGCTAAATACAGCGAGAAAGTCACTAAATTGGCAACACTGGCTGTCAGCTTCCAACAGCCCTGTGACGCACTTCTAGAGACAAATACCTCCCGCCGACCTCCCCAGCAGCCTATCAGACCCCTGGGGCCTGACAGTTAGGGCTTATGACGCTCTTTGTTTAAAGCAATGGTCCATTTAAGAACTGTTGTTTTGAACAAGGGGTTGAAAACAGCATTTTATTCTGAAAGCACATACAGAAAAACGAGTTGCCGCCCATGTCTTCTTTGAAGACAAAATATGTTGACAAAAATAGACGCATTTGGTGTGTAACAATTTTTTTCTGCAGGTGGGGGGGAATGTCACATTCCACTCGCATCATACCAAGCATGCCTTTGTGAATTATGCCAAAGGTCACCATTTCACATTCTCTCTTGTCAAAGCCAAACGTTGTGATAGGGGGGGGGGATCCTGGGGCACATTTGTTCTGATGATTTACCAGGTCCATGGATGTGGGAGGAGAGGTTGCTGGACTGAAAAGGTTCTACATGGCTCTGTTCTGATTTTCGGGGTACACGTAGAGATTACATGTGGGTTGACAGCATACGCCACTTTTTTCACAGTGCCAACCTCATCTCCATTGGGTGTTTTTGAAGCTAGCATGCTAAAAAGCTTGTTTGCTCAAGTTTTTCGCCCACCAGGATTTGAACCCACAAAACCACATGAAAGTGTCCTCAAAGCACAAATCTTGTATTGGTATTTTGCTTTCCATAGAATATTTAAATATAGATTGGTGGGTTAAAATGTGCACACAGTGTTCTAGGAAAATCTCCTCTGTTTATGTCCTCAGATACTGATGATTCATTTTGTGAAAGCCAATGCTCATTACTATTTTGACTTTTCTTCTATTAGGAAAGGCCAGTTCAATTAAATTTGAGTACTCCCCTTCAGGATACGTTCAGTCCCTGTGCGTATGATAATGATCCCCCAAACTCTTTTCTGCACCTGAGCCCTATTGATGACATTTGAAGACCTGTGGAAATGCTTACTCTGACTGCCTTCATACCTTTCCGGTAAATAGGTTTTGTTATGATTGCACTATCCTGCAGAAAAAGCACTCTGTCCTGTCAGGCAGAGGGCCAATCACTGACCTTACATTCTTGGAATGTACTGTCACAATTGGTCTGTTTGGATTGCTTACATGTGATCTCATTACTCTTTGTCCTGCTCTTCCTCGTCACAGTACTTTCTTTTGAGGTACCCATCTCCACAAATGATTCACGTCGCTCACTCAGCTACTCCAAAATAAACCTCACTCCTGATATTGCTACAACTGTAATATGAACAATTAAAAATCAGATATTGACTATCAGTTTATTTGATGTCCACGGATATTAATAGACTAATTTTGTAACATAATTTTCTGTGATGCAAAAAAAGGGGCCCCACACATCTTTTTCCACCCGCGTCCTGCAAATCCTAGGGCTCTGGCAGTATGTCTTCTGTGCTGAAAGGCAGCATTTCTCTGTGACTTCATTTGCGCTGCTCTTAGTTCCAGTGTTAACATTGGTGAAAAGGTTCTCACTGCGCCAGTGATAAGAGCAGCCATGTTAGTCATTGCATTGTAGCGCCAAATAGCATACATTTGCTGTCTTAGTGCTGGTGCTGAGTTCTGAATTGTTCAGGTGCTGGCTCTAACAGTAACTGGGTGACTTGCTCATCATACAAGAAAACGTTACGTGTTATTAGCTACCTGTGAAGACTTCGACTACCCATATGGTGGGTTTGCACTCACCTGAGCATTTTTGAAAATGTTTATTAAATGGAAGAATGGTAGACCAACCTCAGGAAAGTGTGTGGTGCTAATCCACACACATTGTACTATGCTCACACCATGACAAAGCATAGACACATGTACTCCGGCTGGACAACGCCCACAGGTACTGTCCACCCCTATCATATTTAGATGGAATGCGACATCTGAGGAATGCACAAAGTCATCTCCAGGAAGTGGGAGGGCCAACCTCCCCCTGCCATTGTCAGCCTGATTAACTGACAAAAACTCATTGGATACGCACTGATCTTTTGTTAGGACCCACAGCTAGTGGTAGCAATTATTTCAAACAGGTCCGCTTGGGGCCTGGCTGCAGAGAAAGCCAACACCCTTTCATGTGTCAACCTGAAAACAGCCATGGCCTCTCATTATCAATGGCATTAAACTGTCATATCTGGGACTGTTGTTTACAGTAGGCCACCCCATTAGGGGCACCCTATTCATAAGGTATGCAGGAGCCAGAGAGTCTGGTCTCGCCACAGCTTCAAGGGAGACCTGCTGCTCTAATCGGGAACCCCAGAGAGACCCATTGATACCAAGTTACATATAAGAATACAACTAGTTTCTTGGTAATATGAAAGGTTTATTACCAAGTTACATATAAGAATAAAGACCTCAACCACGCTCTAGCAGCTCTCCCTCCAACTGTCCTTCTCCGGCTCCAGCACATTCCCTTGCAGAACTTTAACATCACATTCCAATATAACATTCCATTGGCCTCCTACCCTTCCACTGAGATGCAATACAATACACAACACCCATTAACCAGAGAGACTCTTTGATCAACACCAGACAGGAAGATGGGTGGAACTTAGTATCACAAGGGATTGTGCCCAGAGATATTTCTGTCTCGAGAAGGATTCCTCCATTTTAATTCTGGGGCACACCTTGTTTCTGTTTTCACCCCTTTACCTCTCCTGTTGCAAAGCACTCAGGTTCTGAGCTCACGCATACAGGAGATTGTTGGTATGGCCCAGGATTGGTTCATTAAGGTAGGCTTAGCCCCTCTTTTGGCAGATCATCTAACAACATCACCACAAGTAACAATGAAGAACTCAACCTTGGACCCTGACTGATGGTACAGTCTGCCTTACATTTTCTGCCAGTGAAGAAAGGCCAGGACCTCCAAAGAGGGAAGCAAGATCCCTTCCCTAAACATCTTCCAGGAAACAGGGGGAGATAAAAAAAACTCAGAGGACCCTTCCAGCCACTCCAGAACTGGTACCCAACCAGCACACAGCGTGGCCTGCTAGGATCTGCAGCAAGCTTCCTGAAGAGGAATTGCCAGAAGGTCTTTGAACCAAAACCAAGGACAAGGCAGCTGCCTGCAACACACTCCACAGCTGTGGTCCATCCCCTTAAAGGATGACACAAGCCAATTGAAGAAGCTGGGAGAAGTGCCTTAACAAGCATTTACAGATGCCCACTTTAAAAGACATTTTCGAGCCATTCTAGTTCCTTGAGCTACAACTGACTGCAACACTGACCATTGTCATCCGCAGTCGCTTAAAGACATCCGAGACATCTTGACCAGTGCTTCAGACCCGCAGAACAGCACTCAGACAATGATTCCTGACCCCGAGCCGGCATGTTGGCCAGCCTGCAGCTGTTCGTCCAGCTTGGTTTGCTGAACCATCTTGCTGCCTGATACCTGCAGCTGACTCCCGTCGTGAACTCTGTCGCAGAAGCATGCAAAGCACCCTGAAGTTGACTCAACCCTGTGGAGCACCAAGAATACCTACAGCCCAAGGTACATTGTGGTTCTGTTCCCCTGATCCTTCCCAGAAGGCCCCTAGAGACATATGAAGACCCATTGCTCCCTTTGTACTAAAGCCAACAAACCTCAAACTGTTATGGTTATTAACCATACTGACTACCCTCCTGTCAGTATCCAGAGTGCATCCCTTTTCCTTCTTTGAAAATGTCCTCTTCATTCCCTCACAGGGTGGGTTGTATTTCGTAGTATTTATAGAACTGTTTGTTGTGATATAAATAAAGTTAATTTGTTAATGTAACCTTGACTGGAAAGTCCCTTTTATCATTGGCTAATCATTGTATTTTTGCTGTGTTGCAACTAACCAAAGATCCACGACCTTTCGGAGATAAATCTGCAGTTCCATCCACATTACCAAAATTGGACAAGGAGGTTTATAATTTGCTTGTTATTCCAATCTGTTCAAATTTCTGTTGGTGTACTGGAAGTGTAGGGTTGATTGATGGTGTAGAAACAGATATTCACCCCTGGGCCACTGGTGCAACGGACGTTGATTCATCACACTACCGATTATACACGCTAATGTATCCATTTAGTTTGGGAGACACTAATCCAGTCCTGGTTTGAACTTTGCATTTTGGCGCTTTTAGTCTTGGGTTTATGATGGGGAACCTCGGGACTACAAGCCCCAGAATGCAACGTTAAAACCAGGACTGGACTAGCATTTCCTGAACGGAAAGGATAAGGTTGGTGCCATGCATGGACTATGGGTCTTTTCTGCTGACTCACATAATTCAAAATATGCTGACAGTATACCATCTTTCTACAATCCAATACGTATTGCCCACCTTACTGTATCCCCACACACCCCCTTCCAGTGCTATAAGTGAAAAAGAAATTGAGGGGGGCTCTAATGCGTTGTGATGCAATATTTGGGGGTAGTGCCAAAAAAGGGTCGCATGCAGCCTCAAATCCCAAGTGGCTAGTAAAGCTTTTAAAGAGGGGTGGCCTGTATAATTAAAGGAGTGACATAACAGAGCCAATCGAGTTTACATATGTGCAGTGAAAGGGAAAGATGTATTTAAATATCGTTAACATGTGTAAATATGTTGACCACAATAAATATATTCAAATATGAAACAGAATATCAAATCAAAAGGTGTCAGAATACCACAGCTTTTATGAAAGAAATCCATTATTCGTGCACACTAATTAAAGGCATTCTAACAAGAATCCTTTAATACAATGGGGTGGCAAAAATCAACATTGTATTCTCTTATAATTTCCCTTTCCTGTTTGAAAAGCACTAATTTCAAATGTCTTTAACTGATGTTGTGAGTCTAACTTTACTGAAGGTGACCTCTACTGGGTAAGAGCAGTATTGCCACTCATATTTTTCAACACATTTGGTAAGGGAGGTCAGTTCAGAGAGCCCTGGCTCAAGGGCAACGTTTGGAGACTGCCAAGGCTGAGACCTGGCCCACTTAAAGCCCTGCCCATGTTACTGCTACATCACCCCTCACGGTGTTTGTTGATCTTGCACCAGCTTTCCCATCTCCTTATGTGTACTTCTTTTCCTCCATAAACTAATGTCTCAACACCTGGGGTGGGACAACACACCAACTCCCAGACAAGCCAGGCACAGTGAGACCACTACAGTGGCATTTTGATGCACTTACATGTAGTCTACCATAATAGCTATTCTGCCTTGTATACTTGTGGCATGTTCTCAAACTGAAAAAAATAAATGACTGGGTTTCTGCTGCTATTAGCACCAATGGTAGCACTAGTGCATCTGTGGTAGTGGTACTTTTGTTTCAAATTGTGCAAATACTGAAAATGAGCAGTACTCAGCACAGGTTTCCCTAGAGCGGATGAGGGGGGAAATTGCTCCCTTTGGCTGCTTTGCCCACTAATGAAATGGCATGCCCTCCTCTGGAAAATAACTTTTTCCAGGCGCCTTAAAGGTGCTCCTTCGTCCAGCCGTCATTCACACGTTTGCAGGTACTATTTGCCTAGCCTGAGTATTTTCTTCTGAACTGAAAAGGACACAGCAGGAATCAATGGGCCATGAATAACAATGGGGTGGGGGCCATCCCTGGTAAAAGCAAGCTCCCTACATTCTGGACACACTACTGTTACGAATGTATTAATTTGTATTGTCGGACTACCACGCAAATACCCTCTGATTGTTGTGCTCCTTCCTGTGTGTTTTATCACTATTTCTATTGCAATGCCAGCAGTTATTAGAACATTAAACTTTGAGTTCATCGGTGTAAACTTTTTTTTTTTTTTTTTTTTACAGAACATTCCCCACCCTCGCCCTGAATATAAGCAAGAATTTCTGGGCAAACACAATTTCTAGCACTTGTTTATTTTTATAAGCAATTGCAAAATGTCAATGATTTACAGCCAGTTTTAAATATATAACATCTTGGCAACAGTCACTCTGCCTGCTAGCTACCCTGGTAGCCTTCTACTTCTACTGTAGGGCACATCTAGGGAATCATTGCATTACCAATAGTGCAGTTCATGTACATGACTTAAAAATGACACTGTGCATACATTCATTGACTGTGTACCAGTGGCGGCTTCTCCATAATAGTCAAGGGGGAGCTGACCAAGACCAATGGGCACCCTCACCCATTATGAGGGAGCCGAGGAGCCAGCCCAGTATAAACACTGTGTACTCCCTCATCTGCTTTTGCAGCTGAGTGCTCCTTGGCTGGCTTGCAGTTTTCATAGACAGATCTGTTCCTCAGCCTAACATTACCAATCAACCATGCAAAGCCAAGGGCATTTTGCTTCCTCAACCTTGCATGGCCCATTGGGGATGCTGGCTGAGGGACTGCATGTTTGTATGTGTGAGGGAATTGTTGCTGCAACTCCTTCCACATACAAACAGAGCAAGGCACTTAATAATCAGTGATCTTGCATGCATGTGCAATAACCTGGAAGTGCTCTTTGCTTCCCGGTTCCTGTTAGTGCTACGTGGGAGCTGGACCTCTGGGAGTAAACATAAGGCCTGGGGCAGAAGGTATGTTAATTTAAATATGTGTATGTATGTGTGTATGCTTGTGTTGTGTGTAATGAGCGAGTGCATGCTGCGTATGAAGGTTTCGTGTGTGTGTGTGAGTTTGTTTTTGTGCTGGGCTGTGGAACTTTGACACAATCAATCACTCAATCCTCCTAGACCGCCTCCACTCCCTAGGAATTTGTGGAACCGCTCTTAAATGGATAGCTTCATTCCTCAAAGATAGGTACCAAATAACAATACTCTCCACCTATACCTCCCAAGCCCGACCAGTCGACACCGGAGTCCCACAAGGAGCATGCCTATCCGCCCTCCTGTTCAATCTCTACTTGATCACCCTCCCACCAATAATTCGTTCACACAACATCCTGTGTTACAACTACGCCGATGACACTCGACTAATTCTAAAACTCCTGAACTCAAAACCCAACTCCCGACCTGACCTGGCCTCCTGCCTCCATGACATAGAACTCTGGATGACCCAAAGCCACCTCTTGTTAAACCCCTCCAAAACGGAAATCATGGTATGTGGCAACTCCGAACTTCTTCCGCACTCACTACCCTGGCCATCCGCCATGGGCAACTCACCGACCCCATCCAACTCAGTGAAAAATCTTGGATGCACCCTTGACTCTGACCTAACTCTCTCGCGCCAAGTCAACAACGTCTCAAAGTCCTGCCACGACCACCCTAAAACCGTTAGGCGCATCTTTCCATATCTCTCCTTTCTCAACAGACTCTCTGCGGTCCAATCAATCGTTATATCAAGACTGGACTACGCAAACCCCCTATACCTCGGAGTTCACGAGTACCAACTGAACAAACTCCAAAGGGCAAAAAATGCGGCAGCCAAAATGCTACTTGCGCTCGGCCCAAGAGACCACATCTCCCCAGCCCTTAAGACGTGGCACTGGCTTCCAGTAGACCGAAGGGTGACTTTCAAAACCTTATGCATCTCCCATCGAGCACTGCATAAAACCGGACTCAATATCTTCAAGACAAGCTAAAACCCTATCACCCCCCACGCACCCTCAGATCAAGCTCAGCTGGCCTCCTAGTCATACCGAAGACAAACTCAGTCAGGTTAGGCGGATCATCATTCTCAGCCTTGGCACCCACGCTATGGAACTCACTCCCACCCCACATCTGCCTAACTGAGGATTTAACGTCTTTCCGCAAACCTGTGAAAACCTGGCTCTTCCCCTAAAATCAACCCGTACCAAACTAACCCAAACAGACAAACAGCATCTCAATGATACCAATCCAACAAACTACCTTATGCGAGAAACTGACAGCTAATAACCCCTAATATAAACTAGAAGGACAAAGAGAATTAAAAGAGTAAAGTAGATCAAAGCAGTGAAGTGGTTAATAAGAGTAAATCATACGGAAACAGTAAAGAGATTTAAACTCCTGAAATGGAAATAATACACGAGGACTGAACGAAGTGAATGGCGTGGATGAAATAGTTAGAATGGATGAAGCGTGAGCATATAACCCATCATATCACACCACCACGCTTTCTCTCTCCTTTACACCACCACTCAACTAGAACACAGAGATACTATGACACCATTCGGTATAACTGTTCACATACCAACATCCGCCGCACACTCCACATCATTCTAAGTAAACACTGCTGGTTACACACCCCCAACCAGGCGTTCCCCTCAGGCCTAACGCAGCCACATTCGGTCTGGATAAATCCTGCCAGAACGAACACATACTCCTGATCTCTCAACCACCACACCTACCGCTAAGAAGCAGCTATTACACGAATACCACACCAACTGCACACATACCCGGTGCCCACATGCACCTTTGACTCTCTCTACTCTCTCTACTGATCTGAACTTTGGTTCCCAAGGGCGTTCAACCTACCAGCGCCTTCAGACCATACCAATGGTATATAAGGCTCTATATAAATGCAAAATAATATAACGTAACATAACATAAAATAACATAACTGATTTTTGCAGAAGAGGAGTTGTTGCAAACCTCCCCTCCCACCAGCCAAAATCATCTCCGCCTGCATGGCGCTGGGGGGCAGGTAGGGACCAGGGGCGCAGGTATGGTATCATTTTATTGGGCATCTATGATGGAGGCCTAGTAAAAAAATACCATGCCTGCCCCCTGGGGGCCGCCCAGCACCTCAAATATACATGTTATCACATTGAGTGTTTGTGAGGTAGCAGGGGGGCTGAGAGGGCAAGCATGACCTTTTTTAATGGGCATCTATGATAACGCAAGTAGGATAAGTGTTACTGCGTGGCTAGCAAGGCATTTTGGTGCAGCCAGTCTAGCCTTTTCTTACGGTGTCATGACATATTGTTTTGGATATTTTTGAGAAAGTAAGCATGATTCGTGTTATTACATGGCTAGACTGGCATTTTGTTGTAACCAGTGTGGACATATTTTTATCAGAACACGCGTGGACATGTTTTCTTATAGTAGCATCATTGGGATTATGCGCAAAGCAAATGCAAATATGTGCTTATATGGGAATACTGCCATATATTAGTGCAGCTAGCATGGAAATGTATGGGTGCAGCCAAAATGAAAATGTTTTTATACAGGCATATATTATAGGCAAAGGCATCATGAAAATGAGTTGGCGAAATGCTCCTCTGCACTGTTGACGACTTGCATCTATTGTGTTTTTTCATGAGTTACCGTACAACACCATTTGCAAACTGTTTAGCATTTTACCCAATTATTTTAAAAAAATGTGTGCTTTAAAATGCACCTTTTTAAACCATTATTTTAAAAATGTTCTTGGGGGGTGGGGTAAGCCCCCCACAGCTCTTGATTGGTTTAGGCTACTTCTCTACGCTCCATCACACTGGCATTCTTGAGGGAAATATTTACGTCCCTCCTATTAAAAAATGTCACCAGCCTCCACTAGGATGTACAGCCAAAAACTGAAAACTGTAAACAATTCTACGTGGGCAAAGTGAGACTCCTGCAATCGTCGCTAAAGAACCAAGCGATTTATTGCCTCCTTTCCCCCTGTCATTGGTGCCTGTATGTGATAGTTCGCGAAATACACAGGGGGGTTCGCTCTGGCAACTAAGTTTAAGGGGGGGTACTCTTTTTGTATATAGTACACATTAAGTTATTTAGTCATGTCACACGTATTCAATCATGTGTAGTCAAAGTGAGACCTAAACACAAATAGACTTGGAGATTCACATCTTCACATAAAGTAGATTTGCATTTATTAATTATGCATTTCAACATAAAGGGATTAGTATTCAAAAATATTTAGTTTTTTATCTTTGCTTTGAAATTTGAAAATTCAAAAAAGTTTTTTTGACGAATGTAGTTCCATTTTGGTGCTTTGGAATTTAAATAGTGACCACCACCTATAAGTGACAAGTGATAGTAAAGTTTAACTTAAGTAAACATATTACAACCAATGTTCAAAGCAGTACAAAGAGCTATTGGTTTTCCGTAGCCAGGCTTGGGGTGACCTAACACGTGTATGTGATAGTTCATCTGTTAAACAGACTTTCCTTGACTATCATTTGAAACAGAGGTATGAGTGATGTCTCCTCTGTTAAATTGACTCTTTTTCACTGCACAATATCTGTGCTGGGAGTGATGTCTGCTTGAGTTAAAATAATGCAGTCTCTTGCTGAGTACAAGGTCATTTTTGCAAATTTTGAACATGAGTTAACTTTTTAGGATGTATATTAACTTGATGCAAAATATTTATAGCATTAAACCTACTATGAACATGCTTAATGTCACTTTTTGTTTATATATTTTTTTACAAGCTTTATTAACTATAGATCCGACAATATTTTACTTTTGCATATTCTTTAACACAATTCAGTGTACACTCAGTGTCCAGCAGAGACACACATTTCCGGATCCCTTACAATATTTGTGTAACCATAAAATAACCAAAGAACCCACCCCCACCCAAAAAATAAAACCTTGGGTGTGGCATGACTTAATCTCAAACATTAGAACATTAATCAAATCTGAACATGGTACATTGAAACCTTTCACAGTAGGGAGACGTTTTTCAGCAATGCTGGTTTATGAAAGTGATGTTCCCAATCCTTGATGTGTTAATAAAACGAGTGCCACATCTTCAAAACCGTTTTAATACATGTCATACCATAGGGCACATACTGGTTTTCCATGGCGAGCACTCTCCACTACAGAACTGCCACCGGGCCCTCAATAGTTTTCCATCTATGGGCAAAGACCATTCTCGCTGCAGTCAGAATAGGAGTGCTTCTGAATTTTGTGGATTCTGTACAGTGTGAGATACCAGCGGGACCATCATTTGTAGGTTGACTCCTTAATTGTTGCACATCTCGAGGCCTTATGGGCCCACCACCAGATTAGACCCTATTCCTCATCCGAAATCGTGACACCCATATCTTTTCCCTATTTTACCATGTATGGCAGCCTATCTTCGGGGACCACTCTGTCCAACAACTGATAGACCCTAGAGTTTCCCTTCTGAGTTACCCCGTCTTTCATAGACAATTTCACCCTCCTGGATGTCTAGTCCCAGCTGCCTTAACCATTCTGCGTGAAATTCAATGCCTAACCTGCATGTAGTGAAACCGCTCCCTTTCACCCATTTGGAATGTTCGTTTACACTCCTCAAATAGGAGAGAGGACTCTTCCTTATAGAAATCAGCCAGTGCTAGGAATCCCTTCCAATCCTCCCAAAAGCTGTTGGAGCAACCTGGCCCAAATTCTGAATAGACTTCATGGGTGTAAATGATCACCCCCTTCATGGGGGGTGGTGCCAAACTCTTCCGTCGCATCGTCTGGTTCCAGTATCTCAGAGAGCATTTAGTGGAATTTAATAAAGCACCTCTGGCCACGCGTACTGCACTACTCAAAAAGGAAGGGACCTCAACGGCACAGTGGTATCCCCCTGTTCGAGTGGAAACCCTCTTTTCGTGTAGTCCATTGCTGCCCACTCCAGCATGGGAGCTTATTGAGCCGCCATTATGTACCTTTCTATATCGGAGGCTCCCATCCCCCCATTAAGGGAGACCACAACAGTACACATCTGGGAACCCAGGGCCTTTAATTGTTCCACACAAAGAGAAGGCAGCTTTCTACAAGGCTTTAACCATATGCTCTGGGATTTTAAGTGCTGCAATACAGGCGATCCATGTTATGCCTTGCTTATCCCACCTCTGTACGCCATCCGTTATTTTTGCCCAAATAGGCAGTGTTTTTGCTCTGTGCAGAGTTCCACAATCCGCAGTCAGTTTAACCCCTAAACAGTCCAATTCCCTTTCTGTAAATGAGCGGAAAATCCCTACGCCATCCTGCTACCTCAGTGGGGCATTCTGGTTTATTAAGGGTTTTAGATTTAGTGAAATTGATTGTGAATCCAGAGTCAACCGCAAATTCAGCTAGGGTCATCATTACCTTAGGCAGTGTTTAGGAAATGTTTTGCATATACAACACATTGTCCACATATACAGGGTAGAACAAGGAACAAACCAGACTGACTACCCCTCTCTCTACGGCCTGTCGATGACACAGGTGAAAGTGCAATAGAACTGTTTTATATTTCTACAGTCCCACAACCCTTTAGTGAGCCAATTATTTGACCGAGTCCGATGAATACAAAATTGTAAATCACTTTAATAGTTACATATCTGACCCCCGAGAACAAAAAAATTTGGGAGGACCCATTTAGATTACCACATATACAGGGTGCCAAGAGACAACGCAAGTGGCAGCAGTGTGCGGTACGAGACCACATTACATAACATATAACACTTCTTTGTGCGGAATCCCAACTCCTTCCACCCCCCACTTATTCCGTCCTCCTGCCGTATGATGCTGGCTAGTGGTTCTATGGTCATGGCCAAGATTTACAGAGACAGAGGGCAACCCTGTCCAGTACTCCCCCTAATCTCGATCCCTTCGAGAATACCTTTAAGTAATAATAATAATAATAATAATTTGGCATTTATATAGCGCTACGAACCCTCAGGTATCTGAGCGCTGCTTATTATTACCCATGGTGTGTGGTGCTCATTTATCGAGCTTGGAAGGATGAAAGGCTGAGTTTGGCCCCGCCGGGATTCGAACCTGTGTCAGCAGGCGCTGCGAGGCTCTACTCGCTGTGCCACTTGACCACCTAATAATTTCATGGTTGGAATTTGAAAGTTTGCTATGACTATCTGAGTGAGGACTGGGACACAACCTGTTAGGGCTTCTTCCAACTCTTGGGCTCTTTGGCAGCAGTGGAGAAGGAGGCATTCTTATGGAGATTTCATCCCCCACCCCCCAAGATGGCACTCTGTTTATGCCTTGAACGGAACTAAAGAAAGGGTTCCAGTGTTTTCCAAGATGGCTGCCGAGAACTGCGTTGCTTCGTGGGCCGACCCCACTTGATAGACTGTATTTACGATAGCCCGATGGTAAACTATCTGCAATGCTTCACTCCCTGTTGCACTGATGCTGTTACTGTTTTTGCTGCCCGCTTCCTTGTTCCCCTCTCCTCTTCGTTACTGCTCCGGCATCACTGAGCTTGGTCCTGTCCCAGCTTGCGGCCACCTTGCCAGTCTTACTACCTTTGCTCTTGCCTGCATATTTCAATTCCTTGGATGCCCTTTTCTGGCTCGGCCCCCTCCTTACCTGTTGCCGTACTTCCCCGTTGCACTCCACGGCATTCCCGCGCTGTCGGATTGCCGGCACTTTCTTCCTGCCAATGCATGTTCTCTCAGCTGGGAACTTATCTCATGGTATTTCCTGGTCATCGGACCACTTACGATCTTGTCAAGAACGCCAGGTTAGTTGTCAAGCTCCTCCTTCAACTACAGACTTCAGGTTTTTCCGCTTTGGGTTTTTCCCTTGGGCATTGCCCATTAAGCAGACATTTTTCTCTGTTTTATTTAAAGAGAAATGGATGCTTCTTGAGGCTTTGGTCCACTCGCAACACATCCAGACTCCTGAGTGTTCCAAGATAGAACATCTACCACAGCAGCTCAGTCTTGGGCATTCCTAGCACTCCTGATAATAAGTGACACCAAATCCATTACTATGGATCAGCTGCAGCAAGTATTGGCTGCTCTACAAGATCTCACCCAAGAGGTGCAAAACCCAAAAAATGAAAACGCTGCATTGCAGGAGATCGTAGGTTCGGGACGCGCCCATGCTGAATTACCTTCAGCTTTGTTGAATTCTGGGAAGTTTGAAGGAAATCCAAAGAAGTTGAGGGAATTTCTGGAATCCTGCGTGGTACAATTTACATTGAAGCCTTCATTTATTAGCACTCCTGATAAAACCAAATGCCTCTAGGGTAATTCTAAGGTAATTACAGTCCATGCTATTGAATGCCCGTGTCAATTGCACATTTCTGACCCATTTCCTACCCCTCAGTGACATTAATCGCCTCCCATATATTGTCTTGTGTGTGTCAGCCCAATATAAATCCCACTTGATCGAGATGGATAATCTTGGGAAGTACCACCATTAACCGTTTGGCTAAGACTTTGGCATACAAGTTAGTGTTGTTGTTTAGAATAGATATGGGGTGATTGCTCTTACATTCTGTTGGGCCCTTGACCGGCTTAAGTAATAATACCGTAGAAGAGGCCCATAATCCCATGACACACCACCGTTTTGCCTAATCATATTAAATAACGTGGTCTGGGGTGTTACCAGCCATATTTTGAATGCTTTGTGAAAGCCATTCCCAAGCTCATCAGGGCCAGGGGTTCTTATTTGATGGCATTAAGCCTGTTCTTGGACCCGGAATGGCCGAAGCCATGTAGGTAGAGGGCCAAGTCATTAAGTGACTGAGACAGGAAGGCAGGGCTATTTCCAGGTGTCGCCAAGAGCACCCCAGAAAGGGGCAGCAACAAGCAGAGGGAGGCAGTGACACTCAGTGAGGGGGCCTCCCTCTAGGACTTCATAATCTATATCCTGAAATACCAATTCATTCAGTCACCATTGTTTACGTTCCTTGGGTAATGTGCCACCCACCTCCACTTGAAAAAGGACCGGGGAATGATCTGAGCATCTATATTTATTGAGAGAACCCATGGGATCAATGTAGCAGAGACCATCATCATGTCGATCCTAGAGTATCCCCTGTGTACCACAGAAAAGTGTGTATATTCCTTATCCTCCTCCCTAAAGAACCACCAAGTCTCAATAAGGCCCAGTTCCCCATGAAACCTTGTTGACTCCTGTCTTTGTCTATTGTCATTGGCCGAGGGCGGAAGTGTTTTATCTAACTTAGGCCCCCTCCCCTTGTCTCTCCTCCTTATTCCTCCACTCCCTTGTCTGCCCCAAGCGCTACCCACCCTTCCCCTGCTTGGGCTCCACCCTACCCTCCCTCTTTTCACCCTGCACCCTCTATGCACTCTGTCTCACCTATCTTCTCTAACTGCTATTGTATTGACTATCCTATCCCTCTGGCTAGGTCTGGCAGGAAGAAGCTCAAAAGGGACATCCTGGTCTCCAACCCAGGCCTCCCTATCACTGATACCTATACCAGTGCTTCCCCCAGACAGACGCTTACCAACATCCTCTTTGTCGTTCCCTCTCCAGGCCTACGGGTCCCCCATATGTTCTCTGTCCTCTCTCCTTTTCTCCTTCTCCCAGTAATGGTGGCACCTGGTGGGAGGCCCTCCTGGCCCCGTTCCATTCCTCTAAGACCATCATTATATCTACTTAAATGGCACCATTTTGGTCCAGAGCCCTCAGGCCAATCTCCTCCTTATTTAAAGACGCTGCCCGTGCCTTATCAACTTTCTTTCTTCTACTGCTATCCCTACTTACCCATCTCTGGCTCCTCTGCTGCCTCTTTCCTCCGCCACCTCTCCGGCACCCTCTGCTGCCTCTTTGGCCACCCTGCTGACTTCTTCCACCGCCACCTCTCTGGCACTCACTTCTTCATCTCTGACTACCCTGCCTTCTCTTCTGTCCTCCTCTGACCATCCTCGGGCACCTTCACCACTTCCGCAGGGCATACCTCTGGCCTGTACCCCTCCACGGATGTCCTTCAAAGGTGGTAACCTGTTCCACATCGCTATTCTCAACTCTCGCTCTGCTTTCAAACATTCCCCAGGCATCTGCCATCTCATGGAAGATCTTGATTTGGATGTACTAGGTCTCACCGAGACTAGGTTCATGGCCAGCTCTGTCACAAGTTTTGAAACTCTCCTTCCTGATGGCTACACGATCTTCTCCGAACCCAAAACCAACCATCCCAGCAGGGTGTATTCTTGATTTTTCCAGAGTGGATTCCTGCTTCTGTCATCCCAATGCAGGACTACTCCTCCTTTGAATGCCTGGTCTGCAGGCTATCTGTTTCTCCTGGCCTCTCTCTCAATGTGACTAATATCTGCAGGCCGCCTGGCACACCCTGGATGTTCTGCTCTCTTCAGACCCCCCCTCTCTAACACTCTCACCACTCCTCTCTCTTGGAGTGACCACTTTCTCCTTTCCTCCCACCTCTCTCTTTTACCCCTCAGGGCAAGCGGACCCCAGCACTGCCACCTACCTTCCCGGTTATCAGGCCCATGAAGCGTGTGTCAGTTGAGGCTTTCATCGCTACCTTCTCTCCTCCTCCTTCTCCTTTGCTGACTCACACTCTGACACAGATCTCTCTAACCTCCATCTCTCTATCTATAAAACTCTTGACGTCCTTGCCCCTGTAATGAGGATCCGTTTGAAGCCACTCTTGGTATGATTCCGACCTTGCCACCCTTAAACACAACTGTAGGCAGCTGAGAGGAAGTGGAGGGAATCATGTGCACCCTCTGACAAACTAGCCTTCCGCCTGCTCCTAAGGCAGTACAGACTCTCTGTCCTCTCTAAGAAGAGAGCCTTCATCCAAGCCCACATCTCTGTGGCATCTAACAACTCAGCTGAATCTTTCAAAATCTGAAAGGAGCACGCCAATCCTGCTGCAGTCTCTACCTCTCCTGTTCCCTCAAAGGCCCTCGGCACAGCCCAGGCTTCTCATTTCTCCACTAAAACTCAGAACACCTTGTCCACTCTCTCTTCCTCTTCATCCTCATCCTCCTCCTCTACCACCCCTGGCCCTTTTTCAGCCATTTCTCCTCCTTCTTTCTTCTCCTTTCCCCTGGTCACCCCTGACAATGTTTCCAGACAAGTCTGATCTATGAAAGTCTCGTCAAGGCAGGTTGCCCCTTGCTCATTCACAACCATCAATGACCACATTGAGATACTTGTTCCAGCCTTGGCCGATTTCTGCAATCACTCCTTTGCCACTGGAATCTCCCCCTCGCCGCTTAAGCACACCCTTATGCACCCCCTTCTTAAGAAATCCTCTGCCGATCCTTCCTCTCCGGCTAATTATCACCCGATCTCCATCACTCCTTTCCTGGGCAAACATCTGGAAAAGCTAGGCACCTCCCAGCTTAATCTGTACACTGAATCTGTTGGTTGTCTCCGTGACCACCAGTCTGGCTTCAGAGCTGCCAAAAGCATGGAAACTGCTCTTCTGAACACCTGTCAAGACCTGCTCTCTAATCTTGATTCTAATTTTCCTTCTGTCTTCATTCTCCTTGATCTATTCTCTGCTTTTGACACAGTAAACTGTGCCATCCTGCTCAACCGCGTCTGTGACAACCTGGGTATCACTGGTCAGGCTCTGCCCTGGTTGACCTCCTTTCTCACAGACCGACCCTCCCAGGTCCAACTGTGGTCTTTCCTCGCTTCTATCTCCCTCTACTCATAGTGTTTCCCAGGGGTCTAGCCTTTCTCCCTGGCTCTTCAACCACTACCTGGCACCTCTTGCCCACTGCATCGCTAGAATCTGCTCTAACGTTCGGTGTTATACTGATGCCACGCAGCTCTCCTTCAGGCTCCTCTCAGCCACCTCTGCTCCTTCTCTCATATCAGATTGTCTGGCCACAATTCAGGAATGGTATGCCGCCAATGATCTGTGCCTTAATGCCAGTAAGACTGAGATCCTCCTCATTGGGAGACTTGCTCCCTCCTTTCCTCTCTCTCTCTGGCCGCCCACCCTGGGCCTTCTTCCTGCTCCTTCCTGTGAGGCTAAGAACCTTGCTTTCATGTTAGACTCCACCCACTCCTTCTCTCCTCACATATCTGATGTCTTTAAGAAGTCACACTTTCAGCTGCACCTCTTCAGAGGTGTTCTGCCTTTTCTCACTTTCCCCAAGAAGCTCACTGTCTCCAGAGCCCTGGTCCTCTCTAGGCTGGACTATTGCAACAGCCTCCTTCTAAATCTGCCTGCTTCTACTCTCTGACCTTTACACCTTATCCAGAACAGGACTCTGAGACTTGTCATTGGCCTCAAGCCCAGGGATCCTATCTCTCCAGCTCAGAAATCTCTTCATTGGCACCCCTTGGCTGCAAGGATCAACTTCAAGACCCTTTGCATCGTACACAAGGCTTTCTGGGGCCTGAGACTGCTCTACCTCCAACTTTCTCTTCCAAAACATCTTCCTTCTCGAGCTCTCCGCTCATCCACCTCTAGCTCTCTGAGGGTCAGACGCTTCTCCAAGCAGAGAGTTGGGAGCAGATCTCGTTCCTCGACTGGGGTGTCCCTCTGGAACGGCCTCCCTGCCTCTCTCAGACTTGAGCAGAACCGAATCTCGTTCCGGAAGAAACTCAAGACCTTCCTTTTTACTTCTGCTTTCTCACTTCCTCTCCCCTGCTGATGTCCCTGACTGCTCTACGTATTGGTCACCTGGCCACCCACTGAACTTGAGCCCAGGTACCTGCATGTCCAGTTGCCGTTGCACTGCCTCCTGGCCCCACCAGCACTCAAGGGTCTGCATCTGCAACCCTCCAGTCCCTTCTCATTGTACATATGAGCCACCCTCTGACAGCACTTATTGAGTTACTTGCACTTCTCCCTCCCCCTAGCACTTCTCCTCTCCCTCTTCCCTGCACTTGAGCGACCTGAATGACACAAGGCCTAGTAAGATCGTTTTGTCCTTCTTTTGTTTCCCTTGTCTTGTCGCGCCTAAAACACTTGTGTACAGGCGCATTATAAATGACATATCAGTTCATGTCACGCAATTTAATGGTAATTTTTTATTTAACCAAATTGGTAAAATATAGGTTTACTTAAAACATATTCGCCTGATGACCCTTTCTTGATGTGCCGCCTCCCTTCCACCCCCCTAATACTGATTTCTGGTGACGCAACAGGTAGTAAGCCCACCCGTGTTCAGTCAATTGATTGGCACTTCAACTAGTATAAATCCTGCTACTGCTCTCATCATTAGGATGAGCAATGTGGGGCATTGCTCAAGCGATGTGGCATGGAATGTGAGGGTACGATAAAGAAGTTACCAAAGGGTTGTGCTGTCAGAAGCCACGCCCAGACCTGTGTCCAGGTAACTGGCTTGTAATGCTGGGCATTTTAGGTGAGCCTGCAAGTAGAGGATCTAACAAAATGTCCGCCTGCGCTGCTTGTGGCTTGGTAGGATCACGCGCTGCATATGTGTTCCATTGACTCTACATGGAATGTAGTTTCTTGCATTATGCTGGCGGAAACGGAAAGTGCCTCTACTGGCAGGTATATAAAAATGGCACCCTCCAGACTGTTGCCTAGTTCTGCGGTCCTGCTTGGTGTCAGAGATAATGATAATGATTGGCTTGTCCTTGTAACTATGGAAGGAATTGGGCCGGATCAAAACGGAGCTGGACTCCGGCATGAATTGCCTTGACGTTCTAGTGAATTTTCTGATAAATGAAACGAGCACTATATCCAGTGTGCATTGCACACTCGAAAGGAATGCATGCTTGAATTACCATCACAGGCACGTTTGATAAATTGGCTGTCGTACTTATGTTCCCAAAATGCACTTTGTACGCAAAGGAGCCACGCCCATGGCACCCACATTATTCCACCTAGTTCCGCCGCTCAATACCTCCCACATCACATTAGCAATCCGTGCCCTGCCTGCATGCAGCACATGGTATGTGGCCCCTATGGCCGTGCCCCGGTCTGCTTGGGGATGCCCGCGCCGTGGTCTGCCTGGGGCCCCCATGGTATGTGCCCCGTATGCCCGTGCCCCTCTCTGCTTGGGGGACCCCATGGTATGTGCCCTATCCGGTAAGGGCCCGCTAGATGACCACATACGACCAAGGCGTGTGCCAGAGTCAGAAGGTTCCTTTCTAGAGGGGGTAGAGGGGCGGGTTTCTCGCTCCGTTTCTTGGCTGCCTGATGGCACACGTTTCTCCAGCTAGCCGGGGCTATTTGGAAATCATGAGCAGGCGAAAGAGGGAGTCGGTCCAGTGCCAATCCTGGTGTGAACTGTTGCTCGAACCCCGTGGGTGCGTGGTCTAGAGACCTTTGTTGAGGGTTACCGATGCTCGCTGTCCGTGCCGGCTGTCCTCAATCTTGGTGTAGGGGTGGGGTGCTATTCACTTCCAGGTGGAAGTTCATTTAAGCATTGTTTAGGGGTTTGCTTAAGATTTCAGGATTATGGCCTAGCAGTGAGTTGAGTGTTTGGAGATTGCTTGGCACCTTAAACAGTCATGTATGCAGGGGAAAAAGTTAAGTGGTTGGGTGGCAGGTCCCACCTGTTTTTTTCAGTATAGCCTTCTTGGTACCTGGCTACCTTTGGAGCTGATCTAGATGGGGTCCAGGGTTTTACACAGAGCCAGTGGAATAAGTGGGAGGCTAAATTGAGGGGAGTTCTCATTGGGGTGCATGGCCTAAGTATGTATGTACTTAGACCACGCCCCCTAATGAGAGGCCCCTCCCTCGCCAATCAGGGCAAAGGGGCTGGTATATATACTTATGTGCCAATGCTCTTTGATTTTATGCAAATCAGGCTGGAGCCCTCACTGATGTTATTTTCCCCCATCCACTTTCTCATAGGTTTTTTTTTCTCTAAAAAAATGCAATAGGAGTATCCCTACTGCTTATATTAGACTGATGACCGTCCATCAGAAAATAATTCACATGGCTATTAGGTTTTGATAATGCACTTTGTACAGCAAAACAAATGTTATCATTGCAATATATTCAGTAAGTGATTATTAAAAATTAGCATTGTAAAAAAAAGGCAGTTGACAGCGTTTGTACAATTAAATTAGTACAATTTAAAAAAAAAAATATATATATATATATATGTGTATATATATATATTTAATAGCTGCTTTTGCACACAAAAAACACAGTTCTCCCCCACAAGTTATCTATTTTTCTTCCTACCCTGGGCGAGCACTACTCACCAACAGCTGGGTGGCTTTCTCAAAATTGCACCCCACTGCGCGACTTTCACCCACATAGCGACAGAATCAGAGGCTGGGAAAGAGGGAGGTATAGAGTGTAGAGAGAGAAAGTGGGAGAGAGAGGAGAGAGAGCGGGAGAGAGAGGGGAGATAGAGGAATTTGTATTTGTTTATAAAGTGACTGATAGTCAACATACTTTAACAAAGAAAGATGTGATAGAATCAAATAAACTAACCTGGATACACATATTAGAGGAATATCTAGTACCGATGTTTCATTGGGCTTTTGGCGATCCAGTCCACAAGGACTAATGTGGTTGAAAGCCAAACATGGCAGCGTCCCAGGCAGCGGCGGGACCACCTGAGGGTGAGGGACGTGATAGAGGAGACTTCTGTAGGGGTGTCATTCATCTGAGGAGGGCTTAGTTTATTCACTTCCATGGCACTACTTCTTTTCAGATTTGGACTGTAATACTTGCAAAGGACCAAGTTAAGCAGACATTTTCTGTCCTCACTGATCGGGCACTTTACGCCAAATGGATAAAGATGGATCCTATTTTGAGGGCACAGAGTTAAAATGTTAGGGTCAGAGTAAGAATGGATCATGCATTATGCAAACAATGTATTTCTGTGCTTGAGTGACCTGTTGGTAGGAGCCTATTGGACATAATTCTTGCTAAGATCCTTGCTGGATGTCGAAAGTAGCTAGAGCATTGATGCATTCATTGGCTACAGCTGATGCTTTCTAAAACTGGGCACTCCATGCTTTTGGAACTTTAGCCGAAGGCACAGCTGCAGACCCGCACGATTTGAGTGTGCCAAATAGCGTCACTGTGTTAAAGTTGTATTTAGAAAGTGTGCCTAATAGCGTCACTGTGTTAATGTTAGAACTTAGAAAGTGTGCCTAATAGCGCCACTGTGTTAAAGTTTGAACTTAGAAAGTGTTCCCAACAAGATTGAGTGTGCCTAATTGCATCACTGTGTTAAAGTTGAATTTAGAAAGTGTGCCTAATAGCGTCACTGTGTTAAAGTTTGAACTTCGAAAGTGTTCCCATCATCATTGAGTGTGCCTAATAGCATCACTGTGTTAAAGTTGAATTTAGAAAGTGTTCCCATCATCATTGAGTATGCCTAATAGCGTCACTGTGTTAAAGTTGATTTTAGAAAGTGTGCCTAATAGCGTCACTGTGTTAATGTTAGAACTTAGAAAGTGTGCCTAATAGCGCCACTGTGTTAAAGTTTGAACTTAGAAAGTGTTCCCAACAAGATTGAGTGTGCCTAATTGCATCACTGTGTTAAAGTTGAATTTAGAAAGTGTGCCTAATAGCGTCACTGTGTTAAAGTTTGAACTTCGAAAGTGTTCCCATCATCATTGAGTGTGCCTAATAGCATCACTGTGTTAAAGTTGAATTTAGAAAGTGTTCCCATCATCATTGAGTATGCCTAATAGCGTCACTGTGTTAAAGTTGATTTTAGAAAGTGTGCCTAATAGCGTCACTGTGTTAATGTTAGAACTTAGAAAGTGTGCCTAATAGCGCCACTGTGTTAAAGTTTGAACTTAGAAAGTGTTCCCAACAAGATTGAGTGTGCCTAATTGCATCACTGTGTTAAAGTTGAATTTAGAAAGTGTGCCTAATAGCGTCACTGTGTTAAAGTTTGAACTTCGAAAGTGTTCCCATCATCATTGAGTGTGCCTAATAGCATCACTGTGTTAAAGTTGAATTTAGAAAGTGTTCCCATCATCATTGAGTATGCCTAATAGCGTCACTGTGTTAAAGTTGATTTTAGAAAGTGTGCCTAATAGCATCACTGTGTTAAAACTGAATCTAGAAGGTACTCCCAACATCACTGAGTATGCCCTAATGCCCTAATAGCGTCACTGTGGTAAAGTTGAATTTAGAAAGTGTTTCCATCATCATGGAGTGTGCGTAATAGCGTCACTGTGTTAAAGTTTAATTTAAAAAGTGTGCCTAATAACATCACTGTGTTAAACTCTGAACTTAGAAAGTGTTCCCATCATCATTAAGTGTGCCTAATAGCGTCACTGTGTTAAAGTTGAATTTAGAAAGTGTTCCCATCATCATTGTGTGTGCCTAATAGCGTCACTGTGTTAAAGTTGAATTTAGAAAGTGCTCCCATCATCATTGAGTGTGCCTTATAGCGTCACTGTATTAAAGTTGAATTTAGAAAGTGTTCCCATCATCATAGAATGTGGCTAAATAGCGTCACTGTGTTAAAGTTGATTTTAGAAAGTGTGCCTAATAGCATCACTGTGTTAAAACTGAATCTAGAAGGTACTCCCAACATCACTGAGTATGCCCTAATAGCGTCACTGTGTTAAAGTTGAATTTAGAAAGTGTGCCTAACAGCGTCACTATGTTAAAGTTTGAACTTAGAAAGTGTTCCCATCACCATTGAGTGTGCCTAATAGTGTCACTGTGTTAAAATTTTAATTTAGAAAGTGTTCCAATCATCATTGAATGTGCCTAAATAGCGTCACTGTGTTAAAGTTGATTTTAGAAAGTGTGCCTAATAGCATCACTGTGTTAAAATTGATGTTAAAGTTGAACTTAGAAAGTAAGCCAAATAGCGTCACTGTGTTAAAATCTGATTTTAGAAAGTGTGCCCAACAACATTGAGCAACTCACTCAATCACTGTGCCGAGCTTAACATCCAGACTGTGTACCCAAACAGCATTGAGTGTACCCTATCTGCTTCCACCGTGTTGAGTCTCACTTCTAGATAGTGCGCCCAAATATCACCAAAGGTACCCCAATTGTTTCACTGTATTGAGTTTCATATCTTGACAGCATGCCCAAATATCATTGAGTGAGCCCTAATTGTCCCACTTTGTTGAGATTCGATGATACCTTATACATGTATCACCTATATATGCCATGTACCAGTATCCCTTTAGGTATCTGTATCCCATATATACCACCATCCATCTTGTCACTATAATATATATATGTATGTCACTATGTTCGTCCCCACTGTCCTGCTCACTGATATACACCATATCACACCACTATGCTTACTCTCTGCTCTACACAACAGTCAACTAGAACACAGCTATACCATGATGATTCGGCCTAGCAGTTCTCATACGAACACGACCCCACAAACTCCTCATCACCCTAATAAAGCACAGCTAGCTGAGCACATTCTGGCTAGTTTAGGCATTCCTCAGGTCTAATGCAGCCAGAACCCATTCTAGGTATCCACCCACCAGACTGAACACATCCAACTGATTTCATCAGCACCACACCTATCGCTAGAAAGCAGCTATCATCCAACAACCACACCAGCTGCACACATATCCGGTGCACCCACGCACCATACCACTCTTTCTCTCTACTGACTTGAACAACAGTTCCAGAGGGCGTTCAACCTACCAGCGCTTTGTGATCATACCAATGATGCATAAGGCGCTATATAAATGCCAAGTAACATAACATAACATCTGCCATCATAGACCACTGAAAAACACTTCGCACATCACCTCTGCCACTAGAATGCAGCTATTGTTCACTTCAAAATTTCGATAAATAGCTGCACTTGTAATAACTATCTCTGTCTCTCGCACACCCCCTCTAGACTACCTCTCACCACCCATCCACACGCCAGTTCGACATGGGTGGCTAGCAGAGATTCTCACCACCCATCCACACGCCAGTTCGACATGGGTGGCTAGCAGAGAGTCCACCACCCATCCACACGCCAGTTTCACATGGGTGGCTAGCAGAGATTTGGCCTCCCCATCATAGCTCGTACTGGCCGGCATTCACACGCATACTATCACTTCTTTTTTTCCCCATATGCGGACTTTGGTCCCCCAAGCATGTTCATCCTACAGCGCTTTGGGACCATAGCAATGGTGAAATGCGCTATACAAATGATACAATCCAATATAATACAATAACATGGACATCTTGAAATCCCGCCCATCTCCTTTCACCCTCCATGTCTGTAGATAAACTCAAACCTGCTTTGGATGAACGCTGGGCCATCTTGGGTTTACAAATCAACTATTCCACTCTGCGGTGGAATGCTTGAGCCAGTTGTACTGTCCGTCATGCGTCCATAAGCCTCTTTCTTAATACGAATAATTTAATTCTAGATAATGTTTGTCTGGATGGGTCAAAAATATTAACCAGATCCTTCACCACCGTTGCCAAATTGTGAACTCTTGAATTTCCATTGCATCTGTTAAACTGTAATTCAGTGAGTATAAGAAGGTAGAGCAAGCATTTCTTTTTTTTAAAATCATTTATCATTTTACAATGCACTCTTTTTTTCGTACAAAGTGGTGCTCCCTATGTTCCCAAGTTTCTCTGTATTCGTTTGACTTTCAAATCTTCTGCGAGGGTTAAGGTGAGAAGAGTGAACTTACTTCTATGTTCTGCTGATTTTGTGATAGTGCCAGTGGGTGTTCTGCTGGTTTTGTGATAGTGCCAGTGGGTGTGCTTTTTGTCTATGAAAATATCAATGTATGTGTTGGGTTTTTTGACATACTGACCGTGAAGCTACGGAGCACTCTGCAACAAGGGGGCTAGATGGAGATGATACAATAATATGGGCACAATTAGAAGGCTAGCATATTCGGGGTAAATGTGGAGGTATATGGCGGTACGAGATACAGACGGTTAAAGCTAGGCAATACAGGTTTGGTGAAAGGCGGACCTAACTTGGGTTGTGGCGGTTCCACTACTGTGCCCCCGTTGAAGCTATAGTTCTGCAGGTTTCCATCGATGGGCCATGCTAACTGCAGTCTTAAGTCCTGGGTATTGTAACAGATGAAGGGTTCCACCGAAGGCCCAAGACAAATGGATTGCAAACAAATAGGATTGATTAGAGTTAAACACAGTGTAAAGCCTGCAGGGTCTAACATTGACATGCTCTAACAAAAACAGGGCGACTACTGAATACAATAGTGTAGAGGTTAACAGAAAACACAATTCTTTTAGAGAGCAATTCATACCCCTAGTCTAAGGTAGGACTGGGGGCAAGGGACCAGGTTCCGTTTGCCAGATGACAGATGATGACTTTTCTAGCTGCTGTTGTTATTTCCCCACCCCAGTGAAAAACACCACTGCCACAGACAAGGGAATTTGTTAGTTCTACAGCCCACCAGCGACTCTGGTTGGCCAAAGGCTCAGCACAGGCTCTGGCCAGTTAAGGCCCTTGTTCCAGCAGTAGGCAACACCAGGGCTCCTCGTCCGCTTGATCTAAGATGGAACTGCATCCAATGGGCATAGTCTTTATCTCAATTTTGTTTATTGCCCTCGTCTCCTACCAAAGGTTTCTCGGGTTCTTGACACTGCCTCCTGATTCAGATTACACAACTCCAGCAAGGCTTGTTCTCTTTAATGTTTGCTTCTCTGCTGCACTGTTTAGACTAGCCAGGATATGAGTCAGAACACCCTGCCAATTGTCGGCACTGGTCCTCCCCTGCCAACCCAGAGGCAGAGGAACTTCCTACTTCCTTAGCGACTTCTGTTTATCCACGCATTTATGGCTGATCGCTTTTTCCTGCATCCTCCCCTTCTGCACCAACCTTCTCCTTAGGGTTTCACGTTCCTCATCCTTCCTCTGGCTATTTCCCTCCTCCAACTTCAGCATTTACCTAGCACTCTTTTCCTCCTCCTCTTGTCTCTTGAGCCTTCTCTCCTCCACCATCAGCCTTTCTCTTGCTCTACATCCTTCCACCCCTCTTGCTCTCTCTGCACAACTCTGCTCTGACAGCCTCCTTACAAGCTCCCTCATCCGACACACTCTCTATCTCTCGTTTTGCCTTCTCCCAGGAAAGGATTAAGGCACTTATGGCTTTAGGGGGGACACATGGAGTCAGATGCTAATGGAGGAATAGGAAGGCCTCGGGCTGCTCAGGTTGATTCTATGTTGCAATGATGTTTGCTCCAGCTTTGCAAGCTGAAACGTTGAAGGTGTCTGCCTTCATGGAGTCAGGCGGCCCTGTAATGGCTGCTGCCTGACTCCACCATGGCTGCCCTGTATTCACCTACTGAATACCTCATCTCCTTAATAGCGCATCTTTGCACTCCACTGCGGTTTATTGGCCCATCTCCCTTTTCATGCCATGTATACCGAGTGGTGATTTGGAGAACATATGCATGGTCAAGCTTGCTATCCACACTATCTGATACCCATTCCCTGTGATAACCCCACTCAGCTCCCAGTCCAGGCTTGCAGACCAGTCTCGTGCCTTTTAAATATTATTCTCAGCTTATAAGAATTAACCTTTCTTGGATGGGCAAAGCAAGCAGACTGGGGATGGAGGTGAGGATCCAGGGCACTCCCATATACCTCCCACTTTTGGGATCAGCAAAATGGAGTGGGCACATTACTCAGTGGCCAATGTCTCTCTTATCTTGTCTCCAAGGCAGGGCCATCTTAAGCATTTTTGGGGCCCTGTGCATAGACATCTTTGGGCCCCCCTCCACCAAACCAAAGGAATCAAGTGATCAAGAATATCTGGTGGCACCACTTCCCCCACCGCCCCACCGTGATCATAACCTATAGGTTGATATGCTGGCTCGTAGCATTCAAAAAAAGCATGTTTACTCTCTTTAAGTCTCTAAGTGCCTTAGCCTCTTCATTCTTTTTATCAATATTATCAATATGGATTTCAACTTTGGCTATTGCACATGATCAACATAATTCCCACAGGAAGAAAAGAATGCTACAGAGTTGTGCCATAAGGAACACACAAACTATGTATTCCACAGTGAGCACAGAAAGCACTACATGATTAATTGGTCAAGGCAGAATGTACTTGTCAAAACATACAACCAATAGGTTTAGCGCCTCCGCAGCATGCCATAAAATCTCCTGGCGTGTGCTATTTAAGTCTGGTGAACAATGGAATCTTACTTTAGATTAGGCAGCCTTGTGCCCCCCCCCCCAAGATGGGGGCACTGGGCAAGTGCCCGTTTTGCCCTCCCATAAAGGTGGCTTATTTACAGTAGGCATCAGTGATTCTCACCTTTCCTTCTGCTGCCTTATTGTCTTTAAATATGCCACAAATTCATGAGCCTTCTACGTACTGGCTTCTAGCTCAGTAGCACAGAGGCTCAATGCAAAACATGGGGTTTTTCAATTATTTCAGTTGTATTTGTTGCATGAAACTGTAAATGCTTCTTTATTTTGTGGGTGTTTTTTTGTTGACTATATTCAATTAAAATGTATTGAAGGTCGATGGAAATGAGGATAATCGACAGACTAGAGTCCTTGAAAGAAACACAGAAAATGTACATTCTGACCTACTTTCTAAAGTTTATAAGTAATGGCATAGAAAGAGGCAGGATAATGTAGGAGGACATGATTAATGTCTTGGTGCCACTGAAATCTTCTGAGGGGATATGATATGATATGATATGGCATTTGTAACGCGCCTATACACAAGTGTTTCAAGGCGCGACGAGGCAGGGAGGGAGGAACAGGGGGAAGACAGACAACGATCCTACTAGGCCAGGTGTCATTCAGATCGCGCAAGTGCAGGGGTAGGGGGAAGGGAAGAAGTGCAACGGGGTTGGGGGGAAGTGCAAGGGGGGAGTGCAGTACAAGGTAAGTAGAATAAAATAAATAATAAATAAATAAATAAGAAGGGCCAGCTGATGGCAAGTGCAAGGTAAGTGCAGGTAAGTGCTGGGAAGGGGGGGCTGGCGGGATACAGAGACAGTCCCGCAGTGCAGCATTTGCCAGGGAGGCAGTGCAAGTGGAGAGTGGCTGGGCCCAGGGTCGGGGAGATTGGCCCAGTTGCAGATTCAGTGCAGTTTCAGTGAAGAATTAGCAGGGGAGAGGGAGAGAGAAAGCAGAAGCAAAGAGGAAGGTTTTGAGGTGCTTCCTGAACCGGAGATGGTTCTCCTCAAGTTTCAGGGAGGCAGGAAGGCTGTTCCAGAGGGAGGCCCCTGCCGCGGAGAGAGATCTACCCCCAGCACGTTGCTTCGAGAAGCGGCTGACCCTGAGGGAGTTGGAGACGGATGAGCGAAGGGATCGGGAAGGAAGATATTTAGGAAGAGAGAGTTGAAGGTATTTAGGCCCCAGGCCCCAGAAGGCCTTGTGGACAATGCAGAGGGTTTTGAACTTTATCCTCGCAGCCACTGGGAGCCAGTGTAGAGATTTCAGTCCTGGAGAGATACGGTCCCTGGGCCTGAGGCAAAGGACAAGTCTTGCAGTTCTGTTCTGGATGAGTTGCAGAGGGCGGATAGTGGAGGCAGGCAGATTAAGATAGAGGCTGTTACAGTAGTCCAGCTTCGAGAGAACCAGGGCTCGGGAGACAGTGAGCTTCTGGGGGAAGGAGAGGAAGGGAAGAATACCTCTGAGGAGGTGCAGCTGGTAGTGTGACTTCTTAGAGACTTCGGATATATGCGGAGAGAAGGAGAGTGTGGAGTCGAAGATAACCCCGAGGTTTTTTGCCTTGCAGGTAGGAACATGAAGAGGGCCAAGAGAGGCCGGCCAGAGAGCTGCAGGGAAGGAGGGGGTGGGTATGCCGATGAGTAGAATCTCTGTCTTACTGGCATTAAGGCAGAGGTCATTGGCGGCACACCATTCCTGGATAGCAGACAGACAGTCAGAGATGAGGGAAGGAGAGGAGGAGGCCGAGGGTAGCCTGAAAATGAGCTGGGTATCGTCCGCATAGCACTGAAAGTTGGGGCAGAGAGCAGCGATGCGGTGGGCAAGGAGTGCCAGATACTGGTTGAACAGCCATGGGGAAAGATTAGATCCCTGGGGGACACCACAGGTTGAGAAAAGGATGTCAGAGAGGAAGGACCCCAGTTGGACCTGGGAGGGTCGATTGGAGAGGAAAGAGGTCAGCCACGCCAGAGCCTGACCAGTGATACCCAGATTATCACGGAGACGGTTGAGCAGGATGGCATGGTTGACAGTGTCAAAGGCAGAGGAGAGATCGAGCAGGATGAGAACACACGGAGTGTTGGAGTCGAGATTCAAGAGCAGGTCCTCATGGATGTTCAGGAGAGGAGTTTCCGTGCTTCTGGCAGCTCTGAAGCCAGATTGATGGTCATGAAGACTTCCAACAGATTCAGCATGGAGGTTAAGCTGGGAGATGGCCAGTTTCTCCAGGAGCTTGCCCAGGAAGGGAGTGATGGAGATTGGGCGATAGTTAGCCGGGCAGGAGGGGTCAGAAGAGAGTTTCTTAAGAAGAGGGTGCACAAGGGAGTGCTTAAGGGGGGATGGGAAGACTCCAGAGGCGAAGGAGTGGTTGCAAAAGTCAGCCAGGGCCGGAGCCAGGGAGTCGATGTGGTCCTTGATAGTTTTGGAGGAACAGGGGTGAACCTGTTTAGACGAGACTTTCATAGATCGGACTTGTCTGGAAAACTCGTCAGCAGAAAAAAGGGGTAAGGCAGAGAAGGAGGGAGGAGGGGTGGCTGCAGAAGGGCCAGAGGAAGAGGCGGGGAGGGAGGGAGGTGATAGGAGGAGAGTGAGGACAGGATGTCCTGAGTCTTAGAGATAAAGTGAGAGGCCAGTGCAGTGCAGAGGGCCTGGGAGGGGACAGGAGAGGTAGAGACAGCAGCAGGGTTGGCAAGCTCCTTGCAGATTGCAGATAGAAGTGAGATGGATTTTCATCTGCAAAGGGGGGAATACTCTGGCATTTTTAATTGTTATGATCAAAAAATGATGTGGATAATTCTGTTGCTGAATGGGAGAACAGATAAATGTTCATAAATGTTTCATGCCAAAGCTATAGTGCACATATGTTCCTCTGCTGAAACAGCCTACAGGCCCCTTCACCTCCAGCTCTATAGTGGAACAGAACAGGTACAAACTTTACTTAACTTTACTTTAATACATTTGTATAGCACTGCCATGAACCCGAAGGCATGAGGGCACTACATAACAATAACAACAGATAACAAAAAGAGGAATCCAAGATGCAAAGGTCACATGTGCATCCCTGACAGCTTCCGGGACACAACGCACCTGCAGACAGAGGTGGTGCTTTAATCTTCAGCGCCTCTGATCTAAATTATAATAATTGTATGTCTAAGTCAGACTGATGGCACACACATCTTCAAATATACACTGTACATAGTTGCAACATGGTGACTGATAAGAGTACACAATTATACAGCCACAGCAATTAGTTATCACACCAGTGCCATCATTGTGAGTAGGGCCCAACTATGGCAGGACTGATGTATATTGGTGTCTGGGTTTCCTGTCTCCACAGCGCCCATGTAGAACAATAACCATGATGATGCCCTTTGATTCTCTGACAGTAAGGGTAAGAACCTCTGCTCAAAGCAGATCATTTCCCACATGGTGTCCCCTGGGAACCATGCGTTAAAGGCAGTACTGACATAGCACAAGCTTCCATCACAATAAGGTGCTGACCACTAGGTGTCCCTTAGATGTCAGCAGGCATGTGAAGAGGGCAGGCTTAGAGCAGGCAGGGAGGCAAGGTTGGCTAGGAGAGGGGCCCCACCTTCTTGGTTTCTGTTAACACTCTCTTTCTTTTTCCTGTCTCCTCTATTTCCTGCATGGTAGGTGCTCTGTAACTTGAATACAACACCAGCGTTTGGACCCCTTACAGCATACATCAGGCTTGCTCTGAAGCAATGCCCTGTGGCAGTTTTCCTTTAAAAGGAGAGTGGCTCCTCCTCATTCTGTGATTAATCTTTGGGCCATTAAGAGAAGGATTCAATTTTGGACCTCTGTTCAGATTGCAGTCCGTTGCAAAGTCCTCTGCCATAGAGGTGATGACAGAGGGCATACCTAACCACCCCCAGGGAATAGTAGGGGTGACTGCTGTTGGACCAAGGCCTTACTACGCTAGCTGCACTGGAACCAGGACCATGTTCACTGGAGGTAAAGTATCCCCTGTAGGTGCCAGCCAAGCTCCCCACAGTGGAGGTGTAGAACAGATGGACTCACCTTGTCCGTGGAGGCCCTGGATTGGGCAACCTAGCAACCCAGTAGTCAGGGGACAGCTCTGGGCCCTGGCTTCTGCATTGTGAGCTACGCGTACCCATACTTTGTCAAAAGCATCTTCATGACATGTGCCTTTGCTGCTTGGACTGTGCAGCATGTTGAACCTTGTAGAACAGCTCACCAACCGGACTCTGAATCACCACCTCAGGAAGCTTCACTGAAGTCTGTCTCAGTGCTGTCGACCCCCAAATAAAGGAATAAGGTTCTGTGAAGAGGCCATATCACCATGGTCCACTTTAGTTCAGTTTAGTTTAGTTTAGTTTGTTTCATTTATAGAGCGCACCGAGCCCTTAGGCAACTGGGCGCTAATCTTACATGTTACAAAAGGTACAGGCATGTTATAGGCAGACAGTGAGATATAACATTTTGCAGATATACTGGCATGTTATCGACAGACAGTGAGATATGGCATTTTACAGATATACACTCTGTGACAGTAAGAGAGGGCAGGTTACATCATTTAGTATGTTCAGAAAATCTTGAAAGGAAATGTACAGAAGGATATGAGCCAGATAGTTATACAATCGGGGTAGTGTCTCGCCCTCGGAGCTAGGCTTTAGCCTTTTTGCGGAATAGGTGATAGGATGGTTCTTCTCTTAGGGAGAGAGGGAGGGCATTCCAATTTCTGGCCGCAATGCATCATGGCAGTTCTGGTGGGCCGAGTTGTTGTATGGCGTGAAATAGTATTGTCCAAGTAAATGAGCGCTTGGTTAGAAAGACACTTGTGCGTGAGGGACAAGGTTATGTAGGCTATTCTTTGTTTGATATTAAGCCATTTTAATGAAGTTCTGGTTTCAGAAATGTGTATGTTCCGTGGCATGTTAAAAGCGGCTTGGGTGGCGTTATTTTGCATAACTTGCATCTTGTTCAGGTCTTGTTGAGAGGTGCCAAGGGAGAGTGTGTTACAATAGTCGAGCTTAGAAAGTACTAAGTCTCTTGCTATGGTAACGCAGTTGGTTGTGGACAAGCATGGTCGGCAGGCTGTTTTGAGCTTACAGGTATATGCATATGAGGATGCCAAGGCATTGGTTTGTCTGCTAAGTGTCAGTGCTGTGTCGAAATATATTCCTAGTGTTTTCACTGCATTAGCAACCTTGATAATGTTTCCATCAATATTGAATGAGGCAAATGACACATCCAGTTTGTTCAGATTAGTAGGCGAGCCAAGGAGGAGCAGCTCTGTCTTAACATCATTATGACAGAGCCTGTGTTTAGCCATCCATGGTTGTACAATAAGATAGATGTCATTTAGTGTCCTACTAGCCACAGCATAATCACCAGTGATGGGGATGAGTATCTGGGTGTCGTCTGCATGGTTTGTATATGTTACACCCAGATAGTAGAGATCATCGAAAAGTGGCTCAGCAAAAACATTCTAGAGAGTAGGAGACACACAGGAACCTTGTGGAACCCCGCAAGTGACTGGAAAGGATTGGCAAAGGCAGAGGGTGCAAAGACCCTCATTGATCTGTTATTGGGGAAGGATTCAATCAACTGGTTGGCTTGGTCTGAAAAGAACGGGGCTGATGAAAGGTGTTTGTATAGGATTTTGTGGTCGACTAAATCAAATGCTGCTGAGACGTCCAGTAAAAGAAGCAGGGTTAGTTTGACTTTATCTTTCAGCGTTTGGATTTGAGTCTTAAGGTTAATAAGAGCGGTTTCAGTTCCATGTCTGGGTCTGAATCCTGATTGTCTCAGACCTAGTAAGCTGTTAGATTCCAAGTATTGTTGTAGCTGCAGATAGGCAGCTCGGTCCAGTATCTTTAATAGAAATGGGACTGTCATAGTAGGTCTATAGTTGGCTGGGTTGTTATGGTCCAGAGATGTTTTTTTTAACAGCAGGAGTGCCCAGGCGTCTTTTAAGTTTTTAGGTACTGCACTGCATTTGAACAAAGCGTTGATAACTGATGTAATAAAAGGGGCTAGTTCCTTAGCGGCTTCCTTAATAAGAGGGGCAGGAAATGCATCTCCCTTACAGTTAGATGGTCTGAGTTTCATGATAATCAATTCTCCCTCTTTGATTGATAAAGGTGAGAAGTTGAATTGGGTCTGAGTATTCTTAGTCACAGAGTGTGTGTTCTGGGTAGAGTTGGCGTTGGAGATAAGAGATTTTTTAGTGGCTATTTTATTTTGGAGCAAGGTCCTTTTTTCTTGGAGTGCATTCTGCATATTGGTGCACCATTGGGTGTTATAATGCAAGAGTCGGGGGTGGGGCCAGGTTTTCTAATTCTTTCAAGATGATAAATAGTTCCTTTGTATTGGACTCTGCTTTCGAGACACAGGCATTGTAATTGTCTTTTTTTGCTTGAATTATAGCTATTTTATAGTTTAATGTAGCTGAGGTGAAATTAGCCTTATTTAGCATTGAAGGAGTGTCCTTCCATGTTGCCTCAGATGATTTTTTAACTTTCCTAAACTCCTTATAGTGAGGAGTGTATCAGGTGTTGAGGTGGGCACATGGTTTTTGATTTGCGAAGTTTCATAGGCGCTAGCGTATTGATGGCCTTAAGGATAGTGTCATTGTACAGAGGTTGACCAGCGCTGTGGGGTCAGAAATAGTTGTGGTGGGGTTAGTAATAGGTTCAGGTAACGGGATACGTTTATCTAGTGTTAGATTTAATTTGTTCCTGGTCATTGTGGCTGGCATTATGGTATCTGGAATAGGTGATCTGGCTTCATTGATATTAAGTAGGATAAGGTGATGGTCAGTCCAAATACAGGGATATCGGAGAGGATGTCGATATTGCAATTAAGGTCCGCTATCCAATCTAGGATTCTACCCTTATTGTGAGTGGGTTCAGAGATTCAGTGACTAAGTCCTTGTTCAGTCATTATATTCTTAAGAGCAGATGCTTTCTGGTCATTGGAGTCATGTAAGCCTAAGTTAAAGTCTCCCACGATGATGATTTGTGAGTTCTTCTTGGTATTAGTAGATAGTAGGTGAGAGATATCATTTTCAAAAGTGGTGGTGGGACCTGGTGGACGATAGACAAGATGGATAGTAATTTTCGAGGTGGGTGAGGTGGATAGCTTAACTAATAAGAGCTCTGCTGGTGGCAAAGGTTGGTGAGACATATTTCTCAGACCTAGTGAGGTTTTGTGTATAAATGCAATGCCTACTCCTTTGGAGGTATTGGAGTCTCTGTCTTCTCGAATGATAGAGTAATTGTCTGGAATAGCGAGGACGAGTGAGGGGCCTGAAGCTGAATGTAGCCAGGTCTCTGTAATGGCTATGAAGCCTAGGTCGTGTAATAGTATGATGTCTGCAATATCCAATGCGTGAGCCTGTAAGGAACGGGCATTAATAAGGGCAGCTTTAATGGGAAGTGAAATGTTTTTTTGTTTACCAATAGATAGTTCCTGATTAGGTTCCAGGACCTGTGATGCAGTTTGATTAGCTGTGATATTGTCCAGGGTAGTATTGCCATTGTGTTTTCATAGAGAGCTAGAGCTCAGTCTAAGGTTTCTGTGATTGGTAGAGAATTGCGACCATAGTAACTTCTAAGCCCCCACTGCCCACGTCTCAGCCTATTTATTTTAGGACAAACTTCAACATTGACATTTTGTCAAATAAGTGCCTGAACAACCCAGCTCATCTACCCAGAGTGCCACACTGCAACAATCTGTGCCTTCTGTGTTTTCTTTACAGGCGTGGGTTTTGCTAGTGTTTTTAGTTGTCTGCATTTTTATTGTTTGATTAAAAGTCTATATTTGTATAGAACCTTGATGGGACAGTCTTATCTTGGAGTCGTTGCACTGTTGCTGTTTGGGCTGCTACTGTCATGCTTTCCCGTTATGATTCAGATCCCTGCTGTTGGTTCAGTGGCAGTGTGAGGCTGGATAAGTGGTTTAGCCACTGCTCATCCCTGCACTCCGTCAGAGCAGTAGATATTGACTAGAAGCAGGTGCAATGCTTGTTTTCTCTCTCATAGCAGAAGAATGCAAGGAATTGAATCTCTGATCGTGACTGGGCACTCAACAGGGAAGACAGGAAAGTCTGATTTTGTGAAGCCAACCTGATTGTGTCTTCAACAGAAGCACAGTTGACAGTCCACCAACAATTTCAACAAGACTGAGTATGCCCGACTGTGACCCTCCGTATCCCCTCTCTCCATATCCTTCCAAGTCTACCTAGACTTATTGTTTCCACATTAACCTCTGTAACCCCTTGCCTTCCTGCCAGTTGTTCCAGTTCCATGCGTGACACCTGGAGCCAGTCCTACTTTTTGCTTCCTTTTGCATGCTGGAACTTGCAGTTTAGCTTTTCCCACTGCGACGGTGGGCCTTCACGTCCCCGTACGCAATGCAGGAAAGCAGGTCTGGCTCAAAGATTCTGCATGAAACTGGGAAACTTGGCAGCAATGCCCTTGTTGTACAGCACACAGTTGCTTCACAGGTAGGTTGGCGCAATGTAAAACCAGCAGGTACACACAGAAACATTCTTATGGAAATGGCAGGGAATAATTCATAGCTGTGTACCTACTGTTGGACCAGAAATTGTTTTAATCTAGATAAAATTATATGATATTTATGTTTTGCCTTGTGTATCCTTATTTGCTCATATATATTTGTGGCTCTTTTCGTCTATATTTAACCAAATGTATTGTTTGTGATGGAAAAATGAAACTTTAAGTAGTATTTTTGCACGTGTGTTCAAAGAAAGAATGTAAGTTAGCACAGGGATGCCTGTAGTGGGAAACTCCCAAAGCTGGTCTCCTGTTCCTCTGTTCCCATCGTCAATGCAAAGGGACTGTAACCCACGGAGGCTGCATAAGGAATTGGGCTTCTGAAAATAAAGCTCAACTGCTTTACCCCTTTACTACAAATGACAGCATTTACAAATAGGCCGTGTTTCTCTTTTTTGCAAACTCATGGATCTCCCATGGAACTGAGCTACAACAAATCGAACACATCGAGCACCACACACCGTGGGTAATAATAAGCAGCGCTCAGATACCTGAGGGTTCGTAGCGCTATATAAATGTTAAATTATATCCTTTGTTTTCACTGTAACACACAGAAAACGAATGTATTGAGAAATGAAACAACATACACACGTGCAAACAAGACATGGGTCGTTTCTATAAGAAACAAAAATTGCTGACCCCAAACGATTCGGTAATCTACAGACCGATTTCCAACACACCGTTCCCCACTAAAATCAAAGAGAAGGTTATTTGCCGACACCTGTCTGAATATGTTGAGAGCAACAGCCTCCTCCACGAGTCACAGCATGGATTCAGTCCAGCCAACGGACTCAAATACGCGCAATGCACGATAAGGGACGTCCTTCTAATCAATGCGGATGCACACCTGTTCCGAGCACACACATCCTGCTGGACAGCCACACTGCTTTCAACATCATCATCCTCAAGACCTTGCTGAAAAGACTGCAGGACACGGGAAGTAAGAGTAATCACTTTACACTAGATCACTTCGGTTCAACACACGTAACCCCTTGCCGGTCACGTCCCCGTAAACTCACACACTGAGTACCCCGACGCTCCTGTCTCCTGCCTCTCCTTTTACATATCTACATTAATAGGTTCAGGGAATGGCCCCCTTCCCGGAACATATTAACAACTCAAGCCTCACTTTCGTCAACTATGCAGATGACCCCAAAACCTCCTAGAAGGTCTTAAATGACTCTCCACCGCATAAAACAGAGCTCGGGGCCCACCTAGCGCCTGTGGATTCCTGGATGACGGCCCCTGCACTGAACCTCACCAAATCAAAGCTTAGGGTCTGTGGCAGTACACTGCCATGCCCAACAAAAATCTCTTGGCATGAAGAAATGGGACTTTGTCCTGTGCCTATGACAATGGTCAAACATCTTTGATGAATGAAAGACAGGCCCTCACTCACACTCAAGCCACAGGTTCATGCCATTATAAGGGGCACTGCTTCTATACACTTCATTCACAGAACAATGGCAGTGATCTCAAAAGCGCTCCCAAGACTAGATTATGCCAGTAACCTCTGCTTAGGACGCAAGGCCTACCTACTGAATAGGCTACAAAGAGTGCAACCGTGTCAACCAGTCGTTTTCTGTCACAAACACATCCCCCCAGCCATCCGAACACTCCACCAGCTCCCGCTCAAATGGAGGATTCACATCAAACCTCAATGCGTTGCCGCTGCGCCTTCTGCAGCAGCAGAATGCCATTCAACAAAAGCAATTTAATCTGTTACCAACTATCTTGTGCTCTATGAGCCAGTAATGATGCCAAGTAATGGGGCTAAGTTTCCATCGGAAAATCCACAGAGGAACTTCCTTCTTCTTGCTCTCAAACAAAGTCTGAGTGATAAGCTCAAACACCGGCACACAGAGGAAGATCAAAAGTCATTCGGAAAACAGCTGAACACCTGGCGACTTCACCAGCTCTAGCGCAATACAAGCACCAAAATACCTGCGGCAACAGATGCCCAATCGCCATAGCAACAACCAGCAGCAACGCCTATTTTCCTCTTGGTTGCTCTTGATTAATTGTCGCCAACTTTATCAATGTTAGCAAAGTGTAGTTACTATCTTGCTAGCCTAGGCTAATTGCCCCCCTATCCCCGCCCCCACAGTATTCTGCATCCACATTGCCCTAGATTGATTGTTGTCGACTGTAGTAACTGCCCCCCCCCGCACCTTTGTTTCCTGATTGTCCTAGATCGTGGCCCCACTGTACTTTCTCCCTGGTTTGCACTAGATCACTGCTGCCTCTTTGTTTCTGCTCTGTGATCTGTGTTCGATTGTCATGCCACCTTATTTGCTCCCTGCTTCTCCTAGACTACTTGTTGCTCCTAAATTATCTGCTGCCAGTTGTATTCATTGTTGCCCAGTGTGTCTGAGCTCTGGTATGCCTCTCCTCATTATTGCCTCTTGGTATTCTGCTTCCTGGCTGCCCTAGAACAACTATTGGCATACTTTATTAATCTTTGTTGCGCTGTATTTTGATCCTGGGTGGCCCAGATCAATTTTTGCCCGGTTGTATACTCATTGGTCGTGCCCATTATTTTGCTCCTAGGTGATGCCCCATGCCTTTATGTTCAGACTATGAGTATGACCCTGGGTGGCACACCATTGTACCAAAATGGGAGCATCCATTATGACGCAACGGTGAACAATTCATGGAATTGTTTGTGTTTGAGTGTATTGTTTTGTTAAGTGCTTTATTGCAACCCTGCCAATCCAAAGCACAAGTAAGGAAAGGGATGGAGGGAAATGGAATAACATGGGTAATGCAGTATACATTCCCAGTATACACAATGTACATTCCTGAAATACAAGTCATACCATCATTTTGGACAGAAATATTTTTTCCAGTAATATAGGTGCTGATTAGATATTCGCAGCCCAGACCCGTGGCGCAGCCCATCTGATTACTTGAATCGCGGCTGAATCCCACGATCCATGTCCACCTTCCAAGCAACCTGGAAGCGGGTTGCAACCACCAGGCCATTTTCCACCAACTCCCGCTCCTTCCCTCTTCTTTTGCCTCCCTCCTGTCTCCGTCCCTTTATTCCCCAGACATTCCTCTGGTGGCAGCACCACGGTTGCCACCACCCCACAGGCCGCCACAGAAATGGAAGAGGGGCTTTGCATGGAGCCCTGCTTTCCACCCCTGTGGCTGCCATCTTTGGGTGTTTTGTTTCAATGAATGCTACGCTGCTTGCTTGTTCCGTTCATTCAAACAAGATAGGTTGCTGTTATCAGCCGGGATTTTGGGATTAAAAACCGCGGGTGTTAACAGCAATAAATCTCGATCCGGCGGGCCAGGTCGGGTGGTAATGGGACTGTGGCCCATCTTTAAGGCTCCCGCTGTGCTCGGGCCTATAACTTTGGTGCCGGGCCGTTACCATCCGATCCGAGCCACCAGATCGTGATTTATTGCCGTATTATGCGTTTGTGGCTACATACCACGCAGGTATTACATAAGCTGAACGATAAATATTTTACTGAAGGCATACATGGTCTGTAAGAGTTTATAGTTACGTATTATAAGAGTTTAAAGTTTGCTGTAAGAAGAAAGCATTGTAAGCAGGTAGGGTGTGGGATACTGAGTGGTAAGGGCGCCCCAAGTGGAAGTATTGGTTAGTTCCCACCACATCACAACTGTAAAAACCTTTAATGTGTGAAAGTGCGCAGACTAACAATTAACTTATAGACTGGGTTATAAATGCTGGCCCATCCAAAACCCACCTTGCGGCACTGCACATCTATGGCGATGCCCAGAAGAACAGCAGCATTCATGCAATGTGGATAGTTGTGGCACGCACCAACAAGACATAAACAGCACCTATAGTACACAAGGTCTCGCCCGATCCGATACTTGCACCAAAGCCCAGCATTCAATGTACACTGAGCTGAAGCGGCCAACAGCACACCACCTCTCCCACTCCACTACTCCCCTCCTCCCGACTAACCCTACCCGTCCTCCTTCCTGTTTACAGATCCTCCAGAGCGCCTGGGGACCAATTCCGTTGGTGACGGTGCGCTATATAAGTACCTTTAACATAACATAACATGCAGGTGGTGCACGGCAGATCAGGCTTGTTAGCAGAGGGTGCAGCACAGTGTCAAAGCTCATGCCATATTCCTCCTCTGCATGTGTCACAGTGACTATCTCTCCATTCAGAAGGGCTGCCACAGACAAATCACACCCATTGCTAAGACGCCCTGGGTAATTATGTCAAGGCTTGCGGCCTCTCCCAAACACTCCTCGCAAGCAGACAATGGGCAAAGGTAGGTCTTTCACGGAAAATGCTAAAAATAAACTGTACTAATAACACCATATGCCTTTTAGTACTCTTGTCGCCACACCTTGTGCTGCTTCATAATTCTGATGACATTACCACTCCATTATAGGGAACTAATTCAATCAACCCAAAAAAGGATGGGCCAGCAGGTGATGTGATCTGTCATCGCAGGTAGTGTTAGCTGTGTCATATTTAGGTATAGACCGTCATGCCAAGTTCCACGTACTTACCTGAATGAATGCCTCCAACAAACCCGAAGAACTGTTTCAAGTTGTCCAAGAATTTCGGCCTTGGTTTACCTACAAGGCTGTTGGTTTGTTTTATTGTTTATAATGCACGCCAGACCCAAGGGTATCAGGGCGCAGACTCTCTGAATCTCATTGAGCATGTGAAGGCATTAACCTATTTTCCCAAATGATCTCGTCCAGAATTTGAAGTCCAAATCCCCCATCGTGCCCAGTCAAGTCTCTGGTCCCGTCGTTTTCTGTTTCTAAAGACGTTCCTCCTTTTCTTGCCTCATTTAGAGCGACTTCCAACCCTGCCAACGCTATTACTGCTGCTGCAGTTGGACCTCATGCTACAATTCATACCCTTTGTGTCTCCAAATTCGTTCATTTATCCATAACTACAGGAATCGTCCTGCCCTGGATAAACCTGCTTTTTTTTTTTAAAAAAAGGCGTTGGTCCCGTCGGTCTGAAGTAAGCTATGGCCCTTTGCTGGATTCCTGCAGATATCCAAGGTGGTGTATTATGTAGTTGCCCGTCAAAAGTGGGACTATTTGGTGTACTGTATCCCTTTCGATCTGGCTTCCGCCCCAAACATGCGATGGAGACACCCTTACTGCCTAGTCGGGACCACGTCCTTAACGAAGCTGACAATGGATCTTGATCGAGTCTTATCTCTCGATCTCTCTGCAGATTTCGATGATCCAGTGATCCATCCCCTTCACTTGGAACGATTGCCATGCATCCCTCTGATCTAATGGGCCACGTTACGCTATTTGGTCCTTTCTTGCAGAAAAACAACAGCGACTCTGTGGTTGTGCGACCGCCCTGGAGGACTTATTGGGTCCCTGAGGGTCCCTGAGGGTTCCTTACCTTATTGTTTAATATCTATAGGTTCCTGTGTTTAATATCTATAGGTTCCCGTGCCTCCTCCCCTTTTCACGGGCTATCCGTCATACGCTTATGATCTACAAACCCTGGCCCCGATTAGGATTGACTTGACTGAGGACTTGGTCTTAGTCAATCTTTGGATGGAAAACAATGACCTTAAGATAAATGCCTCTAAAACAGAGGTTTTTCTAGGACCACGTCATTTGATTTCTAACCCGGCTCACTGCTCTGTGGCTCCATCTATTCTGGGCCAAGTGCCTATTTACGTTAAACAGTTCCAGTTCTATCACCATGAAGCAGATATGTCTGGAGACTCTGCTGGCCCTTCCTCCTTTCATGAAGAAATGAAGCCGTGGGGTAATCTCCGGCTCACTGTTCCTGAAACAGGTCGTGTGTGGGTGGGACTGTTTGCCGTAATACCAGGGAGTCCTGTGTTAAACAAATCTGAGAAGAGGCTTCTTTCAAAATGGATCACTTCCCATGAGATCATAAGATCTCTGTGCATCCATCATTGTGTCGGTAGCCCGAGAAGGACAGAGGCCGCCCTGAAGATGGACCTGGTGGCCCGAAATGCATTGCCTGCTGTGTCTTCATCCTCTGTTGTGAGAATGCAGTGGACACACCATTAGAGAATGCACCTTATGAAGACGTACCATCGTTATTGAATGGACATAGTGCATTGATGTGAGCATGATATAATATGCTGTAGCTTCCACTGCATATAAGGCGCCTCCATACCTGGTGTTGATATAACGATTGAGTGCCACTCGGGTTTGTGGAGGGCACCGGAAAGCTAATCTATTTTACATCGAATTCTTCGAAACATGAGCAGTGCCTACCCCTACCTCCGTTCTTGACCCTTATTAGTTCCGACATACGTCATGTGGATTCAATCCATGCTGCGCCTCCTGCCCCGCAGACTCTTGGCCTTCAGTCTGTGTAGAAAGAGGCGCCGCGTCTTTCCTTTGGCCTTTGCAAAAGTGATTCCATTTCGCCCTTGTACTGCCAACTTCATTGGTTTTTTGTTCAGCCCAGACTCCCTCATTAAAAGTTTGTCGATAATTCGGTGGTAAATCTGAAGAATTACCACCAAAATCATTTTCCGTTACGGTCCTGTTGGCTTACCCCTTCCTGCGCTCCTATAGGCAATTGAATTTGCCATGTCATTTGCCTTCTATAAGCACCTAATTAAATCAAATAACTTACCACGCTATGCTACTTCAGCCGCAGGTGCTCAGCTGAAAGAGCTATCTCACCTGTCATGAGCAATGCAGCCTTAGCTGCCTAGTGGACAGACGTTTGTTTACACGGAGGTGCTGAGGAAATGGTCACCATGGGTACTTCAGTTGTGCTCATAAAACACCAGTCAGTTGTTTTGTGTTTGTTAAGCCAGCCTCAGGCTCAATGGGGAAGCAAGGTAGGAGATTATGACATGCAGAGATTTCACCATTAACCAGCATTGGAACAGTCAGAGAAGCTTTGATGCTGGAGGATGGATGGCACATTAGCCCACTGAGGTGCACAAGTCGCCTTGCACATGGTTTGTGGATCATGTGTTTTCCTTGACTTTGTTCTCTTAACTCAAAACTTTTTCCCTTCACAGGAAACCCCGTTGTAGGAGAAGGAGGTAACTAGGGACAGCTCGCCCTTAATGGGTGGGTACTGATACACAAGGGTGAAACACGTGTATGGGGTTGCTGGTGGTACTCTCGTTCAGATTGGAATTGCCATTGTATTTCGGTGCTGGACTGCCCCTGGGCAGGACAAAGACTGATATGCAAATGGATATTTCCCATCTGTGAAAGGCACAGTGAGTAAAAGCAGTGGCTGCGAACTCTCAAGTGGTTAATAACCACTGAACAGGTTATCATGTCTGTTCTTGCGAGAGAGGGGCGCCCGCTACCTTTGTAAAACTACTGATACACCAATACCATCACTCATTATTTGTTTATTTAATGTATAAAGCTTGCATACAACCCGGAGGCATTGAGTGATGGGTTACGAAGAAACTGTGGCTTAAACTGTCAAAGGGAAACGTGCCTCCCCAGCTTTGCATGGTCTAATCCTGCGAGCTGCAGGCTGGGGAACCGTACCCATTAATGTACATTGGGTGTGCTCTTGTGCCTTGATAGATATTCAGATGGCCTGGAGCCATATGCCAGGAACGCGCTGGCTCCTGCATGCATGTACAACCTGGAAGCGCTCTTCGCTTCCTGGTTCCTGTTTATGCTGTGGGAGCCAGAGGCCTTTAGAGAGGCGCCTGCGGTGAAGACGATGGCAGATGGGAAGATTAATTTTAAAGTTTATGTACGTTATGTGTTTTCACACAAAGTGTGCTGTATAATGAACTATTTTAACCCATTATTCAAAACATTTGCGCAGGGGGTGAGTACCCCCCCCCAAACCACATTAGTTGGTTCAGGCTCCCTCTCACATATTTTTGCAAATATTTATGCCCCTCAAATGAAAAATAAATCATCAGTCACCACTCGAGATAACATACACGGACTGTGCCCCCGTCCCTTTTGCCCAAATCTGTTCCTGAAAATCATGGAAGCGCATTTCAGGAAGAGATGCCGTGAGATTTTTCACTGTGTCCAAGTAGTGGCTTGGTGATGCCACATGCCCTGTTTTCGTGGGACGGATTGAAAGTTCTGTGATGTGGAGAAGCGGCATTGCTACAGAGCAAAAGGCCCCACAAATATTAACCTAGACCGAAATGTCTTAAACAAATAAACCTGCCTGAAATTACCAATATCCCTAGTTGCCCACATGGTTATCGATTCTATGCATCATAGGTCACCTTTGTTGGCTGCTCCGTTCTTCTCCTCCACCGTACCCCTACTCTCAACCTCTGGGCCCCCGTCAGGCGGTTAAACATCTTGCTCTAACCTAGCATACTCTGGTAGTCAGACATTCAATCTCACTCAATTCATGCCCAACCGGGACCCCAACTTCCTCATGACCACAGGTCCAAATCCTCGAAGGTCCTCTCAGCCATTCATCCGTCCAAAGTCGATGACATGAGGACTGTTGAAATTGGTAGCAATTAACATCTGTTATTTGTTGATAACACTAAGACCTCCCCTGTGAGTGGGCCGGGGGCTTACTGTGCACCCTGCAAGCACATCCTTTCTCTTTATAACTTGGCATTTGACTTTTTCAGCGAGATTTTCTGTGCGTGAGATGTAAGACCCATCAAAGCCGTCATGGCTGCTTGGCCCTGACTCTAGACCTTCCCTGTGCGACTGGTAAAATAGCTTAGAAAATTTAAAACAAGCACTGGCAAAGCCAACCGTTTTCACTTTCACAGTTGTTTATTGTGTTTTGCATTTAGAGGCAAGGCAATGTGTCTGACCCCTGAAGCATGGGTCCAGCATAAAGAACATGCAAGCTGAAGGACCGGTCATCCCATGACTATGATCACATGAGCTGTGAGCGTCTGCTGGCTGATTCAATACAGGATACATTTTATATCTGCACTTTTGGCATGACGCCTGCTGATACCGCCACCCATAAAATGATGCTCATCATGGACCTTACCAGCTGACATGGCATCATCAACAATGTTAAAAGGCACCTGGAAGCCTCAATTAACCAGGCAAGTAAACTCAGCTATATCCCTGAACGATGCATTAGCTACAGGGACACATGTTAAGCCTCTCCCACACCAAAAAGGGATAGAAATGTACATGATATATAGGACGATGCACGTGAGGACGTGTGCCGCTTGCTACTGTTTGCAGCAATGTAAGACTATTGTGCAGTACCAGCACCAGTTTAGCAGTCATGCCCTGGCACGGAGGGCATCAACAGTGGTGTGAAATGATGCAAGGGAGATGGAATAGTGTGAGGGCCTATGCCCATTTCTGACTGAGATGCATTTGAGCAGTATTCATGCCTCACCGTTTACCCCGGGGCAGCTGAATTCTGGAACTTCTCATCAATGCAAGTTAGTTATACCAGAGTTTCATTATAGCGCACAAGAGGACAAGGTTTCCCAAGCCCGGGTGTACCAAGATCTGACCTCTGTCCAGACCCCGGGGATCCCAGAAGAATCTTGGAAAAAGTCGAACAAAAACCCCAACGGGCTCTCCTTAGCCGCGTGTTCTTTGCCCTCCAGCTGTGTCAGCTGACCAGCACCAAGAGATGGTTGACAAAAATGAGCACTAGATGCGACCACACACATGAATTCAAACTTACTAAAGCAAGGTTGAACAAAACATGAAACAGGAACATCTAGTGCCCTTGGTGACAAGCAACAACTGCCACAATACATGCAAATTGCAGTCCACAACACCCGCCAAAAGCGGATTTACCAATGCTCGACATACGGATAGAAACGAGGCGCAGAAACCTGATCTTTAAATACCACCTGTCCCCAATTGTAATTCATGTGTTCCTTTTCATAAACCAGGCTTGTTGACAAATCTTAGTCCACTGCGTTGCCAATGGCCGAACCTTCATAGCACCAACTTTGCCATGACGGACGATTCAAATGTGAAAGTGCAGAAAATAGAATGCTCCCGAATGACTCTATGAGGAGGACGAGCAGTAAAGAGCCTGAGGCTGGACGGGTGCATTCCGTGGGTGGGACCTGGTAGCAGGTCTAGTGAGTGCCTCTGGCGGTGTGATGTCCTGGGGAGGTTTCTGCTGAGAATTCAGCAGACTGTAGATGAGGTCAGAGAGCTCCAAGAAGAAGCCTTCTTACCAAATCTCTACATTATTCAGGAACTGCCACCTTTGTACGCTACGGGCGCGTTGGTAATGTGCGTGCGCCCAACTGCTCCGAGGCATGTCGATTCGCTGCCAGGCTACATCAACCTCTGTCTCAGGGGATATGCGAGGTAGAGGCACTGAAGCCAAGCTTCATTAGTGCAAATATCCTGTGAAGAGGCACTCATTTACTACTGGTGTGCATAGTAGTGCCTCAATGTTTCTTCTTCAGGGCACCCTCCTATTTCCTCAGCTGCTGTTAAACCTGTGTGTTACTGTGTTGTTTCCATGTTCATCTTCACATGTCGCAATTGGTGTTACCATGTATCCGCCTGCGGTGGATCACCGAGTGATATATTGCAGATGAGAACTGCTCTGTCACCTTGTACTATTGATGGTTTGATGTTGTTTTCAGCATGTTAGGGCAGCATTCTGGGGGTTTTGCTTTTCTCTTTCAAGTACCTGCAATGCCTTTCCTAGTTTTTGCAAGCTCTTACCAGAGTGCAGGATTGCTGACCACCGGCCTGTCATTACCGTCTATTTGTTTTATTTAAGATTTAAAGTACATCTGAATATCAATTTTGCTGTAGGTGTTCTATTTTAATAGAATTGTAATGTTTCCAATGTTTGGAAGGTATGTTTTAATGTATATGTATTAATGCGTTGGCATTTCTGTAATTAATATTTCAGCAATTCGTGCTTTCATAGATGCATAATTTTGTTTTAGTTCCATGATGGTTGTGATAATTAAGGTTTAGGAACTGTTAGTGTCATAGAGCTGAGAAGTAGGGAGCGGAATAATTAGAGCCTCACAGTGTCATGATATTATATAATATGATAAGTCATGTATAATGCGCCTTTGCACACTTTTTTCTAGGTGCGACACGTCTAGGTGTTTCTAGGTGTCCAACAAGGGTGAAACACGTGTCTGGGGTTGCTGTTGGCACCCTTGTTCAAAGGAGAATTGCCTAGCATTTCGGTGCTGGATGGCCCTAGGGCAGGACAAAGATTGATATTTGGATGTTTCTCCTCTGTGAAAGATAGTGAGCTAAAGAATCTGGGTAAGTCTCTCGTAACCGTGACTAATGTCTGGCAGAGGGACTCCCAGGAACCCCCTTTTTTTGATGTTGCATATTTAAGTAATCATGGGTCTCACCCTAAGTTACTAGGAGTATCTAGACGTGGACCCCTTGCTCACTATTCTCAGAGAGGCACAGCTCCACCCTACTGATGAGGTCCAACCAGACCGAAACACGTGTCTGGGGTTGCTGTTGCTACTCTTGTTCAGAGGAGAATTACTTAGCATTTTGGTGCTGGACTGCCCCAGGGCAGGACAAAGACTGATATGTTTTGGACATTTCTCCTCTGTGAAAGATAGTGAGCTAAAGACTCTGGGTAAGTCTTTCGTAACCGGGACTAATGTCTGGCAGAGGGACTCCCAGAACCCCCTTTTTTGTTGTTGCATATTTAAGTAATCATGGGTCTCACCCTAAGTTACTAGGAGAATCTAGACGTGGACCCCTTGCTCACTATTCTTAGAGGGGCACAGCTCCACCCTACGGATGAGCTCCAACCAGACCGAAACATGTGTCTGGGGCTGCTGTTGGCACTCTTGTTCAGAGGAGAATTGCCTAGCATTTCGGTGCTGGACTGCCCCAGGGCAGGACAAAGGCTGATTTGTTTGGGATATTTCCTCTGTGAAAGATAGTGAGCTAAAGACTCTGGGTAAGTCTCTCGTAACCAGGACTAATGTCTGGCAGAGGGACTCCCAGGGCCCCTCTTGTTAATTTGCATATTTAAGTAACTTTGGGTCTCACTCTAAGTTACTAGGGGAATCCAGACGTGGAGCCCTTGCTCACTATTCTTAAAGAGGCACAGCTCCACCCTACTGATGAGCTCCAACCAGACCGAAACACGTGTCTGGGGTTGCTGTTGGCACTCTTATTCAGAGGAGAATTGCTTAGCATTTCGGTGCTGGACTGCTATTGAGGGTGGGACATAGACTGATGTGCAAATAGATATTTCTCCTCTGTGAAGGGTGCAGTGAGCTAAAGCGTGGTTTTATGCCCTCCTGTGTGGAAGATATTTCATAGAACATGGTACTGGACCCATATTCGCTCTCAGCAGAAGGGCTGCCACACTCTTTTGTTTCATTGTAGTGGGTCTTTAATAAGATTTGGCGCATTTCCTTTCTCTTCTGCATTTTCCTTTCTTCATTCACATGGCTAAGGTATTTCCATGATAGAGTTATGCTGCAGATGATATGAAAGGTTATTTATAACACGCTTAATACCCAGAGGTTTCTAAGCACGGACTTGGGGATCGAACCCATGTTGCTCCATGTCGTCTTGCTTCCAAGGAGAGCACGTTGCAGCTGAGCTATCTTCCCGAGACATTCTGTTTCCCAGTGTGCCCAGTGCTATGGATTGGATACACGGGGAAGAGGATCCCATGTTTAATGCTGCCACTGGACACTAACCACATATTGTTTAAGGGACTGGTCATGAATGCCATGGTTGTTAAGCAAGTGGGTTCAAATGTTCTGTTTGTTAGGGAATGAGCGTTAATCCCACATTTGTTTGAAGGAAATGGCTGTCAGTCCCACAGTAATTATGATCGAGTGGGAGCTAATACCTTATTTGTTGTGGTATCTCATGGGTCATGTTAGCCAGTCTTTATGCTACACTAACATAGTGATCATAACACAAAGATCATTCTTTGTTTTCAACATATTGGCAGTGAATCATAGCATTCTCATTGGCGTATCTGGTGTACGCATGCCATTTGGAATTCAACTGTACTTTTCCGATGTAGATATGGGTGTAAATAATTCCTACCTACATGTTGTATATGCTCCCCTGCAGTTCACATTGATGATCTTTTGGTTTGTAAGCCACTTTTCTATTCATCTTTCTTTCACAGAAGTGTGGTTAATTTCTTGTTTGGTGCATGGGTGATGATGAGATCGGATTTGATTGGTTCATGGTATCCTCTACGGTTGATGGCTGAATCCTAGATGAGTGGCTTTTGCTGAGTCTAGCCATCAGTGTTGGATAGATGCCTGTTTTTGGAAGGTGAATGTATGACTTCCTGTGTGGGATAACTGTATACTTATTTGGAGATGGATGAATAGTATGTATTTTTACATGATCAAAGTATACATTATTTCACGTCTGGGCAGCTATCAGTCTGGGATTATGTGTGGTTGGTGGTTGGATGCAATGGTATAGTTATCTGGTATTCTCATTGTCTGGTATCTTCCCTTTGCTGCTCGTTTCACTGTTATAGCAAGGGAGGTGTGTAGTGTCTGGCCTGCAGATACAATGTGGAATATTGGTGTTTGTGTGATGCAAGCAGCGAGTGAGGGTTACAGGACTGAAAGGTGTAATCAGGCAGAGAGAAGAGGGATGATCCGGTTGGTGCGACATAGGGCCTCATTCCGAGTATGGCGGTAAGGGATACCAGTCACCGTTAACGAGACCGGTGCCGGTAATCCCTTACCGCCACATTCCGAGTTCCCTTTGCGCCTTTGTCCTTAACGCCTGCTTTTAGCAGGCATTAGGGACGAGGGCGCAAAGGGGCTTTTTAGCCAATAACGGTGACCGTAAAGTACGGTCACCGTTATTTGCAATTTCCCCATTCCCATTGAGTCCTATGGGGGCTCATTTGGGAATGGGGAAGAGCCCTGGGGAATGGGAAATGACCGCCCTGGTCAACTCGGAATAGGGCGGTAATTTCCCATTCCACCAGGGCGGTGCCGGTACGGGTCCGGTGACAACCAAGGCGCTACTACCGCCATTGGTTAGCGCCGGACTCGGAATGAGGCCCATAGAGTCTTTTAAAGTATATTCCTGCTACTTCCCCGGAACAACGTATGAAGTAAAAATACTTTTTTCTTTTACATGCTTGGAGTACTGTGTGGTACCTTAAGAGGTGGGGGCCTCAGTATACACGGGAGCACCAAAAAAAATAATCTTCAAAGGTTGCAGAGAACACAAAATCAGGCACCAAGTTTCCACCTGAATTACTGGTTGGAGTGTAGGGCTTTGTAGGAAATATACGTTTTGAACTAAGCACTTGTTAAAATGTGGGACTAAACATAGGATTATTGGGAAACAAAAAGAATTTTGAAAGAAAATTAGATAAGATTGTTTTAACAATTCTGTTATTGTGATTTCCACGCAATGAATTGTGCTATACTTTTAGTTTTTTAATAAGGCTACGATCCTAGGATAAAACATCATAAATTGGGAAAATGGCACAGAAAGATAGCAAGATCATCAAATTACCCGTAAAACGAAATATTTCCTTGTTAGGAGTTTGGTGGAATAATCCATGCCAATTCGGCCAAACTCAGATCCACCATATTACGAACGTGTGGAGGCGGTGGCGTTAACTGTTGTGTAGTCCCACTGGAACACTTTGGGTTTGGAGGAATTATCACCTGAGGAGGCTTGCTTTGTTTGGGATGTTTTTCCTCCATGTTCCGCAATTGTTGGAATACAGTGCTATGGTAAAAATGGCTTGTAATCTTTCACCGCCACTATTTTTTTTACCATATGTCATAAAATACTAATAATCAACTTTTAAATCCTTTCCTGGAGGACGCGGGTTCTTCATGTTGTGTTAAAGCGGAACCGTTCCATGGAATGCACCCCACCTCACACCCTTGGAGCCACTCTTATCATATCTTGTTCATGACTCCTGACATTGAGGGATTTACACCTGTTTACAGGGTGAAATTTCCCTCCATCTCCCCAGAAATTATGCAACATTGTACCGCCAGTCTTTATTGAGTAACTCTTTTATGCACTTGTCTTCTCATTTGCTTGCGTCATTGATCCGAGGTCAAAGGCCTCTCCCCTTATATCCTTCATCTATTGTCATGTAGAGGGAGCTTTACGATTTGGAGTTTATGACAAAATAATGGCATGAAGTCCGGAATTGCACAAGACTGCCTTTTTATGAGGTTCTTTGCCACAGATAACCTTTCTGAGGAATTTGAATTGGTTAGTATATTTCTTTGTAGACATTTTATAACATCACAATTACTTCCTCCGCGTTCGCTGATTTATAGGAAGATGCTCTTCTATGCAAAACGAATAGCCCAGACACAGAAAACTTTGTCAAAGCAAACATCGATATTTAATAATAAAAATAATTTCGTTTTGTACTTTTATAATTTACTGAAATAGGATCAGATTCTGCTTCGGGCCATATTCACAGTGAGAGATTGTGGGTATCTTCCTGGTGGATTATGGGATATAACACCTACTTTGTCACTGTCCATTTGATATAGTGCAGCCCCAGCTACAAAGAGCCTCAGAGCGCTTTACAGAAAACACATATTTTGTACGGGAACATCTTTCACATGATCATGAAGCAAGGCGTGGAATTCCGTTAAGACCAGTTGGTATCTAGTGATAAAGTCACCTGGGAAATGGGCGCCAGGGGGCGACATTTCCCCAAATTTGCACTCCCACGAAAATCAAGCACTTTCCCCAAATGTTCTGGGACTAGAGTTAGAATGGTAATGAATACCTGTCCTAGAATATGTCGGGGAAGGTTTTTAGGGGTGCAGGGAAACAAATCGCGTACCTGGAGACTTTTTCCATGGGGACATTGTCTCATAGATCCAACCAGTTTACATGAGCCAGGAGGGGATTGGAGAAGGCCCAGAACATGTTATTGGAGCAATGGCAACCTGCATCCGGCACAGTTATTTTACATATTTATATATGATAGATGTACAGCTTTAGATGCAGAGAGATACTTGGGTTTGCCTCGCATCACACCCGTGGCTTGCTCAAGTGCCACAGCCGAGGTTACAACCAAGGCCTTCAAGTTACAAAGCCAGCAATTACGCCACAAGAGCAGATCTCTTCCCATGTCTAGTGACACACTACTTCCACTACTGTTGCACCACAATGGGGCATCTGGTATCTGACCACCTCATCTCAAAGTGCGAAAACACGAAGGTTCATGGGATTGGATTGCAACTTCGCGGCATTGAGAGTAGTGGTATTTAACATTACGGTACTGGTTAGTGCAATGCTACCTGCTGTATGAAAGATTTGGGTCCTCAGAGCAGAGAATGTGTCTATGTTCAACAAGTCTGCTGAGGACAACAAGCATTCCTCACGACCATCAATAAGACCGTCCGAAGGAGGCCTTCCTCAACGGTTTTACCAGCAGAAGCGAGACGAAGGCAGTCTGGTTAACATTACAGTAGAATTCTCATAATAATGTACAACCCCACATCCTTTTAACCAGTGTTCACATATTTCCAAGACTGTGTGATTTGGGAAGTTTGGTGAATGCAGATTAATAATTTCAAGTAATACAGGGTTGGGTGACATGCACATTGAAATAAAAGAAGGGCTACAAAGAAAAGAAACAAAACCTTATTCTGAAAGTTTTGGGGATGATGTTTGGCCATCATCTTTATGGCAAAGTCATGTCTTCTAGTCATTGGCATGGAGACACCAGCAGGCAGTATGAAGTGGGTTTGAAAAGTGTCTTTCTTTTAAGAAAATAACATTGTTTGTCTAAGATAACAATGTTCTCCTAGTAGGGACATTCGTTTTGGATATTAGTATTTGAATACTGGTCCTTGTTGGGTTATTGTGGAATACTTGTGATTTTATTAAGCTTACTATGGATACCACATATAAAAATCTAAACGGTGCCTGCACAATTAACTCTGCAAGGCATAACTTTTTCACTTGCGCTATTACACACTCAGAAAACACTGCAGAGGAGCAGCTGGATACGTCATCTCTAGCTCCCGCCCCCTCACCTCTGTCATACTGGAACAGCAGGCGAAGCACCCTATGTGGGGCACCAGGTATCATTCCAATATAACATCAAGTGTATGATAGATGATATGCACTCAGACAACTGAACCGAATGTACCCTCGTACTGAAATGGTGGAAGGATGTCAGCATACCCTATTGGATATTATAGAACTATAAGTGAAATCTGACAAGGACAGAGTGGTGCCATGAAGGGAAGACACAAAGACGCACTGGAACGACATGCAAATACTTAACAATAAAGATGTAACACGAAGTAACAGAAGAAATATTTTATCAAATATGAAGAAATTATATATGCAAAGAGGATAAAGTTAGCTGCTGCCTAATAAATGTATATACACACAAATGCAAGGTAGTTGAGACATATAGAAGCTTGCTTCAAAGGAAAACATAATGTGTTTAGAGCGGCCACGATGGAAAGATGGACGCTGGACTCGTGTTAAAATCAATGAAGCTACCTCAGAGACAGACCAGGGCTGCAGAGTCAGAGAACACTGGAAAAACAGCTTTGTGTGAGGAATAAAGAGGAGTCTATTGGCCTGTATCAAGGATGCTACTTCAAGGAATAATTGCAAGGCACAAGGGGAATCAAAAGGATATGCCATGTATGTAAGACATATTTCTCTTAGATTAGGAAAAGGGGAAAGCAATTGCAAGAGCCAAGTATTGGACAATTAAAACGGCGGAAAGCCTATGCAAGGTGGCGTGAGCAAGTATCTAGAGGCAGAGAGGAATAATGACAAACAGTACACATTCGTGGTCTCCTCACAAGTGATTCAGAAGTCGAAAACATGGGCTATTCATTAAGCTTCTGACGTAGATAATGGTGTGCCTACACTCCCTTAAAAGAGTCAAAATAAAGAACAGGCTACAAGGTCAACTATAAAAGAGAAGCCTTGGTTAGGGCCGGACCGCTGAAAGATGGTGCACTAATTGGGAAAGTGGGGAGTAGTCTGACATTACTCTCAGGCACCTGAGTTTTGTTTTGCTTACGTGCTGCTAACAAGCCAAATGTCCAAGGTTGGGAAAGCATGCCAACCAATCAGAGGGTCTATGTAGCAACATGCCATACAATGTTGAAAAGATCAACCCGCTGCCAATTTTCTGCCATAATCGGTATTATATATATATATTTATTTTTATTTTTTTATTACGAGCATATAATCACCAAAGTGATTTTTACAAGAGGATGAGAAAAAAAACATCAATTTACAATTTCTAAAAAAAAAAAAAAATCGTTACAGAATGGTTGAAGCAGAGAACAGATCCAAAGTCAGGAGAAGCTGTAGCTAAGGGAAGCATGAGCAAGTTCAAAGCAAGTTCAAAGACACACTCAGCCCTCCTGGTGAGTGGTCCATCCAACGCCCAACCTCACATTTCACCCCTGTGCTTGTGCTTAGATGGGTCCGTTCTGCCCAGACTGCGAATCTGTGTGAGGAAAGATTTGATCTAAAATTTTGGTGGCTGCTATTGTCCAAGAGGGTCTCAAGCCTCCTATTAGGCGATCCCACCAGAGTGCTTCGTCGACCAAGTAAGCTTGCTTTAAATGGTGGAGCAGGTATAGCGATCTATATTTGTCTGTTCCTGGACACAATATAAGAAGATGCCGTACTGTTTCGATTTGTTGGGTGTCAGTACAAAAGCGGCAGATATTAGTTGAAGAAAGGCCTCTTGTATGCAGGATTTCATTCGTAGGGAGCAAATTGAGCCTAGCACGGAGCAGAGTATTCCGGGTTTTTCTGCTTGGATGTTTTACCAAAAATGGTTGGATTGTATTTAATTTTCTGCATGTTGGAGGTAGGTTGCTAGTCAGCTTATACTCAGAGGCTTTGCTGAGTGTATTTATCCAATCCATTTCTTCCATTCGAGTTTTGGTTTTTCTTGGATTACTCAAAAGTTCTTCCATAGAGCTGCCACAGATTTCAAGCTGTGCTATGCACATTGCCTCCCATTTGGACAGAAGTATACTGGTACCTAGATTCATCTCCGCCTGCACCAATGAAAAAATTGTCGGGGAAGAAGGATCTTTGATCTTCCTGTATAACATGACAGAAGCCCTAGTTACTATTGACTCCAGAGATGAAAGAGACAGTTCACGTCTTATCAAAGCTAGTGGAGTGGAAGGCGGTAGATTCAACACAGAACGCCAAAAAAGGCTCTCCAGTTTGCACCACAGTGAGATAGGTAAAGATGGCATAGCGTCCGCTCCATAGGTAATCGTTGGGATAACTTTGTCCCGATAGAATTTAAGTAAGGGCATCAATGAGAAGCGCCCATATTTTTTGTCCATTATTTTCGCTTGTGAGATGAGGGTTTTCATTTTTTCCAAGAGGTGGTGTTGCATCGCTAAGTCTTTAGCTGTCGAGTCAATGTGAACCCCCAAATATTTCAATTTGGCTACTTGTTCAAGTTTGTTTCCCGCCAAGAACCATGAATTGATCTTCTTCCTCTTGTTGTTTTTTTCGAACACCATGATCTTTGTTTTTTGTTTGTTCACTTCCAGGTCATTGGCAGCTGTATATGTGGTCAGTGCAGTTAGCTGGCGTTGTAGGCCAATTGGGGTCTGATCGAGTTGAATAAGGTCGTCCGCGTACAAGAGTCTAGGGATCTTCTCCTTGCCTAATTGTGGGGAAAATGCTTGTGTTGTAGTTGATGTTTGTTTGTAATCCCCGAAGTATGAAAGAAAAAGAGCCGGAGCTAGAGGGCAACCTTGTTTGACCCCCTCTGCTAGTTGTTATGGCTGATGAAAGGAGACCACTAGTATTCAAATGCACCTGCACCGTTGTAGCAGCATGTAGAGCTTTGATGGGATTCAAGATCTCCTGTGGACAGTTCCAGTTGTTCAGTTTTTCCCAAAGTTTCCTTCGATTGACTAAGTCAAAGGCCTGTGAGAGGTCTATGAATGCCAAGTACAAGTTCTGATTTGATTCTCGGGCTTTTGCTTTTAATAGGCTGAGAATAAAGATGTTGATGCTGGTTCCTACTCCTTTTTTGAACCCGGATTGAAGAGGGTCGTTACATGGTGCGCTTTTCGCCCAATGGTTGAAGTGGTCCAACAATAGGGATCCATAGACTTTCCCTATAACGTCCAGGAGAACGTCCTAGGATCATCCTTCCTACCTTTTTTAAATATGGGGATGATGACCGCTGAGGTCCATGAAGGCGGGATTGTACTCAAGTTCGTGCATTTTTGGAAAATCATACTCAATAAATTTGTCCAATCTTCTGGCGCGGATTTCAGATTTTCATTGGATAGACCATCGGGCCCGGGGGCCCTCGATTTCTTTAACTTAGAGATTTTACCCAAGATTTCAGTCTTATCCGAAAGGTCGACCCAAGGTTCTGTTGACAGTGATGGAAAAGGCACATCGCAAGAGTCAGGAGATCTGAACAATATTGAGTAAAACCCAATCCATGTTGCTTCCGAGATGCTATTTAGCAACATTGAGTCTATTTCTTTGGCTCGTGGATTGATAAGTCTCCAAAAATCTCTGGAATTAGATTTTCGGATTTGGTCTAACATAGCTTCAGAGTCCTGTTGATGTAATGTTAGACGATGGTGCCGTAGCCAACTTTTGTAGACTCTTGTTGTCTCGGTGACATGTAATCTGTTGGAGTGCGTGTTGTTTCTTGCAGCCCTCCTTTTTGCTCTGCGTAGTATGTTTTGCTGTGCCACCAAGAGGGCATCAAAATTGTGTGCATGATAAAGATCGGTATTATATGTATTTAGAGGTGGTTTGAGGCGGTTATAGGTCAAAGGTTCGACTGAAAAGGATCGAATGACAAAAGGGTTGAATCAAAAGGACCAAAAACAAAAGGGTCTATTTTTTATTTTATTTATTATTTATTTATTTATTTTTAGGTCCTATTGACTCGACCCTACGGCATTTGATCCTTTTGGATTTGAACCTTTGAACGGACACCGTTTGAGGTGTGTCTAACAGATAAGGAGCAGCCAATGGTGTCACTCATACATACTATAGGTATATACATTCCCTTAACTGATCCCTCCCCAATAGGTTTTACAGTTTGCCACACAGGATGATGTCATAGTGGACGTAGACTGGGGCATAAAACCTTTGTATAATCAATTTTTAGTGTGAGTGTGTGGACTACAGCTTGTTGTTCGCCAGATTGCCCTACTTTATTTTATGATAATAATAAAGTAGTTCTTTGCCATATTTTTTTAGTCTGTCCGGTTATTTAGGTTCAAAATCGTTATTGGTAATTCCATCCAGCACACAAGACTCTTCAAGGTGCTAGAGCACAACACAATTGAGAAGAAGCACTTAATTTATCATAAGGGCTCTCACATAGCTCATTTACTCAAGTCCTTGGTCTCGCCATCTACATTTGATTTGCATATCAAGGTTTGAACCCTGCCTGGGTTGACTCAGCCTTTTCCATCTTCCACAGTCATATAATTGATTGGGAATACATTCAGCATCAGCACCCTAGTAGGGGGCACTCGCCAACCAGGAGGCTCAGAACTCTGGCTGTACTGTATGGTACAATCCCGCATTTCGAGCTACCAGGACAGCGAGCGCCTCCTTCCCTTCTCGCTCCCACTTCACCACTTAGTGCCCATGTGACTTCATTTATCATCTGATGCCATCTTATGATCTGACCAGGTAATAACATTATGGCAGTACTTGGAAAAATTCTCTTTTACTGCTACAAAGAAATTCAAACTGTTGGCCCTGACAATGATTGTTATTATTTTGAATACTGGCACCATGACCGAGGACACCCCGGTACCCTACAGCCTTACACTTAGCATTCCATACCTCTTCTATTGTGTTAATTAATTTAACACAGGGTTGTCTAACTCCAGCCCTTGAAGGCTGGATCCATGTCAGGTTTTCAGGATACCCCTCATTAATAATCATGAGATACATTTGCATGCAATGATTCTAAATGTATGCACATTTTCCCTCATGAATATTAATGAAAACCCACCAGGATTCCAGCTCTGGAGGCCCAGAGTTGGACAACTCTGATTGAACAGCTTCCATGTAGCCCCCCACTACTGGATCCATTTCACCTGCTGTGTTATGATTCCTACTATTGATATTTTAGGACAATTTCACTTTGATGTCTCATACTTTCCGTTTTTCGAACTCTGGTTGTAAATGTGTGTGATTCAAACTTTTATTTACGAACTATGAGGCAAATCATGTGTGTGTTCAACTAGATATTTCTAGTTGGTCGTCAAAACATGTAGACTATCTGCCACTAAGTCTTACAAACAGTCACAGAGTGAAGTCAGGCATTTAGTGTAGCAATAGTCAGGAATGTGTACGATCTGGCCATCCCCCGAGCCGATGATCACATGTCTCAAGTCATTCGCCTACTAAACCTACCAGCCTATACTTCACCCCGCGCCGGAGACCGAAAGCCAGCAGGGCCGCCCCATGGCTAAAAGCATCCCAGAGTACACACAAATACGCATCCCAACCACAGGATCACACCTGCAAGAAATCCCATGCCCTTGGTGAGCTCTGAAATCCACTCAATGTGGTAGATCCCTGAGGCAAGGCTCTTGCTGCACGAGTCAGAAAGCGATGGACAAAATACCTGTCAATCATCGGAATCCATGAATCCTACACCACCCGCCCTTTCTCAGAGAAATGCGGAGAAAATGCTACTGTCTTGCATATGCTTCTATCTCTTCCCAGGGGCTGATTCTCCTGCACCTCTTGAAAACTTTTCTGGCATCTAAGCGCTCCTCCAGGTGCTCACCCACAGCGTGGGAATCAATGGCCTGATCCTGGTCCAACAGATCCCAGTGCATGAGAAGGATATCTTGACTCTCCCAATCACTGCCTATGGAATCCAGTGGCTATCGCGGATCTCTTTTTGCCATGATCCCCTTCATCCTGTGTAGGCGCTCCAGGAGAGCTTTTAGGTAATCCCACCAAGGCTCAGAAAATATCCATCTCCTGGCAAAGGCCACTTTTGTCTCTGCAGAGCCGCGCACCGACACGAACAGTCGCAGGGACGCTGCCCTCTCTCAAAAGGGATTGATATAACCAGTTGCAGCCAAGAGTGGCCTTTGCCAGGAGATGGATTGCATGCGGTTGCAGCCATCAGGCCATTAACCAGGACCCCAGAATAGTGACCTATCACTCGATACTTAAGAACCACTCAAGTCTGTTCATTAAGGAACTACAAATAACAGAAGCTCTAATTTCTCAGACCAACAAATGTTATATGTGTGTTAAATAAAGCAATGAATGAAAGAAATGTAACATTTGAATCATTTAGAAACACAAATCAATGTATTAAGTGCCTTGATAAAGCCCAAGGAAGGGGCGAAACAATAGATCGGCAGAGAAATGTTGGCACAGGTGTTTTTGTATTTTAAGAATGACACAAATTCACTTTATAAATCACTATAAGCACAAGTTCACCATATATCTAACACTAAGCAAATAATGTATCTTTTCTTTGATGAATGTGGAACAATTTGAATAAAACATAACAGTGTAAAACATAACCAGTGTAACTTGGTGTTTACTCTACACACTTGTTGGTGTAGAGTAAACACCAACAAGTGTGTACCTCACAATCTCTATAGATTGGGAACCTGTGAGGAAGACTATTTTCAAATGCACATAGGCTTACATAGGGTATCCCTACTCCCTCTTGCAAGCTAGAAGCCTGAAACAAAAAGGTGGCACTAATGACATGTTATGAGCAAACAAGAGATTGCACCATTTAGTGTTGCACAGCTGGAAATATAGATTAAACACTCATGTGTCTTCTTGTTTTTTCCTTACCCAAAGAGGGTACTGATGGCGGAGGAGTCCAGGGCAGGCCAGGGGGGCCTCTGGCAGAGAAGTTGTAATAAGAACATTGCTGCGTTCTAAAGGGCAGGCCTAGCTTCCACACGGTGAGAGACAATAGACCCGCCCTCCCCAAAAGACGACCTTCATTGCTTGAATACCAGCAGTCCTCACTCAGCGGCCTCGCCTTTCCCTGGTACATGCGTCACTTCACGCACTGACACCCTAACGCGCTGCACCCCAAGGCTCATCCCAACCCTGTCACTAAGCACCTCCCACGCTCGAGTCTTCCTGCGCATACCGTGTGGGACTCCGATTCTCGCAATGGCGTGCCTCTGGTGTTGCAGGAGAGTGGACACAGGGCACAGCACACCCTCACTTGAGCACATCGTTAGGGTCGCCAAGATATTCCTCCCTTGGAGCAGGGAGGTTGTGGGTGTTGGGAGGGCTAGTGGCCCAGGGCCTGAGTGCTGGCCCTCTGGTGCACCGATGCTGGCATGTTTTGTGTGGCTGTCTGAAACCTGCTGCTGAAGAGACCGAAAGCTGGGTTTTCTCTCAGTAGAGCCATCCAAACAGACCTTCCTCCTACTCCATCCCAACAACCCAAGCATTCGTCTCTTCCCCTAACGTGCTTTGAAGCAGCCCCAGAGCGCTAACAGTCACCATCCAAGCAACTTATACACACCAAATAGTTCTTGGCACTCAGGGTAGGATTGGCCCCTCGGCCTTTCGGCCCATGGCCGGGATGAAATCGTCCCTGGGGAGTGGGGGCCGGTTTCTGGACATGCCTGGGCCGGTTTGGAAGAAAAAAAAATTATATATAAAATATATATATTTTTTTCAAATTATTTTTTTTTCATCAAAAAGCCTTTCATCCTTCTTAGGTCAATACATGAGTAGCAACAGAGGTTGAGTGATATTGTATGCATATTTGTTCTATAAAAAAAGAGCTAAAGTGTAAGTGCTATATAATAACGTATTATCATTTGGCCTTGGACGTCTGCTTGGATTCACAGTCATTTAGTGTACTTAGGAACAATGCTATTTGATGGCACTTCCTGTTTTGTCAAGGGGTGAAAGGTCGTGTTTCATCGCTTCCCAGGATGTCACTTTGGGGTGGGGGTCAAATGACATCACTTCTGGTGATGTCATCAGAGGCCAAGGGTCGTGAGGCGAGGGGTGAGCCACTTTTTTGAGGCGAGGGGTGGGCCACTTTTTTTGGGGTGACCAGGCCTATTTCTTGTCCCAGTCCGACCCTGTTGGCACTTCCTCCTTTTCCTCTCCTAACTCCATCGCTTTTTCCTAGACCCCTCTTCCTTCTTTCCCTATAGTGCTTTGAAAAGAACTCTAGGCAGTGTAAGTGCTATACTAGCAACCAATATGTGTGGGAGTAGCTATGTACAAAATAAACTCTACAGTGTTTTTGCTGCAACTTTATCTTGCTATCTGTTGCTTTTTTCGACCTTGTGGACTAGCTTGGCATCTTAACTACATATGTCGTGCTCAAAACTGTCTAAGACCGCTCGAAGCGCTGTCACAGGCAAGAGAGTGGAGCAACACTGAAGGGTGGGACAGGAGAGATGGACGGACAGAAAGATGAATGGTGAGATGCTGTGTCTTTGGCTTGCATGCCATGCTAAATGCGCTTCAAAGTGACAGAAGAGGGTAGGAAGGGACGTCGAAGAGAGAAAGGGAACAGGCACGACGACATAGGGTGCAGGACAAAAAGCATGGCTAGGGCATGTCATGCAGATAGCTTTTATAGCGCTTATGGCTCATGACATTCCCTTCAAAACACTTTAGTTAGGAGAGGGCATGGAAGGGGATGAGGTTCGGAGTGATGTGTATGGAGAGTATAAGGGCAGACAGTAGAACGGAGAATGATGTCATGTCCTGGCGGGACAGCAGCTTATATAGTGTCCATACTGTACTAAGGATGTTTAACGGCGCTCAGAGTGGAAGAGTAGAAGCGAGGGGCGTACACGGAAAGGAAAGAGGTATGGAGAGCCTACGGATGCAGGAGGAAGAACATGTCATATCACGTCGGTTGCTTTCATAGTGCTTACGCTGTCCCAAAGCCACTTCAAAGTGCTTCTTGGGAACTGAAGGGCCCAGGGGATAACGACAGGGAATGAGGGAGTAGCCAAGGTGGATGAGGGTGGGAGGGAGAAAGGGACATCATTTTATGTCAAGATGTTTGGCCGTATAGTGCTAATGGAGCCCTGACTTCACTTCAAAGCACTGATATGCTAGAAAAGAATGAAGGCGGTCGCAGTCAGAGGCGACCGAGTCTGTCAGAGATAGGATCAAACACAGGGCTCGGATTTAGGGTGTATTCCCACTTTGGTGCACGCTCATCGCGTGCGGAGGAGGCCGCCCGGGGCGCTCTGGGCTGGATGCCAGTCACCCTGAGAAAGCCAACTGCAGCAGTCACCTCAGAGGCGGCGGCTCGGCGCCTAGAGGCATTTTTATGCAATGGGGTGCGGCAGCAGATATGCCGACTGAGGGACTAACTCGGTAGTTTAAGGTTCTCCGAAATGGGTTCTGAGCGGACACACGTCCTATTAAACACTTAGTCTGACATATTCTATCCAAGCGGGAGATGTGCAACCGAAGGAGTCCTAAAATCCCATAAACATGTTGTGTTACGATGATTATTTTCATAGCACAAAACACGTCACAGATGGCTAAAACCCCTTCCAAAATGCAGAGGAGAGTAACATGGTGGTTATAGAGGGAGAAGAAACCTCACCATAAGGCACAAATAAATAGTATTACTAAATGAGGGACCAATGAATCCTGATTTCTTATTACACAAAATCAAATTTAGTACTGCTGTCGGAGAAATCGTGTTTCGACTCAGCGCCAAAATACAGTTTACTAAAATGCATCACAATTCTAAAACATTTATACAAATCGATATCAAAAGTTTCCAAAATCCATTAATAATTAATTTGTAATTAATTAACATTATTTTATTCCTAAAACCAATTAATAATAAATTAAACCAGATTTTGGGGTCGTAATCAAACATTCCCTGCCTGCAAAGTGCAAGTTGCAAGCTGTTACCCTTAGAGCTTAAACATAAGTTCCAAAAGGTAAGATCTTTAATGTAATCTAGCGCATGAGGAAATTCACCTAAGTGACACATATAGATAGAGCCTAGTTGACTACACTCTGTCAACATGTGTTTAGCTGTCGCAGGCATATTCTTCTTTCTACATATGCAACAGTTTCTTTTGTCTGGCCGCAGGTTTATAGCTGACATGATTATAGCCAATAACAGGAGATGGTTAATTTACATCAGGAGAATAATCTACACACTCGCGGGGAAGGACATAGCAGCAAGCAAGGTTGACACTTTGTGTAGTTAAAATAGCGGTTCCCAGCCTAACATATACCATTCTAGCATTTCTTAAAGGTCAAAATTGGTTGGTACTTCATAGGGTAATTTCTGTTCCACTTCTTAAATATCGGAAATTACCACTGATCACTTCCAGGAATGGGGCGTAGGTCCCTGTGACTTATTAATGGACATTGAAAAGGCTAAACATAACAGATGGAATTAGAGGTATGTGCGGTACAAGAAAAGAGTGTCCAAGTTCCATGAATCACACAGGCCTCTATGATGTGTCTTTGATAAACATTGATCGATTACAAAGTCCCTGTGATGGCATAAGATTGCGCAGTAGCATAAATACAACACCTACATTCAGTTTTAGCTCGTGAGGAGGCATTCATCCTACAGCATTTAGCTCTTTAGTGACAGAAACATTGAGCAGTAATTAACTGTTCATTGACACTAGGACCACCGTGCACTGTGTGAAGAGAAGTGGGGAAGGAAAGAAGTAACTTGAAATTATTCTGGAGGTTTGCGATAGTGGAAGGTGAAGGTGGCCGCGTAGAACCATATTCATTCTGTTTGTTGAAATGATAGCAGTTGTTGAAATGGGTGCACTTTGCGATTTAGACAGCAGAGGGCAACCTATCACTGATAAATTGCATCAGCTGAGTACGGCAACATACTGAAACACACCTTAGGATTGTAAACGATCTTGACCTGGAGTGATAGCAGGCGAAACAAGCTTTGTTCGATTCTAAATTGCCATCTTCTTTTAAAAATCATTTTCTTTTGATTATGCACAAGTAAAAAAAAAAAAAAGAAACATTAATAATATTTGAGATAGTGGAAGGTGAAGGTGACTGCTAGAACCCTGCTCATTCTGTTTGTTAAAATTATAGCTGTTGTTGAAGTGGATGCACATTGCCATTTGGACAGTAGAGAGCAACCTAACACTGATAAATTGCATCTGTATGTTGAAATGATAGCTGTTGTTGAAGTGGGTGCCTTTTGCCATTTATGCAGCAGAGGGCAATCTAACACTGATAAAATGCCTCAGCTGAGTACAGAAACATGCCTAACCATTTTATATATAGATGTCATTTCTATTCCATGAGATTATAGCTTAAGTTTAGCCAAATGGTGGACATTACTGCATCGCAAAATACTTCAACATTCAACTACTGAGGATGCAAAGGTTTATGTTCATAACATATTTTCTGTTGGTTTAATGAGTATATGTGGAGGTTATGGCATGGTTTAAAGGGTTAGTCTGCAGCAGTTGGTGGGTCCTCTCTTGTGAATCCTCGGCCCGCTTACTGAGCGCCACCTTGCCTATTGGGCTCCAACTCATTTTCTGAGCTCCACCTCATTTACTGAGCTCCACCTTGCCTACTGAGCTCCATCTCATTTATTGAGCTCCACCTCCATGGAGCGGCGTCGATTGGTGCATGCTCATATTTATTGTTTTTTGTGTAAGATAACGTTAAGTATCGGCAGTCGATCAAGACTTGTCGCAATGGAGGATGTTATTCCACTAATGCACCTGGGTAAGTAATTGCCAAAACACGCACCCAACCTTAAGCAATATAGTGCAGAATGGGTTAAGGGCACAGCAGATAAAATGTTCATGTCATGGCCACAAGGGGGATTATTGTCCAAAGCGGTCTTGCAACACATGAACATGTGTTCCTCGACAAAGTCGCCTACTCACAAATACAGCACTACCTCGAAAAAAATCGCATCTTAGGCAAAAGGCAATCGGGCTTCCGCCCGGGGCATGGGACCGAATCGGCCCTATTAGACCTTAAAATCCAACTTAACGACATCATAGACAAAGGCAAACCGGTTCTCCTCCTACTATTAGACCTATCTGCTGCCTTCAACCTGGTCAACCATCACATCCTAGACAGGCAACTCAAAAATGAAGCTCACTTCTCGCCTGAAGCCGTCTCCTGGGTCAAATCCTTCCTCGAGGGTCGACTTATCAAAGTCTTTTCTGATTCGGCAAACGCTACCCCAACCACTATCCATTGTGGCGTCCCACAGGGATCCTGCACTGCACCCACCTTATACAACATTTTCACCCTCCCAGTGTTCAATGACCTCGACCATCGCCACATAGCTTACACCAACTATGCTGACGACACACAAGTCCTGGTCCCCCTTACTGGGGTATATGAACAAGACGCCGCAGCACTAACAAAAATATACACAGCCATTCAAACCTGGATGGCAGCCAATGGACTTTGCCTTAACGGGGACAAAACAGAGATCCTACTAGTTGGCACCAAAGAAACACTAAACAAACTCCCGCCTCTATACAAATCCTTTAACATTGATAACTCCACCATCACAGTCTCCACTGCAGTAAAAACACTAGGAGTATATCTTGACTCCACTCTCTCTGTGACATGGCAAGTCAATGCCGTAGCCTCTTCTGCTGCACTCACCACTAAGATAATCAACGCCGTTAAACCCTTCCTATCCTCGAAAAACTGCTTGAATGTCGCCAGAGCCACAGTAGGTACCAAACTGGACTACTGCAACGCCCTCTTCGTGGGCACGTCTGCACAAAACATTAAAAAAATGCAAGTCACACAAAACAATGCCCTAAGAGCAGCCCTAAGCATTCCAAAAAGGGAGCACATCTCCCAAGCCAGAAAAGAAGCACACTGGTTATCTATAAAAGAGCGCATACTATTCAAATCCATGGCCATCACCCACAGATGCCTCTCTGCCAATGCCCCACCCTATCTTTCTGAAAGGATCACCCCCCATACTTCCACTAGACCCACCAGGTCACACATGACCAACCAGACCTATGTACCCACCTTTAAAAGAAGCAAAGCCGGAGGGTCCAGCTTTCAACACCTAGCACCCAAAAACTGGAACGCACTCCCCACCGTCTTAAGGAACAAAAAATCATACCATGCCTTCCGTAGACTACTCAAAACCACGCTGTTCAACTAACCCTGCCTCACCTGTATTCTCACCACTGTATGTTTGGAAATAACAGCAAATGTATGAAAATATGCTTCTATGCAAATCTCTTTATCTGTATATTCACTATGTATGCCTGTAACAAGTAAGACTTCTTTAGCGCCACGATGCCCCCGGGCAGATGTGCGCTCTATAAATCCAAATAAATAAATAAATAAATAAATAAATAAAACATATACTTGCATACTGTGTACATGGGAAAGAAATTGGAAGAAAGGGTTAGCTAGCCCAGAGCTTTGGAAGATGTACCAGGAGGAACTGGAAGATCCACCTCCTGAGAACTGGATGCCTGATCAGTGTAAAGATGGGGGTGTTGAGCCTTCTGCTCCACTTACTGCGCCTGAAGTAAATGGCAATAGATCCAAATATGATGGAGTATATCCCTTAAGGGAGTTAAAAGCAGAGACAGGGTATAGTAATCCCATAAATGAACAGCCTGCTGACGAGAGTCCAGAAAGGACCTCAGAAAAGGAAGAGATCTCTAAAGTCTTACAAGACAAGGAGAAAAGTGAACAACCAAGTGTGACCCTAGAAATAGAATGAGAAATTAAGAGATGGAAGGGAGAAAGAGACAAAGCTGACGAGATAGCACTCGTACAGAATGAATGGATGGGTGGACAGATATTGCTCAAACTTGATGGGAAGAGCATCGAGGAAGTAAGGCAAGGGGACGATCTAAACGAACACAATAAAAAAGACAGGGAACAAGAGAAACGATTGAAAGAAGATGAGTATAAAAGAAAGAGCAGACAAAGACGAGAACAGATGTATCAGGAAGAACAGCTAAGAAAGGAAGAAAGAGCAGAAGAACAAAGAAAATACTACAATAGATAAAGAGCAATTGAAGAACAAGATGGGTTAGAAAAGAAGAGAGAAGAAGAGGAAGAAAAGAAGTTAAGAGATAAAGAATGCAAATACGTAGAGACGAAGAGTTGCGCAGGGCAAATTAAAGAAGGGAAGCAAAAAGACAGGAAAAAGAAAGGGTTAGAGGGGAAGCAAAGAAATGAAGGGAATTTGTCGAGGAAATGGAATGAAAGAGAAGCAGAGGGCACGTGACATTGATCACATTGAGAACGAGCTAATGGAACCAAGTCCAGTAGTATTATGGGGCGACATAGAGGAGTTTCTCCCATTGCAAGAAGCAATGCCAGGACCATCTAGGGTAAACCTAGAGGAGAATTTTGAGTTGGCAAGTACCAGAGACAGAATCAATAAACCCCATCAGGAGATGAGAACAAAAAGTGAGTCGAAGAACAGGGGGAAAGAAGATCGATCTATAGTTGCCCAATCACAAGTCAAAGAGGAAAGCTTGTTTAATCTCTAGCACAGAGCCTTGTCTTTAGACAGGCTGACTCTAAACAGAGATGAGAAGGATGACAGTCATACTAGTTGGGGACAAGATATGTCAGACGAAGACAGAGACACCAGAAATACAGTTGACTATTGCACATCATTGCTGACTTTTGCAAGAAAAGGATAAAAAGAGGGAAGATGTTAGGAAACTTAAGGAAGCTAAATTAGTGCAGAAGAAATTGTCAAAGTGCGCTTTAGAAGGAGCTGTACTGATAAGCCGAGAAGGGCTGGGAACGCAGCAAGCAGCGGGGATGTCAAAGGCGAATAATTAACGTCAATTGGACCAAGGAGGGAATGGATTCATGCTGAGAGGCAGGGGAACCAGTTTTAGAGGAAGAGGAGTTTTCCAAAATAATCAAGGAGGCTTCCAGAGTAAACAAGGTGTTTTTCAGAATGTACAGAATGATAATCAAAGCATGCAGGGAGGGCAGATTCGAAGACTCCCTCCTGTGTTTTTGGACATGTGGAATGACATGGCATATTGCGTGAACATGTCGGAGCCAAGGGTACGTACAGAATATGCAATTCTTAAGAGGGGGGGCAGCTGATCCTCCAGCATATAGCTCACAGAATAGGGATGGATTCACCCAAGATCAGACAGTGTATCAGGGGTAAGCACCGCCATTGCAACAGGCTTTACAACCACAGCAAGCACCATTAAACCTGCTGCAAGAGCAGTCACAGCACGCACCCATGCGAATGCAGTAGAATGCAAACTCAGGACAGTTATTAACTCCTAGAGTAGGGAGTGTCACTGTCTTGGGAGGGAGTCATTTTACTGGTACAGGAATAAGTATGTACCCACAATAGAACAGCTCACAGGGTGACTTGATGTGTTCAGTACTATCAGTGACACCAAATCCTCAAGAGGAACCCAGGGTTGATGTTACCATAGTAGGCCAATCCTTTTCTTTTTTAGTAGGCACAGGGGCAACTCGCTCATGTATACGAGAGGGAAAGGTTTTCTTATCGGGAAATGCCATGAATGCTCAAGGCTTCTCTGGAGCTACAAGTTTAGTTCCTTTTACTCAGAAATGTCCAGTCTCTATAGGAGAATGTGTTATGTCTGTCCCATTATTGTATTCAAGGCAGACACCAGTTAATATTCTGGGACGAGATCTCATGACAAAGCTAAATATGATGATTTCTCTCACTGACAAAGGTATAGTTACCATTTAACGAAGGTATTTCCCTCCTCGACTTCTGGCAATCCAGGTTGTCCCTTGCCCATCATGGGACTGAGCCTGCAGCTTCTTCAGCTACAAAGTCCTGATCTCGTAACCTCTTTAAAATGGCCACCGCCTTTTTCATTCTACAAGTTGCCTTTTGTACCTGAAGGCGCTCTGTTTCATCCTGCAGCATGATTGGCTACTGCCTCCAGCAAATTCTGAGGCCCAGCCAAGCTGTGAGGTGAAGCCGGGCCGGCATCAAAGGAATAGCGTCTAAGGCTCCCTGTCTTTCCATCCTCGACTTCTGGCCATGCAGTTTGTCCCTTGCCCATCGTGGGACAGAGCCTGCAGCTTCTTCAGCTACTAAGACCCGACCTCGGAACTTCTTTAAGATGGCTGACCGCCTTATTCATTCTACAAGCTGCCTGTTGTGCCTGGAGGCAATCTGTTTTATCCTGCAGCTGAATGGCTACTGCCTCCAGCCAATGCCGAGGCCCGGCCGAGCCCTGAGGTGAAGCCGGGCCTGGCATCAAAGGCACGGTGTCTAAGGCTCCCTGTCTTTACCCTGTCATTGCCTGGCTGTGCCATAGGTCCAAACATCTGCCTGTGGCCTTACCTACCCGACCATACTATCTTCGGGCCGCCCCTAATAGCATATCAGGTAAGATGTGAGTTTTGGCATCGGCTTACTATTCTCTTCTCCCTCCTATCCTCCACTGCAACCCGCTATCTGCTTTTCCTCTTATAAGCCTCCTCCACGTACCTATATGCTCCTGCTTCACTGAATCCCGCACTCCGCCCGATGTACACTTAAATGACCTACCGTTATGGAGCCTGCCTGCAACAGTTGCTCAAACTCACCATAAAAAACTAAACTTCTTCCACGTGTCCTACAGTCTGTACTCTTGATATCTCCTACGGCATGTCATGTCTCACTCTGTCATACACTAGTTGGCTATCCCTACGGAGGCTACAACACGCGGTATTGATGTACACTGTAACGTTATCATTTCACAACTGGCCCGGTTTTCAGTGCTTCAGTGAGTGTCTCCCCCCCTGGTTGTATATGTTGTATTGTATGTACCTCCCACCCCCTGATCACATGTACTGCAGTGTATGTACCCCCTCCCCCTGGTCGCATGTGTTTCAGTGCATGAACCCCCCTCCCCTTGGTTGCATGTGTTGTATTGTATGTAACCCCTTCCCCTTGGTCTCATGTGTTGCAGTGCATGTACCACCCTCCCCTGGTAACATGAGCTGCAGTGCATGTACCCCCTCCCCTTGGTCACATGTGTTGCATTTTATGTACCCCCTTCTCCCTGGTTGCATTTGTTGCAGTTTATGTACCCCCTCCCCTTGGTTGCATGTGCTGCAGTGCATGTATCCCCCTCCTCTTGGTTGCATGTGTTGTATTGTATGTACTCCCTTCCCCCTGGTTGCATGGGTGTAGTGTGTTTACCCCTCAATTCACGGTTGCCTATGTTACAGTTTGTATGCCCCCTTCCCTATGTTCACCTCCCCAAAGCGTCTATCCCCCTTCCAGCCCCCAGTGCTGTTCTGTATCCACCCTTCTAATTAACTGTATTGTACTGTCTGTGCCCCCACCCACCTTCCACAAGTCCGCACATTTGTATGTAGCTGCTGCCCTGCAGAAGGGGGTAGGCACCATGTATCTGCTTACCTATTTTGACTCTGCATTTGTATGTTGCTGCCGCCCTGATATGACTTGATATGTACTATGAAGTAGCTCCCCGCAACAAGAGGTAGGAGTTCCCTAGTCTATTTTCTTGCATTTCCAGGCACTCTGTTGCATACTTTGTACCTTTGTATTTATATGCACTACTGTAACCATGTCCTTAAGGGAAGCGCCTTGGCACCTCCGGGGTTTGGGTGCTATACAAGAACAATAAATAAATAAATAAATAAATAGTCTGTTCCACGCCAGGAAGACATTATTTAAATGTGGGCAAAATTATCATGGCATTTACTGGGCAAATAGCTCTGCGAGGAAAACCTCTAGAGCCAGAAGTCTTTCACTATGCCTATAGATGAAGAGGGGGGACATGTTTTTTCCATATAATTACAGGCAGCCATATACAAGGTGAATTGACTATGCTCGAAGGAACCGATGATGAGGGCAGGCCATGGAGAACAGTAATTGCCATTGGGGAAGGGTACAGATTGACTGACGACACTGACGAGGATATGTTTAAAGCCGATCCGTCAGGCGATGAAATGGTGTTTGAAATGAGCATCACTTATTGGATCAGAATAGAAAGGAGAGAGATCCCACAGTGAATGATGATAGTGAGGCAACGTCCAGCATTTTTTGATGAGGATATGGAAAAAGTGCCAGCCTCTTTATGGACTACAGGCCCCTATGATGTAGGCCTGTTAAAGGGGATGGGGGAAGTTAAGATCAGGCTGAAACCAGGAGTGATTTTACCTCGAGCAAGGCAGTACCCAATTTCTCGAGAGGCGGATGAGGGGATTTTTAAGACTACATCGACTATGATTGAACAAGGCATCTTGGTGATGTCAGAGTCAACGTGTAATACTGCAGTGTATCCTGTGAAAAAGTTGAAGGGTGGGTCGTGGTGTTCAATTCAGGACATGAGGCCAATTAACCAGATTGTAGAGGCAGAGATTCCCTTAGTTCCGAATCCTGCAACGATTCTATGCAGTATTCCCACAGAGGCATGATATTTCACAGTGATTGACTTGAAAAAAACAAGAGAGGAAGAAGATATGGCTGGTTGTGTATTCTGGTCAAAACACACTTAGAGAATGTGCAAGTGGCTTTGACAACTCCAGTGCCATTCATGTTGGTGGTTAATATTTCTAGATTGGGCTAGGTGGATCTCCTGTTAGTGAATTTTTATAACAGTCCCCACAAACAATATTAGAAAAACTGGCTGGGTGCTTTGGCTCTGGCGCTGGAGGAACTATCAGCAAGGTCCCCTTTGGGTAATGTGTGCTGGATACTAGGAGGTGATTTCAATGCGAAATTGGGGGGTGGGCCTTCAGATAACCTATACGAAAACACAGAAAATGCTGTGGCAGGGATACCTTTGCACATCATGATGGATACTAGGCTCTGTGCGGAAGGGTTGCGCCTCTGTCATTACCTTTAAGAGTGGGGACTATGGTCAACAAATGGGTGGTTGGCTGGGGACATCCCGGGCAGAGTTACCTTTTCCTTAGCATAGGTACTTCCGCAATAGACTATATTTGCGTGCCGGTCGTGCACTGGGGACTCATAAAAGGGTTTGAGGTATTGGCTGTTATTTGCAGCAATCATTTCCCTTTTTAAACTCCAAACCAATTCATCCATAGGGGTGGACATGCCGAGCCAAGTATACCCATTGGAGGTATTTTTAGATACCTCCCGGCATAGACTTAAATGGAAGCAGGACAGGAAGGACAAATGAATAAAAAAAGCAGTAGTGTCAAGTTCACAAGAACTTGTCAATTTGCTGTCTGGGAATCTGGAGAGTGAAGGCATATTGGAGGAGTTTGGACGCATGCTGACCCAGCTCTCTCTGGTGTTCTCCTGTGCTCTAGGTAAAGGGGCAGAAAAGAGAAGTGAGGGATGTTTGTTTCTGACTGTACTAGAGCTGGGAAGAACCTATTACATGTGCTGTGTAGTACATTCACCTCCAAAACTGCCATCATAAGTGCCAGATCAAATTATAAGCAAATCCTGGCCAACAGAAAAAGAACAATAGAGGAAGAAGCATGGGAAGCCTGGGTGGTTGCCGCAAACTATTCTGGGAGATAGCGCAGAAGGGTCCTTATTACAAATTTAATATGGACACCCCGATTAATAATGTTACAGACAAGGCTTGGATGGACCATTTCTCCTCACTTTACAGTGTTGGGACCAGGGCCGAGGGAGATGAACAAGTAGATAGTGGTAGTCTGGAACAAAGTGACAAGATAAGCAATGAGGATAGTATTGTGTTCTCAGTGGATGAGGTAAAGAAGGCCATTGATAGCGAGCAATGCAAGCAGTCTCCCCTGGCCCGGATAATATCCCGGTAGACATGTTTGTCATGGAGTCAAATCTGTGGGCACCAGTGCTTCCCCAAGGGTTCAATGTTATATGTGCGGGGGTGTTATCCCAACCTTATGGTCCATGGCGTAATCCAAACTATTTATAAGAAGGGTTCCTGGGCTTTCCCCGCCTCTTATATACCCATATCAGTTATTGAATCCATTTTTAAAATATTGGGTCGCGCCATACTTGTCCGACTGGAGGACTGGATTGTGAGTAGTGGAGTTCTCTCGTAGGTCCGACTAGGATTCAGACCAGGGCTGGGTACAGCAGAACAGGTGCTTAACCTCTACTTTCTACTTAGTACTGGCTCATTCCCTTTACTTGAAGGAGGAGCCTATCTACCTGGCATTCATGGACCTGAGCACGGCATTTAACAAAGTTAACCTTGCCAAGTTGTGGGATATGCTTAGTTCCATGAATTGCCCGGGAGCACTGGTCAACCTCCTGGCCAGAATGCATGGTACCACACAAGCATGCGTGAGAAGTGGTGCGAAGGTGCGTTGTATGAGTTCCTTTAAAGTTGAACAGGGAGTGCGCCAGGAATATGTCCTGGGGCACCTGCTCTTCTGTTTATATTTTTTCGGTTCTTTTGACTCGAATGTATTGCATTCGATCCTTTTGTTTTCGATTAATGACTGGACACCTAAATGGTCTTCATAAACATCATTTAAGTCCTCTCCCGATGTTTCCAAACTGGGTGACAGGCCCCTATCAGTTCTGGAGTACGCAGAGGGCACCGTACTGATGGCCCATACTCCAAGGGTCTTGCAGGCACTCATTCTCAAATATGCTGCCTTTATGGAGAGCCTGGACCTGGTGGTCAACACAGCAAAGTCGAGGGGGATGACCTGCTGGAAGGGGAGACAAAGGATTCATTTTAGGGCAATGTATTGTGGGAAGAGTGTTATCCCAATGGTTGACCATTTTGATTACCTGGGTGTCAGATTTTACGCCAACCTGGGTGCTATGGCTCATGTAAAGAAAAACAGGCCCTGCAGTTCAAGCAGGCATTGGATGGGGACTCCAGGGCCATGGGTATGTTCAAAGCAAAGTCAAGAGGCCTCCAGTTATACAAGGGAAAAGCAGCTTCAGGTGCTAAATTTGGGATGGAGCTGTGGGGCAATGCCAATGTCAAGGCAGTCCAATCTTTGGAGAACTAATCTTCGAAAAACTTGTTGGATTTTCAAATTCCGGCTCAGAATTTCGGTGTACATATGGGCTCAACACCAATTAGTGACAAGATTTCTCTGCAGCCGGTATTGCACTGGCTTAGGTGATGGGGCAATGGCAGGGCCTCCCTTACCTGTAAATGCATACATTTTCTGATAGGTAAGGACCCGGGAGATAAGATCCAGTGGCTGTGCCACAGGGGGATAAACTGCATGCATCTGTATCCACCTAGAGTAATACACTGATGGTCTGCTTGTTTTCTTGGGTCTGTGTATTTGGACAGAGAAAGCAGGCAAATTATGAAGCCAAGGAATCGTGGGCTGATGACTCTAATGTCCCTGGGTGTTCAGAACTATCTATTAAGGGCAGAATCGGCCAAAGATTGCTTCCTCGTATCCAGGGCGAGGTTTAACTGCATCCGCCCAAAGACTGTGGTGGCAGCATGGGCCGGGGCGGCTGCAGCTCGATCTTGCCCAATATGTGAATATCCATACGAGGACCTTGCACGCCTGATCCTCTTTTGCCCTGTGTATGCGGCGCATACGACAGCTACTAAAGGAAACGGGCACTGTGCAATATAAGCCAGCTCTAACTTACCAATTATGGGTAAACGCACCACAAGCGGGCTGGTCTTTACTCTCGTGCCTAAAGATAGCACTCTGTCATAGGAAACAACTGCTCAGTATATTGCCCCACAATTTATTTTTCTGCCACTTTTTTCCCTTCTTACTAGGATCACACTTCCTAACCACATTCCTATTCCGAAATTCATCTCTGCATTCACCTCCAGCCTCCATGCGTGGTCCCTCATTACCTGTGCGTGACTTGAAAGCTTACCTATCCTGCCAATAATTGTTTTTTTGCAAAGATGGTAGATGAAGGCTTGGACTGGCTAATGTGGGCCATGGTTTTTGTTAATGTGTGGTCCGGCCTTGGAATTAATGCATGCTCTACATGCGGCTAGAATCAATTTAGTGCAGCATGGAACGCTGGCACTCATTGGTTGGATGGGCATTTTGCAAGCGTGGCCTTTAGCCAAGTGTAAACTTTGCCAGCAAGGCTTATTGATTTGCATTAGCCGAGCCATCATGGTATGTGTGTGTGTGTGTGTGTGTGTATGTTTGATAGTTAGTATTCCGCGATTTGCTTGGCCCCCTGTATGATGCTTAATGCTGCCTGTGCCACCACAGATCACGTTACATGCCGAGCTCACACTGCCCCTATTGGTGTACTCACATTGGATGCCCCCTGCTTCATTTAATGTGGGCTGTTCAATGGCACAGGCCATGTTTTAGCACACCAATGAGAAGAGAAAGCCAGACCCACCAGGAAGAGGAGAACGGCCAGGGCTGACAGAATGGGAGAGCAGGGCGAGGCTGGCAGGAAGGAAGTGAGGGAGGACTGGCCCCTCCTACCCTACCACGGCCCTCTTTCTGTTGCCTGAAGGTGAAGTGGGTCGACAGGTCATGGGCAGGGCTAGCATGGGCTGGGGTGGAGTCAGGGAAGGGAGAAAGGATTAGTGGGCTTCGAGGTGGTTGTGTAGGCAGTGCCATGGCGGGAACAGATGGCATAAAAGGCCCTCCATGACAGGAATATGCATCGCCGCATTCCTCCCGCTGATGTCCTCCCACTGGCCCGCCTGACGAAGGACTCCCTGCTGGAAGAGTTTTTCTGCCCACTCACCCTGTTTCTGGCCATTTGGGCCAGAGTGTTTGGATGGAGGTTGGCCTTGGTTGAGCCGATACAGTGGTCAAACCTTGAAGAGTGGGATAAGGAGGCAGTGCAGATCCAATGTGTCTGGCCTCCTGGTATTGCTTCCGAGGGTGTACGTAGGTGAGGGCCTGCACCCCACCAAACTTTATGGTGGTACAGATTTACGTTTTCCGTCGGGATCGCCAAAGTTGAAAGGCCGAATTGAATGTTATTATTGCATTTTGTGATGATTAAATGCATCCTAATATCATCCAAAAATACCCTGTGTTTATGTGCCCTTCCCACAAAAGGCGGAATAAAACCCAACTTCCACGTACAAAAAAAAACAAGAAGGAAAAAGGTGTCAAGGGGCCCAGAACGCAGCCAAAAAACACTCGCTTTTTTGAGCCCCCACCATGGACAAAGGCAGGCGGCGCCATCTTGTCTTTGTCTCCGGTGACCGATGGAGCTATATCTTTTAATGGAGGGCATTCCTTGGTAACCACAATAAACCCACAAAAGTCATCCTCCATTGATAGCAACGGATCATTACTGAAGTGGTGCATGACCCTAAACTCGCTGGGCCCCCATTGGCATGGTGGGAAATCATGATATGGGCACTCGCCTCTCGCCGGCCTGGATCTGGAGAAATACGCGTCAACGACACACTTTACCTCCAGCGAGCTAGAGTGGGAGGCAACCAGGCCCAGCTTCAATAGCCCCCCTGGCACCCGGAAACTACCTGACAACTCTTCGGCTGCAATCTATTCTATAGAGTCCCCCACACTATGGAACGCCCTACCTCCCCACATCAGGCTTATTGAGTCCCACTCGGCATTTTGCAAGGCCATCAAAACAAACCTCTTTGTCTGACTGTATAAACCTGTTTCTGTGACACCATGTAGCCCATGACTGTACAATGTAAACAAGTTTTTACTGGGCGTCTTCTTTGTAACCCTTAATCAAGCCCATCTTAAGCTCTGATGTAGCGCCTCGATGCCTGCGGGCTGTAGGGCGCTCTACAAATCCAAATAAGTAAATAAATAGAGTCAAAGCTGGAAACTTTCCTGCTTATATGTGCAAAGCTAGCCTCCGACCAAACTGACCTATAGATGATTATGGGGAAGGCTGTAGACATACTTGAGAACTGTGCGCACTGTGGCAAGGCTGTAATGAAGCCATTGATCTAAACTCGGTTGAGGTGGTCTGGTAAAGAGCAAACATTAAAAGAAAAGGAAAGAATTCAATGTCATACAGGCAAACTGGGGAAGGACCATGGCCTATCTAATCTACTCCCATTAGGTACCGAACCGGTGGTACAAAACTCTGTCAACATTATTGCCGCCACAGAGGAGCAGGCAATTGATGCCTTATGCACAGGATTTTCTATGCTTAACAGCCCACCCTCTTTATGTGTAAAATCCAAACAGAAAAGATGTAGGAGTTCCAGCTCGTCTCAACCTACTTTAAGCCTTGCAAAGAACAAGAAAATGCCCACAAAAAAAGGACAAAGACTTATATTGCTGGCAGTGAATCGGCATCTACCTCCGGCTATTATACCATAACAAACAAGATGGGGAAAGGCTCAGTATGGCAGGTACTGTTGCACGGACCCATAGATAAATGGTTGGTGGCACGGGGTCCTCCACCCGTTGAGAAGCGGGAGCTAGACGGGACTTCTACTGTGAGGCCTCAGGTTTCTTCGCCTAATCCGTTCTTGACAGCTAATAATGCTAATAGACAATGGGAACCCATTCCAAAGAGAACTGTGGGACAAAGCCGGAAGTGCCGCAGGGCCAGAAAGTCTTGTGGCTGCCAGATAACCTAACTCAGGAGGCACATAGACGTTCTCTACCTGCGGCATTGGGATTAAGTAATGAAATTCAGTGCCGGTTTGTGGAGTAACCAAATAAACTGGAATTGGGACAAACTGGGAATGGACGATCATCACAGTTGAGAGTAGTGGAAACCTCTGAGAATTATTACCAAGACTACTGGATGACACATGTGGAAGCAGCACAAATGGCAAGGATAGGTCAGCGTTCTCTTCCATCTGGCCCTTCCTGGTATACTGATCTGAAATACATAAAATTCATTGAGATGAACACCACTGAAAAAATACCCTTTCCCAACGTACATGGCTCTTGGACCGACTCTGCATAATCCCTGACCTATGTACCATCACAACGAAAGACACTCAGGGATTGGAATTCTCCAACTACTAAATATAAATTGGGTTTTAGCTGCATTTATATCACCAATGGTGGTGGAGCGAATATGTAAACACTCAAGGGCTTTGTCAAATTTGGGTTTTGCCATCTCAGTGTTCCACCCGACTAGAAAGTGAGTCTAGGCCAAATAATCAGTCAAAAAATGAAAGGGCATGGGAGCGGCGTTGTAGCTGGGTTAGAGGCCCCAAGGATTGCTGGCTCCTGTTCAACCCCATTACAAATATCATGTTGAAATAAAGGCCTTATTGTTGATTCTTTCCGAGTTACATGTTGGAATCAATCGTTTTTGAACAATGGATCTGTCTTGGCTCAACTGATGACCATTGACTTGTTCTTTTTACAAGAGACTTGGCTCCCCACCAAATACGACCTGGATGGCTACTCATTAACCTTTTCTCTATCACCTGTACCCAAGTCAGGCCGGCCTGTGGGTGGCCTGTGTATCAGAGCCAAAGCAGCACACTGTACGAAAGAGAGTACTTTCTGTGTGGAGTCCTGGCTAAGTCTCCCCTGGGTGGGAGAAATATACTGTTAATAACGTTATATGACCTGCAAGGAGGACATTTCACTTGTGACCTTAAAAAGACATTGATCGATACTCTTAGAATTTGGCAATCACATATTGCTGAGAGGTGGTATTATGGTGACTGGGGACATCAGTGTTGACTGTTAAGATTATAACTTTTTAAAATTTGCATTCATAAAGCGTTCAAACAGCCCAGAGGCATTGTGGCGCTGTTACAGGGAAAACGTCTTAGTTATATCACAGGGAATACGGCTTAGGTACATTAGCCTATACATGTGTTTACATATGCAAAAGTTGTTTACATAGGTGATATTGCTGCACAGGGTTACATATTGAGCTGCATATGCAGATTACATATCATACAGTTGTTTGTCGTCATACACACACAGAAGTGGCTGGGTAGGGGCCTTAGTGGCAGTGTGTATGTGTTTTTTAAGCAAATAGTCTGGTTTTGATGGCTGTGCGGAAAGCGAGGTGTGAAGGTTCAGCTCTGAGGGCGCGTGGGAGGGAGTTCCATTGCCTGGAAGCAATAAAGGGGAAGCTAGCACCCCCACCTCTGGCACGTTTAACTCTAGGAACAGGCAGTAGGTTGGCATAAGGTGTTCTTTTGGGCTTGGAAGCGGGAGGAATGTTGACTCTGTGAGAAAGGTAGGGAGGCATTGTGCGGTGGATGCATTTGTGGGTGAGGGCAAGTATTTTGAAAAGCATGCGTTGGCGGAAAGGCAGCCAGTGGGCTTGCTGTCTGGCTGCGGAAATGTGTTCACTTTTGGGGATGGCCAGTGCAGCGTGGAGGGCATTGTTTTGAATAATTTGGAGTTTGTCCAAATTTCTTGCTGAGGCTCCCATGAAGAGAATGTTACAGTAGTCCAGTGAGAGGAATGGTCTAGTTGCAATAAGAAGTTTGGTGCAGTTTGCTGCAGAGGCCGCAAATGCACTAACTTGTGTGGTAATACTTAGATTGGTATCCAAGTAGACGCTAAGCGGTTTTACTGATTTGGAGACAGGGATGGTGATGTTGTTGATAATGAAGGATAGGTACTGGTTGTCAAGTTTGATCTGTGAATCAGTGGGGGCTAACAGTAGTCGTTCTGTCTTATCCCCATTTAGGCAGAGCCAGTTCCCGGCCATCCACATGTGAATGGTGGAGTAGGTGGAGTTGAGGGTTTTGGAATCAGCCTTGTAGTCACCGGACAAGGGGAGGAGGACTTGTGTATCATCGGCATAGTTGGTGTACATAATGCTGAGCGAGTCCAATGTGTTGAAAAAGAGGTATAGTGAAAATGTTGTATAACGGGCAAGAGCCCTGTGGGACTCCACATAGGATGGTGGCTCGGGCTGCTGATGCTTGGTCTGAGAACACTTGTGTTGCTCTTTCTTGGAGGAAGGAGGCGATCCAAGTGATTGCATTAGGGGAGAAGAAGGCTGAAGCAGAGATGTGTTGACAGAGTAGTTTATGGTCCACCAGGTCAAAGGCGGCTGAGAGGTCTAGGAGTAGGAGTAAGGCAGGTTTGCTTGTGTCTCTGATGTCATCAATTTGGTTTTTGAGGTCTAGTAAGGCTGTTTCAGCTCTGTGTCCTGGACTGAAGCCAGATTGTCGGTAGCCAAGGGCGTTATTGGACTCTAGGAAATGCTGGACGTACAGGTAGGCTGCTTTATCTATAATTTTTAGTAGGAAGGGCACAGTGGTTATGGACCTGTAGTTATTGGGGTTGGATGGGTCGAGTGAAGGCTGTTTTAGGAGGGGGCGAGCCCGCACTTGCTTTAGGCTGGAAGGAACAGATCCTGATGCAAAGAAGGCTTTGATGATGAACGCCTTGAGGAAGGGTGTAAGTCTGCACACTCCTTGGTGAAGGTCGCTGGGAAACTATCCTGAATCTATCACAGGGATTAGCTAAACTCAAAAAAATACTATTCTCAAGGTAAAGCATATTCCCACTACTAAAGAACCTATGGACACTTGGTCTAATGGCAAATATAGTAGATACATGGACTTTATATATGTTAACTGAGTTGTCTCAAAATGCGTAACAACCCATTGAAATAACCCTGGTCCCTACGAGTTACCACGCCATTCTAGAATTAGAATTACAAGTTGGCCACTGTGTGATTCCGGAAACATTAATATACAATCCAACAGTTAATTTGCGGAGAAACAGATTGCAATTGAAGAATGGGAATATAACTAAATTAAATGCCAAATTTGTATCAATAGGCACAGCATTGTCCACCAAGCTATAGACACGTACTGAATGGTAAATATTCAGGCAAGCCTGGTGTTCCCTATGATTCAGAAATAGCAAGAAGGAAAAGAGATCTACAGGCTGCTCTGCGTAAAATTAAAAGGAATAATAGACTGCAAGAACTGGGGGCAAAAGGGAACTTATTGGCAAAGTAAATGGCCGACAAACTATTGTTACAACAAAGCCAGTGCTGGCTGGAGGTTTGTCAATCATTAATAAAAACAGAGGATTCCAAAAAATGTTGGCACATGATTTGTGTCCACTGTGTGGGCTCTACTGCAGTAGAAATCGGTGGTCTTTCTGGATCTGACTAGGCCATATTCATTAGGGACAATTATTGGCATGTACCAGGGAATACTAGAACGCTGCAAAGGAAATTCATGGTTAATACTGCAGTTTGGTGGCAAGCAGAGGGGGCTGACATGGCAGAGCTCATAGGCAAGTTAAATTCCTCTAGATCAGCTGGGCCTGATGGCCTGAGTAACATCGTATTTAAGAATGATCCCTTCTACTGGGCAGCAGTACTGCAACATCTATTCTTGCATATCTGTGAAACCGGACTGGTTCCTGGGACCTGGCAGCAGTCAGTTTTAATCCCAGTGCATAAGAAGGGCTCTAGGCTGTCCCCGGGAAACTACTGATTGTTGGCCATGTTAGACCGCAGCTCCAAGATATTCTCGAAACTACTTTTGGAGCTACTGTCGACATGGGCCGAAATCAGGAGCCTTATGAACCTGTGTCAGACAGCTTTCAGGACAAATCACTGTTACAACCCATTTCATCTGGGTGCTGATTACGTTAATATCAGATACCAACCAAGACCCAGATTTTGCATTATACATCTGCTATGTGGATTATTGTTCCGCTTTTGATAGTGTAACCCAGGGGTGGACTGGGAACCAAAAGAGGATCCAGAAATAATGTTCAACTTGGCCCCATTTTACACATTTTCAGCAAGCCCAACCATTTTACTATGAAAACATTTGGAAATAGAATCGGTTACGTTACCACACGAAATAGAAGCCCTCTGTGCATAGGCCTACCAGCAAAGCTCTAGAGTTCCCTATAAGCCAGTCCACCCCTGGTGTTACCGCCCTAAGCTTTGGTCCAAACTGGAAAGATGGGGGATTGTAGACTTCCTATTGTACTTTCTTAAACAGTTAAACAGCAATACGCAGGTCAAAGTGCGTCTTTCGCGAGAAGGAAACCTCTGATTCTACGACTACCAACAGAAGTTTAAAACAGGGATGTGTGTTAGTCCCTTTATTATATAATCTCTATGTGTCTGATTTTGTGCTGTAACTGAAGTCCGCAAATAACCATTCACCTCGCTTGAGCAATGAGGATATATATTGCCTCACATATGCTGATGATACAATGATACTCGACAGCACATCAGTAGGGCTTCAACTTTCCCTCGACCAATTGTATCTCCCTGCTAAGGAAAACGGACTTCAGGTCAATGTGACCAAAACCAAGATCATGACCATAGGACGTCAAGCTTATGGGGCCTGTCCTTTGGTTGGAAGATGGGTGGTACACAAATAGAACAGGTCAAGGAGTATAAGTATCTGGGAATAAGGCCACCAACACGCAAACACATCTTGGTGAGGTGGTCTCCTCCAAAGCATGGAAAAGGTGGCTTACTATCAGGAAGATTGTGGATAGAGTGCGGAGGGTCCATTAAGGCCAAGATTAAGGCATACAAGCACTCCATAGCACCGGACATCCTGTACGTGCTGGAGGTCTTGCCAGAGAGTGCAGTTGCCTGTCTACCTCGTATGGAGGCGAAAATACTTCACTCCCTTCTGTGCCTACCCAGCACAGTCCCATAACAGGTGATAAGACTGGAGTTGGGATTGCAGTCTTTGTTAACCTTATGGAGGGTCTCAGCATGTAGGCTTTGGGCTAAGATTAATTTTGGGACAAGGAACAAGCCAATTCTTCTAAACCATACAATAGGACACTCACAAAGATGTTCTTGGAGTGTCCAGTATGCAAATTAGAAATCCTTAGTTCTCAAGCACTTTTGATGATATTGGAGTGAGCTGTGTCCCTGAGACCATTGTCAACTTTCATCTGACAGGGCTTGAGAAGAAATCAAGGTATCTTGATCGCATACAGTCTTTGATTCACTAAGCTATGCGACCGAGATATGCGTTGTATGCCCAACAAGGACTGTTTGAAGAAGTCCTGCATAGCTATTTAATTAATCGAATGGCTGCTTTAATTCGATTTGTTCTATATCTAAGATTAGATATACTGCCCGTCTTGGACTACACTGGAGCTTGGAAGGGAATTCCTAGGGAAAAGAGACTCTGTAGATATTTGTGGGGATATGTGGAAACCACTTGACATGTACTTTCACAATGTGCTACATTATTACCCTAATACGTTAAAGACTATGACAAATTCCAGGATTTCCACCATGCCCAATTCTGGAGTATGCTCATTGGAGCAGAATCCCTAGTCTTGGCTTCAGCAGCACTTCATATATGGGAAACTGAAAAAGATTGACTGGCATTCCTGCTGCTTAAACTGTAACCATTACCTTTAATATTTTAAGCTATAAAGTGTTTTCAATATTTTAGTTGTATTGTATTGTTTGTATGATATGATGTGTTTTTGTAAAGTTTTTTAGTGCGAAAGGTTGTACAACCAAATGCACTTGATAAAAGAAAAAAAGAAAGTGACACTTTTAGGCACTGCCTGTGCAGCACAGTGTGGCTTGACTCACTTCAGAGATTTCAGCACGAGCGCTAGACTAGTGAGCCCCAGGTCTACTCATTTGACCAGAGCCACACGCACAATATCTGCAGACTTGTTTATCGGAACAGAGGAGGATTGTGTTCAAACACAAGAATGCTAAGAATCCATCCTGCCGGTGCAGAGTTGCAGAACAGGTTGCTGCTTCTGACTGCAGGGCTGGGCGCCCCTTGGGTCTCCTGACACTCGTGACCTGACCCTGGCTGCTGCTGAACTCTGCGTACTGATGGGCTGTCACAGACAGCAGCTCTCAATCCATAAACACCAACTGCTCCACGCTGCAGAGAGGGCCTTGTGTTGGGCCACGCATCTTAACTCAAGCAGTTAACCCACGGTGACTCCTGGGAATGGGAGGAGATGCCTAGCAATGTTATTGTTACCTGTGTGTGCGACCTCTTTGATCATGTTATCATTCAGTGTGAACTTTCCTTCTGTTCGAAAGCTTTCAGCTGCAGCATGTCCTAATACATCTTAGTGAATCAATAACTGCATTATATTATAGGAGAATATAATATCTCTATGCCTTTTAGCTTTTAACTTTCAGGCATGTCATTTAATACCTTATAGTGAAGGAATCTCTGCATCACAGTATAGGAAAACACTTTCCCTAACAGAGCCAGCACTATTGACGCATTTTGTGTTCCATGAGTAGCAAAGGAAAATACAACAATGGGATTAAGAGACAGTTTATTTATTTATTTATACATTTATATTACGCCGAAACCCACAGCTATCAGGACACATGCATTTAGCCAAGGAACAACATACCAAAATACAAGACAACTGGGTGCTATTTGGTCAACCTTCGGGAGCTGCTATAATTATTTGAAAATGGCTGTCTTCAGGGCTTTCCTAAAAGCCAGATAGTTACTCTCTAGTGTGATTGCCTTTGGCAGTCCGTCCCATGCTTTGGCTGCTTTTACTGGAAACAATCTAATTAGCCCATTTGTGAATTTAAACATTGAGCAAAGGATCTGACCCATTGATTCAGACCTCAACGAACGGCCAGGTATGTAATGGGAAATAAGTTCTTTCAGGTTGTCAGGGGACTGCTCATGGAGACATTGGTGGACTATGGTCATGGCCTTGAACCTAATCTGTTCCTTAATTGTCAGCCAGCGCAGGTCTCTTCTATCTAGAGTTATATGGTCCCTTCTGGTTTTCCTCCTGACAATTCTCACTGCACTATTCTGAATAGTCTGACATCTTGCGATGCACCTTTTGTTTGATCCTAACATTAATGCATTTCCATAATCCACCCTAGATAGAATAGTGGTGCTACCTTTTTTAGATAGAATAGTGGCCATTGCTATAATGGCACTGTTGTCTTCATTCACAAATGGTCTGATGTCATTGAGCAGACGTAGATAGTATTGGCAACTTCTATTCAAATTCTTCACGTGAGACCCTGTGTTTAGTGACGCCTCCAGAGTGAAATCCAGAGTCTTCACCTTTTCTTGGACCTGGATGGTGGAGTTCCTGATCTGGAAAGTCTCATCTTCCTGGCCTAGTTTGGCACATGACTGTCATGAACCAAAAATCAATAACTCTGTTCTATTCCCAGGGTGCAGGCATCTATTTTATAGTTACCGCTCAGTTCTATCACCAGCTGAGTATCATCAGCATAATTTGTGAAGAATACTCCAGTGCCCTCAAGAACTGTGCAAAGCGATCTAAGATAGAGATTAAAGAGTAGGGGAGACAAACCGCCCCCCTGTGGAACTCTGCAGGTAATGAGTGCCAGGGTCGAGAAAGCTTCACCCCAATGAATTTTTGATCTTCGATTGGCAAGAAAGGAGAGTATCCATCTAGTTGCCTTTACTGAGCAGCCGCCCGTATGCTCCAGAGACCAGAGAAGTTGTTCATGGTCTAACAAATCAAAAGCCGCGGACGGTCTAGTAGCACCAGCATACCTGGCCTGCCCTTATCCATAATGCTAGGGCATATGGGTCTGGAGATCGACCATGGATGTTTCAGTGCTATGGACTGGCCTGAAACCCGATTGTTGCCTGTGCAGGATGCTATTTGCTTCCACAAAGGCTTGCAACTGCAGCGTAGCCACTTTATTTAGGATCTTCAATAAGAAGTTGCAGTTAGTGATTGGTCATAAATTACTAGGATCCCTGTGGTTCAAAGCTGGCTTTTTTGCTAGCAGGGTTATGGTAACAATTGTAATAGTTTCTGGTACATACTATCACGAAATGATGCATTTCCCAGACGTGTAAAAAAAGGTATCCAGTTAACAGTGTATCCTTGTGATATTTGGCAACAAGTATATTGTGAGCTTTTGTGTTCCAATGGAGGAAGGAAAAGCAATCAGAAATGACTTTTGCTGTTGTAGTTATAAAACAGCACAATACACAGTTGCCATGGAATATGGTGTTGGACTTATTTTTTTAGTTGAATTTGAGACTCATAAAGGATTTTAACAGCAAAACGTGCATGTGCTACTGCATTCAAAGCATAGTATGACAGGCTTTACAATAAGAGGGCATCAGATAGGGTGGATTGTTCTTATCTGCAGCAAATAGCACCTTATGCTCTAGGGCAAATGGTGTTTTCATAGTTCTTGTACTCATGTGGAGGAAAGTTAAGCAATCAGCACTAGGAGAGTGAATGATTTATTGCAGTGCAACCTTTGGTCACAGCAAACACCAAAGACACTTAGCTCCTGTGCTGAGTAGGAAAGGAAAAAAAATAATACTGAGAAATAGAGATATTAATAACAGTGCATCCATGTGATCCTTGTCAAGAAGTATATTGCGGGCTCCTGTGCTCCATGCGGAGGAGGGAAAAGCTATCCACATTGGAAGATGAAAGGATTTATTACAGTACAGCATTGCAATAATTGTCAAGCAGTATATTTGAGGTTTATTTTAAGCAATCAGCAGATAAGTGTAAAAGGATTCAATACAGAGCATGCTTGTGATCATTGATGAACAGTTTATTTTCAGGTCTTGTTTTGTAACTATAGGGAAAAAAGCAATTAGTACATCAATGGCGGAGGGCAGATGCAATCTGCATTGGAAAGCAAACTATTATTGCAGTCATGTGATCCTGGGCAAACAAGCTATCTTATGCTCCATTATGAAACATGACACACAACATCATGCAGTAGCCTTTCTTTCTGTGTGGAATTTCATCCACCACTTCACCCACCATTCTCAATAACTCATCCTGAAAATGTGCACACTGGATAGACTCGGGTTGTTGTAATTTAATCTGTGCCTGCTCTCTTTAGTCTGCAAATGAAATGGCACACAGTGCCCGTCAGCCGGACCTGCAACTTTTCTGCTTTATGACAGCTGACAAAAGCAGATCCGGAAGTTGGAAGTAGCTACTTATCAGAGGTACGTTTAGTAAAGGAGGATGTGTCAATCGCATTTATTTCTGTTGACTGTAAGACAATCCTATTTTTCTGTAACATACATTAGAGAACGCTTTCCTTTGTTTCTACGAAACATCACACATCATAGAAAATGCTCTTTTTCTAGCTTAAAATAATGTTTCCATGGCAAAAGACCTGCCAGATTGCCTTCCAGAAAAATCTAAATCACGTAGGGACCACTTGCATAATTGCTTTTAGGAATTATTAAAAAGCTACTTAAGTAGTGTGGTGATGGAGCGTGCATCAATTGTGCTGAATTTATTTGTGTCAGTGTATTGTACTAAAACAAAAGAGTTGATGTCTGGTAGGTTTAGAATTAATCTTCAACTCTGGCATGGCACTGGGCAACCATCCAGACATGAGGCGGAAACATGTCTGTGGATACTTGTGGTCTTGTGCAGAAGGGATGTGACCTTTTGGGTTGGGGGCCAAACCTGATATGCGAAAGATCTTTCTCTTCCTGTAGTGGCTTGGCAGGCGAAGAACAATGGTCTGGAGAGATGCCCAGAGCGATGCCAGAGGTTAAGATTCATTCTAAACTTTCCAACCATTATCTTTAGTTGTACAGTGTATCACACTAAACACTGCTCTGAAGAAGTACGAAATAGTCAGTGGAGGCTGATTGTATGGAGTGGGTGAGTGGGGGGGGGGGTTGGTGCCATTCCCCCCTCCCTTCCAGGGTGCAAAGACAGAATTGCATGCATGCAATTCTTCTTCTTCTTTTAATGTAACTTTGCGTCCACAGCTCGTAGTTGTGTCCGCAATGTGAAATGAAAGAAATAAAGAATTGTCTGGACTTGAGCAGAGAGTGGGGCGCAGGTATGGCACGCAGGCACAGGGACACGTCCCATGCAATGCAGGTTTTATCCTTTTTTTGAGCTGGCAGTGCTGCTCGAAACGTGAAGTGCTCCGCAGATAGCTTAAAGTATTCATTTGGGTGGCTGGCAGGGCGCCAGAGTTGTGTCCCCAGTTGGTGTTGTTACATCCGCAAACAGCGCAGTATTTTCAGATGATGGCGGATGCTTACATTTCATTAGCTCTTTGGCGAGCACTGAAATGTTCTCAGATTATTGAAGAAGTAGGCGGTCCAGAGACTGAGCCGTGCACACGAGGAGCAGGAAGTCCTGTGCCAGGGAGAATCCGCGAGGGCCACGGTGCTCGCGATGAAAATGAAGCACGTCTGAGAAGTGGCAGCGGGCTGCAGATGAATCCCTGCCACCCTCGTGTTGTGTGACAAGTGGCAACACAGAGAGTAACAACAACAAAAGCAGGACCCGGTAAGTAAGTTAATGAATCACCAAGACTGAGAGTCACATGTCTTCACCATGGCCCATTCCCAAGTCATCCCAAGGTGTCTTTCCCTACTTGTAAATTTTTTTTGTCAACCACATTTTGTTTCCTTCTCCCCTTGGGCCCCTAGCACCACCTCCCTTTTTCTTCCATATTCTTAATGCAGTGAAGCAGCTAGTGAAGTGCTGTATTAATCATGGAAACACCACCAGGCACATTCCCTCCTCTGCCCCTTCACAGTGTCTGCAGTGCTGCTGTGTCCCTCAGTTTGACGTGTTGCATTGTTTTAGTGCAGCATACACCTGAAATGGGTCCACATGAGGGTTTTGTACTTTTCAATTTCCGGCGAGGGGACAGCCATCACAGGTCTCAAGCTGTCCACTGCAGGTGTGCAATGTTCTGAATCATTCTGCTCTCTACCTTTCCGACCCTCACACCTCTAGTCTACAGTGCTGTTGTGTGCCTCAGTTTTATGTCTGACATGTTCCGGGTCATAAGCTCACACCAATTTGCAAGTTAGCAATTTGAAGTTCTGCTATTATGTAAGACTGTATCAGGCAACACACTTTATACCCTATTCACAACCCAAAAACATGAGTGAATCTAAAGATTCCTGGGGCATCTCTGGCGTGCCCTTGAGCACGTGGTTGTGAATAGCATTTGCATGTGAACATCTCAGCGATGCTCCAGCCATCTTCATTCTTGCTCCAGTTTTAGGCATTATGAATCTGAAGAGGGATGGGGAATCCTACCACCTCCTTATCCTCCTATGAAATTCATGACGCGGAAAAAGGTCAGGAAACATCATAATCACCCATTCTATTTCGAACGAATCCCCAACGGACCGATGGTTGACAAGTATGTCGAGAGGTACCCCCTCAGCCAGCACTACAGACCAGGTGCCGTGCAAATTTACCCTAGAGCAGACGAGGAGCCCCAAGCTGCAACTAAAGACATCTTAATCGACAGTATCGATTAAAGCGCCAAGAAGCCATGTTGCTGACATCGTTAGAGACACCATGACTTAGCAGCGTTATACATGAAACACATGTGCCATCCGCACTCCGGGACATAAACACACACTCTCATACATTAGGAACACGGGCATGCAGTTCTATAGTTAGAGGACAGATGCATATACATACTGTTGTTGCTTTTATTATTTTCACGCAGAAACTGCAAGAAGCAAGAGTACCTGAGCAAAGCTTGCAGATGCTTACATGCAAATAACCTTATGGAACCGCAGGAGCACCTATAGGATCTGACAGAACCAAGTGTGACTAACCTATGGAGAATGTAGTATAGCACAAACACTGTAGAAACCACATTATAAGGGTTTAGGAAAATTACAAGTGCAAAACATGTGAGACAGTACCCACTGCCAAGGCCACAAGATACAGATAACATTCCATTCCCTGAAGGACAAAAGCACCAGCTGCAGTAAATACAAATAATTCTTCATAATTCAGAGCTGCACAGCCCCAAATCATGGTCTCCGAACACGTGCCTCCCCCAACGCAGACACTGGACAGCGACCAGAGCTGGGAAAGGGAGCCAATCTCACGCTACCAGACAGAAGGTCGCAACAGAGATGTTACAATGTGAGAAAAGTGTTGCACGGAGCAAAAAGAGCACTCTCATAGACTAAGGTGGGACACACAAGTTACAATGCAGACACATATTAATTCTTATTACCTTGAAAAGGTACACCCAGAGCTGAGAACCTTTGCAGATCCCAGGCCTGGGGATGTCAGCTCTAGCCAACCACAGGTCAGTATCCTAGGGATGCATAGCAACGGGCAAGAACCATTGAAAAGACCCTCGCACTGCAACATTGTTATAGATAGTGACTTGGGGTTGGAACAGGCCGGCCACCTAACATGTGAGGGCCAGTAGGATAACATATATAATGTCCACTATAGGTGGTATGTTACTCAGTATCCTATCCAGTGGTCTGATAGGGTTTCTGGAGAATGTCCTAGATGGTGATGTCACTGTGATGTAATTAGGGTACACAACTGGCCTGCGAGCCAGGAGAAATTGAGATGTACATGGATCTCTTCTGTCCCTGTACTGATCCCTGTTGGTTTTGCTTGTAATAAACCGCAGTTTGAACTTGCCGGTGACTGAGTCCTCTGTTTGTTCTGTGGAAGGTGTGGGGCCTTCCGAGAGTCCGCAAACTGTCCATCCACTCAACTCTTCCAATTCAGTCCTTTGTAATCCATTGTATGTGGAAATGTAACATAATATTCAGTAAGGCTAGCCCAGTGGGTAATTCAGACAACAGGGATACATAACTATGCAACTGAGACCTGTGTGCTGGTCAGAGAACCTAAAACACAAATAAGGCTGCAGAGAAGACAGGGAGCTTGGCGATCCGAAAGACACCAGGAAGAGGGCGCATTGGGAATTCCATGCAAGGAGAAATCACTCAAAATATGCATTGGCATAGCCAATATGTCAGGCTTTGCAAATGCAGATGGTCTGCCTTTTCTCCAATTGGAGCTCCTCTTCCTCACAATTCTATTTAGCAGTGCTGATCTAAGTCCCACCGTGGTCTCCAGGAAGCAAGCCGTTGCTGGGTCGCTTTCCTTGTGGTTTGTAATGTCTTTTGTTTTTCTTTGTTTTTCTTTTCGGCGACATACTGAAAACCATTTTTTAAAAATCTGTAACTTTTTTTAATAGAATTTTTTTGTGTTGTTTTTTTCAGATAGTGCTTCTTGGTGATAGGCTGGGTGGAAAGGGGCAGTCTAACACTTTTTTTCCTGGTGAAGATGCCTCCACACTTCAAGGCCATACTTGTGCATATCTCAAGCCCATCACACAACCATGTGCTCACTAATTCTAGTACCAGGTCACAATGCCCTATCAATAGGGTTGAGCTTGTTGAAAATGTGCAATACGGGGCCACTTTAAACAGTATATCTAGGGCCCCTTTTAGTTCACTCCCCCCCCCTGCTTATAGCATACAAGCACTTTATTTCTTCTAGCGGGGTCTGAAACCTGTCTCTGTCTATGTTTTGGACTACGACTCCCATCATTCCTCCCCCTTGACTCTACTGGCAACGGCTGATGGGGGTTGTAGCCCAAAACATCTAGAGAGCCAAAGTTTGCAGACCCATCTAGACCCAAATTACTCCTACCAAATCTGCATCGCCTTCATGGACATTCACTACTGCTCTTTCAGAAAAGTTGGAACATGTACATCTCCCTCTGGGGTCTCTTTATGCTCCCTAGATGCGTGTTAGTGTGCGTGTTATTGCATGTACATGACACTATCAGAAAGAGAGACAAGGTGCAGCAGAGTAGGTTTAGGTGAAAGGAGGAAGTAGGAGAAGCTGGAGAGGCAAAGAAGAAGCAGGAACAGGGAAACCTATTATTGTCGTAGAAGCCAGGTAATATACGCCGGGGGGCCTCAAGCCACACCAATAATGAAATGTCTGTGAGGCAGCCAGCTTTGAAGTCACTTTGGTGGCGGAAAGCCTGGAAAACTGTGCTTTTTTAAAGTGTAAATCACAGAGGTCTGCCTGTTTCATTACCTAATTAAAGGAAAAGTGTGCTAAAAAATTTGATTGTCTGAAAAGATGGGCAATAATAAAAAACATATATTAAACATCTTTTTAAAGAAAGTTCTTATGTAAAATATTGCACAAATAAGGTTTAAATCCCTTTAATGTCTAGCACTAGGAGGCATCCATTTTGTGAAATGGATGAGGCTCCTGTGTTTGTGTTATTAATCTCTGCCCTTGCGGCAATAATGAAGCAAAAGCCACCTGCTGGTAGGTTTTATTAATTTGCCCAAAATTATTTGTGCAAAGTGTTACATAGGAACTTTTTTTTAAAAGATGTTTAAATATGTTTTTTATTATTGTCCATCTTTTAAGACAATCACATTTTTGAGCGCACTATTCCTTTAAGGCTTCTTTTTTTATTTTAGTTGTTCCTCTGGGGGTATTAGTTGAGGGCTATGACAGAATGTTAAGGCCCTCTATCAGCGGGGCTTCACAGCCTGCAGGCAATATGCTTGCGCAGTCTCTCTTTTTTTGCAGTCCCCTTGGCGTGTCGTTTATTGCCGGCTAGAGAAGACAGAGTGCGAATAGCCAATGTCTCTGTCGAGTCACAGCTGACTTGGATTGCCAGACTCACATTTCAAAACCTCTCAATCTGCCCCTACTCCAAAGTAAATACCTTCACAACATAAAACTGCATTTACACCTAACAACCTAGACTATCCTGCTCTGTGTCTGCTGGAGTGACATTAAATCAACTATCTTTGATATCAAATCCTGGCTTCATCACTTTACCGTTGGTGTGTGATCCTCGACAACCAATTCGTCTCACTGTGCCTTATCTGATTCAAATTGGGAGTGACTAGAAGTGTATGCTATTTAAAAAAAAAGCGTCACTCATGGCTTAATAGTCTATAGCAGTGGTCTTCAAACTCTGAGGCTGGCCCCCCTGTGTGGGCTCGAAGGATGGCAGGTGGGCCACAAGGCTCTTCAAAAAGTGAACACTGGTGCGGCTTCACAACAATGTTTTACTCAAGGTGGTCTCACAATAAATATGTTCCTATTTTGTAGGATTGGCAAAGTCAAAAATTGTAACTTGTGAATAGTGAAAACATTTTTTCTTGGAATATATTCTCCATGCAAAGAAACATTTGTTGTTCCAAATGTGTGAGTTGCTTTGGGGATCTTGTTTACAGCTGTGGTTGCTGATAGTTGAAAGGAGTTTCAGTAAATTTAAACCGAGGTTATTTGCTTTGCTTCTACTTTAAATTGAGAGCAAAATGACTGAAAAAATAGATAACACTACTGCAATAGATACTGGCACCATTCCCAAATCTTTTTTTGCAATTCAGTCAATAACCAAGATTATCAAAGTGGATTCTCCTTTGTAAGGATGGCAGTCGCGGTGCGCCCGCTTATTGGTTTATTTTATTTCATTTTGTCTCATTTCTGTTTTTAATTGAAACAAACTAGTTTCGTTTTGTCTGTTTTTACATTGCCTTCATGCACTTTATTTTACATTTTGCTATGTTCGTTTTTTGCTTTTGGTATATTTTCTTTCCTTGTACCTGCCGCGTTAGGTGTCGGTGAGGGTGCCGGGCCTCTCTTATTGGACTACCGGAGTTCGTTCCTGGTCTGTGTTGGCAGTCCGCTTTTGATTTCTCACTCACACACGGCTGCCATTGCAGCCTGCATCGGATTGGACGGCATCGATACCATGTGTAGATTGAACTGGCGAATCCGGCGCGTGTGCAGTCGATGCGCTCATCGGACGTTTGCCGAAGTTTCCCCCAAGTTAAGCCCATCTGGAATCTTCCGGGTATCGGACGGGCCATGAAGGGCGAGTATAATGGAAACTGCACTTCCTATTAAATATTCTTATTCCTCCCTGCTTCATTTGGCTCCTGGGGATACTCTGCTGCCATCTGCGATGCCTTGTGCCGCTCCTACTTTAGATTTGGGCCCAAGCATTGATTCTAACCTTGTACTTATGGTCAGATGACTGGAGTGGGTGGGATACACCCGGAAATTGGTGGAAGGAGACTGCATTGTCGTCTCATTCTCAAACCCACAAATCGCCAGGCATATGGTCACCTCTAACCTGATGAGAGGGCAAAGGGTTAATGGATCTAGTGGCCCCTATATACGGCCAAAGGGCGATGGTTGAAATTAGGAGTAAGGGGACTGGTGCAGGCGGAGATCCCGTTCTGCGTACACCTCCATGTGAGCACCCGTGGGTCCAAAATGGTAAAAGCGGCATATCGAGGCAAAGAATGGGTTATGTTACTCTGGGTCTGTTGTCACATAACAGATTCGATCTGCCGCTCGTCTATAGACGAGTTGGACTGACAGAAGGTTATTTTGTCGCAGACAGTAGAGGGAGAACTGGAGAGGGGTGTCCGGATTGGTCTGGAGATTGAGGGAGGAGGGGCTGAACAGGAGGAGGTTTGTCCAGTGGTGAGGGTGGTATAATGGAACATAGCGGGAACCAGGGGGAAGTTGGAACATGCTGATACCCTGGATTTCCCGAGGACTCATGAAATAATCCTTTTACAGGAAACCTGGGCCCTAGAGATCCCTTTACTGGATGGCTATGTCTCTTATGGCATACCTGCCAAGAATCCTCAGAGAGGCAGGAGTTACGGGTAATGGTAAAGGTGTCAATAAATTGCAGAGCTAAGGTGGTGGAGACGCAGATGGATTTCCTACAGTTTCTGAGGTTCAGCCCGCCTGGAAGTGATAAAGTTGGCATCCTAAACTTCTATAATAGTCCCCATAAGGCAGAATTGAACAGAGTGGAGACGGTTAAGGGATTTGTGGACAAGTACCAGGCGACCAGAGGGTGCACTCACATTAGGTTTATTTGGGGCGGGGGGGGCAATTTCAACCTCAGAATGGGGGGCGGAATCTCTAAAGATCTCTATGACCCGTTGGAGGACTTACTCCTAAATGTTCAGGAACCGCATATGGGAGGACACAAGGGTATGTGTGAGGGGCCTACAGCTCAGTGCATGGCTGATCGAATGGGGAATGAGATCGGTTAATGGTCATATTGAGCCTGATGTCCCGGGTAAATTAACCTTTCATAACCATGTGGGCTCCTCAACAATTGACTGTTTTTGTTTATCCCTAGATTTTTGGTGAGCTATAGTGAGTTTCGAGGTGGTGGCAGATGGCAACAGTGACCATACCCTTTGGTTCTAAAATTAAGAGGGCTGTTTGGGGAGGGTGAGCGGGGGTAGCTCCACGAGATAGAACAATCTGTCAAGTGGAAACAGAAGCTGTCTCTAAAAGAAGAGTACATTGGGAAGAAATCCGGGATTCAGGCTTGCATTTGAATATAGTGGCTGGGTTGACTCAGGAAATCCATGGTATCCTTGAGAAAATGACTAAACCAGTGGTGGTGGTGGAGTTTATTAGGGGTATCCTAGGGGCCTTTAAAGGGGACTTTGTGGTAGAGCCCAGATCTAAAGGGAACATCGAGGGGAGGAGATGGTTTGATCAGGCCTGTAGGACTGCCAAACAAGCTTTACTAAACACTCTGAAATCTCTGGCAACCGCTAGATGCAAGATCATCCAAGCAAGAGCCCATTACTGCATGGCAATTGAGAAAAGAGAAATGGAGCTTGAGGAGTGGGCGTGGGAAGATTTTCTTGAGGCTAATAGGACCAATGATGCCAAAAGATTTGGGGAATGTGTCAAGGGGGGCCGGCATACAATCTGAAAGTGAGTTATAATGGCACCCATGTAGCAGTGGAAGCTTGGGTGTCGCATTTTGGTTCTCTGTTTGGAGCTAGTGACGTACCAGTGGAGAGGTGAAACTGTAGCTTGACCCTTTGTTTCAAAATTGATGAGGTCTCACTAGCAATCAGGGCACATGCCCGTAACCGAGACCCAGGATCAGATGCAATACCAGCCGATCTTTTTTTGGACCAAATTGACTTATGGATGCCGGTATTGACCTTAGCCTATAATGCTTATCTAATTTCTGGTCAATATCCACCCTCCTGGAAATCTGCTATTATTTTCCCAATTTTTTAAAAAGGAGATCCTTCTTACCCAATGTCCCACTGCCCCATATCATTATTAAACACCTCATTTAACATTTTTGGACAGGTCCCGTTGGGCTACATTGAGTCCTGACTCGCAGAAGGGTCGGTCCTGTCAGACATTCAATTTGGTTTTTGACCGTGACTGGGAACAATGGAACAGGGCCTTAATATGTACCTCCCTATTTCTAGCTTTGTGTTTTGCAAAGGAGAGGCGGTTTACCTTGCCTTTATGGACTTAATCACAGCCTTTAACAAAGTCGATAGACCTAAGCTATGGGCCGTTCTGTCGTCCTGGGGGTGTCCTGAAGAAACATTTGTGGCGCTGCGAGAGATACACTAGGATAATCAGGCCAGCGTTCAGACTGGGGGGCCGGTGTAAGGAATGGGGGTCCGGCAGGGGTATGTGCTCACCCCAATATTGTTTACACTATACATCAACGGGCTATTGAAGGCTCTGCTGGGTACATGTGTGGACTACCTGAGCCTGGGTGGTAGGGCCTTTCCGGTTCTGGCCTATGCCGAGGATACGGCCATAACACCTAGTGCACTGCAGGCTTTGATCGACACCTACGTAATCTTTATGAATGGGTTGGGGCTAAAGATCAACTCCACCAAATCTACAGTGATGGGGTGCATGGGCAGGAAGAGGCCTGCTAACACACATCCTATGGTTTGTAATGGGAAAATTATCCTGGAGTAAAATAATTTGATTACCTAGGTGTTAGGTTTTCAGAGGCTGTCGCTGGAACTGCTCATTTGAAAAAACTATCTTTGAAAATGAGTCAGCAAACATCTGGCATATCCCGTTTTTTAACAAGGTGTAAGGACCAGCCCCTAAAACCAGTCCTGAAGGTCTATGCTACACAAACAAAGGCGGTCACTTTGTATGGAGCCCCATTGTGGGGACATACAAAGGCCATGGAACTCCAGGGAAAAGAAAATAAGTTCCTCAAACAGCTTTTGGGACGCCTGGGCTCAACTCCCTATGCTTCTGTTCACAGGGAATTGGGGATTGAGTACTGGGAGGACGAATGCACGGCTGCACCTAGTTACTTTTGGCTAAGACTATGGGCAAACAAGCAAGGAACATTATTCCATTTCATTAATAGACGAAATATGAGCAGGAGTAAAGGAGTCTTTGTTCAATAGTAACATTCAGGTTCGGTTTCCTCCTGCTGCAGTTTTGTCCCCATGCAATTGACATTGTACAAGCAGGCCGTGCAACTGGGGATATCTGAAAAACGGGCCAATTTGGTACAGGCCACCTATTCTGAAAGCCAACCTATGCTGATCAGCAGGATATCTGAGATACAGCCGTTCCTTGTTTGTGCCACGAAAAAGAATGGCAGATGGCTTATAACGAGGACTAGGCTTGATTGCCTACTGTTAAGGGGTAATACAGAAAAGTGCCCAGGCTTCCCTAATGATTCTAGCTGCCCCGTGTGTGCGGCGGTAAGGGAAGGCCTGAAGCACGTTATGCTATTTTTCCCTGTGTATGGGAATATTAGAAGAAGTACCATCTTGCAGGTGGTCAAGATAACTAATATCTGCCTTTATAGGCCTGCATTATTGTTTCTTATGATGGCTGAATCGGAGCTGACTGCTTGGGCCCTTTTGTCCTATTTGCAAAGTGCAATGTACCTGAGAAAAGGAATTTTAAAGGTATAGAAAATGTTTTTATTTCTTTGAGACATACGGTTTTAACTGAATTGTCTAAAGTTATGAGTTTGTAAATGTTACTTTTATTCTTATGCTCTATTGTGATGATTTGATTGCTGCAAACCTGATCTTATATGTTTTGAAGTTTGTGTTTAATGGATATTTTATCCAAATAAATGTATACTGACTGACTGACTTTAGATTTGCCATCTTCAGGGTGTGCTGCTAGCAAGGTGAGATGCTTACTTTTGAATGCTCATTTGATTCCGGAACACACTTCTGATTGCTCTGATTTAATTAGGGATGTGTCTCCTGATTTCTGTTTTTTTTAGAGAAACCTGGTTATGTGACTCATCAGACTGGTTCTATGTGAAAATGTCCCTAGGAAAATCAATTAATGTGAAAGTGTAGTCAGCAAAAAGTAATTTAAAAAAAGTAGTCATTCAATACAAGCAATACAAAGTGTTAAAATGTTGCCAGTAATAAGGTCTTCAAAAACCTATTTTCAAAGGCACAAAAGTACACGGCTGTAACCCTAAATATGACCCAAACCTCTAATAAAACCTCCACAATCACCCTAACTCCATTCCTATACCTTCCACTAACTCTAATTGCAACCCTATTCTACCCTGAACTCTTACAGAACACTAACCCTTCAACACGCTGAAGCATTTTATTTACTCAATATAAAATACATAGAAAATGAACAGTAACCTATCTCCAACCCCATCACCAGCTCAACACAAATGAAAAAGCCCTTGCCCTAATCCAAACCCTTGCTCTAATAGTAACATATGCCTCACCCTAAATTAAACTCTACCACTTACCCTAATGCTTACATTACCCTCACCAATAGGATTATCCTAACCACTATCCTATGCCAACATCACCAGCCCTCTCCAACCTCTCTATCCCTTTCTTTAACACTTACCCAAGCCATTACTCTCGTAGAGGAGCAGCCAAGTGCCCCTGCAGGAAGTCCCGCTCCCTTCACACCTATATGCTGGCAGCCAGAATTCGTGCCATGTGTGACACCGATTGTGACTATTCCAACAAGAATCTACAAGAAAAGGTATCCACTAAGAAAACCCTATCTGATGTATCCTCGAAGAGATGACAATCTCTTGGAGGAGGTCCCTGAAGGAATATGAAAAAATGAAAAAAAGAGAAGTTGGTGATGTCACACGAGACGACCGTGATGCACTGAGAAGACTGGCTGAAGAAGAGAATGTATGGACCTTATTGAATCTGATGACGAAGTAAAGAGTTGAGTAAACTTTCATATGCGAAATGAAGATTGCAAATGTGAAGAGCATTGCAGAAAATGCAAGCCGTTCGATAGCTGTACAGATACAGCAATGCTGGTAGACTAAGTGATCATAGAAGCTAGCTACTTACGTAGTGAATAGACTGCAGGACGAAGCCGCCATTATATAAAAACTGGACATCAGTGTCACAACTTTAGTAAGCTCAAACCCGTGAAGAAGGGCTGAAGGCTGTGTCACAGCAAAGAAGCAGCTAGAGTCATGGAAGAAGCGAGAAGGGCTGTGTAGCCTGGTGTCAAAAGCTGGAGCAGCCAAGAACTGGTTATTTATTCTTGTACACAGTGAACATGAGAAGCCAAATCAACCCTTGTCAAGGTGCAAAGAAAGAACACCATGAGTGTCAAGTTTTATTACTTTAAGACAACCTAATGCTGAAAAAAGGCCGAATTGCTGTCTCCTGTCACGTGAGCGAAGGATGGAAATAGAGTTTCCAGAAGCATGCTCACACTCCCTTATATTGCCAGAAGCAATGATACTTTGCAAGGCCAAGTTCAAAGACAAGCTGCATGGCAGAAGGCATGGTTAATGAGAGATGGTGGGCTAATTGGGTTGGGAGGTAACGTCATGTCCACCTCCTGACACGTGGTGTAAAGCTTATGTGCTACTAGTGAGCCGAATGTTCCAGAAGGGCACAACCTTGCACACCAATTGTTGAAGGCCATATAATGAAGGGCCTTATAGTTTGAGAGCCAATGATGTACTGCGTATCTAATAACTGTCAAAGATAACTTGCACTAGGGGTGGGCATGAGTTTTCCACCTGACTGTAGAGACCCAAACACAACCCGATCCCTTGTAGAAAGTATACTTAGATGATCCTTTTTAGCCAACCACAACCCCCGTAGGCATTTCTTATTTGCCACGTGGTATGATGTCACGTATGATGAGTTTTCACTATAAAAGTATGTTTTTTATGAAATGCGTTGAGTTGAGTGGAATATGCAAGAGAATGCTGTGCAACGTCCATTGATGTCTGTTGTAACTCTGTTTTAGATAAATTATATTAAAACAGTTAAAGTTCTCATCTTCCTGAGTTGGTTCCGTTATTTGGTGTAAGAGTTACTCTGCATCCCATCAATTGCATGACACGATACCCGTCTGGGCACTAAGTTCATGTGGTATCAGAGGATGGTTTAGATCCATCAACCTGTTAGCTCCAGAATTTCGGACGATCGGATATCCTCCACCATCTAGCTGGTGGGGTTTCCTGTGGAGAGCTGCCGAAAGGAAATCTTGCAAGGAATCTTTCAAGAAGAACCGAGATGAAAACCTTGCCTGGTTTCCACTGGCGCTCTGCGGATGGAAGGCGAAAGTGGTTGCTTGGAGAAGGAGACGATACCGAGGGCCTTGAGTCAATAAGCGGATGAATGGTGAGTAGACTAAGGGTAATGGCAAAATAAGGGGTGGGTTGTGGTAATTGTAAATTAATGGAAACAGGAAATATTGTGTGAAGATAGCAATAAGCGCGATGAATCCTAACTCAAGCATGTTAGATCCAGGCAGCAGTCAGCTGAATCCAGGCAACAGTCCCTTGCTACATCTGTGGGTGCCCTGAGGACTGCGCCTCTAATGCCCACCTGAGGTACGATGCTTGCCGTAATTCAATATGGAATGCAAGATAAGCTTTTATTTTAAAGTCGGATGTGTGTTTCCCAAAATCCGAAAACAAAATAAACTTTAATAAGAAAACAAGAGCACTTTACTTTCATTTTGGCTCTGACTTTGCATCCTGCTCTCCTGGTTAATGAACGCTAAGGTATAATCATTAGTAGGCGGCCTACATCTACTTGCCTCGTAGCATCTCTAATGATATGAAAGGTTATTTATAATGCTCTTAATACTAGAGGTTTCTAAGTGCGGACACGGGGATTGAACCTCTGTTGCTCCATGTTGTCTTGCTTCCAAGACGAGCATGTTGCCCCTGTCCTATCCTCCTGAGACTAAGATTGCATCCTCTTTTTCAAACTCGCAGCTGGTTCCCTGTGGCCAACTGTGTGAGCCATCTGTGTCCCGATTGGTCTATTGGCTGGATTTCAGAAGCTTATGGTGGACCGGCAGGCTTTAGCTGGCCCACCCCTTCCAAGGCCCACTTTCTAATGCCCTGTCTGCTACCGTAATGCTTCCCGTTTCCTTTGCCCCCCCCTCTGGTTGCTGTGTTGTCCGTGTGCCCCCACCCCCTCTGTTTGCCATGTTGTCCGTGTGCTCCCCCTCTCCCCTCTGGTTGCCGTGTTGTCTGTGTTCCCCCAGACCCCTCTAGTTGCTGTGTTGTCCATGTGCCCCTTATATCCCCGCTCTGGTTACCTACTGTGTTGTCCGTGTGCCCCCCACCCACCTCTGGGCTCTGTGTTGTCCGTGTGCCCCCAACCACCCCTCTGATTGCTGTGTTGTCCATGTGGCCCCCAAACTCCCCTCTGGTTGCCATGTTGTCTGTGTGTCCCCTATCACCCCCCTCTGGTTGCCATGTTGTCCGTGTGCCCACCATCCTCCCATGATTATCTTGTTGTCTGTGTGCCCCCCTCTGGTTGTCATGTTGTCTTTATGCTCCGCACCCCCCTCTGGTTGCTGTGTTGTCCGTGTGTCCCCCACCCCCCCCTGGTTGCTGTGTTGACCATGTGCCCCCTCACCCCTCTCTGGTTGCTGTGTTGTGTGTGTGCCCCCCTGCCCCCCCTCTGGTTGCCTTGTTGTCTGTGTGCCCCCCACCCCCCTCTGGTTGCAGTGTTGTCTGTGTGCCCTCCACCCCACCTCTGGTTGCCGTGTTGTCCATCTGGCCCCCAACCCCCCTCTGGTTGCTGTGTTGTCCATGTGCCCCCCCCCACCCACCTTCTGGTTGCTGTGTTGTCCATGTACCCCCAACCCTCCTCTGGTTGCTGTGTTGTTCATGTGTCCCTCACCCCCTTCTGGTTGCCGTGTTGTCCGTGTGCCCCCACCAACCCTCTGTTTGCCTTGTTGTCTGTGTGCTCCCATCTCACCCAACCCCCTGTTGGGGTTGCTGTGTTGTCCGTGTGCCCATCCACACACTCCCTCTGGTTGCCGTGTTGTCTGTGTGCTCCCCACCCTCCCTGTGGTTGCTGTATAATCCATGTGCACCCCCCTCTGGTTGCCATGTTGTCCGTGTGAACCCCCACACCCCCTCTGGTTGCTGTGTTGTCCTTGTGCCCCACATCCCTCCTCTGGTTGCTGTGTTGTCCATGTGTCCCCAATCCCCCTCTGGTTGCTGTGTTGTCTGTGTGTCCCCCCTGGTTGTCATGTTGTCTGTTTGCCCCCCCTCTGGTTGGCGTGTTGTCTGTGTGCTCCCCGCCTCCCCTCTGGTTGCCATGGTTTGTCCATGTGCCCCCCAGCCCCCCTCTGGTTGCTGTGCTGTCCATGTGCCCCCCTCTGGTTGCTGTGCTGTCTGTGTGCCCCCACCTCCCCACTCTGGTTGCCGTGTTGACTGTGTACCCCCCACCAACCCCCTCTGGTTGCCTTGTTGTCCGTCTGCCCCCTCCCCCTCTCGTTGCCGTATTGTCTGTGTGCCCTCGACCACACCCTCCAGTTGATGTATTGTCCATCTGCCCCCCGCCCCCCCTGGTTGCTGTGTTGTCCGAGTGCCCCCGAACCCCCCTCTGGTTGCCATGTCATTCATGTGCCCCCACCCTCTTCTCTTTGCCGTGTTGTCTGTGTGCTCCCCAACCCCCCCACCCCGGTCGCCGTGTTGTCTGTGTGCCCCCACCAACCCTCTGGTTGCCTTGTTGTTTGTGTGCCTCCATCTCCCCTAACCCCCCATTGGGGTTGCCGTGTTGTCCGTGTGCCCCCAGCCCCTCCCTCTGGTTGCTGTGTTGTGTGTGTGGCCCCCAGCCCCCCTGTGGTTGCTCTGTTGTCCATGTGCACCCCCCTCTGGTTGCTGTGTTGTTCGTGTGCCCCCCCAAACCTACCCCCGGTTGCTGTGTTTTCCATGTGCCCCACCCTGGTTTCCATGGTATCCATGTTCACTCCACCCCCCTCTGGTTGCCTTGTTGTCCGTGTGCCCCCTACCCCCCCTACATCCAACCACTGCAGGAGTTTGTCTTGGTACATTATGCTTTACCATCAACGCCTTCTTGCCAATGCTTGGATTTGACTTTTATGGACTGACTCATGGTGCTTCACCCTTCTCAATTCTCATGCTGGACTTCCCCTGTATCTCGTACTCAGGGTGGCCCTGAATCATGCCGTGCCCATCTTCATCGTGAATCCTGGCCTGAATTTGCTGTTCTATTGCAACATTCTGTGTTATTATTTACTTCTGCAACTGTATTCACTCTCCCCTCTTGCTTCTCCACTCTTTTTCTCTGTTTTTACTCTCTGTCTCTCCTCCTCGCCTTTCCTCTCCCTTTCTCCCTTCTCTCTCCCCCCTTACTTTTTTCTACACACTTACTCTATCAAAATTGTCCTTGGACCTACTATGATAGCAATAATGTTTGTCTACTCCTCCTTCCCTTACTTGTTTCCCCCCCCCTTAGCACTATCTGAAATGTCGTCAGGTTTAATACGATAGTGGCTTGTTTTGTTCCTCTCCTTTCTTCTCCTCCCTTCTACCTCACCTCTTGTATATCTCCGGCTCTACCAGAAATGTTGTCAGGCCTAGTAGGGTAGTCTGTCTTTTTCCATTTCCTTCCCACTCTCACCCTCCCTTCCTTATCTATGTCTTAGCTCTTGCACTATCTGAAATGTCGCCAGGCCGAGTACGATAGTTAATTTCACATTATTGTTCCAGGAGTATAAGAATGTCATTGTATTGTCCCTTGCTCCCTCCTCCCTTGAAGAGCTTTGAAATGCATTGTGTATAGGCGCTATATAAATAAACTATCAAATCATAGCATATAATATCAAGGGAGTTCAGAAGAAGTCGTCTCGCACGCCAGTGGGAGTCACTAGGCCCCGTGTGAACAGGTTCACATAAGGAGACAAGTTAAACTCTGTAAAAGGGTACTAATTAGAGGCTAGAGGAAAAAGAGCAATCACGTGTTTTTTACGTGCAAAGTCGACTAGTTTGTCTATGTTTTATGAGTTGAGAAGAGGTGTCAAAGAGAGATACGAAAAGTTGTGAAAGAATTGAGATAAGCTTTTTACGGACAGTCTGTCCAGGGTTTAGACACATCCACGACACTGGGACCTATTTACTATCTGTTATCCTGGAGTTTTAAATGTTTTGTACATTACTTCTATTTTTGATCAAATACATGGTATTTCTTCCATGTTGCACAGTCGATTACACATTACCTTTTCCATCATCAGCAGCTTTCTCCTTTCATAAAGTCAAGTTATCCAAAAAAAACGGTATTGTTGACATATGACATCACACGCATCCGAGCGTGGTGACGTCACCATGACACGGTGCTCATCATTTCATTTCTTTAAATAGCCGACAATTGCATCTACACACCTGCCGTGGCTGAGCGGTCTGGCATCGGCATTGAGAGAAATTTCTTTTTGGTAAGCACTTAAAGTTTGCAACGTACGAGGACTTTACCCCTGGCTTTTCCTTATTTTAATAACTTGCAGTGACTCGTCGCTATTTACACCCCTTTAGATCCATGGTGCCCATGTGGATGTCTCTCTCTTCTCGTAACTGACACTGCAGCTGCCCGCCATCGTATCAGCACACCTGGCGAAGCAGCGCGTGCTTACATCCTCACTCAACGTGACTTTCGTTTTGTATGAAAATGTAAGTTTTAAAACCTAAGATCTGTTTACTTTCCATTGTTATACGACCCAGCAGTGACTGTCCGCTATTCTTTACTGTTGTAGATCTACATTTCTCAGGTGAATTGTTCCTCTTGTTTTGAAACGGACGGGGCAGTGCTTTAACTTTGCCTCCAGAAGTGCATTTCATCTGGCTGCAATTGTGACCGTCAAATTTTCCCGCCCACGGCTGCGTTCATGGCATTATATCTCGCATGACTGAAGCGCTGTCACCCGAATTCTTATGGGGAGTTAACAGTGGGTGCGGTTAGCAATATGTCTGAGAACAGATAGCTACCCTAACAGGGTTGGCACGCCATTTGCTAAATCCAGACGCCCATTACGGGTAAGTGTAGTCTCTTTATTATTGAGGGCTCTAGCATAGCGCCATGGACAGCCATGAGTTGACAGTTAGAGACGATCCAGCCCTTTATAACATGTCACTAGCTGGTGACATTGGTAGTGGCAGTTCTCATTTTGAACTTCAGGGCGCTTGCATACGCCATAGACAGCTATGGATTGACAGTTAGAGATTATCTAGCTCGTTATAACAAGTCACTAGCCGGGAACATTAATAGTGGCGTTTCTCATTTTTAGAGTAGAGCTTGGTCATTGATCCTGTCTAACTCTGTCTTCATCACACTCCTTGCGTTCAGGGATCCCTTTTACCTAAGCAGGCTTATGCCCTTCCTTTAGATAGCGTGTGTTCATTTACCAACCGGTTTGTTGGCCTCTGAGTAATGTAGTGCTTTCTCATTTTCCATAGAAATATTACCTTGCTAATGGAAGATCCTATTAGCACATTCTGTTCATTTACAAACCAGATAAGTGCAAGAATACCCTTAACCCACAATTAAGACCCACCTGTGGTAAGACCTAGGTGACCACCTTGGTTTTTATTCATCTTTTTTTCTCGATTTTTATTCATTCTAATTTTTGTCGTTTAAAACATAGATATGCTTTGGGTGGGCACATTATTCATCTGATATTATGGTATTAGATCATATGTACAGTTTACGGTGCATTAATAGCATTCTAGTTTTCATTTAAATTAAAAAATGATTAGGATATGATGAATGAACCTTAGTTAGGAATTAACTTAGAATTCGACATATGGTCTTGTCCTATGACTCCTATATACAGCATGTAGACACTCAAGTCTCCCAACAGGAAGCATGTTTGATCAACTGGTGAGATGCCTACTCATGTCCTTCACATAGTGATTACTATCATTGTGTAAGCGCTCAACCATCTTTGTTTTTTTGTATAAGAGATGATAGACATCAATTATGCTTGGTTTTGAAGATGGTTGTTTGAAACATGTACTGTAAAACAATTGGCCTGTATGATAATAATTGTTATATCCAGTCAAATATCTGATATGATTTATTTTCTTTTAAATTCTCTTGTAGTGTTCTTATATGAAGCCCCTGATAAAGAGTGATTTAATTCAAAACACGTTAAGCAATTCCACACATTAAATTGGATGAACTCATGCACTATATAAACGTCTCTTGTTTACTAATTATGTATGAATTTAAATGATCTGATAACGATGGTTATACTCAAACGTATTGTCTTGATCCTATGATAGTGTGCAGGGGACGTAAGTTCCCAGATTGGGAACTCTTCTTTTCCAGAATTGAGATAAAGTCACAGCGATATATTATCTATCTAGGGAAGTGGTTGCTAACAATCCAGAGAAAGGCAGAGATAACTGGAAAGATAGAGGCCTGAGCGGCGATTGTTGGAGCGCGTTCATATTTGTTATTTTGACATTGCTGAAAAGTAGCGTAGGTATTTCATAAAGTCTGATAAGTATTGGCAGTCAATTGAGACTTGTCACAATGGGAGACACTCCACTGATGCATTTATGTAAGACACTGCCAAAGCACGTGCCCAAGCTCAAACAGTATAGTGCGGAATGGGTGAAAGGCACAGCCGATAAGATGTTCATGCCATGGCCACAAAGGGCATCATTATCAAAAGCATTACTGCAACACATGACCACATACTTGCACGTTGCGTACACAAGGAAGAAATTGGAGGAAAGGCTAGCTATTTTAGAGCTCTGGAAAATGTATCAAGAAGAAAGGGAAGATCCGCCACCCGACGAGTGGATGCTTAACCAGTGTAAGGAGGAAGGTGTTGTGCCCTCAGCTGCCCTTACCTCGCCTTCATCAGTCTACGCCTCCCTGTCATTGCATCCCATGGTGCTCCAGCAATTGAAAGACTGACCACTACACCACCTAGCTCAGCTTCCAAGCTGAAATACTGATCTAGGTGGCCAAAGAAGAGCCGGTTCTCATGTGTGTGTCAAGTGTGGTGTCACAATCAGGCAGACACACCCGCTACAGTATAATGCCACACTTGCTCCTTCAGCACCAGGCATTCAGGGTCACAGATGGAAAGCAGAGAGAGGTAGGACGAGGTTACGCGCTGAACGGTTATGGCACTGCTTACAATTAACTCACTGGACTCGAAGTGTTTGCGGTTTAAACATCACAATCCAAGTCTGTATGCCTAATTTGCTTGTAGGCGTCGGGCAAACCGCAACCCTGGCCATACACAGCTAAAGTACTCATAGTAAACCACTCCACTGAAGCACAGTATTGATTTGGTCCAAGAGATGTACTTCACTGGTAGTGCATGGTATTGCTTGCCTACTACACCGCGAGGGATGGATGTGTCTGTGGCTATGGTTGAGATCCTATAATTGTCTCTGGTTTGTTTCTTTATCAGGATTAATGATCAAGCCTCACAAGGTAGGAAAACCCTCATTGTTTCAAGACTACGCATACATGCCGGATCACCAAGCAAGTCAACAAAGGCAGATCCAACAGGCAAGTCACCAACTGATAAAACAGAAACTGCAGGGCCATTGGGCGAGTCAACATCTACTGCACCACAAGACAAGTAAAGAACTGCCAGGCTTTAAGAAATTTCAGTCAGAAACTGCAGTGCCACGAGAGAGGTTAATAAGTTCACGGATGCAGACCAAGCTAACGGCAGGGCCACCAAGCAAGTCGGCAAATACATATCCAACAGACAAGTCAACAACTGAAAAGCCACAAGGCAAGTAAACAACTGCCGGGCCACATGACCTGACAACAACTGCAGGGCAAACATACAAGTCAACAACTGATGGGCCACAGGAGATAACAATCCCATGTTCCCTCCCTTGCCGTGAAGTGCTTTGAAACACTTTGTGTATAGACGCTATATAAATAAACTATCATATCATAACTGCAAGGCTAGCAGGCAAGACCAGAACGGCAGGGTCACAGGACAAGTCAACATCCACATGGCAAACATACAAGACAACAACTGATGAGCCACGGGAGATTTCAACTGCAAGGCAAGCAGACAAGATCAGCAATGCAGGGCCACAGAGCAAGCCAACAACTGCAGGGAAAACGTACAAGTCAGCAAGTGATGGGCCACAGGACAAAACAACTGCAAGGCAAGCAGACAAGACCAGCACTGCGGGGCCACAGGACAAGTCAACAACCGCAGGGCAAACATACAAGTCCACAAGTGATGGGCACCAGTACCTGTCAACAACTGCAGGGCAAGCAGTCAAGACCAGAACTGCAGGGCCACAGGACAAGTCAACAACTGCAGGGCAAACATACAATTCTACAACTGATGGGCCAAAGGACATAACAACTGCAGGGAAAGCAGACACGACCAGAACTGCAGGGCCACAGGACAAGTGAACAACCACAGGGCAAGCATACAAGTCAACAAGTGATGGGCCACAGGGCATAACAACTGCAAGGCAAGCAGACAAGGCCAGCACTGCAGGGCCACAGGACAAGTCAACACTGCAGGGCAAACATACAATTCTACAACTGATGGGCCAAAGGACATAACAACTGCAAGGCAAGCAGACAAGACCAGAACTGCAGGGCCACAGGACAAGTGAACAACCACAGGGCAAACATACAAGTCAACAAGTGATGGGCCATAGCACATAACAACTGCAAGGCAAGCAGACAAGACCTCAAGTAAAGGACCACATGATATATGATAAACTGCAAGGACAAAAGACATGTCTACAACTGGAGTGCTACAAGGCAAGTCAACGACAAAAGGGCCACATGACAAAGCAAACATCACAGAGCCACTAGGCAAGCAACCGCAAGACCACAATAGCATTCAGCATATTCCTGTTCTGGAGACATTTCTTCTAGGCAGAATTCCAAGGTCTCTGTGGCAGATTATGGCGTAAAGGAGACGTAGGTAGCTGGAGGAGTAAAGTCTTGAAGGTTAAATAAGTTTGCATAATAGATGGTTTTGGGAAAGGATTTAAAGCTATTGAGTGATTGGCCTCCAAGAGAGGGGCACATTACAAAAGGGTCTGTGGCATGGTTGAGAGTAGTCTGAGCATAGATTAGAGTAAAGCTGCTTCAAACCCGTGGAGTAAAGAAGGGTGCAGAGTGAAGGGCTCTGTGGGTGATTGAGGATCGTGTGGACGCACCATGGAGGATGGGAAGAGATCAGTGGGTGGGGAAGGGTATGAGAAACAGGAGCATCTGAATGATGGGTGACTGTACGGGAAGGGCTGGTGAGGCTGAAGAAGGGCAGTTTAAAGGGGCATGTCAAGGCTGGAGGCTGCAGAAGGGGAAGAAGAGGCTGGGTAGACTTGGGAAAGGCATGGCAAGGGTGGAGGCTAGTGCAGGACATGTGGAGGCTAGAGGATGGCATGAGGCGGCTGGTGGTGAGCTGGGGGAAGCTGCTAATGCAGGAGGGTACTGGGCAGCATTAGGAGGGACAGGCAGAGGCCAGAGAAAGACAAGAGTGCAAAAAGACCTATGGGGGCTGCTGGGGCTCAAGAAGAATAGAACGGGGCGGGTGAAGGTTAGATCTGCAAGTGCTGAGTAGGTCGAAGAAGGAAATGTGGAGGCTATTCTCTAGAATTCTTAGGTTCTCTAGAACGGCATGGGGAGGAGTGCAGGTGGAGACTGAAGAAGGCCAACTGTGAACTCAAACACGGCTCTGGGCAGACCTAACAGGAGCAGCTAGGGGAGGAGATAGAACGGCATGTGGAGGAGTGCAGGTGGAGACTGAAGAAGGCCAACTGTGAACTCAACCACGGCTCTGGGAAGACCTAACAGGAGCAGCTAGGGGCGGAGATAGAAGGGCATGTGGAGGAGTGCAGGTGGAGACTGAAGAAGGCCAACTGTGAACTCAGCCACGGCTCTGGGCAGAGCTAACAGGAGCAGCTAGGGGCGGAGATAGAACGGCATGTTGAGGAGTGCAGGTGGAGACTGAAGAAGGCCAACTGTGAACTCAGCCACGGCTCTGGGCAGACCTAACAGGAGCAGCTAGGGGCGGAGATAGAACGGCATGTTGAGGAGTGCAGGTGGCGACTGAAGAAGGCCAACTGTGAACTCAGCCACGGCTCTGGGCAGACTTAACAGGAGCAGCTAGGGGTGGAGAGTTGAGCAAGTAGGCAGGAACACTACTCATTGATGGATTATAATGGACAGTGTGTACTCGTGTGTCTCTAGTACCAGGCACCAGGAAATGCAGATTGGGGTGCTGTTCTACTAGTTGTTTTGGTATTTGACCTCTGTCACCATAGACTGCTATGGTGTCATGACACAGAAGGAAAGAGACAGACAGCACGCTCAAAAAAGGACCACACGACGGCGTAATTATACGGTAGGCACTTGACATAATTAAGATAACATTCAAGACCTCGAATCAGCTGTGCAAATAATCCCTGTACCCAGACCTGGCAATTACCGAGGCCAGCACTGTCTGACTTTTAACCTGTCTTCTCGAGTATTTGCAGGTTTGAGGTTCCCAACAGGAGGTAATGAAGCTCTGTTCCTCTTTGCAGCCTCTGCCATCTACGGCTCCCAGTGCCACCAGTCAACACCATCACATGGCCAAACATCATCCAAGTGCCATGACCAGGACCTCCACACTCCAGTCTGAAAAGAGTATGTTTAAGTAATAGAAACATTGCATATACCTGTGGGGAAGGATACGAAGAGATATGATTGTCCTGTGCTCTTAATCATCTTTAAAGTGACACTGATGTGTTTTGATTCTTTTATTGTTTGTCAAATGTGCCTTATTTACTAATGTTGCGATCTCCGACAGCACTTGTAGTTTCATTTGTCCCATTGTAAGTATGGGCCTCCAAATCCCAGCATGCAATGGAAAAAATCAGGACTGGCTCAAGTCAAGGAGTCACGCTTGACGCAGGGCAAATTGGCAGCTATGTAACACTTTGCAGTCTGGGAGTTTTAATGTTATTTCCCCCCATTGTAAGTGTGGACAGACACGTTGTTGGCGAAAAATCTAGGACTGGATGGATGCGCCCTGCAAGACATGGCACCAAGGTGCTGCTTTCGTTTCAGGTGTGGAGCGCCTAATGTTGTGCGTTTCAGGTGAGCTGCATGCAATGCATTGGCGGCGGGCACACATATTTGTGACGTCTTAGACATGCACCAACTTGCCTCTGAAGGTGTGGTTGCTTGTATGTGACTTCACAATCTTTCGCCGCGTGTTCTATGACATAATTTTCATTTCTATGACAGAAAAATGTATATATATATATGAATACCGAACTTTGGCGGGAGGATAGTCGACCCTTTCATGGAACGGAGAAGCCCAACACGAGAAAGCAAGGCTGCGCGACCGTGACGCTGGCTGACGCATGTTTCTCTAGATGTCATGTCTGTCCCGGGTAAAGAAATAGTTGAGCAACTGTCAGCTCACCTTCCCCAGCTGCCCGCTGTTCTCTTTAGTCCTCAGTATTCAACTCCAGGAGCAGGGGAGTTGCTAGGTCTGGAAAAGACCCGGGGCTAAGCTGATGTTGGAACTGTTGGGACTGGGGGCTAGCTAGTCTTTTGGCTGTAGCTCCTGAGATTCTATCCGGGGCTACAACCAAAAGATCAGGGGCTATAGCCCCCTTAGCCCCCTCCTAGCAACGCCCCTGTCCAGGAGGGTGTCAGTGCCTGGAGAACAGAGGGCGCGGTCCCAAGCCAGGTCTTGCAATACAGTATCTCTTCAGAACCCAATCCTGGCAATTTGCATAAGCAAAGAGGATTATGGGAACATAAGAATGTCCACGATTTTAAATTTGAAACATGTCTTCTAGTGATTCAGTATGAAACACTTTTGAGCAAATAATGGAAGATGGCCTCTGCAGTCTTAATGCCTATACATTGCAATGCATGTATACCACTTTGGACTGCTGTAACAAGCATGTGCCTCTTTGGCTGTTTCTGTGTTCAGTTTCCTGTGCTGAGTCTGCTGAGAGCGTCAGCTGGTTAAAACGTGGACTGCTCGTGCAGGGCATGTGATTACTACTTCAGGACAGAGCTGGCTGTGAGCATCCTGTTTTAAAACGGAGCTATCACGAGCAACTTGTGATTCAACAATCAGAGACTGCTGGTGCCATAAAGAGGCTTCAGAGCAGATCTGTGAGTGTCGTGGGCAAGCCCCTGGGTCTGAGGACAAGCAACGCTCTGGCAAGACACGTCTTGCCACAACTCTGCTCTGTCTTGCCCAGGCCCATTTCCTGTTTCAATCCCTTTCGTCCTCTCCCCCTTTCATATTTCCCTCTCTGGCCATCTGTTGCACATTTGTCTCTTCTCTCCATTAGTAACTGCCTATCTTTGTGTCTCTGTCTTTTCATTTCCATGCCTTCCCTTGCTGCCGCTGTCATCATTTGTGACAGGGATGCTCTGTGAAGCACAGCATGCCATCTTGTTTTTGATTTCTCTCTGTGTTTAAGCATTGTGTCATGGTGGAGGTTTTGTCCTTGTTAGAATGGAATTCTAAACGCTGCCCTGGTTGAGGAGGACCCCCTACCCTGTGTTAGATGACCAGGGGACACTTCTGGGAACTTAGAGAGTCAGACCAAATCATGGTAGCTTGGAGAGCCGTCAAGGCTAAATCCCATGAGGTGTTAGGGTGATCAGTGGTCTCCAATGAGCACACACAGTGAAACACCAAGAATTACAATTAGACCGTACAGTGCAAAAATACACTATTGTAGGCCCAATAACGACACAAATGAATAATGAAAATGCATTAGTAAAACATCACACAAGCAACAAGTCAATGTGAGAAAGTAACTCCCCCAATACCTGCAAGGGAAAAGGGTGAGTAACATTTATAGCAGCAACAGTCTTCAGAGATGGCCACCCTAACTTTATAAGCCCAGCCCTAAAATGAACGGAGCCTTGTGCTCAATGTCTAAAGCACGCGTAAAAGCATGCGGTCAGCGTAAGTTCGCAAACTACTTCTTAGCGAGCATAGGCTAAAGGGATAGAGGGATATTGTTATCGTCTTAACTGATCTAATCATGGCTGACCGATCTTCCTTTTCTGTTTTTTGTTGTCTGTCTTGTGAGTGCCCTGAGGCCTTTGGGTGAGTGGTGCAATATAACAAATAGATAGATAGATAGATAGATAGATAGATAGATAGATAGATAGATAGATAGATAGATAGATAGATAGATAGATAGATAGATAAGGTTAAAGTTAGGGGAAGAATTCTGAAGAGGTGAAACAGATTCCAAAAGTCAGGTGAGGATGTGCTACGATTGCCAAAACTGTTCCCGGCTTCCGGAGCGAATACTACCCAAGCCAACAGGAAAGCCAAAATAACTTTCAATGCGTAAATCTGTTTGGATGAACAAAGGGCCAACAGTAAGTGACTTCATTACTCACCGCCCTTAACAGATCTAGAGGTGGGCGCCAGAGGTATGATTTCCCACCCTTCGTTTGGCTTCCAGATGCACAAGCACTGTGGGTGCTGACACAGGCCCGGTATGGGACATGAGCTATTACTATTGATTCGGATGAAGAACAAATAAAACACCTGTGCAGAAGGGCCCAGGCACTGGAAAGAATGCCGGAAAACTGCCTTCTGCGACCGTCACTGTCGCACAGTGATGCAGGGGAAAAACAACTGTTGCAGTATGACACAGCCTTCTATCTCACGTCCCAAAGGTGCTGGGATGATAACATTCAGCAGAAGGGTGCTTTGTTGGATAAGCTGGGACTCCCCAAAGTGTTGGGTCAAAACTTGAAACGGCAACGATCCTGCACAGCAACCTAGGATTGAGCTGAACAGCCCACTGCATGGTCAAGGTACATTTCCGAACAGGCTCACTTTCGGTGTTACCAGGAGACATTGGGGGTCATTCCGAGGTTGGAGGTAAGGGATTACCGGCGCCTGTAAGGGCACCGATGGCGGTAATCCCTTACCTCCGTATTCCGAGTTCCCTTTGCGGGTCCCTCTTTACCTCCTGCTTTTAGCAGGAGTAAATTACGGGACCCGCAAAGTGACCTTGGAGTAAATTACGGCACTGTAATTTACGGTGCCGTAATTACCTCCTTCCCCATTCCCATTGAGCCCTATGGGGGCAGAAATGGGGATGGGGAAGGGCTATGGTGAATGGGGAATTACCGGTCCATCCAACCTTGGAATGGACCGGAAATTACTCCATTCACCATGCCGGTATTCCATGGAGTAAATAGCTCCATGGTTGCCAACCATGGAGCTATTTACTCCATGGTGTAGTCCTAACTCGGAATGAGGGCCATTGTGAATGTTTGGTCCCACTACTTCAAGGGTTTGAAGCACCCCTCATATTAACCACAGTCAGATGTTCACTCGCACCCAGCCCACCAATAGCAGATCTGCTCCATGCATGCACACCGGCAGTGGTCCAATCACGGACCACTGGGGTTCCCATGCTCTCATGCACACCAGACACCCTGGCACCAGTAGTGTGTTGTGGGGTGAAAAATAGGCCCGGATTCCATAGATAAAGAGGCCAGAGTCAGTTATGAGGGCTTACCAAAATAAAAGGCCAGCGCAGAAATGATGTTGGACATAAGGCCTAGTGAATCCAAATCAAAAGGAAAGAAAGTGGGCCTCAACTTCAAGATGCTAAAATGTGCGCAGTGCATTTCATGAAGGGAAAGAAAGACACGTGGAAATGATGTTTGACAAATACATGGAGAGCTGCACTGATATTTCCAGAAACAGCAGTGCACAGTATCTTAAATGAAATGTCAGAATTGTGTTTCAAGCAGCCACAGTAAAACAAAGCATTTTACATGTAAAATAAATAAAAGCATGTCATTTTGTTTTTACACTCGGCAAAATGCTTGCCAGACTTTCAAAGTGTGAACATGGTTTCTGCCTATTACAAGCTCATTCACATGGACAATTGCAAAGCAACATGCAGGGGTTTTTGAAACTGTGTGCCTTATGGGACAGAGGTTCTGTTGTTCCCCCCTTCTATTTCTCCATCCGATCACCCTTCCCTCTCCTTTCCTCACTCCTCTCTTTCTTTTTCACTTTCAGTGCGCAACCTTTTCTTTATCTTTGATCCTTTCCTCTCCTTCTCCCTTCATATTTCCTCCGGCAGAGTGTTAGCAGAGTGTTAGCTGTGCCATTGGATTCTGCTGTAGTAACTCTTCTATCTTCATTTTCTGGGCGGACTGCTTTAAACACTCACTCCAGATGCAGAGCGTCTGCAGAGTGTTAGCAGAGTGTTAGCAGAGTGTTAGCAGAGTGTTCGCAGAGGTCAGCTGAGGGGCCGGGATGGAGGTAACCTTGTTAACAACAGCCCGCAAACGCAGAGCCGGTTAAAAATACCTGATTTCAACAATGAAAATCATGAGGTAGAAGCAACCTGTGGATTGAACTCATTACTGTGCGTACATGTGATGTTGTCAACGTCTACAACAGCGTGCAGTGACAATCTGCCCAGTACAAACAACATGGAGGCCAACAAGTTCAAAAGTAAGTTGCCACTGTGCGCAGCGCAAAAGTTTAAAGACGTTTTGATATCGAGTGTGCAAAGCATGCGCAAACTAACCCCCCCTCTCCCTCCCAACACACAACTTTCCATTTCAGCGATTCACCCGCGAGTGGCGTCCGCGGATACGTGTGACAGCGGCGGGCTCCCTGTGGCCGCAGTGTGTTACCTGCGAAAGGACGCAGAGAATGACACGGCGCAGGCGCATGCGCGCAAGTTGCATGGGGAGAACGAAGCAAGGCGAGAAATGACAAATTGCTCTCCAGAGAGAGAGGAGGAGAGAGCGGGAGGGGGGTCCTGCAGACACGGTTCACGTTGCAGACAAAGCACCGCAGAATATGATGAAGTCTTTTGTGTCCCCTTACAGTAAGGAACTTTTAAACTTACACAAAGTAAGTTCCAAAATGTAATAAAGGGCGCATTCAAGCAAGTGTCCACTGAACTTACTGACCCCTCTCTTAACTGACCCTTATATGTTGATGCTCTGGATGAACAGGAGAAATAAATGACCTGGCACAGAAAAAAGTTAAATCAGCCAGCTGAGTTCTCAATATATTGTCTCATTTGTACCAAGACACAATTGGGAGTTGCTTGCCAACAGAGCTTGGCACATTAAAACAGATAAATGAAAAAGGACCAATACAAGTGCCTCTTTATCCAAACGGAACGTAAAATCCGCAAACCCTTGGAAATGCAAAAGAAAATGATGACTGGTCAAAAAGAAAAAATTTGTACACAATCGATGTCATAAATTAGATCAATAAAATGGCATTTTAAAACAAAAGAGGTACTAACACAACAACCCAGGATGATACCAGCCAATTGAGAAATGAATATGAATGAGCACAATAATATCCAAGTGCTACAGGACACCAAGAGTTATTACTGGCATCAACACGCTGTGATTCGGCTCCAGTTATTCAGAAAACTAATTGTGCTACAAAAACAGCTTGAAAAATAAAGAACCTGCAAATATGAAAAGCACAAAACAGCTTGGCTCACATTTCAAATCAAAGCGCAATTGCTAATCAAAATGGATCACTAGCAGGAAATAGCTTCAGCGTGACAAAGCATGAAGAAAGCGAGCCAGAAGATGAATACAGGGCAGAGGACTACTCAATTGTCAAAACATCTACTCCACAAATTACAAGTATAAAGCGTACAATCACAGAAGTAGATACCAATAAATCCACCCTATATATGACGCCTGGAAAAAAAGCGAAAGCAGCAGGACATGATGAAAAAGCCTGTCAAACTCTACAATTAAATGACGGGAGTCGAACGCCAAGCACAGAGTTAGAGGTTGGGAAGCCACAGCCAGATAAAGATAATCGGAAGCCAAGCACAGGCTCTGATGGAAATGACACATGCCAGGGCACAGAGAACGCAAAACGAAAGTCTGGCCACAATGGAGACACTGTAAAAAAAACAAGGTTCAACCAAAAGTGCTAATTTTACTAGTCAGGACCACTTTGGATCATATGCAGAGCACTGTGCTTACATACAAGCAGTGGTTAGATCCATGGTTACTATCACGCTTGCTCCATTTCTTAAATCATATAAAGCTCTTTACAACAACTATGAAGACCAAACAACTCTGATGGCAATAATGCAATCAAAATTAATATACGTCGAATCATACATTGAAGCTACGAAGGAAAGAAGGGCTTGAGAGAAGGAATCTGAAAATGTGATTTTTAAAACATTAATTGACCCAATGGAAGATGTTCGTGAAGACAAAAGAGCCTTCCTGAATTACCTCAGTGACACTGTTAAACTTCTAAAAATGGAACCAACTAAAAAAGTTGAAATGTCAAAAGACAAAAGTACTGAAACCGAAATTAACATACAGCCCAAGGGGATCTTGAAACAACTAAAGAGCAAACAAAACAAATGAGATCAATGTAGGAAAAGGAGCTCCAAACGGAGAAGTACTGCCCGTAAAAAACTGGCAACAGACACCAAAAGCATCTTGCCAAGTGGAGAACCCACAGTTTCAGAATCCTATACAATGCACTAATATTAATCCCCTGACGGGACATATAGAGGGTAGCGTGACATCAACCCAACCCAAGGAATTTTTAACGATATTTGATTCAGAGCCTTAAAAAGAAGCAAATAATAAAGAGACAGGAACAAAAAGGAAAACCTTGGAAGTGCAAAACAAAAAGACAAAAAATCAAATAAAGCCAAAACAAATAGCCAGCGGAGGAACACAGAACTTTATAAGAAATCTTAAGCCGTTTGAGGAACCCTCCATGAAAAACATACAAAAAGTGAACAAAGAATCAAAAACGATGAACAAGGATTTGCCTCACAAGATACAGAAAGGTAAAAGGATCTTTATAAACAACCAAAGCACCATAGAGGCTGAATCGAATGATGCAGATAAAACAGATGAATCAGCGCTGTTACTACTATCAGTTTATGAAAATGTAGCTATTTGGCACACGAAAGTGAGAATGAGAACAAAGACAGTGTTATAGAACAGCGTTGTCTAACAAAACAAGTTGTACAAAAGATACTGTATTTATAACGTTGGAAGAAAAGCGCACACTCATAGAGATAAAAAAACAAGCCAACAAACACAAAAACTGGGCTACTAAAAACAATGATCGATCAATCCAAACAAGATGGTTTCAAACAGAAAGAACATCAGAACACCTACCAACGGATTCAGAAAGATCAAATACATGAACCAAAAAATGAAATGCCTCAACAGCAAGCTCCAAGAGATGAGCAACCAACCATGCATAAATTCATGCTGGAAAGAGCACTCAAGGTTAAAGATTGTCTGATCTTGAATCAGGCTAACCTTATGAGACTCTTACACAGTGTGCCACAATTAAGGGTGATCGACCCGAGTGATATAAAGATTGTGGCATTTCCGAAAGAAGCAGAAACAGATTACATCTGTATTCATCTAGCATCCAAGTCAATAATGCACTTAATTCAATCGGCAACTGACATATTAAGGTGCTTGGGATTTGACTTAACCTCCTGCCGAAGCAGGTCCCCTGACAGTGATATAAGAGCAGATGGAACAAAAAAAATCAGCTAAACAAAGAACACGCGGCAGAGTTCCTGTTAAATGATGACATAATTTGTAAACCTATCAGATTCTCCCCTACTATTCTAAAGGGACAAAAAGCCATGCACATGAAGATAGTGGGCAGAACAGTCAAAACCTCTAGCAAAAGTGAAATGGATGAAGAACAGCTGGTGACCAGAATTGGTCTGGAAAAATCATGGATTTGGCTAGCCGGGGCATTAGAATCAACTGTACAAAACTTGATCGAATGACCGGAAGCTAAATCTAACTCCCAAATTTCCTCATGGAACACCTGTGGATTTCAATATCTATTTCAAAATATCAACTCAGAGTTGATTGGTTCCGATGTTATATACCTACAGGAATGCTGGCTACAGGAGACGCTGGCTTTAGATGGCTTCACATGCTTTTTAACTAAGGCCTACAAAGGACAAAAAGGGAGACCATCAGCAGGCCTATTGACATTAATAAAAAACAACATGCAAAGCAAAGTGGAGAGAGTGATAACACCATCCCCACTTATACAGATACCATAATCCATGATTTACAACAAAATCTCCCAGCAAATACAACACAAATAGTTTTTAACTTGTATTGGAACTCTAAAGCAATAGATGGTGACAGTTTTATGGAGCAAGTAACAAAGTACATTGATGACCTGAGAGCGGAATATATCGCGCCTCTCATACTTCTATGCAGCGATTTTAATATTGACTGCTGTACGAATGCGAGAGCAGAAGATCTACCAGCGCATAAGGAACAACAAAGGGATAGAACAAAGAGGTGGATGACAGAGATGAAATCTAGAGATCTTCATATAGTAAACGGCACTTTGCCTGGCAATTTGGAAGGAGCCAAAACATGGTTCTCACACAATGCTAGTGCAAACCTGGATTATTTCTTTGTTGACTCGACAATACACAAATTAATAGTGTCATTAAAGATATTATCATCATCCAAGAGCGACCACAGCCTACTAATTCTCAAATGTAGAGAAACAAATGTTCAACAGCAAGGCATTCAACAGCAGGGCATTCAGAGCAAAAAGACATGGCCCCATAAAATTGTCACAAGTAACGGACTAAATCGATTAAAATGGACTCCACAAATGGTTCCTTTACTATCAAATGCCATAACTAAGTGGCAGCAGTCAACAGACCATAGTGTCGGATATGAGAGCTGTTTGCTGGCCTTTAGAGAGTCAATATCAAAGACCGGGAAGACCAAAGTGAAAGGATTACATTACTATAATGTGGAGCTCGCACAAAAAAACAGAAATTGGCAAAAGAACTGAGAGAAATTAGGAGATCGAAGACCCCTGAGTCAATAGGGCAGAGAAAAAAACTGAAAAGGAACTACAGGTGCTGGGCTAAATTACACCGTGAGCAATTATATCAAAAAGACTCTGAGCATATGCTCATGGCACTTAATAACAAAAACTCCAATCTTTTCTGGTCACTAATAAATAAAAACTTAAGCCTGCAAGGCTCGGAACAAAAAACCTGATCCATGAAGCCCAATGGCGAGAGCACTTTAGTAACATTTACGAACAGACAAATGATCTTTCTCTGTGTGGCTACTACTCTTCCAGTCTTTAATTATTCTCTGACTCTATGTCTCTGCAGGCTGTGTGTTTGCACAACTTTGTTTCTGTCTCTAACTGCTCTCTCATTCTATCTCTGTCCTTTTCTCTCTCTCTCTCTCTTTCTCTCTCTCTCTGTCCCTCCCTCTCGCTGTACCTTCCTCTGTCTTTAGTTATATCTCCACTTCTCTGTCTGCCCCACCCTCCCTTAGATCTCTTCTTGCAGGCGTAGCCGTAATGTGTTCCCAGTGTGCCAGACATGTCTCATCGCCACAGGCACATCCGGCCTCATTGCGATGCTGGCGGCCGCAGTATGAACGGTGCCGGTAAGGTACCGGCACCGTTCATACTGGACTGCCACATTACGAGTTTGCTCGCGCGTGGCGGTATGCATGTCTGGTCTGGCCAGACGTGCATACTGGCACCCGCGAGCAGACCAGGCTGCTAACAACGGACCCGTCATTAACGTTGTTAGCATCCTCCCCATTCCCATTGAGCCCTATGGGGGCTCAAATTGGAATGGGGACGTACCGTGTGCGGGTCCCAAAAATGGGAATTACCAGGCCTGCAAAAGTCAGAATGGCCCGGTAATTCCCTTTTTTTCGGGACCCTGACACGAGTTTGGAGGTAGCCATGCCGTTAATGACGGCATGACTACCCCTAAACTCGTAATGAGGCCCATTGTCATTGCATACTAGGTGACATAGATAAAGAAGTATAAATAATCCAGCAGGATTTGTCTTGCTTTCATCTAAAAGAAACACTGTGGGGTTTTTGTTGTGATCCTCGTTTAGGCTTGTATAGGCTGATAACGTGAGTACCATTATGCTGGGTCTAGATACATTGGGCCTCATCACAAGTTGGGCGGTATCCCAGCAGTATTTCCGCCGGTATACCGCCCACGTTAATAGCGCTACCGCCACCCGGTCTGGTGCTATTAGTGCCGGATCACAGGTTTGGCAAAACGGTCCTTCCCCATTCCTCATTGGGCCCAATGGGGCATTTTCAGCGCAAATACGGTCGGCGGCATTACTGCACAGTAATTGCGCAGAAAATTGGCAAATTCGCAGCAAATTTACCCCCAGATCAGAGCTGGGGGTAAATCCTGCCAAACCCATGATTAGGTGGACCTTTAAATGCGGCGGTAATAGCGTAACCACAGCATTTAAGGGTTACCGCCAAACTCGTGATGATCCCCGTTGTATTACAGTGTATTACAGTGCTTAGAAGTGAAAGGAATCTTGCATGAAGCTCTATACAAAATAATGATAGTTATTAATAGCTCGGCACTAATGCTCTAAGGGGTAAATTGTTGAGCTGGTTGGTGGGGGATACCCTGTTTTCCCAAATCGCCCAGAAACCACACACCACGCAGAATGTATTCAAATGGGTGCATGTGGGCTGTTTGGGAGACACAATTCGGCTAGTCTAGTTCTAGTCTAGCCCCCATTGCCCACGCACATAGAACTAAACAGCGCAGATACAACCATGCATTAGTTTAACAACTGGGCACACGTTTCCTAGAGACATAGTTCTCAATATTATTTTGTGTGTTTGCTAATAAACGAAATGCACTAGATGCAGGGATCTTACACTGCGCCTTGTGGTGCATCAGTACCCTTCATTCATTCCTGCAGAGCTCTCCCGCTGTGCCTTGTGGTGCATCGGTACTCTGCATGCCTGCAGAGATCTCACTCTGTACCTTGTGGTGCATATGTATGTTCCATTCCTGCAGAGATCTTCCACTGTGCCTTGTGGTGCATAGGTACTTTGCATTCCTGCAGAGATCTTCAGCTGTGTCTTGCGGTGCATATGTACATTTCATTCCTGAAGAGATCTCACTCTGTCCCTTGTGGTGCATATGTATCTTGCATTCCTAAGAGATCTCTGTGCCTTCTGGTACCCTGCATTGCTGCAGAGATATCTTGCTGTGCCTTGTGGTGCATCGATACCCTCTTTGCCTGCAGAGATCTCTCACTCTGCCTTGTGGTGCATCGCTACCACGCATGCCTGCAGAGATCTCCCGCTGTGCCTTGTCGGGCCCTGCATGCTTGCAGAGATCTCCCACTGTGCCTTGTGGTGCATTGGTACCCTGCATTCCTGAAGAGTTCTCCTGCTGTGCCTTGTGGTACCCTGCATTCCTGCAGAGATCTCCTGCTGTGCCTTGTGGTGCATTGGTACCCTGCATTCCTGCAGAGTTCTCCCGCTGTGCCTTGGTACCCTGTATTCCTGCAGAGATCTCCCACTGTGCCTTGTGGTGCATTGGTACCCTGCATTCCTGTAGAGTTCCCCCTCTATGCCTTGTGGTACCCTGCATTCCTGCAGAGATCTCCCGCTGTGCCTTGTGGTACGCCGCATGCCTGCAGAGATCTCCCGCTGTGCCTTGTGGTGCATTGGTACCCCGCATGCCTACAGAGATCTCCCACTGTGCCTTGTGGTGCATTGGTACCCTGCATTCCTGCAGAGTTCCCCCTCTATGCCTTGTGATATCCTGCATTCCTGCAGAGATCTCCTGCTGTGCCTTGTGGTACTCTGCATGCCTGCAGACATCTCTCGCTGTGCCTTGTGGTGCATTGGTATCCTGCACGCCTGTAGAGATCTCTCGCTGTAACTTGTGGTGCATCAGTACAGTGCATTCCTGCAGAGATCTCCCGCTGTGTCTTTTACGCTACGCCCTAGCTAGATACGGTTCTTCAGTTTCCCCAATCCTTCTAGCCAGACCTGCGATTAGTAGGGTTTTGTGATAGTAGGGATGATTTTTCTGTAGGCAGACAGAGCGATTTTGCCTTCATTGGTTTTTGCTATTGCCATCTAGCTCTCAGGAGTGGTGCTTGAGAGCTATGCGCAGGTGGCGCGATGGACCATTATGGATATAGCAGGTTATACGTTGGCATCAGCTGTGCGATTCTATGACACGCCTGATGGTTTCCGTTTTTCCTTTTTACAGGAGTTCTGGCTCATGACCATTGCAGGCTCGCAATGAGCATTTCCCTCCCGTCAGTTTACTTTCCTGTACGCCCATTTCCTGATTTTTTACTAGGTCAAGCGGAGCCCCCCTTCCACGGTCATTGGGTTGGTTAGAAGTGCAAGAGTATATTTATTTTAAGGGTGTAAAGCGGGCTTTAGTGTTGTCCTCAGGGTAGCCTTCTGCTGGGTTGCAAGGTTTTTCCTTAGATAAGTGGGGGAGGTTTCTCCTCCTTTGGGAAACATAATATCCCTTGGTGGGATAGAGGGGTCTGGGAGTGCTACTCATCTTCCATCCAAGTTATTACGGCCCTCTATCACAAGGCGTTCCAACGTCTCTACATTAACTATCTCAGAGTGTCTGTCAGTGCGATTTCCAGAGGGCTGGGATATATTTAGTTAATGACTTGGTTCTCCTAGTCGTCTGCATGGCATGTAGACCTTTTGGGTTTTCACAGGAGATTGTTTGTAATAAGGTGCCAGCACAGGGTGCTGGGGGTTTCAAGGTTTTTCAGATTGGCTAAAATGGAGGTGAGTCCTCTTCTGGTGAGCACCTTCATTTTAACTGTTTAGTGATCAGTTCTGTGCAGTTTAGAGTCTTTGCTGAGATTATGGAATTTAGTGGTCCTCCTTCGGTTAGTTTATGATCCTCTAGGGGATTTATCAACCATGGAGGAGGGAATGTGGTCCAAGCACCTGGCACATCTACAAAGGGGGTTCAGATATCACTATAATGGTAGTGATTGGTTGTAAAACACATTTTTTCTCCTTCCCAAGTTCGGTCTCTTAGGGGTCGGGTTTTTTATAAATATCTTCCTTTTGTCATGGTAGCAGAGTCCTTCTTCAAGAGCTCGGGAGATCTGTTGGTCTCCGTCTTGGCGGTTTGGCAGTTTGAGCTTTTCAGGTGGGGCCCCTTTCTTCCATTCTGCTTCTGCCCCCAGAAGACATACCTTTCTTAGTATACACATATGTCCGGTTTATTTATTTATTTATTTTATTTATTTATTTGGATTTATATAGCGCACATCTGCCCTGGGGCATCGTGGCGCTGAACGTAGTCTTACTTGTTACAGGCATACATAGTGTATATATAGATACATGCAGATGATATAAGCAGTTTTAATACAGTAGTGATTGTTTACATACAGTTGTGGTAGAGCAGTTGGATAAGTGGGGCGGGGGAGGAGGGGTTAGTTAAACAGCGTGGTATTAAGTAATCTGCGGAAGGCATGGTATGTGTTTTCGTTCCTTAGAGCGGTGGGGAGTGCGTTCCAGTTTTTGGGTGCTAAGTGTTGAAAGCGGGACCCTCCGGCTTTGCTTCTTTTGAAGGTGGGTACATAGGTCTGGTTGGTCATGTGAGACCTGGTGGGTCTAGTGGATGTATTGAGGGTGATTCTTTCAGAGAGATAGGGCGGGGCCTTGGCGGAGAGGCATTTGTGTGTGATGGCCATGGATTTGAATACTATGCGTTCTTTTACTGGAAGCCAGTGGGCTTCTTTTCTGGCTTGGGAGATGTGCTCCCTTTTTGAATTGTGGTAAGTCTATTGCTTTTCAGCTCCGCTCAGGATGGGTCGTTGTATTACAGATTAATAAAAAGACATTTTACTCCCATTTTACCTTTAATGAAGATTTGTCTTTTCCACTTGGTTCCCCAGTGTAGTTATGGGACATGTCCTGTTTCTGATGCAAGATCTTTCGTTAACGCATGGGATGGAACCTACAAAGCTTTCACCCCCTAAGGGGTATTTTTCTTTATCTCCAGAAGAACTAAGTGTTTATCTTCTTTTGTTTGCTATCTAGGTTCCCAAAAATGGTATGAATTTAAGTGTTTTAAATGTTAGATTGGACAACAGAGGAGTCTATTACACCGAGGGGTTTTTCCTATTAGTATAAGAAAACTTTGTTCAGTGACCCCCCCCCCCTCTTTTTAACCAGTGGGATTTGGTGGCCTGTAAGGAACGATGGAATTGACACATCTTCCAGTTGCTTTTTCCTTGCAGTGGATTTGGCTATGCCTTATAAGACAGTTATTCGAGCAGCCTAGCCTTGGGCAATACTTTTGCGGTCAGCTGATTGATCAAATGAAAACATTTAAAACATTTTCTTATCCTATTATTTTTTTATTATATTGTCACTATTGTATTGATCATGTTGTACTTATGGGATGCAAGGGCTTCAGACTTGCATAATATGAGCCTCCTGTCTTGTCATAGAATGGCTAACCCCCACACTAACGTGAGATGGGGGTTTAGATTCTATTAAATACAAGGAGGCGAGTATTATCCCACCCACTACCCTTGATATGATATGATATGGCAGTTATAACACGCATATGCACAGGTGTTTCAAGAGAGAACATTCTTTGGTTTGTTGTTCTTCCCATCCACCCACCCTTCTTGCTTGTTGTTCTTACAGCTACGAGTTGAGGTTCTGATCGGGAGTGTGGCTCAGTTACAAGATGTGGAGTGCGTGGTACGAGAGCTTCGCTGGATTTGTCGTCATCGTTCATCATCTAATCTGTGCAGTGGACGTCTGGTTCAAGACAGCTACAGAAAGAGGAGTTGGGTTTAGAGTAATGGATTTATATAAGGAAGGGTCCCTGCTCATTGGTCTCCTGCAGGGCATGACCTGTCCTCCATGATGTATTGGGGAGTTCCCTTACATTGACATTGAACTCTATTTAGTTCTGTTCTTTACATCTTTTTGGTTTGTAAAAGTTTTTCTTTGCTGTTGTGGTTTCAGAGTAAAGATTGTTATGCATAATACTCGCCTCCTTGTCTTTAATAGAATCTAAACCCCCATCTCACGTTAGTGTGGGGGATTAGCCATTCTAACACTATCCTGCTCCGCTGGTAGATTTGTTTCCACATGAGAATGCACCTCATTTTGTATTCGATTTGCAGAGTGTTTTATGTCTGTGGGAATATTATTGCGCTCTTACACAGGATTTTTTTTTTTATGGAGCATCTCTTGAGATAAAAAAAGATGATGAAAATGCAGCGTTTTCAGTTTTCCATTTCTCTTCATAAATGCAGGATGCGAGGAATAATGCAGACGCGAGGCGGTGGGGAGCGGGTGGGCAGCAGGGCTACACCGACCAGGCAGCAATTTGGGATCTGCTCACAGCAGACATGGGAGAGGTTGAGGTCTCTGGACTGGGTGAGCTACTCACACCGGACATGGGAGAGGTTGAGGCCTATGGACTGGGTGAGCTACTCACACCGGACATGGGAGAGGTTGAGGTCTCTGGACTGGGTGAGCTACTCACAGCAGACATGGGAGAGGTTGAGGCCTCTGGACTGGGTGAGCTACTCTCACAGGACATCACAAAGGTTGAGGTCTCTCGACTGAGTGAGCTACTCACAGCAGATATGGGAGTGGCTGATGACGCTGCACTGAGTGAGCTACTCACACCGGACATGGGAGAGGTTGTGGTCTCTAGACTGGCTGTGCTTCTAGCACGGGACATGGGAGACCTAAAAGTCTCTGGACTGGGGGAGCTACTCACACTCCCCATGGGAGGGATTGTGGTTTCTGAACTAAATTAGAGATGCACACTCCACATGGGAAAGCTTGGGGTTTCTGGATTGGGTGAGCTACACACATTCAGCAGGGACGAACGTCTGGTCATTGACTGTGTGAGATACTCAAATACAACATAGGGTAGCAACTAACACCAGACATGGAAGAGAGATATTCTTCTGGACTAGATGAGGTACTCATACCTGTCATGGGAGAGGGAGAGTCTTCTGGAGTAGATGAGGTGCTCTCACCTGACATGAGAGAAGGAGAGTCTTCTGGACTAGATGAGGTGCTCACACCTGACATGAGAGAAGGAGAGTCTTCTGGACTCGATGAGGTACTCACACCTGTCATGGAAGTCTTCTGGGGTAGATGAGGTGCTCACACCTGACATGAGAGAGGGAGAGTCTTCTGGAGTAGATGAGGTGCTCACACCTGACATGGGAGAGGGAGAGTCTTCTGGAGTAGATGAGGTGCTCACACCTGACATGGGAGAGGGAGAGTCTTCTGGAGTAGATGAGGTGCTCTCACCTGACATGAGAGAAGGAGAGTCTTCTGGACTAGATGAGGTGCTCACACCTATCATGGAAGTCTTCTGGGGTAGATGAGGTGCTCAAACCTGACATGAGAGAGGGAGAGTCTTCTGGAGTAGATGAGGTGCTCACACCTGACATGGGAGAGGGAGAGTCTTCTGGAGTAGATGGGGTGCTCACACCTGACATGGGAGAGGGAGAGTCTTCTGGAGTATTTGAGGTGCTCACACCTGACATGGAGGAGGGAGAGTCTTCCGGACTAGATGAGGTGCTCACTCCTGACATGAGAGAGGGAGAGTCTTCTGGACTATATGAGGTGCTCACACCTGACACGGGAGAGGGAGAGTCTCCTGGACTAGATGAGGTGCTCACACCTGACACAGGAGAGGTAGAGTCTTCCTGAGTAGATGAGGTGCTCACACCTGACATGGGAGAGGGAGAGTCTTCTGGACTAGATGAGGTGCTCACACCTGACTCGGGAGAGGGAGAGTCTTTGGGAGAGTCTTCTGGAGTACATGAGGTTCTCACACCTGACACGGGAGAGGGAGAGTCTTCTGGAGTAGATGAGGTGCTCACACCTGACTCGGGAGAGGGAGAGTCTTCGGGAGAGTCTTCTGGAGTACATGAGGTTCTCACACCTGACACGGGAGAGGGAGAGTCTTCTGGAGTAGATGAGGTGCTCACACCAAACACGGGAGAGGGAGAGTCTTCTGGAGTAGATGAGGTGCTCAAACCTGACATGAGAGAGGGAGAGTCTTCTGGAGTAGATGAGGTGCTCACACCTGACATGGGAGAGGGAGAGTCTTCTGGAGTAGATGGGGTGCTCACACCTGACATGGGAGAGGGAGAGTCTTCTGGAGTATTTGAGGTGCTCACACCTGACATGGAGGAGGGAGAGTCTTCCGGACTAGATGAGGTGCTCACTCCTGACATGAGAGAGGGAGAGTCTTCTGGACTATATGAGGTGCTCACACCTGACACGGGAGAGGGAGAGTCTCCTGGACTAGATGAGGTGCTCACACCTGACACAGGAGAGGTAGAGTCTTCCTGAGTAGATGAGGTGCTCACACCTGACATGGGAGAGGGAGAGTCTTCTGGACTAGATGAGGTGCTCACACCTGACTCGGGAGAGGGAGAGTCTTTGGGAGAGTCTTCTGGAGTACATGAGGTTCTCACACCTGACACGGGAGAGGGAGAGTCTTCTGGAGTAGATGAGGTGCTCACACCTGACTCGGGAGAGGGAGAGTCTTCGGGAGAGTCTTCTGGAGTACATGAGGTTCTCACACCTGACACGGGAGAGGGAGAGTCTTCTGGAGTAGATGAGGTGCTCACACCAAACACGGGAGAGGGAGAGTCTTCTGGAGTAGATGAGGTGCTCACACCTGACATGGGAGAGGGAGAGTCTTCTGGAGTAGATGAGGTGCTCAAACCTGACACGGTAGAGGGAGAGTCTTCTTGGGTAGATGAGGTGCACACACCTGACATGAAAGAGGGAGAGTCTTCTGGAGTAGATGAGGTGCTCACACCTGACACAGGAGAGGGAGCGTCTTCTGGACTAGATGAGGTGCTCACATCTGACTCGGGAGAGGTAGAGTCTTCAGGAGAGTCTTCTGGAGTAGATGAGGTACTCACACCTGACCTGGGAGAGCTTTATCTCTAGACAGACACTTCACCCTGCCTGAGACATGTTAATGCTCCTGCTTTGTGCCCTCTACATCTGTATGTATTAATTGTGTATCACCCTACCCGCTTCAGAGCACAGGGGGATAGTGGGGAGCTTGAGGGGAAGCAGGCAATGGGACAGGGAGGAAGAGAGTAGGGAAAGGAGCATTTCATTGGCATAAAGCTCGCGGGCTACGTTATGTTATGTTATGGAGTCATCTGGCCCCGCTCTTCACAGTCTTGCAGGTCCACTACGCGCCTCCTGGCTAACACTTCCACTGGGGCGCAATTGGCCAATCCTCAGCAGAGAGGCCAGGGACCGAAAGATCGTGACGCCAGGGCAGTTTACACGCTCCTGAGTGGAGCTTATGCACTAGCAGTCTGTAGAAGCAAGCACTTTTTATTCAGCGCCTTACTCAAGAATTGAATACACACCCTAAATTTACACAAGCGCCAATCAGTAACTCAGGCCTATTACTATCACTAGGTAATAGCTAGTTGGAGCGATTAAAAAAAACAAAAAAAAGGCTCCCGTGTTGCAGGGCTGGCTGTCCCTTTTTTACGCCAGAGATCCATAGGGCTTGGTGATCAGATAGCTTAGTCCACTGAACACCTTTGTGTGTAGCCTGCAAAATCACAGGTCCAAACCCATGTTGCGTCCGCTCCTTACCAATGTGGGATGAAGTTCCGTTCAGCAGCGTGATAACTACAGCATCATGCAATACATTAATGTGTGTGTGTGTGTGTGTGTGACTGTGTGCAAAATATTGTGTGTGTGTGTGTATATTCAGTGAAAAAAAACTGTAGTTGACTTGACGCTGTGTTGCTAGATTACTGCAACAAAACCCTTGAAATCCAGCAAGTGCTGGGAGCTACAACTCCTTAACTCTTGCCCCCCCTCTAGCTCCGCCAAGTACATGAAATGCAATGGGAAACCTTAACAAATATCTATATCAACTAAAAGTGTGAAGATGTGCTCAGTTGCTTAAATTGCCCACATTCCTGGTTCACCATTTAAGCAAAGGGTGTGATCTTGGGCAGATCATTTAATCCCACTGTGTCTTATCTGCAGCTCTGTGATTCACTTCAGAGCTTATGTTAATATATCATGCTGTTATTATTTTTTTTTTAAACCTGACTTTAGAGTTGCTCCACATATAACAATAGTGCAATTTAGGTATTTTGCACCAGAAACTTATTTGCCACTCGGCTTACTTATGGCAACTTATTCTAAAGTCACTTCCATGATGCCTCCAAGTATCAAAGACTCATGATGTCCCTTGTGATGTCCTTTGCTTTGAAGTAATTTATTTTGGTGCAATCCATATGCAAATTAGGAGGTCTGTATGTATTTTTCCCCAGAGCGCCTGGACCGAGCTCTAATAGATGAGTTTCCTGCATCTGTAATAATCCTGCAGTTGTATTTTTTTGTTATGTGGTAAACTACCATCTACCACTAATGTTACCAAAAAAAATAGATTGGGGCAGGGGTGGGCGGTTTGTGGACGCGAATGAGACCATATGCAATTGCGTGCACTGCATTTGGGGGGAAAGTAGCAGGACTTTTTTCGTGGAGTGCACCCCCACTCTTGCAATGCTGGGTAATCCCCTGCTCCCCCTCCCACCAAACCCCCACCACTCACCACTGCACAGCGCATGAGCACACGGATAGCATCACAGATGCCAACGTTAAGGCACAAACACTCCGTCCAGGTGAAGTATTTCCCCAATACAAAGTCTTGCACTCTGAAAATTAAACAGTATCTCACACTACACCACTACTTCCACTTGGTATTACCCAAATTGACCTTTTACAATTGACCTTTTATCCTAATTGACCTAATTATAGTGGTCCTAATTGACCTTCTGCACAATTCACCTTTATATTGTTTTCGTTATTTTATATATGTATTGGGTTGGTTTTGGATTATAAATAATATAAGGGGATTGGGTGGCGGGGTTGCAGGGGTTTTGGATTGGGTGGGAGGGTTGCGGGGGTTCTCCCCTGCATATATGTCCTAATTGACCTTTTAAATTAGGTCAATTCTCCCGAGGTCAATTCTCCAGAGGTCAATTGTGGAAAGGTCAATTAGTATACATCCCTTCCACTTGCTTGAACGGTGGCATCGAAGTGAATGACCTACTATTCAAAGCAAGTGTGGGGAGGCGGTGCAGTGTGAGTTACTGATGCATTCTTTTGTTGTTCGATGTAGTTAGTGTCAGGGGGATACTTCGTCTGTAATATTATGTTTTAATGATTTGTGTGTATAGATAGGAAGACCATATTCTTCGAGTTTAAGCACTTTCTGAACGTATTCCAGTGTTCCATCTGTACTATCTGGGCTCACTTACATTTTGTGCATGTGGTTTGTGCATATTGTGCTTGCTTTTATTGTGCCTGCGGTCATCAAAGGCGTTCCATTCACAAAGCGCACTGAGGCCATACAAATGGATAAAGAGCGCTACATAAACAACTAATACAATATAATACAATACATATTGCATGTGCTTAGGTTTATTTATTTATGGTATGTATAAAGCGCACTAGGGCCCAGAGGAGTCAAGGCGCTGAGATGTAGAGACCGGTAAATCCACCAAAAGATAACTAGAACAAATGCGTCTTCAAAGCCCTGTGAAACTGGGCATCATTAATCTTGCGCAACATGGTGGCAGACGGTACCATAAAGTGGAGGCCTAAACTGAAAAAGAACAGCCGCCCAAGCGTACTCTACAGTGATGTGGAATTCTTAGTAGGTTTTGAGAAGCCAAGTGTAAACATCTGGCAGGCTGGTACCGAATCACTTTATTTTGCCAATACTCTGCGCCTACATTATGAATAGCCTGGTGCGCAACGCACAAAGACTTGAACTTGATCCCGGAATTCACCGGGTGCCAATCAAGCAGATGAAGCACGGCCTGTGACGAGGCGCAGTGATGGGAATCAGGAGCCAGTCGCGTTGCAGGGTTTTGGAAAATGTGCAATCGCTGAATTGGGAAGGTCGGGCGACCAAGGTATATGTCATTACAATAGTCAACCGACCCCATAAAAGATGACGTAACCACCTGCGCTAAGCAGCTAAAATGCAGAAAAAGAATCTTCCAAAGGGGTTTTAACTTGGCAAAGCCAGCCTTACACACGGCTGTAATGTGTGCACCTCTTGAAGCCAAGGGCAAGCGCTTCCCCCCTAGGCTCTTTACTGAGCTACGATAGTGAGTGGGACATGGCCCCAAGGAATCTGGCCAAAAATCACCACTCCAGTTGTTAGGCTGGAGGCAACGGGAACCGAAAACCTCGGTTTTCTCCACACTGACTTTTAACCAGTTCTCTGTCATCCAACTCCCAACTGCAGCAAGGCTCGTTTTCAGTGTGCCCCAGGCTCCAGAGTCGGCGAGTACAGGCGGAGCATTAGCTGCGTATCGTCAGCATAGGTACTTAAGTGCTCCCCTTGCTGAGAAACAAGTTCCGCCAAAGGCCGGAGAGATAAGTTAAAAAGAAGCGGAGAGAGAGCTGAGCCCTGGAGAGCACCACATGAAAGAGAACTTTATATCGGTCTATGTGTGTGGTTTGTGTATGAGGTTCAGGAGAGTGAGCTGTGTGGGGGTTTCTGGTGGGATATGGGCTGTGTGTGTAGTGAACTGTATGTAGGCATGGTGACGGTGCTGGGTGTGTGTGTGCACCTGCTCACTCTGATTGTATACTGTGTGCGTATGAATGCCCAAAGCCAAATCTCGTGCCGTCACCCTTGACACAACCATGGCCATGGCTGGACATGTACACGCCAGCATCAGCTCATGCAGTTACTATCTTCGGCTTTTGAGACAGTTAAGTCCCTTGCTGTCTGATCATTATAGGGCGACTATTGCCAGGGAAATCATTCATTCTAAAATTGATAACGGCAGCGCACTGCACGCTGGAGCTAAAAAGATAGATCTTAGCCGCTTGCCGGTGGTGCAGAACACCGCTGCTGGGTTGGTTGCTGGCATTCCTCGTCACCAGCATCTTTCGCCCACTTTGAGAAAATGACATTGGTTTCCGGTTGAAGCCAGAATAAAACATAAAGGGCCTCAGTACAAGTATGGTGGTCCAGGAAGACATTGGCATTAACTCCTGCAATGCCATACTACGAGTATAGCCCTGGTGTGGGGGATTTACCTCCAGCATCATGCCGGCGGTAACTCATCCTGCTTTCCGCCAAAAACCGGCAAAATCGGCAGAATTACTGCAGTGGTAATTTAGCCTGCAGTTATTCTGCCATAAATGCCCCATAGAGTACAATGGACTCTATAAAAATGGGGATTAACTCTGCCACCTTCACTTGTGTAGCAGTTTTCCTGCCGGACCAAGTGGCGGAAACAGTAATTCAGTAGGGCAGTATTTTGACAGATTTACCGCCGGAATACCGTCCAACTTGTAATGAGGCCCAAAGTGTTGATCACCCATCTGTGCGTACATGGCAGGGCTCCTCAGTAACGTAAGGATCGCATCATTCTTTATAGACTTAGCAGCCAACGGCGCTCCTCTACCAAAGCATTGCTACAGACTCCATGTCTCAAGGCGCCTGGAAACACTGGTGCATAGGCGCCATATAAATGTCCAATACAACTATTCTCTGCAGATGTACATTCCAAGAATATTGTCTATTGTGCCTGCCATGCTTTCGTATATTCTGAGTGTGTTTTATATGCATATTCTATTTCAGGGTATATTGTTGTTTGTGTGTTCCATGGGCATTGCTTGTGCTTGTGTGGTGCGTGTGTGTGGGAGAGAGAGGGAGAGTGTGTGCGAGTACCCCTTTATGTTGTATGTGATGTGGGGCGTGTGGGTGCATAAAGGGTGCGGTGCGCACGTATTGTGTTTAGTTCAGTCGGGTGTGTGTGTGTCTGTGTGTGAATGCAGATGCCTAATCCGGCGACGCGCGCATTCGTGGCTCCGGACCTGCTGAGCAGCCCCACTTTACAGATGCATGTTGTGGTTGTGAATGCGTTTCGAGTCCGGCGGATCGGATTTTCGAAATATCGGCGTCACGCACCAGTTCCAGGCAAGGGCTCGGTCGGCGTGCGTTGGAATTTTCAGACATCGAGGCACCCCATTTTTAGATGTACACCCCTTAAACATTAGTTTTAACAAAAATATGTGACTCCCGTTCTTTTGCTGAAACCGTATGGACGAGTTCAAAAGCGTGTTTAACTATAGAGTCCCGCGATAGCATAGCAGACTATGTATACATGTAATGCTATGCTGTCACGGGACATGCACTTGGACTTATGTGTATTTATACCTGTGTGTATATATTTGTGTGTTCGTCATATTTGTTGAAATATTGTTCCATTAACCACAAGCACACCCATAGTCTCTTTTTCCTGCTACACACTGAAAACCCCCCTCTCTACAGCTTTCCATCTAATCCCACCACCCCCTAAACACCCTTCCTCGGCAGCAATTCTGCTGGGGCTTCTTAGCAGCCTATAAAAACACACACGTTAAAGAGAGGAACCTTCAAGCAGTCTTGCAGGATCGTTTCACTTTTTTTTGTTGCTGCCTACAATTTGTTTTTAATTCTGTGCAAATAAAAAAAAAGGCCTGGTGGTCCCTCCACCCCCCAAGGCGGGTGTGTTGGGGGGTGGGGGAGTCATAGAAGAGCAGACTCGCTCGGAACTCACCCCTCACGTGGTTCCAGCGAGGGTCGCCGCTCCCTAGCCCGGTACTGCTCCAGGTGTCAGAGATCCGCCTGCTCAGGTGCGCTCCTGATCCCTCGCTCTCTGCACTAATAATAATGAGTGTCTCGCGGCTGGCTCCACCGCGACAAGCCTCTCCCAGGCGTGGCCCTGCTTCAGGTGCCAGCTGCCAACGGCATTGCGCAATCGAACCTTTCGGAGCGCACCTGCTGCTGCTTTCAGCCGGGTAGGTAGCTCAGTGAGTTAAGCGCTCTCGCTCAGAAACGTGTCCAGCCTGCAGGTGGCAGGTTTCAGTGAGGCAATGGCCTTTAATGCATCCAAGAAATCGACGTTTCTTTCTTCAGAGGTTGAAACATTTAGTAGCACTAAATTGGCGCCGTTACCTCCTTTACTTCGCAGGGAATGGACAGAACTTTGTTAGCGAGTACTGTGTGAAAACATGTTATTATTATATCTCAGAGGAATAACAGGACACTTTTGTATTTTATGCTGTTTTTAAAAAAAAATGTTTAAAAAGTTAAAATTTAGGTTAACACAATATCTACATTGCTTTTAAATCCGATTTATTAATTGAAATCGAGTTATGGGACTGGGGTTAGAACTTCAATCACCTCGGTAAATTAAATCCGATCAGGAATACATATGGGTCCAAAGGGAATATACATGTCGAAAAGTAAATTGCTTGGACACAGCTGTCAGGTTCCACAGCTAAGCTTTATTCCAGTTACAATTAAGATGACAAAGATGAACCACTGGGTCCCATCACCCAGGCTGGGCCTCTCCAACTGCCAACTCCTGGAACCTGCAAGACAGGCATTCCTGCACTCACAAGCAAACAGTCTCTCATGCGTTCCCAAGCACCTGCGTTCACACCAGGCACAATGCAATACATCTCCCCCCTTCACACAACACACAAATCCACAGGAACACTCATGCAGGGCATCTTTTTTTATGAGAGATGCAACTCAGAAGAAAGACGGAGGGCGTACCCCAAACATACTCGCTTTGCCTCCAACAGCAGTCACTCACCCTTAAGGAAGGCCCCTATCTACCCATACGCTATTTCTCTTAAGCACATGAAACGGGAGGATATCCCTCGACATACTGGCTGTGCCTCCAACAGTAGCCACTCATTCTTACGGAAGGCGCCCCCCCTATCTACCCATTCTCTATTTCTCTTAAGCACATGAAACGGGAGGATGTCCCTCGACATACTGGCTGCGCCTCCAACAGTAGCCACTCATTCTTACGGAAGGCGCCCCCCTATCTACCCATTCTCTATTTCTCTTAAGCACATGAAACGGGAGGATGTCCCTCGACATACTGGCTGCGCCTCCAACAGTAGCCACTCATTCTTACGGAAGGCGCCCCCCCTATCTACCCATTCTCTATTTCTCTTAAGCACATGAAACGGGAGGATGTCCCTCGACATACTGGCTGCGCCTCCAACAGTAGCCACTCATTCTTACGGAAGGCGCCCCCCCCTATCTACCCATTCTCTATTTCTCTTAAGCACATGAAACGGGAGGGTGTCCCCCGACATACTGGCTGCGCCTCCAACAGCAGCCACTCATTCTTACGGAAGGCGCCCACCCCTGTCTACCCATTCTCTATTTCTCTTAAGCACATGAAACGGGAGGGTGTCCCCCCGACATACTGGCTGCGCTTCCAACAGTAGCCACTCATTCTTACGGAAGGCGCCCCCCCCCCTATCTACCCATTCTCTATTTCTCTTAAGCACATGAAACGGGAGGGTGTCCCCCCGACATACTGGCAGCGCCTTCAACAGTAGCCACTCATTCTTACGGAAGGCGCCCCCCCCTGTCTACCCATTCCCCCAGCATACTGGCTGTGCCTCCAACAGCACCCACTCATTCTTACGGAAGGCGCCCCTTCTCTTAAGCACATGAAACGGGAGGGCGTCCCCCCAGCATACTGGCTGTGCCTCCAACAGCAGCCACTCATTCTTACGGAAAGCGTCCCCTGCTTTCAACCCATACTCTAATTCTCTTAGACACGTGAATGGGAATGCATCCCCCCCTTTATTCACAAACACATCTCACCCATTCCTCACTTCACTTTATCTCTGCATACATACACAACACCCATTGACCAGAACTCACACCAGAGTAGAGGTCTCACTCCCTTCTGCACACACATTTTCGTTGGCGTGGTGTCACCCAAACCTATGACTACCCCTCACACACGAGTAATCCCATACCATATATACCTCACTCACACCCTTGAAAAGACTTACAAATACTAGCACAATGTCATTTTAACATATTGCCATTGCCTTCAAGCTAACTCTATATCTGAACACAGCTGTCAGTCTGCACAAACATCAGAATGCTTTACACTATACACACATCCTAAAAGTCTATAGCTGACCAATGCTGTAGACCTGCAAATGCTCAAAACGCGTTAGTCCCTAACAGTTTCCCAATTCACCAGCTAAAGGTGCACATCTGAACACAACCTTAAAGCAACTCTAAAAGTCCATGTTGCGGCCAGCAACCTAAAAGTCCATGTTGCAATGGCATCCTAAAAGTCCATGTTGCGGCCAGCATCCTAAAAGTCCATGTTGCGGCCAGCAACCTAAAAGTCCATGTTGCAATAGCATCCTAAAAGTCCATGTTGCGGCCAGCAACCTAAAAGTCCATGTTGCAATAGCATCCTAAAAGTCCATGTTGCAATAGCATCCTAAAAGTCCATGTTGCGGCCAGCATCCTAAAAGTCCATGTTGCGGCCAGCAACCTAAAAGTCCATGTTGCAATAGCATCCTAAAAGTCCATGTTGCAATAGCATCCTAAAAGTCCATGTTGCAATGGCATCCTAAAAGTCCATGTTGCAATAGCATCCTAAAAGTCCATGTTGCAATGGCATCCTAAAAGTCCATGTTGCAATGGCATCCTAAAAGTCCATGTTGCAATAGCATCCTAAAAGTCCATGTTGCAATAGCATCCTAAAAGTCCATGTTGCAATAGCATCCTAAAAGTCCATGTTGCAATGGCATCCTAAAAGTCCATGTTGCAATGGCATCCTAAAAGTCCATGTTGCAATAGCATCCTAAAAGTCTATGTTGCAATGGCATCCTAAAAGTCCATGTTGCAATGGCATCCTAAAAGTCCATGTTGCAATGGCATCCTAAAAGTCCATGTTGCAATAGCATCCTAAAAGTCCATGTTGCAGCCAGCAACCTAGAGCTACAATTCCTCAAGACAGTTAAACCGTACTCCTCGCTACAGGTATACCATCCACCATCCACATTATCACATTTAGTTGAATGGCACTATTTCACGTGCCCAACACTTGTTACCACATTACTCATTTTAAGGTGTCTTACCCCAACCGTCCCTGTAGGAACCAGAACAAAAATCTGAAACTCTTCATACTGGTTAACTAAATACGCACAACACCAAAGATTTCCTCACAAAACACATGGTTTACAGAGGATATCTATCGATCGTGAGTTGTGCATTGAAAGAAGATACAGATTGTGCATTGTGCAATGCGTGTAGTGAACACTGCATGTCCTTCTTGATCAGAATCACTCCCATCTGGTTGGCCAACAATGCACAATGCACGTGCCCCTCATTTTCTTTTACCTCAACGGAGCTTCCAAAAATAGTTCTTCAGACAGATCCTCACCGAAACTTGGTAGTGCTTCTTGTGTGTAGCTAAACCCCTCCAAAATCGCCGAGCACGTTCAAAAAATACTTCACCGAACCTTGACAGCACACACGGATCCTCACCGAAACTTGGTAGAACCGATCCTCACGACAACTTGACAATCTTTAACTCTCCTTAAAAACGCGGACAGACACGGAGAGCTCTAGATCACATCTCCAATACCCACATCATCTCGTCACCTTCATGTATCTGGCAACATCTTCATACCTCTCAGCACCTGGCTTTCCAATGCCTATAACATATTACGTCAGCATACACCTTCAAGCTAGAGGGTGCTTTCCTCTAGTTCTAGGCTGGGTTTGCTTCCGTATTCCTGTGATGCAACGGACTGAACCATTTTATTGCAGCATGCTGTATGCTGCCGGGAGTTTCTTACTATCGCTATCCCTCTCATCACAGCCCTAATGTCATCATCATCCCACAGTCACGCTGCATAGCACAGCTCGGCTACTTTAAAAGCCAGCTGCACCTATGACAGGACATGCCGAGCTATCAGAGGGCACTTTCTCCTTGCAAAGGCTGGTCTCTTGTCGGTACACTGTCCTTTGGCCCGTTATTCCCCAGAGTCGCCTCACAGGGCAGGCATCCCTACACTCAATAAGGATAGCCCCTTGTACTTGAGAACAGTATACTTCTCAACTCCCAGCGTCTTCTGCTCCTTCTTCCACCCTGGGGCATGTACTAGCAGAACGCTACTTGTTTCCCTGACCCTGGACAGGTTGGTGCTGGCTTTTAAACTGGGATGGAAATCCCTGTTCTTCCTTTCTCTCCTCTCTCCAACTGATGTGCTAGCCTTGGTTAATGTCTCTGTGGCCAGAGACTTTCCCCTTTCTTAGCAGAGCACACAGCAGCTCAACCTCTTTCTAGTATGGGGATATCCTGGCCTGCAGCTCCCCCTTTATTTGGCCCTAGATGATGGGACTTACTTGTCTGGGGGAAGTGGTTTGTTTCCTCTGCATCCCCCACAGCAGACAGGTCACCATAATCTTGACTTTTGCCACGCAGGTTCATTTTCTTTATTTGGAACACCGACAGGTCGCCAGTGTAGAAAAGTAATTCCTTGGACACATCTGTCAGGTTCCACAGCTAAGCTTTATTCCAGTTACACTTAAGATGGTAAAAATGAACCACTGGGTCCCATCACCCAGGCTAAGCCTCTCCAACTGGCAACTCCTGGAACCTGCAAGAACATGCATTTCTACACTCACAACCAGTGGTGGCTGGTGAATATTTTAACTAGGGGGGGCGTAAATATTTCTTGCAGATATGCCATAGTGACCGAGCGTAGCTGGGGAGCCCGAACCAATCAAGGGTGGGTAGGGGGGATGCTCCCCCAGAGAATTTATTTTAAATAATGGGTTAAAATGGTGCATTTTGGAGCACACTTTATGAAAAATTGGGTAAAAAGCCAAACAGTTTGCAATTGGTTTTGTAGGATAACCAATAGATGCAAAGTCACCAAAAGTGCACAGCAGCATTTCTCCAACACATTTGTATGATGCCTTTACCCACAATTTGTGGCAGTACAAAACATTTTCATACTGGTTGTGCCCATAAAATGTTATGCTGACTGCACCATTATACCCTAGTATTTCAATATAAGAAGATACTCATTTTTGCTTTATGCATAATGCCAGTAATGATACTATAAGAAAACATGTCCTTGTTTGTTCTGCCAATATATGGCAGTACACCACATAAGAACATACTCCAAGTGGCTTTACCATAGAGTAAAGAACATTTTAAAAGCCATCAAATAAACAAGGGTGTGGAACAAACCAAACCATGCTGTTTTAGGGTCACTTAAAGGGCAGCAGATACGACACTGCTAAGGAAGGTCGTGGCTGAGAAGTCCAGCACTGCTTATGCTAGCAGAATATGAAAAGCCATCATTTGAACTTTTGATGCCAAGCGCTTTCCTGCCCAGACTACGTCTTTTCTTTCAAGGAGCTGCTTCACAAGCCCAACACACCCACATTCACCAGGGAAACCGCATAACGGATTGGTTTGTACAGGCCAGCCTGAGAATGGATGGCGTACCATTCCTGCACACGATTGCTCAAAGAAAATCAGTATAAAAATAAAGCGGCAGCTAATGCCTAGAGTTCAAGGAGGGCACAGCTCGTGGTGAGTCAGTGGTAGCACTCTAGGCTGTAGGCACCCCACTGGGGGTTGTGTGACTTTCTGTAAAACTGTCCAAAAATATTCAAACATGTCCGTATTCTTTCATTACGTTTATTTCATTAAGGGCACAGCGACATGCAGTCCTAAATCAAGAACAGATGTGACCAATGTGCTATGCCAACAGAGACAGCCCTGAGAGCTTCCTGATCAAATAACCAGAAAACATTCTGCAGGGCTAGTTCTGATTTGGGAAGGCGGGCAGGGAGAGGGGATACTGGGAGCAGGAGGAGATACTGGGAGAAGGAGGAGGGGATACTGGGAGTGGGATAGGAAGCCTGGGAGCAGGAGGGGATACTGGGAGCAGGAGGGGATACTGGGAGCGGGGTAGGAAGGCAGGCAGCAGGAGGGAATACTGGAAGCAGGAGGAGGGGATACTGGGAGCGGAGGAGATGCTGGGAGCAGGAGGAGGGGATACTGGGAGCAGGAGGGCATACTTGGAGCGTGATAGGAAGGCAGGGAGCCGGAGGGCTACTGGGAGCACGAGGAGGGGATACTGGGAGCAGGAGGGGATACTGGGAACAGGAGGAGGGGATACTGGGAGCAGGAGGAAGGGATACTCGGAGCAGGAAGGGATACTGGGAGCGGGATAGGAAGGCAGGGAGCAGGAGGGCTACTGGTAGAGGGAAATGCCGCAGATAGATGTAATCAGTTTACAGTTTTTTCATATAAGGGAGGTTGATAAGCGCGCAGATATTTGTGCATTACAAAGCCCATTCAACATCAACAGCAGACTTGGCTGGGCGACCTATTCACAAGGTGACGTGTTTTGTTGATCCATATCAGGCATTGCCAAATGAATTAATCAATGCTTTGGCAGGGCAGTAGCTCTCCAAGCACTGTTGGACAGGCGATGGATTGAACATTCACAGGAGCTGCTGTAAGCGCTCCAAAATCTACACGGACACACGGGGCATTAAAGGAAATGGAGTCATTCAAGGTAGTCGACAGGTACGCGCGATGCACGAGTCACCATTTCAAGGTGCAAGGGTGTTAATGCTACTTCATGTCCCAGTTCCTCCAGAAACAACATTTAGTGAATAAAAGGGGCATTCCATCATACCAACTACTGCTGAACCCTTGCATAGTAGTGGTACCCTTCCTCCCCCACCTGGCTGAGCCGCTAGCACTATAGCCACCCTCCATTACCAACGTATCCTGCAGGCAGTTGTTAACTTACACTGGTCTTTTAACGCAACTTGATGCGCCTCCTAGTTGTTCCCAGTCTCTTACCCGGCGTCAGGTCTCTTGGCTCTCCACTGCTTTCTCCACGCTCCCTCCTTGGTTGAGTTGGCTCCCCCATTGGAGGTTGAAGGGGATACCCTGAGCTATCAGGTCGGGGTTGGGAAGGCCTGTCAGAGGGATGGGTGACAGATTAGTATTAGAAGGTGTAAACTGCGTTAAAAGTCTTAAACAGGGAGAGCACTCTAATCTGTTGACAGTGGCACCCGATAGCCATTTCACAATACATACAACTCTATTAGGAAATTGGCCTAGAGGTTCACTGCGCGTACGTGATTGTTAGACGATCATCTACAATTATAAAGGCAGCAGGAATTCTGATTTATTAATTGGGAACACCGATAATTATTTCTAGGAACTTATTCTAGTTGGCCCATGCCATAGCCAGGCCCCAGGGTGCTTTTGCTTGTGTTCTCAGCATGTGTATTATTTACATTCTTTACAGGTTGGCATCGACAATGCCTCCCTGCAAACAATGTAAATAATAAACTTAACTCTTTGGAACATAACCATATCGGCTGATTGAACTGATAGAGCAGGAGTCGCAAGACACGGGTCCCAACTCCCGCAGGCAGGCCAGACTTAGCCAGTCAGCCTTCCACTCTCCCGAGTCCCAATATTGGAAAACCTATCAAAACATAATTATCTGCCACATAGGCCGACTGCCAAGAGGCATTTATTTAAATGTATTAACATCTAGGCTCAGGCCGAGAAGTTAGCATATTAATGCACATGAACAGAACAGTAAGGCGAATAGTTAACTTACCGGAGTTGGCGCTTGGCGAGGGTTAACTAGGCCACAGTGCACCGCAAGTGCACTGGGCCTGCTATTATCTGGGCAGCTCTGCTCATCGTCTTCTACACGAACAGGTGGCGCACGCACCCCCTCTGCCATCACCTCACCCCCACACTCAAATGTCATTGGCTGGCAAACAGCCAATGACATTACTGTACCTTTGCAGGCCAGGGTATCGATTCTTCGTTGTGCAGTTTGCACACATTTTGATACTGGCGGGGCCACCCCTCAAGCGTCCCGCCAGCCTCCTAGTTTTAAGGGATTAGAAACTTTACATAGAGTGTGTGGAGCTACAAGCTCGATGCACTTTACTATGTGAACAGCAGTGTAAAATGGGACCTCACCCCCCATGTAGCAGCCTGTCCATGCTAGAAACTCCTATCATGGGTCAGCTGCCACAGCGGGGCACCTTCATAGGCCGGTATTCGCCACAGCGCCCCCGCACTGCTGTCAAATGCTGACAGATTCAGAAGAACGACTTCTGAATCTGTTAACTACCGGGGAACACTGTCACACCTGGTGGGGGCCAAGGTTGGGGGGTGTGGCGCCCTGCCGCCCTATGATAGCAGCCGCCACTGCTCAAAACCAAACATTCTTTCATGCATTCCCAAGCACCTGAATTCACACCAAGCATGATACAACAATACACACCCTCAGAAATATTTAACCCTGTCTCCCTCACCCTTCATCTTACTGTTTTGTCTCAACCATCCAGCAACCCGAGTGGTAATGGCTAACCCCCAGCACTGACATGTGCAGTGTTTATATTCTATTAAGAGACACAGAAGCGAGTATTAGTGTGCAGGGCTGGTAGCCATTCTGTGTCGAGACCAAAGGCTTCATATTATGCAAGTTCAAAGCTCTTTGCAAAAGGACATTAGCAACAAGTTGGACATTAGTGTGATAGAAGGTCTTGAAAGTAGACTCCCTGGACCAATTGTCTGCTTTAGGGATATCTTGCAAGATACCCCCAAGGAAAACTGACTTAAAAGCCATAACGCCCCTAGAAGAATGGCCCCCAAAGATAGAGACGGTCACCCCAGCATCCTTCATTATCCAACACACCCAGGAAACTGCCCCAAAGGGCTTCCTGATGGAAATAAGCAGCTGAGAGTTAGAGGAAGGACGGTACGAGATGGTGAAATTCTTGGTTCTACGTGTGACAAAAAAATCACACCCTCAGCAGATTACACCTTATTGTTGAATCTGATAGCTTGACTTCAGAAACTTTTTTAATGGAAATAAGTCTTGGCTTGGCAGACAGCTGCTGACGTGACAAGGCCTCATTAGCAGGGGAAGACTGAAACAGGCGAAAAGCCAAATTAACATCCTAAAAGGGAGAATACTTAGCCTTAGGTGGAACCTTAATCCTAATGGACCACACCACCTTCCTAACCAGGAAATGTTACCCACTGGTACCCCTTCAACTAGCATGTCCTGCCGAAATTGCTGACCGGAATTTATTAATCATCCTATACACCTTTCCCTCCTTGAACAATGTTAAAAAATGTACCACATCTGTCGGAGGGGCAAAAACAGGATCGACACCCCTGTCCACACACCAGTCCACCCAGTGCTCCCACACAGAAGAGTATCCACCCAGTGCTCCCACACAGAAGAGTAGGAAATCTGAGTGGATCTAGACCAACAGGCCTTGAGAACTGGAAACCTACTCCTGAAAGCCCAGGGAATGCGCAGGAATCGCAGAAATCTTCCAAGCGATGAGAGACAGCTGACTCTGTAGAACAAGCTCATGCAGGCTTCCCATGGGATCTGTGACAAGAAGGGGGGATGACAGAAGTAGGCAGGGAAATCCACCACCAGCTCTAAAAGGGCCGGGAACCACACCTGGGCTGGCCAGAACAGGGAGAGCAGTACATAGACACCCGCTGCTTGTGAACCTGCATGAGAATCCGAGGAATGAGTAAGAAGGGGGGAAACGCATAACCCTTGAGGCACCTCCAGCCCTAGTGATACACATCTACTGCCGTGGCCTCCAGATCGGGATGCAAACTGAAGAACCATGACACCTTACAATTGAGGCAAGAGGCAAAGAGATCGGTGCAAACGAACTCCAAACCTCTACCTGGAGCTGAAAAACGTCTACGTCCAGTTTCCAGTCGCTTCCATCCGAGAGAAAGCTGGAATTCAAACCCCCCACTGTGTACACTAGACCCCAAAGATGCTCCGCTTGTGGCATTATTCCCCTGTTGAGACAGACATGCCAAAAATCCAGAGTTAAATCCGCTAGGCGTTTGGACCACATCCCTCCCAGCTTGTTGATGTGATGCCCCACCGAGACATTATCCATTCTCAGAAGGATGCAACAATTCACTTTGTCCTTGACCAGACTCTTTACCACAAAGGACCCTACCAGAAGCCTGAGACAATTGACATAAAGAATTCTCTTGAACAGTCCCTTTTTCGCCCGTGGAGACATCCTGACACCCGACAGACTGACATCTGACTCCAACACCACATCGGTAGAAAGACCAAATATAGCTCTCCCATTCCAAACATCATTGCGCTGAAGCCACAACTGGAACCAGGGCTGTCACAAGATGTGTTGAGCCTCGGGGCAAAACATTTGGTGAGGTCTCCTTACAATATTTTCCACTGGGCCGTCGGCAGCACCTCTGCAAACAGGAGACTCGAGAAATCTCCCCTTGAGTTTGTGTCCAGGATCCCAATTATGGTTTATTACTACAACTACAAATCAACTACAGCAAAGTTTGATTTTTCTTCTGAAGGAAGGTTTATGCAAGACTACTTTTGTATCATATGCATAAATATATATAGGATGGCTTGAGCCGCGCCATCTCCAACTCTCTGAGAGTCATTTGCTTTTTCAAGCAAAGAGTTGAGGCAGATCTCTTTCTTCGGCGAGGGCCTCGCCTCTGCAACAGCCTCCCAGCCACTCTGAAACTTAAGCAGAACTATCTGAAGTTCTGGAAGCAACTCTCTTCCACTCCCTTGCTGATCACCTGACTGATCCATGCACTGGTCAACCCCTGAATTCGGGCCTAGGTCTCTGCCTGTCCAGTTGCAATCCCGCACTGGCTCTTGGCTCCCCTGCACTTGTGGTCTGTATTTGTAAAACAGTCCCCTCTCTTAGCCTTATTCTCCACCCGTTGGCTGCACTTATGAGTACCCGCACTTGCAACCCATTGGCCGCACTCTTGTTTATCCTTTGTTCCTGTACTTTTCCATCCTAGGCTCTTCTCCCCTTCCCCTTCCCTGCTCTTACGCAATCTGAATGACACAAGTCCTAGTAAGATCGTTGTTTTGTCCTCCTTTTTTGTTTCCCCCTCCTTGCCTTGTCGCGCCTATAAACACTTGTGTACAGGCGATTCTTGAATGCCATATCATAATGGAGCACCGTGCCTCTGTGTGCGCATTAAAACACACATCATACACAGTGACAGATAGATGATGTACAGTGGAGGCTGGTACATTTCTGACCTTAAGAGGCTTAAATGTTTGCGCCAATTATGCAGCATCAACAGAGGACAGCGAGGGAGCCCAAACCAAACAAGGGTTGCTTGAGTGGGGTTCTCACTCCCAAGAAAATGTTTGAAACACTGGGTTAAAAATATGCATTTTACAGCACTTTCTTTGAAAAATTGGGTAGAAAGCCGTACAGTTTGCAATTGGTTATGTATGGAAGTACATGGAAAGTTTCAATAGTTGCAATCTCAATTTCACTGTCACATATAATTATATGTGCTACCTACGAATTATAGTACCTTGTTTTACTCTTTTCTACATTTTTTAGAAAATTGACTCTGCCCCCTTTTTGCCACGCTATTTCTACGGGACCCCGCGCGTGCTCCAGTGCGCGTGCTCCAGAAGTAGCTCGAAGGAGCTGTTCGCTGGAACAGCGGTGACAGCCCCCCCCATATGCTACTTTTGCTAACATCTAGTGCTTTCTCGAGGTTCTCCACCTTTGATACGTGTTGCTAGCATCCTAGCAACTATTGAACATGCTATGACCTCAATAGTTCAATCTGTGGATAAAAGTTAATCATGTCTAAACACGTCGAAACAGTGAGTAACATTGCCATGAAACGTGCATAATAAGCGTCTCAGTGAAGCATTGGTAGCTTTGCAATACTGGTGTGTTGTTGTATACTATGCGGCTCTCCTAGCGGTAAACTTTGATATTTTTGTAATTCCTGTGAATTGAGATTTGTCTTGCCTATCTGAACGAAGTAGCTAATTTTGTATTTATATATCATAGAACTGATTTTCTTTGTGCTTCAGTGACATGAGTTATAAGAACATTTGACAGAAACCCCTTATCTAATACACTTTGCCACTTAATTATAACACTATGGCCGACCATGCACGTGAAATTGAAATGCATAAAACCCTGAGAAATAGACGTATATGCATTCCCAAGGTAATATCATGTGTCTCTACCCAAGGAAATCACATAACGGCCTATTTTGCTAAAAATGTTCCACCTATGAATCATGAATATCCATCTAAAGATCTCTTATCACCTGCGTTAAATGAGCAATGCCTTGAATTAACTGACGACCTAGTAACTGAACTCTCTAGTGAGTTGGGCTGTGTTAGCTCTAACTTATTGAATGATATATTGGGTGGATCAAAGGCCCCCAAACACGTCTCCGAATTGACAGAAGGTATTGCGCCCCAACTGTCTAATGAACCCACCATTTGATATGCTTATTGACTGTGTTAAGGTCTCTCCAAATGCTGTTAAAGTCTCACTGACTGTGATATCCCCATTAGTGTCTCACGTTTCCCCGTCCATCTGTGCTATTGATCCATCGAACTTCAAACTCAATGAAATGGAGCTATAATATCTAGGCCAAGACCTTGACTTGTCCATCGGTGAGACAATGGTAACTCCTTCATACTTCACTCCCCCATCAAAACCTATAAGTTTGCCGGTTCAAAAAGAGTCCACTCTAGCTGATCCCATTTTACCTACAACAAATAACCAACATCCTGCTGACCCAATCTTGAATACCTTGCTACTATTTAAGTTCAAATCCACTGGCAAGTCTCCCCAACCTGTGCATGCCTTACTAACTAAAAGTGTGAACACTGATTGCGGCCCCAAGCTGGATGATGGTTCGCACGATATGAGTATGACTTCTGATGAGAAATCTGGGGCTTTAGAAAACCTACTATCTAGCTTATTAGCAAAATGTACCCTATTGGAATCCAACCTTTGACATTCAATCTTTGTTAATCCATTTGAGGCTTAGAAGAAAATGTGGCTCTCAATGCATAGCACTACCTATTCCTATACCGCATACTCTTCCCTCTGCTATGCCCCAGACTAAGACCCGAGTGGCTATACCTAGGGAATGTCTACCAAAGCGTAAACATCGGAAAACAAACCATGTCTTTCAGGCCTTCATGTAAATACCAAAATCATGTAATTGCCATATTTCTTTGCCTCAGCAAGACTTAAAACATTGCCCATGTTATAGTATTATGTCCATGTTAAACCAACTGCTTTTGTGTCCGTGCACGAGGCCCAGGGTTTTCGCCTCGAGCACATATTACTCATAGATTAGCATCTGTTAGCACTTTTACACTTCACTTCCACAGAAAGCGGCCTTGCAAGTCAGCATGTGTTCACTGACCCTGGGTTCTCTCTCATGGATAAATGATTGCTAGCATCCGCACTCTTTCCCGAGACATAAGCATAAACGTGTATATATCTCTGGGATATGCGTGAAGGAGACTTGTGTCAGACGCTTGTGCGTCACTCTGTAAAAGATATGTCCTGCTTTTGTTCAATAACCCATAAATGGACATCATTATCACTACAGCAGCAGGATATGTGTAGCTTGCAAAATTCCCCACTGTCAAGTGTGATGAACTAGCTCGTTGTACGACCATACATGTTAAAGGTTACATCTGCATCCTGAAGTGTATTATGATTTGCTTAGATAAGTTATATGAGTAATGACCATTTGCGATGTCCGGCCTTTGTAAACCTCACCGCGATGTCTGGGAATACAGCCAAGAAGTGTTCCGGCAGGTAACTGTATGTTTGGAAATGTCTGGTTCCGAGCCAGGCATAAGACTCAATGTAATCAGTTCCCTATAAAAAGCATGCTCACCGTAATGTTACCAGCACACACTAGCAGCATCCCTCTGATGATGTTATGTGTCGGCCCTTCCGCGGAAGCTTTGTCTTGATTGCAATAAATGATTGTTGAACTCACTTACGAGTGCATTTATTTTTGACGGAGACCTCCGCCTGGTGAATTTTAGCATTTACTAATTGGCGTTCATGGCTGGCGGCCTTGCAGATGCAGTCCATCGCTTTGATGCGTGCCTTCCATTGAGCTCCTGTCTCCGGCGGACGACTTACTGGTCCCAAATCCTATCGCACCTTTGCTGTAAATAGCGCAAGTCCTCATCTTGAGACGGAGATCAGCAAGAAGGAGAGACGACTGCTCTGCCAAGGACCAGACGAACCAGACAGAGAGGAGGTCTTCTTGGTGCGGTGAGTGAATTGTATCTGCAGAAATTGTATTGGTGGACGGTAAGCCACAATTGGTATCAGTTTTATGGTACGTATTATTTGGGTTTGGTAAGGTATTTTATTAATAATGGGAAACTTGTGTGACCGAAATAAGAATGAGGAACCTATGCATGAGCCTGCTGAAGGCACTCTGTGTTATACTATGCTAACCAACTATGGGCTGGGGGCGGTACAGTTTTGCAAAAACTGGGAGGACTACACAAAGAAGTCCGTTCAATTTAGATGGCCTCTTAAAGTAGGGACTTTTGATGTTAAGACAATCGAGCATCTGGAATTAGTATTATTAAGGAAGAAGGTCTGCCCCGCCCAGCATGATGCTATTCGCCAGTGGCGAACAGAAGCGATAAAGCAGAAAATGTCCCAAGACAAAAAGGATAGAAAGAAACAAAAACGAACCTTGCAGGAGAAGGCCTGTGAGTTGGATAACAAAGAATTTGAACACCAGCTATATGTAGAGGATCGGGCTGCCCTAATAAAATATAGTAAAGGTATGTACCCGCTTCTCCCTAAAACAGAAAAGGAAATCGCCAGTCTTAACGCTGAAGCTGATCAGGATGCAATCAGATTAACAGAGAATCTTTTGCGACTAACAGTACCTGTCATATCCCCATCTAACATTGCGCCTCAAGTGCCTTCTGCACCTACTCCTCCAGCCCCACCCCCATATGGTACCCAGATCGGCACCATGGATCCAAATAGTACCCAGGAAGAGGAAGCAGGGCATTTGCCTAGAAAGCCGCCCTTCTTCACTCCGGTTGAATATGCCACGTTAGAATACATAGCAATGGAATTGTTCGATAACCCGGCTGCAGGGGTAAAACAGAAATTGAACACCTGCCAAAAGAAGGAATTTCACCAGGTAATGAGAATACATTGCGACCTTGTTAATAAGTGGTTGAGAGATGATGCCGAGCGCCCATGGCCCGCGGGTTTGCATAACATTTGTAAGGACCTTGACATTGAAAAAGATCGGGCAGCTCTATGGGATAAATACAACTAGATAATTGACCGGGTAACTAAGGAAATGAAAGATTACCACGACCAACTGATGTGGGAAGAAGAGGAAAAATTTAGAAGAACGCAGTCCTTGAATGATGCCAAACCAACGGCTAACACTTTGATTAAAGGGATACTTAAAGAAAAGGAGCCAGGGAAGTTAGAATATTGGACGGACATATTTGCCACCCATAGCGAGGCAACCCGACTGGTATGTCTGAAAGGACTTTTGAACAAAATAGGATCGGAATGTGCAACAGGTGGGCAGGAGGAAGTTTGTAAAAAGGTGAGAGAGTGCGAGGCCGAGTTAAAAATGTATAAACCTAACTGGGAAGTAGAGGATCTTAGGATGCGCAGATTGTTCAAAGAATTATCAGAAGTATTTCTCCCAAGAACCCCAATGATGGCACCCCTGAGGGAATGTGCGCCTATTGTTACAGCAAATGTAGATCCAGCCAAAGACCCAACTGTAACCAAGACATATGTCTATGTACCCCTCACTAGAGCAGAATTGTTAAGTATAATAATAAGCACCCCGGACCCTAGGACTAATGCCGCGGGATTCTATAGGGAGCTAAGAGCGCTATTCAAAATGTGTACCTTGACTTTGCAGGACATTGATCATGTGATGTCTGCCGTGACACCGGCTGATGTATGGGAACCCTTTAGATCTCAGGACCCTCCTGGGCATGTCATCAATTGGACAGCATTAGAAAAAGAGGATACAGACCGGAAACCAACTGACCCCATTCCAGAGGGCCTGAAAACACTAGGGACGAGAATATTAAAAGCATTAAGTGACGTGTTGCCAGAGGTAGATGTGAATGTTGAGAAAATGGATGCTGTTATACAGAGCCCTGTAGAAACAGTTGGGGACTATTTCCTGAAATTTGAAAGTGCATTTATGGCACACAGTGGTCAGTCTGTTAGCAACCCTACGGGTCAGAGGTATTTCGCCATGGGCTTTGTGAAGGGTTTGCGTAAAGGAATTAAGAAACCACTCAAATTGGGCGAGAGCACTTGGCAGGCAACCACTCCGTCCCAGATTCTAGAGATGGCTAAATATTACGAACGGCAGGAGGAGGAAGAAATGTAAGGTAAGAGACAGGCAGACAGGAACTTAAAAAATAAGGTGCTAATGCAACAGCTGGTACAACCATCTTATAGTAAACAAAAGGGTCAGAAACCCCAGGTAAGAAGCCCTGCAGGTAATGTTGCGCAATGGACACCCCCGCGAATAGACCAGTGTTCATTTTGCAAACAGACGGGACATTGGAAAAACGAGTGTCCCATATTGATGGCATGGGGTGGCCAGCCGGCAGGTGGGAGAGGAAGAGGCCGAGGTGAACCTCATACGGGACCACCCCAAGGGCAGGGAAGGTTTGTAAACCCTGAAAATAATGTATTCTCAACTGGCACGGCGCAGTGACAAATGGTTGGAGTGAATGGCAGTGGGTTTGCGGAGGATGAATTGAGTGGAATGATGTTCTTTGATAATACAGCAGCAATGAGTTGAAACCTAGTGAACCTTGGAAGGCGGTGTCTGTTCCTAGAGACCAGAAAGGACCGTATGTTAAATTGCAAATAGGACAGCACCCCACCGTTAAATGCTTGGTTGACACCGGGGCAGGTAACAGCTCGGTTGACGCCAAGGCCGTCCCCTCAGTTCCACTATCGGGTGAAAATAAGGTTTCTGTAGGGTTCGGTGGGGAACCCATATGTACTCCAGTGTCCCAGAAAGTTGAAACATATATATGTGGAGTGAAATTGACAAACAAATGGTTACTTACTAATAGGTGTCCTGAGAATCTCCTTGGATTGGATCTTTTGAAAGCTCTACATGCAACCATTTATTGTTCTTCGGCAGGTGTTCGAATAACCATATGTAAATCCAAAGTTGGTGGTTGTTATCTGACTGAACCTTTGCCGCCAGAATTACAGGCATTGCCCGCAGAGCTTTGGGCTACTAGCAGTAATGATGTGGGGGTTTTCAACATTCCCCCTGTTGTGATCAAGGTAAAACATGGTGCCCCTCTACCCCAAACCCCACAGTATAGAATATCTCCAGAAGGGGAAGGCACATTGGTTAGGATTGTACAGGACCTGATACAGCTTGGGGTTGTTGAAGAATGTGATGAAAGTCCCTGTAACTCTCCGGTTCTTCCAGTCCATAAGAAAGGAGATGTTGTCACGCCACTTTTGGGGAGACCGAGGTCCGTTGCGATCGCTCTCCCTTCTCCCTCCTGGTGGATCTACCCGCGCTTTCGCGCCTTGGGAGCCGCCAGGAGGAGAGCTTCTGGAACCGCTGCTGGAGGGTTGCGGCGCATGCGCGGGAAACCGCTGTCTCGGTTCCGCGCATGCGCCGTAGATTGGGCCTGTGCTTTGGGAAGGGCTTGCCTTCCAAGCCTCGTTTCGGGTCCGCCGGCACCCGGAGACGAAACGGCTTGCGTTTCAGGCCTCGCGGGTGCCGGCGGCCCATAAAAGGGAACCGCAAGCAGAAGCTAACCGCGTCTCAACGCGGAAGCTTTGTTCGTGTTGCTCGCTCCTGGTTTCCTGTGGTTCCTGCTTCCACCTTGCCTTGCCCCCAGCCTGCCCGGGTGCCCTGCTCAACCCTGGGTCCTCTTGGGCCTTTTGCCTTGCTTTGCCTCCAGCCTGCCTGGGTGCCCTGCTCAACCCTGGGTCCTTTTTGTCCTGCTTGCCTTCTTCCTGCCTGGGTGCCTAGTTTTGCCCAAGGGTCTCTTTGGTCCCACTTGCCCTACTTGACCTCCAGTTGCCTGGGTTCCTTGTTCTCGCCCTGGGTTCCCTTGGCTCCAGTTTCCCCTCTGACTCTCCTGGGACCAATTGGGCCTTTGTCTTTTTCCCTATTCCTTGGGCTCTCCCTTGTTGGTTTCCCTTCCCTATCTGGTTCCCCTTTTCCTGTCTGGTCCTGCCTGGTGCCTCGTCCTTTTTGGATCTACAGACCATCGGGCTAGTCAGCCATCTCCAAACCAGCTACCTGAAGTTCGCCTGAAAGTGTCTTCCTGCGGATTGGTGCCCCGACTTAGTCTTTGTTTGGTGTGATCCCGCGTTCACCTTGGACTTCACCTTGTTCCGAACCTTCAACCTGACTGCTGCCTCTCCTGTCTGTGCTTGCACAGTCCCACCGTCACATTAATCAGGAGAGTGCCTTCCGTGACGCTGGGAGTCTGTCCATCCTCCACCCTGTACCATTTGGGTGGTGGAGAGGCGGGTTCCCCGAGTCACACACTCGTCATTCAGCTGGCTACAGCCTGGCGGCCTCAACAAGATCCACATCAAATAAAACAGGTGCGCAGTCTTCACGTACATCCCAGCTTGACAGATTGAGACGCCTGCCTTCAGACCTTGAGATGGAGGATTCGCAAGAAGTGCGGAATGAGTTACAAGCACTCAGGGCGGAGATGATCGCCTTACGCCAGGAAAATCAAACTCTACGCCAAATGATAACCCAAGGGGTTCCGAGTACCTCACAGGCGGAAGGATCCTTGGCACACACAACGCCCATCAAGTTTGATGGAGATCCGCGACGAGTAGCGGAATTCTGTAATCATTGTCGAATCCATTTTCTTTTCAGGTCGACTCATTTCAACAATGATAAGGCCAAGATTGGTTATATCTTGGGGAATTTGACTGGCAATGCTCTGGCCTGGGCAACTCCGTTTGTGGTTACCAATAGCCCAATTTTGAATGACTTTGCAGCTTTTGAAAAAGCATTCCTTGAGGTTTTCCAGACGCCCAACCTGGCCTCCGCTGTGCAGAACCAGTTGATGGATTTGAAACAGGGGAACGCCGACATAATAACATACATTAGTCGCTTCCGTCTACTGGCAACCGATTCCCAATGGCCAGAAATCACACAAAAAACTCTGTTTCATCGTGGGCTAAGAGAGGAGTTCAAGGATGAGTTACTCCATATACCCGAACCAGAGACTCTTCAACACCTAATCGAGCAGGTGCTCCGAATTGATCAGAGACTGGCAGAATGGAAGGCAGAGAGACGTCAGTTCAAGAGGGGCAGTTCCAGAACGACCAGTTTACCTGCCGGATCATTTGGGCCTACTGAATCCGGACCAGAGCCTATGCAACTAGGAGCTATGAGGGGTCCTTTATCAGAGGAAGAGAGAAGACGAAGAAGAACGTTACGTCTATGTCTCTATTGTGGAGCTGCTGGGCATTTTCTGGGTACGTGCCCTTTACGATCCCAGAAGAAGAAGGCGGAAAACTAGAGGACCTGTCGTGTATTGGGAAGGCAGCGACAGGTCCCCCTCTTTCTTCAGACCTTTCCACGTTCTGTTCAGTTCTACATCCCATGCAACCCGCGGTGCTACAGACTCTGAAGATCCAAATCAAGTTGCCTGGCAGAAGTTTGGAGGTGTTTGCTCTGTTGGATAGCGGGGCTTCCGGCAATTATATTGATGAAACATTTGCCTCTGTGAATCGGATTCCACTCTTGTCCAGATCCACTGCTCTGCCCGTGGAAGTCATCGACGGAACTCCTTTGTCCTCTGGGCCTGTCCGACAATTCACAGTGGGTCTACCTCTTCAGATTGCCGACCATCTTGAAGGTCTCGCTTTGGACGTCATTAAGTCCCCCACCTACAAGGTGGTTCTGGACTTACCATGGCTGCAACACCATAATCCGGTAATTGATTGGAGAACGCACACCCTGACCTTTTCCTCTGCAGTTTGTGCTCAGAAGTGCTGTTTGTCCGCTCCGACCCGGGCTCCTTCGACCCCCTTGAACTCTAATGGTAGTGGGGTCCGTGTGTGTTCCATCTCTCATGTTCCTCAGGAGTACGCCGAATTTGAGCACGTGTTTTCTGAACCGGGCGATATACCTCTACCACCACATCGCACGTTTGATTGTTCAATCGAGTTGTTACCAGACTGCGTGATTCCCCATGGGAAACTATACGCTTTAACACAGGATGAGAAACAAGTGCTTCAGGATTACTTGTCGGATTGTTTACAGAAAGGATACATAGTTCCGTCTAAGTCTCCCGCAGGGTTTCCCTTGTTCTTTGTGAAGAAAAAGGAGGGCACCTTGAGACCTTGTGTTGACTATCGAGAACTAAATGACATAACAGCTAAAGACCGATATCCACTTCCATTGATTCGCAATATCCTGGAAACCCTACATACTGCCCGGATCTTCACCAAACTGGATTTACGTGGAGCGTATCACCTGGTACGCATCAAGAATGGGGATGAATGGAAAACGGCTTTCAAGACATCATTTGGGCATTTTGAGTATAGAGTCATGCCATTCGGTCTGTGCAACGCCCCAGCCATCTTTCAACGGTTTATGGACAACATCTTTAGTGATCTCATTGGTTTGTCAGTCTGGATATATTTGGACGATATCTTGGTTTTTTCCAGATCCATCGAAGAACATGTGAGAAATGTACGTGAGGTCCTTCGACGTTTGTCTTTCAACCACCTATTCGCAAAGGCTGAGAAATGCAGTTTTCATCTATCCAGTATTGAATTCTTGGGATTTGTGATAAATCAGGATGGGATAGAGATGGACCCCAAGAAGGTACAGGCCATTCAGGAGTGGAAACAACCCCATGATGTAAAATCTCTACAACGTTTTTTGGGATTCGCAAACTTTTACAGGCGCTTCATCCCACTGTTCTCTCAAATCTCAGCGCCCCTTACCAGGCTGACCAGCAGTAAGATCACTTTCAGGTGGGATTCTCTTGCTTCTCAGGCGTTTGACACCTTGAAGTCGGCCTTCATGGCCGCCCCGATTCTGCGCCACCCTCAGGATGATCTACCTTATATCGTAGAAGCAGACGCATCGAACTTTGCTGTTGGTGCAGTTCTTCTGCAGAAAGATCCAGACACTTCCGTTGAACATCCGGTGGCCTACTTCTCACGCAAGCTGAGTCCCAGTGAAAGAAATTATGCGGTTATCGAGCGGGAACTGTTGGCTATAAAAACCGCGTTTGAGGAATGGAGGCATCATCTACTTGGAGCCCGTTTTTCGGTGGAGGTTCGTACTGATCATTGCAACCTGCAGTATCTACGCTCCTTGCAATGCCAAACGCCCCGACAGGCTAGGTGGGCCTTCTTTTTCTCCCCATTTGTGTTTCACGTTACATACATTCCAGGAACTGCTAACTTGAAAGCGGACGCTCTCTCTCGATCCCTGGAAAAAGAGGAAGAAATGCCCAGCTTGGATCAGCCACTGATTTCCCCTCAACATTTCTTATTGACTTTGTCATCTCATCTACATTCTATCGCTGATGCCACCTGGACGGATCCTGAAAGATCAGCCCTTCTTCGCCGTGAGTCCGTATCGGAACATGATGGACTCCTGTTTTTCCGGAAGAGGCTTTACATTCCCGAGGGTACGATTCGAGAGGGCATATTGCATGGGTTTCATGATTCACCCGTTGGAGGGCATCGAGGGATGAGAGCTACACGTGAACTGATATCCCGACAATTTTGGTGGCCTAGGTGGGCTACCGACGTTCAGAGATACATCGAGAGTTGTCCCGTCTGTGCCCAATGTAAGGTCCCAAGGAGACGGCCTCTGGGATTGCTGGTACCAACTGAATTAGCACCATACCCATGGCATACTATCACCACTGATTTTGTGGTTGATCTACCTCCCTCTGACGGGTATACTTGCATCATGGTTGTGGTCGACAGCTTCACCAAATATGCTCATTTCATCCCATTCCGCAAGATCCCTACGGCTGCTCAGATGGCTTCAGTCTTTCTCCATGAAATCTATCGATTACATGGTCTCCCAGAAAAGATAATCTCGGATCGTGGTTCTCAATATCTTTCAGCTTTTTGGAACAAGGTGTGTAGTCATCTGGGTATACGTAGAGCATTGAGTTCTGGTTATCACCCGCAGACCAACGGGCTTACTGAAAGGACTAAACAGACCCTGGAGGAGTACCTCCGTTGTTTTGCCAACGCCACTCAGTCCAACTGGAAGGCATGCTTAGATCTCGCAGAAGTATCCTACAACAACACTGTTCATGCTTCCATTGGAATCAGCCCATTCTTCTGCTCTACTGGTCAACATCCCAAATTGGTGCCGTTTCATCCTGTGCCCACCAGTACTGTTCCGTCTGCTGATGTCCTGGTCTCAACCATTCAACGACAACAAGAATTGGCACTTGAGATCCTGAAGAGAGCCAAGGAACGGATGAAGGCCCAGGCTGACAGGAAAAGGGGTTTGGAACCAGATTTTCAAGTGGGGAATAAGGTGTGGCTGTCCACCAAAAACCTGCCACTTCGCAATTTACCGGTTAAACTAGCTCCCCGGTATTTTGGTCCGTTCACGATAACCGAACGGTTATCCTCCGTAGCCCTCCGTCTCCAGTTGCCTCCCTCTTGGCATGTACACCCTGTTTTCCATGTCTCCCTTTTGAAGCCCTATGTGGCCGATCCCTATGGTCGGTCCTGCCCTCGCCCTGCCTCTGTCCTCGTCCAAGGGGTCCCAGAATTCGAGGTTCAGGAGATTTGCGATGCCCGCTATCGCAGGGGGGTGCTTCATTTCTTGGTGGATTGGAAAGGGTACCCGGCTTGTGATCGTACTTGGGAACCTCATCAGCATGTGCACGCTCCCCGCCTGGTGCGAGAATTCTATGATCGGTTTCCTTGGAAACCCGGGGCCCCGGGTCTTCCTGGGAGGGGGCATAGTGTCACGCCACTTTTGGGGAGACCGAGGTCCGTTGCGATCGCTCTCCCTTCTCCCTCCTGGCGGATCTACCCGCGCTTTTGCGCCTGGGGAGCTGCCAGGAGGAGAGCTTCTGGAACCGCTGCTGGAGGGTTGCGGCGCATGCGCGGGAAACCGCTGTCTCGGTTCCGCGCATGCGCCGTAGATTGGGCCTGCGCTTTGGGAAGGGCTTGCCTTCCAAGCCTCGTTTCAGGTCCGCCGACACCCAGAGACGAAACGGCTTGCGTTTCAGGCCTCGCGGGTGCCGGCGGCCCATAAAAGGGAACCGCAAGCAGAAGCTAACCGCGTCTCAACGCGGAAGCTTCGTTCGTGTTGCTCGCTCCTGGTTTCCTGTGGTTCCTGCTTCCACCTTGCCTTGCCCCCAGCCTGCCTGGGTGCCCTGCTCAACCCTGGGTCCTCTTGGGCCTTTTGCCTTGCCTCCAGCCTGCCTGGGTGCCCTGCTCAACCCTGGGTCCTTTTTGTCCTGCTTGCCTTCTGCCTGCCTGGGTGCCCAGTTTTGCCCAAGGGTCTCTTTGGTCCCACTTGCCGTACTTGACCTCCAGTTGCCTGGGTTCCTTGTTCTCGCCCTGGGTTCCCTTGGCTCCAGTTTCCCCTCTGACACTCCTGGGACCAATTGGGCCTTTGTCTTTTTCCCTATTCCTTGGCTCTCCCTTGTTGGTTTCCCTTCCCTATCTGGTTCCCCTTTTCCTGTCTGGTCCTGCCTGGTGCCTCGTCCTTTTTGGATCTACAGACCATCGGTCTAGTCAGCCATCTCCAAACCAGCTACCTGAAGTTCGCCTGAAAGTGTCTTCCTGCGGATTGGTGCCCCGACTTAGTCTTTGTTTGGTGTGATCCCGCGTTCACCTTGGACTTCACCTTGTTCCGAACCTTCAACCTGACTGCTGCCTCTCCTGTCTGTGCTTGCACAGTCCCACCGTCACGTTAATCAGGAGAGTGCCTTCCGTGACGCTGGGAGTCTGTCCATCCTCCACCCTGTACCATTTGGGTGGTGGAGAGGCGGGTTCCCCGAGTCACACACTCGTCATTCAGCTGGCTACAGCCTGGCGGCCTCAACAAGATCCACATCAAAGAAAACAGGTACGCAGTCTTCACGAACATCCCAGCTTGACAGATGTAGTGACCCCATACAGATTTATTATTGATCTCAGAAGAATTAATAAGGTTGTGGACCCCAGGTATCCAGTTGTCCCCAGTGTGACTAGTATTCTTACTATGGTTCCCCCCACGGCTACTTATTTTAGCGTCGTGGATTTGAAAAATGCCTTTTTCTCCATTCCCATAGCTGAAGAATCCAGATACCTTTTCTCCTTTGTGTTAGCACAACGGCAATATAGGTTTTGTCGAGCGCCCCAAGGTTACACAGAGAGCCCAGCTATTTTTAGCCAAGCGCTGAAACAACAGTTGGATGAAATTTTGTTACCCCCTGGTGTGATGCTCATCCAATATGTGGATGATATTCTTAGTTGTGGAGACACTGAATTGAGTTGTAAAGAAGGTACCCTGATTGTGCTACAGCATTTGGCATACCATGGCCACAAAGTGTCGCTTAAGAAAATGCAGTATGTGATGCCTAAAGTTGATTATTTGGGATATGTTCTCACTGCAGAGGGTCGATCACTGTCACCTGAAAAGGTACGATTAATCCAAGAAATGGCCTATCCCAGTACCTTTAAAGAATTGAGACGACTGTTGGGTATCACCTCATATTGCCGCCATTGGGTCCCTGAGTTCTCCCTGCTAGCAAAACCCCTGTTACAATGTTTGAAAACAGAAAAGGATCAGATACCCTTCACTTGCATGCAAGAAATGAGAGAGGCCTGCAACGCTTTGAAAAGCGCCTTGTGTAGTGCCCCGGGACTCGGGACTCCCAATTATGACAAGCCATTTACTCTTTTCGTACATGAACAGAAAGGTTGTGCTCTATCTGTATTGACTCAGGAACAAAATGGAAAGCAAAAGCCTTGTGCTTATTTCTCTGGCACGTTGGACAGTGTGGCTGCAGCACTTCCCCCTTGCATGTGATCAGTTGCCACAGCAGCGGTAGCTCTTAAACAGAGTGCTGGTTTAGTGTTGGGAACTGCTATAATTGTGAGAGTTCCCCATGCCGTAGATGTGTTGCTCAATAGAACTCAGACTCAGCATCTCAGAGCAGCCCGCTTGACACAATATGAATTGACATTGTTTGCACCAAATGTAACTATCATGAGATGCAATACTTTAAACCCAGCCTCCCTTTCGCCCTTGCCGAGTGGTGAGGGAGATCAAGACATGCATGATTGCCTTATACGCACTGATGAACAGACCCGAGGTAGGGTCGATCTGAGTGACCTTCCCCTGGAGGGAGGTGATGGGGTTCTATTTTGTGATGGCTCATGTTACAAGCTGGAAAGTGGGGAGACAGTGGCTGGGTACGTGATTACAACTGAAAGTGAAATTGTCCATTTGGAACGCATACCCGAGTTATCAGCGCAAGCTGCAGAATTAAGGGCATTGACAAAGGCTCTAGAACAGAGCAATGGTTTAGCTGTAACCATATATACGGATTCAGCCTATGCACATGGTGTGGCCTTTAATTTTGGCCTCCTATGGAAAGAAAGAGGGTTTCTCACCTCACACGGAACCAAAATAAAACATGGTAATTTGATAAAAAATTATTGACGGCACTGAATGAACCCGCTCAGGTGGCTATAGTGAAGTGCTCCGCCCATAAAAAGGTGGTAGATTTTGTGGGGCAGGGAAACAATTTTTCAGACCAGGTGGCTAATATGCCGCGGAACACTGTAAACTGCCCCTTCCAGAGTGTAACATGCTGCAAAGGGATGTGGATGGGAAGATGGATGATGGTGAATTGGGAAAGGACCCTGAGGAGATAGTAAAGGACATTCAAAAGAAGCGGCAGATTGCGAAATTAAAGCATGGAATAAAGACAGTAACAATGGACAAACTTCTAAAGGGGTGTGGCTGGACAAAATCAAAATGAGGTGGTTGCTCCCTGACAGTTATTTACCCATGATAGTTGATATGGCACACGGGAATGCCCATGTTAATGCAGGTGCAATGGAGGACATTCTGAGCAAGGTATGGAAGAACCGGAAAATTGGATCATATTGCAGGAGGTGGGCAGCACAGTGTGCCATCTGCCTCCAGCACAATGTGGGCAAATCTGTGAAGGTACCAGCAGGTCATAGCAGACTCCCTACGCAGCCATTTGAAGTAGTATACATGGACTTTATACAAATGGAACCAGTTGCTAAACTAAAATATTGTCTTGTAATGAGGTGTGGGTTCTCTGGTTGGACGGATGCTTACCCCCTAAGAGACAACACTGCTATTTCCACAGCTAAATGTATCCTGAAATACTGGGTGCCCCAGTACACGGTGCCCAGCCTTCTATATTCTGACAACGGAGTACACTTTACTGGTCAAGTTGTGAAGTATGTATGTACTGCCTTAGGTATCGATCAGCGATTCCATTACATTTATCATCCCAAGAGTGCCGGGATTATTGAACGATCGAATGCCGTAGTCAAAAACAAACTGGCAAAAATCTGTGCCTCCACAAACCTGAAGTGGCCAGATGCCCTTCCTTTGGCATTGTTGAGTATGCAGACCACTCCAAAGGGGATGTACAAATTGTCTCCCTTCGAGATCGTGATGGGCCGCCCCCCAAGTGCCTGGTCTGTCCCTAAACCAAGGGTTATTGGTAACATTGAACAGCCATTGTTGAGGGATTATTGTGCTGAACTCACACATAAACTGTCTATTATCCATCAACAGGTGAAAGAAGCAGCACCGCCGGTCCTAGAAGGAGAGGGCCACGCCATCAAACCAGGGGACTATGTCCTGGTAAAGAGTTTTGATCGCACCAATTGCTTGCAAGCCCGCTGGAAGGGCCATTCTTGGTCCTCTTAGCGACACAGACCGCTGTCAAGGTAGCCGGACACAAGACGTGGATACACGCCAATCATCTCAAAAAGGCACCACCTCAGATAGTCCACCCCCCAACCAAAGACACAGATAATTTTGCAGCCGAACTAACGGAGGACACTCCAAGGTATAACTTGCGCCCCAGAAAGCAACATTGATTGCCTATGCTTGAACTCTAACATCTGGCTGAGAAAGGACTTGGTAACGGGTCGGAACAAGCAAGGACAATTGAAAATACAGATGAAGTGGCCTCAGCAACCCCTCCTGGGTATGAAGTAGCCCCACCGAGACACAGATGAAATGGCCTCAGCATCCCCCCAAGGGTAGGAAGTAGCCTCAACGAGACGAGCCAAGGTAGGAGCCAGAAGTGGTGACAGCAGAACGGGTTATACTGTGCAACCCTTGCGATCTAGTGCATAAACGGACAGCACCGTTAGGGTAATTGTTAGGGACTTTGAACTTTTTGTTTAACATATATACTGTATATATTTATATAGTGTGACACTTGACAGCCAAGTTCCGGAACTCAGCCATCTGGGATCAGCCCTGTGTGAGGGAACAAAGCAGGTTGTTATAATGGATAATGAGGATGATGGACAGAGGCGTCATCGAGTAAATAGATATGCATGCACCCCAAAGGAAAAGCTCATCTTATCCGTTGTCTGTATTTTTATAACAGTAGGGTTCGCTATATTCCTCTGGTACCTTGAGCATCATGATCTTTATGCTGCCCGTAACCTGCTACCCACCACATCGCAGCCCCCTACACCAGAACCAGTGACTATTCCCCATGTAGATCAAGAGTATCGGAAGAAACACCCGAGGAATAGCATCCTGACATGGATGAATGATACGAATCAGATACTAAATAAGACCAACTGTTACATCTGCACATATGTCCCCCATAGCCATGAAAGCGGACCCGAATGGTAAGCGACTCCTGCTACGAGTGATACTTGCATGCCTTGGCGAGATTACCTTTTGCGTGCCTCCCGTAACTATAATGAAACACAACAATCAGTCACATTCTTTAATAGAAAACACAATAAGACATTTACTGATTCTTAGGTTTCCAGAGACACATACATTTCCCTGACACCAAATGCAACTAGGTATCTGAATGGATCCACTTCCTGCCCGTCCAAAGAAATAGAAATGATTCCTCTAACCACTTTCAAAAGGGATGAGAAAGCAGTACTACCCCGTCCGATCCTGGTACAAAATATAGCTTGTAGGGCCCTTTTGCTACCAACGGAACCAAACACATGCAGAAGCTATTTTTGTGGGTAGACACAACTGCCAGAATACAGTAGATCTGAATAGTATAACGGCACCCTTCAGTCCCCCTAAGGGGGCAATGTTTATTTGTGGGAAAGAAGCATACCTCTGGTTACCCCGCTATTGGAAAGGTAGATGTACCGTTGGTTACGTAATGTTAGGTTTGCATTACAAATATGTGGAGGAAGTGAACTTAAAACCCAAGGCAAAGAGAATAAAATTGAAGATGGGAAATTACGGACAAAGGAAAAGAGGTGTTGCCACTAAGGAAGACACCACTTGGGATGAATTCTTTGATTTCCTAAAGGGCATAGTGATGCCAATGGGAATAGTTATGAATCTCAGGAGCATTAGGCACCTGGCTAGGTTAGTGGAGAAGGAATTAAATGTGAGCGGCGACATACTGGCTAACCTTACTAAAGAAGTACAGGCAGTCCGGATGGTCGCATTACAAAATCGACTAGTATTAGACACAATGCTGGCAGAGGTAGGAGGGGCTTGTAAAATAATTGGCACTTCCTGTTGCACCTTAAAACCTGATTATAGCACCGATATCTTTAAAGGGATCGATGAAATGCATAAAATGGCAGCTCAAATCCATTCTGAATTTGGGCCTGGGGATGGGACATCCTGGTTCTGGGATTTATTGCGGAACTGGGGATGGAAGCTCCTCACCCCTCTTCTTGTCATAGAAGGATTAATAGCTGCTTTCTGCTGTTGCATTCAGTGCTTTCCCTTATGTATGTCTGTCATAGGAGATTGCTGCAGGAAAATGATGGGAGCACTGGCACCCAAACCCACTAATGCCATGGCCACCAATGAGATGAAAAAATTAGAAGAGGCAATCGAGGGGTTACAAAAGATTGATGTGTCAGACAACGACAATAAAAGAATGAATGAATACAAACCAAACCAGGTGTATTACTGATAAAGTCTTGCTGACGCAAAAGGGTCATTTGTAAATACCAAAATCATGTAATTGCCATGTTTCTTTGCCTCAGCAAGACCTAAAACATTGCCCATGTTATAGCATTATGTCCATGTTAAACCAACTGCTTTTGTGTCCGTGCACGAGGCCCAGGGTTTTCGCCTCGAGCACATATTACTCATAGATTTAGGAATGTCCCCTTGCTCTCCTTTCCCATAAAGCTACATAAACAGCGTCTGTTAGCACTTTTACACTTCCCTTCCACAGAAAGCGGCCTTGCAAGTCAGCATGTGTTCACTGACCCTGGGTTCTCTCTCATGGATAAATGATTGCTAGCATCCGCACTCTTTCCTGAGACATAAGCATAAACGTATCTATATTTGGAGTTGTTATTCTCTGGGATATGCGTGAAGGAGACTTGTGTCAGGCGCTCGTGCGTCACTCTGTAAAAGATATGTCCTGCTTTTGTTCAACAACCCATAAATGGACATCATTATCACTACAGCAGCAGGATATGTGTAGCTTGCAAAATTCCACACTGTCAATTGTGATGAACTAGCTCGTTGTACGACCATACATGTTAAAGGTTACATCTGCATCCTGAAGTGTATTATGATTTGCTTAGATAAGTTATATGAGTAATGACCATTTGCGATGTCCGGCCTTTGTAAACCTCACCGCGATGTCTGGGAATACAGCCAAGAAGTGTTCCGGCAGGAAACTGTATGTTTGGAAATGTCTGATTCCAAGCCAGGCATAAGACTCAATGGGCCTCATTACACGGTAGGCGGAGGACCAAGATGCTATTAGCACCTTGGTCCATGCCGGTAAAATACCGGCATCGCCTTGGTGGAAAGGGGAATTACCGCCCTATTCCAAGGTTGGCGGGGCGGTAATTCCCCCTTCCCCCATTGCCCTTCCCCATTCCCATTTTTGCCCCATAGGACATAATGGGAATGGGGAAGGTGCTAATTACGGTACCGCAAATTGCGGTACCGTAATTAGAACCCTGGTCCCTTTGCAGGTTGGTTTTTAACGCCTGCTAAACAGCAGGCATTAAAGTACCTACCCGCAAAGGGACCTCGTAGTAAGGTGGTAAGTGTTAACGGTCACTGGTACCATTACCGGTGACCGTTAACCCTTACCGCCTTCCGTGTAATGAGGCCCAATGTAATCAGTTCCCTATGAAAAGCATGCTCACCGTATGTTAGCAGCACACACTAGCAGCATCCCTCTGATGATGTTACGTGTCGGCCCTTCCGGGGAAGCTTTGTCTTGATTGCAATAAATGATTGTTGAACTCACATACGAGTGCGTTTATTTTTGACGGAGACCTCCGCCTGGTGAATTTTAGAATTTACTTTCATGTATCGGAATCAAATCACAATAGTTGCAATCACCAACCGTGCACAGGAACATTTTCTAATACATTTCATGCCGCCTTTCCACACAACATATGCTAGAATAAAAATATATTCATGCTGGTTGCTCCCATGTATGTCCATGCAGGCTGCTTCAATATATGCCATTATTACCATGGATGGACTCCCAGCCAGTAAAAATGCCATGCCACAGAAAGTATATGCAGGCTGACTGTGTACCATAAGTGTTATTACTGGCTAGATTGACCATAATTCAATGTGGGCCAATTTAGCCAAGCAGTATGTTTTCTTTAACCTTGATGCATAATCCTGTGCATAAAGGATAAAGCAAAAAGAATATTTGCAATGCTAACAGTTTGGGCTTTCGTGTAGGCATTGGAAAGGCACTTCTGTATTGGTGTTAGATGGCCATTGATGGTGTCAGGTGAAAAATGGTTTGAGTACCTGAGCAGCTAATAGCAGTGCCTGTCAAATGTCTAGTACTTACGCACAAGCCAAAACTGTTGGCTTTGCCAATGCTAGTTTTAACAGGACTTCAGCAAAAGGCATGCATGGTGCTTTTAAATTGAGTGGCTGAAGACAGACCTGATCAAGACATTTTTATTACACCAGTTCTGTGTTTACAACTCCAATGAAGTCATTAACTCTCAGAAGACTCCTTTTAGAAAACACTTGCAGGTACATTGAGGTCAAAGTTTGAAGCAAAGGCTTGTTTAAAGCTAGCTCAAAGAGTTCAAATGAGGAGGTGATTTGGGTGGGAAGGGCAGGAATTAGGTGAGAATTGCCATAAGGGTTAATATAGCCATTAGATGTCAATGGGTGGGCAAATAACTAAACAACACCTACAAGCTTTTTGTCCATCGTCATATGCAATTTCTTCCTATATCTACTCAATGATGTCAATGGGATGGATCTTCTCAGATCTAGAATCAGGCAAATAATTACTCACCAGATCTCAGATCAAGCTCTACAATCTGGGAAATCTATGTGCACTATATGTTTCTTTTAGAATGCTGTGGTGTGTTCATTCTTTAAACTATGTTGGGCAGGGATTTCAACGGTGGTCACTAGGTTCCAAAGTGAGACACTTCCCCACAAGACCACTTGAGGGTCTGAGCAGGAGCCCTGTGAAATCCCTTGTTAATGTTGCACTGCACTGGAAATATTGATGTGCATTTTTTATGTTTAAAAGGGTTGCATATTTTGAACTTTGCTGACGATAATCCTCTGAGATGAAGAGGCAAATGTTCATGGGGTGACTAAAATACCTGCCCTACATCCGCCTAATCCCCCGGTCGCTGGACCCTCTTTCACTGAGGTAGGAGGGATGCCCCAGAAGAAAAGTCTATTTCCACCACTGTCTGTTCGCTAAAGCAATAGTTTTGGCTTATTGGTGGCACACCTAATAACCCAAACAAAAAGAATGCCATGCAGTGGAGCAACAGCATTGAGCAAATGGGCTTTAGCTCCTTCCTGAAATTATGGGCTTTGTTGACTCTACCTGGCTGCATGAGTGGCGCCAGCCCATAGCACTCGTTAAGGAGTGGCATCAGCCTCAAACATGCAGAGCACAAAAACCTATCCATGCAATATCAACAGACTCACTTTGATAAAACCAAAGTCTTAACTTCTCGTATCAGCTTTTAGATAGCCCACCTCTCCAGAGATTAGCATAGCATTATGAAAGTAACCGGCCTCTGAATTGGGGTGAAAGGTGCGACTAGTGGCCAAAGTGAAGGTGCAGTAGTTATTTGGCTTCCTAGCTGGGCTCGGGGAATTGGGAGGGAAATGGGAGAAGGGCTGGCTGAAGATTTGTCAGGGTAGTGGAGGCCCATTTCTTTTTGATGTTTGGGGCACCCCTTGACTTACTGATTGAAAAAATATGCTAAGGCACCTGTGTAGTGCTTAAATCAATAATAAAGACAAAATAATGCAGCAAGGTGGTTAAAAGCTGCAGATTATAAGTAGGTGTCTGTGCCGTAAAACTGCCAATATTGGGGCAGTTGCTTGGGGGCCCATTTCAACTGTAAAAGCTGAAAGGCCCATATGCCATCCCTAAGTGGGGAGACCAAGAGCGCAATGGGCTTATCGGCCCCGCTCACTATCCGTTTTCAAAACTGTCATCCAGCCCCTGCTGGGCTGACCAACAGAGCCGTGGCCAGACTGAACAGGACGCAAACGTTAAATGTTGCCTGGGCTTAGCTGTTAACAAAGGCGCTGCAATTACTAACATAAAACATTTCACTGTTAGCAACTGCATTCATATGCATACATTTTTAGGTACTTGTCAATGTGATGTGGGGTTAGCACTTGCATGCCAGGGGAGTGATTAGAAGGGAAGTGGTGACATGAGACATTTCGTTCTTACAGCAGTCCTTAAGTGTGACATTTCAGAAATGAAGTTGAGAGTTAGCTGCTTGTAACATTGAAGATATACCAGAATAGTCTTATTCGATTGTGGAAAGAGAGTAGATGCCCCAAACAAGTAAGTTTGCCCCCCCTCACAGCCTCTGAAGTTAACACCTCTCCCAACATTTGAAGTGTTAGTCCCCTCCCCTGCACGACATATTAGCCTAGGTGCACCTCTGATGTCATGAGCCCACCCTTTAATGAAGTGGCCCCAGGGCGGCTAAACCTAGGGGTGGGCTTGAACACACACTCACATACATAACTTTCACCCATGCATTCATCCACCAGTTACACAAATCCTTACATGAATGCACACACAAAACCAAACACAGCATTGACACAAACATAAACACCAACATACACTCATGCATTCATACACATATAAAAATGAATTTAAATACACATATATACAAATAAAATTTTCAATAAAAGCCACTTACCTTACCTCCATGCACCCGCCCAAAGCATCCACGCGGCCGACACGTAGACATGCTGCCTGACAGGAGAGAACTCCTCTCCCAACAGTCAGCATGGTCATGCTGAGCAACGTGAACACACTGACTGACAGGAGAGGAGTCCTCCCTTCTCATTCAGCATGTCCACGTTGTCAGCTGAATAACGGGAGGCAGCAGGGCTCACTTCTGAGCCCTGCAGTCTCTCATTATTTTGCCTTTTGTTGCCAGCCAAATGGCTTTGCAACAAACAGCAAAATCTTTTCAGTGGTAGAGAGCAGACAGCTCAGTCCCCCATGTAAATAATGGACACGGGTGGACTGTGCTGCCTTCTACCCAGGAGAGCGGTGCCGCGAGGCCCCCCGCAAGTGCGAGGCCAGGGGCAGTTTGCCCCTCCTGCCCCCACCCTCGTGACAGCCCTGACTGGAACTCCTCTTAGGCTTCCAGGGAAAGCTTCACAATCGGTGAATAAGGGGCCCCCTTCCTTAAATGAGAGATCTTCAACCCTTAAAGAGTGCAATAATGCAATGGATCCATAAAAATGGCCTGAACAGAGGCCGACAACAATCCTATTAGCCTCGCTAGAACTCAGATGGAAAGAAACCCTTTCCTCAGCACTGACTTGATCTGAGTGCATATACCATGAATTCTTTTGAGGGGAACAAGAAGCTGGCACAGCTGAGAATAACAAAGCCCAGAAACTGGATGCATTGTAAAGGCACTACGAATGACAGCTCTAGGTTGATGACAAACACTAGGTCCTGCAGAAGAGAGATGGCTAGCGTGAGATGAACCTGAAACAGCTCTTGCTGCTGGGCCAGCAGAAGCATGTCATCTAGATAAATTATTATCCTGACTCCCCTCACCTGCAAGAATGCGATCACCAGGTGCAAGAAATGTATGAAGCACCACAGAGCCGAGGCCAGCCAGAACGTGAGGGAGGCGAACTGCCAGCAGCAACTGTGCCACTGAAACTGCAGATACATTTGATGGGGAGGATACATTGGAATTACCAGCCACGCATCCCTGAGATCCATCTTGCACATCCAATCCCTTAGAAGGAGAAAGTCTCTGAGGAGATGAATCCCCTCCATTTTGAAGTGTCGATACACCACAAACACATTGAAGGCATTGAGGTTCATCACTAGACGGAAACCCCCATCCAGTACGAGAAAAATTGGAATGAGGAAGAGGAAATGACCGCATCAGGCGGGAACCACAGCTCCCTTGAAAATGAGATCTTGAACTTCCTTGTCCTCTAGATCCTATTTGTCCTGACTGAAAACCAGTGGACAAGGATGAACCTCCCGAAAGGGAGGGGAGTACAATTCTATTCAAAATCCGGACAGTGTCTGTAGAACCCATTCGTCTGAAGTCAGAGCAGCCCAGTTGGGGAAAAAATGAGATTCCACCCCTCCATGACAACCTGGGAAGAACCACTTAAACACAAACTGCTCACCAGCTGCAGTTCTGCCACGACCTGCCCCTCTGACTGCACAACCCCTCCTCTGGGCTCCTTGCTGGGGGGAGTAGACAGCCGCACTGCCCCTGGCAGCAAACAATCCACCCGCATGCCTCTGGCTGCAAACTGAGCTGGATGTGGACAGCCCTGTAAGGTATGGCCAGAGGAGCGGTCTCTACATCTTCCAGCCCTGGGAAAAACATCAGGCTACAAAGCGTGCTTGATGTTGGTCTGGGCCTTATCCAAGGCTGTAAATGTGTGCACAAACGAGAAAATGTATTTAACAAAATGATCCCCAAACAACAATTCCTGTGCTCTGGGACCTGCTTCAAATGGAGCCATATCTGCCAACTTAGTATCCAAATGCATAGACAAGCCCTTCATGGGCTCAGTAGATAAAGCATTGTTGGCATTACCCAGGAGGCACACACATCTCTGAACCCAGCCCCTGAGAACTGGCACATCCACAGGGGTCTCTAACGCTACTCCTCCAGCATGTCAAAGATCTGGTGAGGGGTCCCAGGACATCTAGCAACTTATCTTGAGACACCCTAAGGGCTTAATCTATGCCCTTCTGAGGATCCTTTCCCTTTTTTTGAGGGAATAAACCCCATCGATTGGTCTAGGGGTAGCAGTGAAATTCTCAGGGAGACAGGGACGCAGACAATCCACCTTCAACTTGTTACGGATCTCCTTCTCCATAGGCTTCCTGACCCAGTGCCTCATGAATGATCCTACTGACTCATATGGCCTCCAATCTGCAGACTGCAGATGTTGAATATTGCTCGGATCAAAAAAGGGCTCTGTGAAGTGTCCTGAAGAGGGGTGCATTCTGAATTTCTCCATCGCCAAGGTTTTCCCTCTTCTCCTGGCCCCAACCGGAAGAATCCTTACACCACCAGCTCCTGGGCACTCTCACCGGAACCAAAGGTGGGATACCAATCTCTCGCAAAGCCACCCCTGCCTCACATCAGACAACCAATCCATTTGTCTTAGAAAATCGGGGGTGAGTAAAAGCAAAGCATTTGTCTCCCCCTGGCCTCCATAGCATGACATTGAAAACAAGTCTCTTTGTGTCCTTTCCACTGCTTTTGAGTTGTCACACCTGAGCAGTAAAACCTGACAGATTACACATTTTACTCACCAGTATCTTTGTTGCATCTCTTCTTTAGAAAAATCTCCAACACAAGTAACTTAACTGCAATAGATACATTCTGGGGAGAAACATTGTGACTTTTGGTCTGCATCTTAGGCAAAAACAAGGGGGGTTCTGGCAGTTTCTCTACTACCGGCCTATATCCCAGATTAGAGTCTCGACCAGAGTCTTTAGCTCACAATCCTTTCACAGAAGTGAAATTTCCACTGCATATCAGTCTTCGTCCTGCCCAAGGGCAGCCAAGCACCGGAATGCATGGCAATTCTCTTCTAAACAAGAGTACCAACAGCAACCCCATACTCGTGTTTTGGCCTGGTTGGGCCTTGTCAGTGAGGTAGAGCTGTGCCTCTCTAAGAACAGTGAGCAAGGGTTCCACGTCTGGATTACCCTAGTAATTTAGGGTGAAAACCCAAAGCTACTTAATATGCAAAAACAAGGGGAGTTCTGGGAGTTTCTCTACTACCAGCCTATATCCCAGGTTAGAGTCTCAACCATAGTCTTTAGCTCATCATCCTTTCACAGAAGAGAAATTTCCACTACATATCAGTCTTTGTCCTGCCCAAGGGCAGTCCAGCACCAAATTGCCTGGCAATTCTCTTCTGAACAAGAGTACCAACAGCAACCCCAGACACGTGTTTCAGTCTGGTTGGGCCTCATCAGTGAGGTGGAGCTGTGCCTCTCTAAGAACAGTGAGCAAGGGTTTCCACGTCTGGATGACCCTAGTAACCTAGGGTGAAAACCCAAAGCTACTTAATATGCAAAACAAGGGAGTTCTGGGATTTTCTGTACTACCCGCCTACATCCTGCCTTATAGTGTTAACCAGAGTCTTTAGCTCAACATCCTTTCACAGAAGAGACATTTCCACTACATATCAGTCTTTGTCCTTCTCAAGGGCAGTTCAGCACCAAAATGCCTGGCAATTCTCTTCTGAACAAGAGTACCAACAGCAACCCCTACCACGCTTCCTAGGGACTGGATAGCTAAAATTAGGGAATATCACTTGTGACTTGGTTCCATCTTATTGCATCACTTTACTTACCTCTTTTGTTGATTAAATCATTGAATGAAACAAGAGCCCTTATCTGATTGATGTTCCCCAGTGTTAGGGAACATTTTTCATTTTCATGCCAAATCTCCTTCACCTGTGAGACCCCCAGTCCTTTTTGCTGGACATGTGGACTTCATGTTTATGGGCGAGTGGGAACCCCCCCACTCACCCTTTCTTTTACTCTATGAGAGTCATTTTTATGACACTGTATACTTTATTTCCTCTAACCTTTTGTCCTCTATATTTCGCTGTTGCAGCACACAGTGTTGCTGTGAAGCCCATTGGGCTACCCTTTTAATTTTCTTGTTTTCCCTGTAAGAACTAATGTTCCCAGGGCTAGAGGGATACTTTTTATATTCTGTACATTTTATATTGTGAGATCAGCACACCCCACCTTATGTGGATTGCCGAGGGGTTATATAGAATCTCCTTTCTAAATGCTCCTGTGACATTTTTGTAACAGTGTCAAGCATACCTGAATGGCTGGTTGCAGTGGATGTGTTTTACTGACTTTGTGTGTTTATTTTTTCTGCATGCTGTGTTCACAGCCACGGTAATGCACATAAGGGTCCCAATTGACCCAAAATAGTGGCTGTATTCTTTTCTTGCCTTTTCTTGAGTGCTTGTTCTTTCTTGATCTTTCTTCTGTTGTGTTGGGTGGCTGAGGTCCTGGTTTGTCTTTTATTTTTCTTTGTAAAGCCCACAGAGCCTCCAGAGTGTCTGTGAAGAAAGGAAATGAGGGAGGAGTCTGAAACTCTTCAATCCTTTGTCTTCTTGAGGTTGAAGACAAGGTGACCACTGGTGTTGAATCCGAAGAGGAAGAAAAGAAGATGCCTGCATCTGCTTACAGCGACCAAAGATGCCTGCTGAGTGACCGCTGCTGTGCTGACCCTTTTTTCCATTCGACCGAGGAGCCTCAAAGATGACGGGTCTGACCCATGAGCTGGTGGGACCAATCAGTCAATGCATTTCGAGCCATCCCACGATGAGCTGTGACCTTCCTGGGCTGCATGCCAATACCCTGGGACCTCGAGGCTGTGTGCTGTGCATTGTCTTCTGAAGAAAACATTTCTCTGAAACTTTGGTGGACTCCTTCCAGACCTCCAGAGGCAAGACTCCACTCATAGTCCCCTCACCAGAGTGCTGAACCGAGAAGCGAGGTGAATGCCCGACTTCATAGACAAACATCTAAGAAACCGATCTATAGACCCACCAGTCAAATCCTGGGTCAAACTCATGGCAAACCTCTGGTACCTCGCAATGATGTGCCATCCAATCAGGTGCCTCAGGACGAATCTCAGACTTATTTGTCGGGTCTCTTCAGAATCGCCCATAGGAAGTTCAACCCTCTATAAAAGGCCCAGTTTACAACTTGTTCCTTTGTAGGTTTTGCTAGACTACGAGGAATGGTGCATACAGATCAGGCTCACACCCAAGGGTTTTGGGAGGGTTTTAGGCCTGCTGTGGGCAGATTTCAGAGACATTTTATGTATTCATTATTTTTTTGAAGGTTGATTGTTTAAGCAGTATTTTTGTTGTCCATTTATGTACCCCTTTCTCTTATTATTTAAGTGACTTGTTAAATATCCTCACCTCTTGTCCCATTTCTCCTTTGTTTACCCAAAAAGACTTTAAAAAGCCATAACAACTTTCCTGTCACTGGGTGTATCCCCAAAAGAGAATAGAAATAATTCTAAAAATGGTTTACTCTTTCCCAGTGTAAGGATACAGTAGGTAGCATTTTATTGCCAGCACATAATAGCATTTTGCCAGCATATAATAGTATTTTACCAGCATATAATAGCATCTTTTCTTTGCCAATATATTTTATAGCATTATTGCTAGCACACCAAGCTAGGCCCAATTTGAAACTGCAGATATTCAGAGCACACATAGAAAACCTTAGTGTGCTGCCAGGTTCAAATAATGAAGTGCACCATGTAATTTGGGTGCTTCATGTATGGAGACTACATGAGAATACATAACCGACTAACTTTATTAACATAACCACTAAATGCTAACTTTTAACATGAGAATGTAGTCTTCTATGCAAAATGAGCTGAAATACATTTTTTGGTGGCACTGCTGAGATTCATTTTTAAATGCACACTGTTGTTTTCTTCAGCTTGTGGAGAACAGAAAATATGCAAGCTGCAGGAAGCAAAGTGAAACAGTAACCATGGGCCTGAAGCTTTCATTGTTCTGAAAATGAAGGCTGCCACAGAGCATTCTTTTTAACCTGATTGGGAGAAAATGTAGGCAACATGTAGTCTCCATACATGAAGCACCCAAATGTAGGCAGGCAAGCCACGTCAATAAAGGGACGGGCAAAAGTTTTATTGGAAAATAGAAATGAAGAGTGCAGTTAGTTCATGCTGGGCTGAGGAGACAGACGGAGGTTCTAAGGGCTAGAGCGCTGACTTTGGGACCTAATCAGTTGGCGTTCCCCCACACAAGCTTACGGAAGAGTTTTGCGCTGACACCAGGTCTGCATTTGCAAATACAATGAGGTTGTGTGGGAACTTCAAAGAAAGACCAACCTTGGTAAGTGAGGACCCGATAAAATGCTATGTGTGACTAAGATTTATTGCAGTGTAGAGAAGTTAGGAAATCGGTGCATGTTTATTTTTCTCTGTTTTCTGAATGTGGAAACATTAATCCATGTTACAAAATACCTGCTTGTTCTATTTGTTCTTTTATATTGCAGATGATGCTGTAAATAACATGGTAAGATTTTGTGACTTGTAAATGACTTGTAAATGAGTTGCAATGCAAAAAGCATATATAAAAACAAATGGGATTTTTGTGTCATTCATGCATCTGTGAATTATTTACATAAGTGAAGTATAAAGGGGAGGTTGATATCAGTACAGTAGTGCATTTACTAATGTACCACTGTAATTGAAATAGTAAATAAGAGAAAGTCAGTACTAAATATCTACACGGTAAAGGATGGGTGTGCTATGTCATGAGTGAGCCCTTCCTTGCATGCTGATGGGAAGGTGTCTAATCTGATAAAAAGATTACTGGATGTACATAAACCAGTAATGCCTAATGGCACATAGATTACTGGATGTACATAAGCCAGTAATGCCAGCCACAAACTATAGGTGGCGCATTGAATAAACTCATTGGGTTCAATGAAGTGCGTAAGTCTGGGGATCTCTACAGACAACTAGAAGGTATTATAATAGAAAGAAAAGGTATGTTTTATGATGGGGTTCTATTATAAAAAAAGAAACCATGCTCACCACTAAACTTAGAGACATAGCAGAATCTTCTTCTAAGCAATCTAATACTCCTAACCTAGTGCCAAGTTTAGCTTCCCGCCTTGCTCATATAAAAAAGGAAAAAAAACTCTGCTCTCCGCCTTCTTAGGAAAAATCTTTTGAATATGAGCTCTTCTCGTTATATAAAAGCTAAAAATACTCTTCAAACAAATTTTAAAATGCAAATTAAATCTGCTCATGCCAATTTTCATCTACTTGGCAATCAAAACATGATTCGCCTAATTTGCAAAAAAAACATCAGAGATATTTGGAAAATTCTTAGAACCTCGTCCAATTTGGATCATCCTCATATGGAATCTGCAATTGACGGCGTCTCCTGGTTTCATTTCTTCGAGCACAAATACTCATTGCCTATGCGCTTTCATAAAGTAAACTTACCAGACCTAACTAACTATATACCAGAGTCTTGTCCATGGGATTTAGTTGATATTCTACTAGCAATTGCAAAGCTAAAATCCTCAAGGTGTGCAGGCCCTGATGGTCTGCCGCCTTGTGTGATAAAAGATGATCCTTTATTCTGGACCAATGTACTTTTGAAGGTATTTCAATCAATATTTAAATTAAAAAGCATTCCTCCGTCTTGGACCTGTTCTATTATTATTCCTCTGCATAAATCAGGCCCTTTAAATAATCCACTTAATTTTAGGCCAATTGCGCTTATTGATGTGGCCGCAAAGATCTTCGCCTTATTGCTTCTAAAAGATATTGAAAAATTTATCTTAGAAAGGAAGTTACTTAATAAAGTACAGACAGGTTTCAGAAAACATATGGGGACCCAATTAAATGCCACTATTCTTGCACATCTGATTGCTAAATCCCATGAACCTGCAAACGGACCAATTTTCATTGCGTCCCTGGACTTATCATCTGCTTTTGACTCTGTAATTCGCAGCAGACTGTGGGCTAAAATGTTGCTTCTCGACTTCCCCCCCCGATTTAGTAGCACTTACTGCTCTTTTACATCATAATACCTCATTCCGGGTGCGGATTGCGAACAATGGCTGGTTGACTCATTCTATCCCCACTGCTACTGGTGTCAAGCAGGGCTGCAATCTTGCAGCAGTCCTTTTCAACTTATATCTGACGGACATTGAGGGTATCTGGGATTTCTCTAAATCTAATTCTGTCCGCCTTGGCAAACTCCAATTATCTTGGCTTGCCTATGCTGACGATGTACTTCTATTCGATAGCACACATTCTGGGCTTCAGAGCAAACTAGATACCTTTTCCTCCTTTTGTAGAGAAAACAATCTCTCCATTAATGCTGCTAAATCTAACATTCTCATATTATGCTCTAAAAAACAAATTCGTAAATTTAAATGGCAAATTGATTCCAGATACCTTCAAATCGTTAATCAAGTGACTTATCTTGGTTACATCCTAGCAAATAATGCTTCTGCCAGTTTTTGGAAAAGAGCAATTGTTGAAAAAATCTTACCGTTGCAAAATCAAATGCGCATAATTTATCGTAAATATTGTAAGTTTACCTTAGCACCCTTGTTTGAGTTCTATTCCAAAAAGGTAGAGGCTATTATATTATATGGTCTGGACATATGCTTGGTAGATTTGTCGGTCTTCCTAAACCACATTCAAGCAAAATTGTGGAAAGTGACGCTTCGCCTCCCTACCTTTCTGCCAAATGCACTTGTACGCCATGAACTAGGCCTAAACTCTTTAGCATCTCGACATCAGTGGCGGCTTTTGAAACTGTACGTTAAAATGAATTTCCCTTTGGAAAATTCACTTTATGAAGATTTCCACATCATGTTGAGAGAATCGCAGCCTAGATCGATTATACACTTTCGACAGCGAATACTTAACATTCTAGCTGGGATCAATCTTCCTGCGGAAGACTTAGAGATCAATTTAAATATTGCCTACAAACGGCTTTTTAACAACGATTGGGCTGCAACTTGCCTTCAGATATCTCAATATGTATCATTTGTGGAATACGCAGCTTATAGACACGCACAGATTCCACGTCTATCCTATCTTACGCTGTGTCCTAGTGCTGAGACCCGGGAAATCTACATGCGATTTCGATTTGACCTTATTCACACTAAATCAAGAACTCAATTTTGGTCCCACAACGAACATATCTCTGCTGATACTACTTGCAGATTTTGTAAACTTCCAAAATATAGCGAAACCTTAAAACATCTCTTTATGATTTGTCCAGTTTTCGAAGCAGATAGACAAAAAAATATTTCTGCTTTTAGCTCTAGTAATTCTCAACTTGGAAGAGATTTAATTTGGTCGCGCTGTATGTGGGGCGCTTCAAAGGCAATAATTTTGGCAACGGTACGCTTGATAAAAATCATTGATGCAGCAATTTCTCTACAGTTAGAGAGTTCAAACTTATAAAAATTGATGTATTGCATTGAATTTGTGTCCTGCTAATGTATATATCCTTTAGACTGTGGAAAGGCTTGTTTTTGAATAACTGCTCGCCTAAATTGAATGATCTAGCTTGCTCTTTGTCATGAACTATGTAGTCTGCCCAATTGTGAAAACTCCGGTCGGAGACGCCGTTTGTGTATTGTGTATATTCGATCACAGTGAACTCGCATACATTTGTTATGTTTCTAACGCTTTACTGTCTAGCAATTATGTTTTATTAATTTTAAAATTGAAGTGTATTCGCTGTAAAAAGTTTTACTGTATTTTTGAATGTGATCTAAATTTGTAATGATGCGTAAGCATCAAAAACAAAAGAAAAAAAGAAAAAAAAAAAGAAACCATGCTCACCACTAAACCTCAGGAGTAATATACCACAGGAATAATATACCGCAGGAATAAAATACCACAAAACAAGATACCACTAAAATTACCACCAACACAAGCTAACAAGGTATGGTCACTAAAATAGTGTGATACCAACCCCGCTCTAAATTTAAGACTAATTTACTGCCAAATTACCACAAATATTTTTACGATAAGAAAATACCACCAAATCCCGAATTTACCCTATTAAAACAAAATCTCCTACAAATAATGGTGTGTTGGCCGGGAAAGTGACTGTAGAGCATGTACTTGGCGTGGCAAGTGTATTCCACACTACCCTACGTGCATTAAAGGCATTTTATGAGAGCAGTGTGACACTGGAAGTGAATCTCAGAATGTCTCAAATGGAGGCCACATTCCCAGAGTTGGTACAATATCTGGAGGCAAACTTATATGCACATGGGATATGGTCCTCAAATAACGCCACAGAGTGGTATGACCGTATCTATAGGGAAGTGCAGAAAGAACCAATGGACAACATTTTTGCAGAAAGTAGCATAATTCAGGTCTGTCTTTTGAGATTATTAAATGCTGCTGATAAACATGCAGAGAAAGATTGTCTGATACGGCTATGTGCCAAAACATGGTTCATTTTAAATAGTTCCCTGCGAATGCAAGAAAATGAGGCCAAGCTGATGAGCAGATTATAAGTTGAACTAGATGGATCTAGTAAACAGGAGGAAAAGTTAAGAGCAGAACAGGAGGTATGTCAAAAGGACATGCAGTCAAAGTGTAAAGAACTCGACAATCAATTGTCCCAAAGGAAGAAACAGTTTGAGGATAGTGAGCAAGAATTAAAACACTTGAAAGGATTTGTAGATCATATTAGACAAGATAAAGACGAGGTTATTTTAGAAATACAAATTTTACAAAAAGAATATTTCGAGAAAGAAAGTGATCTTCAAAATGATGAACAAGAGATAGTTAAAATGTTTCAAGAAAGAGACAGACGAGACAAAGAGTTCAATGAATGCCAAAAGCAAATGAGCGAAATGCAAAATGTGATTAATAAGATGTTATGTTTTGTTATCGCTACTTGTATAGCGCATCGTCACCAACGTAATTGGTCCCCAGGCGCTCTGGCGGATCTGTAAACAGGAAGGGTGGGGGGTAGGGTTAGTCAGGAGGAGGGGAGAAGGAGAGTGGGAGATGTGGTGTGCTGTTGGCAGCTTCAGCTCGGTATACACCGAGTGCTGGGCTTTGGTGGAAGTATCGGATCGGATGAAGGTCTCGAGTGCTGTGGGTGAAGTTTATGTGTTGTTGATGCGGTGTGGTAAGTGCATGGTGATTTCTGGGAGAGAGATGGTTGTGTGGTTTTGTGTGGGTTTAAGTAAGCAGAAGATTGAGGGTTGGGTTAGTGGGGTCTGTATCCAGGTTCAGGTACTTACGATTCCGTTAGAGTTGTATACCTGTGGGTTTGGATGTTGCTGTGGGTTCGGATGTTGCTGGTTCCTGGTGGCCAACTCGATTTGCTGGTGTTGCGCTGGTCCTACTGTATCCTATTGAGTATAGTATGGATTGGTGGGTGCGTCGGAACCTAATATTCAGGTCTGGGACTGGGTGGGTGATATCTATTCTTAGGTGATCCAGTGTGACCCTGGTCGGTTAAGGCTTTGAGTGGTTTAGGGTTGCGGTCATGTTGAAGTGTTGTCCTAGTGGATCCGTCTTGGTGAGCGTTTGTATTCAGACGTTTGTATCCTTCTGTCGTGACAGATTCTTTGATTTCCATGGGGTGAACATCCTTGAGACTGTTGTTTAGTTGTAGTTTGTGTGGTGGGGCAATGTGCTTCCTGCTTTGTATTGGTGGGTCGTGTGTAGTGATGAAACATTCTGTTTCTCACCCATTGCCTTGGGCCTGTGATGCAGTGCTTCCCTTCCCTCTCTATGATTTGTTCTAAGGGCTGATGGGGAAGGTCATTGTTAGGTCCATGTCCTCTTGATGATGATGATTCGTTCTAGTTTTTCTGTCTTAGTTTGCTATGTTTACTTTCTTTGGTTGTATTTAATTTAATTTAATTTAATTTTACATTTATAAAGCGCTTACACAGCCCGCAGGCATCGAGGCGCTGTTACAGGAATTGTTTATTTTTCTTAGTTGCGTAATTGTGTTTTTTTTTTTTTTTTTTTGTCTTAGTTACGTATTTATAACGCGCTTAAACACTCAGAGGTTTCTAAGCGCGGACCCGGGGATCGAACCTGTTGTTGCTCCGTGTCGTCTTGCTTCCAAGACGCGCACGCTGCCGCTGTGCTAACCTCCCGCGACTGTCTCACGTTCGGTCCTTTAGTATGCCGTGGGATATTTACCTCAGCTTTTCCCATTGATTGATCGGTGCGTTTCCCGGTCGCTCTACGTTCGTTGGTGTTTTTTGGTATGTCGGTGCCCCTGTGGCCAGTCTTTCTAGTTATGACGTGAAGAGCCAGGTTTTGAGTAATTTCCTGAATAATAGGTGGTTTCTAGTGTTACGTATGTACTTTGGAAGGTCGTTCCAGGTTTTCAAGGGCTTGGTGAGCGAAGGAAGATCCTCCAAGTTTTCTTTTGTTGTAGGGCTTCGGTTCCAGGCGGATGTCCATGATTGATCTGAGCGTTCTTGTTGGTCGATGTATGCGCAGTTTGTCTCTTAGGAACTCAGCGCCTTCGTTGTGTACTGCTCTGTGTGTAATGCACATTGTTTTGCATTTTATTTGTTGTTTTATTGGTAGCCAGTGTAGTGTTTTCAGCGGTGGTGCGGTGTGTTCTCTTCGGTGTAGTTTCAGAAGTAGTCTGGCTGCCACGTTTTGAATGCGTTGTAGTTTTTTTAGGAGTTGTGTAAGGCATGCCTAGGTATAGGCTATTGGCGTAGTCTACTTTGGACATGACGAGGGCGATGATGGTGGTCGTTTTGTTGGCGAACGATAGGAACAGTAAGATTCTCTTTGCCGCTCGCAGGAGGAAGAAGCATTTCTTGAGGAGAGCGTTTACTTGTGGCTCTAGCGTGAGATTATTGTCCATCAGAAACCCCATGTTTTTTACAATCGGAGAGGGTGCTGGGGTAGTCCCGAGTTCCCTTGGCCAAGGGATGAATTGATTTTCTCCTCCATTTTTTGTGACAATCATTATTTCAGTTTTGCCTCGGTTGATTTTGAGGGAATTGGAGTTCATCCACAAGAATACATCACGGAGGCAGTTTTCTAGCGTTGAGTTTCTTTCCGGGTAGTCTTGCATTTTGAAGATTATTTGTGTATCGCCAGCATAGTTGTAGCGGGTGAGGCTGTGGCTTTTGATGATTCTGATAAGTAGATACAGGAAGATGTTGAATAGTAGCGGGGAGAAGGATGATGGGTGATGAAAACAATTACTTGCGTAAGGAGGCAGATCGGCTCCTTAAAAAGTGCAAGGATTTGGAACAGCAAATATGCACTTCCAGGTGCCAGGAAAAAAAACGACAGGGCACCACATTCAATGCAATTGAGGTGAGTTATATTTCTACACAGAGAGATAGTGCCCCAGTGGCTGTGCCAGTGTCTGAACTTGGTTGTAGCTCCCTGGGGGATTTGACACACCCATTGGGGGCCGCCACCAATCCCATACGCCTGAAACAAGGGTTGAATCACAAAGTAGTTCAATCCCAAGCATAGCAACAAGTAGCCCTATCAAAATAATGAAATCAATGAAGGCCCTGATCAAACCATTCAAAAAAGGAGTGGAGTGCTGTATAGAGGACCACTTAGAGTTGGTGCACGATATATTTAAAGCCCTCCAGATACCTAAGGAACAATACAGACAATACTTTCACTTAAGTCTGGATGCCCCCACAGCCAGTATCATTAGAGGATTAAATGAACAGCAGAACAAGACATGCCTAGAGTTTGAAAAGGAGATTAGATGTCATTTTTCTCCAATCCAATCATTACAGGAGGCAAAGAAAGTTGCATACACGATTACGGCTGGGCCAAATACGTCCCCTCGCCAGTTTTTGCAAGACTTAAAAAGAGCTTTTTCTCGCTTTGATGTATCTTTTGATCCCAATTCCAATGAATTTAAAACTGCCTATTTCTATGGGTTGCAGAAAGACATTGGGCCTCATTACACGGTAGGTGGTAGGGATTTACCGGTAACGGTAAGGGATTACCGGTATCGTTAAATCCCCTCCACAATCACGACCCGAACAAACCGCTATTAGCGGCACCGCTAAGTACGGTGGCACTATTAGCGGCAAGTCCGTGGGCGCGTGACCCCTCAGTCCGGAAATAGCGCCATAGCGCTAATAGCACGCCATCACAAGCCATGCGGACATGGCAATACCGGCATGGCGAAGACCCAAAAACCCCTTACCGGCAAGGCGCTAATACCGGCATCGCGAACCACCCGTTAAAAGACCTGAGCAGTATTCCCACCTGCCACAGGTTGACAAAATCAGCACAGGTGGAGGGAATGGAGACTGCCAGCACAAAAGAGCACACCACACCCCTTCCCACACCCATTTCCACATCAAGATGGATGCAATACTAGCAGCATTACATGGGCTGGAGGACATGATTGCAGTGCAGCAGCTACAACAACAGGCAGCACAGAAGAGACGCAGGAGGAGGAGGAGGAGGGCAAGACAGGCGCAGCAAGCACCACCAGTTCACCTAGTGATACCACAGAGGCAGCCACCAATTCCCAGGATCAGAGCCAGTCCATTCAATCTAAGCCCTGAGCAGATACACACCCTGTACCGTCTGGACCGGGATACCATCACCACCATTGTAGACATGATATATAACGATATTGTGAGTCTTATAGACATCCGTACTGCCATCCCCCCTCTACTGAAGGTGGTAACTGTGCTCCACTTCTTGGCCACAGGCACCTACCAGCATACGGTAGGTCAGATGCATGGCATATCACAACCAGTATTCTCACGCACGCTGAACCAGGTGCTCGATGCCCTCCTGAAGCACACAAGTCAACACATAGCCATGCCACTGACTGCCCAGGAGATCTCCAACACCAAAGTTGGCTTCCATTCACTGGCAGGCATCCCAAGTTGCATCGGGGCCATCGACTGTACCCATGTTGAACTGGTGGTCCCACATGCCAATGAGGTAGTCTTCCGTAACAGAAAGCAATACCACTCCATCAACGTCCAAATGGTATGTGACTCCAACAAGATCATCACACATTGTTGTGCCCGATATCCCGGATCAACCCATGATTCAATGGTCCTGCGGAACTCGACAATACCACGATACATGGAGCGACATGCTGGACAACGTTCGTGGCTACTTGGTGAGTAGCAGGCCAACCACATGGCAGTGTGATGTGGATTGTGAGTGTGGGGGGGGTGCATACTCCAACTTGGTGTGTTTCGGGGGGGTGGGAGATGCATACTCCAACTGGGTGTTAGTGGGGGGGTGGGAGATGCATACTCCAACTGGGTGTGAGTGGGGGGGTGGGAGATGCATACTCCAACTGGGTGTGAGTGTGGGGGGGTGCATACTCCAACTGGGTGTGAGTGGGGGGGGTGGGAGATGCATACTCCACCTGGGTGTGAGTGTGGGGGGTGCATACTCCAACTGGGTGTGAGTGGGAGGGGTGGGAGATGCATACTCCAACTGGGTGTGAACTGGTGTCAGGAGAAGAATGGACATACATATTAGCATCACTGTCCATTGAGGCAGCCCACAATGGACCAGACACAAAAACACATGCAAGTTGTGATTTGCCGGACAAAGATATCAATCCATTACGCCAAACATCCCATTTCCAACCACATGCACATCGCACAACGCACCATTTGCCCCATAACACAAATCAGCAACATGCATGGAAAAATCACATCAGAAATGTACGCTGAACAACATCAGAAATGATCCGCGCCCATGAGTGTATACAAATGGATCTCCTGTAGCCATTGAAGTGAGCTGCACCCGTACAACACTACTGAATTGCCATTAAACAGCATGGTGACTTCAAATGAGGAATGGCAGTATACTAGCAGTGTGGTACAAACGTTGCCAGGGCCGGGAAACATGAATGACTTAAACTCAGCCATGACATGGCAATCTCTGCCGTATGCATGCATGGTGCATGTCCACTTGCAAGGACTACCTCACCTTCCCACATTGCAGTTACCCTGATTGCCATGCGTGCTTGGATCAGTGGATGTCATTCACAATGCTATGATTGTTTGTGTGATATGTACAGGTTCCACTTGATGCAAACACTTACACATACCCATTGTTGCACCCATGCAGGTGATGCCGGTTATCCCCTGAAGAGGTGGCTCCTTACCCCTGTACGGAACCCAAAGAGCAGGCACGCAGAGGACTACAATCGTGCTCATACCCGTACCCACGTGGTAATTGAGCAGACATTTGGCCTTTTGAAGGCACGCTTCCGGTTCTGCACAATATGTGTATCAGACGGAATGTGCCAATGCCCCCTGACATTGAACTGCAACCACCTGCTGAGGATGATGACGGGGATGAGGATGGAGGAGAGGGGGCTGCAGGTCATGCAGGTGGCGATGCCCAGGAGGGACGTGCTGTGCGCCAGCACCTGATAGACCATTGTTTATGATACACATGGATTAGGAGGGTGCAATTGATGTGGAGCTCAGGGCACTGGGTATTGGGAGGACATTGACACTGTGCACCCTTCACCAATAAAGCACATATACACAATAATCAATGTCCAGTCATGTGATTATCCATGCCATAACGTGTGTATTGAGCATTATGTGAATCAAAAGTGCATGTACCCTCCACCCCAAACATCCTCTCCCTCCCCCCTCCCCCCACAACTCCCCCAAACACCCTCACCCCCCTCCTCCACAACTCCCACAAACATGGTGTGCACATCAGTGCTGCATTAGTCTGCAAGTGTCAACAGTGACAGGCTGGCCCTACTTCCCTCCTCCACTACCACCATTGGGGGGTTGTGAGTCTGGCCGCCGCAAGGACCGGCTGGACCTGCGCAGGGTGCTTGTTTGGTCGGAGCTGGCAGACGATGAGGTGCCTGGTTGATCAGGTCCCTGTGTGTGATGCATGCTCTCTATCGCCTCAGCAATGCGGGTTAGGACCTGCCTCACAGCGGCCATCTCATTACATAAGCGCGTCGTGTTGCTGTCCATGGTGGCTTTCATGTCTCTTGAAAACTCCCGAATCTCCTCCCTGGACAAGGCAGCCTCGCTCACTTGCCGGCCAACCAGGGCATTGAGCTACTCCTGGCGCTGTCGTATTAGGCTTATGCTCTCGTCTGTGGCCCTGCCCCTGTTTCTCCTCAGCGCAGCTTGCTGCATGTGGCCGCCATCGGGTGAGCTCGCCACGGGACTCAATAACCCTACCAGTGATTCTCCAGCATACACCTCATGGATGCTGCCATTTGGTGTGTTGCATGGGCTGTGGTGTGAAGACAGCTGGGGACTGGGTGTACGCTGCACTTCCGGTGTCGCACATGGGTCCTCCACATCACTCATGGGTGCCGTGGTAGCTGCTTCCCCGACGGAGCTATTGGCTGCGGACAGCGTGCCTTCTGCCACTGGCTCCTGAGTGGTGGGGGTGGGTGGTGTGGGTGCTACCACAGTGTCGGATGGGATATCAACCCTTGGTGTAGTCGGTGCGTGTGTGGCTTTGGACCGCTGGGCCACTCCAGATTTCCCAGTGCCCCTCGATGTACTGGGCCTGGTGCCTGCGTTCTTGCCCTTGGCATGCTTTTTGGGTGGTGGGGCCTGCGTTGCAGAGTCCAGCTCCTCACTGTCAGATTGTGAGCCTGTGGGGGAGTCAGACAGGGATAGCATCAGTGATGGGTCAACGTGCATCATGCATATGTTGTTGTTGCTGCAGTTCTATGGATTTGGACATCTAGTTTGGACATGCAGTTGTTGGCCTGATGGGTGGGTCATCCAGACATGAGTCAGGGTGACACGTGTGTGAGGTGCTGCATGCATGTGGTTGTGTGGGGATGTGCACGGCATATGTGCAGGGTTCTATACATGTGTGTGTGATGCCCCCATCCATTAGATAATTCCCATGTCACATTTGGGGGAGGATCTCATGCTTTGCATTGCAGTGTTTGCGTGGACACTCACCTCCATCTGACGTTGTTGCCACAACGCGCTCCATTTGGCCCACTCCCTCGATGGATTCAATGCCAATGGTGCTGGCACATGTCTCCTCCCACTCCTGCATCTTCATCGGGGATCCTCCTCCGCCTCCTGTGCCCATGGCCAGACTCCTGTTGGCCGATAGTATACTGCGTACACGGAGGTGCAGATCGTCCCACCGCTTGCGCACGTCCTTTACGGTGCGGGGGGTGGTGCCCACCGCACTGACTTTCCGCGCCACCTCTGCCCAGATCTCCTTTTTTCTCAGCAGTGCGGGACGCCGCATGTCGCTTGCAGACACTACATCTGCGTTTTCAGCTAGTGTGTCTGCTAGCATTGTCAACTCCTCGTCTGAGAAGCGTTGTTTGCACTGGCGCGCATCACCTTTCTTTAGGGCCTTGGGCATTCTTTGATGTCGTGGGAAGAAGTTTTTCCAGCTGTGGTGTTGCAGCAGGTCCTGGGTGCAGAGGATGGCAATGGATTGTGTTTTTAAAGATGGCCGCCAAGCTCTTTCCCGTTCCTGTGCGATGACGCTATTTCCGGTTCCGCTTTTTTACGGTGACCGCTAATAGCGGTGACCGCTAATGGCGGTAAGCGCTATTAGCGGTAACCGCTATTTCCATGTAGCGTGAGGGCGGAGGTGCTATCAGCACTTTGGTCAAAGCCGTTAAGGTGCTCATGGGGGACTTTTGCGGCATGGCGGTAGGGTCATTTACCGGCATGGCACTATGCGCGTGTCCGCGTACTCGGAATGGGGCGCTATTAACGGTCGCCTGCGAGGGCGGACACGCTAATAGCGCCATGCCGGTAAATTATTTTTTTTACCGCATACCGTGTAATGAGGCCCATTATATCACGGTTAGTCCGCAAATTTGATCGTGACAAGTCCCTTGAGTGGATTGTGCACCAATGTACAAAGCTATATGAAGTGCTATACTGTCAGGGTAGAGAGAGTGACAAAATGAAAGAAACCAGACCAAAATCTAAAGAATCCTCGGCAACAGTAAAGGAGATCAGGTCAGCTAAAATGTCACTTGAGTCCGCTCAAAGTCCAGGCAAAAACAATGTGACACCCGAACAGAGGGGTAATCAACAGAGGTTGCCACTCTCTGCACCGATGTTTCAGTCACATGATCCTAGTAATAGGGAGAGCTACATTAGCCCTAGGTACTTAGGAGACAGGCCCCGGGCAGGATATCGGCCTGATAGGTCAGGTATGAACAATAATCAGAGACAAAGCCAGGATCAAATAAATAATGGTCCAAACCAGACATTGGGGACACAGAGCAGATTTGACCCCAACACCATGATATATGGTAATCAGGACAGCCCCCGGTATGTGGATCGATTTACTGAAAATGAGAATCAGCATAGGGGACAATACTCACAAAATGAGAGACAGGACATGAGGCAGAGTATGAATTATGCCCCACATCAATACAATCAATAACTGCCACCAGGGGATTACAACCAAAGGATAGGTACACCCTGCTCCCCGCCCCACATGAATGAAGAGTTCAGAAACAACACTGATACGAACCACTCTCCTGAGAGATATCAGAATAGATTCAACCAGGGGGTAAACAACCAATATAGTCATAGGCCGCAGACAGAATATTCTAGAGAGATGGAAAGATTCCAGTGTCTCAAGGCCCAAGTGAAAATGTTGGCTGAACAAATAGGAAAGCTCTGTACGGCCCAAAAACAGTCATCAAAGGAGGGGGCAGAAGGCCATAGTAGTAACCAGGTGGCTTCCAATAATAAGTGACTAAATCTTCATGATACCTGCAATGATAAAAAGACAGATTGCCCAGATCTGGTTTTGCATAATTACTCTGAGCTGTTTAATGATTTAAAAACGAAAATACCTGCAAATGAACATAAGGCAGAAATTGCAAATACATCTAAAAAAGAGGTTTGGTTTAACCTGGAGTTAAATCAAACGTTGGAAATTTGCACAAATGAAAAAGGAAAACGAGACAAACATGAAATTCCAAAAGAACAAAGAGACAGATTTAAGAAAGACAACTCTTGCACCGGGAAAATAATTAATGAGGGGGTAGATGTGAATGTTAGAACACTCTCCCTAGAGAATCAAGATGCTAATAAAATACAGGCAGGAAGAATAAGTACTCAAAAGGAGGGTACAGATCTGTCACCTGAAGAATTCTTTGAGCCACAGATTTTTGAAGAAATTAAAAAGACTGGTATCATGCCAAATACCCACAAATGCCCAGAGTTAGAAAATGACAAATTATCAGGTGATGTTTATACGCATATTCAGTTGGAGGATTGTAGTGTGAACTCTGATGATCCCCGGATGGAAGGACGAACAGTGGCCACACTCCAAAGGACCCCTTAATATGAGGAGATGAGTAAGGTTTCTCCAATGGAAATTGGCAGAAAGGAGGGAAAAATGTCCTTTCATTTACCAATGTGCTTAGCCAAAAGTGAGAAGGATCTGAGAAAAGTTAATCCTGAAATCAGTAAGAATTCACACTTTTTGTGTGTGTTAGAGGAAGTTGAAGACAGATATTATGCTCCCATTACTGTGGAAGAGAAATGCAATACATTTGCAATGATTGACACAGGCGCACAGGCCACAATTCTGTCCAAAGAATTGGTAAAAAGTATCAATGAAGGGAGATCTCCACAGAGTCAGATCACAGTGAGGTAGAGTGAAGGCCCAGTACATAACTTTAATGGTGAGGAGGTGCCTATCGTGGGTGGTACTGAGGTTGTCATAAAGATAGGAAAACACAGAATGAAGCAGGAAGTATTGATCACATCTATTTGTGAAATTCCATTTTTGATGGGGACAGATTGCCTGAAAATATTGTCTCCTCTCATAGATGGGTTAAATGGGGTCCTGTGGTCTTTAACCAAAAAACATTAAGACCTAAGAAAATAAAGTCACAAAACAGCAGTATAAATGAATGCCATACTGTTGCCAAATCAAATGATGCGGTGGAGGTGTACCTACAGAATAGCTGTGTGCCTAGTGTCACTGTTATTTTGATGTGTCAGGATAAAATGCAAAGTAAACAAGAAAAACAATCTGTGCAGATTTATTTGGATCCTAGGAAGAAATGGCAAACTGAAATAGATGAACACACATTGCGCTTCTATTTAAAAGAGAAGAAATGTAAACAGAACACTACTCCTAAAGTAGACACAGAAAAACACATCACCACCCTTGCTGAAATACACATGGAAGATGAGCAGCCATGGATTCACATTGGTATAAATGGCCATTGTAAAATGATAAAGGCTACTTTGGCGCTTGAACAGGAAGGGATTTTCATTAATGAGAAACTACTGCAGAGAATAATGGAAAGGGAGGAGATCCCAAAATGTAGAATTAAAAACCAATATATCTCTGGCTTGGACAATCCAGATTTTGAAAATCGAATTGCAGGAAGGTGCATGCTAAAGATTAATATTGAACAAAAAACCATCTACCACAATGTGTGGATAGTGAGTGGAACACACAATGATTTTATCTGGCCAATGATATCATGCAAAGAATGTGCATGGTGTTAGAATTTCTTAACAAAAAAATATGGTCCCGACTAGGTGGGCCTGCGCCGAAATCATTGTGCACAATTGGTCCCATATGCAATTGAATTACAGGTGAAGAAGGATATTACTATTCCTGCATTCACCAAGCAGGTTGCTATAACACTAAAGTACAAAAATGGACAGAAAATGAAGGATTCCGATGCATTTGTGTGCTTGAATGAATCCATGAAACAGCAAGGACTGGATCATGAATATACCCCATTGGTAGATGTTGGGGAGGGATCTGGTAAGATCATGGTGGATAATAAAGGATATCAGGATATTATTTTGGATTGGAATTCCTTATTAGGAATGGCTATACAAAAATCACATTATACTGCGGATTTCAATGACATGGTGATTGGAAATATCCCACAGGGGTTGTTGCCAGAATATCTGGATTCTCAACCCAAAGGGATCTTTAAAATTGAATCTGTGTACCTTTAGGATTGCAATGAGACAGTGTGCTGTCACAAAGAGAATTGTATAGTATTTGACTTAAATGAAAATTAAACAGAAAATCAGCACATTGAAATGGAAGCTGATGTGCCAAAATATTTAAAAGTGGCAGCTTTGCAAAGAGATACAGCCACACAGTTAGAAGAGAGCACAGAAGTTCCTCCACTGGAGGAGTTCCCAGAATTTTCAAAAATGGTAGAGGAGCAGATTATGTTAGCAGATGCATGTAATAGCGAAGAGGATAAGAATGAGTTGAGAAAAATATTTATGGAATTTAAAGAAGTATTTGCTAAAGATGCATGTGATAGCGGCCACATTACCAGAGGGGTATGGGAGAAATCCAGTATTTGTGCACCAATAACGATTGCCACTGGCATGCTTAGAGTCATTGGCAGAGATAATTAAAAACTTGGAATCTAGAGGAATCATCAGACCCATTCATAGTACCTCTAACACTCCTATTTTAGGTGTGTTAAAGCCAAATGGTCAATGGCGTCTTTGTGCAGACCGGAGGGAATTAAATAAAAGAATGCCAGTGTCTAGATGGCCACTGCCATTTATTGAACAAGGCCTTGCTCAAGTGCATGGGTCAAAGGTGTTAACCACATTAGATCTTACATCTGAATATTGGTGTGTGCCACTGGTAGAGGACATTCAGAATGGATTTGCATTTTCATTTGATAAAACGCAATACGCTTGGGCTAGAACACCATTCGGGTATGTCAATAGTGGGAGCGAATTTGGCATATTTTTGAGAACGGCTATGCTAGATGCAGCGGAAAGAGGAACTATAGTTTATGTAGATAATGTCCTGATAAAAAATGAAAACTTGAAAAGTCATTTTGATGAAATTAGACATGTACTTGACCATGTCATGATGCCTACCTCCAAGGAGCCAGGTCCGACCCAGCAACCCCAGAGGCAGGCATCATTTCCCCCAGGGGAGTGCCAGCGGGCCCAAGCTGGGGCTCTTTGGACGCAGTCCTGGCGCCTTAGGCGCCAGGCTCATGTTGGACCTCTGTCCTGGCGCCCTAGGCGCCAGGCTCATAAAGCTAGACATGTGTTCAAGTGTTTTAATGTGCACTTACCTGATGCAGACCATGCTGCCACATCCAGGCCCTCTTGAGGCCTGAATGGAACTACTTTACCTGTGGGACTACTTTCCACCCGGGTGTGGTCGGGGAAGGATACATACCTGATCGGAGGAAGGATACACACTTGGGACTTCTTCCAAAGCAATTTAAACCACACCCGATCAGCAACTCACGCTTCGCGTTGTTCTGCTCCTCGCAGCTGGACGCTCACTGTGTCAGCTGGACTTCAGCCACGCCTGTCAGCATCCTGGTCACCTACAAAGGGAGACAAGAGACCTTACCAGCTAAATCTGCACCACGGAGACATCACCGACGATCCTGAAAGGGAAGACATTATTTTTAAAGCATTTCGTTACGATCGCTGCAGCGCTGCATTTCACTCACCTTTCCTGGGTTCCTCCATCTTCAGCAGCGATCATCCGGATATACAGCCACTTCCCAGAGCCTAGAGAAAAAGACAAGAATAAGAGGTGAGAGAAGGAAGGGAATAAGACTTACCTGTTGGGTCATTCCCATTTCATTTTGGGTCTTGCCGCTTCCAGGCATTTTCCGGACCCCGGCCTCTATGGGGAAAAAAGACAAAGACATTGAATGAGCGTATGCAAAGACAGTTCCCAAGCGCTCATCCAGAACTAACCTGCCATTTACTGGAACTGGAACTGCACGTTTCACTTCGGGTCGGCGCCATATCTCCGGCATTCCGAACCCCGGCCCCTAAGGGGAAAAAAGACATAAGCATTAGCGCTTGCTGCAAAAAGACAATGAACATTATTATTAAGCTTGGACTTTTGAACTTGCAACAGAACTTTTACAGAGTCTTACCTGAATAGTCAAGTTTACCTGAACTCCCATCAATCCTCAATCCAGTGAAGTAACTGGGTTTCAACGCGGCCCTGCATCGGAAGCAGGATGGAGAGCTCATCCTTCCTGACCCTAAGGTGAGACTTCACGGGGAATCGTGGAAGGGTATCGTGGAGGGTTGGAAGAAAGTGGGAGGCTTGAGCATAACTCAGTCAGTAGGTAATACTCCCTTTTCACGCACAGGGGAATATTCCTGCGAGCCGGAGAAGCCAGAGTAGAGGGCCCTTCCTGTTCATCTTCAGAGTCCTGCGCTTCACCATTGAAGAAGCATCAGCACTCGAAGCCAGACCTGCGCCTCCGTGGGAATCAGGTGAGCGTTACAGTACGCGAAACCTACCCACAATATCCCACCCGGGCGCTATGGAGACTTACGAGACTGACCAGCTGGCCCAGCTTTTGGGGTAATTACGGGCAGAGGTGCACTCAGCCCGCCAGGAGACTAACGCTCTCAAAAGAGAACTGATCTTATCCAAGGAAAGAACAGATGACCTAGCCAAAAGGTTATTACAGGCCCAGGCAGGGCACACTCCTTTACCTAATTCCGGAGACATTTCCACATCAATGGGTTTCAGTAACCCGGTACAAATTAATCTACCTGGACACATGCCTTTGGCCCCGCCTGAACGTTTTGTGGGGGATCCCAAGAAATATGCCGTCTTTATGAACCAATGTCGTTTACACTTTCTATGCAGACCCGGAGCCTTCCCTAACGACCAGACCAAGGTAGCCTTTATATTATCTTACCTCAGTGGCAGTGCTGCCGATTGGTCTATTCCATTGGTAAATCAGGAGGATCCCATTCTCCAGAATTTTCAGGGCTTCCAGGCCAGCATGGAAAGATTGTTCGCTTGACACTCTCAAGGACAGGCCCTTGATAACGAACTGCTATCCTTACGACAAGGTAATCAGGATCTTCTGTCCTACATAGCCACCTTTAACAGACTGGTTGTGGAAACTGGATGGCCAGAAAGCAAAAGGATCACATTGTTTCATTGAGGCCTGCGCGGAGAGCTTAAGGATGTTCTAGCTCAGATAGTAAACCCACACCAGGTCTGCGCAGACTACATTGACTTGGTGGTTCAACTTGATCACAGACTTCAAAATAGAAAAGCAGATTGGTTCAAGTATGAAAACCGAGCACCGATCAAAACCCACGCTAACTCCAAGAGTACCGACATATCTGAACCTATGCAAATCAGTGGTGTTAAAGGACCATTAACGCAGAAAGAACGAGAGAGAAGGCGGCAAATGCAACTTTGTCTGTATTGCGGGACTTCCGGTCACTTTCTTCGAAATTGTCCAGTTAAACCACTTAAGAAGGTGGTTGGAGTTACTGATAACGAATTAGTGACACCTGATTCGGGAAACGACATAGCCCGGCAAGCGTAGGGGTCCGCTTGCCGAGCTTGAAAACTAACTCTTTGACCTTGCATTTTGTCATGCCAATGGTGCTCGTGGACCCAAAACAGCCTCAGCAGTTGCATGCTATAAAAGCATACATCGACAGTGGAGCTATTGGAAATTACATAGACCGTGAATTGGCTTCCAGGATTAAGCTTCCTCTCCGTCCGAAAGTAACCCAAGATGTCATTACTACAGTAGATGGAACCGAAATAGCCTCAGGGCCTGTAACGCATTCCACTGTTGAAGTGACACTGGTGGGTCAGGATGGACATCGGGAAGCAATCGTGTTTGATGTGATCAAGGCCCGACAATTTCAAGTAATTCTTGGAATTCCTTGGTTAGAAACACATAATCCCAGAATAGACTGGCGAGCAAAGAAGATAAGTTTTCCTGATTGTGAACCAACTTGTTATCCAAGAAATCCAGCTATGGGTCTAGCCTCAGCAACTTCCACCCCTGTACAGCTACTGTCAGAATACCAAGAATTCCAAGACGTTTTTCAGAAAGAACAGGCTAACACGTTACCTCCCCATCGGTCTTATGATTGCCAAATCGATCTGGTACCCAATGCTCAACTACCTTGTAGTAGGATTTATGCTCTTACGGAACCTGAGAACCTGCATTTGCGTCAGCATTTAGATCAATACCTAGCCAATGGTTTTATTCGCCCGTCCAAGTCTCCTGTCTCTTCAGCTCTGTTCTTCGTGCCGAAAAAAGAAGGCGACCTAAGAACGTGTATAGACTATCGCGCCCTAAATCAAATAACGATTAAGAATCGTTATCCTCTGCCCTTGATCCCTGAGCTTATCGACCAGGTGAAAGACGCTTGTGTGTACACCAAGTTAGATCTCCGAGGAGCTTATCACCTGGTGCGCATAAAAGAAGGCGACGAATGGAAGACTGCATTCCGCACCAAGTTTGGGCTCTTCGAATATCAGGTGATGCCCTTCGGTTTGTGCAATGCACCTGCCGCCTTCAGTACTTTATGAATGATGTTCTTCGGGAACTTATTGATGTCTGTGTCATTGTTTACATTGACGACATCCTGGTGTACTCTACTTCGGAATCTGATCACAGAAAACATGTTAGGGCAGTTCTTGAGAAACTGCGCCAGCACAGACTATTTGCAAAACTCGAAAAATGCGTTTTTCATACCACAGAAGTTGAGTTTTTCGGATTCATCCTGACACCTTAAGGAGTCCGAATGGACTCGCGAAAGGTGGACGCCATCCTCAAATGGCCATCTCCAAGCTCGGTAAAGGGAGTTCAGAGCATGCTCGGCTTTGCCAATTTCTATCGAAGATTCATCCCGGAATTTTCCCCAACAGTCCAACCCATCACCGCTCTCCTAAAGAAAAACAAACGCTTCGAATGGACTCTTGAGGCCGAACAAGCCTTCCAGGACCTGAAAACCAAATTCACCTCTGCACCTGTATTGAAGCACCCGCACCCAGATCTCCTGTACATAGTGGAAACCGATGCATCCAGTTCGGCCATGGGAGCTGTCCTGTCGCAAAGAGACCCAAAAACTAACCAACTACACCCAGTGGCCTTTTGGTCCAGAAAATGTTCTCCTCCTGAAATCAACTACGCAATTACCGATAAAGAGTTACTGGCCATCAAATCTGCTTTCAAGGCTTGGCGTCACTACCTTCTCGGGGCAAGACACACCATCACCGTAATTACTGACCACAGAAACTTACAGTATTTAAAGACGGCCAAAGCTCAATCTTCACGACAACTCCGATGGGCTCTATTCTTTGCGGAACTCGATTTTGTAATTACCTATCGCCCTGCTGCAAGAATGGAAAAGCGGACGCCTTATCCCGGATTGGCATGGAAGAACCTAATTCGAGCTTAGAACCTGTGCCCATCATACCTGAGCAAAGAATCTTAGGTTTAACTTCATTGCAAACTATTGAGGATATCCAAACGCAAGTAAAACAACTTCTAGACTCTTCAACCTTATTGGAATGGAGTCAAAAGGGTCCTCATTACACCGTTAAGGATGACTTACCCTACTTCCAGGAGCGGTTGTTTCTGCCAAGTAAAGAATTGCAAGAACTTGTTATTGCCCAACATCATGAATCTTTAATGGAAGGACACCCTGGTATCGCTAAAACGGAGGAAAAAATCAAACGCCACTTCTGGTGGCCTTCTTGGAGAAAAGACATAAAGTCTTTTGTACTGTCTTGTGGAATTTGCGCCCAAAACAAGGCTCAAAAGAAAAGGCCAGCCGGCCTACTTCAACCCTTGGATATTCCACCGGCACCATGGCACACCCTGTCAATGGACTTTATAACAGATCTGCCTCCTTGTGCTGGTTACAACACAATCCTTGTAATTGTGGACCTATTCTCCAAAATGGCCCACTTTATCCCTTTAAAGGGTTTGCCTTCAGCTTCCACCTTGGCCAAGGAATTCCTGGAGAATATAGTTCGCATACATGGTTTCCCTTCCATATTAGTCTCGGATCGTGGAAGTCAATTTATCTCACATTTTTGGAAGAAGTGTTGCCAACTAGCACAAATAGATGTGCGGTTATCCACCAGCCACCACCCCCAGACCGACGGACAAACCGAGAGAACCAATCAGACTCTCGAGCAATATCTTCGGTGCATGTTACACCAATCCGAGTTAAATTGGAAAGACATCCTTTGGATCGCAGAATATGCATACAACAATTCAGTGCATTCTGGAACCGGACAAACCCCCTTTTATACTTTGTATGGTCACCATCCTTGGACCTCTGACCTAGATCCACCTCTGACCCTGGAAATGCCCACAGTAAATCATCTGCATTCCACAATAACCCAAGCCTTCAAAGAAGCTGCAACTCATTTACAGCAAGCCAAGAAAAAGTACAAAGAAAACGCAGATTTGCACCGGAGTAAAACTCCGCCTTACCAAGTAGGAGACCAGCTATGGCTAGCAACTAAACACTTATCGCTCAAGGGCCCGTGAACCTTCAATCCCAGCTTCATAAGACCTTATCCCATCAAGGCTATAATCAACCCAGTGGCCTTTAAACTGGATCTACCGTCCAACATGCGTATACATCCAGTTTTTCATGCATCACTTTTGAAGCCTGTACAACCAGGAACCCGATTGTCCAAGCCTCCAGATCCAGTTCATATTGAAGGGGAGTTAGAATTCGAAGTTAAAGACATTTTAGACTCCAAGGTGGTAAAGTCGAAACTCTTCTATCTTGTTGACTCAGGAGAGATCGTGGGAGCCTAGTAACCATGTCCACGCACCTCGATTAGTATAAAGGTTTCACCGGAGATTTCCGAACAAGCCAAAACCCTCAGAGGGAAGAACCTTGGGAGGGGCCTTGAGGGGGGGTACTGTCATGATGCCTACCTCCAAGGAGCCAGGTCCGACCCAGCAACCCCAGAGGCAGGCATCATTTCCCCCAAGGGAGTGCCAGCGGGCCCAAGCTGGGGCCCTTTGGACGCAGTCCTGGAGCCTTAGGCGCCAGGCTCATGTTGGACCTCCGTCCTGGCTCATAAAGCTAGACATGTGTTCAAGTGTTTTAATGTGCACTTACCTGAGGCAGACCATGCTGCCACATCCAGGCCTGAATGGAACTACTTTACCTGTGGGACTACTTTCCACCCGGGTGTGGTCGGGGAAGGATTACATACCTGATCGGAGGTAGGATAGACACTTGGGACTTCTTCCAAAGCTATTTAAACCACACCCGTACAGCAACTCACGCTTCGCGTTGTTCTGCTCCTCGCAGCTGGATGCTCACCGTGTCAGCTCCTGCATCTGGACTTCAGCCACGCCTGTCAGCATCCTGGGTCACCTACAAAGGGAGACAAGAGACCTTACCAGCTAAATCTGCACCACGGAGACATCACTGACGATCCTGAAAGGGAAGACATTATTTTTAAAAGCATTTCGTTACGATCGCTGCAGCGCTGCATTTCACTCACCTTTCCTGGGTTCCTCCATCTTCAGCAGCGATCATCCGGATACACAGCCACTTCCCAGAGCCTAGAGAAAAAGACAAGAATAAGAGGTGAGAGAAGGAAGGGAATAAGACTTACCTGTTGGGTCATTCCCATTTCATTTTGGGTCTTGCCGCTTCCAGGCATTTTCCGGACCCCAGCCTCTATGGGGAAAAAAGACAAAGACATTGAATGAGCGTATGCAAAGACAGTTCCCGAGCGCTCATCCAGAACTAACCTGCCATTTACTGGAACTGAAACTGCACGTTTCACTTTGGGTCGGCGCCATATCTCCGGCATTCCGAACCCCGGCCCCTAAGGGGATAAAAGACATAAGCATTAGCGCTTGCTGCAAAAAGACAATGAACATTATTATTAAGCTTGGACTTTTGAACTTGCAACAGAACTTTTACAGAGCCTTACCTGAATAGTCAAGCTTACCTGAACTCCCATCAATCCTCAATCCAGTGAAGTAACTGGGTTTCAACGCGCCCCTGCATCAGAAGCAGGATGGAGAGCTCATCCTTCCTGACCCTAAGGTGAGACTTCACGGGGAATCGTGGAAGGGTATAGTGGACGGTTGGAAGAGAGTGGGAGGCTTGAGCATAACTCAGTCAGTAGGTAATACTCCCTTTTCACGCACAGGGGAATATTCCTGCGAGCCGGCGAAGCCAGAGTAGAGGGCCCTTCCTGTCCATCTTCAGAGTCCAGCGCTTCACCATTGAAGAAGCATCAGCACTCGAAGCCAGACCTGCGCCTCTGTGGGAATCAGGTGAGCGTTACAGACCAATTGCAAAAGGCGGGTGCCAAAGTATCTTTACAGAAAGCCCAATGGTGCAAGAAAAAGGTGAATTTCCTAGGTCATGAGGTAACTGAATATGGGCTACATCCACAAAAGAAAAAGGTGGAGGCCATACAGAAATTGAAAGATCCTAGAAATGTGAAAGGTGTAAAAAGTTTATTAGGGATGACGGGATATAACAGGAAATTTATTGAAAATTATGCTGAAATTACACAACCATTGACTGAACTATTGAAGCTGAATATGCCCTGGAAATGGGAAAAGGAGCAATCGGAGGCAGTTGCTAAAATGATCTGATTAAGGCGCAAAAAGATGATCCGATCTATTATAATCATTTGATAGACCCCAAACAAAATCCTTTATCTGAAAATGATTGTACAGGAAAAGAAGAGTTGAGGGGGTTATTAAAGAATAAAAAACGGATTAGGCTACATGATGGACTTATTATCAGGGAATCCATAACAGGACAGATACAGTGGGTGGTACCCCTTTCATTCAGAGGGCTAATGTTACACCATGCACATGATGCAATAACTGCAGGACACAGAGGTTCGCAAAATACTTTAGAGATACTGAAAGATTATGTTTACTGGCTACATATGTCTCAAGATGTGGAATTATACACTAGGGGGTGCATGGTATGTGCCCAATTTAAACCCGCTTCACCAATGCATAGAGCTCCACTGATGAAAAGAGGCTTGACTCTTCCATGGTCAGATTTGCAAATTGACTATGTAGGGCCTGTAAAAAGGTCGAGTAGGGGACCGTTATCTTTTGACCGTGGTTTGTTTGATGTCAAAATGGGTAGAGTGTATCCCTGCACCAGATTGTAGTGCACAAACAGCAGCTACATTACTGGTAAATCAAATATTTTCAAGATTTGGATTACCACAAAGAATAGAGTCAGACAGAGGAAGTCATTTTACAAACACCTTAATGAGTAAGGTGTGGCAGATATTGGGGGTGAAAAGGAAACTGCATACTGCGTACTGGCCCACCTCTTCTGGAAATATTGAACGTTGCAACAGGTCTGTTGTGGAGATATTTAAAATGTTTGCATCGGAAGCAGGTTCCAGTTGGGATTTACGATTACCTATGGTATTGATGGCAATCAGATCGACTCCTGCTAAAGCGACAGGTATCAGTCCTCATGAGGTGTTAACAGGAAGGAAGATGGTACTGCCACAACATTTATTATACAGGACACATGAGCAGACACTTGTGAGTGCATCAACAGTTCACGAATATGTGGAAGAACTGAGGAAGCATTTACAACATGCATTTGCATTTGTGCAGCGAAATTCGGAAAGAGCTGCTGACAGTGCAAAGTGATATTATGATAAAAAAAATGTCTGTGAAAGAATATAATGTAGGGGATCAGGTATATAAGTTTCCTTTTGGAAAAGGTAAACATAAAAATGCTAAATTTCTTGCAGCCTGGCAAGGGCCATTTTAAATAGTGGATAAGGCGTCCCCAGTAGTTTACAAAATGTTAAAGACAGCGGGTGAAATGGTGACAGAACAATTTGTTCATGTTAACCATATTAAACCCTGTCACCCCAAACATGAAATCAGGAGACTTGAGCAAGTAGAGACAGCTTAAGTGCCCTGAATACATGGAGAGAAAGACACAGTGGCTGTTTTCATAGGGTCCCACACCATAAACATAAAAATAGATGTAATGTTTATGGTGGAGTTAAATGGAGATAAAAATACCACAATTGAGAAAGGTGTGGTAATAAAAATTGATAGAAGGGTCTGGATCAGGTTAACTTACGATGGTACAAATGAGATGTTCTACATAAAAATTGGTTTGATGTATGATGTTATTATGTTTATGTTATTGTTTGTCTAATATGTGCTTAGTTGCAGATATCGGAAGAGTCAATCGGAATGTTTTGGAATACATTTTATTTTTGGCAAAGTGGTAGAAAGGGTAAAATTGGTATTGTGCTATATAGTTAATCTGTCACTTTTCTATTTAATTTAGACAATTAACTAACATTGATTGGGGTCGGAGGTCGCAGTACCGGAGGACATGAGAGATGACGGAGTCCTGGAGTCCACGGGAGGAAATTCCAAAAAAGCCCCAGGCGGGGGCGAAGACCAAGTCCGCAGGACGGATGACACTGATGATGGCACCAGCCACATGGATGATGTTTCTTAAGGTTGCAGGGAGTCTTAAAGCCACAGACGCACAGGTTATCATTGAGCCTGGACCAGCATCTGGCATTGCAGTGGAGGAAGCACCTGGATTTATTATGGGTAATAGAAGGATGATTTTCCAGAATATCTACATACCCATGAACCCTGATAATTTAATTGAAAGATTTATTAACAAAACTGGAATTGTAACTGACCAGACTGGAGATTGGCTAGAATTGAACAAAGAGGACGCTAAGCAGACAATAAGAGATATGGTAATGCAATTAGAAAAGACATTTGTGAATTCAGCGGATATAAAGAAAAGGAGGGGAAAGAGAGGGGCAGTAATGCTTGTGGTATCTTTGGTAATGTCTATTATTAGAGCTGTAATAGGTACCATGTTGTCAACAACTAATGCATTTCAGTAGGGACATTGAGTGCCAAAGCACAACACTTAACTCATGATCTAGACATGATCGAAAAGGCTTTGGATGGAATTAGAGGTGGATTGGATGAACAAGTGAAATTTGTTAATGAGACTGTTGTATTACTAAATGAACAGGCTGAAATTCTACAACATGGTACAAAGGTAATAATTAAGCATGACTGAATATTGAGTGATATTATGAATGTAATACATCCTCGTGATAGATTGTTGACAAATTACATGAGGGAGGTCCAAACTGCAATTTCCCAATTAATTCAAGCACATATACCGTTATATTTTGTTTCGCAAGCCATTATTCATAAAATGATGGAAAGGATCACAAAAAGGCAAATAGAGGTAATGCAAGTGAAAGTTGCATTTGAAATGGGCAGTGCAATGCCACTACATGTGAATTTGGAAAGAATGGAAATAGGGATTTTGCTGTGTGTTCCATATATTGCTCCTGAACTTATTTACCAAACTAAGAGGGTACATAATGTGGGATTTTGGCAAGAGGGGAAATACATAAAAATGAAAACCCCAAAGGTGGTGGCATTTCAGTCATGGGAGTCTGAGGTTTACTTGATTCCAAAACTGGAAACATGTTTAAGGTTTAAAGAACAAAATTACATGTGTCCAGGTAAACCATTTGTTCCTGATGCTACAGATGCTATCTGTGGTGAAAAAAATCTGACCCGGGGTCTCAGGGGGATGTGAAGTAGTCGGGTGGTGAGGAGTTAGCACAAGCCAAACTGGTTAAAAATAGATGGTTGGTCAGCACCTCTATGAAAAATTATACTGTCACACATTTAAATCATGGAACGTTTATTGTCAAGCAATTGAAATATAATGGGCCTCATTACGACCCTGGCGGAGTGGGTTTACGCCAGCGTTATTCGCGGCGGACCCGTCCGCCCTACTACGAATTCCCGTAGCGCCATGGAACGTTTTCCGCCTGGTTTTTCCGGGCGGAGAAATCCATGGCGCTACGGGACCTTGATGTTAATTACGCCACCGTATTTTGCGGTGGCGCAATTAACGCCTTCCCCACTCCCATTATACCCTATGGGGCAAAAATGGGAATGGGGAAGGGTAAAATGGGGAATGGGGATTTACCGCCCCGCCAAGGTCGGCATGGGGCGGAAAATCCGCCAACCTCCATGGCGCTATCGGCAGCTTTCCGCCGTGCTCCGCGGTGCATTTAGCACCGCGATTTTCGCCAGGGTCGTAATGAGGCCCAATGTATTTTACTTACATGATCCAAAAGATACAATCATCTCGGTTGGGGGGGTCTAACACTACTCCATATTGCAAATGATATTTGGGAAAGCAAAGTGGAAAATATTGCGTTTTTTCAAAGGGATACATTTCCGATAGACCCGGATGTAAAAAATGTATTGAGTCATAAGGAAAAGCACACCATTAAGATGAATCTGAGGAAGAATAACATTACAGTTAGTAGTCTGGGTGTAATGGAGGTGGACATTTTTAACTGGGGAACCTGGGAGGAACACACTATGGTGTGCTTGGCAGCAGTAGTGTTAGTGGTGGGAGATTGGTTGATTATTTTGTCTATAAAGATGAAGATGTTACTTATGATATTGGCAACAATGGTAAATTAAAGATATCCCAATGCGCATACATTCTAAGGTAAAATGAAGAAGGATTTGGGTTTCCTCCAATTGTGGGTTTGTTGGCCAGTATTGTCAGAAAACAGAGGGTATATGTAAGGATATATATATAGCATTGTGACAATGAGACAGTCAGGCGGTGTTGAAGAAAGAAAATTTGGTCTTTATTCAGACTTAACAAAATATGTAACAAAATAACCAAAACCAAAAATTATTTTCCTGGAAGAGTCCTTCCGTCTCTCCTTCTTTATTCAGCAGTGGTTACTTCTGATTCCTTGCAGGGCACGATGTATGGACCTCTGGCCTGTCTTTTCCTCCTAGTCTTCATACGCCCAGGTGCTCCCCGTAACTCCTGCCTCCATGTCTGGTCGGTTCTGCAAAGAGAGCGAGAGTGAACACACCTTCTCAACATCTCTGGGCATTTATATAGGCAGAACTTAACTGGCCAATTATGTTCCACTTCCTTCCCCAGTTTATAAAAACCCTCCCAGGCTCCACCCCCTTTTCCCTGAGAACATGGCGTCTTGTGTCCATCCTCCGGTCCTCCTGGTTCTACCTCCCTGGCTGAATCCCAACTGCCCAGGTAAGTGTAGTGGGGTGAGAGGGGCTGGTTTTGTCTCTGTTGTTCATGGGGAATGAGGGGCTGCTTTTGTCTCTGTTGTTCATTGCACGCCATTGATACGGCTGCCTTGCTGCCGTGCAACGGTTCGTTCATCGTGTTCCCGCGGCCGCGGTTGTTGTAACAATAGCCGCTGACCAGCCGCAGAACTGCGGCCTCGCCGCAAAGCATTGGTTTGTCTCTCCTCCTCCCTTCTCGCCCTTCCAGGTTTTCCCCTCGGGTTCTGTCTGGCCGAAGGATACTGGCCATTTTGTCAGCCACCCAGGGCCGTTGTAGCTGCAGGTCTGGTCGAACTGCCGCAGAACTGCTGTCTTGCAGTGATGCGGTGATTCGGTTCTCTGATACTCGTCTCGTGGCTCCAAACATTCTCCTCAAGGGTTTTCCTCTCCATCTGCAGGGATGGGTACTTCTTTGTCCGTCCACTCTTGGTGGGTGTTCTCTTCTTTCCTTTTTGTTTGATTTACATCAGCCCTTATCCTTGGGGTTTCCACTCTCTCCATAGGCTGGCCTCACCATTCTCCAAATATGGGTGTTTCGGGTTGTTCCTTTTCACTGTGTACAGTGGGCACCGGGTTCTCCTTTCCCCATCCACTGGGTGTTTGTCATTCCTGGACACTCTCTGAGTCATCACAAGCATTTTTATTGCCAGCATACAGTAGGTAGCATTTTATTGCCAGCAGATAATAGCATTTTGCCAGCATATAATAGTATTTTGCCAGCATATAACAGCATTTTGTCTTTGCCAGTATAATATGTAGTGTTATTGGTAGCATACAAAGTACACAGCCAGGCCCAATTTGAAACTGCAGATATTCAGTGAACACATAGAAAAACTTAGTGTGCTGCCAGGTTTAAATAATGAAGTGCACCATGTATTTTGGATGTTTCATGTATGGAGACTACATTAGAATACATAACCGACCAACATTATTAACATAACTACTAAATGCTAACTTTTAACATGAGAATGTAGTCTTCTATGCAAAATGAGGTGAAATCCATGTTTTGGTGGCACTGCTGAGATTCATTTTTAAATGCACACTGGCGTTTTCTTCAGCTTGTGGAGAACAGAAAATATGCAAGCTGCAGAAGCAAAGTGAAACAGTAACTCTGGGCCTGAAGCTTTCATTGTTCTGAAAATGAAGGCTGCCACGGAGCACATTCTTTTTAACCAGATTGGGAGAAAATGTAGGCAGACAAGCTACGTCAATAAAGGGACGGGTAAAAGTTTTATTGGAAAATAGAAATGAAAAGAACAGTTAGTTCATGCTGGGATAAGGAGACTGACAGACTGAGTTCCCTGGGCGTAGAGCTCTGACTTTGGGATCCAATCAGTTGGCGCTCAAGCTTACAGAAGAATTTTGCGCTGACACTGGGTCTGCATCTGCAAACACAGCAAGGTTGTGCAGGGACTTCAAAGAATCACCAACCTTGGTAAGATAAGTGCTAAGTGAGGACCAGATATAATGCCGTATGTGTGACTAAGATTTATTGTAATATAGGGAAGTTAGGAAATCATTGCATGTTTATTTTTCTGTTTTCAGAATGTGGGAACATTAATCCATGTTACAAAATACCTGCTTGTTCTAAAACAAATGGGATTTTTGTGTCATTCATGCATCTGTAAATTATTTACATAAGTGAAGTATAACGGGAGGTTTACATCAGTGCAGTAGTGCATTTACTAATTTACCACTGTAATTGAAATAGCAAATAAGAGAAAGTCAGTACTAAATATCTACAAGGTAAAGGATGTGTGTGCTATGTCATGAGTGAGCCCTTCCTTGCATGCTGATGGAAAGATGTCTAATCTGATACATAGATTACTGGATGTGAATAAGCCAGTAATGCCCAATGGCACATAGATTACTGGATATACATAAGCCAGTAATGCCAGCCACAAACTATAGGTGGCACATTGAATAAACGCATTGGGTTCAATGAAGTGCATAAGTCTGGGGATCTCTACAGACAACTAGAAGGTATTATAATAGAAAGAAAAGGTTTGTTTTATGATGGGGTTATATTATAAAAAAGAAACCATGCTCAGCCCTATACCCCAGGAGTAATATACCACAGGAATTATATACCACAGGAATAAAATACCGCAAAACAAGATACCACTAAAATTACCACCAATACAAGCTAACAAGGTATGGTCACTAAAATGGTGTGATACCAAACCCGCTCTAAATGTAAGACTAATTTACTGCGAAATTACTGCCAATATTTTTATGGTAAGAAAATACTGCCAAATCCTGAATTTATCCCAAAAAAACAAAATCTCCTACTGTAACGCTCACCTGGCTCCCACGGAGGCGCTGATCTGGTCTGGGTTTCTGTGGCCTCTTCAAGCGTGATGCGCAGAAATCGGACCACCGATTGAACGGGACCCCCAAATCTTGCTTGTCTGGCCCGTAGGAATATCCTTCTGCAGATGAAAAAGGGGATTAACTGTCTGCTGAATAGTGTGCTTGCTTCCCCCTTTCCCCCTTCGTTCCTCTCTGACTTCCTCCAAAACCCCCGGTTTAAGCTCACCGTGTGGTTTGGAAGGATGAACTCTCCATCCTGCTTCTGGTGCAGGGGCGCGCGTTAGTCCAGTTACTTCACTGGTTTTCAGAATGGCGCTGGCAAATCCACTTGACTTTTCTGAGCGATATGCCGTAAGTACGAAGATGCAAAAGTTCAAGTGTGAGTCTCCTTTTATGTTGTCTTTTCTGTCCTTTATTTCAGGTGCAGAACAAAGGCGATGCGTTGAGGGGTTAAATTGGCGGTGGTAAAATCAGATGAGTTAGTGATGAGGGCGACCCCTCTAAATGTCTTTATAATTCCCCAGTAATGTCTTTTGTCCTTTCCCCATAGGGGCCGGGGTGCGGTACCTGCCAAAGATGCGGGGCCGACCCGAGATGTGGAATGGTTCACCAAGAAAAGCCGGTAAGTAATATGGCTGAAAATTCGGCTTTCCTCTTGTGTTCCCTTGCTCACCTTTTGTCTATTCTTCTCTCCCCTAGGTGCAGAGATGTGGCGACTGGTGCAGAGAGCCACGATGGAGCCGGGCGGCGTCTCGGGAACAGGTGAGTGAAGCGCGGCGCTGCAGAGAGCAACGCAGTGCTTTTAAATGGAAGTCTTCCTTCAGGAATGCTGGCGTGAAGATTCCAGATGCAGGTAAGAAGGTTGAATAAGTTCTTGGTTTTCACCTTTCTCTTCTCTTATTCTCCTTACAGGTGTTCCAGGTTCGAGGCGGGCGTGGCTGGAGTCCAGGTGCAGGAGCTGACACGGTGAGCGTTCAGCTGCTGGGATGCAGAACAACGCGAAGCACGTGTGGCTGTCCGGGTTTGGCTTAAATAGCCTTGGAAGAAGTTCCAGGTGAGTATTCTTCCAGAGCCCCACCCAAGTAACAAAATAGTTCCTTCAGAAAAATAGTCCCTCCTAAGCCTCATTTGGCTTGGTTCTTCATGCAGCATGGTCTGCATCAGGTGAGTGTGCAGCATGGTCTGCTTCAGGTAAGTGCACCAAACACTTCAACTTATGAGCCTGGCGCCTATGGCGCCAGGACTGATGTCCAACATGAGCCTGGCGCCAACAGCGCCAGGACAGAGTCCAAAGAGCCCCTATAAAGGGCCGCTGGGCTTTTACCCGGGAGCGTGATGCCTGATCCCGGGGGTGCTGGGCCTGGCCTGGTGCTCCGGGGGTAGGCATCATGACAGCACTCCCCCCCAAGGCCCCTCCCAAGGTCTTTTCCCCAGGAGGTTTCGGTTTGTTCGGGAAATTCTGATGGAACCTTTTTACTAGCCGAGGTGCATGTACGTGGTCGCTGGGTTCCCAAGATCTTTCCTGAGGCCCGTACCCCTTCCAATCAATTAGATAGAAAAGTTTTTATTTTGAGATCTTAGAGTCCAAAATGTTCTTCACCTCGAATTCAGGCTCCCCATCTATCTGGATTGGTTCTGGTGGCTTTATTAATCTGGTTCCTGGTTGCACTGGTTTCAAAAGCGACACATGAAAAACGGGGTGAATCCGCATGTTAGCTGGTAGATCTAGCTTGACTGCCACTGGGTTAATTATAGCTTTGATCGAGTAAGGGCCTAAATATCTTGGATTAAAAGTCCGAGGTCCCTTGAGCGATAAGTGTTTGGTAGCCAATCATACTTGATCCCCTATTTAGTATGGAGGCGCCTCCTTTCGATGCAGGTCCGCATTCTTTTTGTATTTCCCTTTCGCATGTTGTAAGTGTGCAGTAGCATCCTTGAAGGCTTGAGTAATCGTAGAATGCAAATGGTCCACTGCGGGCATTTCGAGGCTCAAAGGTGAGTCCAAGTCTGAAGTACGAGGGTGATGTCGATATAGGGTATAAAAGGGGCTCTGACCAGTTCCACAGTGTATCGAGTTATTGTATGCATATTCAGCCACCCATAAAATATCCTTCCAATTACCCTCCGATTGGTGCAACATACATCGTCGATATTGTTCAAGGGTCTGGTTCGTTCTCTCCGTCTGACCATCGGTCTGTGGGTGGTGGCTGGTTGAGAGTCTTACGTCGATTTGTGCCAGTTGATAACACTTTTTCCAAAAATGAGAAATACACTGGCTTCCCCGATCGGAGATTAGTATGGACGGGAATCCATGCAGACGGATGATATTTTCGAGGAATTCCTTGGCAAGAACAAAAGCTGAAGGTAATCCTTTCAACGGAATAAAATGGGCCATCTTGGAAAATAAATCCACCACAACCAGAATAGTATTGTATCCATTACAAGAGGGCAGGTCCGTGATAAAATCTAGTGACAAGGTGTGCCAAGGTGCTGGTGGAATGTCTAAGGGTTGAAGAAGACCGGCGGGTTTTATTTTTTTACCTTTGTTTTGGGCGCAAACTCCACAGGACATCACGAAAGATTTAATATCCTTTCGCCAGGACGGCCACCAGAATTGTCATTTAATTTTTTCCTCTGTTTTGGCAATGCCAGGATGTCCTTCCATCAGAGTATCATGATGACGGGAAATAACCAGTTCTTGCAATTCCTTTTCTGGCAAAAATAAATGTCCTTGGAAGTAAGGTAAGCCATCGTTGATTGAAAAGGCAGACCCCCTTTTGATCCAATTCTGCAAGGCTGAAGAGTCCAGGAATAGTTTTACCCGTGCTTGAATGTCTTCAAGGGTTTGTAAAGTGGTTATCCCCAAGATTCTTTGTTCGGGAATTATCGGCACAGGTTCTGAGTTTGTGTCCATTTCTCCCATTCCAATTCGAGATAGCGCGTCCGCTTTGCCATTATTACAGCCGGACGGTAGGTGATTACAAAATCGAACTCAGCAAAGAATAAAGCCCATCGGAGCTGTCGTGAAGATTGAGCCTTGGCAGTTTTTAAATATTGTAAATTTCGGTGATCAGTGATCACGGTGATGGTATACCTGGCGCCAAGAAGGTAATGCCGCCAAGCCTTAAAGGCGGACTTAATGGCTAATAATTCCTTATCGGTAATTGCATAATTTATCTCCGGCAGCGAGAACTTTCTGGACCAAAATGCTACGGGGTGCAGTTGGTTGGTTTCCGGGTCTCTCTGAGACAGGACAGCTCCCATGGCTAAGCTGGATGCGTCGGTTTCGACTATATATGGGAGATCAGGACGCGGGTGTTTCAAAATAGGTGCGGACGTAAATTTAGCTTTTAATTCCTGAAAGGCCTGTTCAGCTTCCTCGGTCCATTCAAAACGTTTATTCTTCCGCAAGAGTGCAGTGATGGGTTGCACCACCCGTGAAAATTCCGGGATAAACCTGCGATAAAAATTGGCAAAACCAAGCATGCTTTGGACACCTTTCACCGAACTAGGTGATGGCCATTTGAGGATGGCATCCACTTTCCGTGAGTCCATTCGGACCCCTTTAGGTGTCAGGATGAATCCAAGAAACTCAACCTTGGTGGTATGGAAAATGCATTTTTCCAGCTTTGCAAACAGTTTGTGCTAACGCAATTTCTCGAGGACGGCCCTGACATGTTTTCTGTGATCAGATTCCGAAGAGGAGTACACCAGAATGTCATCGATATACACGACAACACAGACATCGATGAGTTTCCGAAGGACATCGTTCATGAAGAATTGGAAGGCAGCAGGCGCGTTGCACAACCCGAAAGGCATCACCTGGTATTCGAATAGTCCATATTTTGTACGGAAGGCCGTTTTCCATTCATCGCCTTCTTTTACTCGTACCAGATGATAAGCCCCCCGGAGATCTAACTTGGTGTATATGCAAGCGTCCTTCACCTGGTCAAGGAGTTCAGGGATCAAAGGCAGAGGGTAACGATTTTTAACAGTTATCTGGTTCAATGCGCGGTAATCGATACAAGTTCTAGGTCGCCTTCTTTTTTTGGCACGAAGAACAAAGCCGAGGATGCCGGAGACTTTGACGGGCGAATGAAACCATTGGCTAGGTATTGATCTAAATATTGTCTCAAATGCAGATTCTCCTGTTCAGTAAGGGCATAAATCCTGCTACAAGGGGGTTGTGCACCGGGCACCAGATCGATTTGGCAATCGTACGATCTGTGAGGAGATAACGTGTTGGCCTGTTCCTTTTGGAAGACGTCCTGAAAGTCTTGGTATTCCGGAGGTAGTTGCATGGAGACAGAGGTTACTGATGCTAGACTGATCTTCAGATTTTCTGGGCAGCAGGTTCGTGCACACTCCGGAAAGGTTATTCTCTTCGCTCCCCAATCAATTCGAGGATTATGTGTCTCTAACCAAGGGATTCCGAGAATAACCTGAAACTGTGGAGCCTTGATTACATTAAACACAACACAAGATGGCCGTCCGGACCTACAAGTGTCACCTCCGCTGTGGAATGTGTTACCGGTCCCGAGGCAATTTCGGTTCCATCAACTGTGGTGATGACATCTTTGCTGGTTTTAGGACGCAGGGGAAGGTTAATCCTGGAGACCAATTCACGATCCACGTAGTTTCCTATAGCCCCACTATCGATGTATGCCTTTATTGCATGCAACCGCTTAGGCTGTTCCGGATCTACGAGGACCATTGGCACTGTGAAATGCAAAGTCTGAGAGTTCGTTTTCAAGCTCGGCAAGCGGACCCCTACGCTTGTCGGGCGGGGTCGTTTCCTGATACAGAGGTTTCATGGATTTTTTCAGCGGCTCCTACCACCTTCCTGGGCGGCCTTGCCGGGCAATCTCGTAGAAAGTGTCCAGAGGATCCACAATAAAGACATAAGTGCATCTGCCTTCTTCTTTCACGTTCCTTTTGCGTTAAAGGTCCTTTAACTCCTCCGATTTGCATTGGCTCAGAGGCTTCAGCCCCCTTGAGGTTAGCGTGGGTCTTGACTAACACCCGGGTTTCAAACTTGGACCGATCTGCTTTTCAGTTTTGCAGTCTGTGATCCAATTGGACCACTAAGTCTATATATTCTGAGCATTCTTGGGGTGGATTTACAACTTGGGCCAGGACATCTTTAAGTTCTCCGCGTAGACCTCGATAAAATAACGTGATTCTTTTATCCTCTGGCCACCCAGTTTCCACAATTATTCTATTAAACGTTGCAATGTAGGAAAGGAGGTCTTGATTGCCCTGTCGCAGAGATAGACGTTCGTCATCTAGAGCCTGCCCCTGGGAGTGACGAGCAAATAACCTTTCCATGCTTGCTTGAAATCCTTGAAAATCATGAAGAATTGGGTCATCTTGAGTTACCAGTGAAACTGACCAATCGGCAGCACTGCCGCTGAGATATGACAATACAAAGGCTACCTTGGTCTGGTCATTATGGAAGGCCCCAGGTATGCACAGGAAATGCAAACGACACTGATTCATGAATACGGCGAATCGTTTGGGGTCCCCAGCAAAGCGTTCGGGTGGGGCCAGCGGCATGTTTCCAGGTAAATTAATCTGCACCGGGTTACTGGAAAGCACAGGAGCGGGGTTCCCTCCGGAACCGGGTAAAGGAGTTTGTCCAGCTTGACCTTGCAAAAGCTGTCTAGCCAGGTCATCAGCTCTTTCCTTTGTTACAATCACTTCCCTCCTGAGAGCATTAGTCTCTTGACGAGCGGCGTGTACTTTGGCCCGTAATTCCCCCAGTAGTTGGGCCAACTGGTCAGTCTCGGAAGTTTCCATAGCGCCTGTTTGTAGGAAGGCTTCGCGTTCTGTAACGCTCACCTGGCTCCCACAGAAGCGCTGGTCTGGTCTGGGTTGCTGTGGTCTCTTCAAGCGTGATGCGCAGAAATCGGACCACTGATTGAACAGGACCCCCAAATCTTGCTTGTCTGGCCCATAGGAATATCCTTCTACAGATGAAAAAGGGGATTAACTGTCTGCTGAATAGTGTGCTTGCTTCCCCCTTTCCCCCTTCGTTCCTCTCTGACTTCCTCCAAAACCCCCGGTTTAAGCTCACCGTGTGGTTTGGAAGGATGAACTCTCCATCCTGCTTCTGGTGCAGGGGCGCGCGTTAGTCCAGTTACTTCACTGGTTTTCAGAATGGCGCTGGCAAATCCACTTGACTTTTCTGAGCGATACGCCGTAAGTATGAAGATGCAAAAGTTCAAGTGTGAGTCTCCTTTTATGTTGTCTTTTATGTCCTTTATTTCAGGTGCAGAACAAAGGCGATGCGTTGAGGGGTTAAATTGCCGGTGGTAAAATCAGGTGAGTTAGTGATGAGGGCGACCCCTCTAAATGTCTTTATAATTCCCCAGTAATGTCTTTTGTCCTTTCCCCATAGGGGCCGGGGTGCGGTACCTGCCAAAGATGCGGCGCCGACCCGAGATGTGGAATGGTTCACCAAGAAAAGCCGGTAAGTAATATGGCTGAAAATTCGGCTTTCCTCTTGTGTTCCCTTGCTCACCTTTTGTCTCTTCTTCTCTCCCCTAGGTGCAGAGTTGTGGCGACCGGTGCAGAGAGCCGCGATGGAGCCGGGCGGCGTCTCGGGAACAGGTGAGTGAAGCGCGGCGCTGCAGAGAGCAACGCGGTGCTTTTAAATGGAAGTCTTCCTTCAGGAATGCTGGCGTGAAGATTCCGGATGCAGGTAAGAAGGTTGAATAAGTTCTTGGTTTTCACCTTTCTCTTCTCTTATTCCCCTTACAGGTGTTCCAGGTTCGAGGCGGGCGTGGCTGGAGTCCAGGTGCAGGAGCTGACACGGTGAGCGTTCAGCTGCTGGGATGCAGAACAACGCGAAGCACGTGTGGCTGTCCGGGAGTGGCTTAAATAGCCTTGGAAGAAGTTCCAGGTGAGTATTCTTCCATAGCCCCACCCAAGTAACAAAATAGTTCCTTCAGAAAAATAGTCCCTCCTAAGCCTCATTTGGCTTGATTCTTCATGCAGCATGGTCTGCATCAGGTGAGTGTGCAGCATGGTCTGCTTCAGGTAAGTGCACCAAACACTTCCCCTTATGAGCCTGGCGCCTATGGCGCCAGGACTGATGTCCAACATGAGCCTGGCGCCAACAGCGCCAGGACAGAGTCCAAAGAGCCCCTATAAAGGGCCGCTGGGCTTTTACCCGGGAGCGTGATGCCTGCTCCCGGGGGTGCTGGGCCTGGCCTGGTGCTCCGGGGGTGGGCATCATGACACCTACACAGTTCCTCCTGCATGTTTGTTGTTCTCATCTCCCTACTTGCTATTCTCTTCATTGTGCTGGATTATCGTGTAGTGCTGTTATAGTTTTGTTTGTCTATTACGAAGTTCACATGTTCTGTGGGTGCTTCCATTGTTTTTGGTTTTCAGGGTGTTGTTGGTTTCTCCTGGTTCCCTTGTTCTGTTTGTTGGTTCCCTCAGGGCACACAGGTATGCTCCGAGAGGAAGAAGGAGGACGGAGCATTTGAGGAGCTGCATTTCTCCTTGCAGAAGGAGGAGGAGGAGGGTCTCCATATAATGAATGTGGTGCTTGATCCTCATGCTGTTGATTGGTGCCAGTTTACAGATACAAGTCACGTGGTATCACCAGTCCTCTGTTCATAACGGGTGCCCTGAAGCATTAGGGGAGGCCACAGGAAAAGCAGTTAGAGAGGAGGCAGAGTCTGTGCCATTAGAGAATGTCCCAAACACAGAGGAAGGGTAGGAAGGATCTCGGGTGGGGGCCTTCATGGAGGCAGGGGAATACAGGGCCTTATGTAGACTCTTCAGTGGAGGCAGGGCCAGTGCAGGAAATGGAGGGCATGTTCCACATGCGGGAGGTGGAAGCGGCTGCAGCAAGTACCCTGAATGAAGAGTACAGGATGGCTCCAGCCTGTGGAGGTATCGTAACAGGCGGCAAACTTACCTATTATGGAAAGGTAGAAGAGACGGGCGAAGAGGTGGTGGAGGAGTAGTGTCACCCTGTGCACGCCATTTTTCAGGGGGCAAGGCAGGCACACGAGGATTCCCAGGAAATGACAACCTCTACCACCTTCCACACGCAACAAACCTCTGGATGTTGAAGTAATTTGCCCTTCCTCTGGAGAAGTGAGTCATGCAGGAGGTATGTGTGGTATTCTGCATGCTAGAGGGCTGTAGAAGAAGGTGCAGGGGGCAGAAAGTGAAGGGCAAAGTACCCACAATGAGGAAGAGAGCTATGGGAAACCACATTTGCTGGTGGCACAAAGAAGTGTACCTGGTAAATGAGCGACCTGGTTGCCACCTCCACCTCATGCAGCAGTGGCTAGGATGTGGGTCCTAATATGTCGCAGGGACAGGGTGTAAAATGACATCATCAGGCATGACCTGGCAAATGCCTGCAGCTGTGTACCTTGCCCAATTGGTTCCAGTAGGACCAGCCACTATGGCCAGCAGCAAGTCCCTGTAGCAAGCGTCATATCAACAAGTGCTGCTGGCAGCACATGAATTTGTGCATAACCCCTTGAACCATGTGAAGAGGGATGCTGCCTGTAAGCCAGAGGGAGCAGGACAGCCCGGCAATTGCAGACAGTATGGATAGGCACATGTAGCTGTACAATCCTTCCCTCCTCTAGGTTGCTGTTCAGGGGGAGAAGAAAGAAGGCAGCCATGGAGGAGGGATTGGCCCACAGCGAGACTCCCTGCATGCAAGACTGGCAGCAGTCTGCGGGAGAACGTGAGAACTTTGTAGGAGGCAGTGTTCTGTGGGAGTGATTGTGAAATGTAGTAGGTGGCTCTGGCTGCACCCTGGGAGAGACCATGTGAACTTTAAGGGGTGGCTGTGCCTCGTAAGAGAGCCCACTGCCATTAATAGGTGGCTGAACACTGAGAGAGAGATTGAGAACATTTGACAATCTGTACTTGTTATTGTGACAATAGCAGGATTCAAAAACATTACTGGCACAATAGGCAATGGCATGTGTAAGTCAGCAACTAGTTGGGGGCTCTCATGCATGATTGCAGCTATCTGTTTCTTAGCCACACACACACCTTGAAGCAAATCTGCTCCACTTTCTGATATCTGACTTGTACCGGGCAACAAATTATCATCATCCCAGTAGGTTTGTTCTCTCTGTGTAGATATTGTGTCATAGTCTTTCGTAATGAAGTGACTGCTCATTTATATAATGGCAGTTGTTCCGTGTGCGGCAGTATGAGGATTCGGCAGTTAGATACAAGAGCCCCGGCTGCACTAAAAACTCTCATGTGTACAGACTGGTGGCCAATGTCGCAGGCCAGGCAGACTGCTTGCTCTACCAATTCCGTGATAGGTCGTCTATAAGTATCAAGCATCTGTGTGGCTGGTAGTCCATTGTCTGATCCTGTTGATTACCCATCTGTATTCACGATTCCATAGTCAATGGGGAGTACAGTATCTCATCATTGTAGGCTGAACCTGCACGGCTCACAAACTTTCATCACGTGTCAGTGATGTACTATCCACTGATAACATCAAACTTGAGTGTGACATTTCCAGTGATGTTGGCAACATTTGTGCTGGCTAATTTTCTTCCTGCTGCCTGGATTCTTCCTCCAATTGAAATTGCAAATTCTACAGCAAAGCATCTTTGCACATTTGAACAGTGTCTCCTTGCAATATATTCTGCAGGTCCTCCTTTCTGATACATGCAGATGAAAAGAGCTCACTTTCACTGTGAAACATGGGTCCACAATGAAAGCCATCAGGAACTTAATGTTATCCTGCAATGCAACTAAGAGTGGATCACCAGACAAGGTTGAAAGCAATACCCCCACCAACCTTGTCGCATTACCATCACCATCCAACGCATGTTCCCTTGCCGCGTTGTTCAAGTTCAGCTCAAGCAGGAAAACCAAAGTGAGTGCCACACTCAGGAAAGCATTGTGATAGCTAACACACTTGGTGGCCGTTTTATTAAGGCCATAGCACAGGGCAGACATTAGACTGCAGCTGCCACTGACACAGTGACAAAAATACCCCATCAGGAGCTGGGCAGTGAGTGACATTGTGATGGCATTGCACTTCTCACATAGCCTGTGTTTTAACTGGTGAACACTGAGGTCTTCAGGTTGTGCACCGCAAGCTGTGATGCACATGCCATTGGTGCAGACAGTGCATTTTTGGCATGGTAACTCCAGCTGAAATGAGAGCTGATATTTTGAGCCACAATGACAATTCTTTTTCTCAGGCTGACAATTGCTCACAAAGGCTGTGACCACGAGGTGGAGGACGTGCATGATCAGTGGAAGTGCATTTCCTTGCCAATTCATAATGCACAAAGTATATTTGGTCTATTTCATGCTGCACATATCCCACATGCAAATAATAAGACCTTTACCACTGTGCCGCCACTTCCCCCACCTTCTCCCAGATATCTACTGCCTGTGGTTTCTGATCATAAACCCGTACATTCGCCACATTGCCTGTTGCTAAACCACACCCTTACATTACCCCTCTTGGTTGGCAGATGAAGGAAAGGCCACCCTGTGTGCTGTGATGGCCATGTAGTCAATGCTCTGACCAGTGATCAGCATGCCCATGGTGAAGTGATCTTTCCTCCCATGGACTGCTCTAGTAGCCATCCCACTGGAATCATAACCGTGGAATGGCTATTCCAGGGATCGAGCTGATTCACCAAGGGAAATGTCGGAAGAAGAAGACGCTCCAGTGATCTGAGCAATGGTTTGACACTAACCCAAGGTCATCAAAGAGAGCAGACCTGAAGCGGTTTATTTCATATCAAAATAGGCTCTAACTATCACTATTCATTAATTGTCAATAATATATGTCCAATGGCTACAGTTGAAACACTAGACAGAAATTTGATAAGTCGATTCGTATTTCTACACGTTTTTATTACATGAGACCAAAGGGTTAGTGAAACAGCCACACTGTTTACACGTGGAATGCTGCTTTCTAACCCATACTGATAGAGCACATTTTGATCCGTACCAACCCCTTCAAGTCTGCTCATACAACTCTAGTGCCACCTGGTGAGAGAAAAATGTTGATCTAGATCTTATGTTTTTTTTTACCTCTTCCCATGTCCATGCATGGTGCTCAAGGAACCGCATAGATGCAGTCTTTTCTCGGCACACCATTTTACAGCAGAGTGTGCAAGTGGCCTGGTTAGGGGTTGTTTATCTTTGTGAAGTACAGTCACACTTTTGACTTGTGTTGTTTGCTAACAACACTTATGCAGGGCCCATCTGGGCATAATGGTCCTAGCAGTGGTAGTGTTGGTGTTTTGGCTGTCACGTAATGATGTGATGTGCTTTCTCTTTGATGACAGGAAGTGTGTAGCTTGAAGAGGCTGTAGGTAGTTGGGGGTTAGTGATTTGTCACAGTTTATTGTGTGGTCACCCTTAACTCAGGGAGTTCCTTTCCCCACAATCAAGGTGGCGCACAATAAATCACTATTGTTTTGATTCAGGTTCACTTTGGGAAGGCCTCCAACCCGTCTCGCACCCAACCCCAAAAAATATCAGATGCCACAATGTACTAGGAACCAGTGAGAATATAGATTTATTAATTTATTTTAATTTGACAAACAGACTAACATCAGCCAATGCCGTGGCAACACAAGAACAAAACTGACTTCCGTAATGGCACCGACACAGATATAATACTGAGCTATGCAGTCCCAATTTCCAGCAGTTTTCTTTTCAGATCACCCACCAATACAGAAAAAGAACACGTCAAGATACACAGTGATTGCTGGTTTGGTTACACACATAGAACATCATTTTGGGATTCTGATAAAATGCACTGTTTGGAAAAAGGGATTCAAGGGGCAAAATCGTTTTTTACTTATTACTACAGATGCAATATGAGGGAAAGAAAAACAATTGGAACATTTGTTTTGCCAAAACTAACAACAACAGGCAGGGCTTTGTTGTTTTGGTCAGAGCACGATGGGAACAAAGGGGCAATTTTGTTTTGCACCCTGCACACTCTTGTGGAAACAGTGTTTGGGGATTAATACTTTTGACAAATCTTTGTCTATATCGGCTCAAAACACAATGGGAAGAGCTTGTTAGTTTGGATGCCAACAAAACACATCCCGTGATTTCAATAGGGGAATTAAATGATTTACTTTAATTAAATATGCTAGGGAGCTACACAGATAAACAGGATATTTTGCGATGGGGAAATAACTAGACAAAACCTGAATAATGCAGGGCCTACACAATTTATGGCTTTGGGAATGGGTTTACTTACAGGAGTGGCCTTGTCATGGGCATCAGGGAACATTAGGGCACCTCTGAACAGCAAGGGTGTAAGTTCAGGATAGTCCCCTCTGGCTGCTCCAAGGGGCCCCAGTCAGCTTCTATGTCTTTTGGTCCCTGCCCTCAATGCAAGATTTGTGGCCTCTCTGCTTGGGTGTTTCTTGCAAGAGTTAAGCAGCCAGTTACTGAAAACTCTGAAAATCTATCAACATAGCAAGTACCCTAATTTTTCAAATCTTTACATGTATGGATATATTTTTAAGAACTAAATTTTAAGCCAAATTAGGTGATGCTAATCTGAAGTTAGCACGCCCTTCCTATGCAGAGATAGGGGTTTTCTTCGTTTACTCAGAAGCTGTATCAGTGAAAAATATGCCACTTTGTAGTTCCTATGTTAATCTTATCCTTCACCCTCACACCAACATTCAAATCTCTCGGAATCAAGGGAAGCTCCAAATCAAATTTCAACTAATAACATTTGTTATGTTTATCACACAACAATTGTTTTAGCATGGTTCAAAGGGTGTTACTGGCATAAACTTTAATACAAGTTTTGAATGACCATTGAGGCATATACACTGCCCTTTTTATGCTACAATAGGTATTTTTCCATTATTTTTGACAACCAGACCTCCCTCTCCAGGACCAGCAGAGAAAAGGTCTTGGAGGTTAAGTTTCATCTTGAGGAGAAATGGCCGGCTTCATGTAAAATTCTGCAAGAAATGGCTTTTAAACCCACACACAATGCATTTGACATAACATTTTATACGGCACCTGTGCATTATATCCATGTGTAATGTACTTCTTCAATCTCACAGTTGCAAAATACATGAATATAATTTCTGGATTGTCCATATGTATAGGGCAGTTATATGAGAAAACCATTTACAAACTCTGAAAGTCTAATAGGCACTTCTTTCTACATACTGCCATTTGGATGAGGGAAACATGAAGTTCTTTTATTTCTTATAATTGCAATGAGCTTGGTTTCACTTGAGATGACTGGAGCACAATCTGGTATTACATTGAAGATAATGGGCACACTGCTATCTGTCTCTTTAAGTAAAAGTGCAGCTCTACATGGATTTGGTAAAACAGCATTTTCAGCCACATGTCTTTCTTTTCCTTGCTGAAATGCATTGCGCATATCTTTGCACTTTTCAGATTAATGCACTTTCTTCTCTTTGAGATTTAGGCCTGTTTCTGGTTCAATGGGCCTAATGTCTGAAATCACAATTTCTGTGCTGGCCTTATACTTCAGTGGGCCTTCCCAAATAACTCTGGCGTCTTTATTTCTGGCATTAAGGGGCTATATTTCACCCCACAATTTGTTACTAGTAGACCTTCTGTATCTGCGTTGTCGCCGCCTCTTCCCCAGTGTCACTGCTTTCCAACAGCAGTGCACATTCCCATCTGGACTGTGATGAATCATATTTATTATTTGTATTTTTGAAAACATGTTTTTTAAGTCAATTACAAACCATTAAAAAGAAAGAAAAAAAGAAGAAATATCTATTCTAATAGATAACATATATATTATGTAGTTCAATAGAAAACAATATATATAGAGAAGTATCAGCAATGCACTTATACATTTTAGAATTAGTATGATATACATATAACATGTGCTCCTAATCATCCATTACCATTTTAAGTTCAGGCCTGACCCAATTAATAGCTTGAACCCAAATCACACATCTCTATAAACCTTATTTACATCCATATTCTTACATCCATAATCTTTGTCTCAATCATCCTTCATGTTGTCATTGTCGTTCTTGACATCATCATTCATATTTTCTGACCTATCAGTGGATGTGGCGGGTGGAGATAGATGCTGATATTTTCAATCCCCTTCTGCTGCATCATGTGTTGGTTTTCCCTGAAATTTGGTAGATAAGATGTGTGTCCCTGGTTCTTCTGCCCCTGAGATGGAGGAAGGAACTGAAAGTTCAACCTCTTGTGTCAGTCCCAGCAAATGTTCATCATTGTGGTGCAATACCTGTGCATGAACCTGAACAGGCACGTGTGGAATGTGAGTTTTGACCATATGCAATTCTGTCATCTCGGTGCAAATAGCAAGTGCTGCAGCAGATATGAAAAGACCACAAGCAGCATGTCTCCCCCTGCCTGTGGCTAGTTTGTGTGCTGATGACCTGTTGTACCAATGTGTCGTTCACTGACTGATTGGTGTATCACCCGCCTTCCTCTGGGATTCTCTGTCCTTCCTGCTCCCCCTCCAAGGTATCACCTGATGGCTCATATTTCATCCACTCACTTCCAGGAAAAGACACTGAATGATATATCACCCGCCACCCCACATCATTGCTGTTTACTACCTCCAAATCTCTGCTAAAATAATGCTTGCATAACTCCAACACAAGCTACCAACAGGAAATATCCACTTCTCAAACACGCTCCCATCAGGGATTCCCTGTTCCTCCTGCTCCTCCTTACTGTGAAGGACAAGTTGCGCAGAGGTTTTCTTTTTCTCATGGCACATGTATCACTTACACTCACTTGGACACACAATGCATGCTTTCACTTGTCACAACAATTTCTATTTTCTATAGACCTCTAAAAGTGTCATATAAAATCAAGGGTCACAAGTGTATATGTGTCACGTTACGCAAGCTGCTCTCCCACAGTGTAATTAATTCTCCCAAACTCACACCATATGGCGTGGCATTGTTTTGTTTACCTACTTCTAAATCTTTGAATGCATCACACAGGGATGTGAAAGCAAAACAATCCCCAATTCTAACTCTCTGAGTCTTAAGAAACTCACTACTTCTCCATACTTTTGTTCCTACTCAGCTATTCTAACTCAGTTGATTTACTCTTTCCCTAATTTTCCTAAGCCTGCCTCTAGCAGTGACCACCAGCCTTTCTGAAATCTGCCTCAAGCTGAAAGGAAGCTCCAACTACATCCCCCTTTAAGCCATGAGGTTGAACTTTGGTTAAATGTCTTTAAAAGTTTGTTCAAAGTTTGACCTTCTCAAATCATCTGAAATAAGTGTGATTTGATATTCTAGCAAATAAGGTCATCCAGGTCTCTTAATCTATATTTAGTACCTGGCGAGGGCACAATCAGAATGAGAGAACCATTCTGATTGGCCCTCGCAGAGGCATTACCCAGCCGGGAATCCCTCGGCTAGGATTTCACAGCCACTGTTGCCGGCAGGGGGCGTGGCAGCACCTCAGCCAATGAGGAGGCTCAAAGTCATCCCCGCTCCGAGCCTCCACGGCTGAGAAGCTGCCTTCACTCCCCGCCGGGGGACTCGGGAAAGTATTTTTTTTTCTTTTTTTCTCTCCGTCCCCCTGATCCCCCCACCTCACTTACCTTTAGCCTGCTTTGTCCCCGGCGTGGGATGATGGCAGCCTCCAGCCATGTGGACACTCGGAGCAGGGCCATCCCCGCTCCGAGCCTCCACACGGCTGGAGGCTTCCATCATCCCACGCCGGGGACCCATGTCCATTTTTTTCCCTCCCTTTCTCCTCCCTCCCAACCCCACTTACCCTCTTGTCTTTTTTTTTTAGGAGCGGAGGTGCTGGGAACAGAAGTGTTCCCAGTGCGCCCACTCCCGATGGAAGCCATGGATAAGGAAAACGGACTCTGTTTTGCCTTTTCCGGTGGCCATTTTCTTGGTCGTTCTTCACTTGGGCCTATAACTATGGGCCCCGGGGCATTTCCTGAGTCGGTAATGCACCCGGGGCTCGGGTCATATTGCTTAAATATAAAAGAAGCCCTGAGTCCTGACTGACTCATCAATGCCCAGCTCAAACTGTTTAACCTAGGAACGTTTGTTGGAAGGTACATTGTTTTCATGATGTAGCCACCCATTAGGGAATGAGAAATTCTGTCCCTAAGTGGCTGAGGGGATGGGGGGATTTTTTCATGAGGATACCTATATCTCAAAAACCGAAGATGTTACATACGTGAAAAATAGTATTTCGTTTCTTCTTCAAAAATATAGTAACACGTGTTTCCACAAATACAGTAAGGGAGGTGGAAAAGGGGGGGTGAATTCCTTTTTGAAGGATACCCATATCTCACAAACCAAAGATCTTTGAAAAAATAAAAAATTACATTTTAAATCTTCATTATAAAGTAAGTTTACGTACTAAATTTCTTGCTGCTTACTTAAATGAAGAATGATCCTCAGGCACATAGACTGAAGTTCCTGTAAGTTACTTTATTCCAGTCATGTTAAGTTACATTAAAATGACAGAGCATGAGCACACTGGCTCCAATCACCCAGGCAGGGGCTCTCCATCTACCTGAGATTAGCACCTTTACTACAAGCATTCCCACACTCACACCATAACATTCTCCCACTCACACCAACATTCTCTCTCACATCACCAGGCTTCTACATCCATACCAAGCACTATACAACACTAACATCAATAGTTCTCAAGATATGGATACCACTAAATAAATGAATACCATTTTTTTCACATCTGGCAGTTGAGTTATAAAATATAATTACAATTTAATATTGTACTATTACAATTTAATATTACAATAATTGTAAACAGAATAATAATAACATATCTTTAATATGCTGGACAGACGTCTTGGCCACAACGATGCTGATTTGTGCACATATACGAGAAACACAGAGGATTTTACGAAAACTCACAAAATTAATGTCAGCGAGTGTGCAACCCAAAGGGGCACACACGTGACGGCACACGTCATTGTGAGTGGTCACATTTGTTCTTATTTTTTCAAATTCGATGATTAATATTTTGGAGCTGCATTGGTCTGTTGCTAGATATGGTTGATTTCTTACTTCATTTCAATTATTGGTTCTATTTCTTTGGTTTAAATTATCTTTCTATCTTTAAGAAGTTTATTTTTATAAGTAAAAATAGTAGAATAATATAGTTACCAAAAATAACACATCGACCTGCTTCATTTCTTTTACTTCTTCTCCATAAAAGTAATTCAAAATGCAAATTGAAAATGTAAATATAAAGAGTTATGTTATGTTGTTATTTGAACTTCTAAAGTGCACTGTCACCAGAGGTACCTTGGCGCTGAGGAGGAGATGAGGATGAACAGCCAACAAACCCACATAGAATTGAAATAACAAGGTCTTCAAGGATTTTCTAAAGGCAAAATGATTGGATATAGCCTTGATCGAAGGAGGAAGGTTATTACACATTTGAGCTGCCGCAATCGCAAAAGCCCGGACTCCAATGCGTTTGCGGCGGTAAGAAGGAACTACCAGCAGTTCCGCTGTGGAGGAGCGAAGCGTACGAGCAGGATGATAACGAACAAAGTTAGACTGAAGGTATTCTGCACCCAGTCCGTGGAGGGCTCGATGAACAATGCACAATAATTTAAACTCAATTCTTCGACTGGCCGGAAGCCAGTGCAAAGCACATAGCACCGGGGAAATATGGGCTCCATAGGGAGATCCAGTGGCAACACAAACTGTCAGATTTTGGAGGCGCTGAAGCCGCTGGACTAAGCCCTTAGGTTACGGGAAATACAGTGAATTACAGTAATCCAGATGGCTAAGCACCATGGCTGCAACAACTCGAGGATGAAGAGTAGCAGGAAGAAGTGGTAGAACCTTATGTTTTAAGATGGAAGTGGCCTGTCTTGCACACACAGAGACCTGATTGTGCATTGAAAGAGAAGCAGAGAGAATAACACTAAGGTTCCTAACCTTTGTCACAGGAGCCGGCATAGAGCCAAGAGAAGAGGGCCAGAACGAGGACACCCAAAATGAAGGATCAGGAGGCGCACCAACCACCAGAACCTCTGTCTTGTCCCCATTTAGCTTCAGCCAGTTCCGGCTCATCCACTCACCTACAGCAGTCAGGCACTGGTGGAAGCGCGACGGCACCTCAGTAGGAGCTAAATCGAAACGGATTAGGAACTGGGTAACGTCGGCATAAGAATAGCACCTGACGTCAAGGGAGCGGATGAGACATATAAAAGGCCAGATATATATATTGAAGAGAATGGGTGACAAGGCAGAGCCTTGTGGCACTCCACAAGTGAGATTAAAGGAGCGAGACAGAAAAGGAGGAAGACATAGCACCTCAGTGCGATCAGCCAAAAAGGAAGAAAACCACAAGAGGACCTGCCCCTTAATCCCAATCTGGGACAGGCGGGTAAGCAAGATGGGGTGATCAACTGTATCAAAGGCAGCTGAAAGATCCAACAAAATTAGTGCCCCAACCCCACCAGCATCAACCAGCCTGGCCATGTCATCCAAGACCGACACTAATACACTTTCCGTACCCCGAACAGGCCTAAAGGCGGATTCAGCGGGATAAAGCAGTGTAGATGACTCTAAAAAAGAGGATAGAAGAGGGGTGACCAGAGTTTCCAGCAGTTTCATAGGAAATGGAAGAGAAATAGGGCAGAAATTGGAGAGGAGTGAAGGGTCGAGTGACAGTTTCTTTATCAAAGGGATAGCTGTGATGACACCACACACAGTCATAACAATTATAGGTGATGGAGCATGCCTATTCTGGTTCTACCTTACGTTATTTATGGCAGTCAAAATCTAGGTAGAAGGCACGCAAACAAATAGTTGGTCATGTCATTGAAACTGGGATGAATTCCTTATAATGTCTCACGACATTGATAGTAACAACTAAGCGAAAGGTCGATGCATACTTTGATGACATGTCCTAACCCCATACTTATGATGGTCTATGTGAGTTGACAGCAGCTTAACAGCTTTTCGAATTAGTTTTTTAAGTTTACTCTAACAGTGAACTTTTCACAAAATTCGGTAACAAAGGTAACCTTATAGAAAGGTTACATTCGACTTAAATCTTTCCAGTAGGCTTTTTAATGCTTATTTGCCATATGAACCTGATGGTGTTTTTAATAGTAATACTTTTCCCACTCAGTTCATTGTTATCACACACTGCTCTCAGGAATCATATCTTTCTATTTCTATACCGAAGACATCTTGCAAATGTTGTGCTAGATACACCAATGCCACGAGGCAAACGCAATTTAGGGCCGCGGCAAGGACCTATACTCTGCATAATCCTGAGGCTCACCATTCTGCAGTGGCTGTTTATCAACAAAATAATTCAAATATCCATAATGGAGCATCAGCTACATACCAAAAAAACAAGCCTGAGCTACATAGTGCAACGGCAAAGAAATATCCCCAAAAAAAGCCGGAGTTGCATAGGTGGCAGTAGCAAGGTATGAGCAAAACGATCCTGTTAAACGAATCAAAAGCCACATGGTTCTGTGTAAAGATAAAGCTTATTCAGGCTTAGCATATGACCCTAATATGAGTTATGAAAATTATAAAACTGTAGCTCTCGGTAATATGTGCCACAAATGTAATTACAGCATCGCTCTCAAGTGGAGGGAAGCAGCTCCTGGTATGTGTTGTAGTACTGATGAAGTGCAGCTTCCCCCTTTACAGCTTTTACCTGAGCCGCTTTACAGTTTACTAATGAACAATCACCCAGAATAAACTCATTTTATGGACTGTATTCGGAAATATAACGGTTGTTTTCAAATGACTTCATTCGGTGCAAAACAGATAATAGAAGACGGTTGCATGGAAGGTCAGGTATACCACTAAGTCAGAGGTCTTCTACCTGTTCCACATCAAGAACCTCAGTTCTTGCAAATTTATTTCCTTGGAGAGGGCGAAAGGGAGGCATGCTTAAGGTGCAGTAATTTTCCTGGTGTCAATCAAGGTTTGGTGATATAATTGCAGCGTATGTTGCACGATAACAATAAATATATAAGGAACCTGAAAACCACCTTAGACAAGGTGCCTCCAAACTGCAAATTTCAAGTTGTCATTCATGCTGACAGAAAACATGCTGTTGATGGTTATAGAGGTCGCCTTAATGTACTAACAGTGAATGAAGTGGCTTTAGTAATGGTAGGGCAGCTGTTTTAACAGTGAAATATTGTTTTGCATAGCCACGATAACACGCTTCGGCATATCAGTGAAATTCACCGTTCTTACATTGCCCTTCAGTTCCCGCTTCTGTTTTGTTGAGGCAACGATCGCTACTCATTCATATTCCTCAATGTAACCCAAAGCTAAAATACCACTAAAAAGTCGGTCTCTGCAGCTTCTTTTTATGCTTATCGCCGCATGGTCAGGCAAGATGAAATTAACCACTTGCTGTACTTTCATTCTCTCTTAAGTCAGTTTTTGGTTGACAAGTATGCCAAAATAGAGAGTGAAAGGTTGAACTTCATTAAAAATAACCAGGCACAACAGGGTAGAGTGTTATATTCATTTTAGGGATGCTGTGAGAAGGCAAGATGCTGATTCTAATCAACTGGGTCAGATGGCGATACTACCTTCTGCATTCACGGTGGGATCCCATTACATGCACGAAAAAACCCAGGACCCCATGACGTATGTCCACCACTATGGCCATGCTGACCTTTTTATAACATTCACCTGTAAACCCCGGTGGAATTAAATCATAAATGCACTACTGCCTGGCCAAAAGTCCCATGATCGCCGTGACATTATAGCCAGGTTGTTCCATTTAAAAGCTAAGGAAATGGTGCTCTTTTAAATAAGAGAAAATTGTTTGGCAATGTTTGATGCTTCATGTTCTCTATGGAGTAGCAGAAGCAGGGTCTGCCTGATGTACACATTTTGCTATGGCTAGAGCAACACATTTTCCCAATAAGATCGATGATGTAATCTGTGCTGAAATTCCTAACCCTAATAAAGACCCTCTACTTTACGACATCGTAAAGTCCAATATGATGCATGGCCCCTATGGAGGCGTAAACCGCAATTCACCCTGCATGAAAGAAGGCAACGATAGCAAGAGGCACCCATGACAACTCCTCAAGGACGCTCAGAAAGGAGATGACGAATAATCACAGTATCGACGAAGGTCTCCATCTGATAGTGGCTTCATCATTGATATCAATGGTATGCAGCAAAAACAACCGCTGGGTAGTACCTTATAATCCTGTGCTTTCATGTACTTTTAATGCACATATTAATGTCGCGTACTGAAACTCTGTTAAATCTATAAAACACGTTTGCAAGTACATGAACAAGTACATGAACAAGGGAAGCAGTCAAGATTGTTTTGCCCTTGAGAATGACAAAGATGAAGTAAAGCTTTACAAAAGTTGTCGATACATTAGCAGTTCCGAGACAGTGTGGCGAATCTAGGGTTTCTCTACTCATGAGAGATGCCCAGCTGTTTTGCATGTCGCTGCCCACCTGGAAAATGGTCACCGGGTGTATTTTAGCTCAAATAACTTGGTTGATGGAGTCAATAACCCACTTAAAACAACACTCCTTGCTTTCTTCAAACTATGCAAAACTGAAAGCTTTGCAAAAACTCTCCTGTATTGTGAGGTCCCTTCTTATTTTGTGTGGATGAATAACAAGTTTGAGAGAAGGAAGCAGGTAAAGGATGTCAAAAGTTGGCCCGGTGTAAAGTACGATCATGCGTTGGGAAGGGTATACACACAACACCCTAATAACACAGAATGTAATCACCTATGCCTAATTCTAAATGAAGTGCACGGTTCAAAGCCCATCTCTGATCGGAAAGCTGTCAACCGTGTCCTCCATCCCACTTACGAGCCAGCATGTCAGGAGCTCGGCTTGCAGGAGGATGACAGACATTGGATACTACCTTAGAGGATGCTGCTCTATGTGATTCTCCTCATAAATTACGGGAGCTCTTTCAGTAATTTTGGTGTTTTGCCAACTATCCAATCCCTTGAGTCTTTGGGAAAAGTATACAGTCTCGCCGAGGACATCACAAAACAGATAGTGAGAGAGTTACAAGACAATGCGCTTCATGTGATGGAGAGGTGGTATTAGCTTTGGGAGGGCTTTGGGAGGACAAGGGTAATCACAGTATAGTCTGCCACATCGTCAAGGTCTGAGGGGATTTGGGTAACAAAGACTATTTAAGGGTGACCAGCTATGATATGAACACGTTAGCACATGTAGTCTTGACTAAGGAAGGTTCCTTGACAGATGAGCAACTTACTGTCTATAAGCAGGTCCTTAAGTGCACTGACACAGGATCTAAGCAAGTGTTTTTCTTAGATGTCCCTGGTGGCACTGGGGAAATCTTTCTCATTAATCTGCTATTAGCAAAAGTAAGGAGTAACGGTGGGATAGCCTTAGCTGTCGCATCATCTGGCATTTGCTGCAACGTTTTGGAAGTGTGATTAGATGGCTCACACTGCCTTTAAGCTGCCTCTTAACCTAATACACACAGAAATTCCTCTGTGCAATATTGCAAAACAAAGCAACATGGCCCACATGCTGCGGGATTGCAAATTCATTGTTTAGGATGAGAGCACTATGGCACTGAGGCCTTAAGCAGAACCCTTAAAGACAACAGGGGAAACAATTAGGTGATAGGAGGTGTCACATGCTACTAGCTGGGGAATTCCGGCAGACTTTGCCTGTAGTGCCTATAAGAGCGCAAGCTGATGAAGTAAAGGCATGCATCAAATTGTGCTATATATGGGCAGTTATACAAAAAATGTTCCACAAGAAGAACATGGAGGTTCATTTACGAAATTATGTGTCTGCAGGTCAGTTTTATGAACTGCTTCTTAAAATTGGTAATGTGAGTATCCCATATTTGAGAGCAAAGATGTCATTCCTTGCGACCTAGGCACAGTCATCAATTCCCTAGCAGACTTCACATCTAAAATGTACCTTGACATAAAAAATGTAATGTATGAAACTACAGAATGATTATGTAAACGTGCCATTTTGATGCCAAAGAACAGAACAGCATGGCTGCTGCAATCAATAAAATACTTATTCATTCTTTCGGAGGAGTCCGAATGGAGCACAAATCTGTAAAATCAGTGGTTCAAAGTGATGATACAGTCCACTACCCAATTGTGTTCTTGAACACTTTAAATCATCCTGGTCTTCGCAAACGGAAACTTCTTCTCAAAGTGGGAGTACCTGTGATATTATGGTGGAACGTCAACCCACCTAAGCTCTGTAATGGCACCAGATTGCAAGTGACAGCTCACCACATAAATGTGATTGAGGCTACGGTGCTAACCAGTTCGGCCAGGGGGAGTCTGTGCTCATACCATGAATACCATTTATACCTTAAGAATATCTGTTTGAGTTCAAAAGACTGCAATTACCTATTAAAAGTTTGTTTCGCCATGCCGATTAACAAATCTCAGGGGCATACTTTAAAGGTAACAGCGATTGACCTAAGGGAAGACTGTTTCTTGGATGGGCAGTTTTACGTTGACTGCTCACCTAACTCTCTGATAATCCTAGCACCTGAAGGGAGAACCACTAATCTAGTTTACAGAGAAGAACACAAATCCTTTTATTTTGTAGGATGGCAAATAAGTGATTTTCATTTTTTTGTCTGTCCCATTGTCCGTTTGTAATTACAACACGAAAAAATGTCTGCACGCACATCAATGGAACAACTATCTTTGTTTTGTAGCCAATATGCCCTGCTTAATGTCTGTAATAAACATTGCTTATTACGTTAAGACATCAACCTTTACATTATATTTATATATATATATTTTTTTTCCAGTGCTCCCTGATCATCATCTGTAATTGCTTTTCTTTTCCTGCCAATGCTACTAGTGGCACTTGCGGGGAACACAGGGATGGATTCTCCATTACCTGACAGGCCCTTCACCATATCTCCCACCCTAGTATCATCTTCCTTGGGCACCCTTCCATATCTGATCTGGGCAACCACATAATTTCTTTTAAGAAAAATGGGGCACAGTCCAGTCGAAACAGTCTGGACTCTGAGGTTGATTCTTCAGAGAGCCATTTTGCCACATATTGTAGCTGGCTTGCTATGTTGTAGATTTCATAGTTTGGCAGTTTTATACCCCCTTTCTCATGTGGATTTTGAAGCTTCCAAAGGGCCACTCAGTTCCTCGTCCCATGCCAGAGGAATTCCCTGCATATGCTATGTATCCTAGCAAAGAATCGCCTTGATATCATGTATGGGATGTTCCCAAAATAATGGAGTGGCAGGACCACCATTTTCAGCATTGCCCCTCATCGCCAAGGGGAGCTTCACCCAGAACTTCATACTATTTTCAAAACTCTTGATTGCTTTCTCAGTGTTAGGTTGGTGCTCTGCCTCCACCGTATGATATATGTGTATCCCAAGATATCAAAACGTGCTGACCTCCCATGGTATCTGTAAGACAGGTAACTGATCTAACGGGATCCCTTTATATCTGCCCAATGGAAATATACAAGATTTTTTAGGATTCACAGCTATGCCAGAAAGCCTTGCAAATCGCTCCATCACTTCCAGAACATACTGGAGGTTTTCTTCAGGGTAACGTAGATACAGCAACATATTGTCTGCATACAGGGAGATTAAGTGTGGTTCCCCTTTTATGGTGATGCCTATTATGTCATACTGCTGCCTCAGGTATACCGCCAGGGGCTCTAGGGCTAAGATATACAGCATCGGTGACCACGGGCATCCCTGTCTAGTACCTCTACTGAGTTGCCACCTCTCTGATATTACTGCTCCTGTTTTGACCCTGGCCAGCGGCGCGCTATATAATAGTTTGGCCCATTTGAGATACCCAGGTACTATTCCATAATTGGTCAGGGCCGCAATCAGCCAAGGCCATTTGACTGAGTCAAAGGCCTTTATTGCGTCCAGCGATATTATTGCCATTTCGCCAGCATTCTCCTTTGCGTGTTCAATGACTCGGTGGAGTGGTCTGAGATTATTGGATATATTCCTATTAGGGACATAGCCGGTCTGGTTGGGGTGTTTTAATTTATTAATGATACTCCTCATTCTGTTTGACAAGACCGCTGTTAGTATTTTACTATCCTGATTCAGCGCTGATAGTGGTCTATATGAGCCGCAATCATTGCCAGGCTTATTGGGTTTAGGAGTGGTATGATAATCGCCTCTCTTAGGGACTCTGTTAGCCTTCCCACTTTGTATGCTTCATTTACCATCTTTAAAAGCGGGGGGAGCACCTCATTTTTGTACATTTTATAAAATTTGCTAGGGAGTCCATCAGCCCCCGTAGTCTTGCTGGTGGGTAGCTGCACCACTACCTCTTCCAGTTCCTCTAGAGTAATCGGAGCATCCAGCTCCTCTCGCTCTTGTGCGCTAATTTGCGGCAACCCAAAGTCTTCCAGCGTTTCTCTTATTTCCTTGCAATCAGTTCCCTCTTCATCTCCATACAGGAGTCGGAAAAAGTCTAAAAATTCCTGATTAACGCCTTCTTGGGTGTCCACTATGCGCCCATCATCCTTCGTTATCATTCTGATTGTAGGTCTAGGGGTCTCGCTCATATATAACCATGCCGAGGCCCTCCCTGGCTTGTCCCATCCTGCATGCTGTCTCTATATGTACTTTTTATAGTTGAGATTGCACAATCTCTCCCAGTGCCCAGCGAATATCTGTTGCAGCCTGAGTATTGCTTCATTATCTTCCCTAGTATTACCTCCCTTTCTTAGCACTGTTTCTAATTCTGTTTCCGCGTCTTGTAGTTCAGCTAAAATCCCTCCTTATAGTCCTTTGGACTTGGCTATGGCCATCCCTCTCACTACCACTTTAAAGGCTTCCCAGAGCATACCTGCTGTCTCAACACTGCCAGTGTTGATCACAAAATAGCCTATTATTTCCTCTCTCAGGTCCTCCCTGAAAATAGTATCTTTCAACACCTCTGCTCTGAGGTGCCATGTCAGTATCCTTGCTCTCGGGGTCGGTATTGCCATACCAGTATCAGTGGCAAGTGGTCTGAGAGGACCCTCGCTTTATATTCTGTCTGCGCTATTTCTGTCATTAGCTCCTGTGTGACAAATAAATAGTGCAGCCTGATGTGTAAATTTTGTGGGGCTGAATAATGCGAATATTGTCTGTCCTGTAGTTGGCACGACCTCCATGCATCCTCAAACCCAAAATCTGTTAACAGTGACTACAACGTCCTAGCGGCTGGAGTGGGTCTATCTATTTTGCTATCTGATCTGTCTATTTTCAGGTTTAGTGCGCAGTTACATTCTCCTCCCCAGCTACCGCACCCCCTAAGCACATGCTGAGTTTGTTACATAGAGTCCTAAAGTATGCTGCCGTGTCCTGATTCGGGGCATATGTGTTTATAATACATACTTCCTTGTTTTCCACCAGCCCTCTTATTACCACCATCCTCCCATCTGCCTGAACTGTAGATTGTAAAAGCTAAAATGGGTCATGCGGTACAACCCAGATAATCACCCCTTTAGCATAGGCCAAATATGTTGCGCCTACAACGGTCCCCCTCCACTTCTTCCGGATCACCTCCAGCTTTTCTTGTGTGAGGTGAGTCTCTTGTATCAAGGCTATGTCTATTTTCTGTCTACGCAGATACATCATAACCTTATTCCTTATTAAATAGCTGTCGAGCCCTCTAACATCCCAAGTAATTACTTTAAGGTCCCCCATAAAGTATTAGGATCCCGCTCCTCCCTCCACAAGTGCAGTCCATGTCTAAGTTTTTCCCCCATTACATGTAGGCTCGTTCTCCAATATAAACTTCCCCTAACTATAAACTCTTCCACTGCACCACCCTCTTTCCCGCCCTCCCCTCTCCCCAGCCCCAACGCACTCCCCAACTCTTCCCCAACCACCCCTCCTCCATCCTTTCCCCCGCCACAACTTACACTTCAACCCTCTCTTATCTCTACCCCTCCCCAACTGTTGCCCAACTCCATCCCTGGATCTCAGGCACCCCTGCATATAGCCCTTTTCCAGCTATTGCCGTAATCACGGCTCAGCAGGGAGATATCACCCTAGTGGCGGTCCTACTATTCTAACTCCCGGGGGTAGGGTGTCTCCATCCTGTTACTCCTTTTTTGGTCATCAAGCTAAGCGCACCTAACGCTGCCCACTTTGCTTTTTACGTTCTATATTTCAGTCCAACGTGTTCAAATGTCACATGTTACAGTTTCCCATTACTATCTTTTCTAGCCAAGCCAGTGTTAACTGTTCTACTGTCTCTTCCCCTGGCCCCCCTGCCCACCTCTTATCATGCATGGCTGTTTAATCACTTATCGTGTTCCTCTCAGCCTTGTTCCTCATCTCGTTCCGGACAGCCATGTGCATCTAACCATGTCGCCACGTCCTCCGGGGGGGCAAAAAAGTGTGCTTTGTCTTTGCGTAAAATCTTGAGCTTTGCGGGATACAAGAGCATGTATTTAAATCCAGCTGTGCGCAGTCTTCTCTTGATCGCCACATAGCTATATAGCTGTCTCTGTACCAGCATAGTGTAATCAGGGTATGCGGTGATGGTCGCAGACGCTCTTGTTATCGTCCCTCCTTTCTGGAAGAATTCCAAGATCTTCTCTCTGTCCCTGTAGTTCAGGATCTTCGCTATAATTGCTCTGGGGGGGCTCTGGGTTGCGGTTTCCTCATCAGGGCCCTATGCGCACGTTCAATTGGTAGAGCTTGTTAGCTCCTATTTCCTGTATAATCATGTTCTCCACATAGTTCGTGGGGTCTTGGCTTTCGTCCCTCTCCGGCAGGCCGACCACGCGTATGTTATTGCGTCTCGCTCTTCCCTCGGCCTCTTCCGCTCGGTTCTCCAGGTTGGCCACCTGCTGTTTCTGGATTTGGACTTCCCTGGCATTGTTTTTGCTGGTGTCCGTGTTGATTTTCACCGCGCTCTCCAGGCCACTTGTTCTCTCCGCAAGGGCTCTCACATCTTGTCTCAGCAGATTGACCTCTATCCCCACTGCATCTATCTTAGTTTCTAGCGCAGTTCTCAGGTCCGCCATCACTATTCCCCATGAGGTTTTCAATTCCGTAATGGCTGTTAAGATCAAGTGGTCCTCTCTCGGTGAAGCAGTTGCCATGCCTTGTGTTAGGGTAGTGGGGGCCTGCTCCGACTTAGCAAAGATGTCCATTGTGGGCTGCTTGCCCTTGGTTTTGCCTCCCCTTACAGACATTTTTCCCGCCCTGTCTTTACGCCAGGATCCGTTTCACCAGCAGTGAGCGGGTCTTTTGCCCTCTCACAGCTTCTTTTCCGTGGCTGCAGGGTCCTATGCACCGCTCTAGCTTCGGCGACTCTGTTCCTTTGTTCAGTCACTTAGCGGCCGCCTTTTCGTTGCCAGCTCAGGACACTTGCCTCAAGCTGCTATGTTGCCTCAGTTCTTCAATATCGTCTCATTTTCCACCTGGTGTGTACTCCATGTGCGTCTTCCATTCCCAGGCAGCGTTCTTATCCTCTCTGTTATTATGTCCAGGCCCCGCCTTGGGGCTTATCCACTGTTTTGATGTCTGGCGGGCTGGGTGCTAGCTGCTCTGGACTAGAAGCTTTGCAGGGTCTCCTTGCACCCTTTTCCAGGGATTTCCTTTCTTCCCTTCACCTCTGTAAGAACCCCAGTGTTATTTGCCTATTATGAGGGATGCCCCTCTTTGCTCAGCCACGTTCGCTGCTTGTATGCCTCCCACCGTGGTGTGGCCCTCTATATCTTGGGAGACTTCCGCCTTGCAGTGCCCAGTCTTTACCTGCGTCTTACAGGCGCTGTCTCTATGTATGCAGCTTTACCACGGTGTGCGCCTGGAACGGTGCCACCTTTGGGGTGTCTTGGGGTATGGACACCACTGTCTTACAGGCTTCTTCCCAGACTTTCTGTTATGACACTGCAATGCCTCTTTGCCACAGAGGAGATACCTCCCTTGTGTGAAAGGCGTCTTGCTGTAATGCTATGTTCTGCAAAATATGTCTGCTGCCGTGCGGCAGTATTGGTCAATGGAGTTCATTGTTATATGTTTACTATTGTCTACTCATTGCATTAGCCCGCCCCCCCCCCGCACCTCCTGCACAGTGCGTCTTTTGCTTATTACGGCCGCACGTCCTTTGTCCTTTGTGACTGTGCTACAATGTTATTCGGGCCGCACCGCTGCTCTCAGATCATCCTTCTTGGTTGAGGTGACTGCGTCGGCCGTGTCAGCCCTGGCATCCGTGTCTCTGGGAGCCCCTGGCTTCGCAGTGCAGCTTGTGCTCGTGCTTGTTCTGAAATCAATCTCCTGTTCGCGGGCGGCCGCAGGGTCCTCCCTCACATTCGCCTCGATCCGGGTGCTCCAGCACATTATTCCATCATCGCATATGCCGGTTGTCCTTAGGACTCAGAGATAAGCGCCCATTCAATACTGCAGCGCTTCTCATGGTGCGGGCTCCCAGAGGCTCCTTTGTTTCATATCTCATGCCATCTTGCCACCAGCCTCGCATCAGCCATCGGAGGCTACAAAGTTTCACAGCTTTTCTCCCCGACCCTCGATCTGCTCACGGAACAGGGCATCAGGCTCATCTCCCATTCCCATTTATTTCCTGCCACTTTTCTTATTGAAATCGGTGGTCGCAAAGCATGCTCTCGTACGGATCATTTGCCGGATCCAGGAGCACACGAATAGAGCAGCCTATTCCATTGCTGCCAAGCTATGCCCCTCCAACCTTTACATAATATTTCATACAGTTTGAACAAAAAACTCATGTGCCTTTTAAAAACAATTGTACCAAATCCAAAAATCCATGCGAGCGAAGCCGCAGGCAACAGCTAGTTAGATTATAGAGCATACAGTGCACAAGTAATCATGTTGTGCATTTCTTTTCTGTGAACAAATAGGTAAAGTTACAAAAACCTGCTGAAGAGTTCTCTCATTGGAGCACTGGGAAACGTGTGTGTCTTGACTGAGGCTATTGTCACAAATCCATTAGTACAAACACGGTATATTTTAGGAGCATGCTCTGTTCTTGTATATTCCCTTGGAAGTAATTGTACATGGAAAAATTACTGTGTCTAATCTTTTCATCCATAATATCAAAACAGTGAGGGTTTGCCTGTCTTCACTAAAAGGTACTTGATTCAGTGAGGTCCTTGAAAGACCAGAGCAGTGAACCATTTCACAAATAACATTTACATGTAGCGTGAACATCCAAAGAGGTGTTACAGCAAGTGGCAAAGCAACTTCCACGAATATATGACGATGAGGTGCTATGACAAAATTCGACTTTTGGGTTTTCTTTTTTTTGCTACACTTTTTTCTGGCTTTCCTGGACTTTGGACTTTCTCCCGTTTCAACTCCTCGTAGATGTAAACCTTTTGGTAGTCTATATTGCTACCAAGGAATGATGCCCCTTGAGCACCTTATTCTGACGTAGGCGAGGTCTTCCAGATCACCAACTCAACCCAAACCCTGTGGAGAACTGCAAGGATCCATATTGTCCCCATTATCTTCAATCTTTACATGGAACAGCTCAGACCCCTCCTCTCTCCACACAACATCCTCACATTGATCCAGTCCTGGATGTCTGGTGCTTACCTGAAGCTCAGCCCCTCTAAGACTGAATCCCTACTGCTGACCAAAAACACTGAATACTCTGACATCCAGACCTGGCTCTCTGCTATGAACCTCAAAGGGATTCACACCCCAGCTGGCTCCCTGTGCCAAGTCCCTTGGGTTAAACATGGACAGACAACTCACGTTCAAACAGCACATAGCAAGGAAGACACCAATGGCCTGGTACCAACTTTCTCTGCTGTGGAAAATCAAGCCCTTCATCCCAGAAAACAATTTCAGATCCCCTGTCGAAGACTTTGTCCTCTGCCACCTTTAAGGTGGCAATGTCCTTTTGGAAGGCCTACCGCCGAAGAAACCTGGCACACCAGCAATGTGTCCTGCATGCTGCAGCAAGACTCATGAAAGGTCTCTGCATATTTAACTGCATCACCCGAACCTCATCGAACTGCACTGACTCCCTTTTTTTTCTCCCCCTGCAGGATTTTCAAACTGAGGTGGCCTTTTCACTGGGTACCTGATATGCATTACTGTATTCACTGTGCTCTGAATTTGTGGTAAACTAGGGATTGCTGCTCTCTTCCTGCCAGCTCGTGCTTGTCCTACCCCCCCACTCCCTCTATCCCATGGTGCTCTCTATCTCACCTATCTTTTCTAACTGCTTCTCCATTGACTGTCCTGCTCTCCTCACTAAATCTGGTAGGAAAAAGTTTAAAAAGGACATCCTGGTCTCCAACCCTGGCCTCCCTATCGCTGACACCTACACCAGTGCCTCCTCTAAGGAAACTCTCACTGACATCCTCTTCTTCGTGCCTTCACCTGACCTATGGACCCTTCATATGGTCTCTGTGCTTTCTCCTTTCTCCTCTTCTCCCATTAATGGTGGCACCCGCTGGGACGTCCTCTTGGCCTCCTTCCACTCCTCTAAGGCCATCATTAATGTCTATGCTAATAGGACCGTCTTGGTCCAAGGCCCTCAGGCCAATCTTCACCTCTTTGATAGACGCTTACCGCGCCTCATCAACTTCCTTTCCTCGCCTGCTGTCCCCCCTCCTCTGTCCTCGGCTACCTTGCCTCTACCCTCCCTCCCTACCCCCTCCCATGCTCCTTCTTCTCCTCCGCAGGGCGTACCTCTGATCTGTACCCCTCCCCAGAAGTCCTTCAAAGATGGCAACCTCCTCCACATTGCCACTCTTAACTCTCGCTGTGCTGTCAAACATTCCTCTGATATCTGCCGCCTTCTTGAGAAACTGGACCTTGACGTACTCGGTCTCACTGAGACATGTTTCACGGCCAGCTCAGTCACCAGCTTTGACACACTCCTACCTGACGGCTACAAGATCCTCTCTGTGCCCAGGCCCAACCGTGCTGGGGGGGTGTGGCCCTTATCTTCCCTGAGTGGATTCCTGCCACTGCTATTCCCACGCAGACCTACTCCTCTTTTGAATGCCTTGTCTGCCGACTCTCTCTCTCTCCTAGCCATTCCCTTACCGTGGCTACTATCTATCGGCCACCTGGTCAAATTTCCTCCTTCCTCTCCGAGTGGGCGGACCTCTTCTCCTCACTCCTGTCCTCAACCACTCAACTCCTCTTTCTTGGAGACTTCAACATCCACCTGGATGCCTCCTGTCCCCCCTCTGGACTCTTTCACGACCTCTGCGACTCTCTCTCACTCTCTATTCTCCCGTCTGGGCCAACCCATTCTGCTGGGCACACTCTTGATGCCCTGATCTCTTCTGACCTTCCACTCTCTGTCCCTCTCTCCACCCCTCTCTCCTGGAGTGATCACTTTCTCCTCTCCTCTCACCTCACCCTCCCTACCCCTCAGGCAAAGCCAGCCTCATCACTGCCATCTTCCTTCTCGGTCATCCGACCCATGAAGCGTGTGTCAGTTGAGGCTTTCGCTGCCACCTTCTCGCCCCCTCCTCCCCCCTCAGCTGACTCCCACCCTGACACAGCCCCCTCCACTCTCTACTCTTCTATATCTGATACTCTTGATATCCTTGCACCTGTTATGAGAATCTGCCTGAAGCCCAAAGCCAAATGTAACTCCTGGTATGACTCGGATCTCGTCACCCTTAAACGCTTGTGCAGGGTGGCAGAGAGGAAATGGCGTGCTTCATGTTCATCCTCTGACAAACTGGCCTGTCGCCTGCTCCAAAGGCAATACCGGCTCTCCGTTCTCACCATGAAGAGAGCCCTTATCCAAGCCCGCATCACTGCGGCATCTAACAATTCGGCTGAACTCTTCAAAATTTGCAAGGAGCTGGCCAACCCTGCTGCAGTCTCTACCTCTCCTGTCCCCTCCCAGGCCCTCTGTACGGCACTGGCCTCTCACTTCATTTCAAAAACTCAGGACATCTTGTCCTCACTCTCCTCCCATCACCTCCCCCCCTCTATTCCCTGCCCATCCTCTGGCCCTTCTGCAGCCACCCCTCCTCTCTCCTTCTATGCCTTTCCCCTTTTTTCTGCTGATGAGGTTTCGAGACAAGTCCGATCTATGAATGTCTCGTCAACACAGGTCCACCCCTGCTCCTCCAAAACTATTAAGGACCACATCGACTCCTTGGCTCCTGCCCTTGCTGACTTCTGCAATCACTCCTTCGCCTCTGGAGTCTTCCCATCCCCTCTCAAGCACTCCCTTGTGCACCCCCTTCTTAAGAAACCCTCTTCCGACCCTATCTCTATCACTCCTTTCCTGGGCAAGCTCCTGGAGAAACTTGCCATCTCCCAGCTTGATATCCATGCTGAATCTGTTGGTAGCCTTCATGACCATCAGTCTGGCTTCAGAGCTGCCAGAAGCACGGAAACTGCTCTCCTGAACATCCGTGAGGACCTGCTCTCGAACCTTGACTCTTACATTCCTTGTGTTCTCATTTTGCTTGATCTCTCTTCTGCCTTTGATACTGTCAACCATACCATCCTGCTTAACCATCTCCGTGATAACCTGGGTATCACTGGTCAGGCTCTGGCTTGGCTGACCTCTTTCCTCTCAAATCGACCCTTCCAGGTCCAACTGGGGTCTTTCCTGTCTGACAACCTTTTCTCTACCTGAGGTGTCCCCCAGGGTTCTAACCTCTCTCCCTGGCTGTTCAACCAGTATGTGGCACTTCTCGCCCACCGCATCGCTGCTCTCTGCCCCAACTTTCAGTGCTATGCGGATGATACCCAGCTCATTTTCAGGCTACCCTCGGCCTCCTCTTCTCCTTCCCTCATCTCTGACTGTCTTTCTGCTATCCAGGAATGGTGTGCCGCCAACGACCTCAGCTTAATGCCAGTAAGACCGAGATTCTACTCATCGGCACACCCACTCCCTCCTTCCCTGCAGCTCTCTGGCCGGCCTCTCTTGGCCCTCTTCCTGCTCCTACCTGCAAGGCAAAAAACCTTGGGGTCATCTTCGACTCCACACTCTCCTTCTCTCCTTACATTTCTGACGTTTCTAAGAAGTCACACTACCAGCTGCACCTCCTCAGAGGTATCCTTCCTTTCCTCTCCTTCCCCCAGAAGCTCACTGTCTCCAGAGCCCTGGTTCTCTCGAAGCTGGACTACTGTAACAGCCTCTATCTAAATCTGCCTGCCTCTACTCTCCGCCCTCTGGAACTCATCCAGAACAGGATTGCGAGACTTGTCCTTGGCCTCAAGCCCAGGGACCGTATCTATCCAGGACTGAAATCGCTTCACTGGCTCCCTGTGGCTGCGAGGATTAAGTTTAAAACCCTCTGCATTGTCCACAAGGCCTTCTGGGGCCAAATTACCTTCAACTCTCCCTTCCTAAATATCTTCCTTCTCGAGCACTTCGCTCTTCCGCCTCTAACTCCGTCAGGGTCAGCCGCTTCTGTAAGCAACGAGTTGGGGGGAGATCTCTCTCCGCAGCAGGGGCCTCCCTCTGGAACAGCCTTCCTGCCTCCCTGAAACTTGAGGAGAACCATCTCCGGTTCCGGAAGCACCTCAAAACCTTCCTCTTTGCTTCTGCTTTCTCTCTCCCTCTCCCCTGCTAAATCACTGAAACTGTACTGAATCAGCAACTGGGCCACTCACCAATCTCGGTCCTTGGCCCAGCCACTCTCCCCTGCACTGCCTTCCTGGCAACCCCTGCACTGCGGGACTGTCTCTGTATCCCTTCAGCCCCCCTTCCCAGCACTTGTCTGCACTTATCTTGCACTTGCCACCAGCTGGCCCTTATTATGTATCCTGTTCATTACTAACCCTGTACTGCACTTTCCCCTCTCCCTTTCCCCCTTGCACTTTTCCCGTCCCCCCCTACCCATGCACTTGCGCAATCTGAATGACACCTGGCCTAGTAGGATCGTTGTCTGTCTCCCCTTGTTCCCCCTTCCCTGCCTCGTCGTGCCTTGAAACACTTGTGTATAGGCGCGTTACAAATGCCATATCATATTATATCATATCACTGCAAGCCTGTATCATCTTCAAATCCTGTGGCATCATCTACAAGGCTGTCCTTTGAAGTCCCCAAGCTACCTCTCTGAGAAACTCAGCATCTCTGGAGGCCTGCAATCCACCAGAAGTAAGGAAATTAGCAGACTTGAATTATTTTAGTGAAGGAAGGAAACCAGAAGACAGGGTTTCTCTGTCTACGCTCCAAGACTTTGGAACCTCCTCCGCATCACCATGAGACCTGCTCCTACAGTTCAGGAAAGAGTTCAAGACCTTCCTCTTCAAGGAATGACTCCTCCTTAACACCTTGGCCCACAGATGATGCACTCCCCACCCTACCTGAGAATCAGTGATCTGCTTCGCACTGTCTCCCCTCCTGGTTGCTTGTAAATCACTTGTTGCCAATTTCCCATCTTCCGCTGTTAGCTCCCTGCTCTTTTGTCTCTGCTTCCCTCACTGTGTTCTTCCCCCTATGGCTATAACATGCTCAGTTGATTCCTGAAGCGAGGTCTGTACTCAATAAATACTCCAATAATACTAATCATATTTCTATTACCCACGAAATGGTTTGGGGAGTTGGTTGGTGGTAGTTCAATGTTTTGTTATTTGTCTACTCCACTCTGCAGCCTTTTTGCAGTGCTCGTAGCCATATGCCCACATACAGCGCTTATTGGACGGCGCATGCCTTTTAAAAACCCCACCACCCTGTTATTTTTTCAGTGGTCTTTCTGTGTTTGAATGGACGAATAAGAAAATGCCAGAATGGCTCTTTAAGCACTGTTGTTTATTTTGGATGTTGGTCTCCCAGTAACCTCAATCTACATATGCGTGGGTGTGACTATGGGTATGGAGTTTGGCTGGCCAGTGCTGATAGGATGGCTCCCAAAACCTTGAATAGTGCTCAGTTGTGGATTGGTGTATGTGTGTACACAAATGGGCAGGACCTTGCCGCTCTGGAGATTCGTGCTGAAAAGATAACTGGAAAAAGTTGGAGATGAGATGTGTCTGAGGACCCTGATACTGTACTACCCATTTTGCTAGTCCTACTGCTGAGCTTCTCTAACTCTCAGTGCTGGGTAATCTCGAACACAATGCCCCTCTGCCTCTTCCTGCTGGCCTCCTGTGCTGGATCCTCCATGCCTTCAGCCTCTGGAGCTCTCCGGAATTCTTCTTGTCCCTGTGTTGCTTGCTGGATCTGAGGTAAAAGCCCCCTGCTGTCCAGTGGAACCTGAGTGTCTTGCAGATGCTTCATCAAATCCTCTACTCCATCATGGGACATTGAGCCTTGCAGTTGTGGAGCTGTTCTTCATCACCGAGGGTTCACTCCTGAACTTTTGTCCTCACTGGAGCTGCTTGTGGTCTCCCATTGTGGGTTATCCTTGTACCTCCAGTTGCTGCTGCTGTTGCTGCCATTCCCTCTGTGCCAGGGGTCGTTTTTTAAGATGTTCTCCTTCACGGTCGAATCTGTGGTTGTACTGCTTGCACCATCTGGCGTCCTGGACCCCACTTTGCCATCGGCCATTTTTGATGATTATTCCCTTTTGCGATGAAGCCTGTGGTTATGCCCCTGGGCACCAGACCAGAATTTGAACTGGTGTCTGGCCGGACTCAATCCAGACATTCTAGAAGACCTCTGCACCCACACTTGATCAGCCTTCTCCACAGTACTCCCCACTCTGGGTCATCTTCTTGAGTCTACTGACATCCATCCTGTCACTGCTCCTCTTGTCCAGGGTCCCTGAAAGCAGTGTGCACTCCTTCATTTGGTCCTCCTGATGATTTGAATTGTATTGATTTTTATTCAGATCCAAAAGATAACATAATAGCATAATAATTGATAATAATAAAACAAAAACATTACCATCAACTATACATGCATAGTACTGAAAAAACGTTAAACCAATATGATTATATACACATTTAGAATTGAGTAGGGATCTGAGCTGGTTTCCTAGCAACTGAGTCTTCGGAGACATAAATTAGAGCACAGCTATCAAAGAAAGGGAAAGGTGGAAAGACACACTCATGGGGGTGATATTTATAGCCACATACCTAACTCACTGTACAAAATGTATCAAATGACTGTCAGTTTTATACAAACATTCAAGAAATCAGTTTAGAAGAAATTAAATACTTAACACAATATAGTTTCACACCCCAACATGGGGGGCGGACATGGGCTTTAATTGTGCAGGAAAGACAGATTTTCATTGGTCAATTTGTATTTCCCGGGTGTAAACACATATTACAGCCCAGACATAATAAATTCAAGTGCTAGCTACAAAGTTAATAAAGACACACCATTTCTTGTTATATTTGAGCAATAAAGTTGGTGTATTTGCCATGCATTTTTCCATTCTCTGAATTGCACATATTATTCCACCATCCCATAATCGAAATGTTCTTAAAGTGCTTCCAGTCAGTAGTAATTAAAAGTATGGCTATTAATATAAACAAGCACTAAATCACAAATTAGGAATTAATAGTCATGGAAGTAAATACAAGGCTACCTAATAATATATTGGGTTAACTTAACGGGATGGAGAGTTTAAATATACGCTGCAATTTAATCCAAACATGTCCCAGAAAATGTTTTATAATGGTGCATTCATAAAACATATGTTTAAATGTTCCTTTCTCAACTTAACATGACCAACATAAATCATTATCCAAGAGATTTTCCTCATATAGATTCGGTGGAGTAAAGAATGATCTTTGTACAAAATAACAAAGTGTTTGCGTTAAATTTGCTGTGGCTGAAACCATTTTAATCTTGGACCAGACACTGGACCATATTAATTTATTGAACTGTGTTGCACACTCCGCCTCCCATTGTTCCTCTGAAGACCAATTAGTTTACAATGTTCTTCCTTTATTGAGTCATTTGTCAAATTAGAAGCTTTAAAAGAACACAGAGTCCAAAAAAGGAAGCCAAGATTATCAAACCTCTCTTAATTCATATAGTCCAAACACACATTTATCAGGTTAGAATAATGAGTAGCTGGGGACGCTGTTGCACAGCTGCTAAAATGGCTGCCATGAACGAGAGCTCCTAATCTTGCGCATCATATTCTGCTGTTATTATGAGTGATGTACGGGTACTGTACTGTACTGGAGCAATATTTATACCAGGGGACCTGAAGAGCAATCTGCCCGACTCTGGTGGTTAGAGGACCCTCTGAAGTGGAGAACCGCTGAGGGATTCTGCGGCCTCAGTGAAGTTTGCTGGGTGTGAACAACAGGTGGTTGTGTCTCGGCACTGCAGGAAGCAATGCTGCATAGTGCAAGGGGGCGAGCACAGCCTGTAACGAGTCGACGACACGAGCGGCGGTGGCTACAGGAGCCCAGCAGCATTATAGAGCCACCTAAAATGCGGTCACATCTTGGTGGAGACCTCTCCGAGTGGCCATGCCCGTGCTTGCTTATCCGTGCAGAGGCCGGCAGGCTGTGTTGGAAAGGACCACAGTGGGGAGCTCTTATTATTGTTGGTGGTGGTGGTGCTTTCCACATCATGAAATTGGAATGGAGACTTCTTTAGATGCTTGTGCAGACTATTCCCTGCATTTCAGTAAGTGGACCCCGCGGATACTATCAGTGGTGATCTACATCTGGTGCTTGCCAATTGGGGAGAAATGATATAGCTGTCTCTTCAATAATGAAAGGTAACGTTGCAAATGGTGGCAGTGATCTGGGTGTGTCCGTTATGGGTGTTTCTTGTGCCAGCAGTCACATCACCTGACTGGAGTGTTATCGGTGCTTGCTGTAACAGCAGCTTTTCTGTGTGCTCAGCAGGGGGCCTTAGATGGATGCAGCTGACTCCCACACTATGTGAGATCTTTGGAGCATATTATTTTTACTGATTCTGATGGCAATGGCAAACATAAGTAGCTCTTCCAAGAAACAGGTCAAACTTGATGGCTACACTAAGAAGGTGTACCAGCCTGGGAGCTTAGGTGACCCAAGCCTGCACAAAGGTGATGAAGAGTGTCACCGAGAGCTCAGGCGGACCCAGTTGCGATGGCTCTGTGCAACTTCCGAGAGAGCATTGGAGGTATTGCCGACAATATAGATACCTTAGCAGTGAAAGTGGGAAATTCCAATGCCAAGATCGATAAGATGTGTAACAGACCGACAGACGCGGAACAGAGAATCTCCAAGGGTGAGGATCTAATTGTGGGTTTGAGACAGCAGTGAAGTCCTTGCGCTCTGACCTTAAAGCTGCGCAAGATAAAGCTGACAATTTGGAAACTTGATCTAGACGTAATTATATAAGAATGTTGGGCCTCCTAGAAACATCAACCATTGGTCCATTTCAACCTTTCCTGGAAAAACACCTGCCTTTCAATATTGGGAAATTCAGTTTTTTCTTCACACTTCCAGATGGAACGGGCACGCACATCACTGGGCCCTAGACCAGCTCAGAGTCAGCTCTGTAGACCAATCATAGTGAAGATCTTTAACTTTCCTGACAGAGATATGATCCTCAAGGCCCTGTTGTGCAGGCATCCAGGAAAACCTTTAATAAGGTGAGGAAATACTAACGATACAGGCAGATTGTGTATGCAATGGTTTTTCGCACTAAGATTAAAATTATCTCTGCAAATAAATTGCATTTCTTAACCTCTCCAGCCGATGTCATGGACTTCTGAACTTCCGCTATCGCTGAGGCCTGCCCATATCGTTGGCACTTCCCAGATATTCGATTTGTTCTGATATGGAGAGCTTGGTATGGGCATGAGGGAACTGATGTTGATGCGAGTTTGCTGGCCTGCCCCCATGTGTCCAAATTTTCATTGTTTTTCAGTGTTGTTTCTCTTTATTTACTTTCAGTTTGTGTTTTGGATGCAAGATGCGTTGTTCCCTATCAAGTTGTGTAAGATTGCGAGGGAGGAGAGGGGGTAGGGGTTAAAGTTAGAAGTGCCATTCATATTACTTATAAATGTCCCCTTGCCTTACATCCTTGTTGCTGGTATTCCCTGGCAGGGTGTTTCCGGTATGATCATAGTTTGTCTTTACTGTATGTCATGGTGTATTCCCGAATACTTCTTACAGTTGTAATGCTTTCTCTTCGATATATAACCTGGAATGTCCGTGGGTTAAATCATCTGAATCGCTTATCTCCATCGGCATGGTGTGGATATTATTCTGATACAGGAAACGCAATTTTTAAAGCATGTCTCTATGGCCTGGGCCAAGCAATGGGGGGACCAGTGCTGGCTCTCTGGTTATTCACCATACTCAAGAGGAGTGATGACTTTGATGCGTGAAACCTTTGGCTTTAAACTTGAAGAGGTCTTAGTGGACATTGAGGGAAGCTACGTTATGATTGTGGGGAGCCTCTATGGAGTGGATACATCGATATTGAAAATGAAATGCACCTAACCTTGACGATCCTATTTTTTTCCAAACCCTGTTTGACAGGTGTCTGACATACGCTGAGTTAGTGATTGGTGGAGATTTCAATGTCACGCTGCAGGACCACCTAGATAGATCCGCTGCTTTGGGTCAAGGACACTCCAATGGAAAACCTACCACTCAGGAGGCATGTGTGGTACTGCATTTGGTTGACATATGAAGGGCAATGCACACGACTGAAAGTGGATATACTTACTGCTCGTCTGTTCATAACTCATACTCTAGGCTGGACATGTGGTTGCGCTCCATAACTGTATTGAATAGAACTATAAAATGTGAAATAATAGCTTGCATTCTTTCTGATCATGCACCTGTCCATTTGGAGATTCGGTTTAAAGCCGTAATCCCCGGGGCAGCCACTTGGAGTTTCAAAGCTGAATATATCTGGTCTGGTATTCAGGAGGAAGTAAGAGAAGAGATTGTCCCATATTTTCATAGTACTAAGTAGTCGGTTCCAGACTACAAGAAGTTACGGGAGGCTTTTAAGGCTGTCATTAGAGGTGTATGTCTTGCAAAAGAATTTGTAATGCTGAAGATCTTGTGCAAGGAGCTAGCTATTTGCGATGCTAAGTTAAATCCACTTCATGAGTCTCATATAAACACAGATCGACATGATGTCCTCGTAGATATACATACACCCTGGGTGGACAGAGAATTTAAACTGTGCAACCGTGCCCCAATGGCAAGGAGATACATAGAAGCTGACAACCCGGGACGGCAATTGTCTGGCTTGGATAAAAAGGACATGGGCTGCACAGATATCACCTCTATGAGGGATTCATCTGGGACAACCATGACACACGTTGATAATATTTGCTTGATTTTCCATTAGCACTATTCTGCCCTATACGCTTCCATACTTAGATGCATAATTAGGTAGATCAACTTTGATCTGGTTGAATGAGGAACAATGGGCTTTGCTGAACATTCGGATACAGGTTGAAGTGATTAAGGCAACGATCTCTGGAATTGTTAACTCTATACAACATAGTAGTGTAAACTAGGGAACATCCGCCTACTATGAATGAAGCCAGGATAGAGATGTTCCCAAAGCCAAATAAAGATCCCCAAATTTGCAGATCTTATCGGCCATTGTCAATGTTAATCTGTGACAATAAGATCTTTTCTAAAGGGCTGGCCCATAGACATGTTCCCATTATGCCTGATATGGTCATTGATTACCAATCTGTTTTCATACCAGGCCACTCCACATCTCGTAATCTGTGGAAGCTGTTCTGTGTTATAGCATTGATTGATCCTACACTTCCAGCGTTTGCTGCTTTTCTAGGTGCTGAGAAGTCCTTCGACTCATTGGAATGGATATATATGATTAAGGTACTTAACAGAATGGCAGTAGGTTAATATTTTTTATCTTTAGTGACACTGCTATATACTAACCCTTTTGCTAAGGTGTATGTCAATGGGGTCACGTCTGAGCGCTTTGCACTATCTAGTGGTTGCCTGCTCTCCCCGATATTGTTCACCTTGTCCATTGAATCACTTGCAGCAATCCTTGGAGAACATCATACAGATAGGGGCCTCAGACTTTATGATGAAACTGTTCTGCTCCCGCTGTATGCGGATGACACAGTGGAATTTGTTAAAAATCCTAAGCAAAACCTTGATCCTATCATAGGTGAAATAGTGGAATTTGTTCAGAATTATGGGCTACAGGTTAACTGGAGCATATCAGAGTTGTTACCGCTGCCATGTTCTACACATAAGGGGGAGTTATGTGAGCAATTTAGGTGGTCAGCTATATGTGAATTAACATTGCACACCCTACCACCCTGATAAACTCCCAGAATTACGACCCATTGTTGCAGGAAACACGACTTAAAGCTGATAGGTGGTCCAAACTCTCTCATTAAAATGATTCTTCTCCCCAAATTCCTGTAGCTGTTCATAAGCATTCATATTCATCTCACTGCTTCATTTCTCACGATACTTTGATCGTTGTTAATTCATATTCTATATGCCAAGAAGACGCCACTTGTTAAAATGGATACACTGACATTGCCCTATCACAAGGATGTGCTAGATGTCCCCACCATTTAGGTATATACTTGGGTTTGTATGCTCCATCACGCAATGTTTTAGTACAGGTCTCTACCGCCGTCACAGTGCATAAAGTTGGAAAAGATTTCTGCCTTGCCACATGTAATGGGGAGTATTCCCACTATTGACGGTACCTGTTGACGCACACTGTTAGTCCCAGTTGAGGATATCAGATGGGCATCACTGAAACTGCACGCGCTATGTAACCTGCTACTGCTATATGCACTGTCACTTACCCTAGAATGTACAGTGGGGATTCCATTCACTGCTGATAGGGGCACTATATGCAAATTGCGTAGAGGTGGGTTTATCAGATGTGTAGACTTGTTTATCGACAAATGGTTGATAGATCCCGAAGCATTCCTTGAACACACATCCACCACTTTGTTCAAAACACTACTCTATGCACACATAAAAGGGGAACTCAAGGCCAAATAGCCATGTATACCAGAAGAACCCAACAGTAGCCCCTTTGTGAAACAACTGATGACACCTAACACCAATTCCAGGCCTATCTCCTATCTGTATAACATGACCATGCAAACCCCAAAGGCTGATAAAATGAGTTGGGAAACTATGTTGGGCTGTACCATTGAGGATGAGAAATGGCAAAAGATCTGTTGGCAAACCAGATTTATCCCCCTTAATTATAAACACGGAGCACTGCAGTATCGTTTCCTGCAACAAACATTTTACACCCCTTTAAAAGTGAAAATGTTCAACCCTGCAGCATCTGGATCCTGCCCTAAGTGTAAACAACTTAATGCTGACTTCCTGCATTTAACATTGTCCTGCTCTAAGATTCGACAGTTTTGGGCTCATGTCACAAATAGGATTGCAGCTGTTACAGCCACAGAAGCTATAGAATGCCCATTAACATGTTTGCTGGGTCTTCCTTCCCCGCTACCATTCCACATTGGTATGTTTACTGTGCTGACTCGACTATTGGCTCGAAAATGCATAGCAAATCATTGGATGGATAAAGCTGCACCGACTGTGAACCAATGGTTTCACACATTGGTGAAAGCTAACCAGTTAGAAAAGCTCTACATTGATATATCTCACATAAATGCTAAAACTAGAGCTAATTGATGCTATTTTAGACACTTACTTTCTGAAAAGAATCCAAACAATGTTGGCCCTCTTGGTTAAAGCTCACAAACTCATATTGTTGCCCTGTATGTAATTAGGCAAGATTGTGTCATTGGCAGTAGTGAGCAAGTCTAGGGATACTGATATTACCCCATTTGAATATGGTACAATGGGAGAGTATTTGAACATATGTACAAATCCAGCTTCTTTTTCAATTTTCTGTGTGAAGTCCTACTACCCCAAAGCTGTTTGATTTACATCAAACTTATCGTCTTCAACTCACTCTGGAAGGCATTCTGTACTTGTTCAGTATCATTTTCCAACTGGATCACTTCCCATTGAATAATCTGCAGCCATTTCCCATTGGCTGCAGCCTGTACCCCAGGAGAGAGGCAAAGAACACTTCTGTCTTGCTATACAGCTGGTATTTGTCTGGGATTACCTTGAGCAGCTTGAATGAATCTTCTCACAGATAATTTGATCTCTTCTTCTGCATCTTCACTGACCGCTTCTTCTTTATCCCAGGGGGTTGGATTGACGCTTGGATGATTGTGATACACCATCCTTGGATACCACTGTCAGATGCACTTCAGGCACCACAAGGATAGCTGAGCGCAATTTTGTTAGTGTACACATGACTCACCAGGAAGAAGGAAGATGCAGATATGTCTGTTAACTGCATATCCAGTACAGATCCATCATGGCCGCTGTTCCTTTTGCAAGTATTGGAATGAACATTGTCCTGTTGCACTTAGTATTAGTGCCCACAGGAATAGTCCCATGCCCTCGAAAACAGAACTGATATTCTTCCGCTGGTTGAACATTTACTGGAGTTTCACATGCTTCAATCCATGTTAATATTGATACGTATGCAGTCCATATTGTGAAACAGTTCTTATTGATGTTCCATATTACTTCTTCTCTGAACCCTGCAAACTCCCCTGCCGCACAGCTCACCACCTTCTCCCATCTGTTTGACACAAACAACACTCCATCCAATTTTAACATGGGCCATGGCTTACACTGAGGTGAACTATCGTCTTTGACACACTTTTCTCCATTTTTGTCCATCAGTATAACTTGTACCTTATGCTCATTGAACAAACTGTGGACATGACACAGCGCTAAATGCACCAAACACTGGGCCTCCAAGGGCGACACTTCCTGCGGTACTAACATTTCTGGTGCTCCCAATACATGGGGGATGAAGGAGCAGCCATAACAACCCCCGTTATACCTCTGTTTCCCTACCGAGTTCATATGATTGTACCACATGTTACTAAATTCTGGATGGTGAACATCAGACATTGTATCAAAAACCACACCTTTATATTGGTTGTACTCATTTTTCTAGACCCCCATTAACCTGCAACCTCACTTGCCATATTACTGTGTGTTGTATTCTAGTTTTCTTAAAATTCACTGCTATAGTCATATGATCATCAATTGGTGTTGTAGCATCAGAAAAGTGACAATTTTCACTGTTTGCACATTGCCTTATGTTACACCACCACGTCCGCTTTTTATGACCTAACCATATAAATTCACTAGATATATATAAATAGCCTAAGGAAAAAAACACACAAAAGAGGACAAAATATTCTACTGCAAAGGGACCTTAAACATGTAGCCCTAGTGCCAGAGATAAACAAAAAAGTTGCAAATACATATTAGAAAAATTCATTTTATACCAGTTACACATCAAATAACAATAAAAGCAATCCCCTTCCCAAAAGATACTTAAACAAAAGCACTCTTCAAAAACAAAAAGTAGACAATATTATATATGTAGTTTTCACATAAAAAGAATGCCAGTTTAAAAATACTCTGATAGAATACTTTATGTAAGAGGCAATGTTGTGATGCCTTCCTTACATCAGACACGTGGACCCAATACCATAATTCCTTCACTTTGACCGCATTCGGAGTAGTGCATACTACTGTCTAAGGTTAATTGTAGTGCGGTATGCTCCACCTGCGGACATTTTTTACACAGACCTTGTCCCCAGGAAACTGTTGTAATGGTGGCGAGCTTGCAGATTCCAGTGCAGCGCTGTTGTCACCCTCTTCCGTTCGAAAATGGAGCAATCTGTTGACAAAGGTATTTTATACATCTTGTTAACTGAGTCAAATACGAATGAAACCTATCCCCCAAAATCGACGCAGCCCACCATCAGATGCACTACACACAGGAGACAATGGCATGTGAATGTGTCTCCCCGTAACAATTTCATGTGGGGAGAGGTGATGGTCTTCAAAGGGCAGAGTCCTCAAAAGACCAGAGGAAGGCAGTACACCCATTTTTTCTTTAATGTGACACATAACATCAAACGTTTAGTATTGAACAAGCCATTAATTCTTTCCACCACACCGTAGGCTTGGGGTGATAAAGGGAGCACATCTTATGTTTTATTCATAAAAGAGACAGAGAGGAAACGATTTGAAGATATTGCCTCTCCTCTAGTGTAAATTAGACACGATTTTATACTACTGAATTTTTCATCCAACCCAATTAAAATCTATAGGGGTGACTTGATGGGATGCCTTGTCTACAAAACTATAGGGGAATACCTTCACAGGCTAACCCTTAACATTTTAGTAAAATCACTAAAGTAAAGGGGATGCAGGATCCAGATAAGAAGGACAGTTTTAGGGAAACCAACAACTTTCCCAATTCCTTAACACCAAAGGGAACATCCACTCCCCTTACAATAGGATATTTATTTATTTTGATTTATTGTGCATTTGTTAGGCGCTTATATCGCAAGTAAATTGTGTTTCAACGCACCCACAGGCCAACAGGGAGGGAACATGAGGCTGAAAACAATGTATGCACTGGAGGATAAAGACAAACCTACTAGGCCTTGTGAGTATTCAGAGCGTGCTGGTGAAGAGAGAGAAGAAGGAAGAGGTAATGTAGAGTAAGAGCTGGAGTGCCTGTGCTCGTGAGTGAGCAGCAGTCGAAGTGCTGAGTGTAGTAAGTGCTAGGGAGTGTTGAGCTGCAATAAGTAGGTAAGTGCAGGCCTACAGTAGTGTAGGCTAGCGGGTGCCAAGGCAAGTGCTATATGTAGGCAGAGGCTGAGGTGATTGGGTGCGGGGGGGCCAGGACCCCGAAAGACACATTAGTGCCCTGGTTACCAGTCACAACCACTGTAGGATTAGCAGAGGAGGGAAGAATGGAAGCAGGAGGTGAAAAGAAAAGTATTGAGGAGCTTCCGGAATTTGAGAAGGTCCAGCTCAAAATGAAGAGGAAAGGGCAGGCTGTTCCATAAGAGGGAGCCAGCTGAAGAAAGCGATTGACTTCCAACCCTCTATTTAGCAAAACAGAGAGTTGTACCAGAGGAACGTCGAGGTCTGGAGGGAGAGTATTTAGCAAGAGCAAGTTGCAGATAGCGTGGTCCTAGGCCCCACACAGCCTTATGGGTGATGCAGAGGGATCTGAATTTTATCCATTCAGCAACCGGGAGCCAGTGAAGAGTGTTTAGGAGAGATGCGGTCTCTGGGCTTGAGGCCAAGGATAAGTCTTGTTGCCCTATTCTGGATTAGCTGGAGGGGTCAAAGAGAAGAAGAGGGTAGATTCAAGAGAAGGCTATTGCAGTAGTCAAGCCTTTAGGGAACCAGTGCTCGTGTAAAGTTGAGCTTCTGAGGGAAAGTTAGAAAAGTGAGAATTCCTTTGAGAATATAGAGTTGACAGTGGGACTTCTTGGCAACATCCTGAATGTAAGGGAGGAAGGAGAGAGAGGAGTCGAAGATGACTCCAAGGTTTCTGGTTTTAGATGAAGGAGAGGGGGGAGGGCCCATAGAGGATGGCCAGAGTGAGGGGAACCTAGAGGCAGCAGGGGTCCCTATAGGAAGGACCTCAGTCTTGCTGTCATTGAGGCAGAGATCGTTGGAAGTGCACCAGGACTGGATGGCAGATAGGCAGGCTGGGATGATGGAAGAAGTAAGAGAGTCAGCTGGAAGTTTGAAGAGAAGTGGTGTGTCATCTATGTAGCACTGGAAGCTAGGAGAGAAGGTGAAAATGTGGAGTGCCAGTGGAGCAAGGTAATTGTTAAAGAGCCAATGGGAGAGGTTGGAGCCCTGGGGGACACCACAGGTGGAGAAAGAGGTAGGGGAGGAGAAGGTGCCCAGAATAACCTGGGACGGATGGTCACATAGGAAGGAGATCAGCCAGTCCAGTCCCCGCTCTGAGATACCCAAGGTATCGTGGAGCCTTTTTATGAGGATGGAATGGTTAACCGTGTCAAAGACAGGAGATTATGTCACTGCCTTCCCCACAGACCCTAAAGTGGGTGAATCAAAAGGGGAAATTCAACCCACTTTTCCTTATCTGTCTGTGAAACCTATGAGAAAGGGACTTCCATCCTTAGTACCACCACAGGACTTAGACATCCACAATGAATCAATTAATGAAAAGTAAGATGCAGGTAAGCCAGTAGGAGAGAAGGAAATAAAGAGATGTCCTCCTTTGAATACTCCTCTCCAATCGAAATCAAAGATGATTGGGTGATTTCCACGTCAGATCAAAACCCATGTAGGGAAATTGGTGATTCAATACAACAGTGTCCTTTAATTAGGATGGATCCACTGTCTTTAGCATCTAGAAAGAAACAAACTAGTGAAGAGGGAACTAAACCTTTTGTTGGCAATGACCTCTACGTCAAATCTAAAGATGTATTCACAGTAGGAGAATATATGCGATATTTCCCTTCTGGTAAAGAGGAACAAATACCATCCACCCCAGAAATACTCTCAAATAACCCGTTAGATATAGAATCATTTGATGGTTCTGAAGATAGTGAGGCTTTGGTAAACATTATGAGGAGACGGAGTGAGAGTCTCTCTTCTTCTCCAAGATCATTAGATGTTGAGAGCTCCTTTTATTCATGTGGATAAGTTAACCATCTAAATGAATCATGTCCTTTAGACCTCCTAATGCCTTCTGGTTATCAAGAGTTGGAGACATTAGACAGATCGGGTCCAGACATTCTTATGATAGGAGCTGGGAATGGAAACATTCCCTCTTCTCTACCCCATCTCCGACCCAAGACCAAAGATGTTTTTCTTGTAAAGAGTCTGGGCACATCACAATATAATATCCATTAAATATAATTGATCTCCCTACAATACCATCTACTAGGAGTATCCTTTATGCCCAACCTTGTTGCGAGGCTAGCAGATGGGAAGAGAAATAAGAGCCAGCGAAAACCCCATTTTATTATGTACTGAAGATAAGACCACATATAGCATCCCTGCTACACTAAAGGGTAAAACTTTGTGGACAAAATTGGGTATGGCAAGTAATAAAAGTGCCATAAGAGCTGGGTTACTTCCACAAGTATGGAAAGAAAACTAATAGAAAATAAAGTACTATTCTCATAGGGGTGAATCAAGTACATCAGAGAGATGAATCCAGCTCAAGGGTTATGCAGGGTTTCCTAGACCTTCAACCCTAATGCTTCACAGTAGAATACCGGAAGGGCCAGAGCAAGGTAACGTAACCTTCCTCTCCCAGTTTCCCTTTGATTGTCTCGGGAGGATATCTCAGGGGCAACATGCTCATCTTGGAAACCTCTGGGTATTAAACACATTATAAATAACCCATTACAATTACAATTACACTTTGAAGCATCTTGGTCCAACCCACATTGGGGAATAATATGTGAGAGACCTGAGGGTATCCTTACTCCTAACCTCCCTGGATCCTCTGCTCAGGTGGCCAGGGAAAGTCCATCACTTTTGGATCCCGACCTTGGGGTTGAGAAGCAAGGAAGGATCACCAAGGTGGAGGGTCCTTGGGGATTGGGGGTGGGGTGCCAACAGGTGAGACATGGTATCACCCTTTTCCTATTGAAGACCAACCTAACCCTCCCACAGCCTTTATTGGCTACTGCAAAACAGCTCCCCTCATTTCCACATAATTGACCTCTGAAACTACTGGGACGAGGAAGAGGCGAGTAAGAGTAATGAACACTAAAACTTCAGTTGACCAGTTTGGTACTGGGATGAAGAAGAAGCCTGCAGAGTGCTTTGAAGGTCAGGCATGTCCCTTTAACAATGGTCAGGCAAACCCAATTGGGGATCCACATTTGCAACCTGTAAAGTGGTTGCAGGTCTTACAATACTGTTCCTCCTCCTCCTCCTACTGGATAGGTCAGCAGTGGTCTCACAGGAAAGTCGTTCTCGTGTAGTGGTGGCAGTCTTTCTTCGTGTTGAGCTTCAGCCCTCGAAGAGAAAGGGTCTATCCCGAGAAGAAGCTAGTATGCCCACTAGGAATCTACTAGCTGGGCAAGAGACCACCCCCCCAGGAATAGCCCAGCAAGGGGAAAAAGCCAGAGTAGCAGAAAAAAAACCTTAGTCATGTATCAATGTAGATCATCAGGAAGGAAAGACTGGAATATCAAGACAGGCTGCTCAGGTACAAAAGAATGCAATGAAAGATATTGAAGAAATAGATAGAAATGAAGAGCAGCATGAGACACGGGTTTGAAGGACAGCACCAGAGAACGCAGGAAAAGAGAAAGGCACTGCAGCAGGAAAGCCGGGCCGAGGAGCAACAAGAGTTGCTGAGTGCCGGGAAAAAGGAAGGATGCCAAGGCAGGAGCAGGGAAGCATAAAAGTGTGAAAAATGGAGTGAACATAAGCGTCTTACCCAGAAAGCAGGCGATCAAGGACTGCACCGCAAAGCCGGGAAGTGTGAAACAGAGCATGAGCTGCAGGAACGGCGCCATGTTGGAATAAACCTGACTGGCGAAGCTGGTGAAATAATAACAAGGCGGCACATTAATGATGGATGCTCCAGGAATGCCACAGCTTCCAGGGGGATCGGTGTATGATAGCAAGTGTATAAAGGGAGACCAGTGAAACAGCACAGAGAGCAGCCAGGGGAGAAGCAGAGCGACCTGTTTGAGAGAGACCAGCAGAGAACCCATGTTGTATGGAAACAGATGTGGTGTGACCTGAGAGTACCAGGATGCTGGACGTTGCCCCAGACAATCTGTGGAGCCCAAGGAAAGTCAAGACGATAGGCTGCCACGTTGTTGGAGCCTCAGTTTCCCTGATAAGACAGCAGGGGCTGTGAACAAGGAACATGAAAGAGAGAACGCTGTCTGTGTCCATGGAGTTGGGTTGCAGAGCTGCCGACATGTGCTCTAAAGCACCCTGAACATGAGCGGGGCTCACAGAGACCGGCCGGCTCGCCTGTGAAACTAAATAGAGGCTGCGTAGCAGCCAGAGTAGGCCCGCTGAGTACTGGTGAGTGGAAAGAGGTGTCACTCAAAGCTGGGGGAGCTTCTAGGGGCTATGCATGAAAACTCAAAGGAAGAGTTCAATTATGCACATTGCATCCCAAACTAAATGAAACCTTGAAACAAAGCTAAAATACATAAGTTAAATATTGAATTGAATTAACTTTCATGAGCAAAACTAAGAGTTGATGAAAGCTAAAGGGTAAAGTGTCCTTTTTGAAAGCAACCCCACGGAAAAAGAGCACCAGTGTGAAAGTGTATGACAGAAAAGTGGGGAATAGATAAAAATACCTCAAAGAGATATTTTATGAATAGATACAATGCAGCAATGCCAAATACTGAGAAGAGGTGTGTGACACAGAGTGGCAAAGCCAAAAGGCTGACCATGAGATGCCGTGAGAGTGTGAACCTTCATATAAAGTCAAGAGGCCGACAAAGAGAAGCAAAGTGAAGGGGAATTTCGGCACAGGGGCAAATACAGAAAAACCTGTGTGGGCTGAAGAGCCTAGGGTTTCTGGTTGTGCAACCTGCAATGGGTGGACCATATGGTCTGAAATCTATACCTTGACTAGAGAGCCCTGCAGTGCGAAAATCAAAGACATTGTGAAATATAACAATAAGGAGCACTGTAAGTGAGCTGGTGATGTAAACCAGAAGAAGGGTCAAGTTGGCCTGGAGTTGTGTTGAAGTTTGAAAGCCTGAAACAAATATTAGTTGTTACATTGAAGTCTTGGGGAATCGAATTCTGAGACTTTATGAACTGCTAATGATGTCTTGAGGACAGAGCCTCAAGACCCCTGTTCCCTTTGAACTGTGTTGCTTAGAACTTGGGGAAGGGATCCCCAAGGATTTGTGGAACCTCCCTGAACTTCAGTCAGGTAATCATGAGACTTTTGTGGAACTTTCTTGAACATGGGTAAGGGGAGCTGAGAAGAAAGCTAAGAGCTCAAAGAAGCTCAGAACTTTGTGTTGATCACCATATCTTGGATTATTGACATCCTACATGTTGTTTAGCTTTAGTTGTGAGGTCAAGCATAGGTTTTGGACACAGACAGATTTTAAGTTGAACTCTTTGACTCAGACTTTCCTTAGTTTCATTCGGGGAGAGAAATCCCACCTTAGCATATGGCTAGTTAGACCTTCTACTATCCTGACATTTGAATAAATAAACGGTTTTGTTTTGAACTTTGAATCTGTTGTCTGTGTCTTGCTTCATGATAGCTTCATAATGTATACATGGACAGTAGTTCCTGAATATTGAGCACATACCAATCTTCTTGTATGTCGGCAGCAATGTGCTGCTTAGACACATGGGTGGGGTAATGCAATTGATCAAAAGCCACTAGAGCCAATTCCTGGGGCATCACCACCTTGCCAGTGCTAAACTGTCTCCACACCAAATCAGCTGGGGACTGCGCACATCCCCTTCTCTGCCATTGTGGCGCCTAAACTTGTATTTCAATTATTTCAGTGGCAGGAAGTGCAGTATATGGAACCTGCAATTGCACTTGCATATGTACAAGTGCTGGATGCTCAGGAATGTCTGGTACTGCTAAGTATGCAGCCAGTTGTGCTGCTGTGTTTGCTGCTTCGTTCCCAAGGGAGGCCAAATCTCTGCCACTTGTATGGGCGGCACACTTGATGACTGCAACAAGTGTTGGCTGTGAAAGAGCATGTATCAACATGTCTTAAAGGCCACATGCTGCACTGAAGACACATCTGCTCTGCAAAATCCTCTCCTAATTTTTCTGGACAACCCTGAATAAATGTTGGTTGGAACATAAGCCGAGTCAGAATAAATTGATGTTCGGTCACCCATGCGCTGCTTCAGTAAGGCCAATCAATTCTACTGCCTGTGCTGAGTAATGGCCTGGTAATCTTCGCTGCACAAAAACCTCTTGGTCAATAGTTGAGGACCTGTCAACAAAAACACCTCTTATTTTTTATTTAATTTAAACAAAATGTATTGTTGCATTCCCTTTTTTGGTACAAACTTTTACAACATTTAATTTTGATTAGTTGAATTTCACATTAAAAGTACTACTAAAAATTGATGAAGAAAGAAAAGAGCAAATCAGCTTGACATGGCGTACATTATCCAAACTAAAAAAAAGAGTAATTCCTAAACAAAATAACAATTTACATAAGATCTTAGAATAAAACAAACAAGGAAACGACTGCACTGTTGTATTGCTTTTTGTGCAAATAGCAAAAGAACACCTCTCCATCATCTAAGGCATAGTCACTTACTTCAGGAATGTTATCCTCCAGCCCCACGTAAGTAACACAACCATGCACCTCATCATCATCAGTAATAGGTTCTGTTACAAAAGAAGCAGAGTTCACTGTTTTAACAATGAGCAATGTGAATGAATGGATGGGCATGAAAGAATTACTTCATATGCAGGAGCCTTTTGTGCAGTCAATGCAGATTGAGACCACTCCTATATCGCAAAGACTGCATGCAAAACATAAAGAGTCAAGGAACATCCCATTGCAATGGTGGCTAACTTCTCCACGGCGATGGCAGATGCAGCCAGTGCTTGTTTCCCAGGAAACAGTCCTTGCATAACAGAGTTCAACATGGCACTGTAATACACCAAAGGTTTATGACTCATAGTACTGTCTTGTGTCAAAACGGGTGTCATCATATGGCCATAAGAGTGTGAAAAAAGATAAAACTCTTTAGTGTAATCAGGAGTTGCTAGAACAGGAGCAGTGTAAACAACATCCTTCAGCTCCAAATAATAGTATTTTTGTTCACTCTGCTTCTTTGAGGACCTGTAGCAATGGTCAAGTGTATGAGGTATAGGTATAGTCAAATATCCATGTGCTGCAATAATTACAAGAAATGTTTGCTTGTCCTTAACTTTCACTGGCTGAGAAGTAGCGTGCCCCACTGTGGCGTGTTCTGGTTGAACTTTTTTTTACCAAGGACTGAAATCAACTGACCCAAATACAGTACCTCATGCTGACAATATTGCAAATTTGCTCTGACCACCTTATATCCTTTGTCAGCTAACAATTGTAACAAGGCAATGGGGTCCTCCCTGCACTGTTGTTCAGTATTGCTACACACCAATAGATCACCCAAATACTGCATACTATTAATGGGGGCATGAATATTCCCTAAATCCTCATGTAAACCTGTATTAAAAATGCTTGGGGTCTCGCAGTACCCTTGAGGAAGTCTAGTGTGTTAAAATCAGCTTCCAGAAGACGTAAACACTGTGAGGGATTGAGAGTCTGGATGTAAGGGAACTGAGGAAAAAGCATTCTACAGATCCACAACAGTGAAATAGGTTGCCTCAACAGGTATAATGCACAATATTGTAGTAGGGGTGGACCCACAGGAAAGTCTGCTTGCACTACATCATTGAGGGGTGCAAGTCCTGAATCATCCTCCAATTAGCCCTATTTGATTCCTCCACTGGGTAAATAGGCGTGTTACACAGAGTTGGATGGTACTATAATACCCTGAAGCAGAAGAGCCATTATGGTGTTATGAATCTCTTCCCCTGCTGCCTTCAATAAAGGGTACTGTTTAACTCTGGGCAGCACAGACCCTGGTTTTAATGTAATGCGTATTAGCGCAACACTATGTAACAGCCCTACATCCTGGGATTATTCGTCCACAGCTTCTTTGGCACTTGAGAGAAGTCCCATGAAGCAAAAAGGGGGTGTTCCCTATGAGTAACATAGAACAGGGAGCATGCCTATATTGTATATTTTATCATTATCTCAAGGGGGAAACACACCTCCAATATGACCTCCCCCTCCTTATCTTTATTCTTAAAAAGGTCCCCATCTGAAATATCTTTCAATGCTATGATAGGATCAATGCACAAAATCATATGCCACTCCCCATTTTCAGAATCCACTACTATTAACACAATTGTGTCCTTCAACACTAGAACTCCTTCTATGCGAAGTATGATAATCATTCCGGCAACTATTTCTTGAGGTTGTGCTGGCCTAAACTAAAATTCAGAATGTACTTGCTAGTACTTATTAACGACCTGTGGCACTGCACTGAGGAGTATTATAACACCATATATGAACAAATCAGGTGGTCACTAGTATTCCTCTTGCTGCTGAATCAATTCCCAATGCGTGTAAGGTAAACATTACCCTCTTAGTACACATACCAGACTTTGAACACACCACTACTCTCTCAGTGAACGAGATTGTCATGTTGAGCTTACTCAAGATGACCCTACCCAACAAACGTATTGGGGTTGGGGTAGAGTACAACAGTGGGACCCACACCTCTCTACCCCCCACCGTAATGGGTAATTATTTTGTGAATTGAACCGATTGAACTGCCCCAGAGAAGCCCTGCATAACCATTACCTCACCTGACAAAGGGATACTCCCTCAATAATTCATGATTTAGTTGCACGCATGCCCACCATAAAATGAATGAGATTAGATTTTATTTATATCACGCTGGTACAGAAGTGTTTCAGAGCGCAACCAGGCAAAGGGAGGGGAAAAGTGGAGAAACAAAAACAGCGATCTTACTTGGCCCAGTGACATTAGGAACGCGCAAGTGCATGGAAAAGGGAAAAGGGTGAAGTGCATGGAAGGGGGAGAGGTGCAAAGTACGAACAGAGGGGAGAACAGAATGAATAAATAAGTAAAGTAAATAAATAAATAAAGGTGGCGGTGCAGCCAGCAAGTGGAAAGTGCTAGGTTAAGCAGATAGGGTATATCTGATAAGTGAGGAAGAGAAATGGGTGGGGGACTGTATGGGTACATATACAGACCCCAGTGCAAGGGGTGGCCCGGAGGCAGTGCAGGAGGGTAGCAGGGTGAGCAGGTACCTGGGCTGAAGGACAGAGGGTGGCCAAGTGCACGGTGCCGAGAGAGAACAAAATCAGCAGGGGAAAAGAGGGGCAAAGGCAGAAGTGAAGAGGAAGGTCATGAGGTGCTTCAGGAACCAGAGATGGTTCTCCTCAAGTTTCAAGGTGGCAGGGAGGCTGCCCCAAAGGGAGGCCCAAAAGAGAATTATTTTTCCACTATATTCTATGTCCGCAGTGACCAATAGGATTGGGCATGCTAAGGCTCTCTGTGGACTGTCCTAATCTGAATTTGTGTTAGTTCCTGGTAAAAAAAAATGGATTTCCTCCATCCACCGTGGACCCCTGATAGTGTGTCACTTTACCATTGTGTACTGAATTACTGTTTGGTATCTGAGGACCCTGCTGTTGTCCTTGATGCACTGCATACTGTGCAATGTTACTGGAATCTGGTGCAGACAACTGTGGAAATGATGGTGGGGGAGTGGGCAGGGTGGCAGGCAATGGTGCACCATAAGGAACTGCCGGGGGTGATGTCCATGAGATTGGGGGTATTGTACTAGACCTCCCTGGGGATAAGGATACATTTGTTGTTGGGATACGCAAAGGTTTGCCTAATTCAGCATTCTCTTGAACAATTACCGATTTGCCTACATGTCCAACATTGACATGCTCCTCCTCCTCCTCGCAGTCCCATTTTCTCTGAAACCTCTTTGCCCTCCCCGAGCCCCCAAAAATCTCCATCTACCGCACTGAAAGCCTCCTGGAAACTACCCTTGATACTGGGACTGGTATCCACAAGCCAAATTGTTTTCACCTCCACACAGGTGCTGCTCGCATGTCAGCCTGATTTGCCCTGAGCTCTACTTATCTCTACTTCTGTCTGTACTGTTGATATCGCTCCATCCAACGCAACCTTTACTAACATCTTCTGTACAATAATAGAGTGAATTTCAGCCTAGCCCTTTGCCTCAATTCTTACTCTTTTGTCAAGAGCTTTCTGTACCTCTTTTGGAAGTCCTGTTTCACAACAAAATAAAAGAATGGATTTTCTCAGTCCCAAGAATCTCCTGTTTCTGCCCTCCACATTTCCTGCATGTGTAATATATACTGAGCAGAATCCTCGTCATCTCGCATTGTCCTCTGCATGATCGATTGAAGATCAGGCATGTCTAGATACGTGCGCTGTAGTGCTGCCCACACTTGGGGCCTAATGTCATTGAAGTGTGCTCCGCCATGACTATCATCACCCGAATTCACACCCTGGTACCCAGCCTTAACCCATATGTCATCAGCTTAATCCTCCAGTATTGAGATAAATATACTTTTCAAATCCCCTACTTCCAAAGTGGTACCGATAGTTTGCTTCTCAAAAGCATATATCCACTTACTGTGAGGGCATCATGAAGTATGACAAAGACAACAGACTTCAGATTTAAACAAAAGAGATTTATTTAACTGAAATGTCAGGATGGTTGAAGGCCTAACTTGCCCTATACTAAAGTCTGTGTCAAAGAGTTCAACTTAAAAGTCTATTTGTGTCCAAAATCTATCCGTGCCCTGACAACTATATTAAACCAATGTGTAAGGATGTTAAACTCAAAAGAAACCGTGTTTAACTCAAAGTTCTGAACTTCTTCTAGCTCACAGCTTTCTCTCAGTTCCCCCCCCCCCCAGCAAAAGAAAGTTCCATGAAAGAAAAAGTCTCCAAGTTTACCTTCTTCAATTCTTCAATATAGTTCCAGAAAAATCCTTGGGGGTGCCCTTCCCCGGGTTTTAAGGAGTACAATCCAGAACAAAAGGCATCTCGGTATTCTGTTCCCAAGACAACAATTGTGGTGATTTGATGTAGTCTTGTTCGGTCTTGCTGGCAATGGATGCAGCTCCAAAGAATGTTGGGTGAGTGTTGTGTCTGAGTGTTCTGTGTGTGACAGTTGGGGGCCTAAGCTGGAGATGAGAAGATGGCCGGTGGGTGACTGCTCATGTCCACTTGTCTTCATGTGCTGTAATATACCTGCAAGTAACTGGAGCTGTACCTATTTACATATGTATAATAAAGCTTCCTGGTATCACCCATGAGGCTCCACGCTGGTCTGTTTATGAATAAACTGAGCCCCGCAAGACCTTTATAGTTCAAAAGAGTTGCAATGGTTTTGTTGAGCTAGTTTCATAATGTCTTTAGCACTCATCAATCAGGATTCTCTGGTCTAGGTGCAATTGTTAGACCACACGGTCCACCCGTCACAGGTCACCCGTCACAGTATTCCTGGGCTTTCATTCGGCTGGTTTCGAGATGTCCTTTGTTTTCCCTATTCAAAGTCCTCTGGTCTCGGTGCAGTTGTCAGACCTACGGATCACCCATCACAGGTCGCGCAACCAGGGTCCCTGGACTTCTCAGCCCAATATATAAGTTCCTTGGCACTTGCTCCTATGTACCAAGTCACCCTTACTTGACAGTGCCATGCTGTTCTTCCGGCTGTTAGGGTGCAATCTTATATCCTTTGCTTTTCCTGGCTCTGCCACAATGTATCACACATCATTTGCCAAGTTGCGGTGTTGCCACAGTGCATTCATTCATTAAAGTTAATTGTTCATGCTTTCTTTAGTCTTTACTCTGGTCAATTGTAAGGTTAAATGTAATTCACTGTCCAATGCTGTTTTACTATGATTTGAGTTTCAATCCAGAGTTCAAAAATGTATTCTTATGTTTCTTAATCAAATTCAAGCTGGAAGGCACACTTGTATTTCTTCAAGGAAAAGATGTTTTGAAGTTCGCAATTCATTGTATTTGTTAATCTCAGCGCAAAGTTTCTTTATAATGCAATGATCACAAATCAAAGTCTCCTATAGATTGAAGTACAGTATATTTGTATTTCCTTGTAAGGTTAATGTTAAGTTTTCATATAGTTCGGTATTCAGCATACTTTTTTCTTGCAATGTTAACGTTTCATGTCGTTTGACATTCAGCCTGACCTTCCCAGTGTTTGGGATGCAGCTTCCTCGTCTCAGTACCTAAGTGGTGAAGTGAGGTAATCTTCATTTCTCTCAGTTGCCTCTTCTTGGTCTCAGTACTGTCAGGTGTTGTGTATGAAATCATGAGGGCAGTTGGCTTTTAACAAACTAAAAAGGTTGCGGGAAGGTTAGGTTGACTATTACTAGGAAAATGAGGATACTGTGCCTCACCACGGGGCATCCCACTCCCAATCCTCAAGGACACTCCACCCAGGTGATCCTCCCTCACTTCTCCACCGCCAGGATCCAAAAGTGATGGCCTTTCCCTGACCACCTGCGTAGAGGATCCAGGGGGAGTAGAAGTGAGAATACCCTCAGGTTTCACTCATTACCCACTCCAGCAGTGAGAGATGGGAGTGCCTTCATGAGATTACTTATCCATATAGGCCCATGGTATGTTCTGCACTCTCCCTGTTCCCTTGTGTAATAATGGAATCTGTGCTCCTACTGTCTTCCCCCTTCTCTTCTTTCCCATCACCAATCTCTTGGCCACTGCCAGTAGTCCATATCTGTTTCGTAACCTGGGTTCCAAAAAACTCTCTACTCATGAAGAAATAACAAGTGGCTGTTCCTCTTCTTCCACCTCATCTATAGTATCCCACTCCTTGTCTCCTCCTCGCGTACTGTCATACTCATTATCCTCCTTTCCTCTCTCTCCGTCTCTATCTGACCAACTCACCCTCTATCTTTAGGGGATCTATAGAAACGGTGGACAGTCATAATGTCGACATTAAAAATGTCGACAGTCAAAATTTCGAAAAATAAATGTCGAAAAAAATAATGTCGACAAACAATAATGTCGATATTTTTTCGATATTTTTTCGAAATTTTGACTGTTTATTGTATGAATAAATAAATATATATAACTTAGATGTGTTGAGTATGAGGGGTGGTGGGGGGTGTGGGGTGGTGGCAGGGAGTGTTGGGTGAGAGGGGTTGTTGGAGACACCCCCATAGTAAATGATACTCTTTTTATTTATTTAATTATTGAATAAATACATAAATAAATAAATATATAATTAGTGTGTGTTGACTATGAGGGGTGAGAGGGTGGTTGGGGGGGTGTGGGGGGGTGGCAGAGGGGTGTTGGGTGAGGGGGGGTTGGGGGGGACCCCCCCATAGTAAATGATACTCTTATTATTTATTTAATTATGGAATAAATAAATAAATACATTTATAATTAGTATGTGTTGAGTATGAGGGGTGAGAGGGTGGTTGGGAGGGTGTGGGGGGGTGGCAGGGGGGTGTTGGGTGAGGGGGGGTTGGGGGGGACCCCCCCCATAGTAAATGATACTCTTTTTATTTATTTAATTATTGAATAAATAAATAAATAAATAAATAAATATATAATTATAATGTGTTGAGTATGAGGGGTGAGAGGGTGGTGGGGGGCGTGTGGGGGGAGTGGCAGGGGGTGTTGGGTGAGGTGTTGATAGTTCTAAGTGACATTTTGTTTTGTCGACATTTTTTTTTCTAAAAAATGACTTTTTACATTATAAGTATAGGATGTCGACATTATTGTTTTCGACATTTTTTTTCGACATTTTTGTTTGTCGACATTTTTTTTTCGAAATTATGACTATAAACCATAGAAACGTCTCCCAAATCCTCCACCATCTTCCATAGCTCTAATACCAACTTTCTATTTTTCAATGTTTTCCCCTTGTACGTGGCCACCAGAAATGTGCACATGTGACTTAAAATATCTCTGTAATTTGTTCCCTGTTCTGGCAAGGGAGTATACATCCCTCCTTTTGTTTCCGACAACCTTTCCTTGTGGTATTTGAGAATATTTTCTCAATACAAGGGAAGGGCTTTGCACATATGTTCCAATGGATTTGCCGGCTCCATCGCAGCCTCCCCTGTATCACTGTTATACAATATTACCAACCCCCGTGCACCAAAGCACAAAACGGTACCCTTCCAGTACCCCTCCCCCACTCTCCCACTATCCCAGTATCAACGCCCACCCCTTACCTTAATTCTCACACCCTTTCACACTTCACACACATCCATTTACTGCTTACAAACCTCTTTTCACACATCAGGCCGTCCCCATCACAAAAAAATAAACAACAGAAATCACAGTTAAAAACTACTTTTTCGTTCCACCACCCACTCTATGTCCGGTGAGGAGATCCCAGGCCTATGAGGGCCTCTACCACAACTACTTCTCATTCTCAAGCCTCCTCTATACTGGGCAGAGAGATCCCAGACCCACTAAATATACAAGGCTCCTATCCGTGTCCTTTTTCTTCGTCACACAGCATTCTGTTCTCCCCTAATAACATAGGAACGGGTCCCATTAGACCACAGTCATCTATATAAAAACAATTTAACTTATATACACACCACGTGACCCTCCAACCTATCCATCCATTCCTCCCACACTGCATATACACCACTCTGTGCACCTTAAAACACTCATACTCCCTCCCGTATCCCACTTGTTGTTCACTGAAGAAGGTGCACTTACATCTACATGTTCACCCAAAGTCCCCTGTCACGTAGTTCCATTAATGGCCTTCACAATCTGGGGACAGCACCCCGCTCGAAAGAACAGACAGGAATTCTGATAACATGGCTCCTTCAAACCTCTCGAAGGTGTGCACAAGGGGGACTGGCCACTGCAGGTGGGCACAGCCCCTGCGGATGTGTGGCCAGGAATCCTACCTCTTAGCAGGGGTGTCTAGGATCACATCGGGGTCACCAATAATGTAGGACAACTTCACAACAACCAGACATGGAAAAAACAACCCACTAGGGATAAGGCTAGGTGCACCCTTTTTCGAGAACAAGAGCTTTATTTTGTATACAAAAATAAAAATGGCGACAGGGTAATATAGGTTCACTGCCACAGAGCTCTCTGCCTTCATCACAATTAGCATCACATAATAAGCATAGAAATCGTCATGAATAACTCATTCAATCTACAGTGTCCATCCACACCCTCATTGGCTGCCGCCTATTTACATGCAAATATTCACATATGGACCACTCTCCATTTGGTTGTGTCATCTTCTCCTCGATCTTTTTCATACGTGGGTAGCAGCCTCTTCACCTGAAGGTGCAGTAAGGCACATGGTTAGACATTAAAATGGGCCACCCTGTCTTTTCTTCTAACCACGTGATGGGTACCTGGTCATCAACATGAAGGATTTAAGAGTCTTATTTCTAAGCATCTGGTAGTTCCAACAGAATGACCGTTATTTTGTGGGGTTCTGGTGCCCTAAATCTCAACTTGTGTTCTGGCAGCTCAAGACCGCTGCCCTGACTCCCATGGGTATGGCCTTCGTACTGTGCGGCAGCCCTTCTCCAATTTAGCTACTCTCATTACTTCCTAATTGTTCAAAGGTTTGACTAGATACATTTGTATATACCTGTACGTGCATATTCCCTACAGTGCCTGGGAACTGGAATGTGATAATGAAGCAAGAGAAGAGTTCTTTAACTTACTTATGAATATTCTCTTTCTTTTTTTGTGACCCCACAAATAGTCAAGCACAATCACGCTTATGGATTTATGGATTTGAAAAGAGAGGTGGGTAAGGAAATGTGTAGCATTTGTAGATAGTATAGAAGTACTGGAGAGAACATCAACTTTATGGTTTCCAATCTACCCCACCATGTGAGGTAAAATGGGGACCAAACAGCCACTGAGTTGCGTAATTTTGATAATAGAGTTTGAATATTTTATTTAATTGTTTCTGCATATGAAGGGGCAATGGCCATTCCTAAATATTTGATAGAAAAAGGGCACCATTTTACACCATATTTGGCCACATCTTGCTTGTTACATTAAGAGTTGAGATGGAGCATTTCTGATTTGTCTTTATTTAAATTACACTGTGAGTAAATAAGAAATGTTTGATAGTATCCATTAAAAAAACAACCAGGTCCCAGAATTGGTGATAGGGGACATCCATGCCATGTATCTCTTTGCAATGAGAAAAAAGAGGAGGAATGACCATTCATAAAATTAGAAGTCTTGGGATCTGAATATAAAGGTTTAACCAAGGAAAGGAACACATTTGCAAAGTCATGTCACTGTAGTGCCTCAAATATACAATCCCACTCTACACGGTTAAAAGCTTTATCAGCGTCTAAGGCTATGGCCCTATAACATCTGATAGTTATTTTTATTAATAATATGAAGTGCATTCATAAACAATATAGAATATGATTAAATACTCCTTTTCTTGACAAATCCAACGTGGTCACTTTTGATTAGTTGATGTGTAAATAGATCAATTCTATTAGACAATAAGCCTCATTACGACCCTGGCGGAAGACCATGGTGCTACTAGCACCATGGTCCATGCCGGTAAGTTACCGACTCCGCCATGGAGAAAGGGAGAATTACCACCCCATTACAAGGTTGTCGGGGCAGTAATTCCCCCTTCCTCCATGGCCCTTCCCCATTCCCATTTTTGCCCCATAAGGCTCAATGGGAATGGGAAAGGCGCTAATTACGGTGCCGCAAATTGCGGCACCGTAATTAGCACCAAGGTCCCTTTGCGGGTCCCTACTTTAACGGCTGGTCTACACCAGCCATTAAGGTCGGGTGCCGCAAAGGGACCTCGTAATTAGGCGCTAATAGGTTAACAGCGCCACAGCCTTTTACGGCGCTGTTAACCCATTAGCGCCTGGGTTGTAATGAGGCCCAATGGCCCTCATTACGACCCAGGCGGTAAGTATCGAACATTACCGCCATGGCGTAATTTACGTTTACGCCCTGGCCCCATGCCGTAAAGTGCGCACAAGCATTACGCCATGGCGGTAATGTAAAGTATGCGATGCCGTAAATGACCCCAAAACGGCCCCTACCGGCATCGTACGCCGCGCAAGGTGCACTTCCGCCACCCATCATAGCGGTCACCGCAATTAGCGGTGACCGTAAATAAGCGGAACCGGAAGTAGCGTCATCGCGGCGGAACGGGAAAGAGCACGGCGGCCATCTTTAAACACACAATCCATTGCCATACTCCCCAACCACTCCACATCCGACCCTGAGACCTGTCAAAACCCATTACCCACCCATTTACCAACTTGAAAATGCCAAAAGCTGTCAAAGAAAGCCTGCGATCGGCAGCGCCAGGACCGCTTCTCTCGTGAGGAACTCACCATGCTTGCGGAGACCCTCCAGGACAATGCTGCGGTGGTCTTCTCCACGCAAATGACCAGGCCGGCAATTGCCAAGAAGAAGGCCATATGGGCCCTGGTGGCACATCGGGTCAGTGCGGTGGGAGCCGTACCCCGCAACGCACAGCAGTGTAGAAAGTGGTGGGACGACCTGAGGCTCCGCGTCAGGAGCATCCTCTCGGCAAACAGGAAACCTGGGCACGGCAACCGGGGGAGGATCTGAATCACCCATCAAATTGCAAGCATGGGAGGAAATCTGTGCCTCCACTATCGGAATGGAGAGCATAGAAGGAGTAGGAGGGATGGAGAGAGGAGTCCCGATATCAGGAGATGCAGGTAGGTGGCTCAAATCAAGCCATGCAAAATTCACCAAAGTCCAATCATGTGAAGTACAATGTTGCCCCATAGTGCAAATGCAACACAGCAGCAGGAGACTGCCCACAGACACATCCGATCTCCACCCTGTACACATGCAGCATGCACACCCTAACTACCGGCACCCACATACCACCATGCTACTTCCACACAAAAGGCAGACAACCTGTATGCCCCTGCCTCAAATGTGCTGCATGTACTAACTGATAAGATGCCATTCGTCCCAATGCAGGCCCAATGTCCGCAGACCCATCAATAACACTATCCCTCCTTTGCTCCACCACAGGCTCAGATTCTGACCCTCAGGATGAGGACACCACTGCCTCCACAGCCACCAAGAGGGCCAAGACAACTGTGCCAAGACCGCAAGCCTCCACCTCTGCCGTCCCGAGGAAAACACCACAGCAGCCACAATCCCTGCCAGGGAAAGAGGACAGGGCACTGACAGCCACCACAACTGTCACCACAGAATCAGCAGCGCACATTACACAAATCGTGCCCACCGAAGGGACAGGCTCTGCTGCAAGCAGCACTCTTGACGAAATCGCTGCCATTGCAGCCTCCTCCGATAGTGAAGCTGAGATCATTGAGGAGATTGAGGATGCAAGCCCCACTGCCCACCTACATTCCCCCTACAAATCCCTAAGCAGCCTGCATGCGGATGCCACACAGGGGCAGTTAGAGGACGAGGATTGGCCAGCCACCCCATCCCCACTGCCGGAGGTGATCAGCCCAATGGGTATGCCAATGCCATTAGTCATGAGCCAGAGGAATCAACAGACCCTGGATGAGATTGTCACCCGGCAGCAGCAACTATCCTCGCTCCTCAATGAGCAAGGGATGCAATGGAGAGATGTGCAGACAGAGTCACGGCTGCCATTGAGTCCTCCATGAAGGACATCTGCACAGAACTCGCCGCTGTGCGGCACGTAATCTCAGAACTGGTGCAGACCATTCGGGACATGCGTCCAAATGTGCATGCAGGAACCTCCTCGTCAACCAGCTCGGCACAGAGCAGCCCCATCCGACGATCAGGGAGGAACCTGCGCAGCATGGGCAGGGGTGCCCCGGGGGCCAGGGGAGGGGACTGTCATTAGTGGCTGGACAGTGGAGAATTACTGAATCACACACTGCTGCACAGACTTACTCACACCTTCGTAGGGATTCCAGGGGGGAGGGGGGAGTGGGTGTGTTGGGGTGTTCAGGGGGAGGGGGGAGTGGGTGTGTTGGGGTGTTCAGGGGGGAGGGGGGAGGGAGGAGTGGGTGTGTTGGGGTGTTCAGGGGGGAGGGGGGAGTGGGTGTGTTGGGGTGTTCAGGGGGAGGGGGGAGTGGGTGTGTTGGGGTGTTCAGGGGGGAGGGGGAGGGGGGAGTGGGTGTGTTGGGGTGTTCAGGGGGTAGGGGGGAGATGGGAGGGGGAGTGGGTGTGTCTTACCTTTTCACAATCATAATACACTTTTTCGTTTACCACAAATCAAATGTGTGGACATTGCTCATTGCGTATGTGTGCTTTATTGTTGTACAGTCCACAGTGTGCATGTCCCAGACACACACAGTGCCCCAAGTGCCGTCTCCATGTTACACACACACGCCGTGTGTGCTAGAAGCATTGGTTAATGAGATTCTGACGCATTTCACGCCCCTCCTGTGCATCGCTGCCTCCTTGAGGTGCTGCCCCATCCCCACACTCATCATCCTCATCGTCAGGTGGTTGCAGTTCTGCGTCAGGGGGCAGGGGCACATTTCGTCTGACGCACATATTGTGTAGCATGACACATGCCATGACGATCTTCGCAACCTTCTCATGGTGGTACAGGAGTGCCCTGCCAGACCTGCTGAGGCAGCGGAAACATGCCTTCAGTAGGCCGAATGCCTGCTCAATCACCACACGGGTACGTGCATGGGCACGGTTGAAGTCCTCTTCATGCTGGTTCTGTGGGTTCCGGACTGGTGTAAGGAGCCACCTCTTCAGGGGATAGCCTGCATCACCTGTAAGTGGGCAACAATGTATGTGTCAGGGATGAGATTGATTTCTGAACATGACGTGCCACCATGCCTTGCATTCAACTGTTACTTTGCACCACTTTTAGTTGCGCTAATGGATTCACACTATGCAACCGGTATATGTTCATGGCTCTCATGTACAGCTTTGCATGCCAAGACACAATGCAGGGGGGACAAGTGCCTTGTGAGTGCTCATCCACTGTGTCCGTTCAGGCCGTTTCTTTAGGTGACCTGGCACGTGTCCTGTGAGGTCAACGCTCACATGATTGCAACATTGCTGTCTGCCTCATTATGACCCCAGTGAACAATACTGATGTCAATAGGGACAGTTTGTGGGCCTTGCTGTCTGTGTTGTGGTGTATTGATGTTCCTGTCTGTCATGTGCCTCCTTTGTGCGCAGTTATGGGGGACAGGCCTTTCTGTTGATGGTGTTTGGTGACGTGCAGGTAGGTGCTAGTCACAGCCAGGTGAAGTATGCATCACCCCCCCCTTTCTGCCAGGTGAAGTATGCATCATTCCCCCCCCCTTTCTGCCAGGTGAAGTATGCATCATTCCCCCCCCCTTTCTGCCAGGTGAAGTATGCATCATTCCCCCGCCCCCTTTCTGCCAGGTGAAGTATGCATCATCCCCCCCCCCCTTTCTGCCAGGTGAAGTATGCATTGGTACGTCGATCACCTACCCACTTCACATTTCCATGCTCATGACATTAGACTCACCGAGTAGCCAGGATCTTGGGCCTGCATGTCGCTCCATGTAGCGTGGTATTGTGGAGTTCCTCAGGACCATTGAATCATGGGTTGATCCGGGGAATCGGGCACAACAATGTGTGAAGATCCTGTTGGAGTCACAGACCATTTGCACGTTGATTGAGTGAAATAGTTTACGGTTGCGGTACGCTACCTCCATGGCATGTGGGACCACCAATTTCACATGGGTGCAGTCGATGGCACCAATGCAACCAGGTATGCCAGCTAGTGCATGGAAACCCACTTTGGTGTTAGCAATCTCCTGGGCAGACCCTGGCAATGAGATGTGGTCGTCTGTGTGCTTGAGGAGGGCATCGAACACTTGGATCAGTGTACGTGAGAATAATGGTTGTGATATGCCATGCAAGTGCCCCACTGTGTGCTGGTAGGTGCCTGTGGCCAGGAAGTGGAGCACGGACACTACCTTCAGTGGGGGGGGATGGCGGTGGGTGTTTCAATCATGCTGACGTTGTGTATCATGTCCACAATGGTGGTGATGGTGTCCCGGTCCAGTCGGTACAGGGTGTGGATCTGCTCAGCGGTGAGGTTGAATGGACTGGCTCTGATGGGTGGGATTGGGGGCTGCCTGCGTGGTGCCACTGGCTGTGCTGGTGGGGCTTGCTGGCCCTGCCTTGCCCTCCTTCTCCTCCTGCGTCTCCTCTGTGCAGCCTGTTGTTATTGTTGTTGTTGTAGTTGAAGTTGTAGCACTTGCATTGCTATCAGGTCCTCCAGCCCCAACATTGCTAGTCCTATTGGTATCATTGTGGAGTGTGACTGGGTCTGGGAAGGGGTTGGGTGTGCTCTTTTTCTACTTCCTGAGTCTGTATTGCCTCCACCTGTGCTGATTCTGTGCACCTGTGGCAGCTGGATTCACTGCACAAGGCCCTTTACGGTTGGTTCGCGATGGCGTAATTAGCACCATGGCGATAAGGTACTTAACGGGCTGGGTGATGGCGTTAGGTGCATGTCCGCTTGGGTCGGCATTCGCGTACCTTTGCGCCATGCCGGTAATTACGGTGTGGGAGGTCGCGTGTGCGCGTCCTTGGTGCAGTTAGCGGCAGCGTTAACTATGATGCCACTAATGGTATCGTAGTTAACGGTCACGGGTCATGATCGGACCTAGCGGAAACCGATGGCGGTAAAAATTTACCGCCATCGTTTTTCACTTAGCGCCAGGGTCGTAATGAGGGCCAATATGTTAGCAAATATATTACAGTCTGGGTTTATTAGGGATATAGGCCTATAGCGTCAGCGTATTGGGTTGACACCGGAAGTGCATGGAAGTGCTGTGGCTGTTTGGCGGGGGAGTATTGGTGTTGATCTTTGTGCGGAATTTCATGGACTGACTGGCCTGCAGGGTTCCGTCAGCAAGATTAAGCACGAGTGAAGCCGAACCGCGTCAGGCAGCTCGAGAATAGCGTCCGAGGACTCTAAATCCGTCCCCTCGCTACGTGTGCAGCCACCTTTGCTCCGCCTACCAGACTAGCCCGCGGGCCACCACTCTCCATAAAAACTCTGGGCACGTGCGCTGTGTGCGCACCGGAAGTGCATGGAAGTGCTGTGGCGGGTTGGCAGGGGAGTATTGGTGTTGATCTTTGTGCCGAATTTTGTGGACTGACTGTCCTACATGGTTCCATTGCCAAGATTAAGCGCGAGTGAAGCCGAACCGCGTCAGGCAGCTCGAGAATAGCGTCCGAGGACTCTAAAGTAAATACTTAGCTTTGCCAGAACTCTCCCTGCAGTGCTTTGCAGTGTTTTCAGCGTATTGGGCTGACACATACTAAATCCTGCTTCTCTTTTTTCTCAATCCGGCTCCTTGCTACGTGTTCAGCCTCCTTTGCTCCAACCACCGGACTAGCCCACGGGCCACCACTCTCCATAAAATCTCTGGGTACGCGCACCGGAAGTGCATGGAAGTGCTGTGGCTGTTTGGCTGTTCGGGTGTCTCAGGGCAGGGGGCTGTCATCCTTCTTTTGACAGGTAGTTTTAACTGCGATTGCTGCACTAACATTGTAAATAGTGTGTGAAATCAATTGGCCATCATAACGATCCAAACAATATTTGATAATTATAGCAGTACCTCACTCTTAAATATTTCAGGAAGAGTGAATTTTGCTTGGAGGTATGAGAAGAAATAAATTGCCATCTCTTAGGAAAGAGCCAGGGGCTGACTTCTTTGCTGCGGTTGGCACGCGGCGGGTTAGTCTGGCACGGGCTGCGGCGCTCCCCCTTCCCCTACCGGGTGCGGAAGAGGAGGAGCTCCTGCAGTGCGCCCAGGACTGTTCGGCAGTATTGAAGAGTAATGAAGATATCAGGGATTCCTCACAACCTCTATTTTTGGTGGATTTGGAAATAGAGAATGTAAATATCAATCCCAACTGTCTCTTGCCATTACACAATCCTAACCCTTTAGGTGACTATAGTAAAGATGGATCGTTTATTGACACTCCAAGGATTTTTCTGCCGGAGAATTCCATTCCTGTTCAAACTTCAGGGGTGTGTGGTGAAGATAAAGTGGAGAGGGATGGGGGGACGAGCTTACAACAATGCTCAGCATCTTTAACAGAGTAATTCTTGCTGAACTGCGTAAACAAACCGAAGTCCTAACAAAATTAGCTCAGGACTCCGCTTTGTTACCTTCTAGGCTGGTCAATGCCCTAATGTCCTCATTACATTGGGCTACTTTGGGAGAACAGTCATTTAAGGTGGATAAGTGGGATATGAGTGGAGTTGGAAAAGATGCTTGGGTAACAGCAGTACCAAGGGAGGTGATTACAATTCCAGAGTTATTGATTTAAAATATCAGTCGTGAGGACAACACGAATTATGTAATTGTCCTACCTGAGGGCCTGGATGGTACAGAAGAGGATACGGCAATGCCATCGTTACCTGAACATATGATGAACACCAAAAACAAATCCGCCAAAAAACAAGAAAAAAAAGGACAAAAAAAATTAAAAATTGGAGTTCCATAATAAATCATCTAGTAAATGTTTAAGAGATTATGGGTTCAAACACACAATGGGGGAAGAAAAGAGGGATGTGTTGGCATCATCTGTACCCCCTGTACCATCTCTTGGCTCTCCGGTAAGCACCCAGGCTGCTAGTTCTGAGTGGACGGGATTGCAGCCTAAATTGTACTCTATTGATCAAGCTACCCAGAGTGAATATTGGAAGGTGAGGATCAGTTGGCTGATATCATGGAGAAAAAAAAGAGATCTGGTCAACACTGTTAAACAACTAACGTCTCTGGAGAATGGGTTGAATGCCATTTTTGAGATTTTAAATACCCAGCGAATGACTTAAGTAAGGAGACTCAGATGGATGCGTTGAATGGTAATGGGAACATGGAAGGGACTGGATCGGGGGTTGTCGATGAAGGTGAAGCCTTTACAACTTTTACTTCAAAGACTAACTCTGTGCCAGCCGCTTCCTGCTCCAGAGGGCTGTTCGCAGGACGGTACTAAACCGAATACCAATCCCATCACGAATAACACTTTAGTCACTGCCCCGAAGTCCAACTTTGATATGAAAGGGGTACAAACACATGGGAAAACGGACAAAAATTAGTCGGTTAACAAATTGTTTTCAGAAAATGGTATAAATGATGAAATACTGCTGCAGGCTGTTCAGAAGATTCTGGCTTTAAGTCAAGGCCTTAAACAGCCTATGGTGATTACAAGTAACGAACCAAATTCAATGAAAGAGCCACATCTCTGTGAAATCGCTGGTGTTGAAATAAATTCAAATAAAACTGAACCATTAGTTTATCCTTTTGTGGGGGGAGCTGAGAAGGAGGAAACCTGGTTTGAATACTGTGCGAACAATTTAAGAAAACCGGTTTATTCCGAAAGTCCAGGTCTCATTTTGTGCTCAATGTTCAATGAGGGTGGCCAGCAGCACTTGAATAGATCATTTCTCACTATTTGCATCCATACCTGAATTAAGTCTTATCGCCTCAGCTGATATTTTGCTGATTGATTTCATCCATAAATTTAGATATGACTTTGTAAGATTGGTCATATCGTCACCTGTTGTATCATCCCTTCTAATGAAAGAGGCAGAATATCTTCAAAGCAGAGGATTTGATTTGTTTCCATTCACCTCTCCATTTCCAGCAGTGGGAACACAGAGAAATGGGACCAAGACAGGGAATGGTGTGTCCTATGAGACAAAAGCTAGGTCTAATTACATCAGGCGGGAAGACAATCCTGATAGTCAGGATTGGAGGTGGCTGGCCCTTTCGCTGAGAGAATCGATCAACACTCTGAAACAGTTGGGGAAACCCCTTTAGCAGGTGGGCTCTACTGGAGATTAGTCAGCTGGAACTCACGGGGTTGTTATCACTTATTGAATAATGTCAGCCTTACTGACAAACCTACCACCTTCCACTTTGTCTTATTACAGGGAACCTGGGCTCGAGATAAGTTGGGCTGGGACTGTTTTGCGGTGGAGGAAATATGTGCAACAGGTGGTGCTAAGGGTCTCCCAAAAGGTGGGTTGGTACTGGCTTACAAGGAATATGTGCATTTTAAAAAAAATGGGGGGCTGGAGCAGTGCGCAATCAATCCTGGTTGCTACTTTTACGATTGCGGACTTTGGTGTCGGATATACACTTGTTATTGCTAAATCCCGTGAGAGTCCCCATTCTGCCCAATCCTGCTGTTGGTGAGAGGAGCTGCAGCGAATGCGAAGTGAATTTTAGTGAATTACTGAGTGTTTGGCCCTTTAATCTTTTACTGGGTAGCTCTCTGACTCCACCTTAAAAGGTGTTGGACGGCACGAAGCGCTGCGCGGAGTCCCGTGAGGGTCCCCAGTCTGCCCAGTCCGCTTCAGAACGGCAAAGAGTGAGCTGCCTGGGGGCAGCCTGCTACCTGTATTGAGCGGCACTATGGTGGCCCCGGGTCCACAGACACGCCTGAAGACGCTGTTCGAACGCCGGCACTCGAAACTGACTAAAGGCTCTAGTGCAGCGGCTTGCAACAACGTAACAGCTGAGGTAAGCAGTGGAACGCTGTCAATGACTTTGTGTAACTTACAATCTGCAGTACCTTACTTACAGGACATTACCTTGGGAAGTATCAACAACAAAGCGGCAGAAATCCCAAGTATCAAGACCAGTACGGCTCAACTGTTTCATGCAATGCCGTATGATGGGAAACAAAAGCCGCCAGGTGGCGAGTCAGGTGGAGAGTCAACAAGGCCATCACAATCTATGCAACCTAACCTGAGAGAGGTAATTGAGGTTCATCGTGTGTCCGATAACGAGAGAGACGCACTAAGTGAGCAACAGTCCAAAATAACTCTCGACCCCTCTCACTTCCAATCACCGTTCGATGTCACCGATTTAGAATTACTTGAAGTACATGTGCCTGCCGCGTCCTTTGAACTAAGGGAAGTGACATTTGAACCACAATTATCTAATGAACAAAGGAAGTTTAATGACTTGATGGTCGACGAGATACGACCTTTGATGCAGGCTCTGCCTACTCCTGCTACTTCAACGAGCGGCAATCCAACTGCAATAAAAGGGGCGCTGGATGAGCGAGCGCCCATATTGCAGATACCGCTATCAGTGACTCCAGCCGATAAAAATAAAATACAACCTCGAGATCAAAAGACGGTGTCTGCACTTCCAGACGGCAGCAAAGATGCACAAAACAAGCATGTGGTCACTGTTTTAAATACTAAGGATAATTCAGCAAATCTAATAGTAGAGTCACACCAAAGATGCATGCGGCCGATGAAATGATTAGAGTCGATGTGGATTTGGTGACGCCCAGGAAATCAGCGGCAGCACAGCCGCAAATGGCTCCAAAGGAAACACAGCGGAATACGTTTGGCATCTTTTCGGGCAGTGCAAAGACACTCGAGCTGAACGTAAATAAACTGAAAGATAATACCAAAGTGAAACGTGCAACAAATAAACGCCGGTGTAGGCAAAATCTAGCAAAAACCAAACAATTCATATGTAATCTGTCAACCCTACAGAAGTTAGGTCTTTTCCAGCGTGACAGCTCAACAAAGACACAGAAACCTTGAGCTGTGAAGGAAACAAAGACCTCAGCTCTAATTGAACTAGAGTCGGTGAATGAAAGACAAGTGCTAAACCTGAAAAAATGCTTGCGGTTAGATTCAGAAACAAAAGCAAACGACTCCGCAAGCGGATCAGTGGACCAATGTGAGTGGTCCACATACTCACTTGAATCATATGATTATCCAGGGAGTGTGGGTAATGAGGGTCCACAGGTGGTGACGTCGGTCACGAATATCCATGCCCCCGATAGATCAACCCAAATGGCAGGTGGGAGAAGCTCGAACAAAAGCACGATCAAACAGAAGCCAGGGTGGATTACTGAGGTAACTATGGAGCAAAACAAATCATCAAGGAGCGTGAAATCAATGAGGAAATGTTCCGAGAGTCAATCAAAGGAGGGCCCAATAATAACAAATAATGGAAAAACACAGACTCAAGTGAATTTAAATCCGAGATTGACTTGGGCACAAAGATCGAAACAAAAAGATCAAAAATTACAGGTGCATTTCGATAATGGAAGTGTACGTAAAAAGGGGAATACACCCGTTGAAACCCAACGGTGCTTCGCCAGTCAGCTCTGCTGCTAATACAGACAGGATTCGTCGAATGTAACTAGACCCACAGATTAGAAAAGTCCAATGTGGGCTGATTTCTTGGAACACACGTGGCTTTACTCATCTATTTCAAGATTTTCCAGTCGTTCTAGAAAGTAACTTTGCGATATGTTTACAGGAGACGTGGCTACGTGAGCCACCAATCAGAGATGGATATTCAATGTCATTAAATCCGGCTGGTAAAAATCAGCGCGGCAGTCCTTTTTCTGGGCTATTAATAATGCTGAACAACTCGTTTGGATGGGAAATAAAGAAAGAATACATGCCTAATGTGTTTGTCCAAGGAATCTTGATAGAACTTAAAGCGGAAAACAATGATGAATCTAAAAAGCTGTTATTGATAAATACATATTGGAACCCAAAGATGGTATCAACAACATCTTATCTGATGGCCCTAACTGCTGTAATTGATGATGGTCTACTGAGATGCCACAAACTGCAGTTAATAATATGCGGTGACCTAAATTGCTCATGGTTCAATAATACACAGAACGTAAATTGGACTGCAAATATAAGTGCCGACACGAATGCCGAGAGAAGACAACAGTGGGATTTGGCGATGGAATCCTGAGATTGCGAAATGCTAAATGGGATGACAAAAAGTGACAAGCCACCAAAAGGCATCTGGCACTGTGGGCCAATACATAAAACGTTAGACTATATATGGATACCCAACAATTTATGGCCCGATATTGAAGATCTTGAAATTTGTAAGGCAACAAATAGTGACCATGATCGATTGGAAATTTCCTGGATGATTGACAGACATAGACCAGATGCGATACTAGTGACAGCCGTTGAAGTCAATCATGGTGGAAACAGATTAAGAATAAATTCTGTGCAATTAAACAGGATATCTCAAAATATACGACTGGGACATTTATCACCAATAAGTAAAATAAACTTGGCACCGATGTTAACAAAATGTCTTACTAAATTCAAACCAGGAGGCCGAGAGCCTCAGGTATGCAAACACAAATTTAGTTCCATTGTACTTCACGAAAAAAAGATGCTGCGTAAAGATCTAAGGCAACTTCGGAAATTAGCGGGCAGTAATGTCGACCTCGAAATAAAACAAAGGAAAATGAGATACAGAAATTGGATGAAATCATTCGCCCTAAGAAGAGACCAAGAAAGAGGCGAACGTATGCTAAATCTGACTATGCTCCACAATTCTAGAGAAATTTGGAAAATCTTAAATAATGGCTCGTTAAACCAAGAGGTGATGCAATTAAATAGTATCTCTAGGCTGACATGGGAAGATCATTTCTGCAATGTATTTAAAACTTAATCTGCAGGCGGAAACATCCAAATGACAGCCTCTGTGGAAAAATGGGATGTTATTGAGTCTGCTGAGGACATTGCATTTGTAATTCAGTACCTGAAAAACTCTCGAGCAGCCGGACCTGACGGCATCTCTAACGTCATGCTAAAAGAGAAAAAGGACCAATGGTCTTGCTTGATCACACACATGTTCGAAGTGATCGCAACAATGAGAGAAATGCCTTGTTCATGGTTGACAGCGATTATTGTTCCAATGTCCAAGAAGGGCAGTCGGGAGGAGCCCTCAAATTACCGCCCGATTGCGCTCCTTGACACGATTGGCAAAATCTTTGCTTCCTGCCTACAACGAAAACTATAATTGTGGGCAAACCGCGTTGGCCTGATGGACTGCAGACAAACAGGTTTCACCAAAGGTGTGGGGACGGAGGTGAACCTGTTAATACTAAATTTGTTGAAATTGGAGACGCTGAAAAAAAAGACAAAGTTGTTTCTGGTTTTTATCCACATGCGCCAAGCCTTTGACTCGATAAATCGGGCAAAACTGTGGGGAAAGTTGGCTAAATGGCGATGTCCACTGGCGTTACTAAATCCAGTGATAGCATTACACACTAACACCACAATGCGTGTGCGAACAAATGCACAGGGGGAGCTATCGAATGAAATCGCTGTCAACAAAGGTGTCAAACAAGGCTGCTCTTTGGCGGCGTTATTGTTTAAGCTATTTATTTCAGATATTCCAACAGCACTGAGTGAAGTCAAGTGTTTTCTGCCAAAGGTAAATGGACAGCATCTGAGCTGGGTAATATATGCCGATGATATCGTGCTAACGGATCTTACCCAAATTGGGCTACAAAGACTTCTCGCTAGATTCCAAGTTTATTGCGAAGAAAATGAACTGACAATAAATGAAAAAAAGACAAAGACATTGACCATCGGCAAAGCAATGACAATGAAAGATCAAGCATTTAAGTGGAAAATTGGCAATGAAACAATTGAAAATGTCCCCTCCATTCGCTATCTAGGAATAATGTTCAATACCTCAATAAGAGAGTGGGATTGGGCGCTTGACTTAAAACATCGTATGGCTGGCTTGGCTCTACAGGGGGCCTGTATACATGCCGAATATGGAAAATTTACAGTAACGCCCGTATTGACAGTTTACAAGCAGAAGGTGATCCCGGCGATTAGCTTTGGAGAGGAAGCAGGGTGGAATCTAAACTACAAAGGTTGGGACACGTTAGAAGGGAAGTTATGGAGACATGTTCTTAATTTGCCTTCTTACATTTCCACAAAAGTGATCAGCCATGAACTCGGTCTTGATTCCTTATACGTTACGGTGCTATGGAGATCTATCAATACGTTAAGGAAAATACACTTGAAAGATCCCGCGCCGGCCTATCGAATTCTGGCATCGACATCACAACACCCCCACAAAGATTTGCTGAGTGGTCGGACCGATAGAATAAAATCCATTGCTGATAACGCCGATATAAAATGGGAGACGGTGATGTCTATCCCATAAATAGGCAAAAAAAAACTGCGCCAGTGGTTCTGGATACTGAATAATGAAAAGCGAGCAGATTTGAAGACCGCACTGTATTTAGGTCTAGCAGCAAATAGTTCTAGACCTATTACCAAAATATCTAAAACGATTTCCGTCAGGATACCATCGCAATACGTTCTTGCAACTACGGTTGAATGCATATCAAACAAAAGATGTTCTTTGGATCAAAAATGATACTAACACATTTGATAATATCTGTAGATTTTGTTTGACTGCAGAAGAATCGCTGAAACATTTGATAACTGAATGTGTGGAACTGATAAATGAGAGATCGCTAATTCTAGGGAACTATGCGCCTGTGAACAACAACACAGATGAATGGTGGTTTACGATGCTATCAAGTAACAACGTGCATCGAACCTGCACTGTGATTGACTTCGTGGACAAAATTCTACCTGATGATAGGAAGCAATGAACATTATCTTCGCCTAGGCTGATGTGTAGGATTGTGGATGTTTTTGTAATAAAAGTTTGAATAAACTAAAGGTTACAATAAAGAAAAAAAAAAAACGTTATTGCTAATGTATACTGGAATCCGATCGAGATTGATCTGGATATTTTAGGGGACAAGATTGACCTGTGGCTACTTGACATCCTAGGAGGCCAAATCATTATAGCCGGGGACCTGAATGCCGACTGTTTGGTTGACAGGGTGGTTGGGGACGTTCTATACTCAAATAGGATCTCCTATGTGTCGAGGGGTGGGAAATTGAAATTAAGAGGTATTCTCTGGTTGCATTTTGGGGATCTATGGGGCTTGGAATTGGTCCACAATGACCATTATACATGGAAGGCAATGGGTTTTTCGTCAATAATTGATTATATTTTTCTGTCTGCTGAATTGAATCATGATGCATCTAACTTGGATGTTGAAGCAGTACAGGTCAGTGATCACTGTATGCTATCTATCAAATTGCGTGTAAGACACAACAACAAGTACCCAGCTATCATAAAGAAGGTATTATGATCAATCCTACAGGGAATCGATTCAAATGATCCTTTTCTAAAGCCCAGAGTTTTACTTATACGATGATAAAGGAATATGATGGGTCTTCCCTGTGTCAACGGGAAAAAAGATATTCTGTAAAGAACTTTGTACCTTTCATTTTTAATAAAACAAATGCCCTGGAGAGTTCACGGGTAGTCAGGAGTAACCCTATGAAAACTAAAAGACACTGCACAGATAATGAGGTCCATAAACGTATAATTTGAATGCAGAAGGAGTTACCTAGGCTCCCCAGATTGGGTAAATTTGATGTAGACTTTTTGAAAAAGAAGAAAAAAATCAAACAGCACTATAAAAATTGGATGATTAACCATCGAAGCATAAGAGCACAACTAGATGGGGAACTAATGCTGAATACTTTAAGGGATAATAATTCGGCTAACTTTTGGAACCTCATTAATAACATCGAACTGTTATGGTGTTGAACTGGGCAGCTTCTGTATCTATATAGAACCCTGTCTAGTGATGACACCATGAAAGTTCTTATGCTTTGTTTATAGAATGTTACTGTTTGAGTTGAGATCAGTTGATGCTGCTCTGGGAGATGGTTGGGGATCTCCTATATCCAGCCTCCCTAATATGCAATAAACCATCTTGCCTTAATTATATTGGCCTGGTTTCTTTGCGTTTACACATGGCGACGAGGATGGGATGTAATGCAGAGGTGAAGCAGCTGCTGGATTACTAATCTCTTTCAAGATTCGATACCCCCGACCGAGAGGCCTTTCTGGCGGAGCCGTGCTGTTCGGAATAGCCCACTGCGCCCTGGTCCTACCTGGCACCAAACTGCTGAGCTGCATCCAGATCCCGCAGACCTGCCGGTCTTGTGTGGTGTCGGCGATCTCTTGGGCCGCTCTGAGCGCCTGGTGCCGGCGACCACCCACGCTCCCTCGGTGGCCGTTCCCTCGTGTGCAAGTGAGGAAGGTGAGAGCGCACCGGGTCTGCCGGCCCTCTGGAGTCGCTTTTCGGGGACGGTGCAAGCCCGTCTCGAGAGCACGAAGGGAAGCTGTGCTCGTGCTCGAGGCTCGCGCTCGAGTAAAGCACCAGCGATTGTGTATCGTGACGCGTCACGAATAAGGAAGTGGGTCCGGGCTCCGCCCAGCGATTCCCAGCGCATCTGGAGGAGAGAGGCGTGGTAGACGCCACGCCACATATCCGGAAGGGAGAAACCCCAGAGAGCAAACTTACGTCGGAGTGCAGATTTCCTGAAAGCAGATCAACGTTTGGCATTAGGTCAGAGTGCAATTGGATGGATATAGTTATATTGCATGTGCATCACGGTAAGGAAGGCAGCAGCGTCACCATCCGCCTAGGGCCAAGTGTGGGAGGCGGCAACCAGGGACGTATTTAGCAACTGGGGAATAACGCTGTGAAAACCCAGAGGTGAGAACATACCAGCGTCCTGCACATTGCTAGTCATTTGTGTGCACACAAGTGCAACTGTGTGAGACTGACATCATACCAGAGCCATGGCTTTGTCTGGCATTCCGGGCCCACAAATGTTTTTGCCCACCCCTGGCCCTCCCAGGATCAAGTGGGGGCCCTGGAAGAAAGGGTTCCTACATTATGTGAAGGCTACTTGTGGTAATGGCATGTCAGTTGAGAGAAAGGTGTCCATGCTCATGCACCTTCTCGGGTATGAAGGGCAGAGAATCTTTGAAACTGTACCAGATTTGAGTGAATTAGATGTTGAGGAAGGTGCAAATGATTTTGATTTGGCATTGGGGAAACTGGACAAACATTTTGAACTAAAGATAAGTACTGTGTTGGAACGTTACCATTTTGGTATGAGATATCAGCATGACGGTGAGACTGTGGAGGAATACATTACTGCGCTGAGGCATTTGTCACTTAATTGCAAGTTTGGGGAAAAACTGGATGAGCATATTAGAGCTCAGTTCATGTTACACTGCTCAAATCACAAAATTAGAGAGGAAATATGGCTAAAGGATGATCCATGCTTAGATGAAGTAGTGGGCATTGCAAAAAGAATTGAGCATACTTTGAAATGTGTGGCGAAGCTTGCTGTGAAAGAATCCAAAACTCTTTAACAGACTGAAGTCTTGAAAGTTGGTGATAGGTCAAGGACCAGAAGAAAAGGAAAGGGAAAACATCCAAACGGGGCGACATGTACCAAGGGAAAGGTGGCAATAATGTCCCAGTAGCCAATAAGACTACGCAAAGAGAAAATGCACAAGGGGGAAAAAGGAGAGAGGAACGCCTATGTTTTAGGTGTGGGAGTGCCGTCACCTATCTAACTCTCCGATATGCCCTGGGAGAAGAGCTTTGTGTAATAAGTGTAAACGATGGGGACATTTTGAAAATTGTTGTTCCAATTACAGTGTCCGAGCTGGGAGGAGTGTCATGATAGTCGAGGAGGTTGATGGACCCTCCTCAGATGAATATGAAGGTTCAGAAAATGAAATCGTTACTGTAAATATGGTTCAATGTTCAGAATTTGATGAATGCGAACATCCTTCAGCTTGGGTGGAGGTAAACGGTTGCCAGGTTAAAATGTTGGCAGATTCATGTTCGAAAATTACCTTAATGTCAAAGGCTGTATATGAAAATGTTATAGGGGGTAGGATGGATGATTTAAGCCCGTCGGACAAAACTCTTGGGGGATATAGTGGCAGCAGAATTGATGTGTTGGGTTGTTGCCCGGCAACGTTCAAATTTAAAGACAGAACTACGTATGGCAAATTGTACATCACCAAGAAAGATGTGACTTTGTTGGGATGGAAAGAGCAAAGGGGTCTATGTATTAAATTCGATCCTAATTGCAAAGAACAAGTGTTGAATGTAGAGTGAATATCTGTGGAGTGCGGTATGGATGACGATCCCAAGAGTCTAATCGGCAAATATCCTGAAGTTTTTAACAAAAGAGTTGGGTGCTTAAAAGGGATGGTGCATAAGATTGTTTTGAGGGATGGTTGCAGGCCTGTGGCTGCAAAACTTAGGCCGTTGCCGGTGTCAATGCGTGATGCTGTGAGCGTGTAGTTGGAGAAACTAGAGAAAGCTGGGATAATTGAACCAGCGAAGGCGGTTGAATGGATTTCTCCCGTGGTGGTTGTGAAAAAGTCAAGTGGTGATTTGAGGCTATGTATAGATTTGAGAGAGTTGAATCGGTGTGTAGTAGCAGACCGGCATCCGCTCCCGAATATGGGAGAACTCTTGACTAGAATAGGGAACGCCAAATACTTTGCCAAATTAGACATGGCGAGTGCTTATCATCATATTAACCTAGATGTAGAATCACGGAAGCTGACAGCTTTTATTACATACGAAGGCATCTACCAGTTTTGGCGCATGCCATTCGGGTTAATATCAGCTTCATCGGTCTTCCAGAAAGTCATGGATGGGTTGTTCAAAGGTATTTCAAATGTATGGTGCTTTCAGGATGACGTGTTGATTTGTGGAAGTAATGAAGAGGAGTTAAAAAGGAAATTGTGTACGGTTTTGGATATATTCAGAGCACGTGGCATTACCTTGCGTAATGAGAAATGCGTTTTTTCCACTCAGGTTGTAGAATATTTAGGACATGAAATATCGGAAGAAGGCCTGAAACCCAAGAAAACTCTAGTAGATGGTATAAAAAGATTGCAGTCTCCGAAGAATAAGGCAGAGTTACGATAATTTTTGGGAAAGTTTTACCACTGTTTCATAGAAAACTATGCTGATAGAGTGCACTCACTCAGAGCATTGTTAAGGAAAGGGGTGGAGTTTGTTTGGGATGGAGAATGTGAAAGAGAATTTGTTGAGATCAAGTCCCAAATCTATATATGGCCAAGCCACTGGCAATGTATGATACCAAGAAGAGGACGATTTTATCTGTTGATGCGAGCGATACTGGCATCGGAGTGGTTATGTCACAAGCAGGAATTGGTGGGGGAGAGTCAGTGGTGTTGCATGCATCACGCATGTTGAGAGGTCCTGAACTAAATTATTCTGTGTTGGAAAAAGAGGCCTTGGCATGTCATTGGGGGATAGAAAAGCTGAGAAACTTTGTGTGGGGACAGGAATTTGTATTGAGAACGGATCACAAATCATTGAAGGCCATTTTTGAAAGCAAAGGTTTGGACAAGGTGTCTAGAAGGGTTGCCTGTTGGGTGACAAGACTGCAATGTCACAAGTTTAACATTGAAGTAGTGGCTGGTAAGGATAATGTGCAGGCTGATCATGCATCCAGAGTAAGAGTCAAAGATGAGGATGATGAGGAAGGGTTAGTTGTGAATGAGAACATGGTTTTTGCCATGGTTGAAGTTGTGCTGCACAAAGAAGAATGGATTGAAGCATCTTTATCCGATGAGATGTGGAGGCGCCTATCGAGGTTCATTAAAGATGGCTGGCCGGAGAAGAGATTATTATCTGGCAAAGAACGAGCTCTGTGGGAGGTGAGAGTTGAACTTTCAGTGAAAGATTGGCTGATATATCGATGGGACAAACTAGTTGTTCCCGTGTGCCTAAGGAAAAGACTTATAGCTATTGCCCGTCAAGGTCATATTGGGACGTATAAAACCAAAGGGGTGATTAAGGCTGATTATTGGTGGGCAGGTATGGACCGCGAGATTGAGAAGACTGTAGGAGGGTGTATAGATTGCGTAAGGTCAGGAAAAGGTATTTCTGCTGTGGTGCAACCTGTAAGTGGAGTTGAAAGTCCCAATGGTGTCTGGCAGGATCTTGCCATGGTGTTTTGGGACCAGTGGATATGGGTAGAGGCCGAGGTAGGTTTGTGTTAGCCTTAGTGGATAGGTTCTCGAGGTGGACGGTGTTCAAAATATTGAGAGAAGTCACAGGTCAGTCAGTTGTTGCATTTTTGGAAGAAATATTTGAGAGGGAAGGGTTGCCCAGAAGCGTGTTGACGGAAAATGGCCCACAGTTCATGGGAGCATTCTTTCAGGAGTACATGTACAAATGTGGTGTCAAACATAAAAACACGGCATTATATTATCCTCAAGCCAATGGTATGATTGAAAGGGTCAACCGCTGTATAATGGAAGACATTAGGAATGCAGTTGCGAATGGGCTAGACAGGAAGGTTGCTGTAAAGGAACAAATGTATGCTTTGCGGATGGCCCCAAACGCTGAAACAGGAGTCAGCCCATTTGAGTTAATGAGAGGACGGAGGGGTAGTACGATGTTGTCCCCGGCTTGGTTAGGTCGGGCGAGAGAGGCAGATAAAGTGGTGGAGGAAGTGAAAAGGAGTATGGATGAACGAAAGAAGAAGAGGATCAAAGAGGTCAATGAGAAGTTTCCTAGAAGGAGAATGACAGTTGAAGTTGGTGATCTGGTCAGGATAAGGAAAGCGGTCATAAAGAAGAAGGGTGATCTGTTGTATTCAGAGCCAGTTAGGGTCGCACAAGTTTTTGAGGGAGCTGTGAAATAGGAGAGTGGACAGGTGTGGAGTTTGGCGAGAGTTGCAAAGGTAAGGGATAAGACCTGCTGAGGAGATGCACATGTCTTGTCTCAGCCGTGTAGCTTAGGGTGTGTATCCCATGCTAAATTCATATAGTGTAATAGTTGTACATCTAAATTCATTTGTTGTGTGAACAGGTTTTGTTATATTTGATAAGGGAGGGGGGTGCGTTATGGTGTTTAACTGGGCAGCTTCTGTATCTATATAGAACCCTGTCTAGTGATGACACCATGAAAGTTCTTATGCTTTGTTTATAGAATGTTACTTTTTGAGTTGAGATCAGTTGATGCTGCTCTGGGAGATGGTTGGGGGTCTCCTAAATCCAGCCTCCCTAATATGCAATAAACCATCTTGCCTTAATTATATTGGCCTGGTTTCTTTGCGTCTACACGAACGCTGCCAGAAAACTTTGACCTTGAATACTATTACAGAGGAGGCTTGGGAAGGTCACTTCTCGAGTATATACAAAAATGAGGTAGGGTCGTACACTCTAACCATGGATCCAAATAAAACATGGTCTGTTGATAACTCTGTTGAAATAGTATTTGTATATTTATAACGCGCAGACCATCAGGCCCGGGGGCATCAGGGCGCAATTTGTACAGGGTTGCAAGAAAAGAACATACAGGGAGATAAATTACAATAAAAGTATACCAATACAGCATAATAACAATCTTAATAATTAAAAATATTACACATGGTACAGTGTCCCTAGGCTTCGCAGAGGAAGTATCCCTGAGGTAGTTGGGAAGGTAGCAGACCGGAAATCGTGCAGGGTAACCGGCGTGTTGGGTAAGTAGGACCGATGTCTAACACAACTATTGCTGGTCAAAGAGCCAAGATTTGGTTTTATACTTGAAGGTGTTGAAGGAGTCTTCAGCTCTGATGGCAGCGGGGAGGGTGTTCCAAAGTTTGGAGGCTAGGACAGGGAAGCTAGTGCCTCCCGCTTTTTGGAGCTTAAACCTAGGGATAGTAAGGCAGTGAGTCTGAGCAATTCTTAGTGGTCAGGCAGTGGAGTGGCGCGAAAGCCGACTGCAGAGATAGATCGGAGCCTTGTTGGCTAGGCATTTGTAGTGAGTGGATTCATTAAAAAATCAAAAAACTCAGGGGCTTCAGGTACTAATAATCTTTCTAACAAAATTCTGAAACTTAATACATTATACTGGTATAGAATCTTATCTATTTTATTTAATGACGTACTGTTGTTAAGAGTATTCCTCTCTCTTGGAGGGTCTCCATTGTATTACCTGTTTTTAAAAAAGGCTCACATATGTGCCCAACAAGCTGTAGGCTGATTGCTATCGCTGACCCCAATTCTAAAATATATGCATCAATAGTTTTAGCTGACATACAAGAGTGGATCCTGAACAACTATATTCTTAATATTAAACAAATTGGTTTTAAGAAAAACTGTGGAACTGATTGTGGGGGTCTCATACTACGCTGCCTTCAAAGCCAAACGATGAGAAAGGGTGCAAGGTCAACGTTTATTGCATCAATGGACCTGAGTATGGCCTTTGACTTAGTAGACGGAGTTACATTATGGAAAAAAATGAATGCACTGGGTATGCCGACACATCTCCTGGACATTGTGATCAGTCTATATACAGATACTAAACTTACAGTACGCCTAAATTCAGAGGGTTTGCCATCATCACAGATACCTACACATAATGGTTTATCTCAAGGTTGCATGTTAGCGCCGACGATTTTTAATTTATATGCAAGCGGTGCTGAAAAGGCCCTGACCAATAAAGGTTTGGTATTACTAAAATTGTGCAATGTCTGAGTTTCTTGGCTCGCTTATGCTGATGATTTCCTGTTACTGGATTGCACAACGGTGGGTCTACAATGTCTTATTACAGAATTTGAAAAGTTTATCTCCCAGTTACAATTAAAAATGAACCCAACAAAAACTATTATTATCCGTATGGGTAAACCTTGTAAGAATGAGAATGCTTACTCATGGTACTGTGAGGTTAAACATATCAAAATACAACCAGCGTTTAATTATGTTGGTTACTGTTTTTCTGGTAAAGGTTCGCACTCCCTAATTAAAATCCAGTTGAATGCGAAAATTGAAGTTGCTTTGAGACAAATGCGTCTTATTGAAAAGAAATTTGTCAAGTTTAAAATGAAACCCCTGAAGGAATTTTAAACTAGGAAATTGATTCTGAGGCTTTTATATGGTCTGGAATTCTTTGTCTCAGATTTTATGGATTACCTAAAGCTACTTGAAGGTAGACTTTGGAGGGGTATTTTATTCTTTCGACCCAAATGTATCCCTATTGAAGTTATCAAATATTAATTTGGGATTCAATCTATGCATTCACTTGTGATTGGTAAAAGACTCCTTTTATGGAGGAAATGCATCATGCCCAGGGAAAATTATCTATATGTTTCTGCTGGAAATGCTTCATCGTGTATGTTCATGAAGGAATTGCATACTGAGGGTGAAAACCTGCTCAGGAATCTGGGCATTGCATGTTGCACTTTAATCAATAAACACAATAAGATTAAACAAATTATTAGGGGAAACGACTGGCTAGACACTTTAAATGCAGTGTCTAACTCAAAGCTGTATAATCAGACCTATTCTATGTGGACATTTTTTCCTAAAATGGAAGGGTACTTGTGGAAATATCCTTCTAGGACGACTCAGAATGAATTTATGAGCTGTAGAATGAATGTGATGTGGACAAATCAAATTAGGAATATAAGAATGAAAATTGAGGGAGGCTGGCAATGGTGTCGATTTTGTAATAAAGCGGGTGCGGAAGAAACACTCCAACATTTACTGCTCATTTGTCCCGTGCTTATGGGTCAATGCATTGCGTACTTTGCTCAATTTGTGAATTCAATTGCTTCTGTCAACGGAGGATGGCTCTGGCATAGAATGTTGCATGAAAACTCAGTAACTTTAACTTTACGTGTTACTGCTTTTTGAAAAATATTTGTGATCTCTCTTAGCATGATGGTCAGCGCCTGTTGTGATGTTTTAAATGTACTCTTAAATTTCAGCAACGTGATGTTTTAAGATCTTTTGCTAGTGAATACAATTGTTATATATGATATATATGTGATACTTGTAACTTTTTTTTAATGAATTAAATTGTTGATGTTTGTATATTTAATGTGAAATGTTAGCTGGCATTTTTATGAGAAATGTTGTGTATCTACTATATATTGTACATAATGTACTATATACTGTAAAGGTTTACTATAAACCAAAACAATAAAAAAAAAAAAAAAAATAGGCCTCGGAGGCGCTGTTGAGCAGCCTGGAAGATGGCTGCCTAGCTCTTGAGCTCTGTTTGCCTTCAACTCCAAACCAACAGCATCGGGGGATCTGTTATTCTCTCACAGTTCAAATTGCCACCATATGAAGCACGACGAACTAAGGCACGTCTGCCTCGAATTCTGAAAAGAATCAGTCCCTCTTTGCCTAACTACAACATTCCTGAGTGGTGTGGGTGGCTGCACTGCCGGTTGGGGTGACCCGCGTGGCAAGGGCCTGCTGGGTGACCGTCCCTGGGCTGCAGCTGGATTGGAGTCAGCACCCGATACACCCGTCACTATCTGGTGTTGCTGGCGCCCGTGGCTCTCCCCTGCCACCTGACCTTCACCGCTGCGGTGGGCACCGTCGGCCACTCCCCATAACCATGCTGGACTGTGACCGGGAGCTGAGACTGCGGGGTGACCTGTGCCGGGAGGTGCTGCCCCTGCCCTGCTACTGGCCCAGGGCACAGACAACGCCCGAAACTGCATGCTGGTTACTCCTCCAGAGCCCCATGTGCTGTCGGGCTCTGGACCTCACCGCACACAGCTGTGGGCCCGCGCAGTGCTACTGTTCGTGGGCCGGACCCAGAGTGCCTCAGCAGATCGCCCCATCATCTCTGCTGGCTGAGACCACCACCAGGACTCAGGTGGGTGGTGTCTCGTATGGCTGCGCTGCAGCAGTAGGTGGGCCCCTCTAAGCCCAGTCCACTCGCCGGTGCCCCGCGGTCCTTCCTTGAACCTCTACCCGGAGGTGGGCCGACTGGGGGTGTGGAGTGGGTTTCCTGGTGCAGCCTGCCCGGCCTCGGGGGTTCGCGCTGATGCTGCCGTCGGCGTGGCGGGTGCTCCTCCTCTGATCCTGCAGCAGCCCTGGCCCCCATCAGTCCCGCCACCTCTGCACTTCACGGCAGTGGCCACCACACCATTGCCCTGCTGTGTGGCCCGCTGCTGTCTCTGGTGAACCCAGATGCAGCTGTAATCCCCTGCCTCAAACAGGGCCGCGCATACATCCTCCTATGCTCTGAGGCCTTTTCAGCTACATGGGCAATGCTGCAGAGGCACATCTAACTACTTCATCCATAATGACCCCCTGTGGTCCTACTGCATGCATACCCCATATGTATGCTAGTACCTGCCTGTGCACTTTTTCTGCTGTATCTCTGCGCATACATCCTCCTATGCCCTGGGGCCTTTTGAGCTACGTGTGCAACGTTGCAGAGGTGCATCTAACTACTCCATCCATACTGACCCCCTGTGGTCCTACTGCATGCATACCCCATAGGTATTCTGGTACCTGCCTGTGCACTTTTTCTGCTGTATCTCCATCGGCGCAAGGCTCTGGGAACGTGACAGCGCAATTACACACTATTCATTCCCATGCCGGGCAGAGAACGCATAGAGACTTGTCAGTGCGCCGATTTGCTCATAATCCCACCTATCTGTGTGGCTGATCGCCAGGTAGACAATACCGTTGTGCTGGCCCCCCACCTGTGAATTGCTCAAACAACCCCTACCACAAATCCGGTAACCAGCCTACCCCCACCGGGAGCCACCTGTTGACTGCGCCTCTGCTTTAGATTTCAACACTACTTGCTTGCTCTTGCTTGGTCGGTGTGAACTGGTACCACTACAGGTCTCTACCCACCTGGCCCCTATTACGTGTTGGATTGAACAGAGATGTCGAACAGATCCTGAGGAGCCAGCAAAGTGGGCGCCATGGATAGGTTTGCTAAAGCAGCACCTATACTGGAACATGGACATTCATCTGCTGGCAAGGAGGAAGCTCCCTCACCTCCAGACCTATCTGCTCCTGATCTTACCGCAATGATGGAATCCATGGCTAAAAATCTTGCCTCCTTTCATGAAAAGTTAGACGATATCAATGCTAATGTTGCATCACTGAAATCTCAGCTGGACCATGCTGGGACCAGGATTACCGAAGCTAGTCTAGAATTGGATCCAACGAGGACAGATTACATGCTCTTCAAGACATGGTTGCCTCCCTCACCCGTGACATAAAATGTCTGTAAAAGCGAAATGCAATGATTTGGAATCTAGTTCACGCAGAAACATTATACAAATTATAGGTGTCCAAGAGAATGCTCTTAAAGGCTGCATGGAGACAGCATCGAGAACCTGCTCAAGGAACCATTGGATAATCCTGATTTGTCCCCTTTCTTCACTGTGGAGCCAGCCCATCGTGCCCTATTTCCGTGACCTAGGCACAGAGACTTTCTCAGACCCATTATTGCTAAAATTCTGAGCTATAGGGATAGAGATCTTGTTCTCCGCCTGTCATGTGAGAAGGGGGAACTGCACCTTGGCTCCCAAACAATCAGGATCTTCCCCGATTTTCCGTAGGAGTACAGCAAGAAAGGTGTCAGTTCTGCGATGTGAAAACATTTTTAAGAGAAAGAAACATCTCCTACGCAATGCTGTTTCCAGCACGCCTCAAGCTCACCTTCAGGGAGAAACTATACTTTTTCACTGTTCCCGACGAGGCGGTGAAGTTTATTGAGGCACATACACCGCTAAACAGTCTGGCTGAGGACCTCATGGACAATGACTAATCAAGGGTGAACTGCCACCGATCTACCCAAGCCATAGGCTACTTGTATCCTTTAGCGTCTAGGTTAATAGTAGCGTCATATTTGTTGGCTCCTGACTGTTTGTATGTTTTGTGTGATGCGTTGATCTACTGGCTCCTCTCCACATGTGCGTGTGGTATTCTGAATTTTGGCACATCTTGCCACCTGTGTTACAGCTGGGAATCTCCTGGTAAACGCTATGCCAGCCATAAGGTGACACCAGTCTATACTCTTAACTACTGATGCATTTGGTTTTTCCTATGCTATTTGGAATTGATAGACCATACTTGCAGCTGCTCTAGTTCTGTTCCATGCTGCCACAGGTGTTGGTGAGATGCAACTGTGTCCTAATTATTTACACCGCCGGTCTTAAGTACTACTCCTGGTACTTCATAACCCCTGTTTTAGTTGCGGTTGCAATAGCTACTTTGGTGGACTTGTTAGGTGTAGGCCCCTGTTGGGCGAGTAGTGCAGTTGGTCCATGTTGGGATTGGCCCGCTGACACTGGTTTGGACAGGTTTGTTGATATTTGCAGGAGTGGGGTGGGTGGGGACACCGCCGGCTGTAAAAAGGGTGGTGAGGAAGGTGGGAGGTGCTGTTCGGGGAAGTTCTATTGAAAATGGCAGAGGCAGACCAGTATTTCACATCATGGTGGGCAGCTCAATGGAAATAATTGTGCTTGTAGATACACGCTGGGACACACTAGCTGGGATGTATCCTAGGATAATGAAATGTCCATAAATATAATGTCCTGTAATGTCCGGGGATTAAGTAACTACACCAAGGCCCAAAAAACCATGACTTACGCCCAAAGACACGGTACTAAAATACTTGTGCTGCAGGAAACGCATTCCCGGGGCAGCCCAGTGATGAGTATTGCACCATCTAGGGGGTCTAACAGATGTTATATGACTTACTCCACACAGGCTAGAGGCGTGCTGACAATGATCCATCAATCTATTAAATTCACACTTCATAAGCGCTACACAGACTCCGAAGGCAGGTATATTATCTTGTATTGCACAATGGTCAACATGGAATACCTTCTTGTTAACACTTATGGTCCCAATGTAGATACCCCAGATTTCGTTGATGACATCGCCTACATACTGTTGGGCTATGTGGGGATCCGGATAATCTGGGGAGGTGATATGAACCTGATACTTGATGCAGCTTGGATAGGACGGGAACTGCACCCAGAACCTCATCACGTGCTGCACGCAGACTACACATGCACAGCGCATCACTTGACATCCGAGACACTTGGAGGGTACTCCACCCTCAACTACGTGAATATACTTATTATTCATCTGTTCACGATAGTTCCTCCAGAATTGATCTTTTCTTGGTATCTAGCGAATTGATGGGAAAAATTGGTAAGGCACAGATACTTACCTGCATGCTGTCCGACCATGCCCTGATAACTCTGTCAGTGGAGCTTGGTGCACCCGTGCCTACCTTCAACACATGGCGTTTCAAGTCTGCTGCCCTCCTAGACCTAGTTTTCAAGGCTGACATACTAGCGGGATATTGAGACCTTCTTTGAATGTAACTCCCTATGGGCTACTACTGCTGGGGTCCACTGGGATGCTTTCAAGGTAGAGGGATGTCCATCTCAAGGGAGGCGGGAGTACTAAAAACTATAAGAAACGACCTCAATCATTCCGAATCCAAGCTGCGGGAGTTGGAACAAGATTGCTTGACAGCTGCTGACCCTGCCAAACTCGCACAAATCAGTGAGGAATTTAAGATATTCAAAATGCATGCCACGAGAGAGGTTCGATACTTTAGTCGCCCACAGGCTGCACGGAAATAAGGGGAGGGCGAAAGACCAGGTAAAACACTGGTGAAACTAACGAGAGGGGAATGGGGGCAGGCCCATATTGTGTCTGTGAAGGACGCGCAGGGCGTTCCACAATGGTCAGACCAGCAAATATTGGGTATCTTTACTGAGCTTTACACTAACCTCTACGCTTTACCCTCTGAACATAGTGAACAACATATGAGAGATCTACTTGATCATATCCCCACAACATGCATCTCCTCCTCGACTAGGGACCAATTGGATTCCCTGATCCTGCTGGAAGAGATAGTCAAGCCATGTCGGACCTCCCAAAGGGCAGGGCGCCGGGTCCCGACGGACTCACCCCCGAGTTTTACCAGGAACATGTCGCCATTCTTGCTCCTATACGATTGGAGGTCTGGGATGAATCACTCTGTGTATCTGTTCTCCCTCCCTCCCTACGTGAAGCTGTCATAACAGTGTTGCTTAAAGCCAACAAACCTAGTGATGAATGCGGCTCGTATAGGCCCCTCTCCCTCATGAACATAGACACCAAGATCATGATCGGATACATTAAATTATTACTGTACGCTACTCCAATGGCAAGGGTCCGGGTCAATTCCCTAACATCTACATTATTTACACTCTTCAGAGATACCCGACAGGGTTTCCCGTTCTCCCCGATTCTCTTCGCACTTGTGATAGAACCAATGGTGGACCATATCAGAGCGTGCCATTCCCACAGGGAAGTACGATTGAAAGACACCCCTGAGATAATATCCTCATACGCCGATGATGATGTTATTATACATCAGAGACCCCGCCACCCACCTGGACCCCGTACTACGAGATATCACGCGTGTGGGCACCCTCTCGGGTTTTACAATCAACTACTCCAAGTCTGAGATTCTCCCACTCACCAATTCTACCCAACAACCTGACTCAGAGTACCCACTTCGCTGGTCCCCCGGTGGAATCAGGTATTTAGGTGTCTGGATGTCTCTGTCCACACCCACCCTGCTATCAGATAATTACCTGGCCGTAGCACAGCTTGTTGAATCGAAAATGGCACGGTGGCGCTCTATTCCATCGTCACTCGCTGGTAAACTTTCCCTTATCAAGATGGTTTTGGTACCCAAGATGCTCTACACCTTTAGCAACGTTCCCATCTGGTCCGGGAAACAGTACTTCGCGAGACTACACAAAGCATGTGCACAGTTCTTATGGCATTCAGGTACGGTGCATAAGAAATGGTTAGACAGACGCCACCCTATGAGAGGGGGGATTCACAGCTCCTGACATACTAATGTACTAGACGGCCACACAGGCTCAATACGCCACTCATTGGTACCCGAGTTCTCTGACTCGCCCACATGTAAAGCTAGAAACCCTGGCGGCAGCAGAAGTTAACATTATGACCCTTAAATTCCATCGGGATTATGTGCCAGATTCCCCCCTCGACCCTGTGGCAACTATCCTGCTTGCCTGGGGCTGTCTACTGAACAAGACTGCGGTATCCTACCCCTATTATAAATGGCTCCCCATAAGGGGGTTCCCCGGGCTGGAACGTACACACAACACAGCCTTGGCCTGACACTGGGGTGCTCTAGGTTATCAGGCATTGACTCACTTCTTTCCTGAGGGGAGGTTCATTGATCCACAGACATGGAGACAGGGCCACTCTGGGTCTGCACTTGAGATGTTACAGTTCTATAGGCTCTGTGCTGCCTTCCACACCAGGTGGCCCACCTTTCCCGATGAGCCTCCTGACACCCCAGAGGTTTCATACATTGCTAATTCAAGTGGCGCCCGCAGCGTCGTCTCCTCTTTATATAAAATGCTATTAGCGGGCACTCCAGACCAGCCTTCCAAAGCATGCACCGAATGGGCTGATGAATTGGGCCTCGAGGTCTCCGACCAACTATGGGAAAAGATGTGCTTTCACACTAATAGAGTATCCCTCAATTTCTGTTACCGAGTCATGCAGTTCAAATTGCTGAACCGTTTGTATTATACTCCCTTCAAAATCTCTAAGTTCGCCCGCACTACCACACATACCTGTGCTCGCTGTAAGGCAGAGGGTGCAGACTATCTACACATGTTCTGGACGTGCCACATACTAGGAGATTTCTGGGATGGGATCTTGAGGGCGCTCATGGATATCACTAGCACGGTGATTGACCCTAATCCGTTGGGAGTTTGTTTGGGGTGTGGACCACAGATGATACAAGACGTATGGCTAAATTACTAAACATAACCTGCATGATAGCCAAGAAATGTGTACTTCAATGTTGGAAGAGCCCCTCCCCCCGACCTTTCAGAGGTGGCTCAACAGACTTACATGGTCCCGAAATTGTGAAGAAGAATATCTCACTATGCTCCCTGCTCACTCTCGCCCCAAGAACATATAGTCTGCTTTCAACAGTTATCTTATCAGTCAGCCTGAGAGCACATCTGAAAGGGACTCACCCCCGATCCCACAGAATTGATCTTGAATACCATAGTATCCTACGATTGACTGTTCTTCCTCCTGTTGATGTACTATTTTATTTGCGGACGAATTGTGCCCATCACATGTATTTATTGTATCTTGTGCTCTGACATGTGAGTTTGCTGTAAACCTCTGCCAATAAAAAATAAAAATTCAAAAAATAAAATAAAATAGGCCTATGGCTTTCAGGGTGTTCAATATCCTTATCTTGCTTTGGAAAAAAAATCAAGAGGGCCTCCATACAAGTACTGGTTGATCCACCAGTTTCTGAGAAAAAGTTATATAGGGATTCTAGCTCAGTAAAGACTGGAGCAAAATGTGCAAAATATTAATAGATAGACCATCTGTAACACAAGCTTTAAAGATATTAAGATCTTTTATGGCTTAAAAAAAGTCACATCTCTGTATAGGATCATCAAGGGTGCTTAAATAAATATCCAGATATGAATTCTTTAATTGACTAAAAAATGTGTAGAACTTGGTAAAAACATCCAATATATCTTTCTCTGATGAACCCACCACTCCAAAATCATTCTTAATAGAAGCAAACTTCTTTTTTTCCTTTTTTCTTTTTAAATAGGAAGCCAGTGCTTTACCAGCTTTGTTGGACTTTTGATAGATTTTTGATTTATATTTAAATAAGACTCTGCATGCTTGCTCTAAGAGTTTTTTGTTAAAAGTAAAATGAAGAGACCAATTTCCCTAAGCAAACTATATTCTGGGGTGGTACTATATCTTTTTTCAAGAAGGTGCAATCGATTAAAGAGAGTATCCAACTCACTCTTCAATATTTTTATTTTCTTAGCAACGTATAAGATGATGTGCCCACATAAAGCAGCCTTATAGGTACCCCAATTATTAACCATTGACGTATCAATCTCTTTATTAATGTGGTAACTGAGGTTATCTTTTTCCCTTCATCTACTATTTCTTCTTCTCCATCACCTCCCTTCATATCTTTTCCTCTGTCCCAGTTAACTATTTGTTCTGTGGCTCCTAACCTAGGTATGTATCTTGACTGTAACTTTCTTTCAGTCACCATATTTCCTTATCTGTCCGTTGCTGTTGAATTCATTGGTAAAATATTCGAAAAGTCTGTCCTTTTATGACTTTTAAAGCCACGCAGCTACTGGTGTCTGCTCTAATCTTCTCACGGCTCTTCTTCGGTTCTTCTGCATTCTTTGGACTCCCTCTATCTCATCTAGCCCCTTTGAAATCTGTATTTAATGCTTCTATTTGTGTTGTCTGTCTGCTTGTTCCACGTAATTCTATCTCCTTTTCCTTGCCTAATCTAGGATGGCTCTCTTTTCATCAATGTTTACAATACATTTTTCTATGTTTAGTTTTTAAAGCACTCCATGGTCTTGCTCTCCCCTGTCTTGTTGCATTCTACCTTCCTTCTTGCCCACTTCGTTCTGCTTCTCATCATCTCCTTATGGTTCCTCGTCCCAACTGTGCTAAATCTCGTTTTCGGTCTTTCTCTCTTTTAGCACCCTTGAATTGGAACACTCTTCCACTCTCTCTCCATTCTATCACTGTTTATTCATTCTTATTCTTTTGGGTCTCTCTGCGATCCCACCTTCTTTAATCTGGTTAGCTAGGCTTACTGCAACCACAGAAATGTTCTGTGTTTTAAATGCTTATTCATTATTTTGTACTGTGCTTCGTCTTTTATCAGCTCTTTGGTGTAAGGCGCTATATAAAACCAAATTAAATACAAATACAAAATACGAAAGAAATACTGAAGAACATTTTCAAAAGTTTCTTCAAAATCATGATCTTCAAATAAGAAGTTATTACATTTCCATCTATTGCAGCCTTTATCTAAGTTATTTAATTCTAAAGTGATTACCGGGGCAAGGTCAGAAATAACTGGACTATCAATTCTAGAGATTATGAATGCGCTAGATAAATATTTAGAGATGGTAATGAATCAATACCAACATTGTATTATGGAAACTAGAATGAAAAGTGTAATCGAAACTTGTAGGATGTGCCAGTCTCCAACAGTCTACCAACGCATCATTAAAACCCTGTATGAGTTTTACTGTTTTTAAATTGGCAAAAAGATCTTCTATCCATAAAAGGGTTCATAATGTTGTTGAAATCTCCACAGACTATCAAATTAGGCAAGTCAGATTGTGCCAGCATAAGATGTTTCCGGCTTTTTTATCCCATTTCGAAGTACCTTTGAAGTACCACTAAGAAGCAGCTTGCAATTGGGTCGATGTAATGCGAAATGCTTGCCTCCATGAAAGGGCAGCTGCCATGTAACGACACAGCCCAGCTGCGTGAAGCGACAGAGCCTCCAAAACATGGGACTCTGCTGCGTCAGCACTCATATATCTTTCTTCACAACGTGACCTCGAATCCAGATGGAAAGATGCACTTCACAGCCCAACACCATTCCACGGGCACCATTCCAAAACATCTCTGGCTACTATCTACAAAACTACAGAGCGGGAGCAAACGGTTAGTCTGCCATAACCTCTTGGCGCAAAGCCACGCCCGCAACCATCTTCCATAGTGGGCCAGTGCTTCCACTCTGCATCCGTCCCTCAGAAGACCTGCGGTAATCAAACCTGGGTTTGATTGTCTTCCGGTGGGGTCCACAAGTCTCTTCAGGTGGATGGTTGCTGCCGTTCTCCTGCCTGCGACCTGTTAGCAATACATACTTACATTTTTGCTATAACCACTTCAGAACTGCTGGGGTTGGCTAATTAAACCAGATCGACTAACATTTTTGAACATCTTAAAGTCTCTATAAGTATCAAAGACAAATACCTGCAGAGCTTGTCTTTGTTTCCCACATGATCTAAGCTTTCAGAAGCCTTCATTCTAGCATGAATGCACCACTGTGATTTTACACCTTACTGTTAGATAGGATTATGATACAACTGTTTTTTCAATTAGTTTCTGGTTTCAAAATTGAGGGGAGCTGGAAGCTCTTTAGCTCCTGGTTGTAGCCCAGGAGAGCATGGTTAGCTTCACACCAACAGCTACCAGGAGTTATCTTTGGATCATCAGGCCAACTGATGCTGAACAAACACTCCTATGTGAATGTAACTCTGTGTGCTTGGGATAATCTATAAATAAACATTAGGACACATATACACAATATTTAAAGCATAGGGGGGTCATAAATAATGGACAAAAAAATGTTTGCACCTTATTCTGAAGTTAGATTTGTGGAACGCTATGTACTAGCTCCTTGTTCTCCAGTGGTAACTCCTGGTCACTGGCCAATGCCGGATACCCAGGAGCTGCTTTTAGCTCCTGCTTATCCAATCCTAATTTCGATCCCTCAGTTTAAGGTGTGTGTGTGTGTAGCATCCTTTCTCTGGTTCTTTTTACGTTTTTTCAACTATACTGTGTCTGAACTAATATCCTCACCTTAAGGTGTGTTTCACAGTACCTCAAAAACGTACTGCATACAGGCTTGATTTCGCAGATAGACACAAGGTACTCACTGAAAGCACAAAAACGGGGATAAAAAATTGGAGGTGCCTTTTGGCTACTGTGGGAGGGAGGGGCGGCATGAACGTGCATGACCAGCAAAAGGTTCCGCTGTACTCAGTGTGTGGCAATCAGAATCATTAGTCCAAGGTGTGTACTATACGTCTTCAAAACCCCACAAGATAAAGCTAAACCCCAAGCCGGGATGGCCCCAAGTCAGGAAGGTCCAAGAGGAGGATTTGGACAGCTTGACGGAGATAGTGTGTATTCATCTGCTTGGCATGATATGTATGCTAGTGTCTGGAAGGCTTGTATGCATGAATGGCACCTTAGTGTGGAATGTATGAGGAGTGCTCGGTGAGTGTTCTGAAGATGGCATTGAAGAATGAGCCGTTTGGGTTGTGGGTGGACCAGTGGTTGTGTCTGTGATATCCCTGCAGTGTTCCTGCAATGGTATTTTATGTGACTTGGTGAAACTGGAATAAAGCCTACTTGCACAGTAACCTTGGACCGTCTCAGCCAACCAGGTTACACCCCACTGTTCATGATATCATTGGCACAGGCTGCCCACACCCCAAAGAGGTTTCACCCTAAATGAAAAGTAGCCATCAACTGGCTCGAGATGAGGCGTTAATCGATCCTGGGACATAGGTAAATGTAATGGCAGCTGAACAGTTCAAGCACCTCAAACCAAGGCCAGTGTATGAGGACATATGGCTGTGGCAATATGCCTCCAATGCACCTTTCAGGCACCTTTCAAAGAAATGATTCAACATCAGGATCAACAAAGGAATCTGAGACATGAGCCCTGATTCACAGAGCGTTTTCCAATGGGGTTTTGCCATTATAAATTAATGAATTAGGCCCAGAGACGGAAATGAGAGCACTCCTGAGGCGCAACACAGTGGAGGGTATTCAACAAATACATGTTGCAAGGTGAGTCAGCACGTGTGCGGTGGGTGACACTTGGGTGCAGTTCCAAGACCTGTCAAAGGCAATGTCCTGCCTTCATAGTAATCAGGATTTGGTGCCAAATGATACAGCTGTGTAACATGTGACCTGGGCGCACCACTGCAACCGTTTGCACATTAGGGAAACGATTGAGAAAAAATTGCTGAAGCTAAGTTGGAAACCATGGACACGATACAGTGTCAGGGGCAAGCACGTATGTTCTGCCATTGTCATTACGAACAAAAGGCGAAAGGGTGAGGCTCCCAAAAACAGACATTAAAAGAGAGAAAGAGAGAGAGAGAGACAAAGCTCTACTATTGCCGACATAAGACCTCAACAAGTTGAAAGGACTCTTAAAATAGTCCTAATTGCTGGGTACCGTCGGCTTCACTTGCATCGTCGTGACTCTCAATACATAACCGGTTTATCTACATACCTGGGGCTTCGAAGGTGCAGACTCCTCCGGTTCAGGGCATCATCAGCGGGTCAGAGGTCTTTCAAAATATCTCACAAGAAGAAATGCCAAATTTTCCAGGCGCCATCATCAGTGTGAGCGTTCCGTGAATGAACAACATCACCTTGAGAGTCCATGCAGTGATAGCAATCACTGGCAATGCCAACAGTTTTGGCTTTAGTGAAGGCATGGGAAATGCATTTGCCTGGCCCTCCAGTAGTGGTATTAACTGCCCACCAATGGTAGAAGTTGCAAAATGGTGCGAGGACCTGGCCATATAATAACAGTGCTTGCAAAATTCCTAATACCTGTAAACAGGCCAGACCTGTTGGCTTTGCCAATGCTTGTTTTCAACAGGACAGTGAAGGACACGCATTCTCCTTATAAATCGAGTTACTGAAGGGAAGCCTGCTTAAGACTTTTTCATTACACCAGTAACGTTTTTAAAACTCCAATTAAGTCATTAATTCTCAGAAGAGTGGTTTAAAAACACTGGCAAGTACTTGCAGCACAGAACGTGATGAAAGAGATCCCATGAAGATGTGTTTTGGTCAGTGAGGGCAGCAAGTGGGTGGGGATGCCATAGAGATCGCCATGGCCTTTGGCAGTCAGTGGGTGGCTAAATATCCAAACACCTACACGTTTTGTGTCCCTCCTCATATGCCATTTCTCCCTGGCTGTACTCTAATGCAATAGTTGTGGCTTATAGGTGGCAGCAAAACTAAAAAGGCTGCACAATAGTGATTTGACATCGCACAAGAGTAAATGTGAAGTCTACCAACACAAACGCAAATGCACATATTGACAGAATGCCTATAAGTAGACCCGCCCCACCACCCCAAAACAGTCCAGACCTTTAAAACAGCCTTAGAGCAACTCAATGTCCAAGAAGTGTGCAGTTCCCTTGATTAATCTCCAAACTGGCAACCTAAATGAGGCACTACGAGGCATGCATTGGAGTTTGACTTCAAAATGTGCAGGACATGTTCCAAACCATGAAAGACGACCCTTCGGCTGATAACACTATGACCTACTTCCAGGCAAAAGAAAACACATGGGTGGTTGTTGACACATGCCCCTAGGGAGTGGAAGCTGTACCTATCACGAATGACAGCCAACACTCAATCCAACAGAGCACCTGTCATGAACCACCGTACACGTCCCTTTTGGACTTTGTGGTCCCTGACCCATAGGGGACTGAACTCAGCGGTACTACCAACATGGCCGCTGAACGCGGAACTCTGCCAGTCTCTGCATCCTACGCACTACGTTCTACAAAGCAGACATGCCCCTGCGGCCCTGCATGTCTCAACGCTACCGCTTGCAGTAGTCAGATGTGTGCGGCCGGAGTTCGTTCAGCGATTACTTCTGAATCCTGGTTCCCGGTTCCCTGAATCTCCTCTTCCTTCATGCTTCCCTTTTTTTCCTCACCTTGCATTCCTGGATTGTCGGCGCATTCGTATCTGCGAGTGCGCTCCTCGCCATTCCTGGACTTTTTTCCCGGACATCTGAACGCTTCCTGGAGTCGGGTCACAAACCGCACGCTGGAACCCGAGGATCCACGCACAGGGTTGTACAAGACCCGAACAGTGCGAAAGAAGACATCTTCGAAGATCACGTACAAACAACACAGACAGGTGAGAAGGGGGGAAACCTGTGACGGATTGAGACGTCAACAAACTGATACAGTTACTGAAATGGAGGCTGCAGTTCAAGACCTCATGCGCGGCATGCAGAAGTTAACAACAGAAGTACAAAATCTTAAAGCTGAAAATGCGTCATTGAAACAATTGGTCCTGTCACGTGACTCCGCAACCAAGGAAAGTGTTTTGTTGGGCGGAGTGGTGGATAAATATGATGGCTCTTCAAAGACCCTTTGCAGCTTCCTCGATTCATGTTTAGTGCACTTCACCTTTAAGCCCTACTACTTCTCTAACCACAGGGCAAAGGTGGGCTTCATGATTTCACATCTCTCCGGGAATGCACTAAGTTGGGCAACTCCCTTAGTTAATTTGAGTGATGCTCTCCTGTATGACTATGATGGTTTTGTGCAGGCACTAAAGACCATGTTCGATCGCCCAATACAGGTTTACAGTGTCCAAGAGCGCCTATTGGACTTCCAACAAGGATCCCAAGATATGCTTACCTATGTGACATGCTTTAAACAACTTGCCAAGGAAGCAGACTGGTCCTCTGAAGCCTGTTTCACCCTCTTTTGAAGAGGTTTGAATGAAGAGATAAAAGACGAGCTAGCCAGGGTAGCTCGCCCAGGTTCCTTCCAGGCTCTCATGGATCTTTCCTTACAAATTGACTTTAGTATCCAGGAAAGAAAAACGGAAAAGAAGAAGACTAAAATTCCCTACCAAAAGGCCTCTACAGAACCTTCCTCTAGACCTGAGCCTGCTTCTTCCTCGACCACGGACCCAGAACCCATGCAACTAGGAGCCTTCCGCGGACTCATAACTCCGCAAGAAAGGATGCGACGGATACACACTGGTCTGTGCATGTATTGTGCCTCTGATAGCCATCTTGTGAGAGAGTGCCCTATTGCCCCCCACGGCATTCAGGAAATGCCAGCTCCCAATCCTAGATGGAGCACAGCTTCGGGAGAGAGATGTTTGCTCCACATCTATTCCATCCTTGAACTCTCCTGGACAATACAACCTTGTGATTTTGCAGGCCTTTCTATCGCCTTCCAAGAAAGAATCTTATCCCATTCTGGCATTAGTGGATTTTGGGGCCATGGGGATATTCATAGATCATGATTGGGTCACTACCCATAACATTCCATATGAAACAAGAGACATCATGCAACCTGTAGAAGCTATCGATGGAAGACCTCTCTCTTCAGGACCATTACCCTTCAAACCAAAGAGATCCTGCTTTCGATAAACCACCATCAAGAAAGGATTAAATTCAACATCATACGATCTGCCCATTACCCAATGGTACTGGGTATGCCTTGGTTACAGAAGCATAACCCCTAGATCAACTGCGCAGCAGGAGCCTTGTTTCTTGGTTCAGAACATTGTATGTCCCACTGTTTGTCCTTGGATTCCTCGTCAAGATTCTGTGAAGATAGACAAACTAACCCACAAGGTCCATTTACTATCTCGAACGTCATTCAGGTTCCCAGGGCCTATCAGGATTACACTGATGTGTTTTCGACCGCTATAGTTCAAGCCCTTCCCCCTCACAGACCTGAAGACTGTGCTATTGATACTGAACCCTCAGCAGTGATTCCTTTTGGAAGGATGTTCATACTATCAGAACCTGAGAAAAGAGCCCTCCGAGAATACCTCGATACCAACTTGGAAAACGGTACTATACGACCATCCAAATCCCCGGCGGGGCTTTGCTGTTTTTTGTCCCCAAAAAAGATACCAAAGAATTTAGGCTTTGCCTAGATTATCGTGGTCTTAATCAATGCATCCTCAAAGACCGCTACCCATTGCCCTTAATCTCGGATATCCTGGAAGCGGTAAGAGGAGCTGTAGTGTTCACAAAATTAGATCTCAGAGATGCCTACCATCTGATCCGTATAAAGGAAGGGGCGAATAGAAAACAGCCTTTAGAACACCCTTTGGTCATTTTGAATACCCGGTTATGCCCTTCGGACTTGCCAATGCCCCAGCGGTCTTCCAACGTTTTATGGACCGGGTGTTCTCCGATATGCTGTTCCTTTTCGTCATACTATTCCTGGACGATATACTGATATACTCCAAGGACCCTCTGAAGCATGAAGAACATGTTAAAGCAGTTTTACAATGCCTACGAGAACATAAGCTCCTGGCCAAATCTGAGAAATGCCATTTCCATGTGTCTACTGTTCACTATCTCAGGTTCGTCCTCAGCCCAGACGGAATTGGAATGGACCGCTCGAAAGTGGACTCCATTCTATCCTGGCCTGTTCCAACTACTGTGAAACAAATTCAATCCTTCCTGGGGCTTGATAACTTCTACCGGAAATTCATACCTTCCTTTCGGAGATCGTACATCCAATCATTACATTGTTGAAGAAGGATACACCCTTTCACTGGAAAGCAGTCCAAGACGAGGTGTTTCAACGGTTGAAGTAGGAGTTTACACAAGCCCCCATCCTGCCCCAACCTGATATTGATCGACCCTTCCTAGAGGAAACTGATGCCTCTAACTACGCCATCGGGGCAGTCCTGAAACAGGAATTTGATGCCAAGCTAGAACACCCCATTGCCTACCTTTCTCGCACCTTGACCCCTAGCGAAACCCACTATTCTGTTTTGGAAAAGGAATTACTAGCCATCCGTCAAGCCTTCACAGACTGGCGTCATTTACTCCTGGGAGCGAAGCATCCTGTTCAGGTCCGCACAGACCATCGAAATCTTGAAGTCCTGCAATCCCTGGAATGTAGGAACAGTCGTCAAGCCCGTTGGGCCTTCTTCTTCGCCCAGTACCAATTTCAAATCCATCATGTTCCTGGAACACACAACATAATATCTGACGCCTTATCCCGGCATCCTGACTACGAAATCCTTCCCAAAGATGTTTCTCCACACAATATTTGTTGCCCAAGCAAGCAGTCTCCTAGAAGATATTTGGATTCAAACTCAGCCCACTGAAATCTGGAAGGTGTTTAATGGGAAGAATCGATGGAACCTCAAGACGAAGGGTCGATATTTATTCAAGGACAATTGCCTGGTCATCCCCACTCAGAGACTATGACAAAAGATCACAAGCCTGTGTCATGACACCCTTCATTCAGGACACCGTGGCATCACCAACACCCTCGTCTAATACAAAGACAGTTTTGGTGGCCGAAGAAGAAGGATGATATCCAGCTTTACATCCAAACCTGTGCAGTCTGCACTCAAAACAAGCATGACAACAAGAAACCGGCAGGTCTCCTGCTACAACCAGCACTGCCAACAAGACCTTGGGAATTCATCGCTACGGACTTTATTGTGGAATTACCACCTTCCAGGGGATACACAACTATCATGGTTACCATTGACTTATTCACTCACATGGCTCATTTTACACCTTTATATAAACTACCATCCTCCTCTGAACTTGCCGGAATCTTCCTGGAACACATATTCCGACTTCACAGACTACCTTCCAAGATTATATCTGACAGAGGACCCCAGTACATAGCTCAGTTCTGGAAACAATTATGTCCCATACTAGGAATCCAACGTGTCCTATCCTCAGGTTATCATCCGCAAACCAATGGAGCTACTGAACGCGTGAACCAAACTCTGGAACAATATCTCCGCTGTTTCGCCACCAAGGTCCAGGACGATTTGTCGCTCTTAATACCTGTGGCTGAATTCGCCTACAACAACTCGGATCACTCGGCTGTCAAAACCAGTCCCTTCTTCTGTAGCCAAGGATTCCACCCTTTGGTTCTACCATCCATTCTCCCACATCCTACCCCTGTTCCTACACTTGACTCCTGGATTGAAACCCTCATCAATGTACACAAAGAAGCAGAAGAACATCTTGAAAAGGCTCGAACAAGCACCAAGCATTATGCTGACTCCAAAAGAAGACCAGGGCCTTCATACACAATAGGTGACAAGGTCTGGCTATCCTCGAAACTTCTGCCTCAACACTTACAACCAAATAAATTGGCTCCCCGGTACTATGGTCCTTTCTCCATAAAGGAAATCATTAACCCAGTGGCCTTCCGACTCAAACTACCAGAATCATGGAAGAGGATCCACCCAGTCTTTCACACTTCCCGGTTGAAACCATACGTCCAGTCCTCCCGAACTGCTCCAAGATCTACTCCTGTGATTGTCAATGATCAGCTGGAATACAAGGTTTCCAGAATATGTGACTCCAGGTACAAACGTGGGCAGCTACAGTATCTGGTCGAGTGGAAAGGGCATCCTCCTAGTGAATGCAACTGGGAACCAGTCTCAGCATAAATGTCCCCAGACTGCTCCAAAGGTACCACCTTATACACCCGGGCAAACCTGGAGGAACTGGGTTTCGGAGGAGGCATGCTGTCATGAACCACCGTACACGTCCCTTCTGGACTTCGTGGACCCTGACCCATAGGGGACTGAACTCAGCGGTACTACCAACATGGCCGCTGAACGCGGAACGCTGTTTGCCAGTCTCTGCATTGTATGCACTACGTTCTACAAAGGAGACATGCCCCCGCGTCCCTGCCCGTCTCAACGCTACCGCCTGTAGTAGTCAGACGTGTGCAGCCAGAGTTCGTTCAGCGATTACTTCTGAATCCTGGTTCCCGGTTCCCTGAATCGCCTCTTCCTTCATCCTTCCCTTTTTTTCCTCACCTTGCATTCCTGGATTATCGACGCATTTGTGTCTATGAGTGCGCTCCTCGCCATTCCTGGACTTTTTTCCCGGACATCTGAATGCTTCTTGGAGTCGGGTCACAAACCGCACGCTGGAACCCGAGGATCCATGCACAGGGTTGTACAAGACCCAAACAGTGCGAAAGAAGACATCTTCGAAGATCACGAACAAACAACACAGACAGGTGAGAAGGGGGGAAACCTGTGACAGCATCGATATTCAAATAGAGAAAAAGAATCCATCCCAACTTTTACCCCTTCCACTTGTGCTTGCACGGACACCTCTTTGGGTTAATGATGGACCAGAAGCCATTGCACCACGATTCCAGAGTACAGTTCCAAGGTCTCTGCCTTAGAACAATGAATCTTGCAGCTGCAGGCATATCCATTCGAAATCAATCCAGCAGACTATCTGTCACTGCACCACAGGCCAGCCACAAAACCCACACTCAATTGTCTTGAGGGGAAGAACTTGATCACAACATTATCCCCACCTTGTGAAAGGTGCACGACCAGCAGCGCTCAAGGTGGAACAGATGGTGGATGCCACTCAACAGGTGAGTGTTTGCAGGTGGCTGTTCAAGCCCATGTAATCAGATGCTGGACAATGTTGAGGCAAAACGTATAACTGCACTCCGGAAGCCAAGAGAGGTACTCAGGCATTGATGAAAGATCCTCAGGAGCTATAAGTGTCGCCAGAAACATGGTGCCAAGAGACTCTGGCATCTATCTATTCTGTTCTTATATAGCACCATTCACCACGCGTTCCTCCTAAAAATACTAGATAAAGCAGCATATCTACAGATACAAAAACACCTTGAAAACAACAACATCCTTGGCAAAAGGCAATCTGGTTTCCGGCCACGCCATGGGGCCAAGACAGCCCTATTAGATCTAAAAATGCAGCTTCAGCAAACCATGGACCAGGGAAACCCCGCCATGCTCCTGTTCTTTGACCTCTCCACTGCCTTCGACCTTGTGGACCACAAGCTCCTATGCAAACACCTCAAAAACGCAGCACAATTCTCCCAACAAGCCACCACCTGGGTCACATCCTTCCTCGAAGGTAGGCTCATGAGAGTCTTCTCCGATCAGGACTGTGCATCCCCCACTCCCATCTACTGCGGAGTTCCACAGGGATCATGCACATCACCTACCCTCTACAACATCTTCACCCTCCCCCTCTTCAGTGACCTTGATGATCACAACATAGCCTACACCAACTATGCTGATGACACGCAGGTCCTCCTCCCTCTCACTGGCTCATATGAACAGGATGCAGCCACCCTCAGCAAGATCTACGCTCTCATCGAGGCCTGGGTGGCAGCAAATGGCCTCTGTCTCAATGGAGACAAGACAGAAATACTCAAACAAGTCCTCCACAAACTCAATAGCAAATACGCTTCCTTCAATATAGACAACACGACCATTACCACTGCAGCTGCGGCAAAAACCCTAGGAGTCTACCTAGATGCCTCACTCTCCATGTCCCGCCAAATTAATGCGATTGCATCCTCTGAGACACTATCTACCAAGATCATTAATGCTGTCAAGCTTTACCTCTCCCCCAAAAACTGCCTAGCCATTGCAAGAGCCACAGTAGGAGCTAAGATTGACTACTGCAACGTCCTACTTCTAGGCACATTCTCCAAAAACTTAAAAAAACTTCAAACAACACAAAATAACGCACTAAAGGCAGCCCTCAGTATCCCTAAGAGGGAACAAATATCCCAAGCAAGACGAAACGCTCACTGGCTCCCAGTAAGGGAGCGTATCCTTTTCAAATCACTCTCCATCACACATGCATGCCTATCCCAAACAGCCCTGCCATACCTGTCAGAAGCCATCCACAGAGACAGCTCTACTAGACCCAAACAGACTCAACACTGCAACAAACTCTCTGTCCCAACCTACAAAAGACTAAAAGCTGGTGGGTCCAGCTTCGCAGTACTAGGCCCCAAGAGCTGAAAAACACTACCTCCTGCTCTCAGAAAACAACACTCAATCTCCTCCTTCCGGAAGGCTCTCAAAATACAACTCTTCCAATAATGATGTAATGATGTTTCACCCTACCTCTAGACATGTTTCCACCACTCTGGCATCAGGGGAATGTTGTAATGCACTCACCACTGTAAATGCAATCTGTCAACTCTGCACTAACTTGGTATCCATGCTGTACTGTAAACTAAACCACCTGTGTAAATATATCCCTGGATAGAGACAACACCATATGATATGAATTTATGCAGATAAATGTAATGTACATCTCAATGTAAATACAAACTGTATCACAATCAAGCGTCCATGCAACAATTCCATGATGCCCCTGGGCTTATGACGCTTTATACATTCGAATAAATAAATAAGTAAATAAATTCACCTATGGGCCTCAAGGCGCTCACATAACAAAAATCACAATAACAAAACATGTCAGATAAGGAGGACTAAGCTCAGGTCAAGAGGCATGGTCGGGCAGAAAAGAAAGAAAGGCTTAGCCTGTACCCAGATCAAAATGATATGTTTTTAATTGTTTCTTGAGCTGGGCACTCGACACACAGCCCTTCAGAATTGAAGGGAGTTGATTCCAAAGACTCAGGGCCCAGGCATGAAAGCGGGAGCGTCCACATTTTTTCAAGAGGACTCAAGGTTGATATAGGATAATGTCCTTATTAGAACAGAGGGTACGCCTAAGCGGGACTCTATAGACTCTGGCTGAGAGTCAGGGGCTTCCCCTGCCAGGCACTTATAGACTAGAGTAGTGCCCTTAAATCTGATGCTTTGACAGACAGGCAGCCAGTGCAGTCTCCTACGGACCTCCATAACATGGAGCCGACGACCCAAACCAAAAACGGCATGGACAGCTCCATTCTGGATCACCTGAAAACTCTTAATATTTGCCTGAGAAGAACAAACCAGAAGGCTATTGCAGTAATCTAATTTGGTATTAATAATGGTTGCTGCAATCATAGTCCAATTAGAGGTGTGGACATGGCTGCCACAATAAGTGGATGTAATATGAACAGGAAGATTTAAGATGTAAAACATGATTTTTAAAGGATAGATGGGAGTTAAAATAATCCCCCAGTGTTTTGAATGAGTCAGAAACTTTAATGATGTTTCCTGCAATGGAATTTTAAAAGATGGATCAGGATGGTTTAGCTTTATTGGAGTGTCTAGAATTAACAATTATCTGGTTGTTTAAGGCCAGAGAGCTGGTGGCTATCCAGGACTGTATAGCACCAAAGACTTCATTCACCCTTTCTAGGTCTTTACTGTAGATACCCGATAGTTTAATCACAATCTGGGTATCATCTGCATAGTTCTCAAAGCGTACCCCCAGGGATGATAGCAAATCACAGAGTGGTTTAATGTAGACATTAAACAAGAGAGGTGAGAGACAGGAGCCCTGAGGTATGCCACATATCAAAGAGTCCATCCGAGACTGTGCATCGTCCTTAGTCACATAAGCGGTCCTAGGACCAAGAAATGATCTAAACCATCCTGCTGCAAGACTGTTGCAACCACCAACCTTGACCAGTCTATCAGCCAAGAGGGCATGATCCACCAGATCAAAGGCAGCCAACAGATCAAGAAGAAATAGCAGTGCCTGGCTGCCCTTGTCGATTATGTCTGCAATGCTAGATTTAAGATCAACAAAGTGGTCTTGGTTCCGTGCCTTGCATAAAACCTGGAAAGACCAGTAGAGAGGATGTCATTTTGTTCCACAGATGTTTGATATTGATTAAAAGCCAGCTTGTCCAGTATTTTCAACAAGAATGGAACATTGGTAATGGGCCAAAGGTTTGCAGGATCACTAGAATCTAGCATTGTTATACTTGTATTCCTGACAACTAGGGCCATGCATCTGGAATATGTGGATCATCCCGATGCAGTGATGATGAAGTCAGGGATTTGTGAAAGAGCATGCTTTCCTGGCCAGGATAACTGGGGGAAATTAAGTAGCTCAGTACCTGCCATGTTAAGTCTGGGTGGCATGCACTCAAACTACTATTGTACTGTTTGGGAGCAATATAAAAGCCTATTAACATAACAAAACATGGCAGCCCTATTGGCAAGTAATGAACCCGGTAAGACACCATTGGAAAAAGTAATTGCTGACTTTAGTGAGATTATGGCTGACAGAACCTGCTGGTGGTAGTAGACAGATTCGCAAGATATCTTGAGGCCAAAATACACAGCAGTCAAATGCGCACTCAGAAAAGTGGGAAAAATTAGAGTAACTCATTAACTTCTAAAAGAGATCAAGACAGACAAAGGTCCGCCCTTACAGGGGAAGGAGTGGGAAGCATAACTGAGGGAGACTAGGGGAAAAACACAACACCGGATCACTCAAGGTGGATATAGGCCAATGGGAAGTAGAGTGCTTTACGCAAACAATGAAGAAGGCACTGCAAACTGTAGTGAAGCAGGCTCACAACTCCCAGCTGTGAGTCTACCAACCAACTGCTCACTCCTCCATTGGAGGCTCACCAGCTACACTGCTGCTGGGGTACATGGATGCTATTTGGGGGTAGATAATGCTACTAGCTTTTACCCTTGGCAATCTCTTGCTCGCTGCAACCCCTTTCCTACTGAACCTCTCCCTTAGTTGTGAGAGGCCTTCATTAGGACTCCGGCGCTAAACCATGGTGCTATTAGCACCATGGTCAATGCCGGAGTCCGCCATGGAGAAAGAGGGAATTACCACCCCATTCCAAGGTTGGCGGGGCCGTAATTCCCCCTTTCTCCATGGCCCTTCCCCATTCCCATTTTTGCCCCATAGGGCTCAATGGGAATGGGGAAGGCGGCAATTACGGTACTGCAAATTGCAGTACCGTAATTGCCATCAAGGTCCCTTTGCGGGTCCCTACTTTAATGGCTGGTCCAGACCAGCCGTTAAGGTCGGGAGCCGCGAAGGGACCTCGTAGTAAGGCGTTAAGGGGTTAACGCCGCCGCAGCCTATTACGGCACCGTTAACCGCTTAACGTCGGGGTCGTAATGACCCCTAGAGTGATTTATTGCTCAGCAAAAAAACATTGCTGGCCTGAAAAAATTACTTTGGTTTCAGCACACCCACAGTGTCATTTTCTTAATAATTAGTAAATATCATGCATGGGACTACATGCAGGTGGATCCCCTGCAGGTAATTTTAATAGTGCGCAAGCCGATCGGAACACTAAAGACTGAAACGGAGTGCATTACCATTAACACATTTCTTTTCCTCCCCATTTTTGAAACAATAACTACTGCTTGCAATATATGCTTTGCTGGAGGCATTTATCAATATATTCCCATGGAATCCACCTTTTCTGTATCAGGTGCTAAACCAAGTTGGATTCTAGAGGAAACAATTTTTTTCACTCCTGCATTTTTGTAACAGTTTATTGAGAGGCCACCCTCAAAAGGGTGAGTGCCTTCCCTGCCCGCTCAAGGTGTCACGCAACAAACTGTTTAAGAGATTATTTTCTTCAGCCCTACTTCAGATGCATATTATGCCCCTTGGATCACCCCTCATGCCCCAAGCTAACAATGCTCCAAGAACCAGGCTGGTGTATAGGAAATATCTTTGGATTTATTCACATTAAAAGTAATAGAAATGTGCATGAAAATGTCAAACAACACTTTATCTGTGGCGCAACACAATAAAATTCTATCAACATAAATACATTCCAAAAGTAAGTTGACAAGAACACACATCACAATTCTTTACTTTCTACAAATTTCACTTCAAGAAATAATTAAACTGATCAATAACCAGAACAATTATAAATGTAGTGCTGTGAAATTTTGATTTTCCGGCGGGCTTAAAAGGCTAGCTGTAGGATTTCAAGTTTGGAACAAATACATATGGCAATTATGATTTCACTTTTGGTTTAAAATAAACCCAAGGAATATTTTAGCGGTTTGTTTTTCAGAGCCCCCCTACTTGGTCTGTGTTGGGGAAGTCGGGCAGAAAAACTGGAATGATTAGGGGAATTCTGGATTTCAGAGCCCCGTCCACTGAAAGGCCTTTGTTGGGAAGGTGGCCAAAAATATTGGATTATTTAAGAACAAAGACACCCTTCTTCCTTAAAGAAGTCGGGTCATCAGGACAGAAGATATTTCCCAATTAAATTCTATGCTAGAGTTTTCAGCGCACACTGTGAAGTGAGATTTGTTAATATTGAATACCAACAGGGACGGACAAGTCAAACAAAACATCGCGGGAAGTAGATACCACATTATCTTCACAGTTTGATAAAGGAGGTACGTTTGAACCAGACTACGTAACATCTACTAAACCATTTCAGGAGCCCGATCCGAAATTAATCGACGGGACTAGACGGGAACGACATCTGAGCAAGATGGAGAGAGAGAAAAATATATATTCAGTAGACCTACCATCTCTGTCCAATTTGACAATACCAGTTCAAGCTCAAATGAAGAAACATTTGCAGAACCACCATCAAAACCAGTGGGGCCATGAACCACTTAGCCCCCAACCGGACATGACGGAGAATCGAAGCCGCTCACTGGGTATTGCTGGACCGTTACAAAATCAGAGGGGAAACACGACAACAATTATAACTGACGCCCCAACAAGGAGATCCTCAATGCAGCAACACTCATCGAGTCCAGCGGAACATTTAAACAAAAAGACTGACCTACTCTCTATTATGTCATCGGTAAACATAGCACTCTCTCCATTTATGAAGCTCTACGAAGCCATTGCTGACTCACTAAAGGACCGCACCAGTATTAAAGCAATGATGTATAGCAAAGTCATCTTTCTAGAAGCCTACATCATGGCCCTAGAAACTAGAAAAACAAACAATCGAGAAGCGAACCAAGATTCATCAGTCACGCCTAAACAAGCATGCCGGAAAGGTGAGGCTCAGATAGTGGCGAGAAACACTATAGAGACTCAAACAATTACCATGATAGATTTAACAGCGAGCAAATCATCAGTCAAAGAAGCCACTAAAGTAGGAGAGTAGAACACCCGACCAGGCCAACCAGATATTACATTGAACTCAAATAAATAAGAAATTACAATTGAAGTATCAGGAGAAATAATTCAAGGGCGAAAACCCGCCCAAAAAAAAGGGGGAACAAAGATACTGTCACCTAGGCTGGCCAAGCCTGGTACTCAATCAGCAGAGGCGATTTTTCAAGTTTTTAAGCGGCCAGTAAATCACAAAGACAAAGTATGCCTTGGGGAGAGCCCGGACACAAATATAGAACCCAGGAAAAGACAGGAAAGCTCAGAAACGAACAAGATACCATCACTAACGACGACTGATGACTTTCTGGCAAATGAGGAACTGATGAACCTAAGTCAATATGTGTCGGAAGACTCTACTTCAGACATGAGCCCAAAGAAAACTTCTAATATTTTGCATCCACAATCCGCCAGTAAAACAAACAAAGAAGAAAATAACATAGAGGTAAATTCACAACGGAATGAACAACGTCAAAAACAAAAAATGGTAAAGACCAGCAGCCAAAACAAAAAAGAAACCCAGGCAACTGAAACGTCGAGACAAAAAATTCTAAAACAAATGATGGAAACAAAAAAGGAGAGAGAAAGGGCTAGATCGAGAACACCGGAACATCGGAGTAGCAGAATCTTAGAGAAGGTAGATCATCATTCCCGCGTAAGACCAGAGGCCTGTGAGGGTGAACGTTCCAACCGGACACAGCGCAATGACTTTCAGTATCGCCAAGATGAACAAAAGAGCAAAAGTAAAAGCTCAAGAGGGCACACACCAATGCGCGTTGATACGAAATACAAACATGGCAAATGTGGAGGAAATGAAAAGACCACCGGAAATTCATCAAGGCGCTAAGGGGAAATGAGTTCGCAGTACAGAGTTAGGACCAAATGGTCTAATCAAAACCCAAGGAAATGGGACCAAGCGAAATGGCAGATTAAATTAACTCAAGTGGAAGAAAATAAGGACAAGGTAACACTAAACAGAAATTCGGTGTTAAAACTGTTCAAACACATCCGAAACTTAAAATATATCAAATCAGAAGAGTTACTTGTGGTAGAACCAAGCCATAGAAACACCAAGGCCAGAACTTACTTGCATATAGCGTCAACGAAGCTAAAAAACACCTTCCTTGAAAATAAAAGAGAATTAGAAAATATGGGATACGACTTAAGAGTGTATTCGGTGACGCAGACAGGGCAGAAACATGAAAGTAAAGAAAGGAAGAGGAAAGAATCTCCGGACATAAACTTGAATAAAGAGTGGAATCCCAATTTTCAAACAAAGAAAAGTTATACAAGTCCCGGAGTTAAGGAAAAGACACAAGTAATGCAAAAGCAAGAAGGGCAAAAGCCACTGAACTCGAAGGAAACCATCCACTATGGAAGACGTGAGAGAGAAGACAAGAGACGAACCTATAGTGTCAGGGAAACATCCTCTCAAAAGGATCAAAACCAGGAACAAAAACAAGAAGACACAAGAAAGATCCATAGAGTTAGGAAAATAACAGCCCAAAAGGAACAGAATCAGGAACAACAACAAAACAAAATTGAGAGCGAACCTCCACTAAAATGTGCCCCAATGAAAGGAATATGGTCCTGGTTGCCAAAAGCGTTAACAGAAAAGAAGCAAAAATAGCAGTTTATTGCAGACGAGCACATTCAACGAGGAAAATGTAAGTAAGGATAACAGATGCAGTCAATAAAAATGTGCTCGTGGAACACGAGAGGACATCTTCATCTTCTATCTGCAAGTGACATGATTTTGGGAGAATATGATCTAATATGCCTTCAGGAGACCTGGTTGTGTGAACCACCCTCTATGAGGGGATTTGATTTAATCCTGGCACCCGCTAAGCAAGGCCGTTTGGGAAGACCATCTTCAGGGCTTCTGATCGCCTGTAAAAACGGATGCGGGATTAGACTAGAAAAGACATTGATCAGTAACCTTAACATATTGATGGTGAAAGCCTCATGGACCCGCAAGACAAATAATGGGGGTTATAGAAAAACACCATTAATAATAGCAAACGTCTATTGGAATCCAGCGGCCATAGAAACAACTACCTTCCTGGAAAAAGTCGAAGAAGCAATGGATGAAGCCTTGGCAGGCCATTTAGTAAAACACTTCCTGATCTGTGGGGACTTAAATGCAATTTGCTCTGCATACCCGGAGAATGGAAATAGACAAGTAACCAGACCACCGGGAGAACAGCGTGGAGAACTATGGACCCGTCTGATGGAATCGAGAAATTTACACAATTTACATAAAGCCTTCCCAGACCCAAAACGTCTGCCATCATGGGAAAGAAACAATTCAAAGGCAACAATAGACCACATGTTTGTCACAGAACCGATTTTGGCTATAACGAAAGATTTTGGAATAATTAGAACAAGGTCTAGTGACCATAATCTGCTCTCAAGTTCTTGGGAGGCATCAAGCCCCCCGAATGACCACATGGAAGCCAATATTGTAATCAATGGACAAGGAAATCGTCTAAAATTATGAAAGGAGCACATCGTGGAAATAGAGAACAGATTTAATTCCATGACGGAGATAGCGGATGCGAATAAAACCAACTATATTCCGCTTCTAACGAAGTACAAAAAAACTGCATTTGTAAAAAAGTTTGGCGGAAATCCACCAAAACATGTGTTTGATAAATCTCTGGTGGAGAAACGCTGTATCCTTCGCAAAATCCAACGTAGAGCAAAAACTAAAGATACACCGGCGGCACACGAAGAAGCAGTGGCTGCAGCAAAACACTACAAATCCTGGGTAAGAAGACACAGGTTAAAACTCTATCAGCAAGACTCGGAAAACATCTTAAAAATTATAGGTGGGAGAAACACAAGGGAATTTCGGAGCACTTTAGAGCCACGATGGATGTACAGGAAAAATCCTTAATAAGTGAGGTGGGTGAAGCAACATGGGTAAAACACTTCGAATATATGTATTCAGCTCCAACAAAACCCTCTACCAAATATTTTGGATGTGAGCCTGGCCCATGGCTAAAAGTGGATGACCCTGAGGAGATCCGACTAAAGATCTCAAGTTTAAAGAACTCAAGAGCCACAGGGCCCGACGGGGTCACTAATGTGGATTTAAAAACAAACCCTGAAGAGTGGGCAAGTTTAATGAGCAAAATCTTCAGAAAATGTTCGGATTTGAGAACCATACCGCCGTCCTGGAAATCAGCAACAGTGGTACCAATTTTCAAAAAAGGTGATAAAAAGGACCCAGCGAACTATAGACCGATCGCGTTGCTTGATGTCATAGGGAAAGTGTTTGGATCAATGTTGTTAGATCACTTTAAGCTATGGGCAGCAAAGGCTCCATGCGAAGACCCGTTTCAAACAGGATTTAAGAAAAATATGGGTACGACGGCCAATATTCTACTCCTTTCCGTGCTGAAAAACAAAGTCCTGGAAGGTGGTCCTAACATTTTTGTGGCATTCATCGACCTGACCCAGGCCTTTGACCGCATAGACAGGTCTAGGCTCTGGTCCAAACTGGAGGCGTGGGATTGCCCAGCTACCCTGCTAAATCCAATTAAGGCTCTGTATACAGACACCAACATGCGGATCCGTCTGGACCAAAACGGACTACTATCAAACCCGATATCAACAGCTAGAGGTGTGAAACAGGGGTGCCCATTGGCCCCGGCCTTGTTCTTGGCATTCATTGGCGACATAAATGGCTCAGACACAACAACACGATCTTTCCCACCTAAACTTGGCAAAACGCCTATAACGAGGCTCCTATATGCGGACGATCTAGTCCTTTTGGACTATACTCCCGTGGGATTACAGAGACAAATGGCAAGTTTGCAGAGTTATATGCAAGAAAATAGGCTGGAAATTAACGTTATAAAGACAAAAATGCTGAGATTCGAGACGTCGACCAGAAAAAGAAAAGGACCTTGCTTAAATCTTGAGGGCAAGCCGATTGAAACATTCTTGGACTTCAAATATCTAGGAGTCACATTAGACAGTACAAAACAAGATAAAGCTATGCAAACATCTTTAATAGCGAAAGTAAATAAAATGGCAGCCCAAGCCAGGGCCATAGATAGAAAGTTTGGCAGATACTCGCTGATACCAGTGCGAGAATTTTACAAGAAAAAGGTGATGCCAACACTTTCATATGGAGGTGACGCCATGATAAACTTGCCATTGGAGATCTGGACCAAAATGGAGGCAAAGTTTTGGAGGAAGGTCCTCATGTTGCCTAATTCAACATCTGGTGCTTCAATTCGTAAAGAGCTTAGTTTGCCATCCCTTAAAAGCTCCGTAGAACAGGCGAAATTGATGCTTTACAGGAAATGTCTGATGGCGGAGCCTCCATCAATCTATAATTTGATAAAGCAGGAAATTGATCGAGCCACTAGCAGAAGCCTAATGAAATGGAAAAAAGACAACATCCGAGTGTTGAAACAAATACAGGAGAATGAAGATACACTAATCACCAATCCGAAAAAAGTCCTCAAAAAATTACGAGAATATGATTGGATATTAACTTTGGAAATCGCAGGAAAAAATAAATTAACTGCACACCTGCCGCCAAATATTAAAAGACTAAATGAATTACAAGAATACATCCAAAAATTCCCTTGCAGGAAGGGGAGAGACATGCTGTTACGTGCTCGCCTCAATCTTCTGCCTACAAACGAGATCTTGGCAATAAGAGGCAAAGTTGCATCTAACTTTTGTCGTTTTTGCAATGCACAAGAAATAGAATCGATACGACATTTACTTCTAAAATGTGCCGCAAACCAACAAGTAAGAAGTCGTTACTTAAGACATATTTTTTCGGACTTTATTATAGCTGATGAAGATACTTGTTGGGCTCGCTTAATGGGAGGAGACAAGACAAAATGGCAGATAGCTACGTACAAAATATTGGAATCAGTAAATCTGCCACGGACATAGCCCGCGACAAGGGCACATTTTAGTGAGACCCTCCGTTTTATGTGAATTTCATGACAAAACGTCATTTTGTAAAAATCTTTTTGATTAAACACAAAAAAAAAAAAATAAAAAAAAAAAATATTGAATTTTAACAGAATCACTGTATAGTGTTCCACTAAATCGTGAATTAGGTAAATTAATCTTATATTTAAATATGACAAGGATCTACACAGTTTTGCCCACTCACTATACAGGGAAAGGATTTAAGGCAACCAGACTCTCCCACCTTTTGGTTTTCCAGGACTCAATTCTACTTACATAGAAAGCCTCTGTTTAAAGTTCAGGCCAGCCAGCCACATGTCAGGACCCTCTGGAAAGATAGGGCAGAAGTCTGGTCACTCCATTCTCAAGGATGGCCTCCTGCTCTCCACCAGAGGACCCAGTCAGCGTTTAGGCCTTTCTAGTAATAGACATCTCCACCTAAATGCACTCTCAGCAATCTTCTCTGGTGTTTCCTTGCAGCTGTCAGATTTTAAGTTGCAGCAGCACTATTTTGATGGTAAAATTCAGCAGCTCTGTCAATTCCTCCTAGTGCAGTCCACCTTATATAGCAGCGATGACACCACCAATTTTACAATCTTGGAGACGTACCCTGCAAGTATTCTCACAACTAGGATTGGACAGTTACCCTTCTGTCTCCTGCCAAAGCCAGCCCATCTCAATGGATAGGTTAAAGAGTCTGGAGAATACATATTGCAGCCCCATTTGGAATCCCCATCTGTTCTCCTGTCACATTTTTGGCAAAAACTAGTTATGTAGCAAAACTTCATAATTTTACAAGCAACTGCCATAATATATATATTTTCCTTTCCAGTTAATCATCTGGAATTAAATAAAGTGACAGTCAAGTACGTACCATGTTGCACACCTGTTTGACAGTAAGCGTAACAGTTATGAACATGTAAATTCGTACCCGTATTCTTAATTTTACCCTTCACCAGTTCACTAACTCTTGCATTTGGGACATTTTCAGATCAGCCAGGAACCTATTTTAAATGGCCATTACAGTTCCCTAACCCGTAGGTACATTAATTTTATATCTCCAAAATTGCCTGGAAATGACCTGAAAAATTGTACATAAATGAAGAAAATCCACCCTATGGTTGCTGGGAAAAGCCCCAAGTTATGAGAGTCCTTTTAAATTAATTGCAAATGTGTATGTTCAGCAAATGAGAGATCGGCTTCATCCAGCTATATGTCTCCCAGGGCCAGCCTTTGACCAGAATTATTTATGAGTCTCTTTGAAGTTGGTTGTTTGATCTTTGAAGTTATAGCCCCCATTTTCACACATTTTTGCCATGCTCCAGTTAAGGGAAACTGTCCTGCTATCACTGCCTTCAGAGCCAGCCAAGTCTGGGGAACACTGAGTGTTCCACACATTCAGCAGGACACACTTTATTGCAGTTGTAATTAGATGGGCGATGTAACATCAGACTTGCAGGGGGGATTTCTTTGTGAAGTTTGCTCACCTACAATCCAAAAGGGTTAGCATTGGGCCGACAGAAACCTTTTCATGGAAACAAAGTGGGCTTTTCTTTTCAAATGCTAGCAGGGTACATTTATCAAATTTAAACAGCAAATACACATGTCAACTCATTTTTTGGGGTCAGTTTTAAAAATCCAGCTTTTCAGATGAAAGGGACCTTCAGTATTCTCTGCAGCTACAAGCAAAGCCATTTTTGTGTCACTGTTGAAGAATCCTGCCTTTCATGTGAAGGGGCCCTTCACTTTTCACTTGCAGTCAAAGGCAATCCGTTTTAGTGTCAGTGCTGAACAAATCCTACTTTTCAGGTGAAAGGGACCTTCAGTTTGGGGCATTTGAATGCACACCACATGCCCCCCTCTGTTCTTCCATGACTCTTTGGTGGGGAAAAGCAGGGCAGAGTGGGGTTTCATTAGGTGCAATTTACTTCGTTAGGGAGTGAGCACTCTAGCCTCCCCTTCCCTCTTTGGGTCGGAATGTGTGGCACTGTACCCCCTTTCCACCTTCTTTTCCAGGTCCCTGGGGTTCTCACCGGACTCCCTTCTTGCCTCCAGGCTGGAAATGAAGGAGGTTAGTTCTCTAACAATCGATATAAAAAAAGAGGTTCAGTACTTTTTACACACATGTTTGCCTGCAAGATTTACATAGAATGGAAAATAACAACAACAGCATACAAGTATAAAAAGACATTTTCACCATTTCACAAAACACAATTTATTTATTTTCTTTCTTTTCACCATGAACACTAAATAAGTTACACCCTGTTATATATATGTATATTTGTCATAGATTCCATCTGATTTTTCATCCTTTCTTTTCAAGTCAAAAGACTCCTCAATCTGTTGTAAAGCATGTCTGGAGTGACAGCTTTTCAACTGATTGATGTGGATCCATTTTTCTTCTGTCTGTTCTCCTTTTGGGATGCAGATCTTGTAGGCAACAAATTGATATTTTATCTACAATTTCAAAGGCACCATGCCAAGATGGGGGGAATTTCCACTGACCTGCTTCCTTTGAGAATTGTATGGGTAAACCTTGGTACCTAACTCATATTCTTTGTTGGTGGTCTTTAGGTCATAATAGGTCTTCATTCGTTCAGCCGACTTTTCTAAATTGTGCTGCGTATAAGCAAAAGCATGCTGGAGGTGCTTCCTTAAATGTTGAATGTACTCGTGTGTAGTGGATGCATTTATCAGTGTCTCCTCATGCATCCTATAGAGCAGTTGCTGCAGTAATACCATCTTTTGTCCGGTCATGAGCCCAAATGGAGACACCATTGTTGCAGAAGATGGTGTAGACCTAATAGCCATCAGGACAAGCAGTAATCATATGTCCTAACTCGGCCCAGCATATGCCACAAACGTCTTTAAGATACTAACAATTGTTTTGTTGAATCTCTCTTCTACCCCCCCACTTGATGTCAGGACCCAAGATTGGAAACATTGGTATCGCTGGCGGTTCCGACGGTGATCGGTCTAGTCCTCACCCAACATGGCGCCCAACATGACGCTGGAGCTTATATAATCCGGCTCTGCCCACTTTTCGGCGCGTTGTATCTGTTGTTTCACTCTCTCAACGCTCCGACTTTGGATTATTGCCATCCTGTGTATACCTCCTAGTCCTCATTTCTCCTTGTTCCTTCCCTTTATCCCTATTCATTACCTTTCTATTGGCTCCGTGCTCGCTACAGTTCTGCTCGGCGCTCACGAGTGCCGCTGTTACATCTGCTGCGGTACCGCTTCCCTATTTCTTCTTTGCTCTAAACTTCAACCTACCTTACTTCAACCTGCTACTCCGGCCGCAAGGGTAATTCTCGCACTGGGTTCTGCGTCCAGGAACAGGAGTTTCCTGACTGGACTTGCTATCGGCTGTTCCTTCAGCCCTTCGGACTGGTAATTTCTTTCTTTCACAGACACGGAAGCGCTGTGCTAGTCGCCTCGGCGATTCTTAAAGCCTTTGTTACTTTTCTACCTTTTTCTACCTTCCCGGTGTAATACCTTCTGGCGAGTTGTTCCTTTCCGTTTCGCCAAGGTAGGTTAGCGCTGCTTCAGACTACTTGATACTTTTCAGTTGCCTTCTCCCTGATTTGGTACAGTAGTCTGTTGCTTCTAACTTCTATATCCTTTTCTTTTCTTTACCTTCCTTTTCCTACCCTATTCACAGGGTCTGCAACCCCTTTACTCCGTACCTTGGCTTTTGTCTCTTGGATTCCTGCCTTCAGCTACACTGACTACATCATCACCCCTGACATCTTGGAACTGAAAATTATAGATCTGTACCATCAAAAGGACCTACCTTCCGAACCCATCTATGGACTAGGGTTTTTTCCGCCTTCGGGCTTTTTCCCTAGAACTGAGGCTGGCCCCCTTGGTTCCCTGGTGATAGGTCCACTCTTCTGTCAAGGTGGCCTCCGGAGGGGCCAGACCTTATCTTCACGAAAAGAAGACCAGAACACAGAAAAGCAAGGTTCCAAGGACTAAGGAGAAGCCAGGCAAGGTTGAGACTAATCCTTGTGTACGTACCTCGGAGGAATCAGGTGAGGAGAAAGGGGAGGTGGACTCGGATCCACACTGAATACAACGCCCGAACCCTAACATGGCTTCCTTGGAACAATATCAAGAGCTGGTGGCGGCAATGCAGAACCTCACAGTTGAAGTCCAAGCTTTGAGGACAGAGAACATAGCACTCCAACAGCAGGTAGTCCTACATAGAGATGACCGTGGAGATCTACCTGCGATGCCCCTTTCCTTTGGCAAGTACAATGCTTACCCGGGAGGAATGAAGGAATTCCTTGATGCCTGTGGTGTGTATTTTGCCTTCCGTACCCATGCCTATGAATCGGCAAGATCTAGGGTTCGATTCATCATTGCCAATCTCACAGGAAATGCTCTGGCTTGGGCCACTCCTCTTGTTGCCAGAAACGACCCTTCTTTGATTGATTATGATCGTTTTATAGAGGGCTTCAAGGAACGATTCGACAGACCAGAGGTATTCTACTCCTCCTTAGACGCTATCCTGGATGTCGAACAAGGGAACACAGACGTCCAGACTTACATCGCCCGCTTCCAGAGACTAGCAGCTAAAGCAGACTGGCCCGATTCAGCTCAACAAACTATATTTCGGAGAGGACTCCACGACGAGCTCAAGGACGAGCTAGCTCGTGTAGCCCGAGCAGTATCTTGTTAGGAACTGATGACCTTAGCATTACAGATTGAATTCCGATTAACAGAAAGACGGCAAGAAAGAAGACGATTCAGGAGCAATCCTCAGTCTCTCAATCTACCGAACCCTTCTCCAGCAACCCAGACCAACGCCCCTTCGGAAGAACCAATGCAAGTCGGAATTACCAGGGGACCCATTACACCGGGAGAGCGTAAACGAAGAAGAGAGACCGGGTTATGTATGTATTGTGGTTCCGCCAAACACTTATTGAGAAACTGTCCGGAAGTGCCACCCCGGAGGAAGGAAAACTTCAACCCCCGATCTACAGCAAGGGAAGTCTCGGGGGAAGTGCCAAGTACCCTTGCAACCACTCAAGAACCATGAACAACCCTGAGGAAAACAACCTGATGGTGTTCCAAGTCACGTTATGGTTATCTCCTTCGAGTTCCATTGAGGTACTTGCAATGCTGGACTGTGGAGCTGCAGGTAACTTCATGGATGCGAACTGGGCTATAGAACATCACATAGCTACCAAACGTAAGATAACTCCCATTCCGGTAGAGGGCGTAGACGGTCGACCTGTGTCATCCGGTCCTATCACCACAGAAACAATACCACTAAGAATGGAGATGAGCCATCACTCGGAATATCTGGTCTTCGATCAGATCGGAGCAGCCCATTTCCCTCTGGTCATCGGTATTCCATGGCTAAGGAAACACAATCCCCACATCGATTGGAAGGCTAAAAGAGTGAGCTTCAACTCACTCTTTTGTAAGTCAACCTGTATGGACAACATGGTTTCCTCCACTCATCCTGAAGCAGAACCACATCCTACACAGAGTTCAACAATCATAGCCTCAGTTCCACCTCAATATCACAAATTCTCTGAGGTATTCATAGACATTCAACCCCGTGATCTTCCCCCTCACAGACCAGAAGATTGCGGCATTGACCTAGTACCTGAAGCAGTGATTCCTTTCGGGCGGATGTACCCTTTGTCACTCCCAGAAAGGAAGGTCCTACGAGAATATCTGGACTCTAATCTCCAAAATGGGCTCATTCAAGAGTCGAGATCAGCCTGTGGAGCCTCCTTATTCTTTATAACAAAGAAAGACAGCTCCGAACTGCATCCATGTATTGACTATAGAGGGCTTAATAAGGTGACGATCAGAGACCGGTATCCTATGCCATTAATCCAAGACATCTTGGAGGCGGTGCAAGGAGCCGTATATTTTACCAAACTGTATCTAAGAGGCGCCTACCATCTCCTAAGAATAAGAAAAGGCGACGAGTGGAAGACCGCGTTTCGCACTCCTTTCGGATTATTCGAATACCGGGTGATGCCATTCAGCCTGGTCAACGCCCCCGCTGTCTTTCAGAGGTATATGGATAAGGTGTTCGCAGACATGTTGTTTGTCTCGGTGGTGGTGTAGCTGGACGATATCCTGGTATACTCCCGGTCGCTAAACGAACACATGTCTCTGGTGAAAAAGGTACTCCAACGTCTTCTTGAACACCAGCTTTTGGTGAAACCGGAAAAATGCAAGTTCGAGACCACTTCCGTATCCTACCTGGGATTCGTTTTATCCGGTGAAGGCATAGAGATGGACCCAGCCAAGGTTAAGGCTATCATGGAGTGGAGAGAACCCAGCACTATCAAAGAGCTACAAAGCTTCTTAGGGTTAGCCAACTTTTATAGAAGATGTATACCTACCTTCTCCAACCTAGTGCTTCCTCTCACATCCCTGCTCAAGAAAGGAGTCAAGTTTGCCTTGGGAGATGAACAAAGGAGAGCTATTCAGACTCTTAAGGAATGTTTCTCCTCCGCTCCCATTTTGATACAGCCGGATCAGACCATACCATACATCCTGGAGACGGATGCTTCGATAGGAGCAGTAGGTGCCATCCTATTACAGAAGACAGCTGATGGCTATGAACACCCAGTGGCGTATTTCTCGAAGACCCTCACCAGTAATGAACAGAACTACTCCGTCTTAGAGAGAGAACTCTTAGCCATCAAGTTAGCCTGCCAAGAATGGCGACATCTCTTACAAGGCGCAACCCATCCCTTCGTGATCAGAACCGACCACCGCAATCTCCGAGTTCTACAACAAATGGAGTGCACCAATGCCCGACATGCCCGGTGGGCATATTTCTTCCTACATTTCAACTTCATAATAACCTATATCCCGGGCACAGAAAACAAGAAGGCAGACGCCTTATCACGAAGTATTGGGGACAGTTCAGGAACCTACAATGAACATGACCACCTTTTTCCAAATCACAAAGTCTTAGCCTCCACTATCTCATTTTTCTGAGATCTGATACCTCATTATCAGTCCGGTGCAAAACTACCCGCCACAGTCATCCAAGGCCAGGATGGACTGTACTATCATGATCACGCCCTTTTCATTCCCACCAAGGATCTCCAGAAGCTCGTCCTTTCGTGGTGCCATGATACCCCCTTGTCGGGTCACCCGGGCATCAGAAAGACCTATGAACTCTTGCAAAGAGGCTTTTGGTGGCGACAATTAAAGACTGATGTGTATCAGTATGTTACCTCTTGCTCAATCTGTGCCTCTAACAAATACCGAACCGGTAAACCACTCGGACTCCTACAACAACATACCTTACCGTCACGACCATGGGAACATATCTCTACAGATTTCATCGTCGATCTTCCCCCTTCTGAGGGTATGACAGTGATTATGGTCACAATAGATTCATTCAGCAAACTGGCCCATTTTTCAGCTTTTAAACAAATTCCTTCTGCTTCTGAGACAGCTGATATCTTCCTCCGAGATATAGTCTGTCTACACGGTCTAGCCCAGACCATTATATCTGACCGGGGACCTCAGTTTACGTCCAAATTCTGGGCTTCGCTTTGTCAGGCCCTGGGTATCAACAGAGCCCTTTCTTCGGGATACCACCCCCAGAGTAACGGACAAACCGAAAGGTTAAACGCAAACCTGGAACAGTACTTAAGGTGTTTCTGCAGCACACAACAAGAGAGATGGCATTGTTTCCTTTCTCAAGCTGAGTTCGCCTATAATAATACCCTGCATACCACTATCCAAATGAGCCCTTTTTTGTGCACTTACAGATTTCGTCCCAAACACCTACCAGGTTTTGGCTCCCTAGCCACTAAGATTCCAGCTCTGGACGGCGTGTTACAGGAACTTCAGGAGGTTCATAATCTCGCCAAGAAGGCACACCAACTCAGTCAACAATCACAGAAGAGATGGGCAGATAGGAACAGAGCTTCCAATCCTACATGGGGACCATGACAACTAGTCTGGTTATCTACTAGATTTCTTCCTAGATGGGTTCATGCTGGAAAATTCTCCCCCCGTTATCTTGGACCTTTTTCCATTCTCCAACAGGTCAACCCGGTTGCCTTTCGACTCAAACTTCCTGACTATCTCAAAAGGGTTCACCCGGTGTTTCACGTCTCTTTGCTCAAGGAGTACAAGGTAGACCCGTTCCTTAGACCCATCCGCAAGAGTCGAGCCCAGGTACATTCCATTCCAGAAGAATACGAAGTAGCATACCTAGTGGACTCCAGATACCTCAGAGGCCGGCTCCAATACCTGGTTCACTGGAAAGGCTATCCTGTGGAAGAGAGGTCTTGGGAACCAGTAAGCCATGTTCATGCCCCTAGGCTCTTGAGAAGGTTTCATCGCCTTCACCCGGGCAAGCCGGGGGGTACCCCGAGAGGAAAGGGGTATACTGTCAGGACCCAAGATTGGAAACATTGGTATCGCTGGCGGTTCCGACGGTGATCGGTCTAGTCCTCACCCAACATGGCGCCCAACATGACGCTGGAGCTTATATAATCCGGCTCCGCCCACTTTTCGGCACGTTGTATCTGTTGTTTCACTCTCTCAACGCTCCGACTTTGGATTATTGCCATCCTGTGTATACCTCCTAGTCCTCATTTCCCTTTGTTCCTTCCCTTTATCCCTATTCATTACCTTTCTATTGGCTCTGTGCTCGCTACAGTTCTGCTCGGCGCTCACGAGTGCCGCTGTTACATCTGCTGCGGTACCGCTTCCCTATTTCTTCTTTGCTCTAAACTTCAACCTACCTTACTTCAACCTGCTACTCCGGCCGCGAGGGTGCTTCTCGCACTGGGTTCCGCGTCCGGGAACAGGAGTTTCCTTACTGGACTTGCTATCGGCTGTTCCTTCAGCCCTTCGGACTGGTAATTTCTTTCTTTCACAGACACAGAAGCGCTGTGCTAGTCGCCTCAGCGATTCTTAAAGCCTTTTCTACCTTTTTCTACCTTCCCGGCGTAATACCTTCTGGCGAGTTGTTCCTTTCCGTTTCGCCGCGGTAGGTTAGCGCTGCTTCAGACTACTTGATACTTTTCAGTTGCCTTCTCCCTGATTTGGTACAGTAGTCCTTTCCCTGTTGCTTCTAACTTCTATATCCTTTTCTTTTCTTTACCTTCCTTTTCCTACCCTATTCACAGGGTCTGCTACCCCTTTACTCCGTACATTGGCTTTTGTCTCTTGGATTCCTGCCTTCAGCTACACTGACTATGGCATCACCCCTGACATCTTGGAACTGCACATTATAAATCTGTACCATCAAAAGGACCTACCTTCCGAACCCATCTATGGACTAGGGTTTTTTCCGCCTTCGGGCTTTTTCCCTAGAACTGAGGCTGGCCCCCTGGGGTTCCCCGGTGATAGGTCCACTCTTCTGTCAAGGTGGCCTCCGGAGGGGCCAGAACTTATCTTCACGAAAAGTAGACCAGAACACAGAAAAGCAAGGTTCCAAGGACTAAGGAGAAGCCAGGCAAGGTTGAGACTAATCCTTGTGTACGTACCTCGGAGGAATCAGGTGAGGAGAAAGGGGAGGCGGACTCGGATCCGGACTGAATACAACGCCCGAACCCTAGCATGGCTTCCTTGGAACAATATCAAGAGCTGGTGGCGGCAATGCAGAAACTCACAGTTGAAGTCTGGCTTTCTGCATCTGGGTTAGAACATAGGGGATTTCTGCTATATGTTCCTCCACAGTCAAGCTCTTGATCAAAACTTCATCCACATAGGCCAGGTTTCCCCTTTCGGGTACTGTCCAGTAACCGATGGTCAGGTCAATGGCGGTGTACAGCTTTGACCCTTGGATATGGGCCAGTCCCTGATCAATGTAGGGAAGGGGCCATCTTGACATGTGGACCTGTTTGTTAAACTCCCTCAGGTCTGCACATAGTATCCATTGGCCGTTTGGTTTGAGTATCCCCAGTACCGGGATGTTGAGGTTACTATGGATCAGACGAATTATACCACGAGATTCTAAGTTCTTAATTATCTCTGTGAGTGACTCCATGGATGGGAAAGGTAACCATTATTGTTTTACAAATACTGGAGCCATCTTGGGGTCTGTGGGAATGGTGGTTGAATGAATGGATGTGCGTCCATAATCAATCATATGAGTCCACTGAAAAGATATCTTGGAATTCCAGCAAGACCTGTTTCAGCTTTTGTCTTTGCTCTTCAGTCTCATAGGCATCAGCAAGATTGATCCTTTCCTCGACCATCTGCTTGAAGCTTGGGAAGACCTCAGGCTTGACAATTTCAGCGTTATCCTCCAGTTGGGTGGCAAGATCTTTTTTGATGGTGTTGACCTGGGCAGGGGATTCGACATAGTGGTCCTTCACTCTGAACACTAACTCCCCCCTCCTAATGTCACAGGGCACCTCTTCCACACTGTAGGGGCAGGAAGAGTATACCAAGAAATTCGCCCCATGCCTAGTAAATTTTTTTCAGGAGTTATACTGTCACTGATGTTGGAACAGTCATTTGGGATTCCAATAAAGGTGTCTGTGCCCAAAGTACTACTTCGAGGGGCGCTGTTACCCAACAATATTCATATGGTGTCATGTTCTAGGTCTACTAGAGGTGTCGGATTTAAAAACAAACCTTGTGGTTGGAGATGGGAATTTAGATTTATAAATGCATCCTGATGTTTGAGGTTCTGTCCTCGCTTAATTTTGAGGGGGAGAGTAAATTGTTGCACCTGCCCTGGCATTGTAACCTCTTCTCGCATTTGAACTTCAATGGCATAAGGCAGCAATTGAACCAACCGGTGCTTTTTCAGTCTTGTCAATTCCCAATGACACCACCAATTTTACAATCTTGGGGAAGTACCCTGCAAGTGTTCTCGCAACTAGGATTGGACAGTTACCCTTCTGTCTCCTGCCAAAGCCAGCCCATCTCAATGGATAGGTTAAAGAGTCTGGAGAAGACATATTGCAGCCCCATTTGGAATCCCCATCTGTTCTCCTGTCACATTTTTGGCAAAAACTAGTTATGTAGCAAAACTTCATAATTTTACAAGCAACTGCCATAATATATATATTTTCCTTTCCAGTTAATCATCTGGAATTATATAAAGTGACAGTCAAGTACGTACCATGTTGCACACCTGTTTGACAGTAAGCGTAACAGTTATGAACATGTAAATTCGTACCCGTATTCTTAATTTTACCCTTCACCAGTTCACTAACTCTTACATTTGGGACATTTTCAGATCAGCCAGGAACCTATTTTAAATGGCCATTACAGTTCCCTAACCTGTAGGTACATTAATTTTATATCTCCAAAATTGCCTGGAAATGACCTGAAAAATTGTACATAAATGAAGAAAATCCACCCTATGGTTGCTGGGAAAAGCCCCAAGTTATGAGAGTCCTTTTAAATTAATTGCAAATGTGTATGTTCAGCAAATGAGAGATCGGCTTCATCCAGCTATCTGTCTCCCATGGCCAGCCTTTGACCAGAATTATTTATGAGTCTCTTTGAAGTTGGTTGTTTGATCTTTGAAGTTATAGCCCCCATTTTCACACATTTTTGCCATGCTCCAGGCAAGGGAAACTGTCCTGCTATCACTGCCTTCAGAGCCAGCCAAGTCTGGGGAACACTGAGTGTTCCACACCTTCAGCAGGACACACTTTATTGCAGTTGTAATTAGATGGGCGATGTAACATCAGACTTGCAGGGGGGATTTCTTTGTGAAGTTTGCTCACCTACAATCCAAAAGGGTTAGCATTGGGCCGACAGAAACCTTTTCATGGAAACAAAGTGGGCTTTTCTTTTCAAATGCTAGCAGGGTACATTTATCAAATTTAAACAGCAAATACACATGTCAACTCATTTTTTGGGGTCAGTTTTAAAAATCCTGCTTTTCAGATGAAAGGGACCTTCAGTATTCTCTGCAGCTACAAGCAAAGCCATTTGTGTGTCACTGTTGAAAAATCCTGCCTTTCATGTGAGGGGGCCCTTCACTTTTCACTTGCAGTCAAAGGCAAATCCGTTTTAGTGTCAGTGCTGAACAAAACCCACTTTTCAGGTGAAAGGGACCTTCAGTTTGGGGCATTTGAATGCACACCACATGACTGTTGTTCCATGATTCTTTGGTTGGGAAAAACAGAGCAGAGTGGGGTTTCATTAGGTGCAATTTAGTTTGTTAGGGAGTGAGCACTCTAGCCTCCCCTTCCCTCTTTGGGACGGAATGTGTGGCACTGTACCCCCTTTCCACCTTCTTTTCCAGGTCCCTGGGGTTCTCACCGGACTCCCTTCTTGCCTCCAGGCTGGAAATGAAGGAGGTTAGTTCTCTAACAATCGATATAAAAAAAGAGGTTCCGTACTTTTTATACACATGTTTGCCTGCAAGATTTACATAGAATGGAAAATAAAAACAACAGCATACAAGTATAAAAAGACATTTTCACCATTTCACAAAACACAATTTATTTATTTTCTTTCTTTTCACCATGAACACTAAATACGTTACACCCTGTTATATATATGTATATTTGTCATAGATTCCATCTGATTTTTCATCCTTTCTTTTCAAGTCAAAAGTCTGTTTGACTTTCATTAGACTCCTCACTCTGTTGTAAAGCATGTCTGGAATGACAGCTTTTCAACTGATTGATGTGGATCCATTTTTCTTCTGTCTGTTCTCCTTTTGGGATGCAGATCTTGTAGGCAACAAATTGATATTTTATCTACAATTTCAAAGGCACCATGCCAAGATGGGGGGAATTTCCACTGGCCTGCTTCCTTTGAGAATTGTATGGGTAAACCTTGGTACCTAACTCATATTCTTTGTTGGTGGTCTTTAGGTCATAATAGGTCTTCATTCGTTCAGCCGACTTTTCTAAATTGCGCTGCGTATAAGCAAAAGCATGCTGGAGGTGCTTCCTTAAATGTTGAATGTACTCGTGTGTAGTGGATGCATTTATCAGTGTCTCCTCATGCATCCTATAGAGCAGTTGCTGCAGTAATACCATCTTTTGTCCGGTCATGAGCCCAAATGGAGACACCATTGTTGCAGAAGATGGTGTAGCCCTAATAGCCATCAGGTCAAGCAGTAATCATATGTCCTAACTCGGCCCAGCATATGCCACAAACGTCTTTAAGATACTAACAATTGTTTTGTTGAATCTCTCTTCTACCCCCCCACTTGATGTCAGGACCCAAGATTGGAAACATTGGTATCGCTGGCGGTTCCGGCGGTGATCGGTCTAGTCCTCACCCAACATGGCACCCAACATGACGCTGGAGCTTATATAATCCGGCTCCGCCCACTTTTCGGCGCATTGTATCTGTTGTTTCACTCTCTCAACGCTCCGACTTTGGATTATTGCCATCCTGTGTATACCTCCTAGTCCTCATTTCTCCTTGTTCCTTCCCTTTATCCCTATTCATTACCTTTCTATTGGCTCCGTGCTCGCTACAGTTCTGCTCGGCGCTCACGAGTGCTGCTGTTACATCTGCTGCGGTACCGCTTCCCTATTTCTTCTTTGCTCTAAACTTCAACCTACCTTACTTCAACCTGCTACTCCGGCCGCGAGGGTGCTTCTCGCACTAGGTTCCACTTCCGGGAACAGGAGTTTCCTTACTGGACTTGCTATCGGCTGTTCTTCAGCCCTTCGGACTGGTAATTTCTTTCTTTCACAGACACGGAAGCGCTGTGCTAGTCGCCTCGGCGATTCTTAAAGCCTTTGTTACTTTTGTACCTTTTTCTACCTTCCCGGCGTAATACCTTCTGGCGAGTTGTTCCTTTCCGTTTCGCCGCGGTTGGTTAGCGCTGCTTCAGACTACTTGATACTTTTCAGTTGCCTTCTCCCTGATTTGGTACAGTAGTCCCTTCCCTGTTGCTTCTAACTTCTATATCCTTTTCTTTTCTTTACCTTCCTTTTCCTACCCTATTCACAGGGTCTGCTACCCCTTTACTCCGTACCTTGGCTTTTGTCTCTTGGATTCCTGCCTTCAGCTACACTGACTACGTCATCACCCCTGACATCTTGGAACTGCAAATTATAGATCTGTACCATCAAAAGGACCTACCTTCCGAACCCATCTATGGACTAGGGTTTTTTCTGCCTTTGGGCTTTTTCCCTAGAACTGAGGCTGGCCCCCTGGGGTTCCCCGGTGATAGGTCCACTCTTCTGTCAAGGTGGCCTCCGGAGGGGCCAGACCTTATCTTCACGAAAAGAAGACCAGAACACAGAAAAGCAAGGTTCCAAGGACTAAGGAGAAGACAGGCAAGGTTGAGACTAATCCTTGTGTACGTACCTCGGTGGAATCAGGAGAGGATAAAGTGGAGGCGGACTCGGATCCGGACACTTGAGGCCAGTTGGTAGGCAATGTGGAGTTTTCTTTTTACCCCTAAAATCTCCCACATCTATGCCATCACTGCACATGTAAAATGGCTTCCTCAGTCTGACTCAATCCCTCGTGATAGGCCGAAACGAGATATGATGTGGTTGATGATTAGTGCAGCAGCTGTCTCCACCTTACAATTCAAGGCTGGAAGACATTCGACCCATTTTGTGAACAAGCATGTCACAGTCAATATGCACTTGTTTCCTCTAGAGGAGCGAATCACTGGCCTGATGAAATTGACTTGCAAATTGACCAAGGCAGTGTCTTTCCCCTTTTTAGTCGGGGAGCTCTGTGTGTGAGTGAACTGGGTTGGAATTGAGCACACACAAGAAAGCCCTTTAGGTAAGTGTCGAGGTCTTGGTCCATTCGTAGCCAGTAAGCAACCTTGTGCAAGATTTCTATTGTCGCGTGAAACCCCCTATGACTAGCAGTGGTCATGTTATGGGTGTGGTTCAAAATCAGGCTTCGGAATCAGGTAAGTACCACCTACTTGTCACTGCCAGATAGGGCTCTCCTTACCAACAAACCGTCTTGGATAAGGAACATCTTGGAGATTTTCATCAACCCCCGGAGATCCTCTTTACTGGTATAATCTGGCGGTGTTAATAGAAAGCTCACAGGGTCTTCGATGTGTCGATAACATGATTGGGTTCTCTTTCTGTGCAGTGATCAAATCTGCATCTTGGGTATCTTTACTTCATTGGGCAGTCAAGAGTTCTCTATTCGCACAGGTTTGTGACCTGGTGACAGCAGCAATTTGGATTTCCCCCTGCAGGGATTCCGTTTCTATAAACTCCATCTGCAGAACTCTGGTTTTAGCCAGCTGATCAGCCAGGTCCTTTCCAGTGTTATCTGGCCTCTCTATCTTGGAATGACCTCTTACTTTCTTCCAATAGATGGTCATCTCATTGGAGGTCACCAGATCATCAATTGACTTGGTCAGTTTGGCATTCTTTAGGGGTTTGTTGTTGGTACAAAGCATGCCTTCCAGTTAATCAGGTTCTCCAAAAAAAACATTCCCATACCAGTTAATTGAGTTGGTGTTGCACTGCAGTGAGGATGGCTTGAGGAATGGCCATCAACTCTGCAACCTGACCACATTGGGGTCCTATTTTATAACCAGCAGAGCGTTCCGGGGTATCCTTCACTCAGGCATTCCCAATGCCAGCCACCACTTATTTTTCCCCATTGTGATCGACATGGCAGGAGCGTCCATCTACATAAACTGTGGCTATCCCCTGACATATATCTTCTTCATAGACCTTGTGTTTGGAAGTTAAGTATGCTTCCGTGTTGTTGTTGGTCATTAGACTTTCGTCCTCGAGACAGTTTTCTTGAGCACAATCACGTAAGTCCACCAACCCTTGCGCTAGGGGACTCTTCTTGTTTTGGCCATGTCTGACCTCCACAGGAAAGACTTGCATGGACAGAATCCAGGAAGTAATTCTGGAATTACTAATGTTCCCCACTCGGATTCTGTCACTTTGTAGATATTGCAAGGGTTGGTGAGGAGTTTCAACAATGATGTGCTCCCCCTGGATGACTGGGTGGTAATTTTTCAACTCCCACACCGTTGCCAGGAGTGCCTTCTCGCAGTCATTACATTTGTCCTCCACAGAGAATAAAGTCTTGCTCATGTACAAGATGACATTGTTGACCTTGTCATGCTTTTGGTTCAATAACTCTCTAAGGCAAGTATCTCAGATCCCTGTGTCCAAGTAGAACTCCTTGTTGTTTATGGGGAAAGCCAAACAAGGAGTCTGGGAAAGGCTTCTTTTCAGTTTTTTAACTCCCTCAGATTGTTTTGGACCCCACTCCCATTTGACTCCGGCCTTTAATAAATGGACCAAAGATCAAGTGACCTCTGTGTAGTCTCCAATGAACTTCCATCTATAATTATTGAATCCAAGAAGGCTTCTTAATTCTCGCAGAGTGGTATGGTCTTTTAATTTTAATAAGGCTTGCACCTTCTTTGACTGGGGGATTAAGACCCTCAGGGGTAATCTTGTGCCCTAAGAAGTTCACTCGGGTCTTACACCACTGTGAATTCTGAAAGGACAGTTTTGTCTGGCTTTCTTCATCTGGGTTAGAACATAGGGGATTTCTGCTATATGTTCCTCCACAGTCAAGCTCTTGATCAAAACTTCATCCACATAGGCCAGGTTTCCCCTTTCGGGTACTGTCCAGTAACCGATGGTCAGGTCAATGGAGGTGTACAGCTTTGACCCTTGGATCTGGGCCAGTCCCTGATAAATGTAGGGAAGGGGCCATCTTGACATGTGGACCTGTTTGTTAAACTCCCTCAGGTCTGCACATAGTATCCATTGGCCGTTTGGTTTGAGTATCCCCAGTACCGGGATGTTGAGGTTACTATGGATCAGACGAATTATACCACGAGATTCTAAGTTCTTAATTATCTCTGTGAGTGACTCCATGGATGTGAAAGGTAGCCATTATTGTTTTACAAATACTGGAGCCATCTTGGGGTCTGTGGGAATGGTGGTTGAATGAATGGATGTGCGTCCATAATCAATCATATGAGTCCACTGAAAAGATATCTTGGAATTCCAGCAAGACCTGTTTCAGCTTTTGTCTTTGCTCTTCAGTCTCATAGGCATCAGCAAGATTGATCCTTTCCTCGACCATCTACTTGAAGCTTGGGAAGACCTCAGGCTTGACAATTTCAGCGGTATCCTCCAGTTGGGTGGCAAGATCTTTTTTGATGGTGTTGACCTGGGCAGGGGATTCGACATAGTGGTCCTTCACTCTGAACACTAACTCCCCCCTCCTAATGTCACAGGGCACCTCTTCCACACTGTAGGGACAGGAAGAGTACACCAAGAAATTCTCCCCATGCCTAGTAAAGTTTATTTCAGGAGTTATACTGTCACTGATGTTGGAACAGTCATTTGGGATTCCAATAAAGGTGGCTGTGCCCAAAGTACTACTTTGAGGGGCGCTGTTACCCACCAATATTCATATGGTGTCATGTTCTAGGTCTACTAGAGGTGTCGGATTTAAAAACAAACCTTGTGGTTGTAGATGGGAATTTAGATTTATAAATGCATCCTGATGTTTGAGGTTCTGTCCTCGCTTAATTTTGAGGGGGAGAGTAAATTGTTGCACCTGCCCTGGCATTGTAACCTCTTCTCGCATTTGAACTTCAATGGCATAAGGCAGCAATTGAACCAACCGGAGCTTTTTCAGTCTTGTCAATTCCCATGAGGTTACTCCCCAGTTGGGACCAGACTTTATTCTTAATTAGGTCCAAATTAATTGAGAACCGATTGAGAATGTCACTGCCCAAATAAGAGACGGATGGGGCATCTCTCACAACCCAACAATTATGCTCTATGCTTTTCTCACCAATGGAGATTTTTAGCATATACATGCTAGGCAGGAGATGTTTGGAATTTGGGGTATCCAGACCTACTTCACACTTGTCAATCAATTTAAATGTGGGAATGGTCTGATCTTTTGAGAGTTTCCTGAATAACTCTTCACTGATGAAGCTCCTTCCATTATTCAGGCATACTTTGGCAAGCACCAGCTCCTCCCCCTCATTTAACTGAATGGGGAAAAACAACTGCTTGCCCTTTTTCTGAATGTCCGTCAAATGTTAGTGTGTTCCCTTCCAGTGTGGATTGCCACTTAAAACTGGAAGGAAGGATGATTTTCAAGAATGGAGAAGGGCTCCCATCAACAGTTTGTTCTCCTACAGAGATGACAGTGATGTTTGGTACTTGGTTATTATTTAAATGAATCTCCACATTCTTAGAACATTGATTAAATGATAGGTACCATTACTGCTCACATAATTGGTCATGGGCATACGACATGGGGGCGGGGACAAATCCCTCCACCATTTTAGGTAGGGGGATATTATGGCATTTATCCCCCCCAGAATATGTAAGTAGAACATGTAAGGGTTGTACATGCAGTGTGTAAACATTTGCAGCGTGTAATTATACTTCTGCAGCAGGGGTCAAGCTCCAAAAATTAAAGTGGGGGGCCCGTCAACAAATGCAATGGGATGTGACGTCACCAGAAATTAGCATATCAAGGTGAAATATGCACATTTCATTACATATGCTTTGCATAACCACCCAAATTGCACAGGACTAATGTCATTTGCTTTTCATAAAAACAACACACACACAAAGCCCAGAGAGGAGAAGAGAACCAATACAAATGTTTTCCCTGGGAATTACAGTATCAAAATGAGACATTTTACCTTTAGTATCCGGGAGGATAGCACAGCGGCAGCATGCATGTCTTGGAAGCACGACGACACAAAGCAACAACAGGTTCGATCCCCGGGTCCGCGCTTAGAAACCTCTGAGTGTTTAAGCGCGTTATAAATACGTAACTAAGACAAAAAACAAAAAAAAAAACACAATTACGGAAATAAGAAAAACAAACAATTGCTGTAACAGTGCCTCGATGCCTGTGGGCTGTGTGAGCGCTTTATAAATGTAAAATAAATAAATAAATAAATAAATACATTTTTCAGCAGGTTATATAATGCAGTGGTGAAGTGTCCGGCCTAAAAACCTGACGACTGTGGTTCGATCCCTGTGATCGGCTTTAATGCATAAATTCAAAGAGGACATTCACTGTTTATAATTTTAGCTGGGGGGGGACTGAGTCCACCCTCTGAAAAAAGTGGGCCCCCGCGTGAACCTTCGACTTGAGCCCTGTGCTGCAGGCTGCAGCCGTCAGCGTGCAAAAGTACAGGTTTTGCAGACTGCAGGCTTAAAGTACTTCTGCTCGCTGTGTGCCATGCACCTGCGCATTTGGTACATGCCCAGGCCGGGGAATAAACTGCACGTGCCCCTGCGCAGTCAGCCTGCGTTTGTCCAGAGGCCGGAGAGAAGTGGAGCAGCCAGGCAGCGACACGTGAATAGAACTCTGCAACAGCATTTGATTATCGAGGCGAGGGAGTGGGAGACTAGAGAGAGACTCGACTCGAGCCAGAGCTAGCTGAGGTATGTGACTGAGTAGTTCTGTGTGTGTGTGAAGTCGTGTGACTGTCTGGACGAGGGGCGACAGCGTGACTGAGTGGGTGATGTCATGAGGGGGGGCGTCAGGTTCCCTTGGTCTTGGCCCCAGTCCTCCAGACCAATAGCACCCGCAAAGGCAATGGCAGTGAACCTGTGCCAGGCCAAGAAACAGGCCAGGAAGTGGAATGGATCGGAGATTAAAACGCTGCAAATCGTGTTGCTCAAGCCAAGCGACACCCATGGCTTCTGCACTCTGTGTCTCTTCCCTGGTGTGGAATGCATAATGTCCCTCCCATATTGCTGAGGTCTCCCAGGGGGTATGTGGCTATATCGCAACAGGGCCCCAGACATGCATGCACGGCACAAGGTGGTGTCCTCTTCCGACAGTGCTCTGGGGCTCCTCGCTCTCAAGGACCCCCCAGCTCCCTGGACCCCCTGCACTCCAGCAACCCACCCTGCCTCTTCTTAAATCACTCCTATCTTTCCAATAAGGAGGACCCTCCTGTTGTGCACCTGGCAGACGTGCTAGATAATTCTGCAGGGCCGGGCCCACATAGCATTCCACATCACCTTAAGGGGGCCTCACATGCTGGATACATCCCTGAAGATTACCAGGCCATGTGAAAGTCAAGCAAAGGGGCCCTCGCAGCCTTTAACATCATTACTGGGGTCCTCATACACGACCCATATAAGGTGCTGAAAAAGGAAAAGGTTGGCGTTGCCTGGGTTTGGGTCTCAGGGCGCTACTGCATGGCACACTTTGCCTTAGTTCAGTTCTGCCTTATTCTGGTATTGCATACCCTGTCCCCATCAAATGACGGGCCCTTCCTCCTGCTGTCATACAAGGCGACTCGATGCGTCTGCATCACATGTCAGAAGCAACCAGATCCTCTGTGAGTTGCCCATCCAGTCCCGGCTTTCATCTGCGTTCTGGGCCTTGTGGTTTTGCTTTTCGCGTTTTGAATAAGAGACTGCAATCCCCATATTGCAAAGAGCTATGCCCTCAGAATGCTATGAACATCTCTGGAATGTTCTGGAGTGTGTAGCCCCTTGCCCCACCACCTGATTTCCCTCCTTCCCTAAAAATGTTAGCCCATCACTGACCTGAGCACTCTGTGCAGAAAAGCAATGCAAACCAACAAGACGCATCCTAGTGAAAGGACGCCCAGCACTTTTGGAGGCCGGAGAAGTTAATCAAATGTAAATGTCTACTCATGTGTCAAAAGTAACCTGAAACACAATTGCAGGCTGATACTTTAAATGTGGCCTAGTATAGGAGGAATGATTATTCACTACAACTCTAGGTGTATTGCCTACTAAGATCTCAGTGTAGACGTCTATGGCCACCAGCCCCCTTTAACACCTGCACCCAACAACCTGTCATGTATATTCCCAGAGTCACATAAGGAAGATAATGTTGAGCATGAGGGTGAATGTGGGGGGCTGAAGCTTCCATGTTAGGGTCTGGTAGGCACGGGGTGCATGTGGGGGGCTCAAGCTTCCATGTTAGAACCTGGGCGGCAGGGGGTGCATGTGGGGGGCTCAAGCTTCCATGTTAGGGACTGGTCTGCAGGGGGTGCATGTGGGGGGCTGAAGCTTCCATGTTAGGTCCTGGTCAGCGGGGGGTCCATGTGGGGGGCTCACGCTTCTAAGTTAGGGCCTGGTCGGTGGGGGGTGCATGTGAGGGGGCCCACGCTTCCATGTTAGGGCCTGGTCGGCAGAGGATGCATGTGGGTGGCTCAAGCTTCCATGTTAGGGCCTGGTTGGCGGGGGGTGCATGTGGGGGCTCAAGCTTCCTTAATAGGGCCTGGTTGGCGGGGGTGCATATGGGGGGCTCACGCTTCCATGTTAGGGCCGGGTCGGCGGGGGGGGTGTATTTGAGGGGGCTCACACTTCCATGTTAGAGCCTTGTCGGCGAGGGGTGCATGTGGCGGGCTGAAGCTTCCATATTAGGGCCTGGTCAGCGGCGGGTGCATGTGGGGGGGTGAAGCTTCAATGTTAGGGCCTGGTCGGCGAGCGATGCATGTGGGGGGCTGAAGCTTCCATGTTAGGGCGTGGTCAGCGGGGGTGCATGTGGGGGGCTCACGCTTCCATGTTAGGGCCTGATCGGCGGGGGGGTGTTTTTGAAGGGGCTCACACTTCCATGTTAGAGCCTTGTAGGCGGGGGTGCATGTTAGGGCTCAAGCTTCCATGTTAGGGCCCGGTCACCGGTGGGTGCATTTGGCGGGCTCAAGCTTCCATGTTAGGGCCTGGTCGGCTGACCTGCAGAAAATGAAATATCATGTTATAACGCAGCACTATATAATTGGCAGCGTTTTTTTGGTGGGCAATTTGATTGTACTACCATTCCATTATAAATGCACAGCTCTAGCTTAGTTGGAAGAAAGCCACTTTTCCTAAACGAATGCAAGCAGAGTCAGGAAAGCAGAGCAAATGTACCCTGTGGTTGGCGAACAGTGCCAGCTAATGAGCAAAGCGCAAACTCTGAAGAGGCAGCCGTGTCTCACATATATGGCAATGGCCAGATGTCTACATAATTAGGGGCTGCACTCTGCATTTTTAAGCAATAATGTAAAGTAACGCCTTTTGGGAGCTGTGTTATGAATGTAATACCGAAGCATCTTATGACGAGTAAAGAGGAAACCATATGACCAACATCCCAGGCTTCCTCCAAAAGGAGTTCCATATTAGTGGCCCCAACCTTAATGCAGGGGTGCACAACTTGTTCAGCTCGGGGGCCGGATGTTTGACCCTCCCACCATGTTTTGCACGGGTTCCTGGTGATAGAAATTACAGGTGACCACGTGGCAGCCAGTGGGGGAAGGAGGGATTAGGGAGATGTTGTGGATGGGTAGGGGGAAGTAGGGAAACCGGGAAGAGGATTAGGGTAACAAAATTGGATAGGTAGAAGGATGTTAGGGGAAAAAACACACCTTGATCCTCTGCATACCCACCTAGCTACCTGACCTCACCTAATAGTAACCAAACCTGCCTGAAGAAATAGCCTACTGCCTTCCTGAATCACTACAAACATACATTTCTCTGACTCTGACATTTCTCTGACTCCCTTGTACCTGAACATTAGAAACAAAGCATCAGACCTGTAACACACGCTTAATGGGAGTTGAGGCAGCAAAATCTACATGGCAACATAATGATGGCAACATAATGAAACAAAACAGCAGGGAGCTTCTCCCCACATGATTAAGAAAACTCATGGAAAGGATGCAAGGGTGTGATCTCTGCTTCCAAAAGGTCAAGGTTTTCCCAACTCCCTTGGAAGCAGATCCATAACCCAGGTTCCGAGTGCCAACCAGTCCCAATTGGGACCTTTTGGACCCAGTCCTGGCGCCAGTGGCACCAGGCTCATAAATATGCCCAGTCCCAGCGCTAGAAGCGCCGGGCTCATAATGCTTGGGTGGACTTACCTGCAGCAGACCATGCTGCTTACTTGCCTGCCAGTTGAGCCTCTGATCCTCTTCTGTTTGGAACTACTTTTCCTGTTGGGTGGGGCAGGAGCCACTCCCTAGATTCAGAACACTGGAACTCTTCTGGAAAGCAGGAACTCTTTTCTTACCTAGGCGTGGCTGTGGAAGGAGACACCTAAGCACTACAGGAGGCTATTTAAACCACACCCGATGGATGAATCTTGCTTTGCGTTATTCTGCATCCTCTGCAGCAGAACGCTCATCGTGTCTTCTGCATCTGATCCTGGGCCTAAGGAAAAAGGCTTACCATCCTGAATCCAGTCTTCAGCAACACCTATAAAGACAAGAAAGAACAGGTTAGCATTACGGTCTTCAGTGACAGCTCTTCACTTACCTGGTCCATCGGCTGTCACCAACGCCTCGCGCTGCATTCCGGCATCTGAAAGACAAAGGCTTACCTACTCTTCGTGCGCTCGGAAGGTCTTCACACTGCATTCCGGGATCTGAAAGACAAAAGCTTACCAACTCTTCGCACGCTCCGGAGGCCTTCCGCGCTGCATCCCGCATCTGAAAGACAAAACAAGGTGCGTTTAAAGACATTGGGGAACTTTAATACTCACGTGCCATTACTCCTTTCCACATCTAACCCAGTGGGTATTCCGGCACCCTGCAGCCGCTCCGAACTTGTACCTGCAAAATAAAAAGACAGTTAGAGCGCATCGTGAAGCAGGCAACAAGCGCTTACTTACGTGCTTCCAGGCGCTTCTATTCATCACACGGGCTCCATCTTAAACTCACTTCAGCCCGTCATCCGCCATCACCGGAACCCTGCAAAACAAGAAACATCATTACTAAAGACTTTAAAGACATTAGAATTACTCGAAACTTACAGTTCGTGCAGTAAACGACGGACAGCAGTCCTCTGAAGTCAAGAGGCCTGCTCCCCTTATCCAGTGAAGAAACTGGTTACAGCACCCTGCCCCGAGGCAGATGGAGAGCACGGTGTTCACTTACCTAAGGTGAGAGCGTTAACCTTTGGGGTTCTACAGGAGAAGAGAAAGGGAAGAAGAGAGAGACATTCAATAACCCAGTTCCTTAATCCCATATTTTCTATCTGCAGACATCTTACCCTTCAAGTCAGACATACAGTGCACAGAGGTCCAGCCCAAAGAGCCAGCCGTGTGTTACACATCACCTTTGAAGATACGGTATACGCCCAGTCAAGACCGGCGCCTCTACGGGAATCAGGTGAGCGTTACAAAGGGTTCTGCTTGAGCAGCTAGGGGAAGAAGGGCACAGGGTAAGTGGGAACATGGTGCAACTTATGTCGAGGGCTTGAGGCTGGTACAAGTTAATGGCCAAATGGGTAAAACCGGAAAAACAATGTGGTCCCCCAGGGGCAGCATAAGGGCCTTTCAACCATTTTATTTAAAAGGGGCCTCAAACTTCCAGATGACATTGACCCCCCCATTTTGCCAGTCGCCACCTACAACATAGCAATATATTCCTTTCTATATTACATTTGTTCTGGGGCTTATAATGTGCGCTTTGCTGGAGACCTTTCCGGACATCCCTTCCCTCAAGTCAACCTTGGGGACGTCCCTCATACACAAAAGCAAAGCCCCCAAGGTGTCTCCTGTCCCCCGCAGACATTGTGTGTCTCCTACGCCCCCCCTGTAATTGGTACTCCTTTTTAATTTTATAGGCTGGTTAGTCTGGGTCCAAAGGACCTTGTTTACACAGTCGATCAGAGGGGATAACCTCCTCAGGAGATTGTTCCACATTCAACAAGGTGTGCCCTCTGGAGTCACAGGTATCACCAGATGTTTCACTCGTTGTCTCCCAATTTATATTTCCACATCTGCAGTCGCTTCAGCAGAAATATCATTTCCATCGAAATGTTTGAGTTGGGCGGGAGGTGGTGTGAGGGCAATGTAGTGGTTTAGTTGGTCAACAGTATTTTTGGACAGGAGGGGTACTTGGGATCCAGTATCCACCAGAGTTGCTAATTCACAGTGACCCTGCACCTTGAACGGTGCATACAATTGGCCTTCTTTCTCCTAAAGGTGCAAAGAAAGTGTGAGCTATTTGACAGCCTGGTGGTCATTTTCTTAATATTGAACTCTGACACTGTGTAATCTTGGGCCATTTTCTCTGTTGGAGTTCGGGAATCCAAAAAAACGTTGCAACTCACAATGGGAGTTGTTGGGGAATCCTCTCTTTCCCCAGCTCCTTAGCTGTCCCCTGTTACCTAGCAACAGTTCTCAGAACCTGTTTGGAGAAATCACTCACCCGCCGTTTCAATTCTGTCAGGCTCACATGTTTGGGGTTGAATAGTTTTTGGTTCTGAGTCGGTCTCCATACTTACCCTGTCCCACTCAGGGTCTTTTGGGTCCCATTTTACTTTGGGAGGGATCCCCCCATTTTTGAAAGAGAAGGTCTGCATACCTGACTCCTCCAGGGATTCTTCTCTTTCAAAGGGGATAATCCCGAGTTCCTCCACAAAGTGGGTTCTTCTTTGGCCTCTCCTACTTGCACTTTGCTCTCTGGGTTGTAAAGTTTAGGGGGTAGAAGAGACCTATTCAGGCTGAGAGGTTTTTAGGGGTGCTGTTTGGGTAAGAAAAGGAAACTTCTTCCAGGGATTGGCATTTCCCCTCCATCCGGGCCCTCTCTTCAGAAATCTGTGGTTTGTCAGAGGTTTCCTCCCGTCATGTCCATCCTGGAGCACCAGGATGTTGGGGAATTCTGGGAAGCAGGGTTAGGTTGAGAGTTGGACTGAGTCCTCAGCATGCACCCTAGATCATCACTCAGTTGCTGGACCTGTCGCTTTAGTTGCAAGACCTTGTCTGGACAGAAGGGAGGTCTCAAGTCATACCTCTGCTGCTCCCAAAAAGGGTAACTGTCCCTTCTGCTGAAGTAACTCGGGATTTGGAAATTTCCCCCATAATTTTCCATCATGAATCTCCCTTCTCCCCGGATTCAGGGATATCTTGTCCTGGAACCCGGGAGAGAGAGGAGGATTGTTTTGGAAGTTCTAGTTCATGGGATATCTGGGGAATTAGTTGAGATTGGGAGATGGAGTGATATTTCTCTCATGAGTGAAGTTTGGAGGGAAGTTTCCCAGGGCAATACTTACCTGACTGGTTCCCCCACTTGGGCCGGGGAGTGTATACATACCCCAAGATTGGTTTAGTACCCTGGTACCAAGGACTTATAAAGGTAGCAAGGACAGAAGGATCATTGTCCTGGGCCCCTGCATGACTACCATCCGATTGGGCCGGGTTGGGGGTTCCATCTGTCTTACACTTTACTTGTTGGCAGGAGGGTTACTTTTAGGCTCCCGTCTCCAGATCCAATGGAGTATTAGTTTTTACCTCTGCCACCTTTGCAGCAGCAGGATGGTTTGGGGGGGTTTGGCAGTGTTATACTCACAGCAGGCTTCTGAACCTCATAGATCTTGGTGGCCTGCTCAATCACCCAATCCAGGGTCCTATGCTCGTGAAAGTCACGCACCAACTGAGTTATCATGTACTTGGGGAGCGCATGGAAATATGTAGTTATGAACTCCCTACTGTTTTCTCTACCATTGGTGTTCACCCGCCAGAAAGTCTGAGCAAATGCGTGCTTTAGCTCCCGCACCAACTCCTTAGGCGCCTGATCCTCTCCACATTGTAAGTTATATGCAGCCTTACGGGCTTCTTGTGGGTTCTGGTGGGAGGGGGGATGTTTTAATTTCCACCTTATAGGTGGACTATTTATAATGATCCTGGTCCTCCAGTCCTGCGAAGAAACTGGAGTACTCAGGTGAGAAAGTCCATTTAGCAAATGATATCCAGTTCCCATCATATTTGACAGGGACGGACTGGGCAATAAAATTGTCTTGGGCAGCAATGAAAAAGTGGCCCACAGTTGCATGTGGCTATTTGTTACTTTTGTGACACTGTTTGAATAGTACCCAAAGGGGAGTTTATTGATAAGATGTGATGCAAACTGCATTCTAAAGAATATTTACTTAGCAACACTGGTCAAAACTATTAGCCGCATAGATAAGTAACTCATCAAACTCGCCCACATTGGCCAAAAATGTGGGCCACTTTGACCAAAGAAACAGGCCAACACCAGCATTTTGTGTTTTTCCTTCAGCCATGGGCCTATTGCCCTATAGGCCAGTCCAAGCCTGATTTCTGATCTGGAATGATGCCATCATTTGCTCATAAAACTCTAAGTGCTCCCATACCAATATTTTGCATTCTTATGGTAGGGAGTCAAAACACTCTTTATGGCCTTCATCTGTCGAGACAGGTCTTTAACAAAACCTTTCTCCTGTTTTTCTTTTTCTTCTTCTGCACCAGTGTCCATTCACCTTCTGACTCAGAGGTGCTACTGGTACTCCCTTCCCTGTCTTCTAGGCACTCCCTATCTCTATGAGATTAGGAATATCCCCCAGAACCACTGGATCTGGACTCCTCTCACCTGGACCAAAGTGAACTCTCAGGGTCACTCTCCCTGGATTTCCTTTCAGGCCCAGCATATTTATTTATTTATTTATTTATTCACATTTGTTTAGCGCACAGGCAGCCCAGTGGGCATCGTGGCGCTTGTTACAGGAAAAGAAATGACTTATTTTACATACAATGCAGTCATTACTTAGTTGCACGAGAATAAAAAACAGAGGAAGTGCAGATGACTAGTTGTACATACATTGAGATGGAATTCTTAGTTACAAAAGAAGAGAAATGTCTACAGGGGGAAGAGAAGGGAGAAGGGGAGGAGGAGAGAGTAAAACAACAATAGGAGACGGAGTTAATTAAACAATATGGTTTTCAGCTTTTTTCGGAAAGCAGAGAGAGAGGTTTCTGCTCTCAGTGTGCTAGGTAGAGAATTCCATAGCTTAGGGGCAATGTAGGGAAAACTAATTCCACCTGCTCTAGCTCGACAGATACGTGGGACCTTAAGTTGGTTGGAGTGGCATTGTCTGGTTGGTCTGGAGGAGTGGGACTTAGTTAGTGTATCGGACAGGTAAGATGGTGCGGAGAGGTTGATACATTTGTGTGCGGTGGTAAGTATTTTGAATGTGATGCGTTCTTTGAGCGGAAGCCAATGTGCTGCCTTCCTGGCTAGCGCGATGTGGTCCCTTTTAGGTATATTGAGAGCTGCTCTTAGGGCATTATTCTGTGTGGTTTGGAGTTTATTGAGATTGGAGTTGGAGGTGCCAGCCAGTAGCGCATTGCAGTAATCTAGTTTGGCTCCGATGGTGGCTCTGGCGATAGAGAGGCAATTATCTCTGGTTAGGAATGGTTTGATGGCATTGATGAGCTTGGTGCTCAGGGCGGAGGCTGAGACAATGGAGTTGACTTGTTTGTCCATGGTAAGAGAGGCGTCGAAGTGGACTCCTAGTGTTTTTACCGAAGGTAGAACTGTGATGACACAATTGTCAATGCAGAAATTGGTGTAGAGTGGGTCGAGTTTAGCGAGAGTGGGTTTTTGCCCCAGGATAAGAATTTCAGTCTTATCTCCGTTGAGACATAGGCCGTTAGTGGCCATCCATGCTTGGATGGTGGCGTATATGTTCTGGAGGGTGGCTGCGTCCTGATGGTATAGTCCTGTGAGCGGGAGGAGTACTTGGGTATCGTCCACGTAGTTGGTGTAAGCGATCCCAAGTGCGTCTAGTTTGTCAAAGAGTGGTTTGGTAAATAGATTATAGAGGGTAGGAGCCGTGCATGAGCCCTGGGGGACTCCATGCCTGATGGTCGTAGGCTCTGCATTAGCTGTATTGGAGAATACTTTCATTACTCTTCCTTCGAGGAAGGAGGTGATCCATTTAGTGGCCTGGTTGGAGAAATGTGCCGCCTGTGTTAGATGGTTGGTAAGGATGGCATGATCGACTAAATCAAAAGCCGCCGAGAGGTCTAGAAGGAGCAGTAGGGCCGGCTTGCCCTTGTCTAGAATTAGCGTAATTTGGTTCTTCAGATCTAGTAGAGCGGTTTCAGTGCCATGACCTTTGCGAAAACCAGACTGCCTTTTTCCTAGGATAGAATAGTTTTCAAGGTAGGACTGTATCTGCATGTGGGCTGCTTTATCTAGGATTTTCAGTAGAAATGGGACCGTAGTAATGGGCCGGTAGTTGTTCGGTTGGTTCGGATCAAGGGTAGGTTTCTTTAAGAGCGGTCGCACCCATGCCTCTTTAAGGCTGTCGGGAACTAGGCCCATCTTGAATGAGGCATTAATGAATGCCGTGATGATCGGTGTGAGGGGTGCCGCGCACTCTTTAATGATGTTGGGGGGGCATATATCGCCTTTGCATTGGGATGGTTTAAGCTGTTTGAGGATGTGGAGAGTATCTGCTTCGGAGATTGGAGAAAAATTGAATTGGGGGGGTGTTAATGCTTTTTGTGGTATTGGCGGGGTGGGTCTGTTGGGGGGGGGAGCCTTAAGGTGTTGTGCTATTTTGTTTTGAAGAAGGTCAATTTTATTTAGCATCGCTGTTTGGATACTGTTACACCAGTCTTCATCCTTAACAATCTCATCTGTACAAATAGGGGGGACAGTAAGCTCTTTAAAGATGGTGAAAAGCTCTTTTGAGTGGGAGTTAGCTTCCAGGATACGTTTATTGTATGTTTCTGACTTGGCTTTAAATATGGCACTTTTGTATTTTTTGGAAATGCCGAGAAAGTCTGCTTTGGTGGCATCACAAGGGTTGGCCTGCCATGTTTTGAGGGCTTGGCGCTTACATTGGCGTAGATTCAATAGGTCCTCAGTGAACCATGAGTTGGAGTGAAACGATTTTTTTTCTTTTTTGTTTTCAAGAGGAGCTGCGGAGTTGACGGCATGGGTGAGAGTGTCTTTAAAGATATCTGCTAGAATGATGGGGTCAGTGGAGAAAGGAGGTGCTAGGCATGGGCTTTTGAGGAAGGGACGTATATTGTCTGCCGTAAGTTTTTTGGCACTTCTAGCTAGCTTGGCCGGGGCGGGTCTAAGTGGTTTGGAATATGCGGATATGGGAATGGAGAATTGTAGGCAGTTGTGATCGGACCATGGGAGGGATGTGTTGGAGTTGAGGGTGGAGCCACAGTTGTGATCTGCCACCCAGTCTAGAATATGGCCTTTATTATGGGTCGGGGCAGTAACTATCTGGGTGAAGCCTAGATCTGTGAGGTTTCTAGCGAGAGTGGTAGCTGTTTTGTCGAGTTTGTCATTGTATCCAAGGTTTAGGTCTCCTAGGAGCAGAGTTATGGAAGTTTGTTTGATGTTTTTTACCCAGGAGATGGTTGACTATGCCTGTGAAATTATTGGCAGGGCCTGGAGGTCTATATATGACATGTATGTTAACTGTATCTTTAGGGGTGAGGGTGAGTTTGGCTGAGAGGATGTCCGTGGAGTCTTCCCCGGTAGTGGGAATCTGTCTAAGTGCTAAGGAGTCTTTGAAGATGAGTGCGACCCCACCTCCCGTTTTGGCTATTCTGTCCTGTCTTAAGATAAAGTAACCTGGTGGTAATGCTATGCTGATAGTGGAGCCAGAGGCGGAATGCAACCAGGTTTCTGTTATGGCTAACATGTCTAGGTCTTGGTTGGTAATGGTATCATTGACTTCTAGAGCGTGGGCGTTGAGTGAGCGAACATTCAGTAGGGCACATTTAAGGTGTTGGGGCGTTTTGGGTTGTAGTGGCTTGAGGTTGGTAGTTAGAGTAGACTTATTGGTAGTATGAATAGGCTTGCAGGACATGTGATGTCTGGGAAGAGCTGGCGACTGGGGCTTGTTAGGGCGCTTGTAGGTGGTGGACCCAGTTACCTCATCCCTCCTACCAGGGAGTCTGGGGAATTCTCCCCTTCCCCTGAATATACCTAGGTTTTTAGAATGGCCTTCATAGGCTGAGGGTCTGGGTTTTCTCCTTCATCGAAGTGGGCAAGGTGGTCTCTTTGTAGTTGTATCTTCAGCCAATCTAACACCCTGACTTTCTCCTCATAAAGGTTTTCATGGTATGAAGCACTTACAGTATTATTCCTTCCTTCCGAGGACACGCTGGTCTGGCCGCTTTCCCTTCTGTGTGGTATAGATGAATGTTCATCCTTATCACATCGTATTACATCCAAGGATCCGGCCAGCATGGGCCTCTCCTCCTGCTTCCATTAGGCAGAGGCATATCACCAGCGGACAAGCGGCAGAGATGACCTCTTTCCACCCACCACAGTGTACATCAGTTTTGAAAAAAAAGAAGAAAAAGTGAATTTGTTTATTTTTAAAAAACGTGTGCACTGTGTTTTTCTCGGGTGCTGGGTGGTGATCTTGCCTACACTGTGTGGCTACTTTCTGCCTCCTTTTATCATGGCCGCCTTCTACGAGTAGGCACTGGAGGGCCTGGGTCCTGTGATGGACTCGCACTGCTTGGCCTTGATTTCCTTGATATGGCCAATCGGGACTAGCCGGCAGGTGAATGCTGGTCCGCCCCCAAGGCCCCACTCCTAAGGCTACTGTCTGTTCCTGTCTGGATTTGGGGTCTCTACCACACCTCACCAAACCACCATTATGCATCGTGCATCTGGGTACCGCATCCAAAAGGACTGGGGTCTTGGGTTTCCCACTTCAGCGATCACGTAAGTGTGGGCTTTTCATCTGTTGCTATACTGCTTGCAGCACCATCTGGCCTCTGTGCCTGTGGCACTCACAACTAACTCTCTAAACTAACTCTGACGACACCTTTTTTTCGTCAAGCACCTGGCCATAACACTTTTTTCGTCCTTCCTGGCCTTCTCGCCTCCATTGCCTACACCCCATTGTACTACTGTACCTGTTCACCAAAAATCAAATGTAGCTATGTTGCATCCTGCATTGACCTGCTGCATCTAAAATCAAATTTAGCTGTGTTTCATCATGCATTTACCTTGCTGCTGCCCTAAAATTGAATTTACCTGTGTTGGATCCTGCATTGACCTTGCTGCTGCCCTAAAATTGAATTTAGCTGTGTTGCATCCTGCATTAACCTTGCTGCTGCTCTAAAATCGAATTTAGCTGTGTTGCATCCTACAGTGACCTGTTGCCTCTAAAATCGAATTTAACTGTGTTACATACTGCATTGTCCTTGGTGCTGCTCTAAATTCGAATTTAGCTGTGTATACTGCATTGACCTAATGCCTCTAAAATCTATCTCTGACAACACCTTTTTTTCGCCAAGCACCTGGCCATAACACTTTTTTCGTCCTTCCTGGCCTTCTCGCCTCCATTGCCTACACCCCATTGTACTACTGTACCTGTTCACCAAAAATCAAATGTAGCTGTGTTGCATCCTGCATTGACCTGCTGCATCTAAAATCACATTTAGCTGTGTGTCATCATGCATTTACCTTGCTGCTGCCCTAAAATTGAATTTAGCTGTGTTGGATCCTACATTGACCTTGCTGCTGCCCTAAAATTGAATTTAGCTGTGTTGCATCCTGCATTAACCTTGCTGCTGCTCTAAAATCGAATTTAGCTGTGTTGCATCCTGCATTGACCTGTTGCCTCTAAAATCGAATTTAACTGTGTTGCATACTGCATTGACCTTGGTGCTGCTCTAAAATCGAATTTAGCTGTGTATACTGCATTGATCTACTGCCTCTAAAATCGAATTTAGCTGTGTATCCTGTATTGACCTGCTGCCTCTAAGATCAAATTTAGCTGTGTTGCATCCTGCATTGACCTTGCTGCTGCACTAAAATGGAATGTAGCAGTGTTGCATCATGCATTGACCTTGCTGGTGCTATAAAATCGAGTTTAGCTGTGTTCACATCTATTTAGATGTTTTCACATCCTGCTTTTGCTGCTGATAAAAGATTGTGCTTAGATGTATACACATTGTTCATTGTTAGAAATACAGTGATTGGTTACCCTTGCTGCCCTCTGCTTTGGTCTGTTTTCTGTTCCCCCCTCAATTGCCATTGCCTCTGTGCTGTATTCCCTTCTGTTCTATACCTGCTATCCCCTTTCCTCTCATGTTCACTGTTTTCTGTGCTCATTACCTCTCCCCAGCTCCCATTGTTTTTTCCCAGTCTTGTGCCCTGTCTCCTCCCTACCCCCTGCATACAGCTTTCCCCAGGCCTCTGTGGCCATAGTCTGGTTAAGTGTACCTCATTCTATGCAGTTTGCTATGGCGCAGTCTATCCATCCTATCTTCTCAAACTACTTCTCTATCTCCGATCCTTCAACCCTTACTAAGTCCAGCAGGAACAAACTCCACAAGGACATAATGGGCTCCAGCCCAGACCTTCCTATTGCAGATATATACTCCTCTGCCTCCGCCAGAAAGACTCTCACCGACATCCTCTCAGTCGTTCCCTCACCCGACCTATGAACTCTCCATATGATCGCTCTTCTCTCTCCATTCTCTTCCTCACCCATTAATGGTGGCACCTGCTGGTAGGTCTTTCTTGCCTTCTTGCCCTCTTCTCCATGTCCAGGGTCATAATCAATGTCTATCGCAATGGTACCATCATGGCACAGGGTTCTCAACCCAACCTTCTGCTCTTTGATCGGATCCTCCCTCGCCTTATCAACCTTCCTTCTCCTTCTGCACTGGCTCCACACCAGCTCTTTTGGCATCCCTGGATCCCTTATCAGCTGTGCCCAGCGTGGCTCCCTTGCTAACTCCTATCCACCCTTCTACCCTCACCAGGGCCTCCTTACCAACACTCCCCACATTGACAACCTTGTCAGCCTCCTCCTCTTTGGTGAAACTGCCACCCACTAATGCTGTACCTGAGGCGCCCTTGCCCCTTGTAGTCCCCCCCCCACCCGGGCTCCCTGCTCATCCACTGCGGTCCCGGCTCCCTTGCCGGTCTTGGCTCCTCTGCCTTTTTCTACCTTTGCCCCTCAGGCACTCTCAACACTTATGGGGGGACCACTGTCCCCTGCTCTCCCCATAAGTCTTTCAAAGATTGCAACCTGCTCCACATTGCCACGCTTAACACTTGCTCAGCTGTCAAACACTCCACTGACATCTGCAACCTCCTTGAACTCCTGTATCTTGATGTTCTTGCCCTCAGTGAAACATGGTTCAAGGATAGCGCTGTCACAAGTTTTAACACACTCTCTCTGTCTAGACCAAACAGACCAGGTGGGGGAGTAGCAGTGATCTTCCCTGATTGGAATCCTATGTCTGTCATTCCCACTCAGGTGATGCCTAGTCATCCTTTGAGTGCCTGGTCTGCAGGTTCTCCCTCTCTCTTAGCTCTTCACTCCTGCTGGCCACCTTCTATCGGCCACCTGGTCAGCCCTCCCTCTTCCTTTCGGAATGGGCTGATCTAGCCTCCTCTCTCCTTTCCTCCTCTTCTAACTCCTCCTACTGGGTGATCTCAACATCCATCTCGACTCACCTGTCTACTCAGGACCTTTCCGCAATCATTGCGACTCTCTCTCTCTGTTTCCATCTTACCCTCTGGCCCAATGTACACCACTGGCCACACCCTGGATGCGATCATCTCAACCAACATCCATCTATCTATCCCTCTGACCACTTCTGTATCCTGGACTGATCTCGCTCTTCTGCTTGAAACTCTCTTTTCCTCTTGCATTGTTAAGCCCGGCACTGTCTCCCTTCCACATGGTCATCCGTCCCATGAAAAGAGTGTCAGTGGCTCCCTTTGCCTCGATCTACTCTGCTCCTTCTACTCCTGTGGTTGACTCCTACCCTGTCACAGCCCTCTCTAACTTTAACATCTCTCTTTCCAACACTCTTGATATTTTTGCCCCTTTCATGAGGGTAGGACTGAAGCCTGCCAAAAACTGCAACTCTTGGTATGACTCGATACTGGCTACCCTTAAACGTAAGTGCAGGAAATGGGGTTCTTCGGGCGCACCCTCTGACAAACAGGTCTTCTGCTGCCTTCAAAGGCAGTATAGACTCTGCATTCGATCCAAGAAAAGAGTCTGCATCTCTGCAGCGTCCAATAACATGGCCAAAATTTTCAAAGTCTTCAAGGAACTAGTCAATCCTGCCGCAACCTACTCCACCATTGTACCCACCCAGGCCCTTTGCTCGGCCCTGGCTTCATACTTCACCTCAAAAACACAATATTTCCTATCCTCTCACTCTCCCTCACCACCTCATGCAGTGTATTCATAACCCATGATCAATTATGTATAAATGTACAACATGTATGCCTAACCCACTTGTACCTTCCTTGTAACTAACTTCCCCTCAAGTAATAGTGCCACGATGCCCATGGGCTGTTTGCGCGGTTACAGGTCATTTGGTCGAAAAAAAAGGTCGACAGGACAAATGGTCGACGCAATTTGGTCGAAAGGAAAATGGTCGAATTTTTTTTTTTGTATTTTCACTTTTTTTTTTTTTTGGGGGGGTCCTCCCCAACCCCCTTTTTTTGCTAAAAAACCCTTTCTTTTCCTAAACGAAAACCTGAAAAATATATATAAAAATAAAAAGAAATGCGACCATTTGTCTTTCGACCAAATTGCGTCGACCATTTGTCTGTCGACCAATTGTCTGTCGACCAAATGACTGGACAGCGTTTGTGCGCTATACAAATGTAAAAATAAATGAATAAATAGGCATATCTTGTTCCTCGTAGAAGCAGAGAAGAACTGGAATCAGCAGGGGAGAGGGGGAATGAAGGCAGGATCAAAGAGGAAGGTCTTAAGGTACCTCTGGAACTGGAGAGGGTTCTCCTCATATTTCAGAGTGGCAGGGAGGCTGTTCCAGAGGGATTCCCCATCCGAAGACAGAGATCTACCCCGCTTGTTTCTTTGGGAAACGACTGACCCTGAGGGAGTTGGAGGTGGAGGAGCGAAGAGCTTGGGAGGGAAGGCATTTACGGAGGGAAAGTTGAAGGTATTTTGGACCCAGGCCCCTTGCAGCCACTTGGAGCAAAGGAAGAGATTTCAGGGCTGGAGAGATACGATCCCACGGCTTGAGGCCCAGGCCAAGTCTCGCAGTCCTGTTCTGGATGAGTTGCAAAGGGCGGAAGCAGCAGGTAGATTTAAAAGAGGATGTTCCAATAATCCAACATAGAGAGAACCAGAGCTCGAGAGACAAGTTGGACCCACACTTTTCTGTATTTAGTTGTAAAGGATGGAGAAGGCTCCCCTTATGGTGCACATTTGGTAGATTCCAAAAGGAAGCACATTCAGTATATCAAACAACACACGCTTCCTGCAACCCTCTGTGGAAGGTGACAAAGGAATTCAACAGCACATCTACGGCTCCATTTCTACTGCACCCTCAAATGGCGGTTTCCTTTCTCTTTTGACTCACCAGGGCCGCACAAGAATTTACAGAACAGGGCAGTAGAATGGACACGTTGTTGTGGCAGGAGAGCAGCGTTTCCATTCCACAGGCACCCAAACACAATCGAGCGCTTTTTCTGTTGACTTTTTTCTACTTGCCCGTGCTAATGGTGCCACTTCCATTTCCTCCGTTGAAGCATTGTCTGGGTCTCCCACACGCTGCACAGTTTAACACACTGACGGTTGGTATGCTCACTAGCCTGTACACGCGTTTTCAGCACACCATCTGCATTGCTATTTCCCTTAGTGCCTTCTTCTCCCCTCGCTTTCACCTCCTTGAACAATATAGTTCACCTCCCCAAATCTCATTCATTTTCGTCCTTCTCTAATTCGCTGCCACTTTCTCCTGCCACTACATTGTTTAAAAATGTCTGCGACTTTAATCCTTTTTCCTCTCCTTTTCATCTTTCGCGATATGCCTACTTACAATTCTCTCCATTGCCTCGTAATCTCTCAAACAGATGCAGGCTGAAGTTGCACTCCGAGCATCCTGCTCTGCCAGGCTATTCATTGAGGGTTGGTGACTGGGGCTGTGTGTATATAAGTAATTATTATACAGGGTGGACTGGCACACCTCCAATCAAACCCGTATGTTGCCACGTGGTAACCCTATGATGCACTCTTAAGGGGACAACCAGTCCCAGAGCTTTCAGTTTGGCCTTAGATGCGGGTCACCCACAGCGTGGGAACCCAGCCTGTTCACAAATTCCCTCAAACGTATTGTTTATTGTTTTTCCGTCAAGAAAATCAAGACACTAAAGTCTATTGTTAGTTATCATTGAGGTGTGACCTCATTTATCACAATTAAGTTAAACGAGAGATAACATGGCAAATCAAATCAAATCAAAAGTTTGGCTAAACTTCCAATAATACAACCATTGTGTACATTAATCTGTTCTCTAGCACAGATAAATGGAACCTGTCAGAATAAACATCAATTCATGTTCACAACATTCACATAAGGGAATGTGATTACAAACATTGTCATTCAAGTCAAATCCAAAATAGCTCCTTGCAGATGTTGTTGTGGCCCTTCTCTTTCTGCAAACATGTGGATGCTGCCTCATAAGCAAAACCATCCAGGGGTTCCTGTGCGAGTCGTGTGTGCCAAGGGAAGGCAGCCTGGGATAAGAACCCAGTGGGAGGTTGCCACCTCTGGAAGTCTCTGCGGCGAGGCCAATTTCTGCATGGGCATGTATTGTAAGCTTCCTCTCGCACGCTAGGTAACGAGCCAGGTCAAGGACTTAGCTCCTGCATTTATTGAGAGCACGAAGCTGGCGGTACTAGGCAGTGTGAGCATATTGCATTGAAGAGCAGTGTGACAAGCTCGTAAACTGGTGGGCAGTGTGAGAAGTGCCGCTGGGAGCAGTGTGAGCAGCTGGCATTGGGGATCGTTGTGGGGGCTCTGCACTGATGAGCAGTGCGAGGAGCTTGAGGAGCTTGAAGTGGCGGGCAGCTTCTGGACAATGTGAGCCGTTTTCATTGTTAGCCTTGTCGGGTGTTTGCAGAAGCAGATGAGAGGAGGTACGGCCCTGGGGCAGTCTGAGTGTCTGTCACTGATATTACTCGGCAGAATGTTTCGATTTCATTTACTCGCTATAGTTTCTACAGAGCCTTCTGTGCAAAAGACAAAGAAAACAAGCATTGGCAATGCCAACAGTTTGGGGCTTTCTGTAGACACTTTACAGGCACTGCCGTAGTAGAATTCACCGGGCATTGATGGTAGTAGGTGCACCATGGTGTGAATACCAGGCATCTAATAGCAGTGCATGGCAAATGCCTAATGCTTACATGCAAGCCAAAACTGTTGGCTTTGCCAATGCTTGTTTGAACGTAAGCGATTCCTGAATGAGTGTATGCTTTGTGGAAACGAAACATTTTCAACAATAGCACTTCCCAATTCTAGTTGTGTAGGCAGCGCTGGCGATTGGGACGGCTCCAGATGTGGAGCCGAATCTGGGGATCCGGCCAGAGTCAGCACTGGGGAAAAAAAAGAAAGTGACCGCAAGCAAACTGTAACTTCCTCTGGTGACCCCGTGCAAGGGGTCACCAGAGGAAGTTACAGGCCTCAGCCACAACCCAGTTTATTTATTTATTTATGCAATGTTTGTCTGATACATGGATCTGTAATTATTTATTTATTTAAGCAATGTTTGTCAGATACCTGTATCCGACATACATTGCATAAATAAATAAATATACAGGTATCCGACAAACATTTCATGAATAAATAAATACCCCTATTAACATTGAAACTATCACACACGATGCAGCCACCCAACTGCTTTCAGAGGGGAGCTGCAGGAGCTGTGCCAGGTGTGGTTCAAGTAAAGAAAAACGTTGCTTATAGCAAACCGAAATCACCCTGTTTGAATAGTACACAAGGGGGATTTTTTCTGGAAACAATGGGATGCAAATTGTGCATTTTAAAGAATATTTGCTCAGCAGCACTGGTGAAAACTATTATCCACATAGTGAAGTACCACATCACCAGTGCCATGGAAGTGGAATGATATATAGTTTGGAAACGAAGCAGCATAAAAGAAATAACGCAGTTTGAAACTATTATTTTGGACATTTCCTTTGATCAGAGGTCAACAGCCGGATCCGCCCCTGAAACCCCACCTCCTCCGGCACCCCCCCCCCTCAACCTCCACCCACATCCCAGCCCTTGTGGGATCCCCCACCAATTTGTTTCCATTTCCACCACTGTGTGCGGGTAAGAAGTGGCTTGAAGGCTGAGCGATGCGGACTTAGTGCCGCTCGGCTCCCTGGAGGCCTAGAGATCCGGAGAACGTTTTGACACTGGTGACTGACATTTTTGAAATAAAAATCGGATCGGGGATTCTATGAACCCCGAGAGGCTATGCGGTGCGGGGATCCCCAAGGGGCGGCCAGCCACCGCTCTACAAGATGGCCACGGAGCACAGCAGTTCCTGACCAGGAATTGCAGGCCTGTTCAGAGCAGTGGAAGCACTGGCTGACTGCACCAGAGCTGCCACTGCTGCATTGTGGTATGGGTGAGTGGAAACGAATTCTATGAGAAACCAGGCACATCTTGACCCAACGTGGTGTTCAGAACCCAGATGTAGCAAAACTCACTGGCAGATTTAAGGCAAATGGCCCTGTGGGCAGCACCTGATACCGGGCCCTAGGTGGGCGGAGTTAATTGTGGTCACAAGTGCACAATAGCAAACTTTAGGGACAAAAGCTATGTTTTATTAAGTTGTCTTTATTACAGTTACCTAGGCGTCTGACTAACTGGAAACAGCTGGGCCTCCTCAGCAGGCTTTGCTGTCAATGGTAATATTGGAGGATGAAGCTTGAAACTAATGTTGGAAATGAACATGTTTCAAGGCTAAGGGCGAAAGAGAATTACTTAAAGCTTTTGAAGAGCACACCATTTCCTAGAAAAATGGTCCTAATAAGGCTAGTTGGATCCGATGTTACAACTGTGGACATTTTTCACAAAAATACAAAACCTTGTGGAAATATGTCTTTAATAAGTACACATTTCGCCGCAGTACAATAAATTCAGTACTGTGCAACAAAGAAAAAAACAGTTCCTTGATAGACATTCTTGTGCAATAAGGGAAGTAAAAACACAATTGCCAGCTAAGCTATCTGGCTGAATGGGCATATCTTAAAGCTATAGGCAAGGCCTTACTCTATGCAATTCCATGAATGCCGTATGCTAAATATTCTAAACTTGGCAATTTGTGAAAAAATCTAGAAGACAGCCTGCTTTTCTAGAGAATATACGCGTCCTTGTAGCAGAAAAGTGAAGTCATTCTGTTTGTGCGGGCATTGCTGCAGCCATGCATTGTAAAACGGGAGAATTGCATAGGATGGTGTTAAGCTTTTGCTGCACGGGTTGCAGAGTGAAAACCTTGGAACTGTTTAATGGTGCACTGTAGAGTATGGAATTACTGAGACACGTACTAGAATAGTGAACAACAATAAGATGTTTCCAGAAGAAGCCGCTTAGCGGGTGCCATGGAAGAGACAGCTATTTTAACGCTTTGTGTAGCAAGATGGCAAACCGCGCCCTGAGGGATGCTTGGAGAATACCACTGTGCTGCAGTACTCCGCTTTTATATACTGTGAAAGATCAGCGGGGTAAGTCGAATTATCCCGGCTTGTTACAGAATAATATATTTGTGCAGTGAGGGTGAACAGCATACGACAGGATACATTGGTGAAAACGTTTCCGGACATACAGAGACTATCCTAAAATGCCATTGTGAAAGAAGAGCAGAACAATTGCACACCCTAAATTTTTAACGCGAGGGGTGAATGCAAGGGACATTTCAATGCTTTGAGCTAAAACTGGGCTAAAACGTGGTATAATGCATATCACAGTCAAATTAAAACAGTATTATCAGGGAAAATTGAAATTAGGAGCTGGCACTGATAGCTTACCCGTCGTTTAGTTGTCAGCAGCAGCAGACAGTAAACACTGCTCGACAGTCCCGACTGTGTATTCAACCAGCACGCAGCACCCTGCTACAGCTAGACCCGGGCAATGGCGACTCCTTCTTCTTCCTCGTGGCACCGACACATAACACAGCAGGCAATAACCATGATGTAGACACGTCTCGTTCGTACCCTGTCCCATGGATTGGAAGGGAGGAATACAAAATGTGGAGACTGGTGGAGAGTGAGTGAATCACTGATTCACCATAACGATAGCAGCTGGACTGGAGCGGCGTCACAGCTGAAAGGACCCTCTGCTGTGTGGAAGGGGCGGGGCCTGGCACAGGGGCCCGGTCGCCATTTGTCTGCCTGGCGACCATTAAATCCGCCGCTTTCAAAACTACAACCCCTGGGACCAGTGGAGTAAGTTAGCTGAACATTTTCGGGTGACATGACATCTAAAGTAAAGGTGCCCCAGCCAAATGAATGGTGACAAAATGGTGTGCCACGAAATTTGGGTGGACAGATACTCTTGACTCCCCCTAAAATTATGCCCATGCCTGGGAGCAACAGCCTAGAAGGGCTATAGGGGCATTATTTTGCATGGGAGAAACAGTGGGTAGAGGCCCACGTTTTGTGATCCACTAGACTGGTAAGCCTGCTCTGAAAGATTACTAGCACTATCAGAAAATGCAGGCAAAGCATACGTTGATCTGAGGAGTGTGAAATAAAAGAGCGATGTGGTCAATGGAGCCCTGATTGCAGTATAGATGGGAGCCACGCCCGGGAGTAAGCAGGACTACAACATAAACAGTCCAAATGGATAGATTTACACAAAATGTCCACTAACTGAATAAACCTTCTTCACCTGTGCTGCCCAGAACGCTGCAGGTATCACCAGGAGATCAGACCCAACGGGAGGGCCATGAAGGGACAATTCTTGATGCAAATGCAGCCATATGGACATTCCTCAAGGCCAAGATGTGAGAGGTGAGGTCTGATGTCTCACTTTTTGGACAATACTTAGTAACCTTCCAGATAAGGTAAACAATCAGGGGAAGAGCATTCCAGAACTCTCAGTAGCGACAGATATGCTAAAAAGACAGGCGAAGGAGCTACAGAAGGAACACACCAGGGTCCTGCAATGTAGGCTGGAAGATACAGAGGGACGGTTGAAACGCAACAATGTCAGAATTGTGGGCCTTCTGGGAGGTGAAGAAGGTGCAGGTGCCACAGAATATGATATGTGGAGGATGTCCTGTTGCAATTGGTGCACTCTGGTAGACTATATCAAGGCTTTGTGGTGGAAAGGGTTCATCGGACCTTGCTGAGAAGACCCCCTTGTGCAATTATTGGAAAGATCCTTAACTTTAAGGACAAAGAACTGATACTCAAATATACTTTAAAAAGGAGGCATCATTTATGGGGACAACAGATCATTAGCAGGCTTCCAAGATTATACAAGAGGAGTCCGGTCCCACTGTAGAGCATTTGACAAAGTTTAATCAGCTCTAAGATGTGCACAAATTCCCTAAATGCTTCTGTTCCCTGCGAAGCTGAAGGTACTGCACAAGTCCAAGTTGCTATTTTTTGATGGAGCGGAGGAGACCATGATCTTAATGCAGCATTAGAGACTGGACACTCAGGTGCAAGACAGTCCCAGGAGGCACACTGTGGAGAAAACCCTGAAAGAGGGGGAGAAGACAGAGCTGTTTGATAAGAAGACGAGAGATGAGATTGGACTGGAACAATGAAGAGGAGATAAGGGTGAGGCGGTTAGACATGATGGATCACAGAAGCTGGAACCTGTGGACATTTCTGATGGTCCTGATGCCCATATCTGATAGGGGTGATGCCGGGAGTGGAAGTACTGTGGCTGCTGCCAGCGTTGCTCTATGGCTAGGAAATGTGCTGTCACCAGCGCCATCATTTTCCATTGATAAGGGCCCTTTGGGGCATTACTTTCTTTATGGGTGTGGTACTCTTTATGGCCCTTAGGGAGATCTGGACTTGAGGCGAGAGCTACACCAACTGCTTATTGCATGCAGGTGGTTGGGATTTTGTCTGGTTACACTGGACTGGTTTAACTGCACTTGACATGCTTGAGGGCTTGTAGAGGCTTGGAGCCTGTCAGATGAGGCACACTCTTGATGTTCTGAACTCTACAGACCTTCCCCTTCCTATCCCTCTCAACACTCCCCTCTCCTGGAGTGATCACTTTCTTCTTTCTTCCAAGCTCACTCTCTCTACCCCTCAGGCCAAGCCAACTCCAGCACTGCCACCTACCTTCTCGGTTATCCGACTCATGAAGCGTGTGTCAGTTGAGGCTTTCACCACCACTTTCTCAGCCCCCCCTTTGGCTGACTCACAACCTGACATAGTCCTCTCCATGCTCCACTCTGCTATATCTGATACTCTCGATGTTCTTGCCCCTGTCATGAGGATCTGCTTGAAGCCCAAAGTCAAGTGCAACTCCTGGTAGGACTCAGACCTCGCCACCCCTAAACGCAAGTGTAGGGTGTCTGAGAGGAAATGGCGTACTTCCGGTGCATCTTTTGACAAACTGGCCTGCCACCAGCTCCAAAGGCAATACCGGCTCTCTGTCCACACAAAGAAGAGAGCCCATATCCATGTCCGTGTCTCTGTGGCATCTAGCAACTCGGCCGAACTCTTTAATATCTTCAAGGAGCTGGCCAATCCTGCTGCAGTCTCTACCTCTCCTGTACCCTCCCAGGCCCTCTGCATGAACCTGGCTTCTCATTTCATCTCTAAAAGTGAGGACATTTTGTCCTCTCTCTCTTCCTCTAACCTGGTCCCCTCTACTCCCTGCTCTTCCTCTGGCCCTTCCTCAGCCACCTCTCCTTCCTCCTTCTCTGCCTTTCCCCTGGTCTCTCCAGACAAGGTTTCCAGACAAGTCCGATCTATGAAAGTCTCGTCAAAACAGGATCACGCCTGTTCGTCCAAAACCATTAAGGACCACATTGACACCTTGGTCGCTGCTCTGGCTGACTTCTGCAACCACTCCTCCTCTGGAGTCTTCCCTTCCTCCTTGAAGCACTCCCTTGTGCACCCTCTTCTTAAGAAACCCACAGCCGACCCCTCCTGCCCGGTGAATTATCGCCCAATCTCCATCACTTCCTTCCTGGGAAAACTCCTGGAAAAGCTTGCCATCTTCCAGCTTAATCTTCATACGGAATCTGTTGGTTGTCTCCATGACCATCAATCTGGCTTCAGAGCTGCCAGAAGCAAAGAAACTGCTCTCCTGAACATCCGTGAAGACCTGCTCTCCAACCTCGATTCCAACACCCCCTTTGTCCTCATCATACTGGATCTCTTTTCTGCCTTTGACACGGTCAACCATGCCGTCCTGCTCAACCGTCTGCGTGATAACCTGGGCATCACAGATCAGGCCCTGGCTTGGCTGACCTCCTTCCTCTCCGATCAACCCACCCAGGTTCAACTTGGGTCCTTCCTCTCCTCTATCTCTATCTCTAACTGTGGTGTTCCCCAGGGGTCTAACCTCTCTCCCTGGCTGTTCAACCAATACCTGGCACTTCTTTCCCACCGCATTGCCGCTCTCTGCCCCAACTTTCAGTGCTATGCGGATGACACTCATCTCATTTTCAGGCTCCCTTCCTCCACTTCTTCTCCTTCTCTCTGACTGTTTGTCTGCTATCCAGGAGTGGTGTGCCACCAATGATTTCTGCTTGAATGCCAGTAAGACCGAGATTCTCCTCAATGGCACATCTACTCCCTCCTTTCCTGTCACTCTCTGGCCAGCCTCTCTCGGCCCTCTTCCTGTTCCCACCTGTGAGGCTAAAAACCTCAGGGTCATCTTCGACACAACACTCTCGATCTCTCCTCACATCTCTGACATCTCTAAGAAGTCACACTACCAGCTGCACCGCCTCAGAGGTATTCTTCCTTTCCTCTCCTTCCCCCAGATGCTCACTGTCTCCAAAGCTCTGGTTCTCTCTATGCTTGACTACTGCAACAGCCTCTTTCTAAATCTGCCTGCTTCTACTCTCTGCCATCTGCAACCCATCCAGAACAGGACTGTGAGACTTGTCTTTGGCCTCAAGCCCAGGAATCGTATCTCTCCAGGACTGAAACCTCTGCACTGGCTCCCAGTGGCTGCGAGGATTACGTTCAAAACCCTCTGCATTGTGCACAAGGCCTTCTGGGGCCTTGGGCCTCAATACCTCCAACTCTTTCCTCCTAAATATCTTCCTTCTCGAGCTCTCCGCTCATCCACCTCCAACTCCCTCAGGGTCGGTCGTTTCTCCAAGCAACGAGTTGGTGGTAGATCTCTTTCTTCAGCTGGGGTCTCCCTCTGGAATAGCCTCCCTGTCTCCCTGAAAATTGAGGAGAAACATCTCTGGTTCCAGAAGCACCTCAAAACCTTCCTCTTTGCTTCTGCTTTCTCTCCTCCTCTCGCCTGCTGAATTTCCTGGCTGAATCATAATCCGCTCTGGTCACCTGGCTACCCTCTGATCTCAGACCCAGGTCCCCTCCCTGCCAGTTGCACTCCTGCACTGCCTCCTTGGCAACCCCTGCTCTTGGGGACTGTTTTCAGTATCCATACAGTCCCCTAGCAGCACTTGATACCTAATGTCTACACTTACCCTTCCACTTGCCCACCATATGGCCGCACTTTTTACTTATTGCTTTTATTTATTCTATTTATTTTACTGTCGATCCCATGTAGTGCACTGCCCCCCCGCACCCTCTTGCCCCCCTGCGCGATCTCATTGTCACTTGGCCTAGTAAGATTGTTATCTCTGTCTTCCCTTGTTCCCCCTCCCTTGCCTCGTCGCGCCTTGAAACACTTGTGTATAGGCACGTCATAAATGCCATATCATATCATATCAAGAACACTGTTCTGTACATATGGTTAAACAGCTTTGGTTAAGGGTTAGTGTTTGTGTAGTTGGGTGGGATGGGTGAGGGGTTGGTGAGGATTGCAGACTGCGGTTATACATCATTGTGCAATATGAGGAGCAATGGTAAGTCGTTTGGCCCTGATTGCCTGATGGTGTTGGAACCTGGGGTATTACTGGGGTGAGAAATTGGAGTTATTGCTTCATTATGACAAGGAGACATAGATTTATGTCTTGGAATGTACGTGGCCTGAATGCTTTTATTAAAAGATGCAGAGTCAGGGACTTGCTGAGGAGATCTGGAATTGTCATCGTATTCATACAGGAGACGCATCTTCTTCCTGATAGACTCTTTCCACTAATGGTGAAATGGGGAGGACAGCGATTTTGATCCTGTTACTCTGTATACGTGAGGGGGTGTGGGGGTGTTTATTTGTACACTTTGAGCTCTGTCCTGTTTTCTGTAAAAACGATACACTGGGACACAGAATGTTGATATGTGAAAATGAAGGGCTTCTTGGAGGGTAGGGATGTACGTCTAGTAAATTCATGAGCCCCCAATGTTGATACTGCAGTTTTCCTACCTATGCTGATAGGTAAGAAGGGCGAGTATGGAAGGGACATTTGGCTGTGGGAGAGTGACTACAATTGTACATTGGACCCTGATTTGGGCAGGTCAATGACTTCAATAGTTAGATCCAAGGCATTGAAAGAAAGTCTGACAGCATTTGGCCTAATTGATGCATGTAGAGTGAAACACCCGACTGTGAGGCGGTACTCCTCTTATTCGAACCGGTATAGTGTGTAAACAAAGAATGATAATTTTTTAATGAATGCTGAGAATGTACAAATGTACAAATGCGTGAGGGTATCTCGTACTTAGGGAGGACAGTGTCCGACCATGCACCTATGTTGCTGTTGGTTGAGATTTAGTGCCAGGATGGTGATACTCTTGTGGAGATTTAGGGCAGAAGGGCTACGGGATGGTGCCTAAAGGGATATGTAGGATTGGGAAATAGATACATATTTTGAGACCAGTGGAAGTACGGCTGTTAATGTAGGGCGAAATGGGAGGCTTTCAAGCTGGTGACACAAGGGGTGTGCCTGTCAACGACTTGTGGTGTGCGATTGACATTGAGGAGGTTACTTGAGGAAACTGAGAAGACCATGCACCTGATTGAGAACGGGGAAGGTGATCTGATGGGGAAGGAAAGTATACTCAATGCTTTAAGGATGAAATGCATAGAGGAAGGGGAGGCCTTTGTCATGATGCCTACCCCCGGGCATCCGGATCAAGCCCATCAACCCTGGGAGCAGGCATCCAGACATTTACAAAAAACCCAGTAGCCCCAGCTAGGGGCTGTCTGGGTTCAGTCCTGGCGCCGTAGGCACAAGGCTCATAATAAAAATCAGTCCTGGCGCCAAAGGTGCCAGGCTCATAGACATTACTTACCTCATGCAGACCATACTGCAAATAAATCCAAGCCAACGTGAGGCCTGGATGGAACTATTTTACTACAGGGACTATTTTTTACTCGGGTGTGGTCCTGGGGAACTTCTTTCCTTCCTGGGACTACTTTGCTGGCTATTTAAACCACGCCCGAATAGCATCACATGCTTCCTGTTATTCTGCATCCAGCAGCGTGACTCTCACCGTGCCTGCAGCCAGCATCCAGTCTTCTGCCACGCCCGCGTGTCTGCAGCCAGCATCCAGTCTTCTGCCACGCCCGCCTCGAATCCGGAGCTCCTAGAATAAAGAGGAAGAAAAGGACAAGGTTAGAAAACAAACTTATTTCAAATTCCTCACCTGATTCCGGATCCATTTCATCTCCCGACCTGGAAAGTACATCAGTCCTGCACGCGTCGCTTCTCCAGCTCCAGCACGGCGCCATACTCACCAGTTCTCACAGCCTCTTTTGATCCGGCACTGTCTCCATCATTTCTTCACCGTACTCCGGCACCTAGGGGCACAAGAATAACAAGGTGAGCCAAGGGAATCAACAAATACCTCTTACCACCATAGACTTACCTGATTTACCACCGGCGGTATTATTTTCCATATCTTCATATGCCGCATCTGTAAAGAGGGAGAAAAACAACACGTTAACGCATGCAATAGTTGCCAGACAGCGTTGGGTAACACAGACTCTTACCTGAACGCCAGCAGCAGCTACGAGACCTTCTTCTCAGGAACTCAGTTGCAACTTAAGGAAGGAAGGGGAAAAGAGAGAACATCGGGCACATTGAACTCTTTGAACTTGATACTTACCAATCGCGCCTGGGACTTCAGAGTCAATGCTTACCGGAACTCTCCCAACGCCTTCAAACCAGTGAAGTAACTGGTATCTACGCGCCCCTGCAAGACACGCAGGATGGAGAGCTCATCTTTTACAAACATAAGGAAAATACTTCTTCGGGTCCAGCAGACAAGACTAGGCGGGCCAGTCCAGACAGTCATCTCTGCACTACGCATCACGTTGACGGAGACCGCAGCTGTCCGGGTCCGATCGACACCCCTGTGGGGTCCAGGTGAGTGTAACAGCCTTTGGGAAACATGACTACAACATGTATTTGATTAACCTTCACAGAGAAGGTGATAAATCGGGTAGGCTTTTGGCATGGCTTCTTCGTAACGAACGCCTCTGGACACCGGTTATGTCATTGTGTATCAAAGCAGGCATAGAGATGTCTTCACAGCAGGAAATCAACGAGGCGTTTGCCACTTATTACGGAGGCCGATATTGGGTTGACGAGGGGAGTGGTAGCAGCAGGATAGAGGAGGCTCTCAGTCTGATTGATGTACCACATCTGAGCCGGACCCGGGTTACAGAGTTAGATGAACCCATTAACTTGATGGATATTGAAGACATATCAGGGCATCTCCCTCAGGGTAAAATCCCAGGAGCGGATGGTCTCCCAGGCAAATGTTCGAAGATGTACAGGACACTGCTGGGAAGTAGACTATTAGAGGGCTATCTGCATGCTTTTAAAACTGATGCCCTACCACAATCAATGCGGAAAGCGCTAATAGTCCCTATCCCTAAGGTAATTGGATCGTATTGTTGAACATCGACATGAAGATCCTTGGTGCTCTGATACGAGCAAGATTACAGAGGGTGGTGATCAGCCTGGACCACCCAGACCAGGCAGGATGTGACATCATTTGAGGTGTTTACACCATGTTATTGCAGCCACGCAGGGCCGGAGTCTTGCATGTGCTGTTGTGTCCCTGGACGCTGAAAAAATATTTGATTCAATGAGATGGGATTGGATCTGGGCTGTCTTCAGGAGGTTTCAACTGGACTCATCTATTATAAAATGGATCAAACTGCTTTACACGTTGGTGTCAGCCAGGGTGCCTGCAGGGAAAGTGGTCTGAAAAGCTGGAAAGTGGGGAAGTACATGAGGCAGTGATGTCCCCTTTCCCAATTCTTATTCACAATGGCCTTGGAGCTGCTGTAATGCATGCTTCAGTGAGATATGGCAGAAGCCAGGATAACAATAAGTGGCGAAACACATGTTCTATCTTTGTACGCTACGATATGCTCGTAAACGTGCAAATCCCAGGAGTAAATATTCCTCTGTTGCTGGAAGTGTTTGACAATTTTAGTGCCCTATCAGGGATTAAGATAAATAAAAGAAAGTCTTACATCTTCCCGCATGGGTCTATGGTGTCTCTCCCTGCCTCGGATCTGCCTACGCTACTACTTGTGTGGGAGCGGGATATGTTCACCTAGATTGGTATCAAAAGACCGGAGACTTTCAGGATACACACTGTGATACTACCTTGAGGGCCATAGCAGGGATAGAAAAGCCAGCTGAGTCTTGGAATAGATTGCCTTTGTTTCTAAAGGGTAGAGTGTCATTGATTATGATGATAGTGCTCCCTAGACTTTGGTATTACTATGCCGTACTCCATACCCATCCACATCCAAAAGTACACTTAGACAATTGGATGTTATAATTAGGTGGATTCTTTGGGTGAGGGGCCTGAGAAGGGAAGCTTTGACTATCTTGCAGGAACAGTACCATTCAGGGGGCCTCCAGATAATGAGTCTTGGAGCATACCACTTGGCAGCTCAACAAGTACAGTTTGTGACCCAGTGACTATCTGACGAGGAGACTCCTGAGTGGAGATTACTGGTGGGCTCAGTAAGACCATATAATGTTAATAAAATATTAGAGATTACCAAGGGGGACAACTGGCCCTACTTTACACAATTAAGAAGACATGCATAGAGGAGGGTGCAGCAATGGGTAGGATGTACAAACCCTTGCTCGCCACATATCCACTGTGTATGGACATGGAACAAGTGGGAAGAACACAGCCACATGAGTGGGGAACACTGGCTTTGGCTGTTTGGGGTGATATGTCTGAGGAAGGGCAACTGAGGACCTTTCATGATTTATATGCCACCATCTGACTGGATAGAGGCCACTTTCTGTTCTGTGCTGGCGCAACAAGCAGGGCACATAAACTGTAGAAAATCCTACCAGAGGACCCTCTACACTGCCCTAGCAGAATGGGGCTTCCGAATTTCTATGATGGAGATTGTTGGAGAAAAGATAGGGGTTAGAAAAGGGGATAAGAGTTAACGAGGGATGGGAGAGAGATCTAGGTGTAACATTTAAGGAGTAAAAATGGCAAAGGATTTGTGAATACACAAAGTTGATGTCTCGAAAGTGCACGCTTATGGATTTTACAATATAGCCCTGCAGAGGATTTACCTGTCGCCAAAATGCAAATACAAAATGAACCCATTGAGGTCTTACTGATGCCCTCGCGTTGGGATTGAGGAGGCACAGCTACTACATATGATTTGGTAATGCCTGGGAATAGGTGAATTCTGGGTGTTGGATAAAATCCAGGGAGTGAGAGCTTCCTGTGTTATGGACTCTCCACTGATATGCCTGCTGCGGCAGTTGATGAAACAACTTAATAAAATGGTGGACTTGGCTTTGTAGTCAAAACAGCGAATTGCTATGGCATTGTATACATAACCCAAAGGGCCCCAGATTACTGGATTGGTCAAAAGAGGTGTTTAAACGGGAGACTGCTGAACTGGCAACGTTAATTAGGATTGAGAGTATGTATGCAGAGGTTACGACAAGGAACAGGACGGAATGGGCATCCCTATTGGACGGCTTGCTTTACCCATCAGATGAGATGCCCCCTTGAAGAACTAGCATTTGTTTCGCATAAAATTGTGGTGTGGCTGCGGCATGGAAGACTGTCTGCCGGAGGAGGCGGTATGTATAAAGCGCAAGATCTATATGTACTAAAAGCAGGGTACAGCTGTTGGAAGGGCAGAGGGACATGGGTCTGCCTTTGGGGTTTTGGGTGGATTACTGGGGCCGTTGAGTATATTTCTGTAATTATTTTGATGGATATGCTTTGAGTATTACGATGCATGTGATGTCGAAAATAATATAGAGATTAAATAATAATTGTGTGGGTCGCTGTATTCATATGTAAACATTTTCTTTGCACGTGTTCATGACGTCTCTGTGCTTGCATAAGTGTGATTTTCATGTTTTATGTGTGAGACTTCATAATAACTGCAGAAAGCAGTTATTTCTATGAATATTTGCACATTAATTACATTATGTATTTATTTCAGTTTTTACAAATGGATTGATACATTAAGTGATTACCGCTGGTTATTGTATTCCTCCTGCATCCCATAATTATCAATCATACCTGGAGCAGGTTTCAATAAGATTTCTTTCATATTTTCTGATTTGTTTAGAATGCAGTTTGGTGTTTCATATATCAGATTGATCAAACACACAGAACCGTGTCTTCTCACACAATGCAGTAATATGAATATAGAGTGGTAGGAGATGTATTCTTCTGGGTCATTTGGAGACAGTTGAATAGACACGTGCCCCGGCCTCTCCACTTGAGACTTCTCCACTTGACCAACATGAGGGAACCTGGGAAAATCACTTTAACGCACACGGCCACATTTTTCTTCACTTCGCAAACTAAGATCACCAAAAATGTTTCAGATACGTTCTCATTACAAAAAAACCCACACTTAGTCATGCTCCAAAACCCCTTACATCCTCTATTGTGTTTTCCCGTCTGGACCACTGCTCTGCACTCCTCATGGGCATTCCTTCTTCGCATCTCACCCCATCTGCTCTGCCTGTAACACTGCTATCCACCTTCTTTTCTCTAAACCCCAAGGATCTTCTATTACCCATCTCTCATGAGCATCTGCCTTCTTCCATGTGACTCCTATCTCCGTTTCCATTTTCTTCCAATTGTTGTCAAGTGTTATCCTCGACTAACCCCTCCCTACTTTGCTGCTCTTATCTCAGCCTGCACTCCATCCTACTCTCTTCGGTCGCAAAATCTCTATATCCTCCCCTAAGCCCATGTATGCCCCAATGATTTAGATTCTGTTAATTCTCTCCTCTGTTTAATCTAATTCTGTTAGATTCTCTCCTCGCCCCGAAGCTGTGGAATTCCCTGCCCCATGACAAACGCTCCTCTTCTCTGCACATCTGTCGCTCTCGGTTGAAAGTTTATCTTCTCTCCTCTAACCATTCAATGATTTCCGTTAGTGTTTTTTTTGTGTGTTTACAGTTTATTAAACCTTTAACACATATTTTGATACATTCAACATTACAAACAATACCCTTTTACAAAATTATTATTGATTTTTCTAACCTTTACCATTTTTTGCACCACATTATGTAACATGATTATTCAGCGTTTTGGTGAAAGCTTGTATATGAACTTTCCTGCTTTACGTGGCATACGATGACTGTACTTGGGTGATTGAGTCTGCATTTGGCAGTGATCGCAGCACTTGGGCTTGTGAGACTGTTGCTTCCATATGATAAATATAAATGGCCAATGGAGACAGTAAAAGGGCGAAGAGAGAAAAGCACAGACAGGAAGTACCACTTAACCCGATATAAGATGGCAGTATTCCGTATATGAGGTTGCACTTGGCATATTATGGCTAGAACTAGCATGCACGTCTCTAACAGATATAAGATGTATGGGACTGGTCATATGAGTCATTACTAGCATAAGAAAGCAGTGCTCCTGGCCTATGATGGTTCTGCTGGGTGTCCCCCTGGCATATCATGAATGCACCCATTATATACTGGACCACCTCCATAGTTAATATATCGTTGAATGGCCTTTGTTAGCTTTTTATCTATTTGTTATTTTATAAATCATGAATTTATTGTAGGTTTTTTTTTTTTTTACTTTTGTGATATTATTTCCTGGGATGTTACCATGGAAAAAGGGCATCTGGCATCACTTCTTGTGATGTTGTCATGGTCAAAGGCTAAGTGATGTCACTTCTGGTGATGTTATCAGGTGTGTGATGTCACTTCTGCCACTCCCGGCCATTACAGCCATTCCTCTGTGGAGGCCTGCTCTTTTTTTGGAAATTCAGGTTGGCGATGTAGTGCTTACAAAAGACAGAGGGGTTCATTTAGAATGCCTTTGGTGGTAACCACAGGAAAGGCACAAGATAACCTCGAAAAAGAGGGGAAACCATGGTCAAAGGCAAAGTATTACAGCTTAAAAGATTTAGGGGATGTGGGTTGTCAGAACTCACAGAAATCTCAAACTCCAGGAACACTGGCCAGGCACAGCAAAGTGATACTGATTGCAAAGGCAAGTTAAATATCAATAAGTTGCAAAATATACCTTCATTGACATGGCTGGGAAAGAATAGTACAGTGAATGGGGACACAGGTCATAATCTCAGTGGCAGGGACATTCCAGATACCAGTTAAGACCGCACCCTTGCCCCCTGACAAGTGAAGGGACCATGGGCATCAATTCACCAAAATATCAGGCATAGCGGAAGTGACATCACACACCCAATGACATCACAGGAAGTGATGGCATATGATCTTTGACCCTAATGAAATAACATCACATGATATTTAACACAGACATCATCACTTGAAGTGACTGGCGGGTGTAAAGAAAGGTACATACGCGTACAGTTCAGAAAATATCAAACCTGTACTAAAACAGATAAGACTTTTTTAGAAGCCAATAACATGTTAACAAGGGTACTGCCTTGATATGCCATGAATGAGGTCTTGATATGACAGGGGTAGATCGAGTCGAACCAAAATAGACTAGGCACTGCCATGCATATGCTACTACTGCCTCATATAGTATTTACTGACATCTTATACCATTTATGGCTGCATGTCAGGTTTTGCCCTAATACAGTATGCCCAATGTAGCCTCTATTTGAGGCTACTGACAGTTTATGTCTGTTTTAGCTATACAGCCTAAGTACAGCCATCATATATTGACAGTATTTGTATGTATGCAGTTGTGTCTGTCATTTGCAAGTGTATCCTAACATGTCCAGTAATGCCACCCATTAACAGTTAATGCTTCAAACACCTTGTACGGTCACCATATTTAACTGCTGTCATCATATGTGAAGAGCAGCCCCAGGATTGCCATTCAGTGCTTTTTATGCAAGGCACAAGGTACCATATGTGCAGACTCACGTGTAATTGATTCCATCATGTGCCAAGCAAAACCTCAAATGATCCATTAACACCCTATAGCTCGATACATTCATGGTATCTTCACCATGGGTGATGTGCAGCCTCAGATGCCCCAGAAAGTGAGAATGAATTCCTCTTGCAAATGGTATGTACCTGGCTGTAATGTGAAACCTCATGCTCAGTTGCTGCTGTCCTATGCTAACAAAATTCCACTTGATCCCTTGTATGAATGGCATTGGTGGGATGTCTTGATCCACCTTTGCTCTGCCATGTGGCATCCCTGTGTTCTGATGGTGCCAGAAATATCAAAATGGCCACAAAACCCCTTTGCGCCGCAAAACCTCTGAAAATCGCACTTTACAACACAAAAAGATGGCTGCCAAATCTACTATGCATGTTGTCAGTGGTGGAACAGAGATCTCACGCTTGAAACATGTCACTGGGCTTCACAACAAGTAGAAAACGGAGCACAAAGGGAAAAGCTGTGCTTTGCTGAGAGAAATCCAAAATCTTGCTTTTAAATCCTTTTTTCCTGGTTGCCGAAACTGCAGAATGCTGGGACAAAACACCCTCAAACATCCAATATTCTTGCTGGGTGCTACAATTCACTTAGTTCAAGAAATCATTGTGATATTACAATGTCCTGGAAAGCCGAATTCAAAGAAACATCCACAGCAAAAGTTGCCTGCCTGAGGAATCTGTCAATATCTGGGCGCAGTACCCTCGGCCGCCTGTATGACAGCTGTCAGAAGCCTGCATGATAAACTGTAGACTTGTACAAACTGAAATCAAATGGTTGAAAAATAAGTGGCCTGTTACTGAGAGTAACCTATGTTGTAACTGTTTAATCCCATGGTTTAGAATCTGGAATAAGTGTTCTAGCTTCTTGTTTGAAATTACAAGTTGTTTTAAGCAAAGGAAAAATGTAACAGAATATCTTTTGAATTTTAGCCTGACTAAAAGCAACTGAACCAGTACAACAGCTTCCCCCAGAGAGGCAGGGCCTCTCCCTTCTGCTTCCCTCCACCAGGAAATCACACCTAAGTGATGATTATAGGGTGGGAGGAGAATTTGGGCTGCAGTGGGAAGGAGACAATGGACATCCTCCAGCTACAGGAACTGCCAAGTGTGAAGGGTCATAAAATGGCCTGGGCCCAGGAGGAACTGGGAGGAGACTGCTTCTGAAGGAGGCAGAGACAACCATTTTTTGCTTAACAAGGACCAAAGACACATTTTAAAAAGACTGATAACTTACTGTGTAAAATTGTTAAAAACACAAAAATAACAGCATTGTTAATGTGAATATTGGCTGCACATTTTAAAGGGCGCCGGAACTCTGTGACATGTTCTAGGAAGAAACTGCGGAAAATGTGATATAACAAAGCATATATTTTTGATAGAAGCATGAAACGTCATACACTTATGCCCATATTCAATGCGCACATTTGTAAAAATTTGCTCTGAAATTGGACATTGTGTTCCGGATAAAAAGGGCAAAACTCTGTAAAAAGCAGACACAAGATCTTACAATGACGGGGTTTGGAGGAGTATCTGCTACACAAAATATGTAATCTGTATATATGATTGTTATAGAGTTTGCATACATGGAAATATGGGCCTCATTATGACCCTGGCGTTCCCAGAATGAAGGGGGCCGGTACAGCACCAGCCGCCTTCATTCCGGGAGCGCCGATTACAAGCTTCCCATCGCGGGACCCGGATCGCACACCTGGTAAAACCAGGCGTGCTTTCCGGGTCCCGCAAGGGGAAGAGGGAGGCAATAACGGACAAGATGTAATCTACCTGTTATTACCTCCCTCCACATTCCCAGTGAGCGCTATGGGCCTATAGGGCCTATAGGGGGCCCTATGGGGGCTCGAATGGGAATGGGGATGGGTTCCTGCATTGAGGAATTACCGGGTCCTCCTATCTCGGAGTAACCCGGTAAGTCCCCATTGCAAGAACCCGGTAATGGAGCCCGGAACGGAGGCAGCCATGGAGCTTGTAGCTCCATGGCTACCTCCATTCTCATAATGAGGCCCTATGTATTGTACCAAAAGTAGATTGGCTAGGGGTGGACACTAGACCTCATAAACCCACATCATCATGGTGACACCCTGCTTTTCTTCTCCTATCAAGGAAGAGAGGAGACCCTGACCAATCCCTGGCAAATGGGCGTGCTTAGGATAAACCAGCAAACACACCCCTTTATCATAAGCATAAATAGAGACAGCTCAGCACTCAGAAAAGAGAGACAGATTCACCCAATAACTGATTGCTGGTGGAGCACCATGCAGCAGAATTATCCATCTTACTTGCTCCAGACTCCAGAAGGCCCATTTCATTAGCTGAACCATTCTCAGCTAGGCCTTAAAATTCCAGAACCAGAACCCCAGAAACCTAAGGGGAACATCAAACAAACAGCCAGGCTGTGCTGTGCTGCTTGCCTGCTAAAAGAATTATCATCAGAATCAAAAGATCCAATCCAGTTGTGCCGTGCTGTGACCAGAGCCACTGCAGAACCGATCCAGTCCGGTGCCGTGCTGTGAACAGACCCAGTCCAATCCGGTGTGCCCAGCAGTCTGTCCTGACTGGAATTCCTGACCAGAATCCCTGACCAGAATCCCTGACCAAAATCTCTGACCAGAATCCCTGACCAGAATCCTGACGGTTCAGTTCAAAACATATCTAGTGAGTATCTATAGAATAGAACTGCGTCACTAGCCTATGTACTTGGCTTAGTCCAATCTCTATCTTAAATCCATCCTACTTTGTCTTCCTAACCTGCATTGTTAGAAATCTTTTTGAATTGCCTAAACTCTCTATCATATCCCTTCCATCTTTTCTCCTGTGTTAGTTTTGTTAAAACTATTTTTGCGCTGATATTTTTTCATCTGAAGTAGGTGAGCTCCACTGCAGGCAGTCGCCCTGATCCAGTGGCTGTGTTCCTCCTGGTATTCGTTTATTCACAGTCATCCTCTAGTGTAAGAAATCCTTTTTGTCATTTTAAAGTGTATTCCTGGTTACCATTCTTGCGCCTGTCTCGAAAAAACGACCTCCACTAAGACGTCCATGTCTTCTTCAGATTCTATGCTAGACACAAAACGTCTGCTTGTAGCTAACATCCACAGCTTTAATGTGCATCTAAAACCGCATCGCAAACCCATATAGTTCTCCAGTAATCGCGATTATCGTGCACAGAAAAGTTTGCCTAAATTTTCGTTTAGGGAATTTCTGACACGTGTAAAACAGCTTTTGATTGCTCCAGACCTCAATTTTAAGATTTCACATTGCTGCTTAGTATTAAATCATTGCTAGTGTTTATGTGAAACTATCTAAAGTGCTCCCATAAGGATTTAAACAATTTCAGCAGTTAAACCATATTTAGTGTTTTACCCAATCCATTCTCAAGATAACTTTAAAACCATTTTGACAACTTGCCAATCATTTCCGTTTTTCTCTTGTGTTGCTGGAATTGATATTTTGTTTGAATTTTGCCATTCCTGAAACCTGTTCTCTCCTCCTATATCTTTACATTGGGGGTCATTCCGAGTCTGGAGGTAAGGTACAAACCATGCCGGTATTGATTTACCGGCATGGTTTTCCGCTCCATGCCATTCCGAACCCTCAGACCGTAAATTACGGCACCGTAAACTACAATGCCGTAATTTACAGTCTTGGGTCGCGCGCGCGCACCACCATGGCGAAATTATTGCCATGGCGTAAACCGGAGCTGATTCCAAGTAAGGACCACACGTAAATTAGGTCCTCCTCAAGGCCGTAAAGTACCTTACCGGCATGGAGTACATACAGGCATCTCAGAGAAGGAGTAAAGAACCCTGAGCAGTGGGACCCAGAGCCACAGGTGCACACATGCAACACAGACGGAGGCCAGGAGTCTGGCATAGTAGAAAAGGAACACACCCACACACCACCACCCTCCCACACCAAGATAACACCAATTGAACAATCAAGTCCACAACCACACAAACCCCTGCAACAACACCAGGCCCCCCCACTGAGGAGACACAGGGGTAGAAGGAGGGGGGAGACAGGCCCTGCATGCAGCACCAGTGCATCCTCCGTTAGCACCCCTGCAGCCCCCATGCACACGTAGCATGACTTGATGCTCTAGGAGAAGGCCTACCAGATAGACACCACTGACCACCTAGACTGTGACACCGTAACCACCATATTGCAGCACAGACACAAGACAAGCGAGCACCATACAAATGTACAGTGCCAACCCGGCACAAGTGATGGTGTTGCCTGTGCCCCACACCCATGCCAAAGGCACCCACCAGCACACAGTGGCATGTCACAACCGTCCATTATGCGGCCACATATCCAAGTGCCCTTACACCCCCAAACACATCCCCAAACACACAAGGGTCCACCGATCCCCAACATGGACCACCCATGAGACACACAACAGTAAAGCTTGACCAAAAGCAAATGGAGGCATGCCAAATGACAATGGTGCCCCTGACAGCACCCACAGGTCGTATGTGGACCAGCTTGGCATGCACGTTGCGGACATCAACTGCAAACAATACCACTCCCCCTACGTGCAGATGGAATGCAACACTACCAAGAACCGCACACATGGGTGGGCCCGACACCAAACAACAACACATGACTCAATGAGCCTGCTGATATGACATGATATGATATGATATGGCATTTGGAACGTGCCTATACAAAAGTGTTCCAAGGCGCGACGAGGCAGGGAGGGGGAAACAAGGGGAAGACAGACAACGATCCTACTAGGCCAGGTGTCACAAAGACTGCGCAAGTGCAGGGGTAGTGAGAAGGGAAAAAGTGCAAGTGCAAGGGGAGGGGGGAAGTGCAGTACCAAGTAAGTCGAATATCCAAAAATAAATTAATAGGGCCAGCTGGTGGCAAGTGCAAGTTAAGTGCAGACAAGTGCTGGGAAGGGGGGGCTGTAGGGATACAGAGACAGTCCCGCAGTGCAGGGGTTGCCAGGGAGGCAGTGCAAGTGGAGAGTGGCTGGGCCCAGGACCGAGGTCGGCGAGAGTGGCCCAGATGCAGATCCTGTGCAGTTTCACTGAAGAATTCAGCAGGGGAGAGGGAGAGAGAAAGCAGAAGCAAAGAGGAAGGTCATGAGGTGCTTCTGGAACCAGAGATGGTTCTCCTCAAATATCAGGGATGCAGGAAGGCTGTTCCAGAGGGAGGCCCCTGCCGCTGAGAGAGATCTACCCCCAGCTCGTTGCTCCGAGAAGCGGCTGACCCTGAGCGAGTCGGAGACGGATGAGCAAAGGTCTTGGGAAGGAAGACATTCAGGAAGAGAGAGTAGAAGGTATTCATGCCCCAGGCCCCAGAAGGCCTTGTGGACAATGCATAGTGTTTTGAACTTAAGGGAAGGAGGGAGTGGGTGTGCCGATGAGGAGAATCTCAGTCTTACTAGCATTAAGGCAGTGTTCATTGGCTGCACACCATTCCTGGATATCAGACAGACAGTCAGAGATGAGGGAAGGAGAGGAGGATGCCGAGGGTAGCCTGAAAATTCGCCGGGTATGGTCCGCATAGCGCTGAAAGTTTGGGCAGAGGGTGGCAATGCGGTGGCCAATGAGTGCCAAATACTGGTTGAACAGCCAGGGAGGGAGATTAGATCCCTGGGGAACACCACAGGTGGAGGAAAAGATGTCAGAGAGGAGGGCCCCAAGTTGGACCTGGGAGGGTCGATTGAAAAGGAAAGTGGTCAGCACGCTACCGCGCCACAAGGCCCAACATGCAGGATGACCTGTCTGGCTGGCTGTTGAGTCGTCTGACTGTGTCATGCAAGTGCACTGGTGCCACAGGGTGGGTGCCTGCATGAACCAACTGCGTAGAAATGATGGAGCCATTGTACGTTGTTCACCCTGACAACAAACCTGCCAAAGAACCAGGGCAACGGCACATATGAACATATTTTCACTTTGCCAGAATAAGGCACCCACATCACACTACATCTACACCAACTGACAAGGGATAGGCACACTACACCAGCACCACTCATTGGCGGACACCACAACCGCAAGTGCATATCCGAGGGCACACTGCACATTCACATTGTGGCATCCCCCAGCCTGGCACCACATTGGAGACCCACCCCTGGAAGTGGAATTCACGGAGGACAGAAGGGGTACGATATCACGTCACCGGCATGGCACCCCCATAGGAGTGTTGGGAATCACCATAGAATGGATCAGAGCTGGATGATGGACATGATCCACAGCCAAATGAGAATGTACACAGTACACAGCACCAGAATGATCCGACATCAGAACAGCAGCATGCGACCAAGGAACATGTACCCCAAGATGTCCACACCACAGTTCACGGACCATCATGTAGACACGACACCCCACAGCATTACATTGCATCGGACACATATTTGTGTCCCTAATCGTGCCGAATATATCTATGTACATGTACATATGGCCATCATCGAAAGCCTGCCATGACAGCCAAGTACTGTTCACCCCATGACAGTCCACACACCCACCTCATTTTGTGACACATGCAGCTGTTGGTGGATGTACCCCAACAGCAAGCCACATGACCCCTGCCATGAACCCCCTGAACAGACCCATGGGCCAACCAGACTATGGCCATACCCATGCATGCGTGTAGATGCAGCAGTCACCAGGTTTGCGTGATGCACATATGTGCCGGCGAACCAGGACTGGTGGCTGACCCCTCCACTGATATCTGGTGTCGAATGGGCCCATGCCATATGTGCAGATGGACAAAAAGTGCAATGAAGAATGTCCACAACGGTTCAACTTTGCAACACCAATTGTGTATTGAGATAACAAGAAATGAAAAAACAGTGCTTACATCAGCAAATGCCCATGCCCCCTCCCCCCTCCCCCCAACTCCAGAACACAACATCACCCCCCTCCCCCCAACTCCAGAACACAACATCACCCCCCTCCCCCCAACTCCAGAACACAACATCACCCCCCTCCCCCCAACTCCAGAATACAACATCACCCCCCTCCCCCCAACTCCCGAGCAGTCTTCCCATGTAGGATCTGGGGACCACATGTGGCAGGAATGGCTAATGTCCCTTGGAGCCCTTGTCTGGGGAGGCAAATCCCGTTTGCGCAAGGAACGCCGGAGGCGTCTCTCCGGGCTGCCTTGCGTGGCCTCACTTGTCGCAGACGTGTCCTCCTGCTGTGGCTCCGTATTTTGACTCCCTGCCTCAAGGGCATTTGCTATGCAGTTGAGGACATGGCATAGCCAGGTTGTATTGTCCGTCAGGGAGTCGCACAATCTGGTGGTGCAGTCGTTGAGGGACTGGCGCATTTGATCGAGTTCCTCATGCAGTCCAGCCCTGGTCTGGCGATTATCCTCAATATAGTTCTCTATGAGATCGCTCAATTGCTGAACTCTGAACTGGTCAGGTAAAGGGAGGCCATCTGATGATCTACTTGCACCAGCATGCTGTGCAGGGGGTTGTATGGGTGGACTGGGGGGAACGACGTCACACCCCAGCGGGTCAAGTTCAAGGCTGTGCACTGGTGATGGTGCATCCCCGGAGTCACTGCATGACGCCAGTGTCACGAGGCATGGTTCCAGCATTTGCATGCTCTCCTGGTCGTCCTCCGACATGGGCCCCTGGATGGGTGGCGGGCTGGGCTCCCACTCATCTGGTGCGGTAGCGGCAGCCTCCCCTGAGATGCTCGATTGTGCTGAGGTAGGGGTTTGCTCAGCTGCTGCCGCGGATGTTGTGTGGTTTGCTGGTCTGCCAGCTTCAAGTGGCCGTTCCGTAGACTGAGGGGTGGTTTTTTTGGCTGCTGGCTTCGGCCTGGCCCTGCCAGTACCCGCGGAGGTGCTTGGCCAGCTTCCTTGGGGCTCTGTGCTGTCATGGTCTGTGCCTGTGGGGGTAGGAGAGAGGGACAACATTAGTGTATGTGCTATGTCCTATTTGCATACTTGGTTGCATGGACATTTCAGTCATTCACGGGTTGTTCAGTTTGGGGGGTAGCTATGGCAGTGGTACATGTGCATGGTGATGACATATACACATGTTTGGGAGTGATTCGTTGTGCCCTGTTCATGTACATTTCGGCAGGTACTATGCCTACCACGCTGGACGGTGTGCATGATGGGCTGTGCAAGTCAGTGCAGTATGGTTGATGTGCGTTATGTACTCGCACTTGGGCCAGCATTAGGCGACACTTGCCTCAGCATTTGTTGGATGGGGGGATGCGTTGGATGGGGGAGGGCAACACGAGAGGGTGCCTTCGCCGGCCCCTGGGTCAGTTTACATAATGCAATGGACATTGCCAGTGTACACTGTCAACACTCACCTCCTTCTGCAGAAGTCGTTCCGCCGCACTCCATGGTCCCTACGCCCTCTATGGATTCCGTGCCAATGAGCTGCGTGCAGGTCTCCTCCCATGGCTCTAGTTGGACCTGTGTACTTGGAAACAAAGGGGGGTCTGGGAATCTCTCTACCAGCACGAACACAGCCCAATGACCTGTTCTTGGGTGAATAACCCCTGGGAAGACTCTACCAAGTCTTTAGCTCACTGTCCTTTTTACAGAGAAGAAATTTCCCTGCATATCAGCCTTTGTCCTGCCCAGGGGCAGTCCAGCGCCGAAATGCTAGGCAATTCTCCTCTGAACAAGAGTACCATCAGTAACCCCATACACCTGTTTCAGCCTTGTTGGGCATCATCAGTGAGGTGAAACTGTTGCCTCTCTAAGAACAGTGAGCAAGGGGTCCACGTCTGGATTGCCCTGTTAACTTCGGGTGAAACCCAAAGTTAATGTATGCAAACAAAGGGGGGTCTGGGAATCTCTCTAACAGCACAAACACAGCCCAATGACCTGTTCTTGGGTGAATAACCCCTGGGAGAGACTCTACCAAGTCTTTAGCTCACTGTCCTTTTTACAGAGAAGAAATTTCCCTGCATATCAGCCTTTGTCCTGCCCAGGGGCAGTCCAGCGCCGAAATGCTAGGCAATTCTCCTCTGAACAAGAGTACCATCAGTAACCCCATACACGTGTTTCAGCCTTGTTGGGCATCATCAGTGAGGTGAAACTGTTGCCTCTCTAAGAACAGTGAGCAAGGGGTCCACGTCTGGATTGCCCTGTTAACTTAGGGTGAAACCCAAAGTTAATGTATGCAAACAAAGGGGGGTCTGGGAATCTCTCTACCAGCACGAACACAGCCCAATGACCTGTTCTTGGGTGAATAACCCCTAGGAGAGACTCTACCAAGTCTTTAGCTCACTGTCCTTTTTACAGAGAAGAAATTTCCCTGCATATCAGCCTTTGTCCTGCCCAGGGGCAGTCCAGCGCCGAAATGCTAGGCAATTCTCCTCTGAACAAGAGTACCATCAGTAACCCCATACACGTGTTTCAGCCTTGTTGGGCATCATCAGTGAGGTGAAACTGTTGCCTCTCTAAGAACAGTGAGCAAGGGGTCCACGTCTGGATTGCCCTGTTAACTTAGGGTGAAACCCAAAGTTAATGTATGCAAACAAAGGGGGGTCTGGGAATCTCTCTACCAGCACGAACACAGCCCAATGACCTGTTCTTGGGTGAATAACCCCTGGGAGAGACTCTACCAAGTCTTTAGCTCACTGTCCTTTTTACAGAGAAGAAATTTCCCTGCATATCAGCCTTTGTCCTGCCCAGGGGCAGTCCAGCGCCGAAATGCTAGGCAATTCTCCTCTGAACAAGAGTACCATCAGTAACCCCATACACGTGTTTCAGCCTTGTTGGGCATCATCAGTGAGGTGAAACTGTTGCCTCTCTAAGAACAGTGAGCAAGGGGTCCACGTCTGGATTGCCCTGTGTACTTGGCCCACCTCCCGTCTGCAGGGCCTGGCTGCGGTTGCTGGAGAGGAGGCCCCGCACCCACACCCGCAGGTCGTCCCACCGCTTGCGGCAGTCCCTTGGGGTGCGGGGGGTGCTTCCAACAGCGCTCACCCTCTGTGCCAGTTCCGCCCAGATGGTCTTCTTGCGGAGGGTTGATTCCATGCGCATGTCGCCGCTGAAGACTATATCAGCATGCTCTGCCAGGTAGTCTACCATGACCTGCAGTTCATCGGTGGAGATTTTCACCTTGCGGACGCGATCCGCTGCCCTTTTTGGTGCTTTCGGCATTTCCTGCGGTGCCTGGTCCAGTTCACGACTTTACTTTCCTCACAGGGCTGCTGGCAGCTGCGGATGGCAATGGATTGTGTTTTTAAAGATGGCCGCCGCTCTCCTTCCCGTTCCTGTGCAATGTCGTAATTTCCGGATCCGTTTTTTTGCGGAGACCGTAATTTACGGTTTCTGTAAATTACGGTCACCGTAATGCACTGTCGCTAATGCTTACAGGGCGGTGTAGTACTTTACGTGTCGATTGCATGCCGGTAGGGGTTTTTCGGGGGGTTTTGCGGCAGGCCGCGCGGTCCTTTTCCGGCATGGCGGAAAGCGTGTGCCCGAGAGCTCGGAATGGGCCATAATTTTCGGCCTTCAACCAGCACAGGGTCGTACTTTACGCCATGCCGGAAAATACCGATACTTACCGGCATTACTCGGAATGAGGCCCATTGTCTATCGGGGGGGTTGAGGTGTGTGCAGGGGGAAATAGTAACCACACTGCTATTTGATCTGAACACACACTCAAAAGTATTATTTCTGTACTGAATTGTTTTTCTCACTATTACTCCTTGTGTGATTAAAGAGATTATTTAGTGTTACATCACCCCATTGGTGATCATTGTTGTAGTATAAATGAGGGACAATCATACTATAAATAATAAAGTATTTATTGATACATTAAAGTCTTATGTAAGTATATAAAGGGGATATGAAAGGAGTATCTGAAGGAGATGCTTTAGTCTCTCCAACCGCCAGCTTCAGTGTCCGTCCTACCATTCTACATTCCTCTTCTAGAATCCCTGTAGCTTCCACACCAGGTGCAGCACATATTACCATCCTAGACTTTACAGGGAATACCAAACTCCACAACAAGTTGCTCCTTGGCCACCACCTTTACCCACTTTAATACATTCAAAGCAATCAGCCACATCTCTGTCAAACCCCGGCCACCAATATTCACTCATCAAAATAGCCTTTTACATCATCAATCAAACATGTCCACTATGGTCTAAATCAAGAATCCTTCCCCTAATAGCCTCAGGAAAAACAATGCGTTCCCAGCTCAATACAATGTCATTCACCATGCTTAATTCTTCACATGCCTCCCAGTATGCTTTTTCACCTTGTTGTAATTCCACCTTTTAAGGCCATACAGACTCTATCTAAATATTGACAGGCATCAGAACCAAATCCTTGTTGATTGCTTCAACCCACTCTTCCTTACTCACAATTCCTTTGTGGTTTACAAAAAATATTTCTGACACATCGTCCTCCTTGACATCTTCTTTACATCTGCCCGACCTTGATAAGCAATCGGCCAAGATGTTCTCTTTCCCTGGTATCACCTGCATCTCAAATCTATGGCTTTGTAATCTCATAACGGAACCTGCCACACGCAGATACTTTGTCCAACCTCTTGCACTCAAATATTTCTTTAAGAGGTTTATGATCTGTTCTTATAGTAAAATCAGTACCCCACACAAAATTTCTGAACCTCTCAACCGCCCAATGGCACGCTAACAGTTCTTTTTCCAAAACAGAATAACTATTTTCTGCCCCTCTTAAATCTCTCGAAGATTGGCCAATTATCCCCTCCTTTTCAAGATTTCTCCCCATGCAACAGTACCGCCCAATGCCATTGTCACTGGCATCTACTGTGATCACGCTACTCCTATGTGTATCAAAGCTCCTCAAAGGTTGAGCTAAATTAATTTCCTCCTTTATTGTGTTGAACTCATCCTCACACTTTTCATTCCAAATTAATCCCTTCCCTTTCTTTAATAAAATTCTAATTTCACCAACTTTGTCTACACCATTTTTCAAGAATGTCTGATAGAATTCTATCATACCCAAGAATTAGCGCTGTTCCCCCTTCAACTTTGGTCTTTCCATCTCCTTTATTGCACTCACCATACTACTCTTTGGTTTCATGCCATATACTGACACCTCGTGACCAAGATACTAAACTCACTTTAAAAGTACACTTCTCCTCCCTCATGTTATTCCACTGGATTCCAGAATCCTCAGTACTTCATCTAAAATCCTGTCATGTTCACTTTCTGACTCACCACACACCAGCACATCATCCTAGAAACAGAACACACCTCTCATCCCTTTGAAAAGTCTGTCCATTACTTCATGGAAAAGGGAAGATCCGGAAATGAGACCAAAGTGCATCCTTTGAAACCAGCACACTCCCTCATGTGTAATAAACACAGTCAATTTCTACACCCTTCCTCAAGTTCAACTTGATGATAGGCCGAAGCCATGACCAATTTAGAAAACACATGCCCTTGACCAACCATGGCCAACATTTCCCCCATATTGGGTAAAGGATGTTGATCTATCATTATGCATCTATTTAATTCACGTAGGTCCACACATAACCGCAAATCACCAGATGAATTGTTCACAGCTAGGGGAACAGGTAGTATGTAGCTGTAACATGCACACTTCCCTTCTTTAACTCTATTTGATGTCTCATACCTTTCACTTTTCCCACTCCTTTTCTAAATACATTTTTGAATTTCGCACACACTGTGGAACCCATCAGTATTTGGGTCCAACCTTATCATCAGTCTTTTTTGATCACACCATCCCAGGAGTGTTATCCCTTTCTTGGTCACATACTTTCCCTTGTGCACATCTCCCTTTGAACTAGAATTTCGAGCAGCTCGATCTTGTCCTGGTTTTACCCCCACCAGGGTTGAAATCTGGCTTCATGAAATTCTGAACATCCCGTTTCATATCCTGGTCAAACACCATTCTGGACATGAGCAAAATTTTTGAACCGTAGTCCGCCATCATTGATATCTCTTTTCCATTCACCCTCATACTCACATATGGATGCTTACACTCCTCCTCATTCACACCCTGAACCATGTTAACAATAACATTTTCAACATGATATCCATCCTCCTCTTAAGAAGATCTTTGCCCTTTTTCTTCATTTACATTCTAAACCCTCTTCTGATTAAATTGAAAGTTTTTGCAACATTGGCAAAATGTCTTTGTCTCTTTTTTTTCTTCATTTTGTACACACAACTCTTCGACTCGGACATGCCATTGATCTGGCAAAGTGTGAATTGCTGGCACATTGAAAGCTTAAATGTTCTTCTCTCTTTTCCCCTTTCGATCTGTTTTTCTTGTGCTCATTGTTTCCTTACACAATTGGTTTTTCTTTCACTTTCTTCTTCTGCTTTCCATCCACTGCACTTAACACCTCTACTTTCGTCTCTCTGCTCCTTTCCTGTCAATTTCAGAACACAGGCCATCCAGTGTTCAACCCTCTTAGCAATGTCTAACACCTCATCCAATGTGGGTTTGTTTTTTAGCCATAACTCCTCTCTAATCTTATTGCTATTGTAGTGAATCTTGAATTGATCGTGTATGTGCTCATCAAAACATTCTCAAAATTTGAATGACAGAGCTAAATGTCGTAGGGCTGTCACATACTCCTCAACAGTCTCACCCTGATTCTGTATCCCAACACTAAAATTATACCGCTCCAAAATGGTGCTTGTTTTGGGGTGGAAATGCAAGTCCAACTTGAGCAACGCATTGTCCAATTCATTTGCACCATCCTCTCCACTCTCATTTGCCAGTGGAAGTAGAGTGTAATATATGTGTTGGCCCTCATACCGTAAAAGGTTAATCAGGCACAAAAGATTCCTATCATTTGAGTAGGAGTTTCCACAGGCAGCTTTTATGTAGTAGATAAAACCCTTCTTCCATTGTGCCCATTTCACTTTTCCCAGGCCTGGAGACGCCATAAAGACAGGAGGACCTGGTACACCATGCATTGTCATATTTCTTTCCTTACTGTTAAAATATACAAAAGGGGAGGCTTTCTGCTACCTTTTCCCCATCCCCCATTTAAGAATGCTGTGTGAGTGTTGTGATCTTTTTATTAATGCCTGCTTTACACAATCCGTACGTGCCACCATAGCAATTCTACTCAATTGCGATCACCGTTGGTTCTTGGTGTTACCTCCTCAATTCAGAATACAATAGCCTGCACACTCCCCTTCTTACACCATCAAGATGGTCCCACTCAGGACTGCCATTCATGTGAATCTTGCAGCTCCCACCTTAATATCTCAGCCAGCAAGGTAAACCTTCTTGCCTGATGCCTCCTATCAGTATTTATACCTGACATGAGCTGTTCCAGAACATTTACTGCTTTTTATACTTTTGTGCAACATATCTTCTTTCCTGCTAAACCCCACCAGCCCTAAGAACGTTGGGGCTGCCACCCACCAGAAAAGTGTCCTTGAAAACAAATAGAAGGAGCTGTGCAAGGGAGGCAGATACTGACAAGGCTTTTTTTGTAGAGAATATTTTAATGTGTTCATATCTGTCACACCGGTTTCAAAAAGGTGACATACTTAGCTTAGAAAAACTGAAAAAATACCTTATATACACAATACTTGCATGCATCAGTTGGACCCCTGGCTCCAGTGGCATTTGGCCTTTCAGTGTTCTCACAATCTCCTATCTCTCTCACGGTGGGTCAGTCAGTGTCACCTTTCCATTGTCTCTGTAGTTCACCTGTTTAAAAGTAAATAGTGCAATCATGATTTTCAGTTTTTGACTTCCTTTGAGAATTTCCTCTCCCTGGTCTGTGACTCTGTCCCTCACTTTGGAAATACCTGACAACAACAACACAACGCGTAAATCTCTACTGTTGACTTCCGATTCTAACGGCAATACATCAGATTTTCAAAATATTTATGTCCCATGTCTATTCCTCTATGACACTATCTGCCCGATTCATGGAACGTTTTCCTATGGGATTGCGCCATTATAAAACACTTCCATGAATGGGGCCCTATTTGTCAATCTGCTTTTGAAGACTGCAGATTGCAACTTCCAACATGCACACTCTCTTGGGTTCCCTTGGCTTTGTCAGTGTCAGCATGCTGCTCTTTGAAGTTATGTTATGTTAAGCCCCTTTTGCACTGTACCAACTCACTACTCTAGTCATCTCACAGGTTAAGATGTTCTCGTGTGCTGTGGTTTGCTCCCATCCAGGGTGTCCAGGTTGTGGTCTGAGAAGCAGAACAAAAAAGGAATGGGAGCAGAGCAATATCAGGCGTGGAGGGGGGAGAGAGTGACGACAATGTACGTGATTGGGGTGGTGCTTGTGCTGGTATGGATGTGTGTCAACCTAGCTTGTATAGATCTAGAAAACTAATGTGGAGTTTGCATGGTAATTCTATAGCTGTAATAGTTGTCAGTATTCCATGCAGGCAGACTCACAGTCCTCAGTAGTACAATGAGTGACTGTTCGATGGGCTCGAGATGGGCCGAAGCGGACCTTTGACATGTGCAGCCTTATTTGCCAGGTTTATATTTTAATGTCACCAGACAAATCCTACCCTAATAAGTCTGGTAATGCCAACCTTATCTGCCAAAGATGGCACAGTTAAGAGTTAACTGTATAAAAGAAAAATGTTTTAAGAAAATAGATCTGTGTGCAGCAAATGGTGGGCCTCGTCCTGAATGAAGGATACTAGTGGATCAAAATAGTATTGCAAGTAGGTGTGTGGTTTTTTGATAGGCTGAAGATGTGGTCAAGCTTTCTCTACTAACATGGAGGCATTTTTGCAAGTGTTCCATTTTACCGCCCCAAGACAAACCCCAGGACCTTAATCCTAGGACTGCCAAGCCCAAATGTCAGAGACAACAGCACGATGGGTAAACTGTGTTAAAGGTGACTGCAGTACATATAGCGAACATAGGATGGACAGACATAATGTTAAGGGTTTTGACCCATGTTGAATCAATAGACTGGGTAGATGTGGGGATGAGCTGTCACCGCCCATTATTCTATCCCAGGACAAACTAAATCAATAGACTAGGTGGATGTGGGGATGAGCTATCGCCACCCACATTCACGCCAGAATCGGAGAATTGCGCATTTGGCACAAGACCACTCTAAAGATACAACCTTCTTGTGGTGGGTTCCACATCACCACTCTACTGTAAGGATGCCATCAAAACAATGTTAAGCAAGGGTCCTATACTGTCAAGTAAAAGACCATTCTATTGAAATGCAGTAATTCAAGACAACTCAAAAATGGATGCAGTACCGACAAATTCCCCAAGGTGGCGCTAGCGGTCTAAACTCTGACAGGGAAACTGTATTTAGGAGTTGCAAGAGGGGCAGCGACTTCAAAGCTTGTTGGTTAATTGGAAACCTTAGCCACCTGCTGTTTCCAGAGGCCAAGAGGCTGGGAAACCTTAACACCTGAGAGATTCCCACGCCAGGAGGCAGGATATCACATGACCCTGTTGATTGATTGAGGAGAGACTTCCAGGCAGCCTGCTGGAGCCCACACAAAAGGCTCTTTCTGTTGAATGGGGTATGTTAATTTTGAGTGTTTCCTGTCAACAGCCCTCTGCCAGCAAGGAGAGACATGTGATCACTGACCCACCCAGACTCCTGGAGGTGGACCCAAACACTTTGGGGAGTTGAATTGCAACAAATATATAGTTTATAGAAACAGTGATAATTTATTGCAACCAAATGACAGGAATGTACAACTTTGAGAGTCTTAGTTTGAAAAATGCCCTCACGATTTGAGCCCAAACTCCAATTTGTACCATGTTCTGGGGCAAAACCCCGCTAATTATGATTATTGTAGACAATGTGTTTAAGCTAGAGACATGGAAAGTTACTGGGATATATGTGGAAGGGAAATGTACCTTTGTATAATTTTTGATGAAAAACCAATGTTGCAAAACCCACTAAAATCGAAAATAGGTTGCCATTTTTGAATTCAAGCTCCTAGAAACGCCAGAGTCGGGACAGGGACTATCTTTAGTAATATATGATGTGTGTATGTGATGTCAAAAAACTGTGTACCTGGGAAATATGTATTTGGATCAGGAATAGATTTGTGTGCACATTGACCAGGGGAGTGTCATTTATGCAGGTCATAAAAATGACATCACTCTGACACACTATCCCTTCCCAAATCAGGGACCAAAGAATCTATTGACCTATCAAATCAAGAGAGGGGCAGGCTTAGGGATGCTAGCCTAACCACCCACTTTTTAAAATACATACAAAGAGACTGCTGGGACAAGTAGGGACATTTAATTCCATTTTCTGTGGGATGCTCTGCCGGGAGACTCCAGACTTCACACCCATCAATCTCCAAAGACCAGAACTTTCTTCAAAACTTAAAGCAAGGGCCTAAACCCACTAACTGAGAACTCTTCTCAGCAGGCCTCAGTGTTACCACCTCGCTTACCTGTCAGAGGGGGCGGGGTTATGGGTTCCGACGCGCCCCCTCCTGGCGTTGTTATCCCCGATACCGGTTGGGGGGATCGCGGCCATCCGCGGCACCCAGCGTTTCCAGGGTTTCTGTGTCCCGGGGTCTGCGCATGCGCGGAAAGCCGCGTCTCGGTCTCCGCGCATGCGCAGTCCACAAGCTTGCTTCCCAAGCCTCGTTCCGGACGCGGCAGCACTCGGGACAGCACGGCTTGCGTTCCAAGCCTCCTGAGTGCTGCCGGTCCTATTTAAGCAGCGAGATCTCGAAACTCAACGCGTCTCAACGCGGTTTGTTTTGCGGATCGTGTCCTCGCTCCTGAAGCCTTGCTGCTTCAGTTCCTTACCTGCCTCAGCCTGCCTTCCAGCCCTTACCTGCCTCAGCCTGCCTTCCAGCCCTTACCTGCCTCAGCCTGCCTTCCAGTCCTTACCTGCCTCAGCCTACCTTCCAGTCCTACCTGCCTCAGCCTGCCTTCCAGTCCTTACCTGCCTCAGCCTGCCTTCCAGTCCTTACCTGCCTCCAATCTACTCTTCAGTCCTGCTCATCTGGCTCGCCTTCCAAGACCTGCCTGCCTCTTCCTTTCCGCCTACCTGCTGCCTCCAGATTGCGTCTTCTGTAATATACTACTGCAATCAGTCTGCAATCCTACCTGGCATATTGTTACATTCTGCAAGAACAAGGAAGGTGCACTTTTGGGGCGTTGGGAGCTGGTCCACCTCTAACCCTGTTGACTTCAGGGGAAAGGGTGCGCTGGTTTCTCGCGTTTCATAATCTACAATAACCTATCGGACAGCCTGGCGACCTCACCACGAACAACTACCGGAAGCCCAGGTACTCAGCGCCCTAGAGACGCCATCTTTAACAGATTGAGACGCCTGCCTTCCGATTCCGAGATGGACGAGACTCAAGAACTCCGGGAGGAGATGCGCGTTCTTCGGGCCGAAATGACAGCACTCCGCCAAGAGAACATTGGTCTAAGACAGATGGTGTCACAATCCTCTGGAGGAACGTCTCAGGGAGAAGGGGCCATGTCCCAGACTACGCCCATCAAGTTTGACGGAGATCCGAGACGTGTAGCGGAGTTTTGCAATCATTGCAGAATACATTTCCTCTTCAGAGCCTCACATTTCAATTCCGATAAAGCCAAGATAGGATATATTTTGGGGAATTTGATCGGAAATGCCTTGGCTTGGGCCGTTCCGTTGGTGTCCACCAATAGCCCTATACTTAATGACTTTGCAGCTTTTGAAAAAGCATTTCTGGAAGTCTTTCAATCACCTAATTTGGCCTCCACTGCCCAGAACTTATTGATGGAACTGAAACAGGGTGCTACAGATATCATAGCTTACATTGGTCGTTTCCGTCAATTGGCAACCGACTCTCAATGGCCTGAGATAACCCAAAAGACTTTGTTCCGAAGAGGTCTACGAGAGGAGTACAAGGATGAATTATTACATATTCCTGAGCCTGATACCCTGCAACAATTAATTGAGCAAGTCTTGCGAATAGACCACAGATTGGCAGAACGGAAGGGTGAAAGAAGACGAGCTGAACGGCTGTTTACAAGACCACCCAACGCTCAAACTGGAAATTCCGGACCCTCGGACTCTGGCCCTGAACCCATGCAGTTGGGAGCCGTTAGGGGTCCGCTCTCGGAAGCTGAACGGAAACGCAGACGGAATTTAAGACTTTGCCTATACTGTGGGGCTGCTGGGCATTTCTTGGGTACTTGCCCTTTACGCCCACAAAGAAAGTCGGAAAACTAGTTGACCTGTCGTCAGTAGGAAGGGCAACGACAGGTCCAGATTCGTATTCAGTCCTTTCCAGTTCAGTCTCTTCATTGCAGCCCATGCAACCGGCAGTTTTATTGGTGGTGAGGATCAAGTTGTCATGGTTAAACAAGGAGACAGAGGTGCTGGGCTTACTGGATTGTGGAGCATCTGGGAACTATATTGATGAGACATTTGCAGTCTGCCAAGAAATACCCTTGTTACCCCGGAGAAGTATCTTGCCCGTCGAGGTTATTGATGGAACTCCATTATCTTCCGGTCCGATTCGTCAACAAACCATGTGTCTTCATATGCAGATTAAAGAACACGGGGAAAAGATTGTCTTGGATGTCATCAGATCACCCTCTTATCCCGTGGTCCTGGGTTTACCTTGGCTTCTTCACCACAATCCTACCATCAATTGGGGAGCTCGCCTTTTGGATTTCACCTCAGTTCTCTGCCTCCAGGACTGCTGTTTGGCCGGTGTGTCAAGGAAGGAGATTTCCTCCATACCCCTCACGAGGGGTACTGGCTGTCCTGAATTTTGTGCTCTATTGTCTGTTCCTCAGGAGTATGCTGAATTCCAGCCAGTGTTTTCTGAACCCAAAGACATACCATTACCACCTCATCGAACATTTGATTATACTATTGAATTGGTACCGGGTTCAGTGATACCACATGGGAAGGTATACGCCTTGACCATTACTGAAAAGGCAGTTCTTCAAGACTATTTGTCAGACTGTATTAAGAAGGGTTATATCACTCCCTCGAAATCACCAGCCGGATTCCCACTATTCTTTGTGAAGAAGAAGGAAGGAACCCTACGACCCTGTATTGACTACCGTCAATTAAATGATATCACAAGAAAAGACAGGTATCCATTGCCTTTAATTCGAAGCATCATGGAGTCCCTTCGAACTGCTCAAGTGTTTACAAAGTTGGATTTACGAGGCGCTTATCACTTAATCCGAATTAAAGAGGGAGACGAGTGGAAGACGGCTTTTAAGACCCCTTTTGGGCATTACGAATACAGGGTTATGCCATTCGGATTATGAAATGCCCCGGCAGTCTTTCAGCGTTTCATGGACAGCATTTTTTGTGATTTAATCGGGATATCTGTTTGGGTGTACCTCGATGATATCCTTATTTTCTCTGTCTCCCTAAAACAACATGTGGAACATGTTCGAGAGGTGCTTCGACGTTTGTCCCAGAACCACTTGTACGTGAAAGTTGAAAAGTGTTCTTTTCACCAGAAAAGAATGGAATTTCTGGGCTATGTGATCAGTGGCACTGGAATTTTCATGGATCCAGCCAAAGTACAAGCCATTCAGGATTGGACTCAACCTTCTGATGTAAAGTCCCTTCAACGGTTTTTGGGTTTTGCTAATTTTTATCGGCAATTTATACCCCATTTTTCCCAACTCACAGCTCCCTTAACTCAACTAACTAGCAGTAAAACACCTTTTTTCTGGGATACACAAGCCACCAAGGCTTTCAACGTCTTGAAACAGGCCTTTAGTACTGCTCCAATTTTGCGTCATCCCAATGACGAGATGCCATTTATTATAGAAGCCGACGCTTCCGACCTTGCGGTGGGAGCAGTCCTTTTACAAAGAGAACCAGAAACGGATGTGGAACACCCTGTGGCATATTTTTCCCGCAAGTTAACACCTAGCGAACAGAATTATGCAGTAATCGAGAAGGAATTGTTGGCAATAAAAGTTGCTTTCGAAGAGTGGAGACATCATCTCCTCGGAGGTCAGCATCCCGTGGAAGTACGTACTGACCACCGAAATTTGCAGTATTTGAAGTCCCTTCAGTGCAGAACCTCTCGTCAAGCCCGATGGGCCTTTTTTTTCTCTCATTATGACTTCCATATCACATACATTCCCAGTGCTCAGAATTTTAAGGCTGATGCCTTGTCTCGATCCTTGGAGGTAGAAGCAGGAAAGCAGTACAGAGAAGAGCCAATAATATCCCCAAAGCATTTCTTGTTCACTCTCTCACCTTATCTTCAGAAGATACTACAAGAAACAATATCCGATCCTGATCGGGAAGACCTCATGAAACGTCCACAGATTACTGAAGATAATGGACTGCTTTTCTTCCGGAACAGGCTATATGTTCCCACGACCAGTCTTCGAACTCTAGTGCTTCAGGGGTTTCACGACTCCCGAGTTGGTGGTCATAGGGGAATCAGGGCAACTCAAGAAATAATATCCAGACAGTTCTGGTGGCCTGGTTGGGCCAATGATGTGGAACGTTACGTAAAGAGTTGTCCTGTGTGTGCCCAGGTGAAAATTCCTAGGAAGAGGCCCCTGGGATTGCTTCATCCCACCGAGATTCCTCCATACCCTTGGCACACCATAGCGGTTGATTTCATTGTGGAACTTCCTCCATCTGAAGAATATACCTGTATCATGGTTGTAGTGGACTGTTTTTCCAAAGCAGCACATTTTGTTCCATTCTTTAAAATACCAACTGCTACTCAGATGGCATCGGCATTTCTTTTGGAGATATACAGGTTACACGGACTACCGCAAAAAATCATATCCAACCGAGGGTCTCAGTTCTTGTCATCATTCTGGCGTCAATTGTGCAGCCATCTCGGCATTCATCGTGCACTCAGTTCTGGATATCATCCTCACACCAACGGCCAGACAGAAAGGACTAACCAGACTCTGGAACAATATCTTCGCTGTTTTGCCAATGCCACTCAATCCAATTGGAAGTCTCACCTGGTTTTTGCTGAAATCTCCTATAACAACACAGTCCATTCAGCTACGGGACTGAGTCCGTTTTTCTGTTTATCTGGCTTACATCCTAGATTGGTACCCTTTTGTCCTGTACCTTCGAGTGTGGTTCCCTCTGCTGATTGGCTCATCACTTCCATTCAAGATCAACACTCCTTGGCTCGCACTACTTTGGCAGAGGTCCAGACTCGGATGAAGAGACAGGCTGATAAGGGGAGGTCACCTGAACCTGCTTTTCAGGTGGGGGATTTAGTTTGGTTGTCCTCAAAACATCTTCCCATTCGCAATCTACCCACCAAATTGGCTCCCCGGTATTTTGGCCCTTTCAAGATCACTAAACGTCTGTCTGCTGTGGCTTTCCGTTTGCAACTGCCTCAAACTTGGCGGGTGCATCCGGTTTTTATGTCTCCTTGTTAAAGCCATACGTGGTGGACACATTTGGCCGATCTACTCCTCGTCCAGCGCCTGTTGTTATCCGGGGGTCTCCCGAATTTGAGGTACAGGAAATATGCGATTCTCGCATCAGGCGAGGGGTGTTGCAGTATTTGGTGGACTGGAAAGGCTACCCAGCCTGTGATAGAACTTGGGAACCACACAGTCATGTACATGCCCCCCGCCTGGTCCGAGATTTCTATCGCCGTCTTCCTTGGAAGCCTGGGGCTTCTGGGCTTTCTGGGAGGGGGCAAAGTGTTACCACCTCGCTTACCTGTCAGAGGGGGCGCGGTTATGGGTTCCGACGCGCCCCCTCCTGGCGTTGTTATCCCCGATACCGGTTGGGGGGATCGCGGCCATCCGCGGCACCCAGCGTTTCCGGGGTTTCTGTGTCCCGGGGTCTGCGCATGCGCGGAAAGCCGCGTCTCGGTCTCCGCGCATGCGCAGTCCACAAGCTTGCTTCCCAAGCCTCGTTCCGGACGCGGCAGCACTCGGGACAGCACGGCTTGCGTTCCAAGCCTCCTGAGTGCTGCCGGTCCTATTTAAGCAGCGAGATCTCGAAACTCAACGCGTCTCAACGCGGTTTGTTTTGCGGATCGTGTCCTCGCTCCTGAAGCCTTGCTGCTTCAGTTCCTTACCTGCCTCAGCCTGCCTTCCAGCCCTTACCTGCCTCAGCCTGCCTTCCAGCCCTTACCTGCCTCAGCCTGCCTTCCAGTCCTTACCTGCCTCAGCCTACCTTCCAGTCCTACCTGCCTCAGCCTGCCTTCCAGTCCTTACCTGCCTCAGCCTGCCTTCCAGTCCTTACCTGCCTCCAATCTACTCTTCAGTCCTGCTCATCTGGCTCGCCTTCCAAGACCTGCCTGCCTCTTCCTTTCCGCCTACCTGCTGCCTCCAGATTGCGTCTTCTGTAATATACTACTGCAATCAGTCTGCAATCCTACCTGGCATATTGTTACATTCTGCAAGAACAAGGAAGGTGCACTTTTGGGGCGTTGGGAGCTGGTCCACCTCTAACCCTGTTGACTTCAGGGGAAGGGGTGCGCTGGTTTCTCGCGTTTCATAATCTACAATAACCTATCGGACAGCCTGGCGACCTCACCACGAACAACTACCGGAAGCCCAGGTACTCAGCGCCCTAGAGACGCCATCTTTAACACTCAGCATCCTTAAAATCATTTGCAAACTATTCCACAGCCGGGTGAGCTGTCTGAATTCTTTTGCCAAGAACAATTGCCAGAGACCAGACCAGAGATCCAGAGAGACCCAGACCGCTGTGAGCAGAACCGGTGCCTGATTGACCCGCCGAGCAGAGAGAACCGAAGTCCAGTCCAGTTGACCCGATCCGTGACGAGGCCCATTCATTTCAAAATGAGGAGTGAGTATCCGCCAGAACTGTGCAGAACCCAATCTCTTAGTTAAAATAATCTAATTCAAGCTATTTTAACCTAGTTAGAACAGCCTCCTAGAAATCGTGTCACCTGTCAATTCTGCAGCTGCAAGCTGTCACCTGTCATTTTGAGTTTTACTTTAAATCCGAAAATCTACCTTTATTCAATCATCCGTATCTCCGGAACCATTTGTGAATCTAGGCTTTCCAACGAACCTAGAACCGACTTCCTACTCCCTATACTTTTTCCGTAATCGCGAGACACGCACTCGCGAAATTTACCGCGATTTGCGATTTGGCCCGATTTCTTCATCTGTAGAAATAGCAGCTGCGTTCTTTCTTTTGTTAAAATTCGTTTGCAATCTGCTAATCATTCATAGAGAATTGTTAAAGTGAGCCTGAACTAATATAAAGTAGCCATCACCTACCCTGAACCTCTAGAGGGAATTAAAAGCAATTTTAGCACCTTTTCACTTCCTTGCAAACCACATTAAAGTAATTCGCCTGTGTTTAAAACTCATCCCTGTTTTCTCTAAGCTTGCTGGGGGAACTGGAACTGTGTATTGCATTATAAAGTGTGATTTGTTGGGATTCTTGAAGACTGTGTGCTCTCCTTCCAATTCTTGTATTGCATAGGGGGGGGAGTGAATTGTCAAAAGAAAAAGTGATCATATTACCTTTTGCTAAAATCATAACAAGTTATTTCTGTACTGCATTTTATTCCAACTTGCGTTTCCTTGAACCATATAAACCATTCTTTCCCACCTTATTCTTCTGTTCCTATTCATAAAATACCTCTTGCTGACTACTGCTCATATTCACAAGTGTAATATCCATTATCAATTTATTTATAGAAGTGTGATATATATATATATTGTTTACATTTTCAAATAAACCTTTTAATTTGCAAAACAAACCTACTTCTTGGCTCAGTGGGGTCAGGGGGATTCTAAGACGGGGGTGTTATACAAGGGTTGTCATCCAGAGTACTGAGCTGGATATAAAAATACATCAATAAGGGTTTTCCTCAGCATCCCAGACTAGGCATTGACTTAGCTGTAGTGTTGATTGAATATCGCTTACAGAAGGAGGGGACAGAAAGGGGGATCCATCAAAGCACATGCCATACCTGCTTAGCATGAGGTGTCTACGTGACAGGCTGTGGTTGAAGGCTGGTGGAAGAGACACAGCACTGCATTGCCATTGTGAAGCCTTTCTAGTGCAAGCAAAGACCCTTGCTCCGCTGGGGGTGGTACTGCATAGTGGACTCACCTTCCTAGTCCCAAAGGGGTAGCTCACGGGTGGGTAGAAGGAACGAGTCCCCTGGATTCATCACCCAACACAGACTTCCTTGTAAGCCTATCCTTGTCTTACCTCTGTCAGAATGGGATCAAATATATCAAAGCAAGTGCTACTTCCTCCTAAGTGAAGTCCAGATAATTTTATGTACCAAAATTATGCCCAAGACTATGCCCAAGATACTGGACTGTGGAGTGGTCGGGGTATTGGTCCTCGTAGATCTCTCTGTGGCCTTCGATACAGTTAACCATGCAACATTTTGCAATAATTGGAGGAGGCCAGCATTTCTGGAACCCTCTTGCCTGGTTCTCCTCCTGTTTGCTATCTGTGTCCTTGGGGCCCTTTCTGTCTCCTCCAACCACTCTTTGTTGCAGTATCAGTTTAATTCACAAAGGGCATCTGAATGAGCGCACCTTAAATGCGTGCATTCACCCTTTGCACATTTGTGCAAATGAGGAGGGGTTTCTTCAAAGTGCATCCTGAGTTCACAATAGAGATGTGCTTTAAAAAGCCCAGATTTGAAGAGCTATAGAATGGCTTCTTACCAAACCAAACGTTGGTTGTTAAAAGAATTTACTATTTTGAGGGACTTTAATATCTGTTTTGAAATCTGGATTGAATCAAATTCTATCCGCTCATGAGTTCAGTTCTTTAATTTCGTCCTCCTCTCATAATAAAGGTCACTGTTTTGATCTTATGTTTGAAGGCCTTGGTTACTGAAACCTTGGTTGGACCATTGGGCCAGAATCTTTGTTGTGGTTGCTGCCCAAGGGGCGGAAACATTGGTGCTTGCCACTCCTTCGAGCTGCAGTCCAGTAGTAAAAAAGGGATTTCTCGTTTACCTTCTTAAGTACATCTCCCAGCCTTTCCTGTTCAAAATACTTTGCAAAGTTGTACACAAACATGTTTTGAGGTATGTAACAAGAAAGCCCTACAAAACCAGTCAATCCTTGGTTTTCCCCTTCTTTGAAAGCGCTACAACAATTGTACCTTAGTAGGATAAATATGTAGGATCTGATTCATGGAAGTGTTTTATAATGGTTCAAACCCACAGGAAAACGTTCCATGAATCAGGCCCTTAGAGTAATACGAGAGACACTGCTGGCCTCTATAAGAGAGGATTATTTGCTGCAACGCTGGCTTTATTCATGCCAGGTTGAGGCTTCCATCAATAAAGCTCATGAGCTTTGTAGCACGGTCCAGTCTTTGATTCTACCTCCCTACCTAAATGCTTAGATTTGGCCCGGATGCATTCTTCGTCCAAAGTAAATGAATGTAGAGCTTTAAAAAAAGGAAAAAAAATAAACTTTGATATCAAAATGAAGATAAAATCTCTTTAAGTGCGCATTCTACCCACACCTTTTCAGGAGCGTGATCGAATGACTCCCGTTAGTGTTTGCTCTCAAGTCAACAATCAAACCAAAAGATCCTTCACTGGCCTTGGGAGCACTGAAGCATGGCACCATATTAGCCCCAGTTGTTACTGATCTTATTAGTTCATCTCTGAGCCAGCGTGGGGTGACCCTGGTGCTTAAACAAATGTTGGTGTCCCTGCTGTGGAAAAAAAAACATCTATGGATCCAACAGCTTTAAATAACTACTTGCCTATTGCAGCCATCCATGGGGTTGCAAAGCTCTCGGTAAAGTGGTTCCTATGCAATTGGCAGAACATGTAGAAACATCCAATTGGCTCAACTTGTTGCAATCAGGGTTTAGCCCCAAACATGGAACTGAGCCTACATTGATTAAAGTTTGGGATGATATATTAGCAAATGATGATCATGGAAACCTTTCTTGTGTGGGGTTATGTTGGACAATTTTGTCTGCATTCGATGAAGTCGACCATGATATGTTAGTATCATGGCTAAGCATCATGGGGGATTTATCCCCAAAGCCCTTTTGTCGTTTCAATAATTTCTGAATGTTACGGCACAAAGGGTCGGACTGGGCCCTTATATCTCTGATGCATGTGGAGTTCTCCACTATCCCCACTACTTTTTAATATGTATATTCCCCTGTTCCTGCAAATATGCATGGCTTTGATTGTCACTCTTACAATGATGAAATGCAAGTGTACTTTAAAGTTTCTTATCCCAAAAATGACTGCCAGGAGTTAATTACATGTCTCAAGCAATTGAAGGACTAGATAGCTCCGAGCTGGGGGCAAATCCGCTGTGATTTTGCCGATTTCTGGTGCTATTACCGCTGACGGTAACACCACCAGCAGTAATAGCGGCGAACATTGCCCATTAGGCCCAATGGGGAATGGGAAATTCCTGAATGGGCCCAATGGGGAATGGGGATTTACCGTTCAGCCTAACCCGTGATCCAGCGTTAATAGCTTTGTGGTGTCAAACAGGATATTATATCGTGCCTCCTACTGCAATGAATATATGTATATTGGCCTACGCCAAGCTGCTTGTAAGCCACTTGCGAAGAAATCCGTGTTGCAAGGTCCTGACCTTAGAATCAATGTAAACCGCCATTTTAGCTCAATCCGCCATTTTAGGTTCTCTCTGTAAAGTCACCTTGTGAGTTAAAACGGTGAACGATGTCATTCCGAAATACAAGATGGCTGTCTTGACCTCTGCGTACAACTAATATGTAACTTGCCTGCAGGCCACTTGTTGGGGTCGTGAACTGAGACCTTGTCCTTCGTTGACCTGTGTGTAAAGGATTACTTGTGCCAATAAAACTAATCCGCAAGCATATGTTACGAACAATGTATCCAAATACTGAACTGAGAACACTTGTTTAACTACATTGTATTAATGTTTGAGAAGACTCTATGAGGGATCCTAAAATACACTGTTACCGTGTAGACTTGTTGGCGAATGCATTAAAGGCAAACCCTAAGCATATAGATGTGTGAACTCGGCATGAACCCTGGATCAGTAATGTTTTAGAGAGATATTAACCCGCAGTAGGGTTGGACATCATGTTCGCAAAGGGTATAAAAGTGTGACTAATTCTAATGTACAGTCCCACTCGCTGAGCACACCGAACCATGCTGAAGTTCGCTGTGTTGTACTGAGGGCCGATAGCTATCTGATTGTTTTGTCCTTTGAAACTGTTCAGTATAAATTAAAGATCTTTGTATGTTCCTTTGTAACCTGTGTTTGGTGTATTTCCTTTTGGGGTACTCAGCCTTGATATTTTCTCTTTGTTTTCACAGTTGGCACCCAAATAGGGACCCTCAAGATTGATGCTGGATTGTTGAAGGTTGACACGGGCTATCGGACTGGGATCGGACGGTGTAGGGGGCCCCTTCTGAACGAGACGCAACACCACAGCAGCGCTGCACGACCCAATCCCTGGACGATTAGCTTGTGGCCAGAGAAGGCATCTTGACGAGGGTCCACTTATCGAGGCGGGCAGTTTTGCCGAAATCACCAAACACGAGGTAGTATTTGTTAGAAAAAGAATTTGAAATCCGATCGGACCTCCTTCGGATTGATCAGGTGAGTCGTGACCCGATTCTTAAGTATCCTGATAATTTGTTTGGCGCATTGTATCTGCAGACACAATTATTGACCAGGTAACACCAATATTTTGATATGCCTGGGAAATTGTCTACCTGTTTCAGGGCGTTATTCCGCAGCGATAGACAATCTTTGGAATTTAGCCGTCCGGCACCACAGGAGGGGTCGCCGGCTTGTACTATGTACTGTAAGCATGGCATTGGTAGTATAGTGTTTAATGATATTTGGCACAGACAAACCAGACATGCCTCCGAACTTCAGTGGCCAATCAATGGTAGTTTTGAAATCCCTCGTATTGAGTATTTAGAGTCAATTCTATTAAAGAAAAAGGCTCGACCTGCAGCATTTGATATTTTGCAGAATTGGAAAAAAGAAGCGTTACAGCAACTTAAGAGTAGGGAAAACCATGTGCGCTGTCATAAAACGAACGCCGAAAAGGCATTGTTGTATGACCAAGATAAACAGTCTGAGTCAGCTAGGAATATGGATAGGGCTCTCTCACTTGGCATTCAGAAAATCTATCCTTCTAAAGATTTCCATGTTTCTGATGAACTTATTGATAAATTGCTAAATGAAAGAAGGCCTGGTGCCTCTGCGCCACCTCCGTATGTCCCTGCTGCTTTACCTCTTCCTGCTGTTGTTCCTGTTGTTCCTGCTCCTCCTAATGTTCCTCTTCCTCCAGTCGTTGTTCCTCCACCTCTTCCTATTGCACCAGTACCTCCATCGAATTTGCCTGCCCCCCCCTCTTCCAAGTGGTCCTGTACCGCTTGTAGTCGATCAGGGTGCGGGGTCAAGGGTTGTCACTCGTAATACTGTAACTCCAGAAAAGAAACATGAATTGATTGCATGGGCTAAGCATTGTATGGAGAGAGATGGTCAAGCTAAGGTTTTTGCCACACTTTCTAATATGGGTAATGTTCCTGAGAAAAATGTTTTTATTGAAGGTTTAGGGGTTCATTTATGTGTAATGTGGGGCAAATTAGATAACACAGACCTCCCACAAGGATTGCGAGATCTAAACACTTTAGCGTTTTCAAGAGACACTGTGGAGAAAGTAAATGAGCATGTCGAGAAGATATTTGAGTATAGAAAGGAGTTGGAAAGGTTACAGAATGAGGATGACGAGGGGGAAAGTATTTATGTACAGAAACGGTTCCTTCCTTGTCGAAAATCGATATCTGAGGAAGTACGAATTTGTACGAAAGACATGCTTAGATGGATCTCAGATATGTCGATAACTCCAGTTGAAGTATATGACACATACAGTCAGTATACGCCGGAAATGCAGAGGAAAGTGATACAGGTAATGATAGAGTACCTACAGGATGATTGTGTGAAAAGAAAGATTAGTTCTCCCATAGAGTTATTGAGTATTTATAAGAGAGCTTTTTCACTTGACACTTCTTCTACTGCTTTAGCGCTCGATTTAGCTCTGTTGCTTAGTAAGCATCCGGAGTTGCCAACTTCTCAGTTGCCTATGAGAGAGGTTCCTCTGACATTTGTCCCGAAGGTTGCGATTGCGGCTGATGCTGCGGCGGGTATAGTTGCTGTGAACATTCCTGCACATTATGTATCACAGTTTGTTCAAGTCCCGTTCTCAAGACAGGAAGTGAACACTATGAGACAATCTATTCCTGACATTAGGAAAAATCTGACAGGATTCTATAAAGAAATAGAGTCTGTCTTACAGTCCTTGGTATTCACCCTGGGTGACATTGATTTGTTATTTCCTGTACTCCTGCCAGTAGATTTGTGGAAACAAGTTAGGACTATAGACGACATACCAGGGTTGGGAGATACATGGGCTAACATAACTAGACTTGATGGAGAAAGGCCAGCTGGTGAGAGACCGCCCCAGGTGATACTAACTTTACCTGATAGAATCATTCCAAAATTAAAAACTATAATTCCCGAGAAGAGGATTATCTGGGACAAGCTTACGGCCTGTTTCCAAGGGAAGTCTGAGGGTGCTACCGAGTACTTTAATCGGTTCAGACAGGTATTCTCAGATTTCAGTGGACAAGACTTAGGCACAGAGTCTGGGAAAAGATTATTTGTGGACAAATTTGTGCGTGGATTGCTGCCTGACATCCAGTCACAAATTATGTCTTCTGAGAGTACTTGGCAAGCAAAGTCCCAATCAGAAGTACTGCACATAGCTCAGTATTACGAGAATCGTGTCAACAATGAAAAAGATAGAGTTGAGAAGCGAAAAGGTGATTTGAAGACTAAAGTATTATTACAGCAAATTGTTAGAGGTCCCACAGGGGGTAGTTCGCATATTAGAGGTCAGTATGTTCCACAAGGGAATGTAACCTTGGGTCCTGTGAACATTAACCAGTGTGCCTATTGTCGACAAGAGGGTCATTAGCGTGCACAATGCCGGTTGTAGACCATTTGGTCGAATCAAAATGGTCACATTTTTTTTTTTTTCACATTTTTTTTTTGGGGGGTCCCCCCCCAACCCCTTATTTTTGCTAAAAACCCCTTTTTTCCCTTAAACGTAAACCTAAAAAATATATAAATATATATATAAAAAAAATTCAATCATTTGTCCTGTCGACCAAATTGTGTCGACCATTTGTCTGTCGATCATTTGACTAGACACCCACAATGCCCTGTCCTTCGACAGAGGTCGAATAGCACATTTGGAAATATGGGTAGATGATCCAGAGGTCGCCCGGGTGTAGGGGGCCCTGGTAGAGGTCAGTTTGCACAGGATCCTCAGCAACCTTTTTCGCAGGATAATCAGACTCCGAGTGTGGATACTAGAAACATATTTGATCATCCTTCTGCTGCATATGTATCTGAAGAGCTTGCTTTTGATGACATTCTGTTTCATTAGGATTGCCCGAAGCAGGGTTTGGAACCTACACCTATTCCCGTTAATCAGAAAGGTCCCTACATTGAAATGGTAGTGGGAAATAGGAAACATCTGTTTTTGATAGATACTGGAGCACAGAAGTGTTCCATTGATCATTCCCGAGTTCCAAACATTCCACTGTCAGTGCAAACCAATGTTTCTGTAGGGTTTTCAGGCCGACCAGTTGTTTGTCCAGTTTCTTCGCCGGTACCTATTTCATTGGGTCCCTTTACGGACCACTGTCCATTTCTGTTGACTTCAAATTGTGGAGAGAATTTTCTGGGGTTGAATCTGTTGAAAGAATTAAATGCGGTAATTCATTGTTCTTCTGACGGAGTGCGTTTGACGATTTCACCACAGCAACTTTCTGTCTCTCAATTCCTAACCAGACCTTTGCCGCCAGAATTCATTGATGTACCAGAGTGCATATGGGCAATTGACGATAATGATGCCAGTGTTTTACAGATTGAGCCTGTTAAAATAGTCTTAAAACATGGAATTAAGCTGCCACGCATTCCAGAGTATAAGATTTCAGTTGAGGGCGAGCAAGCTTTGAAATGCATTGTTTCCGATTTTGTGCATCGCGGGGTAATTGAGGAAATTGCAGGTAGTTTGTGCAATAGTCCGATTTTACCCATGTACAAAAAAGGCGATAATGCAATTCCATTCCGTTTCATAATTGATTGCCATTAATGAAGTCGTCGCTCTGCAATTTCCAATTGTGCCTGATGTGACGACAATATTAACCATGATTCCAGCTACAGCTACTTACTTTAGTGTTGTGGATCTGAAGAATGCTTTTTTTAGTATTCCTATACACAAGGACAGTAGATACTTTTTCGCGTTCACCTTAGGGGGACGCTCGTTTACATTTACGCATGCACCTCAAGGTTACACGGAGAGTCCTAGCATCTACAGTAGGGCTTTGAAAGAACAGCTTGATACTCTTGAATTTCCCTCTACTTGTACATTGCTTCAGTATGTTGATGACCTGCTTTTAGCTGCAGACTCTGAGAGTGCTTGTAAGGAGGGCACTGTGTTGTTGCTTATTCATCTAGCTAAACATGGTCACAAAGTTTTGCTTAAAAAGTTTCAATACTGTTGTCAGGAGGTCGCCTATTTAGGCTATCTCCTGTCAAAGGAGGGAAGAAGATTGACACCTGAAAGGATAAAATTAATTTCTGGCATGTCTGTCCCAAATACACAGAAGGAAGTTAGAGCCTTGATAGGTATGGCTTCTTACAGTATGTTGTGGATCCCAAACTTCTCACTAGTGATTAAACCGATGTTGGCTTTGACAAAGAAGGGCATTTCATCGCCATTGCCGTGGAACACGGAACACCAGCAATCATTTGATCTGCTCAAAATTGCATTGTGCTCGGCACCAGTTTTGGGCACACTAAACTATGAAAAGGCTTTTGTGTTTTTTGTGCATGAATGTGATGGATGTGCTTTGGCTGTATTAACGCAGGAACATGCAGGGAAGAATAGGACGTGCAGTTACTTTTCTTCTGCCCCTTGATCCTGTAGCATGCGCTTTGCCAAGTTGTTTGCGAGCAGTTGCTGCTGCAGCTGCGTCTGTAAAATAGAGTGAGGGAATGGTCCTAGGACATGATCTAACCCTGATGGTGCCTCACTCTGTAGATGTTCTACTGAACAGAACCCAAACGCAACACCTCACTTCTGCACGGTTGACGAGATATGAATTGATCTTGTTTGCTCCTCACATCCAAATTAAGAGGTGTTGTGTTCTTAATCCGGCTGAACTCTTACCTTTCCCGCAAGGTACTGCTTGCGGCAACGAAGAGTCACATGACTGTCTGTATACTACCGAACAAGAGACAAAGGGTAGAATTGATCTAAAAGACACTCCTTTGAATAATCCACAAGGACAGCTGTTTTGTGATGGCTCCTGTTTCAAACTTCCGGATAGTACATCCACAGCTGCTTATGCAATCACCACATTGAGCACGGTCGTGGAAACCAAGAGAATCACGCATAACTTCGCGCAGGCCGCAGAGATTATAGCATTGACCCGAGCTTGTGAACTTTCCAAAGGGCTTACAGTAAACATATATACTGATAGTCAGTATGCCTTTGGGGTGGTTCACAACTTTGGGAGACTTTGGTCAGAGAGAGGGTTCTTAACTTCGCATGGCACAAAGATCCAACATGACTCCCTAATAGTACAACTGCTCTCAGCGCTTGCGCTCCCAACTCAGTTAGCTGTCGTGAAATGTGCAGCACATCGAAAGATTATAGATGATATAGGAAAAGGGAATGCTTTCGCTGATCAGAAAGCTAGACAAACTGCCACCGATCTCTTTACGGAGATGTATGTTTCAAGGGACACTGTAAATGCCTATGCAATGAGCGAAGGTGTTGGGTCTGTATGGGATATCCAAGCCGATGCCACGTTAGAAGAATCCAAGAGGTGGGCTGAAGGCTTGGGAAAACTCGATGATGATGGGTGTTGGGTGGACATAGTTGAAGGGAAATGGCTTCTCCCTGACGCTTATGTGATGATGATGGCCATTATGACACATGGCCCTACACATATATGTGCCCAGAAGGGTATGAAAATGTTAGAGTAAGTTTGGGCAAATGACATAACTTTGAAAATTGCCCAGCGCTATGTTCAGGACTGCATGATTTGCCTACAGCACAATGTGGGAAAGGGGACATCAACTCCAAGGGGACGTTTTGGGCCACCTTCTGTCCCCTTCGAAGTCATTCACTTCGATTTTATTGAGATGGAACGTTGTAACAATATGAAGTATGTGTTAGATGTCATCTGTGCTTTTAGTAAATGGGTCGAGGCTTTCCCTGTCAAAGATGCTACAACCATGACTACTGCGAAAACCATGTTAAAGGAATATTTTCCTCGGTTCGGGCTACCAAGAGTCATCTGGTCGAACAATGGTCCACATTTTGTCGCTGCTGTAATTCTGCAGATATGTGCGGCATTACAGATCGACAAACGGTTCCATTCGGCCAGACACAATCAGAGCGCCGGACTAGTTGAAAGACACAATGGTATCATCTAGAACAAGCTCACTAAATCGTGTGTCGGCACCAAACTAAAATGGCCAGACGCCATACCGATCGTGTTATTAGCCATGCGTACAACCCCTCAAACTAAGACTGGGCTCTCTCTATTTGAGGTGGTAATGGGGAGACCTGCCAATATCTGGAATCTTCCTAAATGTAGATCCTTGAAAAATGTTGAAAATGTGCTTCTTTCAGATTATTGCAGCCAGTTGACTAAAAACCTGTATTTGATTTATCACCAGGTGCGAGAGGCTTTACCTGTGCGATACGCGGGCCAGGGCCACAGCATTCGGCCTGGGGACTCGGTGCTTACCAAGGCATTTGAGCGTTCTTCCTGCCTTGCACCTCGTTGGCGGGGCCCATTCCAGGTCCTGCTGGTCACTCAAACGACGGTGCGTGTCTCAGGCAGAAAACATTGGATCCATGCGTCGCACCTCAAGAAACGTCCTCACCCAGTGCCACACGATACAGAAGAAAAAGAACCCCTCGCTAACGCTTCAACCAACGATCCCAAAGCAGTAAATAGCACTGAGAGTGCATCAGAGAATCTCTCTGAGCCCGTGAGGCTTGGGAAACCCGTCATTTTGTCTCCCCACTCTCCAATAGTTTCGCTTCCAGAAACTGTCATTTCGAATTCTGCATCTTCACTTGCTCTTGATACGTTGCTTCCAACAGGAAGTGACGACACATTGTTTCCGGATCAATCAGTACCGGGAAAAGCAAGGTACAATCTGCGTCCAAGGAAATAGACTTACGGCACTGTTTTCCTGTGTATCTGACAGACTTACGGCACGGTTCGGCTGTGCATTTGGAGAAGGAAAAGAATCATCGAGGGCTTGCTTTTTGCCCAAATAATTGTTTGAGAAAAGGGGATTCTGTTGGCTAGGGTTGTGGAAGGACTAAGAAATTGTGCTGCCGGGAGGTCACCAGCAACAAACATTGGGGGTTTCCGTTTGAAGACTACAATGCCTGCCACCGCTACCGCTCGTATGGGACTTGTAAATGACTGTGTGACCAGCCGGGATAATGGACAAAGCACTTGGGCCCCGAAAATGTATTGCTGTGTTTTTATAATAATATTTGGTTTTATAATAGTCACTGTTTTAGGCCTATGGTACCTCGAGGAAACTCATCCTTTAGAGTCCTTGTTACCGACTGAAAATGTACTCACTGTTTCTACTCCCTTCATACATTTGCATACTGTGTCCCCTAAGGACTCCCAGCATAGACAAAGGTATCATAACAATAGTCTGTTACTTATCATGAATGCTACGCATGCCATTTTTAATAGGTCCAACTGTTGGGTCTGTTTGCATTTATCGCAACATGGGGATAAGGGGCTAGGTTGGTATATTCACCCTTTACCTTTGACAACTGCTTGTTATGCTTCTCTTAGAGCACTGTTCTTTGGCCGTTGGAACAATAGCATCTCGGGGAACTTTGATGGCACTAATTTGAATAGTTCTGACTCCCCTGGGATGCTCGCTTTTCGCAAATAGGAGTAAACTCAATGTTGCTTCTATTAGACCTTCTGATAGACTGTCTCGTCCCTTTCAATCTTTGATTTCCTTCAAGATGGCTCCGATAGGCAATAAGGATGCTATGCCTCCTTCTTACACTGTTAACCATAGCCCCGATTCAGTTTCTTTCTGCATACAGAGGAATGGTACTCAGTCAATGGGAGATTTTAAAGGTTGTGCCAACGTTGCAAATTTGACTGGAGAAGACAGACCTTTGTTTGCGGTAATGTAGCATTTCCATGGTTACACAGGGATTGGCAGGGAACCTGTTATTTAGGGATCCTGTTGCCCGGGGTGTCCATAGCTAGTACAGTAAAGGTTTCGAAGTCTCGTACACAGCGGGACGAGAATGGTGACACTCCAGCACAGGTCTTGGGAGATGTAGCAAAATCATTTGTGCCATTTTGGGGGCAGATAGCGAATTCCAAAGGCATCAGAAGACTAGCGAGAGTACTGGAGAGAACCATCAACCGGACCACTCTACAATATGACATTAGAACAGAAATCGATAAGATTAGTAGCACTTCAGAACCGATGGCATTAGATGTCATTCTGGCTGAACGTGGTGGAGTGTGTAAATTAGTGGGGTCCGCTTGCTGTGTTTTCGAGCCAGATTCCTCCCCAACTATCTTCAAAGCAATTCAGAATATGCACGTCCTTAGTTCAGAAGTGCATGTTCCCGAGGGAAATTGGGATCTTAGCGTTTGGTTCTGGGACTTCTTGCGATCTTTGAGTTGGAAGGTACTTTTGGTCTTACTGATCATTTTGGGAATTCTGTTGTTCCTTTGTTGTTGTATCGAGTGTTTACCTAGTATATGTTCGATGCTAGGGGGATGTTGCGCACAGGCAATAGCTACAATAGGACATGAGGTACATGCCCCAGATAAAAACTCCAAGGAATATGTGTTAAAAGAAATTTTGGCGAATGATCTGATGGCAATAGATATTTCTTACAGCGATTCAGGATGCATGGACGATGATGCATGGAGTTGTTTGCAAGGAGCTCAGAAGTAGTTTAGCACTTGGCAAAAGGAGGGTTTGTCAAATGGGAAATTATATTGTGCCTCCTACTGCAATGAATATATGTATATTGGCCTACGACAAACTGCCTGTAAGCCACTTGCGAAGAAATCCATGTTGCAAGGTCCTGACCTTAGAATCAATGTAAACCGCTATTTTAGGTCAATCCGCCATTTTAGGTTCTCTCTGTAAAGTCACCTTGTGAGTTAAAATGGTGGACGATATCATTCCGAAATACAACATGGCCGTCTTGACCTCTGCGTACAACTAATATGTTCTGGATGCGAGCTGGAATAGTGGGGAGGATGTAAGAGCCCACAGATCTGAAATTAGGAGAGCAGTAGATGCTTACATGCAAGGCCTTTCTATTCCTCTACTCATAGATCCAGCGTCATCAACCACCCATTGCAAACTACTTAATGGTGTTGACAAAATCACGGGGAGTGTCAAACAAGCCCAGAAGGGGCTGGAGATGGGAGGGTCTGTCCCCATGATTCAGTCAACAGTAACATCTGTGACTCCAGCCGCAAGTTTGGATGTAAACACCCCTACGGTGCCCACCCCTGTGGCCGGCTCTGATCTATCTTCACCCCCACAATTGAGCCTACCCATTGATTTTACAAAGGATGTATTGGCGCTGATTCAAGATGCTTTAGGGGATTTGGCACCCAACCTGAAAGAGAAAAGAAATAATGTGACCTCCACCAAGGGCATTAAAACACAAAGGACTGTGGGAATGGGGAAGGTTACTCCTCGAGTGGCACTGTGTTCCATGATTTTGAAATGTAGTCCTGCTCCATGTACTCAATACGATCTGAACCGAAGAACAATATTAGCCATCTTTTCGGATATACCATTGCTGGAAGATATATCTTCAGCTGACTTGATTTTAAATTTAAATTCAGTACAGGTGTGGATGCAATCTAGAGCAATTCGTAATCTGGTATGGCAAGCGAAAAACTCATTATTTGATTTGGGCTTTCTGCTCGACTTATAAATCGACAGTGTTTTGTTGTCTGAGTTGTCAAGCAATATGGAATCTATGCCAAGGGCAAAAATTGTCACAGCGAATTGTCAAGATTTAAAGCAGCCATTGAAGGATAGGACTTTGTGTGCATGCAGCTGCAGCAATAATTCAAACTAGCTATCTAACCTGGCAAAGTTAACCCCTCTTACCTTGGTCAGCTGGAATTCGCGGGGTTTCAAATATTTGCTAAATAATGATGAGAGTGGCCTAGGCAAATTCCATATAATTCTGCTGCAAGAGACTTGGTTGCTAAGTCCCATAGTCTGGTCAGGTTATCAAATACAGTTGAATCCAGCTCGGAATCCCGCAATAGGCAGACCCTCTGCGGGTCTACTGGTGGCGCTGAAAGACGAACCGGGATCATCATCACAGGTGTGGGCCATGCCGAATGCATACATGCTACTTGTAAGGGCGGTAATTAATGGTGACATCTATGCAATTTTGAATATATACTGGAACCCAGTAGCCATTACAACTGAGTGTTTCTTTAGGGATTTGAATACATTATTTGACATAGTATCTGCGGATGATAAGATTTTGTACTTCATTTTAGCAGGTGACTTGAATATGAATTGCTTAGCAACAAATGGGGCATATAAGAGGATTCAATTCAACACTACAGCTAAGTCAATGCCTAGTCTGGGATACTGAATGGAAACCCTTATTGATATATCTTTATGTCCAGTTCATGCATTCTGGATGACTACCCCTATATAACACCCCTCTCTTGGAATCCCCCTGACCCCACTGAGCCAAGAAGTAGTTCCGTTTTGCAAATTTAAAAGGTTTATTTGATAATTTAAACAATAGATATATATATCACACTTTATAATAAATTAATTATTGAATATCACACTTAATCTGAGCAGTAATCAATAATGGATAGTCCGGCACTAGCACACTTCTTTATAATCAATGATGAGTGGTTATAGGATGGATAAGATAGCAACAATACTTTTAAGGTTTCAAATGGATGCAAGGTGGAATGAAATTGCAGTACAGAAATACTCAATATGATTTCAACAAAACAATGTAATCACTTTTCTCTGGCAATCCACTCCCCTCTTTATGCAATGCAAGGAAATGGAAGGTAAGCACACAGTTCTCAGAAATGCAATCAAATGTAATTCAGTTCACCCCAGCAAGCTTAGACTACAGAAGTTTGAAACACAGGCCCAAAATGCTTTTATATGTGCTGCAATGAAGTGAAAAATATGCTAAAATGCTTTTAATTCCCTCTCGAGGTTCAGGGTGAGTGGTATCTAGTTAATATTAGTCCAGGCTCGCTCTAGCAATGATTCTGGGTTGGCTCTTAAGAGGCAAACAAATTTTTAGCAAGGAAGCTGCTGTTTTCACACGTGGCTGGATTTTTAACCAAATCGCAAATCGCGGTAAAATTCGCGAGTGCGAGAATCGTGATTACGGCAAAAGTATGAGGAGTAGGAAGTCGGTTCTAGGCTTGTTGAAAAGGTGAGATAGAAAATGACAGGTGACAGCTTTGCAAATGACAGGTGACAGTTAGGAGGCATTTCTGGTTAGATTAAAATAGATTGAATTATATTATTTTAACTAAGAGATTGGTTCTGCACAGTTCTGCTAGGTACTCACAATATATTTAGAAATAGGCCTCGCCACGGATCTGGTCAGGTTTTCGGACTGGACTCCGGTTCTGGTCTCGGCACTTCACAGTGATCTGGGTCAGCTCTCTGGTTCTGCTAACAGCGGTCTGGGTCACTCTGGATCTGATCAGGTCTGTGGGTCCAGATACAGCGGTCTACGGTTCAGCTGGTCTCTCTCTGGATACAACACTGCTTTCTGGCAAATGGCAAGAGTTCTTGCAAAGAATTCAAACAGCTCGCCTGGCTGTGAATAGTGGCAATGATTTGAGGCCTGCTAAAGAGGGATTTAGCTTGTAGTTGACCTCTCTGCTACAAATTCTGAAGTAAAGTCTTGGTCTCTGAAGGTGGATAGATTGAAGTCTCTATGTTGGCTCTCTGGAGGTTGATGGAGGTAAAGTATGGATTTTCCCGGCAGAGCGTCCCGCAGCAGATGGAATAGCATGTCTCTATCTGTCCTGACTGTCTGCTTTTATGTGTTTTGAAAGTGGGTGGAGAGGCTAGCTTTCTAGGCCCTACCCCTCTCCACTTGTCATTGGCCACTTCCTCCTCTTCCCCTTGATTGGGGGAATGAAATGAAGTGTCATCATGATGAGGTCTGTTTATGATACAGAGAACCCACCCCTGTCAACTTTACACACAATCTATATCTGATCCTAATAGACATATTTCATGGATAGACAGTTGTTTGGCATTGCATACACGCATCATGCATTTACTGAGGGTAGCCCCTGTTCCAATTCTGTCGTTTCTAGGAGCTTGGGTTCAAAAATGGCAACATATTTCACTTTTTGGTCGGGTTACCAATATTGGATTTGTCCCCGCATTTACACAAATGTTCGCAAAGCATGTGGGCATTAGGTGGTGGAGTGTCAGATTTTTAACATACATACATTTAGAGTAATATCCTCTTTTCCGCTAAAACCCCCCCTGAACATACCACCGGGTCCTAACACGTCTTCAAATGCGCACAGAAAAATCACAAGAATAATGATATCACTTGTAAAATTTTCACAAGTCCGCTCTATGAATGATCCATCTTTTTAGATTTATGTTCTGGCCCCAAAGGGGTGTGGTTTCCCCCAGCACAAGGTTGAATTTCTGGTTTTTCCAGTTCTGCCAAGCCAGCTTGCTCTCACAGGCAGTGCTCCTCCCCTTTCCTTCCAGGAGGAAGCCACTTTTACGATCCCCCCAATAAAACATTTGCCTGAGTCAGGACAGGGCTTTGTTCAATTTCCTGCAGAGCCCAGGTAATTCAATCAGAGAAGTGTCATATCCCTTTTGGTGGGAACAGCAAAAGGCAGCTAGGCCTGGGAACACAGCTGTTGTGCAAGTCTCAACTCCTGTCGGGGGTAGCTGGTGGGCAGAATTCAGTTTCATTAAGCCAGGTTTCAGATAAAATGTCACTTTTTGTTCCCCAGTTTAAGTCAAGACAATTTTTACATATGCAGCTAGAATGCTGATTCTAAGTTCAAAACTATGGCATTTCAACAGTGACAAACTATGTGACACTCAAAAGTAGGTGACTCAGTTAATTTAAACATTTTCGATTTTTGGTAGTTTTAAATCCAGTTTCAGTTAGGCTGCTGCAGACCTGCAGAGCTCAACCAGTCTTGTTATGAACATTCAAGTCACTTCAGAATATAACTTTACATTGTATCCACCTCTCAGTAAGTCTTTCTTTGGCCTGCTGTGGGTTCATTTATTCAGTTTTACACAAAAGTCTGGTGGTTTCAAAACGCCGGCTTTCTGATAGTGGTGAGTACTGGTAATGCAACCATTTTGGGGATTTAAGAAAATGAATTCCCCACAGTTCTATGTTGCTTTTGGCAATCAGCATTGCCATTCCCAATGGTTTCAGGCTACTGTGTGGGTAGTCCAATGGTGGTTTTAGGCAGTGCCCTTCTGTGCCCATAACATCAGCAAAAATGGGTGGCAGCCTATTCTTCATGCATTTCCCTGGGCATTTTCTGGGAAGCTCTGGCTATCATGATGTTTTCAATGCCAGTACTGCACAGTTTTTGTGGTAGGGCTCGGATGCATGGGTAAAAACATCCCACAAGCCCCCCTCTTGCGATGGCCATTCTGTTTCACTGATGGAACTTGCAAGATCTGGGATGTTTCCTCATCTTCTTCCAATAGATGGCACAGTTCAGCATCTTTTTCTCCATCCGGTCGGATCGATCGGTTCTCCTCGCCGGTCCTGATGTGAAGATTGGGCGGTACCCCGGGCCCCTTGCGTCTCTGCTCCCGGTCTCTGGATCGTCCTCCCTGGCCAGTCTCATGGTTTTCTTTCTCCTAGGACGACAAAGGAAGAGCGGCAATACCTATTCATAGACATTTTTCCCCCACCATTGATATAGTGGGGTGGCATATAAATTTATAGTCAAAACATATGAACATGCACATTTCTTTTTGCATTCAAAAACGAAAACACCCACATTGAGAAACTCAGAATTTGATAGGCGATATGTAGGATATTTTAAGTTAGAACTGAATTAATCAGAGACAGTACCCTCTAGGATTACCGAGGACTCCTCCAGTTGCTTCAAAGTGTGCCTGGGATGGCAACACTTCAACTGGTTTATATGGACCGACTTGTCTTCCCCCTCTGCCAAACCGCCTTTGGGGATGCGGATCTTGTAGGCCACAGGGGAGACCTTGTCTATAATCTCAAAGGGTCCTTTCCATGTAGGCAAATATTTTCGCTGTTTTGCCTGGTTTCTTTGGAAGTTGTATAAATAGACCAGGTCCCCCACCTGATATTCCTTCCTGGAAGTTTTCAGGTCATAGTGGGTCTTCATACTCTCAGCTGATCTTTCTAGATTCCGCTGAGCATAGGCAAAAGCATGCTGAAGGTGTTTCCTTAAATTCTCCACATACTCATGAGTTGTGGAGGCATTTATTAGTGTCTGCTCTTGGGTCCTGTAGAGCAAATGCTGCGGAAGAACCATCTTGCGTCCAGTCATCAACTCGAATGGTGACATTTTGGTTGCAGATGAAGGGGTAGATCTGATGGCCATTAGGACCAGAGGTAATCGGATATCCCAACTTGGCCCAGAATCTGCCACAAACTTTTTTAAGATGCTCACAATGGTTCGGTTATATCTCTCTACTGCCCCAGAAGAAGCTGGCCGGTAAGCAATATGCAACTTCCTTTTGACCCCAGTATCTCCCACATCTTTGTCATCACTTCACTGGTGAAGTGGCTACCTCTGTCTGACTCAATCCTTTGAGGTAGACCAAAACGGGAAAAGATGTGGTTAATCATCAAGGCAGCTGCCGTTTCTGCCTTGCAGTTTGGGGCTGGGAGACATTCCACCCACTTGGTAAACAAGCATGTCACAGTCAAAATGTACTTATTCCCCCTAGCAGAGCCAATCACGGGTCCTACAAAGTCGATTTGCAAATCTGACCATGGCAGTGTCATCCCCCTCTTTTGGAGGGGTGCACGGTGCGTGAGGGATGATGGCTGAAATTGTGCACACACAAGACAACCCTTCAAGTATTGGTTGAGGTCCTGGCCCATGTGTGGCCAGTATGCAACCTCTCTTAAGATTTCCAGTGTTGTGTGAAACCCCCTATGACCGGCGGTGGGCGCATCATGGGCGTGACTTAACATCAGGCTTTGGAATGAGGTAGGAACCACCCACTGATCGTGGCCAGCTTTAGATTTCCTTACCAACAAACCGTCTTGGATCCGGAACATTTTTGGACATTTCATCAACACTCTAAGGTCCTCTTTCCCGTTGTAATCGGTATCCGTCAGGGGAAAGTTCTCAGGGTCCTCAATGTGTTGGTAAAATTTACCAATTATTGGATCCCCCTTCTCAGCGGTAATCAAATCAGCATCAGGGGTCTCCTTGCTCCATTGGGCAGTTGACAGATCATTGTGAGCATTTGTCTGGGACCTAGTGATAGCAGTGACCTAGATTTCCCCCAGCAGGGACTCTATTTCTATTAGATCCCCTTGGATGGCCCCGGTTTTGGCCAGCTGATCAGCTAAGTCATTTCCAGTTTTGTCTGGTCCCTCTACTTTGGAATGACCCTTGATCTTTTTCCAGTAGATGGTCATCCCATTCGATGTGACCAGATCCTCAATGTTTTGGATTAGCTTCCCATGTTTCAGGGGTTTGTTATTAGCGCATAACATGCCTCTGGTTTTCCAATTAACCAGGTGCTCCACGAACCTGTTCCGTACATAATCCGAATCTGTGATTATGACCAGTTCGTGGAGTTGATGCTGGACAGCAGTGAGGATGGCCTGATGCACAGCCATCAATTCTGCCACCTGACTACTTCGGGGACCAATTTTGTATCCAGCGGAGGGTTCTGGGAACTCCTTCACCCATGCATTCCCTACGCCAGCCACCAGTTCTTTCTCCCCGTCGTTGTCAACATGGTAAGAGCATCCATCCACATAGACAGTGGGCATTCCCTCACACTTGTCCTCTTCAAAGACTTTGTGTGGGGAATTAAGGTATGCCTCTGTGTTGTCCTTGATCTTTAGACTTTCGTCCTCGAGACAGTTTTCTCTGGCACAATCATGCAAGTCAGCCAGGCCTTGCGCGAGTTGACTCTTCTTGTTTTGGCCATATCTGACCTCCACAGGAAAGCCTTGCATTGACAGAATCCAGGAAGTAATTCGGGAATTACTCACATTTCCGGCCCGGATTCTATCACTTTGGAGATATTGCAGAGGCTGGTGTGGAGTCTCCACTATGATGTGTTCCTCCTGGATAAACGGGCGGTAATTCTTCAATGCCCACACCGTTGCCAGGAGTGCCTTCTCACAATCGTTGAATTTTTCCTCCACAGAGGATAAAGTTTTGCTCGCATAGGAGATTACTTTATTGACCTTGTCATGCTTTTGGTATAATACTGCTGTCAAGCACGTATTAGAGAACCCCGTCTCCAGGAAGAACTCCTTGTTTCTGACAGGGTAAGCTAGGCAAGGCGCTTGTGAGAGGCTTCTCTTGAGTTGTTTTACCGCCTCGGCTTGTTCTGGACCCCATTCCCACTTGACCCCCCCCTTCAAGAGATGAATCAGGGGTCTGGTGATCTCTGTGTAGCCCTCAATGAACTTTCTGCTGTAATTAGTCAGTCCAAGGAGGCTCCTTAGTTTCCGCAGAGATGTGGGGTCTTTCAGTTTCTCAAGTGCTTCCCCTTTCTTTTCCTGGGGACAGAGACCCTGAGGAGTAATCTCATGCCCCAAGAAATTAACACGGGTTCTACACCACTGTGCTTTCTTAAAGGAAAGTTTTGCTCCGGCGGCCCTCAACTGTGTCAGAACATAACGGATCTCCGCTATGTGTTCCTCCACAGATGAACTTTTGATGAGGACATCATCTACATAAGCCAGGTTACCCCTTGCACCCAGGTCGGGAATGGCCTTGTGTAGGAAAATGTTGAATTCATTGCCGTTGTTGAGGTATCCGAAGGGAGTCCGGGTCCATGTGTATTGCTGGCCCCCAAAGGCAAAAGCCAGCTTGTATTGGTCCTCCCTACTGACAGGCACAGTCCAGTATCCATTGGTCAGGTCTATTGCAGTGAATACCTGTGACCCCTGGATCTGGGCCAGCCCTTGGTCAATGTAGGGCAGAGGCCATCGGGAAGTATGGACCCGTTTGTTGAGCTCCCTAAGGTCAGCACAGAGTCTCCACTGGCCGTTTGGATTCAATATTCCCAGCACCGGATTATTGAAGGTGCTGTGGACTGGACGGATTATTCCCCGGGACTCAAGGTTCTTAATTATTTCAGTAAGGGACTCCATTGATGCGAGAGGCAAGCGATATTGCTTCATAAACACAGGAGTCATCCCAGGGTCCGTGGGGATTGTTGTTGTGTGGATGTCGTTGCGGCCACAGTCATATGAGTCTACCGCAAAGAGATCTTGGAAATCCAATAAAACTTGTTTCAACTTTTGCTTCTGTTCCAGAGTCACACAGGCATCAGCTAGGTTGACTCTCTCTTCCACCATCTGCCTGAAGCCTGGAAAGACTTCTGGTTTGGCTATCTCAGCGGCGTCCTCCAGCTGGGTGGAGAAGTCCCTGGTCAGAGTGCTGATTTGGACTGGAGGCCTCAGGTGGGAAAGGCAACCCTCATGGACCTGGAAAATCACCTCATCCCTCCTGAAGTCACAAGTCACATTTTCCTTACCATAGGGGCAGGAAGTGTACACCAGGAAGTTCCCCCCATGCCGGGTAAAAATCCTGTCTGGTGTTGTATTGTCCTCACTGTCACTGTCAAAACAGTCCTTGGGGATTGGTCCTAACAGTTAATTTCCTAGATCAATGGAAAAATGTCGGTCAACAACCGCCATTCCAATAATGGTGCCTGCGGCTAGAGTAATACTCTTTAAGTCGCTGTTATCCACCTCTATTGGAATGGTGTCATGTTCTATGTTGACTAATGGAGTTGGGTTTACCCCCAACCCTTGCTGTTGGAGAGAAGCATTTAGATGTATATAAGCATCAGGGTTTTTCAAATGTTGTCCTCTTTTAACTTTCACTTCCAGGGAGAATTGTCGTGTCCTTTCTGGGATGGTGACTTCCTCTTTAATCTGAATTTCAACTGCATAAGGTAGCAATTGAGCTGACCTAAATGCTTTTTCTGGATCATCAAAGCCCATGGGATTATCCGCTAATCGGGACCAAGCTTTGAAGTTTATTAGGTCCAAACTAATGGCAAAGCGATTGAGAATGTCACTGCCTAAGTAAAAAGCGGCAGTGACGTCTCGCACGACCCAACAATTGTGGACTATGCTCTTGTTGCCAATGGAGATTTTGAGCATACACCTGCTTGGCAGGGGATGTTTGGAATTGGGTGCTTCCAGGTCCATTTCCCATTTGTCTATCAGTTTGAATGTGGGAATGGCTGGATCTTTTGGGAGTTGGCGGAACATGGCTTCGCTGATGAAGCTTTTACCGTTGTTCACACACACGCGAGCGAGAACAGAGTCCTTCCCATCATTTAACTGAACAGGGATGAACAACTGCTCTCCAATTTGCTGAATATCAGCCAGGCTCTGAGCTGATTTCACATCTTTCTGGACTATAGGAGGGGGAGTTTCTGATTGTGGATTAGTATAGAATTTCAGAGTGTTTCCTTCCAGCGTGGAATACCACTTTAGACTGGAAGGAAGGTTGATTTTCAGAAATAGAGAGGACCCCCCATCACCAGTCTGTTGTCCTACTGCTATTACTGTCACGTCTGGAATTTGGTTATTCTGGAAGTGGAATTCTACTTGGTCAGATTTTTGTTCAACCATGTGGCATGTGCCGTTTAAACTAACATGGTTGACACTCTGTTTTAATTTTATGGGTCGGCTAGTCTGGGTCCAGAGGACCTTGTTTACGCAATCTATTAGGGGTGACAACCTTCTCAGGAGGTCATTCCCTAGTAAACAAGGGGTGCCCTCTGGAGTCACAACTATGACCGGGTGTTTCAACTTGTGTCGCCCAATTTTAATGTCCAAATCTGCCGTCCCCTCGACGGGAATTTCCTTCCCGTCAAAGTTCTGGAGTTGTCCAGGAAGTGAGGTGAGAGGAATTTGGTAATTCCCTCCCCTTCCTGCATTCAGTTCATCAAAGGCCCTTCTGGACAGAAGGGTAGCTTGAGATCCCGTGTCCGCCAGCGCTGAAATCATACCCTGCCCCTGTACTTGTACCGGGGCATAATATCTTCCCTCCTTCTCCTCAAGGGGGCACAGATAATGCACATTTCTGGACAACGGGTGGGCTAACTTTCTGGTTTTGGACATTGCAAGAGAAGAAATTTGGGCAGAATTCTGTGGAGAGCCTTGGGAATCTGAAAGAAAAAGTTGGCAACTGGAGATCAGAGCCATTGTGGGTTCCCCTGGTTCCGGTTCTGGGCCGCCCACCCCTTTTTGGAGGCAGTCATCAGGATGGGTTTGAACCAGGGGATTTTGGTATTGTGGGTTCTGGGATGAGATGATGGGTGGTGGTAGCTCAGTCTCCATATCTCCCCAGTCTGAATTGGCATCCCTTGGGACCCATTTTTCCTTGGGAGGAGTTCCCCCATCTCTGAAGGAGAAGGTCCTTTCCCCAGGATCCTCTGAGGATCCCTCTCCCTCAAATTGGAAGACCTGTACCTCCTCCACAAAGTGGGTCTGTTTGGGTCCTTTGTTTCTCCTACCCCCCCCTCTGCTCCTTGGGAGGCAGGCTTCCAGGGGCAGGAGATTTTGTTTCCGGTTCCTGGTTTTCCAGGGGCTGTTTACAAGCTGGGAAGGAAGCTTCCTCCAAGGCTTTACACCCCCCTTCCCCTTGTGCCTCCTCCCTAGGAACCGGTGTGTTATCGGGGTGCTGCCCCCGTCATTGTTCTGGAGTACCAGGTCCAGAGTTTGGGGCATTCTGCGGTGGCACGCTCATCTGAGGGTTCTGTTGAGCCCTCAGTATGTGACCCAGATCCCGTGCCATATTTTGGACCTGGCGCTCTAACTGGGAAACCCGCTCAGGCTGATACGGGGCTCTATTTTCTCCCCTGGGCTGATCCCGGGAAGGGTAGCTATCCCTTCTCTGGGAAGATTTTGGTACCCCTCCACCCTTGGCCTCCCCTCTCCCGGATTAGGTTGTCTGGGCTCAGGGAATTGGGGAAAGAAGGATGGATGATTTTGGGGTTGGAAATTGGGTGGATACCTGGGGAAAAAGTTCTGCCCAGGATTTGGAGAATTTCTGCCCTCCTGGGGGAAGTTAGGAGGGAAGTTCCCTGGGTCAGGTGCTTGGCTGGATCCCCCCCCTTGGGCTGGAGGAGTCCACACATAACCCAGGATTGGTCTGTTTCCCTTGTAATGGGGACTTACATAGTCAGGAGAGCGAGGGACCCCATTTGTGGGACTACCTCTTTCACTCCCTGTCTGTGACTGGCCCGAGGGATTTCTGGGCTTAGGATTATTAGGTGCAGGTAGGTTTTTAGGCCCCCCCATCTCCAAATCCAAAACGGGGGTGACCTTTACCTCTGCCACCTTGGCAACAGCAGGGGTGCTGTTGGTTTTGGGATTTTTCTGGGTATTGCTTTTGTTTTCTATGGGCTTCTGCACCTCATAGATCCGGGTAGCCTGTTCAATGACCCAGTCTAAAGATCTTTTCTCATGAAAATCTCTCACGAGCTGGGTCATTATATATTTGGGCAAGGCATGGAAAAATGTATTGACAAATTCTCTGCTGTCTGTGCGCACCCTTCTGGTGGTCTGCGCAAAGTCATCTTCGCCAGGAGTCATCGTGAGGAGAGGGCAGGAGCCCCTCCTCATGCACAGCAGCATCCAGCAACACACCACATGCATCTGCCCTTATACCCACGGCACCGTGCAGCATCGAGAGCCACAGAAGAGCGCTCTGCTTGGGGTAAGGTCTAAATCCCCCAACATCACGCTGCCTCCACCTGCAACCCCGAAATTTTCGTGCCAACGGGTAGGCTTCCTCGATCCCGTACTGCCTGACCCTTCCCGCCTGACCTCACAATGCCGGGTGCAGCGCGGCATGAAACTGTGGCTGAGGCCTCGTTGCTAGGATACTAGCAGCAACTTGTTCCCCTCACATTCGCCGGCAGGCGGAAGCGCCGGCCACACGAAGGACCACATAAAGGCTCCTGTTTGCACCCTGTTCGCGTCCTGGGGCGCGACGGAGCGCCTTACTCTCCTCCCCTTTACACAAAGTATGTTCACTGGACCAGCATCTCCACCTGAATCCTGGAGGAGCAGGAGCTCCCTCCATCCACTGCAGGAGCAGCAGGCTACAGGATCGAGGCCCGCGTGCCTTGCCAGATGCAAGGTAGGCCATATTCCTCTCTCAGCTGCACTCCAGATTTCGGCAGCATGATTGTTTTGTCCGCCACATTTGGTAATTGTACCCTAGCATTCTAACCCACCAGCTTGTGCCTTCTAAATTTGCGCTCTGACACACTACTGCTGTCTTCGCACACAACACTTTAGCTTTGTAGCTTTAGGCACGACTCGGAACTCAGTTGCTGCCCTACTGCACTATTAGTTTAAGTGTCCTACCCGAACCCAGGCGATGCCTAACTCCTCTTCAGCTTATGTACTATTCTGGACTTAGATGCTGCCACACTGCATCAGGTGTTGTGCCTTATGGTCGCCTACAGACCACACTTGATTGATTTGTGTTGTGCCTTATGGTCGTCTACAAGACCACATTTGATTGATTTGTGTTGTGCCTTATGGTCGCCTACAGACCACATTTGATTGATTTGTGTTGTGCCTTATGATCGCCTACAGTCTACATTTGATTGATTTGGGTTGTGCCTTATGGTCGCCTACAGACCACACTTGATTGATTTGTGTTGTGCCTTATGGTCGCCTACAGACCACATTTGATTGACTTGTGTTGTGCCTTTGGTCGCCTACAGACCACATTTGATTGATTTGTGTTGTGCCTTATGGTCGCCTACAAGACCACATTTGATTGATTTGTGTTGTGCCTTATGGTTGCCTACAGACCACATTTGATTGATTTGTGTTGTGCCTTATGGTCGCCTACAGACCACATTTGATTGATTTGTGTTGTGCCTTATGGTCGCCTACAGACCACATTTGATTGTTTTGTGTTGTGCCTATGGTCGCCAATAGACCACATTTGCAACCCCTGCTTACTAGCAACACTGCCCACATCATGTATTGGTGCCTATCTACTCTCATCCACCTACTGTATATCTACGCTAAACGTAGGACTAGTCAACCTAATCCATTTCCTAGTCAAGACACTTACACCTGCACACGCATGTTAACCACCACCCTCACCTCGTGGCCTAGCACCATGACACCTGCGAACCCGTATTTGGATGATCCAGCACTCTGGATACGCCACTTTGCTACCAGACCAACACCTAACCAACCTTGTACTACGGCTATTAGAAACACTAGATTGAATTCTAGAACAAGCCCACCTACCTTTCCATGCTCTTCCCACCCTAGCATCTTAACCAGAAACTTTAGATTAAGAGCCCGCAGCATGAAACATTCGCATACTGACCACAACCCTGCCAATTCGACCACTGACTGAGTCAAGTTAGCCCATACCCATTTGCACGACCTACCTATACCATCTGAAAAATCTTCCCAAAAAACAAACTCATTAAAGCAGCCTTGGTGAATGCTAGGTCTCTTCCTGCCCATGCTCTCGACATCGCTGACTTTATATCTCACGAAAAGCTCCATCTCCTCGCAGTCACGGAAACTTGGCTTAATGCTGCCTCCGGTCCATCTCTGGCCCTTGCTATACCTAATGATTATGCTATTATTAGATGCGACTGAAACTCGCCATCATATTCAGAAATACATTCGACATCAAAATCATCCAGGACGCTCAAATCCCCTCTGCTGAATCCTTGTCGATTAAGCTACCTCTATCACCTAACCACACAGCAACTTTACACCTTATTTACCGACCACCAGGTCCCATCTCCTCCTTTATAGAGGATATTGCATCACTCTTTACCACAGATACCAAACCCAACTCTCAAACGATCTTACTTGGGGACTTTAATCTTGGTTTTAACGACCCTAAGAACACTAACGCCCATGACCTAGCTAACACCTTATCGGATTTGGGTCACACGCACATTATTCACGAGCCCACTCATATCAAAGGCAGAACACTGGATTGGATCACTCACCTCAATTGCTCTATTGACCTTCTATCCAATGACCCATGCATTTGGTCGGATCATCACATAATAACCTTCTCTATCAAAGCCAATACACCTCACCTGGCGCCTATCATCGCCCCAGCCACCAGCACGAGAAACAAGAAAGATATTACACCTGACAAACTCTTACCCATACTACTCCCCATCCTGAACAATATCGACTCAGAGGCTGATCCCACAGTCTCGGTGGATATCTACAACCAGGCTATACTTAAAGCACTGAACACCATTGCCCCCATAAAATTGCGGAAACCTAAACCACAGCGTCACCTTAACACTTGGTTCACGCCGCAGCTAAGAGAATTACGCAAAGCTAAGAGAACCGCAGAGTCACATTGGAAAAAACATCCCACAGCATCCAATAAGACTGAGCTAACTCTAGCCTCCTCTAGTTACAAAGAAGCCATCTTTATTGCTAAAAAGGACACATATAACAAAAGGATTACACAAGCGGAATCCAACACAAAGGAACTCTTTAAGATTTTGAAAGAACTAGAATCCCCCATTGCCCCCATAGACAAATGTGTTACAGATGCACTATGGTGTAGTAATATTCAGAAGGCTTTATTAGATAAAATAGCTCGCCTACAATCTAAAATCAACGCAAAAAAATCCCTGCTACTTGCTGACCCGGACTACAAACAATTACCTAACAAATCACCTACCTTTAAGTCAACTTGTAAACCTTTCAGCTTCTCACCCCTCTCAATCTGGGAAGTTGAAAACATCATCAGGAAACTTAAACCTTCAAATTGCCAAGGTGATGCCTGCCCTGCCCCGATCATCAAAGCTGCTGCGCACGACCTGGCACCATTCATAACCAACCTCATCAATGCCTCCTTCAAAACTGGAGTAGTGCCTGATAACCTAAAAGATGCGTGGGTCATCCCACTCCTTAAAAAACCTACTCTTGATCCAGCCAACCCGTCTAACTATAGACCGATAACAACTGTACCTTTCTTATTTAAAATACTGGATAGAGCAGCCTATTTACAAATACAGGCCTACTTAGAATCAAACAACCTCCTAGGATTTAGGCAGTCAGGTTTCCGACTGAGACACGGTACGGAAACTGCATTAATAGATCTCACTACCCAGATCCAAATCCTGAAAGACAATGGTAAACTTGCACTCCTCTTATTGCTTGATCTCTCAGCAGCTTTTGACCTGGTCAACCATCAAACACTCTGTCACCACTTGAAAACTGCAGCACACTTCTCAGACGCAGCCACGGCCTGGATCAGTTCCATCTTGGCGAACAGAACCATGAGGGTCTTCTCTCCCACTGATTCTGCTGAACCTTCACCAGTACCCTGTGGAGACAGCAAAACCCTTAATGAAATCTACTCAGTAATTCAAGCATGGATGGCACATCATGGACTCTGTCTCAATGACGAAAAAACCGAGTTGATCATCCTTGGCACTCACACCAAACTCAAAAATCTCAATCCCGCATTTAAATCCTTTACCATAAATGCAATCTCATCCCAGTGTCAAATAACACCAAAACCCTTGGGGTTTACATCGATGCCACATTATCCTTCTCCAAACATACTAATGCAGTAGCATCATCAGCCGCTTACACCTGCAAGCTGATCACTGCATGTAGGCCGTTCATCTCCTCACCCAATTGCATTACTCTTGCTAGAGCATTAGTCCTATCCAAGATAGACTATTGTAATGCCCTTTACTTAGGCACTAGCTACAAAAATATCAACAAACTGCAAGTAATTCAAAATAATGCCATCAGAGCTGCCCTCAACATCCCCAAAAAGATGCACATCTCAGAGACCAGACGCAAACTACGTTGGCTTCCAGTCAAGCACAGAATATCCCTTAAAACCCTGGCCCTTACACATAAAGCCAGGGCCAACCTTGCACCAGCCTACCTCACCAACCAACTTACACCTCACACTTCTTCAAGACCTCTTAGAGCCGCACAAGCTAACACTATGTCCATACCGAGATTTAAACTTCATAACTCGGGTGGTGCTAGCTTCCCTGTACAAGCCTCCAAATTATGGAACACAATACCTGCGCTTTTGCAAGCAGAACCTTCATTTAACCTATTTAAACATAACACGAAGTGTTGGCTTCACAACATGGACTCTATGACAGCCTAACCGCCTGATCCCAGCATGATCGACTGTCACTGGCACACTTTTGTAATTTATGTACTTATACTAGACTATGTATATATGCATTTGCATGACTAAGTTTGTACCCACCTGTAACTGCAATGTAACGTAACCCTTATTGACTGCTTTCAATTGCAACTGTAACCAGATCTAACTTATGCGCCCGTATGCCCCTGGGCCTGGCTGCGCTTTATAAATAAAATAAATACAAATACAAATACAAAGGCACGTTTCAGTTCTTGCACGAATTCTTGTGGGGCCTGATCCTCCCCACATTGCAAATTGTAGGCTGCCTTGCGAGCCTCTTGAGGATTTCTGTGAACAGAAAAATGTTTCAAGATGGCCGCCTTATAGGTGGACCATCTTAAATGATTTTGGTCCTCCAGCCCCGCAAAGAAACTGGAGTATTCTGGGGAGAATGTCCATTTGACGTACTGGATGCAGCTACTGCTGTCCTTCAAATGGAAAGTCTCCATCATTTGCTCATAGAGCTCCAAGTGTTCCCATACGGAATACTTGGCGTTCTTATGATAAGGCGTGATAACACTCCTTATTGCCTTTATTTGCTTCAATCGGTCCTTAAGCAAGGCCCTTTTTGCCTTATTGGCCTTTTTGGTTCGGGTAACCCTGGTCCATTCATCCTCTGACTCAGAGGTACTGCTCCCAGAGGTTCCTGTCTGATCTTCCAGGTTTTCCCGGATTCTGCAAACCTGGGAATGGCTGGCAGAATGTGGGGACCTGGTCTCCTGTGTCCTGCGCCGTTCAGAGGAGTCTTCAGATTCCTCCTTGCTGCCAGGATTTGATGGGTACCCCCCACTGACCTAACCGGGCAGAAGTTTTCAGGATGCCCTTAATGGGCCTATTCTCCTGGGGTTCCCCACTAAATTGCACTGTGCTTGGGTGCCCATACCCGGATGCCCGCCCATCCATTCCTGGGAGGTACTGGCCTATGAGCCCCATGATTCTGCTGGATAGTAATCTGCCATCCCTGTGGCCCGGTGCTCATGTGCGCCTGGGGACATGCGGGTGGCAGAGTCCATGGACTGAGAGAGATAAAGGCCTCTGGTTCTAGGGCTCCTGAGGTTATGCTCAGGAGTTTCCCTTTCCCAGCGAACCTGGTCTCTATCCGCCCCTGCTCCCTGTTGCAACGCAAGAGCCTGTGCCTTCAGTTCCTCAGTTAAGGCCTTACTAGACTCTATCAGTCTCTCCTTCATCGCTACCTGTCGTTGGAGCCTATCATTGTGCTGGCAGAGAGCCTCATTGTCTCTCTGCGTTTCCTGATTGATCCTGGAGCACTGGGCCAGTCTTTGCTGCAGGAGGGTTACCTCCTGAGCTGTGTCCCTATTGGCCTGCTCCTTTCTTGCCAGAGCCTCCTCCACCCTCCTGGTGTGCTCTAGCAAGTCCTGGTGTTCTTTTTGGAGGTCACCCAGTCCCTGGTGGGCCAGGTGATTTTCTTCCATTTTTCTTTTTAAGTGGCAGACTTCCTGGCCTAAGGTGTCCCTTTCCTGACCAAGAGCTTGAATTTGTGACGCCAGGTCATCCCTTTGCCTTTGGAAGGCACCAGCTTTCTGGTGCTCCTGATCAAACTCTGCCTGGGTATCCAGGTCTTTCAGGATCAGTTTATTGCTCTCCTCTTTCTCTCTGTCTAGTTGGATTTGCAGGGTGGCTACCTGCTCTGTGCATGCCCTGTTGAAATTGATCTGTTGCTCCAGCTTTTTCTGGCTCTGCAGTAGGGAGTCCAAAATGTCTTGGCGTTCCTTCTGCAAAGCCAGAATTCTGGTATCCTGTTTCTGTCTTTTCCTGTTGCAGTATATCCATGTCCTCTTTTATTTTAATGATATACTGCCTACTATCATTTTCTGACTCCTGGCTCCCCTGCAGCCTCTGCTCAGAAGAGACCAGGTCAGATTGGACCTTCTCTAATGCCATCTGTCGCTTGTTCGCCAGATCTTGGCTTTCAGTACATTTATCCTGCATGTCTCCCATATATAGGTACAGGTATGCCGCTATCCTAACCATCTTGTCTTGTTCATCTTTAGCTTTAGGAGCCATGTATAGTTCACTCAGGGCCACATGTAAGGGACCCTGATCTCTCCATATATCTGACCCTGTTTCAGTGACCTGTTGCATGATGGCCTGCAACCAGACCATGCGGTCCTGGTGAGTCCACTCACCTCTCACAAATAAATTATGTAAGAAGTGCTCTCGGGCTATTTTCATGTCTACTAATGTCGTCATTCTAGAGATTGGTCTCTGTCCTGACTTACAGAAGTTTGTATTTTATTTTTTTGCAAAACAGACCTTTTCCTTAGAGCATTCCTTTGAGGAGTGCTTTACAGCGTAACACAGCGTGGTGATCCGACCGGATATGTGTATCTGGTCAGCTGGCACACTGTATTAATATGCACAAGTGATAGATCTAACCCAAACGTCTGGCTCGAGCCCCCAATCTATAAGAGGATTCAATTCAACACTACAGCTAAGTCAATGCCTAGTCTGGGATACTGAATGGAAACCCTTATTGATATATCTTTACGTCCAGTTCATGCGTTCTGGATGACTACCCCTATATAACACCCCTCTCTTGGAATCCCCCTGACCCCACTGAGCCAAGAAGTAGTTCTGTTTTGCAAGTTTAAAAGGTTTATTTGATAATTTAAACAATAGATATATATATCACACTTTATAATAAATTAATAATTGAATATCACACTTAATCTGAGCAGTAATCAATAATGAATAGTCCGGCACTAGCACACTTCTTTATAATCAATGATGAGTGGTTATAGGATGGATAAGATAGCAACAATACTTTTATGGTTTCAAATGGATGCAAGGTGGAATGAAATTGCAGTACAGAAATACTCAATATGATTTCAACAAAACAATGTAATCACTTTTCTCTGGCAATCCACTCCCCCCTTTATGCAATGCAAGGAAATGGAAGGAAAGCACACAGTTCTCAGAAATGCAATCAAATGTAATTCAGTTCACCCCAGCAAGCTTAGACTACAGAAGTTTGAAACACAGGCCCAAAATGCTTTTATATGTGCTGGAAATGAAGTGAAAAATATGCTAAAATGCTTTTAATTCCCTCTAGAGGTTCAGGGTGAGTGGTATCTAGTTAATATTAGTCCAAGCTCACTCAAGCAATGATTCAGGGATGGTTCTTAAGAGGCAAACAAATGTTTAGCAAGGAAAGCAAGGAAGCTGCTGTTTTCACACGTGGCTGGATTTTTAACCAAATTGCAAATCGCGGTAAAATTCGTGAGTGCGAGAATCGTGATTACGGCAAAAGTATGAGGAGTAGGAAGTCGGTTCTAGGCTTGTTGAAAAGGTGAGATTCTAAGCTTTCAGAGCAAATTTAAACCAAGTTTAGCCCAAACGGTTCCAGAGATACGAACGATTAAATAAAGGTAGTTTTTCGGATTTGAAATTTTAAAAGTTCAAAGCGACAGGTTACAGCTTGCAGATAGAAAATGACAGGTGACAGCTTTGCAAATGACAGGTGACAGTTAGGAGGCAGTTCTGGTTAGATTACAATAGATTGAATTATATTATTTTAACTAAGAGATTGGTTCTGCACAGTTCTGCTAGGTACTCACAATATATTTAGAAATAGGCCTCGCCACGGATCTGGTCAGGTTTTCGGACTGGACTCCGGTTCTGGTCTCAGCACTTCACAGTGATCTGGGTCAGCTCTCTGGTTCTGCTAACAGCGGTCTGGGTCACTCTGGATCTGATCAGGTCTGTGGGTCTGGATACAGCGGTCTACGGTTCAGCTGGTCTCTCTCTGGATACAACACTGCTTTCTGGCAAATGGCAAGAGTTCTTGCAAAGAATTCAAACAGCTCGCCTGGCTGTGAATAGTGGCAATGATTTGAGGCCTGCTAAAGAGGGATTTAGCTTGTAGTTGACCTCTCTGCTACAAATTCTGAAGTAAAGTCTTGGTCTCTGAAGGTGGATAGATTGAAGTCTCTATGTTGGCTCTCTGGAGGTTGATGGAGGTAAAGTATGGATTTTCCCGGCAGAGCGTCCCGAAGCAGATGGAATAGCATGTCTCTATCTGTCCTGACTGTCTGCTTTTATGTGTTTTGAAAGTGGGTGGAGAGGCTAGCTTTCTAGGCCCTACCCCTCTCCACTTGTCATTGGCCACTTCCTCCTCTTCCCCTTGATTGGGGGAATGAAATGAAGTGTCATCATGATGAGGTCTGTTTATGATACAGAGAACCCATCCCTGTCAACTTTACACACAATCTATATCTGATCCTAATAGACATATTTCATAGATAGACAGTTGTTTGGCTTTGCATACACGCATCATGCATTTACTGATGGTAGCCCCTGTTCCAATTCTGTCGTTTCTAGGAGCTTGGGTTAAAAAATGGCAACATATTTCACTTTTTGGTCGGGTTACCAATATTGGATTTGTCCCTGCATTTACACAAATGTTCGCAAAGCATGTGGGCATTAGGTGGTGGAGTGTCAGATTTTTAACATACATACATTTAGAGTAATATCCTCTTTTCCGCTAAAAACCCCCCTGAACATACCACCGGGTCCTAACACGTCTTCAAATGTGCACAGAAAAATCACAAGAATAATTATATCACTTGTAAAATTTTCACAAGTCCGCTCTATGAATGATCCATCTTTTTAGATTTATGTTCTGGCCCCAAAGGGGTGTGGTTTCCCCCAGCACAAGGTTGAATTTCTGGTTTTTCCAGTTCTGCCAAGCCAACTTGCTCTCACAGGCAGTGCTCCTCCCCTTTCCTTCCAGGAGGAAGCCCCCCCAATACAACATTTGCCTGAGTCAGGACAGGGCTTTGTTCAATTTCCTGCAGAGCCCAGGTAATTCAATCAGAGAAGTGTCATATCCCTTTTGGTGGGAACAGCAAAAGGCAGCTAGGCCTGGGAACACAGCTGTTGTGCAGGTCTCAACTCCTGTCGGGGGTAGCTGGTGGGCAGAATTCAGTTTCATTAAGCCAGGTTTCAGATAAAATGTCACTTTTTGTTCCCCAGTTTAAGTCAAGACAATTTTTACATATGCAGCTAGAATGCTGATTATAAGTTCAAAACTATGACATTTCAACAGTGACAAACTATGTGACACTCAAAAGTAGGTCACTCAGTTAATTTAAACATTTTCGATTTTTGGTAGTTTTAAATCCAGTTTCAGTTAGGCTGCTGCAGACCTACAGAGCTCAGCCAGTCTTGTTATGAACATTCAAGTCACTTCAGAATATAACTTTACATTGTATCCACCTCTCAGTAAGTCTTTCTTTGGCCTGCTTTGGGTTCATTTATTCAGTTTTACACAAAAGTCTGTTGGTTTTAAAACGCCGGCTTTCTGATAGTGGTGAGTACTGGTAATGCAACCATTTTGGGGATTTAAGAAAATGAATTCCCCACAGTTCTAGGTTGCTTTTAGCAATCAGCATTGCCATTCCCAATGGTTTCAGGCTACTGTGTGGGTAGTCCAATGGTGGTTTTAGGCAGTGCCCTTCTGTGCCCATAACATCGGCAAAAATGGGTGGCAGCCTATTCTTCATGCATTTCCCTGGGCATTTTCTGGGAAGCTCTGGCTATCATGATGTTTTCAATGCCAGTACTGCACAGTTTTTGTGGTAGGGCTCGGATGCATGGGTAAAAACATCCCACAGGCACAAAAGAGTGAAAAGCTGTTACAATGGAACACAATGGTCACTCACAGGAACTTGCAAATGTTGAATGGAGCATTTAAAACAGACATCCCTCCTGCACCAACTTGGAAGAGAGGAAATTCTGTATCCACAATTGATTTCATCTTTGTAAATTGTGCTTTATGGTCAGCAATGTGCTCCTTTTGTGTGTCTCCATCTGTAACAAGTGATCATAACATGTTGTGTGCCACTTGGCAACTAATGGCAAATGCGAATGATATCAAACACAAGATAATTGAAGGTGGTTGCTTTGTGGTAAATGGCAGCAAGAACCGACTCTGATGGTCGGGGAACGCCTTGTGGCATTTTAATCAAATTTTATATGACTCAAATACCTCAACTAACTGGCAAGCATCAGACATAGGTTTAACATATTCCAATACAATGCAATTATATAGCCACCGGAAGGCTGTGAATTCCAAAAGAGAAAGGCACATCCATGTTTTTGATAGCTCTATATTCATTAGGAAGATAGCATATCGTGCTGAAGTGAGAAGTTTGGCAAAGCTTCCTCTCACCATTAGATTGACTCTCATAAAAAAAGTCCGCCTGAACTACAATAACTGGGTCAAAGGACATCGAGCCATTCTATATCAACTAGATGGTGCAATTATGTTGTCGACTTTGGCTGATAAAAATATCACAAAAATGTGGGCAATAATAAATCAACCTAATAACGCCCGCCAATTAGACCTTCAGACATCGACAGTTGAGGTACATCAGTGGGTAGATTACTTCCAATCCCTATATGCTTGACCCGTAAACACGGTCTCGACATTAAATACATGAGAGGTGTTGAGGTTCTGGCTACATACTGACCAAAAGGAAATAAAAAACCTAATAATGACATCAAGCAACTCGTGTGCAGTAGGGCTTGATGGGATTTCGAACTCTCTGATGAAAAAACACCCTGAAGTCTGGAGCTCAATTCTCTACAAGATATTTTCTGCAATAAACAACCATCAAAAATTACCAAAAACATAGACGGATGCAATTACAATTCCGATTTATAAAAAGGGTGACCGTCAATTACCAACGAGTTACCGACCAATTTCTTTATTGGATGCACCTACGAAAATATTTTGCAGAATAATATTAAAGGAGCTCAATGAGTGGGTAGATCAAAATAGTCTAAGAGACCCATTCCAGTCAGGCTTTGTAAAGGGCATGGGTACAATACCGAATATCTTAGCACTCTCAATGATACGATCAGAGCAAGTTGATGGTGGACTCCCCTTATATTTGGGGTTTATTGACTTTAAATCCGCCTTCGACTACATTGATAGAGATATGCTTATATGTTGCTAAGGCAACATCAGTGCCCAATGTCCCTTATAAACTTAGTGATCTTACTACACTCCTCTACCTCTATGCGAGTTAAACTAAATATGGGCGGAAGATTATCACCAGCTATCCAAACATATAGAGGAGTGAAGCAGGGTTGTGCTCTTGCCTCATTTTTATTTAACTTCTTTATTTTTGATCTAGGCCCTGCACTAATGAACTGCGTAGTTGATGCGCCTCGTATAGGATCTTAAAAGGTTGCCTACTTACTATACGCAGATGATTTGGTATTACTATCCCGCACTCCCATAGGCCTACAAAACATGTTAAACCAATTAGGTTCATATGCAACATCAAATAACCTTGTGATCAACACAGCCAAATCCCAAATGTTAGTGTGTAATAATAATTTTACAAAAAAATATCATCTGGAGTGGTCCCTCCAAAATTGTGTACTAACTAAAGTTGCCAGATATAAGTATCTCGGAGTATATATTGAGCACAAGAAAACCCTAAGTACCATGACAGCTGAAATTAGGGTTAAACTTAGTTCTTTGATTTCACAATCTAAAATCATGTTAAGAAGATATGGGAAGTTCACCGTGAAACACATTGTGCTCTTTTATAAGGCCAAAGTAATTCCAATTCTGCTACATGGTGTTGAGGCTTTGGTACCACAAAACCACAAATTCTGGGATAGCTTAGAAGCTAGATTTTGGAAAAAAGTTCTATCACTCTCCCCAGGTACACCACTGGCCATGCTGCGATATGAACTGGGTCTGGTCTCCTTATATGCCTATGTATTATGGAAGCAGTGTGCGCTTCTACTGAAAATGCTGGATGGTTTAGGGAGGCCTACCTTTCTAAATGTACCAGCCAAAAATCTATTAACTGCAAAAGTTGGTATGTCAAGGAAGTGGAGAAGTCACACGCTCAATGCGGCTGCTGATGCCTCAGTATCGATTGAGCTTCTGTTGACTAATCCGGATCATGCCAAAAATAAAATTTATCAAGCAGACTGGATTTTCAACACAGAACTTTGCACAAAACTTAAATACTTTAACCTCGAGGCTTTTGCCATCAAAAGGTATGGGGTAATAGCAGAGTATCTGCTGAAATTCCCGTCACATGCATGCCGACAGAAATATCTAAGAGTCAGATTCAATCAATATGAGACAAATGAGATCCTGTCTAGAAGAAAGGTAATATCGAAGGATCAGAATTTCTGTCGTCACTGTAAAGTTAATGGACAATCTGAAACATTACAACATCTCATCATTGAATGCCCCACATTACATGACATCAGAGTGAAATGCTTCGGGGGAAAGTTGGCGGTTCAGAGTGGCACCAGTTCTGTGCAAATATGGAATCGTCTGTTTTCTAATCCAAGAATGACTATACAACTTGCAATTGTGCAATTTCTTAATATAATTTTCCCCGGCTCGAATTCTGCATAAATTTATTCAAAGTGAATGGTGATTGTCAGTTCTAAGTAATTTCAAGGAGGGCTTTCACTTTCACTTTGTATTATTCTGTTTATTTTGTTTTATGTGGTTTTATTATGTGTACTTGTTTCATATTTGCCTATAATGGGGTGTAAATATTCGTTGTAAAGTATAAAATGTTTAAGTATGCTAAATGATAATGTGTATAAAAATTTGAAAAGTTGGTTTACCAGCTATAACAAATAAAAAAATAAAAAAAACAACTAATATGTAACTTGCCTGCAGGCCACTTGTTGGGGTCGTGAACTGAGACCTTGTCCTTCGTTGACCTGTGTGTAAAGGATTACTTGTGCCAATAAAACGAATCCGCGAGCATATGTTACAAACAATGTATCCAAATACTGAACTGAGAACACTTGTTTAACTACATTGTATTAATGTTTGAGAAGACTCTATGAGGGATCCTAAAATACACTGTTACTGTGTAGACCTGTTGGCGAATGCATTAAAGGCAAACCCTAAGCATATAGATGTGTGAACTCGGCATGAAACCTAGATCAGTAATGTATTAGAGGAATATTAACCCAGTAGGGTTGGACATCATGTTCGCAAAGGGTATAAAAGTGCGACTTATTCTAATGTACAGTCCCACTCGCTGAGCACACCGAACCATGATGGAGTTCGCTGTGTTGTACTGAGGGCCGGTAGCTATCTGATTGTTTTGTCCTTTGAAACTGTTCAGTATAAATTAAAGAGCTTTGTATGTTCCTTTGTAACATGTGTTCGGTGTATTTCCTTTTGGGGTACTCAGACTCAATATTTTCTCTTTTTGTTTTCACACTGGGGGTTTTGGCGGTAGGAATAATAGCCCTGACAGTAATACCGCTGGGGTTAGCATCCAACTCCTAATGATGCCCTAGACTCTTCCACTGCATTTTGCCATTTCTGCCCAGAACAGATCCTGCAGGTGTTGTTGGAGCCTTGGCCAACGACAGGCTGGGCTACTGAAGCTCTGTATATGCTTGTATCCCTGATGCTTAATTAAAACACCTTCAAGCACCTACAAATGCAGCAGTGTAATCCTCCTAAGTGGGCTCACGTAACTAGCTATAGGCGTTACCTTCATTGGTTACCTATAGAACAAATAATCCATTGTAAGATGCTATGCTTTATTTTTAAGAATTTACAGGGATATGCCCCAACCTGTTTATCACATATGATCATCCTCTATCTATCTATCTATCTATCTATCTATCTATCTATCTATCTATCTATCTATCTATCTATCTATCTATCTATCTATCTATTATGTTTTTTATATAGCGCCCTATCAGCCATAGGCCTCAAATTCACCAAGCAAAGCATTATGGTCTTCAGACGGCCGTCTTCTGATCATTCCTTCTTCTAAATGTAAAACATGTGGCAATTCCTCAAGGCCCCCTTGATTCCCGTTCTTAATTTCATAACTCCCTGCAGTACCTTTTTGTTTATCTAACTTTTGGTGTTTTCTGTCTCCTTACTTTGATTTAATTATTGAATTTCATCTGCGCCTAGATTCGATGTATTCTGCTTGGAGCATGGTACACATTTATAAAACATAAAACATATCCTGGGCATAGTTTCGTTGAGTTATGTAGTTTGTACACCTCATGAGGTTGTGGAGGCTTATCATTTTCTAAAGGTTCATTCTGCTCCAGTTGTGAATTAATTTCTCCTACCCTCGCTTGCGTACTAGCTGGCGGGAAATCCAGCACTATCTACTGTGCTCCCTGCTATGCCGTGACGCAGTTCGTGACTTAGGCATACTGTTGAAGCAACATGGCTATCTGACGTCAGCAGGTGCTCCTCTAATAAGGCGGTCTTTGTCTCAGCCCTGTTCATTACCTACTGCTTTAGTGATAGCAAGTGGTAGGGACAGTGGGGGTCATTACGAGGTAGGCAGTAAGGGGTTAACAGCTTGGTAAAGGAGCCAGAGCCGTCAACCCCTTACCGCCTCATTATGAGTTCTGCTCAAGGACCCGCTAAAGCCGCCTGGTAAAACCGGGCATCCTTAGTGGGTCGCGCAAGCGGACCAGGGTGCTACCAACGGGCCCGTCATTAACCCTCCTCATTCCCATAGAGCCCTATGGGAGCTCGAATGGCAATGGGGATGGGTTCCTTGAATGAGGATTTACCAGGCCTTCCAAGGCCCAGCCCGGTAATGAGCCCGGTAATTCCTCATTCAAGGAACCCGGACCCGCCATGCCGCTGATAGCGGCATGGTTACCTCCTACCTCGTAATGAACCCCAGTATGTTTCCATACGGGTATAGCAACAGGTAACTAATTTGCTAGCACAAACATACGGGCATAGCAGGCCCCCTGGCTCCTAAGAGGGCCTTGTCTTTATTTCAATGGAACAGTCACTGATGACCACTCTTTCCAGTCTGGCTGTGCTGCAGGTACTGGTATCTGAGTCTATGAGGAAGCTGTGTTCCAAAGGTTGAGTGTTGATTCTTTTTGGCACTATGCAGATAGCCACCTGCTAGCGCCCAGACATCTGCCTGCCTTATCTAGCCAGATTGGTGCATTCTGTGGCGCACTCTGGAACAAGGGGCCATGATCGCTGTGGTCTGCCTTGGAACAGTGTTTGGTTTGCACCATATTTCACAACTGTGGCTCATAATTGCTCCAGTAACTCTCCTGTTGGGCCCACAATGTGGGAATCTCTGTAACGACTTTGCCTTCCATGCATCCAGCACCGGAAGTCTACTTCCACAATGTGAAGATTGATTTCATGCAGTGGCTACAATTCCTAAATGATGAATACTCTCTTGTTGTGGTTGATATGTTCATGGGTTGGGTACAAGCTTACCCTTGTCGAAAGTCGGACTCACTGTCACTGTAGCTTAGAAACCTCCCACTGGTCTGATACCCAGATGTGGTCTTCCTGCAGTCATTGATAGTCTCAGGGGTACCACTTTACCAGGTAACTGCTTTGAGACATCTGCACAGCCCTAATATTTCTCAACACTTCCATTGTGCTTATCAAAGCTGTACAAAGAGACTGGCCGCCAGCAGCCCAAACCCCTGGCCAGAGGCGTTGCTAGGGGATCCTTAGGGGGCTATAGCCCCAGATCTTTTGGTTGTAGTCCCTGATAGAAGCTCAGTGGCTACAACCAAAAGACTAGCTAGCCCCGAGTCTCGACATTCTGGACATTAGCGTAGCCCCAGATCTTTTCCAGACCTAGCAACACCCCTCCCCCTGGCCCTCATATTGCTGCACATGTAAAATAACAAATAACCCCATGAAATAATGACTGGGCGCACTATGCATATGGCTTTGACAGCACGATGTCGGGACTTAGAAGATGATTACGTGATAAACTGCTGTAATTCCCATGTGAAGGCTAACAGATCTTTCAATCCAGGGGTAAAGGAAGTGCTACTGGACCCTGTTGCAGGGCCCTGCCATACCCTCACAACTAGGGTATTTGTCTATCTCCAATTGGATCAGAGGAAGATCGCACCATGGCCACGCTGGCGTGGACCCCTACATGTTCTCCAAACTAAACAGACCACAGTTAATCTCAAAGCGGTGATTCGTGTGAAGGAAACATGTAGTTGCATGAAATTAAGATTTAAAAGAAATTAGGTTGAGATGCAATTGTAAGTGAATAGTGAAGAGGAGTGTAATGTGCTCATTTAAGACAACTAGCCCTTATGTTAACTGCACCTGCCTGGTATAGTTAGAAAGACTCAATTTTTTAGGTACATATATGCTTGATGACAGAATGGAGCTTCCAGATTTGGTCCACAGAAGCAGTGTTTTAACCACGCACTCATTTAATGCAGCTTCAGCACTGTTAGTCCCACTGCTCCTGCTTCCGCGTGCCACACTCACGTTTTCCTCAGGGACACCTCTATCTTCCTCACAAGTATTTTCTTCGGGCTTAAAGGCTCCCTTGGAGACTCAGGCCCCTATTCTCATCCAGGTGTTAAGTACCGAAAAGGACGTTAAAAGGCTTAACGACATTTTCGGTATTTAAGACCTATTTTGAAGTTGGCACATTCTCCCGAAGTCGGAAGGAATGCACCACTTTCGGAATACATGTGGCGGTTGCTCGGATGGGTTGGAAACCAACCTAGCAACCGCCACATGCGTAATCTGGCTTTTTGGAAGGGTATTCTTGTGGCACTCCTCCATTTTAATATGTGCTCTAAAATAGCTACGGTACCCTTTTGGTGGCGTTAGACTGGAGGAGTACCACAAGAATTGCCACACTTTCATTGTTTGGTGTAAATGAAAGTGTGAAAGTGAAAGAACAGACCCTGAGAATCCAAAAGAGGTAACAGAAGAAAGCAAGAGAGAGTGATCAACAGTGACAAAAACCGCAGACAGGACTAACAAAATAAGTAAAGATTAGTGTTTAGACTAACGTGCTGACACTAAAGAATTAGAAAAGGAAAGAAGAGCAGTTTCAGCGGAATGAAGAGGCTGGAACCCCGACTGAAAATGAGGAAGAATAGAACTATCAGAAACAAAAGTAGAAACTTGAGAATAGACAAAGGGCCTCATTACGACCTCGGCGGTAGCCATGGAATTACTGGGCTATTCTGAGTTCGGAAGGCCCGGTAATTCCTCCCTCCAAGGACCCGGACCCGGTCCCTCCCCATTCCTATTTCAGCCCCCATCGGGCTGAATAGGAATGGGAGAGGGAGCAAACAACGGGCCATTACGAGTTGGCCCGTGTTTGCCCCCTCTTCCCCTCGCGGGACCCGGTAAGCATGCCTGGTTTGACCAGGTGTTGCTTCCTGGGTCCCGCGAGGGGACCTCGTTATGAGGCAGTATGGGGTAAACGGCGCCGGCACCTTTTACGGCGCCGTTTACCCCGTACCGCCAGGGTCTTAATGAGGCCCAATATGTTCAAGTAATTCAGAGAGATAAGGCAAAATAGAGATAGGATGAAAGTTCGAGGTATGCTTAAAAGAGGCAGGAAAAACAGAACTTGAAAGAGAAATATGAAATAGAGAAGTTAGATAAGAAACAAGAGAAGGATAGATTTTAGGAATGAGCACCGATGGAATAGGGTGAAGCCGAGATGCACTAGGTGGCGCACGTGTTAACACGAGAGAGGTCTCATCATTGTAGTTTAAGGGGGCAAATGGAGGAAAGAGGCAGATTGAGGAAGAGGCGGTTGCAGTAGTCCAGCCTCGCGAGAACCAGGGAGCTGCAGACGCTGAGCTTCTGGTGGTAGATGAGGAAAGGAAGAATGCCCCTGAGGAGGTGGAGCTGGAAGTTGGATTTCCTGGCAAGGGCCGTGATGTGTGGAAAGAAAGAGAGATAGGAGTCAGAGATGACTCTAAGCATTGTTGCCTCACAAGTGGGTGAAGGGAGGGACCCAACAAGACTGCCCAGAGAGTGGGGGGGCGGGAGTAAGGAGCAGGCGTCCCGAAAAGAAGGATCTCCGTCTTAATGTCATTAAGGTAGAGATCATTGGCAGAGTACCATGCATGAATAGCAGTCAGGCAGTCAGGTATGAGGGAGGAGGTGGAGGATGGCAGCTTGAAGGAGAGTTGTGTGTGTCATCTGCATAACACTGAAAATGAGGGGATAAGGTGGAGATCACGTGTGATGGAGTAGCTAAGTAGATGTTGCAGAGCCATGGTGATAGGATAGAGCCCCCAGGAACGCTGCAGGTAGGGAGTGAGGTGGAGGAGAGAAAAGGACCCATTTGCACTTGAGAAGGTTCTGTTTGAGAGGAAGGAGGTCAAACATGCCAGTGCCTGGTCTGTGATGCCAAGGGTATCATGGAGACAGTTTATGAGGATGGAGTGGTTGACTGTGTCAAAGGCAGAAGACAAATCGAGGAGGATCAGAACAGAGGGTGTGTTAGATTTGAGGTAAGAGAGCAGGTCTTCACAGGTGTTCAGGAGAGCAGTTTCTGTTCCTCTGTATGCTCTGAAACTGGACTGCTGGTCATGGAGGCAGCCAAACAGTTCAGTGAGGAGGGTCAGTTGGGGGATGACCAGTTTGCCCAATAAGGGGGTGATAGAGAAAGGCCGATAGTTATCCGGGTAGGAGGGGTCTGCAGATGTTTATTTTATGAGAGGGTGCAGAGGTCAGCCATGGCTAGGACGAGAGAGACGATATTGTCCTTGAAGGTTTTGGAGGAGCAGGGGTGCACCTGTTTAGAGGAGACTTTCATAGAGGGGACAACTCTAGAGATCTCGTCTGGTGCAATGGGAGAGAAGGAGGAGACGATGGGGGTGAGAGAGGGGGGGCAAGAAGGCAAGGGTGTGTTGTGGGGGGGAACAGAGGTCATCGAGGACAGGATATCCGAGTTTTGCAGAAGCTGGAAGCCAGTGCAGAGAGGAGGGCTTGAGAGGGAGGAGGGGAGGAGGAGAATGCAGTAGGATTGGTAAGTTCCTTGCAGATTTTATAAAGTTCAGCTGTGTTATTGGATGCTCCAGAGATGTGGGCTTGGACATGCACCCACTTTTTGGAGCAGATGGTGAAACAATATCCTCTTTGGAGTAGGCGGTAGGCCAGTTTGACAGAGGATGAGCTAGATGCCGGCCACTTCCGCTCTGTAGCCTTGCACTTGCGTTTCAAAGCTGAAAGGTCAAAATTATACCAAGAGTTGTATTTCATGTGGATCCTCATGACAGGGGCAAGGATGTCCAGGGTGTTTGAGATAGCGAGATGGAGGTTAGTAAGAACAGAGTCAGAAGGCATGTCAAAAGAAAGGGGAAGAGGAGGGATGAAGGAAGAGGCAAATGCAGCAACTGACGCACACTTCATCGGTCGAATGACGGAGAAGGAGACTGCCAGTGCAGGTGTAGGCATTGTCAAGGGACAGGGGAGGTCAAGGTGGGAAGAGAGGAGAGAATGGTCAGACTAGGAGAGGGATAGTAATAGGGTTGGAGAGGGGGATGTCTGATGAGATGAGAGCATCCAAGGTGTGCCTGGCAGAGTGGGTTGGGCCAGAGGGAAGGATAGTGAGGGAAAGGGAGTCGCAAGGTCACATAATGGTGCAGTAGCAACACTATGGGAGTCGAGATGGATGATAAAGTCTCCAAAGAAGATAGGTTTGGGAGAAAAGGCAAGAAGAGAGGAGGACAGGTCAACCCATTCAGAGAGGAAGAGGAAGTGGGAGGTCGGCCCAGGGAGTCAGTAGATGGTAGCGAGAGTAAGAGAGAAGGTAGGTGAGACAGATATCCTGCAGACTAGGCTTTCAAAGGAAGAGTAGGATTGAGTGGGGATGATAGAGGCAGGTACCCACTCAGGCAAGATCGGAGCCACTGTGTCACCAGGACGGCAGGGTGTGGGATTTTACAGGATCTTGTAGCCCTCAGGAAGAAGACTGTCAAAAGCAGTAACAGAGCTGGCCTTGAACCAAGTCCCTGTAAAAGCAAGGATGTCAAGGTCAAGGTCTTCAAGGAGGTGACAGATGTCAGAGGAGTGTGTGATAGCAGAGTGAGCATTGAAGGTAGCTAAGTGAAGCTGGTTGCCAGTTTTAAATGATTTGCGAGGGGGCACAGGGGCCTACCTTCAATGTAGGACAAAGTCACTGAGGGGGGGATATTGGTGATGCAGGGTGGAGGGGTGGCCGTAGAGGGGGAGACATTGAAGAGAGACGTGGGCCATGATAGTGCCATTATGATGATGCACCGTGAACCAAGAGCACCCCCCATCTGGTGCCACCAGTAATGTGTGAGGAAGAGAAAGGAGAGAGGACAAAAACCATATGGGCAGTCCATACATTGGAAGAAGGAACAGCAAAGAGAATGTTAGTGCTCGTCTGGCGGAAGCATTGATGTAGGTGGCTGCAATGGGCAGACCAGGGTTGGATTTAAGGAGTGCCTTTTTGCATTTCTTTCTTCCAGACTTCATGATAGAAGGAGGATAGGTGATGGTGAAGCAATTAGAAAAGATAGGGGAGACAGAGAGCACCACGAAGGCAGAGATAGAGAGGGTGAATAGAAGGTTAGCAGGAGAGAGGGGTAGAAGCACTATGCAAGTGTAGATACTCACAAGGGGGCCAATCTGACAAAAGCAATGGGGACTGTGGAATGTGCAGGCTCATAAGATCATAAAAATTGAAAACCACACCTAAATGTGAATTTGTCAGAGAGCACTACACGCAGTACAAAATGGAGACTGACAAGTTGGAAAAAACTACATCTAAATTCGAAAGTGCAAGAGATCAAGCAGTACATAATGGATATGGTACAGTTGAAAAAAACACACCTAAATTCGAAAAAGCTAGAGCGCTATAAAAGGAGCACACAATGGATGTGGCACAATTGGAAACAAGCACACCTCAATTCGGAAATGCCAGAGAGCACTACAAGCAGTACTCTCTCTTTCTCTCTGAAGCCATGTTAGTATTTTTTCTATTTTTGAAGGACGGAGAAGCCTGGGTTGCACCGTGGAGACTGAGCAGATCTCAGGTATACTTGATTACTGTTTCTATCTTAAACTGACTATTTCTTCGGTATAGTATATTTATACATGTCCATTTCGCACCCCTGTGCATCTCTTATTTTTTGGATAATCATCATAAGGGTGTGTGCCACGTAGCACTCTTGTCTGGGGATTGCTCTTTACAGGTTGGAATTGTGTTGTCTTCAAGATTCCTGAGAAAGCTTGCCTTCCTCTGACCAGACCAGGTATCTGACAGATTGCAAGAACCCACTTGTTCTCCCGAATCATGTAGAAAATACTCAAGGATCTGGCCTCTGCCATTCAGAAACTGCAAAGGGAAGTAGCCACTTCCCGTCAGGAAAATGCAGTTCTATTTCAATCTATGCCAGCATTGCAGCGAATGGTAGAACAATTAGTAAAAAAGACTACTCCAACAAGCCATGTCTGGAGTACTGGGGCTTCCTCTACCACTTTTGCTGGAGCATCCCAGCCTATACTAACCCCTGCTACCTTACCAAGTCCTGATACTCAACAAGGGATACCTTTCCCCCCCATGCCTGCACAGTATGGAGGTGATACCAAGGATGTTAAACACTTCATGACTCAATGCCATATCCGTTTCTTAAACACACCCCAACTCTATGCATCTGCAAGGCCAGAGTGTCTCTTGTGTTGTTTAATTTAGATAAAACTACACTGCTAGGGCCACTGTTGATGGTAATAGCCCCTTGATGTCTGACTGTGATGGGTTTCTTGAGGTTTTTCGGAATATGTTCAATAGACAATATGCTGTCCAATCTTTACAAATCTAACTATTAGATATCCACAAAGGAACGGAGAACGTTTATCGTACATAGCTCATTTCAGGGGTTTGGTGACCCAGATGAATTGTAAAGAAGATGCCCAAATTAGTATTTTTTGGTAATGCCTAAAAGAAAAGTTAAAGGATGTCCTAAGTCAAATCATAGCTCCCCCTGATAATATGACTGACCTCATATCCTTAATAATACGCATCAATCAAAGAAATAGTGATAGAAGAGGTGAGAGGAAGAGATGGGATTTCTGGAAGACGGTCCCTCGTTGGGAAAAGGAAGTCTTACCAACAAATGCAATTGGGTACCTGTGCCTCTAGAAGAACGAGAGAGAAGGAGAACATGGAGCTTATCCTATTATTGCAGAGGGACAGGCCATTCCGTAAGAGGGTGCCCATAGCGTCCTTCCCCAATGGGAAACTTTCTAGTTCGTCCTTAAAGGGGAATGTGATGTCGAGTCCATGTAATACGAGTTCCCCTTCCAATCTTTGTCCATCATGCCCGGCCAGTCTACTCATATGTTTATAGTAGTGATTTATTATGGAATACTCAGACATGGGAAAAGGCTATCACCTTAGTGGATAGTGGTGCCAAAGGAAATGTTATCAATATTTCTTTTTGAGGGATTCTGGTTGAGTGGGCACCTCTATATATTGTATTTATTGTCAAAAATGTACAATTCTAAGATTGGATACTTTCTAGACATTCTTTGGTCCTGTTGTCAGAAAACCTCCACTTGCACTGTGAGGTATGGAAAGAGACAATGAATACTGTCTGAGTTTTGGATAACCCAGGCATCTGGAAGGACCTAACATGAATCTTTCACATATGATTGCTGAGTAGGTTATTTTCAATAAATAAAGAAATATCTGTCAGACAGCATCCATTATCAATATTTCTTTTTCCCATAAAAATCACAATACACTTAACTCAAAATCCCAAACAGAACCTATTATATCGGTTGATGGTTCCCCTTTAATCTCCGGACCTATTTCACTACAAACCCCCTTCTGTCTCATGATTTGTGCCATTCATCATAAGGAATATTTATTGTTTGATGACATAGCTGCACCTCAATTGCAAGTACTTATCTGTATACTGTGGTTAAAAGATCACAATCCCCTGATTGATTGGAGAGAACAATGACTCACTTTTCAAGGAGACCACTGTCCTTCCTCCTGTTCCCAGGTGTTACCACCCCTTATTCTAGCTTATTTAAGTCATCAAGACAAAGATGCACATGACCCAACTAGTCCTCTTCAACGGGCCTTGGTGACTCACCCTAATCTTCCATCAGTACACAAAGAATATACAGCTGTGTTCAACCCCAAAGAAGCAGAGAAACTCCCTCTCCGTGGGGAGTATGATTGTACCATTGAACTGTTCCCAGATGCCAAGATCCCACATGGACGCACTTAGGCTCTCTCCAAAAAGGAAAATGTTATCCTTAAACAATAAATCGATGAGAACCTCAAAAAAGGCATTATCCAGTATTCTACTTCTCCAACAGGAGCCCTGATATTTTTCTTTTCAATGAAAGATGAGACCAAACTCAGGCTATGTGTATTACTGCCAACTAAATACAAATACAATCAATAACTGGTACCCATTGCCCCTCACATAAGTATTACTGGATCAGGTTTGGGATAGTTAGATGTACACAAAACTTAATCTCAAAGGGGCGTATAATCTCATCAGGATAGCTGAGGGTGAGGAATCGAATACTGCTTTCTGAACCCGCTATGGACACTTGGACTACCTGGTCATGCCTTTTGGGCTATGTAATTCTCCTGCAGTATTTCAATACTTCCTCAATTGCATTTTTCAAGACATTTTAGATGTATACGCTCTAATTTACTTGGACGATATTCTCATCTTTTCACCATAGTATACGACCCATGTTTTACATGTTAAAGAATTCCTACAATGATTAAGGAAATTTCAACTATATGCCAAGATATCTAAATGTGAGTTTCACCAAACTAGCATTATCTATTTAGGATATGTTTTCACACCAGGAGGAAATTGAGATATATACTCGAAAGATTTATGCCATCAGTGAATGGCCATCCCCTACCACGGTAAAAGAACTTCAAAGATTCATTGGATTTTCCAATTTGTATCACCTGTTTATCCCAGTGTATTCCCGTTTTTTTTTACCATTCACCAGATTACTGAAAAATAATGTGCCATTCCTTTGGACTTCAGAAACCAAAAGGGCATTTTTCACGCTAAAGAGTAAATTCATGCCTGCACCTATAATCTGTTTGCTTGACCCTGGGTTTCCCTATTGTCTGGAAACCAACTCCTCCAACTATGCTCTAGGAGCCCATTTATTACAGAAGGAAAAGGATTTGTAACGAACATCCTATTGCCTAGTACTCACAACGCTGTCTCCAGTGAACAAAACTACAGAATATTTTTGAAAGAATTGTTAGGCATAAAAGACTCTTTTTTGAACTGGAGACATCTTCAGGAAGGGAACCCATCATAGGAATGTGGGTTTCTTGAAACCACTCAAACCACCAACCATAGGCAAAATAGATGGATCCACTTTTTGCAAGGTTTTGTCACGTTTAAACCAAGAAACAAAAAGAAGAAAGCAGAAGCCTTATCGAGAGCTTATAAAAGTTCAGAAGAAGCCGGTCAAGTGGCACAGTGAGTAGAGCGCTCGCTTTGACATCCGTTCGGATCCCGGCGGGGCCAAACTCAGCCTTTCATCCTTCCGAGGTCGATAAATGAGCACCACACACCTGGGTAATAATAAGCAGCGCTCAGATACCTGAGGGTTTGTAGCGCTATATAAGTGCCAAATTAATTAATTAATTAATTAAGAAGAACTGAAGGCAATTCCTTTCATATATTCGCCTAAGATCCTGGCAGTAACTTGTCCTGCTCTTCTCCCATATGAAGACTTCGTGAGGAAGACCAACACGTCCTCTATGAAAAACAGTTTTCTCCAAAAAGATGTTGAAAATTCTGAAGTACAAGGCTTATTGCTTCACAAATAATACATTTGGCTACCCACACGAGCCAGTCAACACATATCATTGTGTTGGTGTAATGAGCTTCCACTGTCCGGCCATTTCGGAATTCGAAAAACCCTAGGGAAGGTCCACAGAAACCATGACGAAAGACACTACAGATTATGTCCATGGGTGTGGAGTCTGTGCTCGTGCTAAAACCATCCAAAGAAAATCCCTGTGTATGCTCTACCTCTTCCCTAGCAAACCTGTACCATGGATTTTATCACAGGCCTTCCCAATGAAGACGGATACACTGTCATCTTAACCATCATAGATTCTTTTACCAAAATGGTGCATTTTATTGCTCTTAGAGATATCCCTTTAGTACCTAAGTAAGCGCAATGTTTCTTGCAGAATATCATATGGCTTCATTGAGTACCCAGTAGCATTGTCACAGACAGAGGAACGCAGTTCATATTGGAAATGTGGAAATCCATTAACAGCAACCTAGGAGTCAAGCTGAACTACTATTCTGCCTGTCATCCACAGAGCAATGAGCAGAGTGAAAGAGTGAACCAAACAATTGCACATTATCTGAGATGTTTGGGGATGGAACATGAAAAAGGATGGCCTGGAAGATCACCAGGGGGAGCAGGTGACATGGCAGCCTAAAATGTTGTCTCCTTCACCCTCTGAACAAACGCCATGAAAAGGGACCCCTGAATACCCTGGAATTAAAGATCAAAAGGCAGGCGACTGTATGGGAAGTGGTGCTGCTTGAGCCCTCTTCCAAAGACCGAGAGCATCCCCTAGCCCAAGAAACATTGAAGGGCAGATGGCGGGCGGCCCAAGCTTATCAAGGCTGGTGGTGGGAGAAGCCATGCAGCTTGTGATCGATGTTAGCCTGCAGCCATCTCCGGACGGTGAAGCAGTGAGTGGAGCGTAGCTGCCGCCGCTTCCCTATGGAAGGGCCAGCCTGACTGTCAAGCTTTGCTGGTGTGCCTGTGGTGCTTCAAATGATACGCCCCTTAGGAAGAGGAGCCTGGTGGATTTTGGTTGATGGATGAGAACCAGGGACCAATCTGACCGGCAGTCTGGGTCATGCAACTATCAGTGTGCTGAGCCTCCGACCCATCCAGGAGATGCTACCTTGGACCAATCAGTGTGGGATGGATCTACGCCCGATGTAAAGGCCAGATGCCGAAGCCCTCCAACACCAGAACGGGTAACAAGAGAGCCAGTAGGAGGTTGCATGCCACCTGAGCGACCACTAACAGCTGGAATCTTCTTCTCACCGCCATGATGGACCGAGATATATAATTGCTCCCACCTTGTTGTGATCTCCTCAGTGCTGCATAGTAATGAGGGCTGGACACCAGCCTAAGTGGTGCAATATTCATACGAGTACCGTCAAACCTGTAGGTAAGCAAAGGTTCCATCCAAGAGTCAGCCAATGCAGGCAACAAGGTGTCTGCAAACCAGTTGACCCATGCTGCACTGGGAGGTGGTGTGCATCAGAGGAGGGGAGGACTTTGAGGGCGATTGATCCCTTCTTTGCCTCCACCATTAGCAGATCAACAAGTGCAGATGAGTACCTGCAAGCATGCCTGGTGAAACATAATCTACACTGCTCTACACCCTCCCACACTGAGTGCCCTCGATGCCTTTGCCCTGCCCCCCACAACAATGGAAACTCCACAAGGCGGCTCACACCTTGAAGCACCAAGTGGAATGGACAAGGAATCCTTCAAGGCAGACATCCAACTGCTGCTGGATGAAATAAAATCGGTGAGAAGTGAGGTCCAGGCATCAGTGACAGAATTGAAGGGAATGAAAAACCAGAGGACAAAATGGAGGCATTTGAGAGCAATCAACAATGGACCTGGTGGACATGAAAATGGATGCGAGTCTGCAAGACCAGGAATCCAGGGAACTGTACCTGGCCATGATAACTGACAGCCTAGAGAACAGGGAAAGGCGGTGAAACTTGAGGATAATGGGCCTAGAAAATCACCTGGTGAATTGGCGTCATTCCTAGGACACTCAGTCCGGAAGCTGTTAGCATCGTTGTTGAAGGGTGTTGATCTCCCAGATTTGACCTTTGACAGAGTGCACATAGGAAGAGGGCCGTCAGGGGGATTGCACTCAGTCCTTCCCAAATGCCACAATTTTAATTAGAAAATGGCAATACTTAAAAAAGCGAGAGAGAGGGAACCAATCCTCCATGAAGGATCAGAAATACAATGCAGCCCTCACATTGGGTAAGCGGAGGAGTACCATCCATTAACGCAGTGGCTGCGGGACAATGGGTCTCATTCCAAGTCCAGCAGTTGTCGCCGGACTTTATCACTGTTACCGTATCCTGAGATCCCAGTGCACCGAACCACAATACAAGTTCCGGTGGCCCGGGATATCAGACAGCGGAAAATGTTAGTCCCCATTCCTGTGGAGTCCCGTAGGACTGAGTGTCCTAGGGATGACGCCAATTCACCAGTCCCGTAGAACTCCACAGGAATGGGGACTCGAAGCGCCAGCACTGTTACTAACAGTGCCGGTGCTTCCCTTGCAACTGTGCCTACCAGGGCTGATACCGCCCGGCAGGCCAGACCTGCCGGGTGCATTTGCTCCAGCAGGCAGAGTTGTAGTCTGGTGGTCTGGAGAGGGTCCCGGTACATTGCTACCGGCACCCTTGTTTCTGGACCGGCAGACTCATAATGAGGCCCAATGAAATTTGCTATATGTGGGGATTCCATTTTTGCTTAACTTTGTATACCCCCAGGAAAGCTTCCTTATGACAACGATTGAGGAAGCAGAATGCGCTTTGGAACCTTAAAAGGAAGAGACATGCTGTTTGAGTCCTTCCAGAGACAAAGGGGCCACACCCAACAACGAGCACAACTCAAACACAGCCACAAAGAGGAAGGCCTTGGTCTTGGTTTAAGTTGCTTGAATAAGGTCTAGGAAACAAATCCGAGACTCTTTCCAGATGTCTTCAAGATTCCTCAGATTGTCCCCATTGGTTGTTATCACTCAACAAGAAGCTCTCCTTGGATGCAGGAAATCAAAGGGGTCCTGCTTTAATTAAGTATACATATTTGTGTTGTTCTTGAAGGGTTGAAGGGGCTTGTTTGGGTGGCACCAGGTCCAAAGGGCTGTCTCCAATATGGGAGAGGGAATATGTTATTGGGGTTTGGGAGGGAGGGGTTTAATGTGGAGGAGGGGGGAACCGTTGTCATGATTTATTGGGCGGTCACTCTCAACTCGGGGAGTTCCTTTCCCCCCAAGCCAGGTGGTGCACAACAAATCGCTTTGCAGATATAATTTTGGTGAGGCCTCCAACCTATATCGTACCATTCAGCAAATACCTCTTTACCACCAATGAGCTAAGAACCAGGCCAGTGTATAGTAAGAAAATATATTTATTTCGGTTTTTACAAAGAATAATAGAACAGTCAACAAAACACTGGGGCACTACACACTATCGCAATTCCAAATTACTTGCACCAATTGACTGACATATATTTCTAATGGACTCTCATATACTAGAACACATAGGTAAAATGTAGAGATGGGCAGTAATCACTTTACATCAGATTTCTTGCAATTAAACCCATTGAATATAGGTCTCATTCAGTGATTGCTTAGTTTGTTACCAGGCTCTTTTCTCCCAGCAACCCCAGGCATCAGTTTTATATGACTCCTTAATATGAAGGCCAGGTACAGGGGGTGGGAATACACTAGGAACATCATTTTGGCGTTTTATTGGAAAGGCGGGGTTTGGGTAATAAACACAATGGGAAAATCGTTTTGGCTTTCTTTTGAATAGCAGGGTTTGGGAAATAAGCCCAATGGGAAAATCATTTTAGCTTTTTATTAGAAAGGTAAGGTTTGGGAATTAACCCTCTGGGAAAAATCGATTTTCGACACCCAATAAAGTGAAAGCAAGGTTTTGGGGATTCTGGTTTGGGAATACATGGGATGATAAGCCTGCGCTAGACAAGGGCGCGCAAGTTTTGCAGAGACTGTTTCACTGCCTACCTGCCTGCATCTTCATCCGCATTTGGACGAGTTCATTTGGAGCTCATAGCTCGTCATTGCGGAGCGCTGGACATTACAAAGGAAGACTGTCCCCTTTAGAGACTGGAGTCTCGTGGCCCCGCCCATCTAGGAAGCAGGAGACAAAACGCAATCCGAGCCGCTCTTGCGGCGATAAGCCAGCGCTAGACAAGGGCGTGCAAGTTTTGCAGAGACTGTTTCACTGTGGCTGCGCCACACATCCTGCCTTCATTCTGCTTTTGCGTACCTGCCTGCATCTTCATCCGCATTTGGACGAGTTCATTTGGAGCTCATAGCTCGTCATTGCGGAGCGCTGGGCATTACAAAGGAAGACTGTCCCCTTAAGAGACTGGAGTCTCGTGGCCCCGCCCATCTAGGAAGCAGGAGACAAAACGCCGTCCGAGCCGCCCTTGCGGCGATAAGCCCGCGCTAGACAAGGGTGCGCGAGTTTTGCAGAGACTGTTTCACTGTTTGCTGCTTTGCTGTCTGCTGGCAGCAAGAAACAGGTTAATCAACGTTGCCTAAAGTCCTCTGCAAGCAGTAATCCTGCTAGGCAAAGACTCCTACATAGAGCTCAGTAGAGTTTAGTTCCCCCCAGCCTGTGTCACGGTGAGGCGATCTGGTGAGAGGAGCTGCACGACATACTGTAGATGGAGCGGCTCCCATCTAACGATCTAGAGGTGGCGCCGATAGACGGTGGCCCGCACACCCGTAGCCGATTACAACAGTTAAAGCAGCAACAATTGAAGACTTCAAACGCAAAGGTAAGCGTTCAAAACTGTATTGTAAATACAGCTTTACCTTGTCGCAGCCTTAAGCCAGCAGAAATGTCAGTCGTATCGACGGTGGCACAAATTTCAATTCCGGCCCCTGTTCCGGTCCCGGTCCCACCCCCGGGCCAAGTACCCGATCTGACTTCACCGCATAAGCAGCAATCTAATATGCTGTCAGACGCGGAGATAGTGGGACCAGAGGGACCAGTGGCTGACACATGTTCAGAAGAAGCCTTCATTCCACTTTCACCTGCAGGCGTGTTTTCGGAAACGCCGAGCGAGACCACGAATGGAAAAAGAATGGTCAACAAAGGCGAAGAAGTCACATTGCCAAAAGACAGTGCTATAATCCACTCCCCTAAGCTAACAAAGTGCTCCCGAGAGGTAAATAAGAACATCACAGATGCTAGGCAAAGAACTGAAAAGCAGCTGTCTTCCAGCCCGCGTCCTCCATCAGTTTATCTTGATGCTTCAGATGTCACCTTTGACTTTGAAATAACTGATGCCGATTTATTCGCCATACACTCACCGCCAGAGAACATACAAATAACTCCCTGTCGTCTTCTGGCACAAAAGAATGCTGATTTGCAACATTCTAAATCAACATTGCTCAAAGAAAGATCACTCATTGACGAGCCGGGACTAGGAAAAAAAAACAGTCTCCCCTCATCAAGCAAGGCATTGCTAAAAAACACTGATGCAGGCGAAAACAACAACCCGGCCTCAATAACTCTCAAAGCCTCAGTAAAATCAAAACATGAAGTAAGAAAGGACAAAAAAGAAATGGTCGATGTTCGGTCATTAACCGAAGTTCGAACTGCAGAGACTGCTAATATCACCACTTCTTATGAGGTGGTGGCGAGGGAAGCTCGTTTGACAGAACGTCTAAAAGCAGATTTTGTTCTGATACGCGATCGCTTAAATGAAAGCTTCGCAAATAAACACGATGGAAAATCAGACAAACAACGGAAAACAAGAACTGCAATCAAAGATGCGTCCATTTTGGGCAAGAACGCACGGTTGCGGAAAGACTCAGTTCCTGTTGCCCCGCTAATAAACTTTGATACAACTGACGTCAGTCAAACTACAGGTCAGCAAATCGGTGAAGATGGCCTGCACGGAAACAGAGATGACATAAACACGACGATTGAGAAAGAATCAGCGGATCCAGGAGCAGGTAATCACCCAGAGGTCGAACACCCTGGAGACTCCACGGAAATAAAAGGAAACATTTCCATCGCCGCAGGGTTACAAATTCATAACAACGTTTTGGCTGCCACCTCTATTGCCTTAATGCCATTTATGAATTTATACGAGGCATTAAATGACTCTATACAAGATCAAAACTCCTTGATTTGCTCAACCAACAGCAAGTTGATTGAATTGGAAAAATGTTATGAACACCTCGTACAACGCCTCAACTTAGAAGCTGCTGCTTCCCACGGATGGCATTCTCGCTCAAATGAAATAACGAAAAGAGAAGCACAGGAAAAAGTCGATCTGAACGAGGCAATAGTAGAATGCACGAAGTGGATCAGGCACAACGTTGTAGTACAACCGAGTGGAAGATCTCCGGTTAATAAAGGCCCTTGTCAAAGGCCAGTCACTGAGGCGCCGAGATCACCCCAAAGAAGCACCCTTCCAAACGTGCGTTTAGACACAGTTTTGTCAGTAGATGCCGAAACTTTACAGGATGCAAAGAAATCATTAAACCCCAACAACAGGAAAAATAATCAGAAAAAAAGGTGATAAAGAAAATCCTCAACCAAAGGAAGGAAGAAGTATTGGAAATGAACTGCTCCTGCCAGCCGCAAATGACTTGTTGACCCCGCAACAACCAACTGTTGAGCCTTCTCCTTTACAAAATAACAACCACGGGAACTTTCGGAGCCAGCTGCTCCCCAAGAGTCTAAAGGACAGCCAACGTTAGTCGAACCAAAAATGTCCTTTGGAATTTTCTCCAGTTCAGCAAAATCGATTACAGTAAAAACTGTAAATCCGGCCTTGCAGAAAGGAAAACCAATTAAAGCATGAAAAACTACATCTAAAGGGCCTCCACTAAAAAGACCACGGTCAAATGAGGCAAAGAAGTTTATTAGAAATCTGACTACTCCACCGCGCCTAGAGACAGTAAAAACCACTACGGTGGCAAATGCTACAGGAAAGTCAAAGGCCAATATTAACAGCGATCAAATACCACAAAAATCTATGCACGTATCAACAAAAAGAGGCCGTGATTCCTTGTCCTCCTCGTCTGCAAATGATACATCCCCTTCGATTGATCTATGCGACCTATCTACATATTCAATTGAAGACGAAGACGCACTGGAAGGCACTGAGAAAACATCAGAATACAGCCCAGAAATATCTCATGATGCCGACGCTAAACTGAAGATAGGTAAAAAAAAAACAACTTCGGCACGGCACTTCACGAAACCCTCCCAGAAATCTAGCTGTATTAAAAGAAAACAGCTCACATACTGACAATGAGGAGTTGGCATGGATAAGACGAAAAGCAGTAACGTCATTTGATTCCAACACAATAACTTTGAATCCGAAACAAACAACAACACAATTGCAAAAACAATTGCACCGAAAAACTAAAGAAAAAATCTCTATCCGTGAGTCTGTGACCCCTAATTGGGTAAGATTGGAACTGGAAAATATCTTGGAAGATAAGAATGAAGTAAACCTCAATAGAGCAAATGTAATGAGATTATTGCAGTATATACCGGTACTACGCAACATAAGATCTAATGATATTGCGATTGTAGAATATAAATCTGAAGCAAGATCAGACTGGGTAATTGTTCATATGAAGTCAATGAAACTTGCAAGACCTCTTATCGATGCCAAAGACAATTTACTATTCTTTGGCTTCGACGTATTGATATGCGAAGAAGTGCACCCTTACAGAGCCTCACCGTTCACCAACAAATGCTCTGCTAACACTAAAAATGCGAATCGAGTTGAACTGTGGAAAGTATTGAAAGCACAATCTGACCCCACAAGTGTTACAAGAAACACCAGGAAAAACGTTTAGGATAAAGAAGGGTCAAGAAGCTTGGCCCAGTTACTAACGTCATGGAACACTTGTGGTTTTGTTAATCTTTTTCAAGGATACTGTCCTAAGCAGATAAAAAGCACAATAATCTGTCTGCAGGAAACATGGCTACGAGATACACCCCTGAGCGATGGTTATTCCGTCTATCTAAACGCAGCCGGGAAAAATCTATTTGGACGTCCTTTCTCCGGTTTAGTAACCGTGATTGACAACGCAGCAGGATGGAACGTAATAAGTATGTCTAATCCTAATCTATTTGTGCAGGCTCTAGTTATAGAGAAGAAAAGCAACAACAAGGACAATAATATTAACCAACATATGCTGATCATAAACACCTATTGGAATCTGGCAATGATAACGGATTCCACCTACCTATCGGCCATTACTTCACAAATTGATGAATGCCTAGATGCCTATGACAATCCGTTTATCCTAATATGTGGCGACCTGAACTATTCGTGGTTTGATGATGTTAAAGTACGTAAAAACCAAGATAGGACCAAAGTGCCTACTGAAACAGCAGACAGAGGGACTAAGTGGGAATACGAATTAACCCAACGCCATTGCGTGATGCTAAATGGATGCACTAAAGGAGATATTCCAGCAGGTGATACTTGGCATCATGGAGAATCAAAGAAAACTCTTGACTACATATGGGTATCTGAAAATCTACACACCTATATTGAAAAGCTATCTATAAGGCATTCTGCAAAAAGCTATCATAACGCTTTAATACTCCTTTGGGATGCACAAAAGTCAAAACTGTTGAAATATAAAAGTTCATTAAGTATAAACCAAGGACAAAACAGGCTACAAATAAATTCGAATCAAATCACTAACTTGACAATTAATTTTACTCGAATGAACACGAGAGATGTGGAAGTTAACTACATATCCCTGCTGATGCAATTTACGAAGGGTGCTCATAAGCACAACCTGTCAATACCAAACAGTAAACATCCTTTTAACCCAGTGCTAAATGAGGCAAAGAAATCCCTAAAATAGGACTTGAGGCAATTAAAAAGAGCTGGTGGAATAAATCAACAGCTTTTGATGACCAAGAGGCACTTGAAATACCGAAACTGGTTGAAGTCATTCAACCAGATACGGTTACAATCACAAGCCGAACACATGTTACAACTAATGATTCAGAACGACAGCCGGAACATCTGGCAAATTATCAACTCTGATCACTTAACCCAGGCATTTGCGTTATCTAATGGATTAAGTGAATCAGAGTGGGTAAAGCATTACTCTAATGTCTTTAATAACCAAAATGTAACAAATACTCCAACAATAATAACGGAACCTTGTGACTGGTCAGTAACTGAATCCGTGGAGGACATTGAAAACGCAATCCAACATCTAAAGACCTTGAGAGCAGCAGGGCCCGACGGCATTTCCAATTCAATGCTAAAAGCTAATAAAGAAAACTGGGCGAAATGTATTAAGGTGTTATTTGATCAAATAGCAATATCATCAAAAATCCCTGGCGTAGTGCAGTCGTGGTCCCAATTTTCAAAAAAGGCAATCGCGAAGACCCAATAAACTACCGCCCAATAACCCTATTGGATACTACGGGGAAAATCTTTGCCTCCTTTCTTCAGAAGAAAATCGCAAACTGGGCTAACAATTCCAATATAATTGATGAAAGACAAACAGGCTTTACAAAAGGTGTTTGGGTGGAGCTCAACTTGTTACTGTTGAACATAGTGAAATTGGAAACTTCACGATGCAAAAAAAACCTTTTTTCTTGCGTTTGTCGACCTGAAACAGGCGTTTGACAGTATTAATCGCGAACTCCTGTGGAAAAAACTGAAGAACTGGGGCTGCCCATCGGACTTACTAGCTCCACTGATGGCATTATACGCTAATACTAATATCAGAGTGCGCCTAAATGCCGAAGGTACCTTGTCTGATGAAATAAAAACATCTAAAGGCATAAAACAAGGCTGCCCCTGGCCGCCCTGTTATTTAAACTTTTCATTTCTGACCTCCCAGTGGCGTTTGAAAAAACAAAGACCTTTCCACCTAAAATTAATGGCAAGCCCATAAGCCATGTGATCTACGCTGATGACGTAGTACTTCTAGATTCAACATAAATTGGACTCCAACGGCTATTGACGGCACTGCAAGACTATCTAATCGGGAACCAGCTAGAAATAAATGTAAGGAAATCCCAGGTCATCGCAATAGGCACAAATCCAGGCAATAAGAAAAAGTGTTTCAAGTGGATGATGCAAGACGAGTGTTTGGTAGAGTAGAAGCCATCCGGTATCTGGGAATTTCCTTTAACATCTCGATAAGAGAATGGAGCTGGATAAATGATATAACAACCCGAATGAAAATCTTCGCACAAGGAGCAAAATTGCATGCAAATTATGGGCTCTTCTCTTTTCAACCTATAATAACGTTCCATTTGCAGAAGGTTGCGTCAGCGATCTGTTTTGGAACCGAAGCAGGTTGGAACATTGACGAAAAAATCTGGCTGACCCTTTTGGCGAAAAATTCTGAAACTCCCACAAAGTATATCCATGGTGGCAGTGAGACACAAACTTTTTCTAGACTCACTGCATTCCATGGTTCTGTGGAAATCAATATTAGTATTGCGCAAAATGCACCTGACGCCCCCTGCGAAAGCGTATCAAATACTGCATGAAAAAAAGTCAGATCCATCAGCATTCCTAATAAACATCTGGGAAAAGAAAATACTGGAGATTCTAAAAGCAGCCGATTTAAGTTTGTCTCTAGTCCTACAAATTCCGCAAGTGGCTAAAGTCAAATTTAGGAATTGGCATTGGATAACAAACATAGAAAAACGCAGCCAATTATCATCGGCAATTGACTTGGGAACCCTGAGTCACAAAATAGGTGAACCACCAAGGTACCTCAGCAAATTTCCTTCGCGGTATCATCGGAACCAGTTCCTGAGATTACGCCTAAACCTCTATACCACCAATGAGGTTTTATGGAGAAGGAAAGATGGGAAGACTCGAAGTGACAAATGTCACTTCTGTGCGACAAGTATTGAAACAAGTAAACATCTGATAATTAGATGTCCTAAAATAGCGGCTCAGCATTCACTTCATCTTGGGACCTACGCACCAAAAAATGGGAACATGGAAGACTGGTGGAGCCACCTAATTTCAGGAACGAACACCCAACTGACTTGCGCAGTTGTGAATTTTATGGATGTGATCCTAACACATCATCTCTAACTAGATGAAATGAAATGACTAGAAATAGTGTGAAATGCTGTGAAATGTTTGAGCTAGAAGCTGAAATGAATGACTAAAAGGTTTGTACTTTTTTGCAAACTAATTGTCAATAAAAAAAATAAAAAATATATATATGGGATGTTTCTGTTTGCAACACTCATACAAAGGAAATGTAATGCTTTGGGATTCTCTTTTGAAATGAATGGGAGCATTCATTTTAACACACTCTACAGTCACTTGAAAGGCAGAGTTTTAGGATTACTTCTTTTGGGATTAAGGACACCCCCCGTCTGTAAATAAGTCAGTGTTTTTAGAAAAATATCCACCCAAGTACTTATTGTCTATACCAGCTCTAACACACAGAGCATGAGCTTTGTTAGTTTCTACTCGGACAACACTCATCCCATCATGTTTCTATATGGGAATTCATTGATTTAACTTGTATTAATTGTGCCAAGGGTCTTCACAGTTTCACCACCTCCCCCACAATTTAATGGAAAGTATTAAGGCAGGCAGTTCCCAACACAATCAATTTAAATAGATAGGGTGATTTTCTATGGAGGAATTCATTTGAGTTAGATTTAATAATATGTACCAAGGGTCTCCCCAGTTCCACCCCCCACCTGCTATGCAAGATGGACATTAAGGCTGGTGGATTCCCCCCCACCCCCACTTTTCCTGGCATTTGGATTAATCTACTTACATGGGAGGCCTTGGTTATGGGTCATCCAGGGAAACAGCAGGGCACCTCTGACGACAGCAGAGATCTGGTCAAAGGCTTTGGTCAAGGATAGTACCCAGCACCTAGTCCTCCTCTTGCATCTCAAATGCCAGGACCAGCTAGCTTCTATTTTTCCCAGTCTCTCTCTCCCATGCAAGGTTTAAGGCTTTTCCTGGTAACCAGCTTTTCTCATGACAAGGTTTACCCTGATGGCCTTGGTAGTTCTGCTGTCATGATGCCTACCCCCGGAGCACCAGGCCAGGCCCAGCACCCCCGGGAGCAGGCATCATGCCCCCGGGTAAAAGCCCAGCGGCCCCTTATAGAGGCTCTTTGGACTGTGTCCTGGCGCCTTTGGCGCCAGGCTCATGTTGGACATCAGTCCTGGCCCCATAGGCACCAGGCTCATAAAGGAAAGTATTTGGTGCACTTACCTGATGCAGACCATGCTGCATGAAGACCCAAGCCAAATGAGGCTTAGGAGGGACTATTTTACTGAAGGGACTATTTTGTTACTTGGGTGGGGCTGTGGAAGAATACTTACCTAGGACTTCTTCCAAGACTATTTAAGCCACGCCCGGACAGCCACACTTGTTTCGCGTTGTTCTGCATCCCAGCAGCTGAGCGCTCACCGTGTCTGCTCCTGCACCTGGAGTCCAGCCACGCCCGCCTCGAACCTGGAACACCTGTAAGGAAAGAAGAGAAGAGAAAGGTGAAAACCAAGAACTTATTCAGCCTTCTTACCTGCATCCGGAATCTTCACGCCAGCATTCTTGAAGAAAGACTTCCATTTAAAAGCATTGCGTTGCTCGCTGCAGCGCCGCGCTTCACTCACCTGTCCTCGAGACATCTCCCGGATCCATCGCGGCTGTCAGCACTGGTCGCCACATCTCTGCACCTAGGGGAGAGAAGAAGAGACAAAAGGTGAGCAGAGGGAACACAGGAGGAAAGCCGAATTTTCAGCCATAATGCTTACCGGCTTTTCTTGGTGAACCATTCCACATTTCGGGTCGGCGCCACTTCGTTGGCAAGTACCGCACCTCGGCCCCAATGGGTAAAGGACAAAAGACTTTACTGGGGAATTATAAAGATATTTAGAGGGGTCGCCCTCATCACTAACTAACCTGATTTTACCATCGGCAATTTAACCCCTCAACGCATCGCCTTCGTTCTGCACCTGAAATAAAGGACAGATCACAGGTTAGGAAGACAACATAAAAAGAGGCTCACACTTGAACTTTTGAATCTTCATATTTACGGCGTATCGCTCAGAAAAGTCAAGTGGATTTTGCCAGCGCCATTCTGAAAACCAGTGAAGTAACTGGACGAACGTGCGCCCCTGCACCAGAAGCAGGATGGAGAGTTCATCCTTCCAAACCATAAGGTGAGCTTAAACCGGGGGTTTTGGAGGAAGTCAGAGAAGAACGAAGGGGGAAAGGGGAGAGCAAGCACACTATTCTGCAGACAGTTAATCCCCTTTCTCATCTGCAGAAGGATATTCCTACGGGCCAGACAAGCAAGATTTGGGGGTCCTGTTCAATCGGTGGTCTGAGTTCTGCGCATCACGCTTGAAGAGGCCACAGCAACCCACACTAGACCAGCACCTCCATGGGAGCCATGTGAGCATTACAGTTTAAGGCTTTTCCAGGTAACCAGCCTTTCTCATGACAAGGTTTACCCTGATGGCCTTGGTAGTTCTCCTTGCCACTCTGCTAGTTGTTCCTGGCAATAATCCAGAAGTAGACTACCACCAGGAATAGAGTTTAAAAGTCAAGGGAAAACCCCTCTTAGATGGAAAACTGATCTCTTATTGGGCTGGTGACACTCATAGATTATAATAATTCCCACGATACAGATAATCTAGCTCCCTCCCACCCCAAACCCCCAATACGCCCACTGCCTGTTGATAGGACAAGGAGTTGGAAGGTGTGGATGATGGAGGAGGCTGAGGGAGGAGAAATAATCATCATCCCAAAATGACTGGTGGGTTTACCTTTTCAGTGTTCTTAAAAATCTCACAACATGGCAGCTAGCTTAATTTCTAAGAAAACTGTAGGCACATGTGCATATTTGAGTTCTATATTTTATGGTGAGTCAGAAAATACTAATCTTATTTCGGCACACCCTTCTGAGGACGAGCTACCATTTTTGTTTGATTTTCTCCTAAGCAAAAGTAATTAAAAATTGGACACTTCAAGATTCACGCATTAATTTCCCAGTTTATCACCTCACCAACTTTCCATTTCCTCGGAATTATGAGAAGTCCAGAATCATCATTTTCTTTATAACTCAAATTGTGTACCTCACACATAATTCATATTTACATGATACCGGTGGGCTTCTTATCCCCTTTAATATGAGACCAGGATGAACTTGCAGGGCTACATGATTCTCTTTTTTAGTAAGGAACATGTCATCCTATGATAATCAGCCAATGATTCACATGTGCCCCTCCATTTCACAATAGCCTCCACCTTTCTTTTTTAAAGTTTCATTTCACTTCTGTCACATGACCAGGACATCTGCGTAGGTCACATTATTCTTCTCTCCCCTCCTTGGCTTCAAAAGACCATGTTCGAGGCTAATGGACAGTTAATGGGGAGGCTTGACCTTAAAGGTCATTTCTGCTGGCCGTGTTATCTACAGCCTCCACATTTCTGATCTAATTCTCTATCATTCTTAGCATTTAAACTGAAAACCACATCTGCTTTTCCTGTTGGGCCCATCCCTAAGGTCTTGCGGTCAAAGTTTAAGAGGCACAGACCTTTCAGTTCAGATGGGAAAACAAGCTACATACATAATTCTAACATAATAGCAAATTTAAATTGAAAAGATGTGTTCAGCATGACATTTTTGTATGGCATCTGGTCCTGCTATTTATAACTACAGTACAATATTTAAAAAGATATGTTAACTTTTGGTATTATTCACACATAGGCCACAGTTACATAGAAACCAGTGTTGATTTTTACACAAAACGAAATAGGCCTTTCCCTTTAAATGTTGTCATTTTATATGATGAAAATACATATTTTTATTATCTACAAATAGAAAATGATTGGCTTCACTTTGGATTGCTGGATCACCGTCTTGTGCTGCATAGAAGTCAATGTCACATGCTGCATAAAGGTCAATGTCACATGCTGCTATCATCTCTTTAAGTTCAAATTGTAACTTTTCATATTTTAGGATAAACAGCATTTCCAGCCACACGTCTTTTCCCATTCATTGGGCATTTACAGCTGTTTAAGCTCTCAGGTAGATTCCCTTTCACTTGAGAGCCTGTTCGTTTTAACACAGTGGAAAGAGGCCCATTTTATTCATTTTACTAGGCCTTGTGTCGCGAATCAGTGTTTTGTACTGGCCTTTATAGTTCGATGGGACTCTACATTAGCCAGCTTCACTCTCACAATAGGGGCCTAGCATCGCCTCTCAACCTCTGTCACTGTGGGGCTGTATTTTACCCCACACTGTGAAGGGGACTGACGGACATGGGCTTTCTATTCTGAACACTCGAAGCATTGAGAATGGATAGTACTATCACTACAGAAAACATCACCAGAATGATCTGGTTACTATAAAGTAAGTAGTACTTTGTAGTAACCAGTACTACAAAGGTTTGTAGTACCTGTTACTACAAGGGTGTACGCCAGGGGACACCCTGGCAGTAGGTTACACCAGGGGACACCCAATCATGTTCTTGCAAGTGGGTTCCTTAAATGTTAATGGTCTAATCTCACCCAAAAAACTATCCATGCTAGACAAGAAATTCCAGCAATCAGCCAAAGACATATTATTTATCCAGGAAACTAAGTTAAAAGGGGGAAGTGTTTTCCATTCAGGGAAATGGAATAGGGGCAGCTCTATGGGTGTCTGGTGCCAAAAAGAGAAGCAGGAGTGGGAAGAAAGCACTCTGCTTCAATATATTTCAGACCAGTTAGGCCACAAAGGTGTTTTTTTTTAGCAGTCAGGGGGAAACTTAATGTAATCGAGGGGACACTCTGTGTATTTCATGCATCCAACCAACAACAAATTCAGTTCTGCGATGAGTCGCTTACCTTGCTAGAGGGACAGAAGACAGGGTTTACAATCGGTTGAGGAGACTTCAGCTCCCTGACAGACCCACTGAAAGATTGGTTTTCACTGCAAAAGGGTGCAATACGGCCTACTAATGTGCTGGGGAGTACACTGGCAGATCTCTTTGCTATGTACCATGTGACAAACACATTTAGAGCCAGCCATCCAGACCGCAGGGCACACACGTTTTATTCTGCACAGCACAAAATCTACACGCGACTCAACTACATACTGAAAGACTCTATATAAACACATGATATAATGTGTTTGCACATTACATGCATTATAATGCTTGGTCTGATCATGACATGGCGACGACCATCATTGACCTAAGCCGTTCATCCACAGCAGACAAGCGATGGACATATAACCTCACCCTGTTTAGAGACAAACCGTACCCAAATACATTTCAGAATGAAGTAAGATATTTCTTTAAGAACAATGATACAAGAGAAGTTTGAAAACAAATGGTCTAGGAAGCAGCGAAGGTAACTCTCTGGGGCCTGATAATCTCGGAGGGTGTGCAGAAAAAAAGGGGTTTGGCACTACGAGACTTAGAGTTAAGGCAACAAATAAGGGCCCAGGAGGATGACTCACATGATGGACAAATTGACCTGGAGGAGAGACAGAAAGCAGTAGCCGAATTGAGACAGGAACTGACTGTCCTTTGGCGGGGAGCAGAGCTATATCAGGTTTGTTGCCTAAAACTAAATTCTTTAAGAAAGGGAACAAAGCCCACAACTTTTTGGCTGTAAGGCTTTGGAAACAGAGAGCATTGAGATTGGTGAATGAATTGAAAGGTTTCCATGGTGAAATGATGATGTCACGGAGAGTATAAGCTCAATGCTACAATTCCCTGTATACTAGTGAAGCGATCGCGCCTGCCCAGGAAGTAGAGGGGCACCTTAAGGGCATCAAGCTCCCCAGACCAGTGCCTGAAGACTTCATCCACCTAAATACCCCAATTGAGCCCCCAAGAGGTTCTTCAAGTTCTTCAAGCAATCACCAAGCTGAAGCCTGGTTCTGCCCCAGGGCCTGATGGTTACACCAAAGCCTTTTATAAAAGGTTTTCTGTATTACTGACCCTATTCCTTACTTCACTTTTCAACAACATAATGGATGGGAATTTGGTTCCTGACGCCTTCACCCAGGCTAGGTGTTATGTCACACGGGAACCGGGGGTCTGCCGCTCTCTTCCCCTCCTGGCGAGTCTACCCGCGCATCTGCTTCCGGGGGCTCGCCGGGAGGGGAGTGACGGGCTACAGGGCTGGCGGCCTTCGGCGCATGCGCGGAAGGCCTCTCTCTCGGCTCCGCGCATGCGCCGTGGGCCGAACTCATCTCCCTAGCGGGGCTTGCTTCTCAAGCCTCGTTATGGGTCCGCCGGCGTCCGGAAACGGAACGGCTTGCGTCCCAGGCCTTTCGGGCGCCGGCGGCCCATAAAGGAGGCCGCAATCCTCAGCGAGTCGCGTCTCAACGCGGTTCGCTTCGCTTGCCTCGTTGTTCCTGCCTGCACTTACCTGTGGCCTGTTCTGGGCCAGCTTGCCTCCTGCATTTACCCGTGGCCTGTCCTGGGTCAGCCTATCTCCTGCCCTTACCTGTGGCCTGTCCTGGGTCAGCCTACCTCCTACCCTTACCTGTGGCCTGTCCTGGGTCAGCCTATCTCCTGCCCTTACCTGTGGCCTGTCCTGGGTCAGCCTTCCTCCTACCCTTACCTGTGGACTGTCCTGGGTCAGCCTACCTCCTACCCTTACCTGTGGCCTGTCCTGGGTCAGCCAATCTCCAGCCCATACCTGTGGCTTGTCTTGAGCCAGCCTGTCTCCAGCCTTACCTGTGGCCTGTCCTGGGTCAGCCTACCTCCTGCCCTTACCTGTGGCCTGTCCTGGGTCAGCCATTCTCCAGCCCATACCTGTGGCTTGTCTTGAGCCAGCCTCCCTCCAGCCTCACCCGTGGCCAGTCCTGAGCCAACCTACCTCAGCCTTACCTGGGGCCTGTCCTGAGCCTGCCTGCCTCCAGCCCTGACTTGCTGTCGGCACTGGGTCTGCCCATCTTCATACTTACCCGGGACTTGCCCAGTACCAGCTAGTCTCCAGCTGTTCTCTCTCTTCCTGTTTTGCCTACCTCCGAACCCAATCCTGCAAACCTCTGGAGCTATCAGCACCAACCGGACTTTCTATCAGCTGTAATCCCTCACTGTTACATTGGTTCCGGAAGATTCATGATATCGACAATCGGCTCTACTTAAAGCTACAGTGTCACCATCTTGAGCCATCAACCCTCGAGTCACGCTCATCGGGACAGTACTTATCGTGACATTGGGGGTCGGTCCACCCTTCACCCAGTTCCTCTTTTGGGTGGCGGAGGGGCTGATTCCTCGTGCCGCCCATTCATCAGTTCTTGGACTCCAGACTGGCGACCTCAGCAAGACCAACCACCAAGAATACAGGTACGCGGTCCTCTCGGGCCGAGCAGCTTAACAGATTGAGACGCCTGCCTTCAGATTCGGAGATGGATGAATCGCAAGAAATGAGGAACGAATTGCTGGCACTCAGAGCTGAGATGACCGCCCTGCATCAAGAGAATCAAACATTACGCCAAATGATAACACAAGGAGCATCCAGTTCTTCTCAGACAGAGGGACCATTGGCTCACACAACACCCATCAAATTCGACGGCGATCCTAGACGGGTGGCAGAATTTTGTAACCACTGTAGGATCCATTTCCTCTTCAGGTCCACGCACTTTAACAACGATAGGGCCAAGATTGGCTATATCCTGGGGAATCTAACTGGGAACGCATTGGCTTGGGCAACCCCGTTTGTGGTCACGAACAGTCCTATTTTGAATGACTTTGCTGCCTTCGAAAAAGCCTTTCTGGAAGTATTCCAGACGCCGAACCTGGCCTCCGTCGCACAGAATCAGTTGATGGACTACAAACAGGGAAGCAATGACGTCATCACCTACATCAGTCGCTTCCGGCTTTTGGCTACCGACTCTCAGTGGCCCGAAATTACACAGAAAACGCTGTTTCGTCGAGGCCTGAGAGAGGAGTACAAAGACGAATTACTCCACATCCCCGAGCCGGAGAGTCTTCAACTCTTGATAGATCAAGTACTTCGTATTGACCAACGACTAACCGAACGAAAGGCTGAGAGACGTCGGTACGACAGAAGCGGTTCCCGGACAACCAATTCGCCTGCTGGTTCATTTGGATCTACCGAGTCCGGATCTGAGCCCATGCAAGTAGGAGTCATGAGAGGGCCTTTGTCGGAAGAAGAGAAGAAACGAAGGAGGTCTTTGCGTCTGTGTCTTTACTGTGGAGCAGCTGGGCATTATCTGAGTATATGTCCTTTACGTCCACAAAAGAAGAAGTCGGGAAACTAGGAGACCTGTCGTTTATAGGAAGGGCAACGACAGGTCCCATCTCCTCCTCAGACCCTTCGGTTATTTGTTCCATTCGTCGGCCCATGCAACCAGTGGTGCTACAGACCCTAAAGGTCAGGATTAAATTACCAGACAGAGACCTGGAGATATCTGGTCTGCTGGATTGTGGGGCTTCCGGCAACTACATCGACGAAACATTCGTCGCCCGACATAAAATACCACTTGTTTCCAGGCCTACTCCCTTGTCGGTGGAGCTTATTGATGGTACCCCCTTGTCTTCGGGGCCTGTTAACCAGTTCACGGTCGGATTGGCTCTTCAGATTACTGATCATTACGAGGTACTCTCCTTTGATGTTATTAAGTCACCTAACTACAAAATGGTCCTAGGTCTACCATGGTTACAACATCACAATCCGTTGATAGACTGGAGAACTCAGACTTTAACCTTTTCCTCCGAAAGGTGTGCTCAAGGATGCAAGCTATCTGTTCCCACCATGACCATTTCGACTTCTCTAAAGACGGACAACATTGGGGTTCATCTATGTTCCACGTCTCTGGTTCCACAGGTATATGCCGATTTCAAACAGGTGTTTTCTGAACCCGGCAACATACCCCTTCCTCCACACCGGTCCTTTGATTGCTCCATTGACCTGTTGCCGAACCATGTCATACCACATGGGAAGTTGTACGCGTTGACCCGTGACGAGAAGCAAGTTCTCCAGGCATATCTATCTGAAAGTCTAGACAAGGGGTACATTGTACCGTCAAAGTCACCTGCAGGGTTTCCCCTGTTCTTTGTAAAGAAGAAAGAAGGCACGTTGAGACCCTGTGTCGACTACCGACAGTTGAATGACATTACAGCCAAAGACCGGTACCCGTTGCCTTTGATACGTAGTATCCTTGAAACCCTGCATACTGCACGTATTTTCTCCAAATTGGACCTCCGTGGAGCTTATCATTTAATACGCATCAGGAATGGGGACGAGTGGAAGACAGCTTTCAAAACATCTTTTGGGCACTTTGAATATCGGGTTATGCCCTTCGGCTTATGTAATGCCCCCGCTGTTTTTCAGCGATTTATGGACCACATTTTTGGTGACCTATTAGGATTATCCGTTTGGGTTTATTTGGATGACATACTAATATTCTCTAAATCCTTGGACGAGCATGTGGAACACGTTCGTGAGGTCCTTCATCGACTATCCATCAACAATTTGTTCGCCAAGGCAGAGAAATGTAGCTTTCACCAGACCAGTATCGAATTTTTGGGATTCGTTATCAATCAAGAAGGAGTTGGGATGGATCCCAAGAAGGTTCTAGCCATACAAGAATGGAAACATCCACACGATATCAAGGCTCTCCAACGATTTTTGGGATTCGCAAACTTCTACAGGCGCTTTATCCCACATTACTCGCGGATCTCGGCTCCCCTCACCAGTCTTACCAGCAGCAAGATCGCTTTCGAATGGAGTCCTGTGGCTTCCCAGGCTTTTGGAGTATTAAAGTCGGCTTTTATGGCTGCTCCCATCCTGCGCCATCCCCAGGAGGACTTGCCCTACATTGTAGAGGCCGATGCTTCCGGCTTCGCGGTCGGAGCAGTCCTTCTCCAGAAAGATCCAGCCACGCTAGTGGAACATCCAATTGCCTATTTTTCTCGCAAGTTGAGTCCCAGCGAACGAAACTACGCGGTGATAGAAAGGGAATTGTTGGCCATCAAGACCGCATTCGAGGAATGGAGACATTTTCTCCTCGGAGCCCGTTTTTCTGTAGAAGTGCGAACCGACCATCGCAATCTGCAATATCTTCGCTCTCTGCAATGTCGGACTCCTCGTCAAGCCCGATGGGCCTTCTTCTTCTCTCCATTCGAGTTCCATGTCACTTATATCCCGGGAACTTCCAATATAAAAGCAGATGCTCTCTCCAGGTCCTTGGAAAATGTTGATGGGACGCAAGGTCCTGAACAGCCATTGATTTCTCCTCGCCATTTCCTGCTGGCTTTGTCCTCTCACCTTAAGTCCATCGCAGAAGCCACCCGGTTGGACCCCGAAAGAACATCCCTTCTTAGTCGTCACTCAGTTACTGAACGTGAGGGACTCTTGTTTTTTCAGAAGAGACTTTACATACCTAAAGGAGCCATTAGGAGAGGCGTTTTACATGGATTCCATGATTCACCCATAGGAGGACACCGTGGAGTCAGAGCCACTCGAGAGTTGGTTTCTCGACAGTTCTGGTGGCCAGGTTGGGCGACTGAGGTCCAGAAGTACATCGACAGCTGTCCAATATGTGCACAGTGCAAGGTTCCCAGAAAACGGCCATTGGGTTTATTAATGCCCACTGAAACAGCTCTCTATCCATGGCATACAATCGCTACTGATTTCATTGTGGATTTGCCCCCATCTGAAGGTTACACCTGTATAATGGTGGTCGTAGACTGCTTCACTAAACTGGCTCATTTCATCCCATTTCGGAAGATCCCTACAGCTACCCAAATGGCTTCGGCATTTCTGCATGACATCTACCGGCTGCACGGCCTACCAGAGAAAATCATATCGGATAGAGGAACCCAATTCCTTTCTTCATTCTGGAAACAGGTATGCGGTCATTTAGGAATACATAGAGCTCTAAGCTCTGGCTACCACCCACAGACCAACGGGCTGACCGAAAGGACCAATCAGACTTTGGAGGGGTACCTCCGTTGTTTTTCTAATGCCACACAAACTAACTGGAAAGACGGACTAGATCTGGCCGAGGTTTCTTATAATAACACCATCCATGCTTCCACCGGAGTCAGTCCATACTTCTGTTCCACTGGTTTACATCCTCGATTGATGCCCTTTCAACCCATTCCTTCCAGTACTGTTCCTTCTGCTGATGATTTAGTCAAACACATTCGGAATCAACAAGAACTGGCAAGCAAGATCCTAAGTGAGGCCAAAGATCGGATGAAGAGACAGGCAGACAGGAAGAGGAGTGTAGAACCCGACTTTCAGGAGGGTGACAAGGTGTGGTTGTCCTCAAAGAATTTGCCACTCCGCAATTTGCCCGTCAAACTGGCTCCTCGTTACTTGGGTCCCTTTGTTATTACCAAACGGTTGTCCTCCGTATCCTTTCGCCTACGCCTACCCTCTTCCTGGCATGTACATCCCGTTTTTCACGTGTCCCTGTTAAAGCCCTATGTGGTCGATGCTTATGGCCGCACTCCTCCCCGTCCGGCCTCTGTCCTAGTGCAGGGTGTCCCGGAGTTTGAGGTACACGAGATCTGTGATGCCCGTTTCCGTAGAGGGGTGCTCCACTATTTAGTTGACTGGAAGGGGTACCCAGCCTGTGACCGTACATGGGAGCCACGCCAACATGTACATGCACCCCGGTTGATACGTGAGTTCTATGTACGGTTTCCCTGGAAACCCGGAGCTCCGGGCCTTCCTGGGAGGGGGCATAGTGTTATGTCACACGGGAACCGGGGGTCTGCCGCTCTCTTCCCCTCCTGGCGAGTCTACCCGCGCATCTGCTTCCGGGGGCTCGCCGGGAGGGGAGTGACGGGCTACAGGGCTGGCGGCCTTCGGCGCATGCGCGGAAGGCCTCTCTCTCGGCTCCGCGCATGCGCCGTGGGCCGAACTCATCTCCCTAGCGGGGCTTGCTTCTCAAGCCTCGTTATGGGTCCGCCGGCGTCCGGAAACGGAACGGCTTGCGTCCCAGGCCTTTCGGGCGCCGGCGGCCCATAAAGGAGGCCGCAATCCTCAGCGAGTCGCGTCTCAACGCGGTTCGCTTCGCTTGCCTCGTTGTTCCTGCCTGCACTTACCTGTGGCCTGTTCTGGGCCAGCTTGCCTCCTGCATTTACCCGTGGCCTGTCCTGGGTCAGCCTATCTCCTGCCCTTACCTGTGGCCTGTCCTGGGTCAGCCTACCTCCTACCCTTACCTGTGGCCTGTCCTGGGTCAGCCTATCTCCTGCCCTTACCTGTGGCCTGTCCTGGGTCAGCCTACCTCCTACCCTTACCTGTGGACTGTCCTGGGTCAGCCTACCTCCTACCCTTACCTGTGGCCTGTCCTGGGTCAGCCAATCTCCAGCCCATACCTGTGGCTTGTCTTGAGCCAGCCTGTCTCCAGCCTTACCTGTGGCCTGTCCTGGGTCAGCCTACCTCCTGCCCTTACCTGTGGCCTGTCCTGGGTCAGCCATTCTCCAGCCCATACCTGTGGCTTGTCTTGAGCCAGCCTCCCTCCAGCCTCACCCGTGGCCAGTCCTGAGCCAACCTACCTCAGCCTTACCTGGGGCCTGTCCTGAGCCTGCCTGCCTCCAGCCCTGACTTGCTGTCGGCACTGGGTCTGCCCATCTTCATACTTACCCGGGACTTGCCCAGTACCAGCTAGTCTCCAGCTGTTCTCTCTCTTCCTGTTTTGCCTACCTCCGAACCCAATCCTGCAAACCTCTGGAGCTATCAGCACCAACCGGACTTTCTATCAGCTGTAATCCCTCACTGTTACATTGGTTCCGGAAGATTCATGATATCGACAATCGGCTCTACTTAAAGCTACAGTGTCACCATCTTGAGCCATCAACCCTCGAGTCACGCTCATCGGGACAGTACTTATCGTGACATTGGGGGTCGGTCCACCCTTCACCCAGTTCCTCTTTTGGGTGGCGGAGGGGCTGATTCCTCGTGCCGCCCATTCATCAGTTCTTGGACTCCAGACTGGCGACCTCAGCAAGACCAACCACCAAGAATACAGGTACGCGGTCCTCTCGGGCCGAGCAGCTTAACACTAGGATTGTGATGATTGTGAAAGAAGGGAAAGACAAGCTTTAAGCTTGACTGTTGAATAAAATTAGTCAAAATGAGTGCATGTTTTAAACATATATGGATTTAGTAAGCCATGTTTTAAATAAGTTCATGATCTATCAAAGTAGATCTTCAATGATAGAGGGACCTGGGACATTACACCTTTTTCAGATGAATAAAACAAATTCATCTGATTTTAAAGGTGACAAAATATCCCTAATCCAGTTCATCCTATTCCCATGATGGGATTGGCACACAGATAAAAGGTATTCTTAAACGAGCATTGGCAAAGCTAACAGTTTTTACATTTGAATAGGCATGGGAAAGGCACTTGCCAGGCACTGCCATAGTGGTATTCATTTTTAGCAGCTTCAAAGTGGTGAGAGTACCTGGGCATATAATAGCAGTGCCTGGTGAATGCCTAACATTGATACACAAGTTTAAATGTTTTTCCAATACTTGTTTTTAGCAGGACTTCAGTGAAGGACCAGCATAATACATATAAATCGAGTGGCTGAAGGCAGACCTAGTTGACATTTTTATTACAGCAGTAGTGCTTTTACTGTGCCAATTAAGTCATTAACTCTCAGAGGAATGCTTTGAGAAAACACTGGCAGGCACTTTGAGCACAAAGCTTGCTGGTAAGGCTTGATAAAGATAGCTCAGGAGGATGTGTTTTAGGTGGAGAGGGGCAGTGAGCAGGTGGAAATGGCGATAGGGATTAGCATGGACATGGGCAGTTAATGGGTGGGTAAATAATCAAGCAACACGTATAAGCTTTTTGTCCCACCTCATACAATGTTTCCTCCTAGCTGCAACCGTTTCAGCCTATAGTTGGCACTTTAGACAAAACTAACAAAAAGGTTGACTTGGTATGCAATCTGTGAGTCCTGTCCAAAACAATGCCCTCCAAGCAGCCACTGATTTGTGTAAACACGGCAATGTGTCCGACACAAGGAGAGCCCTCCACTGGCTACCAGTTAGCGACAGAATACAATTTAAAACTTTGTCTATAACCTACCAATGCCTAGCCAACCACGCGCCAACATATCTCATCCAAAAGATCAAAACACAAGCCCCTTCAAGACCACAGCTTTTGAACTGCAAACAGCACCTGGAGACTACGAGATCCAACAATAAAAGATCAAGAGGAGCGAGTTTCCCTACCTGGGCTGCTACCATGTCGAATAATCTCCCCCCCCCACCTGCGGGCTGAGCCTTCTTACCCTCTTTCGCGCCTAAAAACACACGTGGACCGGCACGGTAAAAACGCAATATCATATCATATTATGTCATAACAGACTTTCAGAAAGAGTCTGAAAACCCTCCTCTTTAACTAATTGTACCACCGTACCATTTCCTTTGTCTTTCCTGTGTAACTAGTGCCTTGGTGCCCACGGGGCTTAGTGCGCTGCTATACATGTATAAATAAATAAATAAATGCCAATGAAGCCCCCGCAGTGTCCTGACAAAGTGGCTCAGCACCTGTGCATAAAACCATTGTGGTACGCTTATCAGTGGCTCCACTTCGCCAATGACAAAGTGTGCATGTTGCACTTTTTGTTAAGGTAAAATCCGTGTTGAGTGTTTGGGGGATCATTCAGCAGAATACATGCAAAATATCAAAACATGGCTGGGTGTTTAGTCACGGTACATGATGACGTTGTTGGGGCATTAAGTAATACATAACGGAATGTTTTCTTCTGAAATATGAAACACATTGTTAAATCATCAATCAGCACAAATGTCTTCTTCTAGTGTCGATGTTAAGGATGACTGAGGGTGGATTGGGCAAGGACTGCTGACTGATGGATGTCCATCAGGATTAGCCCCCCCCCTAGCAACGCCCCTGCTTCTAGTGTCGATGTTAAGGATGACTGAGGGTGGATTGGGCAAGGACTGCTGACTGATGGATGTCCATCAGGATTAGCCCCCCCCTAGCAACACCCCTGCTTCTAGTGTCGATGTTAAGGATGACTGAGGGTGGATTGGGCAAGGACTGCTGACTGATGGATGTCAGTCAGGATTAGCCCCCTCCCCCTAGCAACGCCCCTGCTTCTAGTGTCAATGTTAAGGATGACTGAGGGTGGATTGGGCAAGGACTGCTGACTGATGGATGTCAGTCAGGATTAGCACAGGAAATCAGTGGGGTAAGTCATGGTGACATATTGGAAATGAGTGAATGTGGAGGAGAGGCACGTGTTGGTAGGCAAGGAGGTGACGAGTACGAAATTCTGTATAACTGGCCCAGAGGCGAACGAGTGACAACAGAGTGACTGGAAATGGGTCACTGTGAGCTTGTGTGCGTGGTCAGTGGCAGGGCAGTCACGTATGCATGCGTGAGGACGGCAGTGACCATTACTGTGGCTGTGGACTAGATAGAGGAACTGTTGTCATTGTGTGGAGCGTTTGTCCTCAGTGATGTGGAACGAATTGCTGGCACTCAGAGCTGAGATGACCGCCCTGCATCAAGAGAATCAAACATTACGCCAAATGATAACACAAGGAGCATCCAGTTCTTCTCAGACAGAGGGACCATTGGCTCACACAACACCCATCAAATTCGACGGCGATCCTAGACGGGTGGCAGAATTTTGTAACCACTGTAGGATCCATTTCCTCTTCAGGTCCACGCACTTTAACAACGATAGGGCCAAGATTGGCTATATCCTGGGGAATCTAACTGGGAACGCATTGGCTTGGGCAACCCCGTTTGTGGTCACGAACAGTCCTATTTTGAATGACTTTGCTGCCTTCGAAAAAGCCTTTCTGGAAGTATTCCAGACGCCGAACCTGGCCTCCGTCGCACAGAATCAGTTGATGGACTACAAACAGGGAAGCAATGACGTCATCACCTACATCAGTCGCTTCCGGCTTTTGGCTACCGACTCTCAGTGGCCCGAAATTACACAGAAAACGCTGTTTCGTCGAGGCCTGAGAGAGGAGTACAAAGACGAATTACTCCACATCCCCGAGCCGGAGAGTCTTCAACTCTTGATAGATCAAGTACTTCGTATTGACCAACGACTAACCGAACGAAAGGCTGAGAGACGTCGGTACGACAGAAGCGGTTCCCGGACAACCAATTCGCCTGCTGGTTCATTTGGATCTACCGAGTCCGGATCTGAGCCCATGCAAGTAGGAGTCATGAGAGGGCCTTTGTCGGAAGAAGAGAAGAAACGAAGGAGGTCTTTGCGTCTGTGTCTTTACTGTGGAGCAGCTGGGCATTATCTGAGTATATGTCCTTTACGTCCACAAAAGAAGAAGTCGGGAAACTAGGAGACCTGTCGTTTATAGGAAGGGCAACGACAGGTCCCATCTCCTCCTCAGACCCTTCGGTTATTTGTTCCATTCGTCGGCCCATGCAACCAGTGGTGCTACAGACCCTAAAGGTCAGGATTAAATTACCAGACAGAGACCTGGAGATATCTGGTCTGCTGGATTGTGGGGCTTCCGGCAACTACATCGACGAAACATTCGTCGCCCGACATAAAATACCACTTGTTTCCAGGCCTACTCCCTTGTCGGTGGAGCTTATTGATGGTACCCCCTTGTCTTCGGGGCCTGTTAACCAGTTCACGGTCGGATTGGCTCTTCAGATTACTGATCATTACGAGGTACTCTCCTTTGATGTTATTAAGTCACCTAACTACAAAATGGTCCTAGGTCTACCATGGTTACAACATCACAATCCGTTGATAGACTGGAGAACTCAGACTTTAACCTTTTCCTCCGAAAGGTGTGCTCAAGGATGCAAGCTATCTGTTCCCACCATGACCATTTCGACTTCTCTAAAGACGGACAACATTGGGGTTCATCTATGTTCCACGTCTCTGGTTCCACAGGTATATGCCGATTTCAAACAGGTGTTTTCTGAACCCGGCAACATACCCCTTCCTCCACACCGGTCCTTTGATTGCTCCATTGACCTGTTGCCGAACCATGTCATACCACATGGGAAGTTGTACGCGTTGACCCGTGACGAGAAGCAAGTTCTCCAGGCATATCTATCTGAAAGTCTAGACAAGGGGTACATTGTACCGTCAAAGTCACCTGCAGGGTTTCCCCTGTTCTTTGTAAAGAAGAAAGAAGGCACGTTGAGACCCTGTGTCGACTACCGACAGTTGAATGACATTACAGCCAAAGACCGGTACCCGTTGCCTTTGATACGTAGTATCCTTGAAACCCTGCATACTGCACGTATTTTCTCCAAATTGGACCTCCGTGGAGCTTATCATTTAATACGCATCAGGAATGGGGACGAGTGGAAGACAGCTTTCAAAACATCTTTTGGGCACTTTGAATATCGGGTTATGCCCTTCGGCTTATGTAATGCCCCCGCTGTTTTTCAGCGATTTATGGACCACATTTTTGGTGACCTATTAGGATTATCCGTTTGGGTTTATTTGGATGACATACTAATATTCTCTAAATCCTTGGACGAGCATGTGGAACACGTTCGTGAGGTCCTTCATCGACTATCCATCAACAATTTGTTCGCCAAGGCAGAGAAATGTAGCTTTCACCAGACCAGTATCGAATTTTTGGGATTCGTTATCAATCAAGAAGGAGTTGGGATGGATCCCAAGAAGGTTCTAGCCATACAAGAATGGAAACATCCACACGATATCAAGGCTCTCCAACGATTTTTGGGATTCGCAAACTTCTACAGGCGCTTTATCCCACATTACTCGCGGATCTCGGCTCCCCTCACCAGTCTTACCAGCAGCAAGATCGCTTTCGAATGGAGTCCTGTGGCTTCCCAGGCTTTTGGAGTATTAAAGTCGGCTTTTATGGCTGCTCCCATCCTGCGCCATCCCCAGGAGGACTTGCCCTACATTGTAGAGGCCGATGCTTCCGGCTTCGCGGTCGGAGCAGTCCTTCTCCAGAAAGATCCAGCCACGCTAGTGGAACATCCAATTGCCTATTTTTCTCGCAAGTTGAGTCCCAGCGAACGAAACTACGCGGTGATAGAAAGGGAATTGTTGGCCATCAAGACCGCATTCGAGGAATGGAGACATTTTCTCCTCGGAGCCCGTTTTTCTGTAGAAGTGCGAACCGACCATCGCAATCTGCAATATCTTCGCTCTCTGCAATGTCGGACTCCTCGTCAAGCCCGATGGGCCTTCTTCTTCTCTCCATTCGAGTTCCATGTCACTTATATCCCGGGAACTTCCAATATAAAAGCAGATGCTCTCTCCAGGTCCTTGGAAAATGTTGATGGGACGCAAGGTCCTGAACAGCCATTGATTTCTCCTCGCCATTTCCTGCTGGCTTTGTCCTCTCACCTTAAGTCCATCGCAGAAGCCACCCGGTTGGACCCCGAAAGAACATCCCTTCTTAGTCGTCACTCAGTTACTGAACGTGAGGGACTCTTGTTTTTTCAGAAGAGACTTTACATACCTAAAGGAGCCATTAGGAGAGGCGTTTTACATGGATTCCATGATTCACCCATAGGAGGACACCGTGGAGTCAGAGCCACTCGAGAGTTGGTTTCTCGACAGTTCTGGTGGCCAGGTTGGGCGACTGAGGTCCAGAAGTACATCGACAGCTGTCCAATATGTGCACAGTGCAAGGTTCCCAGAAAACGGCCATTGGGTTTATTAATGCCCACTGAAACAGCTCTCTATCCATGGCATACAATCGCTACTGATTTCATTGTGGATTTGCCCCCATCTGAAGGTTACACCTGTATAATGGTGGTCGTAGACTGCTTCACTAAACTGGCTCATTTCATCCCATTTCGGAAGATCCCTACAGCTACCCAAATGGCTTCGGCATTTCTGCATGACATCTACCGGCTGCACGGCCTACCAGAGAAAATCATATCGGATAGAGGAACCCAATTCCTTTCTTCATTCTGGAAACAGGTATGCGGTCATTTAGGAATACATAGAGCTCTAAGCTCTGGCTACCACCCACAGACCAACGGGCTGACCGAAAGGACCAATCAGACTTTGGAGGGGTACCTCCGTTGTTTTTCTAATGCCACACAAACTAACTGGAAAGACGGACTAGATCTGGCCGAGGTTTCTTATAATAACACCATCCATGCTTCCACCGGAGTCAGTCCATACTTCTGTTCCACTGGTTTACATCCTCGATTGATGCCCTTTCAACCCATTCCTTCCAGTACTGTTCCTTCTGCTGATGATTTAGTCAAACACATTCGGAATCAACAAGAACTGGCAAGCAAGATCCTAAGTGAGGCCAAAGATCGGATGAAGAGACAGGCAGACAGGAAGAGGAGTGTAGAACCCGACTTTCAGGAGGGTGACAAGGTGTGGTTGTCCTCAAAGAATTTGCCACTCCGCAATTTGCCCGTCAAACTGGCTCCTCGTTACTTGGGTCCCTTTGTTATTACCAAACGGTTGTCCTCCGTATCCTTTCGCCTACGCCTACCCTCTTCCTGGCATGTACATCCCGTTTTTCACGTGTCCCTGTTAAAGCCCTATGTGGTCGATGCTTATGGCCGCACTCCTCCCCGTCCGGCCTCTGTCCTAGTGCAGGGTGTCCCGGAGTTTGAGGTACACGAGATCTGTGATGCCCGTTTCCGTAGAGGGGTGCTCCACTATTTAGTTGACTGGAAGGGGTACCCAGCCTGTGACCGTACATGGGAGCCACGCCAACATGTACATGCACCCCGGTTGATACGTGAGTTCTATGTACGGTTTCCCTGGAAACCCGGAGCTCCGGGCCTTCCTGGGAGGGGGCATAGTGTTATGTCACACGGGAACCGGGGGTCTGCCGCTCTCTTCCCCTCCTGGCGAGTCTACCCGCGCATCTGCTTCCGGGGGCTCGCCGGGAGGGGAGTGACGGGCTACAGGGCTGGCGGCCTTCGGCGCATGCGCGGAAGGCCTCTCTCTCGGCTCCGCGCATGCGCCGTGGGCCGAACTCATCTCCCTAGCGGGGCTTGCTTCTCAAGCCTCGTTATGGGTCCGCCGGCGTCCGGAAACGGAACGGCTTGCGTCCCAGGCCTTTCGGGCGCCGGCGGCCCATAAAGGAGGCCGCAATCCTCAGCGAGTCGCGTCTCAACGCGGTTCGCTTCGCTTGCCTCGTTGTTCCTGCCTGCACTTACCTGTGGCCTGTTCTGGGCCAGCTTGCCTCCTGCATTTACCCGTGGCCTGTCCTGGGTCAGCCTATCTCCTGCCCTTACCTGTGGCCTGTCCTGGGTCAGCCTACCTCCTACCCTTACCTGTGGCCTGTCCTGGGTCAGCCTATCTCCTGCCCTTACCTGTGGCCTGTCCTGGGTCAGCCTACCTCCTACCCTTACCTGTGGACTGTCCTGGGTCAGCCTACCTCCTACCCTTACCTGTGGCCTGTCCTGGGTCAGCCAATCTCCAGCCCATACCTGTGGCTTGTCTTGAGCCAGCCTGTCTCCAGCCTTACCTGTGGCCTGTCCTGGGTCAGCCTACCTCCTGCCCTTACCTGTGGCCTGTCCTGGGTCAGCCATTCTCCAGCCCATACCTGTGGCTTGTCTTGAGCCAGCCTCCCTCCAGCCTCACCCGTGGCCAGTCCTGAGCCAACCTACCTCAGCCTTACCTGGGGCCTGTCCTGAGCCTGCCTGCCTCCAGCCCTGACTTGCTGTCGGCACTGGGTCTGCCCATCTTCATACTTACCCGGGACTTGCCCAGTACCAGCTAGTCTCCAGCTGTTCTCTCTCTTCCTGTTTTGCCTACCTCCGAACCCAATCCTGCAAACCTCTGGAGCTATCAGCACCAACCGGACTTTCTATCAGCTGTAATCCCTCACTGTTACATTGGTTCCGGAAGATTCATGATATCGACAATCGGCTCTACTTAAAGCTACAGTGTCACCATCTTGAGCCATCAACCCTCGAGTCACGCTCATCGGGACAGTACTTATCGTGACATTGGGGGTCGGTCCACCCTTCACCCAGTTCCTCTTTTGGGTGGCGGAGGGGCTGATTCCTCGTGCCGCCCATTCATCAGTTCTTGGACTCCAGACTGGCGACCTCAGCAAGACCAACCACCAAGAATACAGGTACGCGGTCCTCTCGGGCCGAGCAGCTTAACACTAGGATTGTGATGATTGTGAAAGAAGGGAAAGACAAGCTTTAAGCTTGACTGTTGAATAAAATTAGTCAAAATGAGTGCATGTTTTAAACATATATGGATTTAGTAAGCCATGTTTTAAATAAGTTCATGATCTATCAAAGTAGATCTTCAATGATAGAGGGACCTGGGACATTACACCTTTTTCAGATGAATAAAACAAATTCATCTGATTTTAAAGGTGACAAAATATCCCTAATCCAGTTCATCCTATTCCCATGATGGGATTGGCACACAGATAAAAGGTATTCTTAAACGAGCATTGGCAAAGCTAACAGTTTTTACATTTGAATAGGCATGGGAAAGGCACTTGCCAGGCACTGCCATAGTGGTATTCATTTTTAGCAGCTTCAAAGTGGTGAGAGTACCTGGGCATATAATAGCAGTGCCTGGTGAATGCCTAACATTGATACACAAGTTTAAATGTTTTTCCAATACTTGTTTTTAGCAGGACTTCAGTGAAGGACCAGCATAATACATATAAATCGAGTGGCTGAAGGCAGACCTAGTTGACATTTTTATTACAGCAGTAGTGCTTTTACTGTGCCAATTAAGTCATTAACTCTCAGAGGAATGCTTTGAGAAAACACTGGCAGGCACTTTGAGCACAAAGCTTGCTGGTAAGGCTTGATAAAGATAGCTCAGGAGGATGTGTTTTAGGTGGAGAGGGGCAGTGAGCAGGTGGAAATGGCGATAGGGATTAGCATGGACATGGGCAGTTAATGGGTGGGTAAATAATCAAGCAACACGTATAAGCTTTTTGTCCCACCTCATACAATGTTTCCTCCTAGCTGCAACCGTTTCAGCCTATAGTTGGCACTTTAGACAAAACTAACAAAAAGGTTGACTTGGTATGCAATCTGTGAGTCCTGTCCAAAACAATGCCCTCCAAGCAGCCACTGATTTGTGTAAACACGGCAATGTGTCCGACACAAGGAGAGCCCTGCACTGGCTGCCAGTTAGCGACAGAATACAATTTAAAACTTTGTCTATAACCTACCAATGCCTAGCCAACCACGCGCCAACATATCTCATCCAAAAGATCAAAACACAAGCCCCTTCAAGACCACAGCTTTTGAACTGCAAACAGCACCTGGAGACTACGAGATCCAACAATAAAAGATCAAGAGGAGCGAGTTTCCCTACCTGGGCTGCTACCATGTCGAATAATCTCCCCCCCCCACCTGCGGGCTGAGCCTTCTTACCCTCTTTCGCGCCTAAAAACACACGTGGACCGGCACGGTAAAAACGCAATATCATATCATATTATGTCATAACAGACTTTCAGAAAGAGTCTGAAAACCCTCCTCTTTAACTAATTGTACCACCGTACCATTTCCTTTGTCTTTCCTGTGTAACTAGTGCCTTGGTGCCCACGGGGCTTAGTGCGCTGCTATACATGTATAAATAAATAAATAAATGCCAATGAAGCCCCCGCAGTGTCCTGACAAAGTGGCTCAGCACCTGTGCATAAAACCATTGTGGTACGCTTATCAGTGGCTCCACTTCGCCAATGACAAAGTGTGCATGTTGCACTTTTTGTTAAGGTAAAATCCGTGTTGAGTGTTTGGGGGATCATTCAGCAGAATACATGCAAAATATCAAAACATGGCTGGGTGTTTAGTCACGGTACATGATGACGTTGTTGGGGCATTAAGTAATACATAACGGAATGTTTTCTTCTGAAATATGAAACACATTGTTAAATCATCAATCAGCACAAATGTCTTCTTCTAGTGTCGATGTTAAGGATGACTGAGGGTGGATTGGGCAAGGACTGCTGACTGATGGATGTCCATCAGGATTAGCCCCCCCCCTAGCAACGCCCCTGCTTCTAGTGTCGATGTTAAGGATGACTGAGGGTGGATTGGGCAAGGACTGCTGACTGATGGATGTCCATCAGGATTAGCCCCCCCCTAGCAACACCCCTGCTTCTAGTGTCGATGTTAAGGATGACTGAGGGTGGATTGGGCAAGGACTGCTGACTGATGGATGTCAGTCAGGATTAGCCCCCTCCCCCTAGCAACGCCCCTGCTTCTAGTGTCAATGTTAAGGATGACTGAGGGTGGATTGGGCAAGGACTGCTGACTGATGGATGTCAGTCAGGATTAGCACAGGAAATCAGTGGGGTAAGTCATGGTGACATATTGGAAATGAGTGAATGTGGAGGAGAGGCACGTGTTGGTAGGCAAGGAGGTGACGAGTACGAAATTCTGTATAACTGGCCCAGAGGCGAACGAGTGACAACAGAGTGACTGGAAATGGGTCACTGTGAGCTTGTGTGCGTGGTCAGTGGCAGGGCAGTCACGTATGCATGCGTGAGGACGGCAGTGACCATTACTGTGGCTGTGGACTAGATAGAGGAACTGTTGTCATTGTGTGGAGCGTTTGTCCTCAGTGATGTGGTAACAGACTGAAGGAGAGACCTGTCCTGATTCATACAATTTCCCATAAAAGCTACTCTACCTCTTGATGCATGCTCGGCACCCAACTATAATGTGATAAGTACTAATGGACAGCTGCAGCAACATTTAGAAAGGAGAAGGTCAGATCTAACTCTCCTCCTTTTCTCCTCCTCTCCCCCGCTGACATCCTGGCAGAATCTGATACTGCACTGGTTACCTGGCCACCTTCTAATCTCGGACCCAGGTCCCCTCCTCTGCCTGTTGCACACCTGTATTGCCTTCCTGGCAACCCCCACACGTGGGGACTGTTTCTGTATCCCTACAGTCCCACTACCAGCACTTGCCACCTGCTGGCTGTACTTTTGCTTATTGTCAGTGGCGGCTGCTTATATTGGGCGGGGGGACGCCGCCCCCCCACTGAGAGAAGAAGAGAGAAGAGAAGAGACAGAGTCTCTCTCTGTCTTTCTCTTAAGAGTTTGAGTTTATTTAAATTAATTAGACCTTTGCAGAGCGGCAGATTAATTATTTATTTATTAATCTGCCGCTCTGCAGCCTGGGCTGCTGGCCTGGCCCAGGCCTGCTGCTGCAGCGGGGCGCGTCCGGATTTAGTCCGTTTTTGGCAATGTAGAGTGTGTGGAGCTCATAGCTCCACGCACTCTATGTAACCATTCACCCATTAAAGAGGCTGGCGGGGCGCTGGAGGGGTGGCCCCTGCACTCTTGGTATTCTGCGTAAAAACCGTACCAGTGTCCTCCTTAAACTGTATATGGGCCATGACTGAGCATAGCAACAGAATAGATGGATTGTCATTGGCTGTTGCCTGTTTGCCAGCCAATGACAATCCGTGTCTGGTGTGTGGGTGGAGTCGGGTCATGGGCACACGGTGCCTCGCCTTCTCGTTCTTTCTTTCCGGGCCCTTGCTAGTGTGTGGTCGACTCGTGGACACTTCTCGCGACCAGCTCCTGCCTGCAAGTGCCAATCCAAGTTACCAGGCTCAGCTGAGGCCCATCAACAGACCAGACGACGTGCTGCCTCGGCTCGCTGGCTGCTGCCTGCCCTCCTGCTCCCTGAGCAACGCTGACATAGTCCAGCAGCCCCAGTGATTAACATAGGTAAGTAACTTGCCTAAAGCAAGTAATTTAAATGAATTTATTTTTGTTCATAATAATAGCTGCTTCAATCCTGCCAATACACACTTTTGCCCGCACAATGGGGTCGTGTGGAACGACTTGCCTGCAGGCCGCAGCGCGTGTTATTCAGATCATCATGGACTTGTGTTCGGCCTTCACTAGGATTCCAATCCTAGTGAAGGCTGAGCAGCAGGCAACGGGTTCTGCCCTGTTCCGCCGCAAGGCCGAAATACAGAGGCTGTATTAGACTGGGAAACCTACACGGAGATGCAGACAAAGACTGCACCTTGTGGACATGGTGGCCGTAGTGGTCACAGATTTCTGTGGCATACGGTGCACAGACAACGAATTTGTCATTGGAATGTACGTAGATGGGGTCATCGATAAAGATTTGACCTGTTTATGAGTCATTGATGGAGTCATAGACAAACTCCTCGTCAACGGGATTGTCGATTGCAATGCTGTGCAGTAAAGCTGACCCACGCTCTGCTTTTCCGTGCACTCAACTCCTGTGCTTTTTCTCCTGCTCTTCTCTTCATTACTGTTATGTACTTAGGGTCAGAGTCCCCTCCCACGGAAATCCTGCACTTCTGAGCATGTGGCGCCTCACATCTGCTGCCCAGAGGCTCCCATAAACTCTGTTCTTGCGATGTGTCTAGCGACCCGCCTGGTGCCGCACCAGCTCTCTGGCGTGCACATCCTTGTCCCCATCCTTGTCCCAGCCATGAGAAGAGCGGCCCCGGGGGCCGGGGCAGTGCTCAAGGCTGTGCAGTGAAGTCAGAAAATCCCTGGGCCACGGTGGGGGCAACTCAACTCACATCGAGCTGAGGCTGGAGTCTGGCCCCCAAACTTTTGCACCTATATAGCTCTGTGTCTGGAAGCCCCTCCGCCCGTCCCTGCTTCTTCTGCGGTCCATCCCTTCCCTTTCCCTGGCAGCTGCTACCCTCCATGTGTGTGTTTGTGTGCTGATACGCCGCAGCTGCAGGCCCTAACCACCTGGCCATAGAATGCACCTGATTTAAAACACTCTTAATAGGCTCAGAATGAATCAGTGGTTGAAGTGAGCAGGTTAGGAGCGGTGCTCCTCTACGTTTTAAAATTAAGTTTTACTGCTCCTATGCTTTTATTTTCAAAAGAAACTGTTCCTGAACGGTTTCGTTTTAAAATAACAGTGTAGGAAGCAGTTGAAACTTGCACTTTCAGTACACTGCACTGGACGTTCCCTTAAACAGCAGGTGCATGTGTTTGTGGGAGGCGGTGTGGTGATGGGGTTTGTGGGGAGGGGTGCAGGCTAGCAGGGAACATATTCCACTACAGCACTGCCACTTTTCGTACACTTCGACCACTGGTCAGAATGGGTAAAACAATCGGGTTTCTGTCCACACACAACTATGCATACACACAAGCAACAAAGGGGGTCTTTGTAAATGGTTAGCCATTAATGGCAAATGCATGTGTACAGAAGAGATGTTCAGTGCGTGAAGCGGTAAAAAACAGTAGAAGGGTGACCTTTCTGCGTTGGGCTGAATAAGGCACGTTTGTGTACCTGAACAACAATGGAGGCCTCGTTGAAAAAGTGCGCCTACAATGAACTGAGAAACAAAGGAGTAGGTCAGCAAAATAGTGCAAATAGAGAGCATCCGTGCCGCGCACTTTCTTGCCGTGATTCCCTCTCGTATTTTTTCAGACACTTGAGCCTGAAGAGTACCAGGCCTACGCTGCCCTTTATCACTTGCCCTCTAAACCCCTAAAGTGGGAAAGGATCTAACGGGCGGCCAGACAATCCATCCACCATCACGCTGCATTAAAATCCACAATGGGGAGACAAAGCTATCTCCGGGTCGGGAATAGGGGCTGCTGCCCTGCCATTTGGAAACATCTGCAGGCACGATAACAATCTTTTTTGCTGCGCATGCACCCTTTGCGTCATTTCCCCTCCCCCTAGGAAAATGAGAAATTGCAGCCACTTGGTTGTTGTTTCATGGGCTGCCAAACGAAAATAAATGTGTTTATTCCATGATCCCATGTGCAGTCCGGGGGATTGGCAACGGGCACGACATGTGGGTCCGTTTGATGAGCTACTTCACCATGCGGCTAGTAGTTTTGACCAGTGTTGCTGATAAATATTCTTTAAAATGCACAATTAGCATCACATTTTATCAAAAAATTCCAAATTGGGTACTGGTCAGACACTAGTGTCACAAAAGAAATGAATTGCCATTTGCAACTGTGGGCCTCTTTTTCATTGTTGTCCGAGACAATTCTGATGGCCCAGTCCCATCTGTCACCAGCTATGCACACACACATGTGACATGAATTGTTTCCACGATCCACTTTTCGTGATTCACCCGCTACTGACCGCTGACCAGTGCCCACAAGGAATAGCACACCCCATGTTCACAGCATCATTCCTTCCCAACCTGTTTCATTTTTCCTTAGTACAGAAAACGTATATTAAGGATGATCTATTCTTGCCCCACGGAGGGTAAGCTCTTTTTGAGGGTGGGAGAGTGTGGATGAGTAATGGACCATAATGTACCACCATTAGTATGTAAAACCTAATGCTTTTTGTCATATTTCGGTGGGGTTTTTGGACAGTAAATTGCACATTTTGGAGGCCATTTTTCAAAAAGTTTCACGGGGGAGAACCCCCCCCACCACCCGCCTTGGGTGGTGTAGGCTTGTGCGCTATGCGCGCTCGTTCAAAAATTGCCCCGGGGAAATTTATGCCTCACCAACTTTCAAACTCACCAGCCGCCACTGCTTATTGTTATTTATCCTTTATCCCATGTACTGCACAGCCCCCGGCCCCGTCGCACTTTCCCACTTCCCCTTCGCATGCACTTGCACGATCTGAATGACACCTGGCCAAGTAGGAACGTTGTCTGTGTTCCCTCTGGTCCCCCTCCCTTGTCTCGTTGCGCCTTGAAACACTTGTGTACAGGCGCGTTATAAATCCAATATCATATCATGCGGAGTTTTTAATGAAAACTGTGTGTACCTCAGCAGTAAAGTAACCTTTAAAATAATATGTTGTGCAACTCTGATAGTGCACCTTTTAAATGATAGGGGAGTCGAGTGCACTAGCGTGGGTGAGTGAGAGTGGATTTGGTAAAGGTGCACCGAGCGTGGCTGAAGGACGGCTTCAGCCACAGAGTGTGGCTGAGGGAGCGCATTCAGAATGTGGAGGCCAGGCAAAGAAATGTTGGGGTGCGGTGCGTGCCCGGAATGTGAACACTGAGTGGTGACGAGAGCCAGAATAAAGCTTTAAAAAGTAATGTTCATTATGGCTCAACGCCAACTCTAACACAACCCCACGTGCAGAACTTCGACGGCTCAACCTAGTCTCTTCTTCACTCACCATCCCAATTCCCAAGAGAAAGTAGCCTTTCAAAACCTATTGGGCCTCATTACACGGATGGCGGTGAACCATGGCGCTGTTAGCGCCATGGTTCATGCCGGTAAAATACCGGCACCGCCTTGGTGGAAAGGGGAATTACCGCCCTATTCCAAGGTTGGCGGGGCGGTAATTCCCCCTTCCACCATTGCCCTTCCCCATTCCCATTTTTGCCCCATAGGGCTCTATGGGAATGGGGAAGGCGCTAATTACGGTACCGCAAATTGCGGTACCGTAATTAGCTCCCTGGTCCCTTTGCGGGTTGGTTTTTTAACGCCTGCAAAAAGCAGGCGTTAAATTCCCCAACCCGCAAAGGGACCTCGTAATAAGGCGGTAAGGATTTACCGGTACCGGTAAAATACCGGTACCGGTAAACCCTTACCGCCATCCGTGTAATGAGGTGTTGCATGCTAATTTGTGTGTGCAGCCCGCAACTGGCCGTCCGGATGCCCTAGACCACGTTGCTTAATACAAGACAACAGAATCTTTCCTAACGCCGACCACAAACATCGGGGAGGAATTACTGACATTTTGCACCAGTACAAGTGCAATTAGCATTAGGCCAAAAATGCCCATAGTGCCTAGAACACATTCTTTCAATGAATTGTAGCGCCAGGGTAACATTTGCCCTAGTCGTAGTCATTTGCCCTGGGACAAAAAAGAATTGAGACAATATTTTTTCCCCACCTGCCCAGGGCTATTTTTGATCGAGTGCTCAATATATTGAGCGTGCAAGGGTCTGTTCGTTTGTTACATTTATTAGTAAAGAGGGTTTTGTGTGATTCGTTTTACTCGGACTATTCTTCCTTTTAAATGCTGAAGTCATATCACCGCAGCACATGGCGGCGCGGCGGGTCAAGGTCTTGCTGTAAAAAGCCATATAAAGATTACAAGATAGCTGTCCACGTGTTTAATGACAGGACAACCAAATGGCCTGTAAGGGGCAATTTGGCATAACTGAAGTGCAATCCCACACCCCTAACCTCCATTCACTCCGTCGTCCGTCCTGTCTGGTAACTAAGAACGAGGCTGTAAAAGGCGCACTCTATGGCTCAACACGTCATCATACATTTCCGCCTACCGCCCAGCGCCCACAGTACTCACACAAACACCTCCTTGTAATATGGAATGGCTGATAGTACCGCCCCCATGCTCAGATGTGTGCAGCGCACCTAGCAACATGGCATGGCTGAGTGCTGACCCCCAGCCCAACACACACGTAGCATATCTACCAACATAACAGGGCTGCGTGTCGGTCCCAGCACAACACCCACACAAGCCGCAGCATACCTGTTAACATGGGGGAACTGAATGCTGCCCCCAGCAGCCACACATGCAGAACGCCCAGGCGTCAAGTCCTAAAAAATAAAGTGAGGGGACTCAAGAAATGCAGTGGGATGTAACGTCGCCAGAAATTTGCATATCAAAGTGAAACGTACACATTTCATTAAATAGCCTTTGCATAACCACCCAAATTGAACAGGACGAATGACATTTGCCTTTCATGAAATCAACACACGCACAAAACCAAGAGAGGATATTTTCTTCTAATAGTGTTTTTGAAAACTTTAAACGGTTTGCATGTTTTTAAACACCAACAACCAATATAAATGTTTTCCCTGGGACTTGCAGTGTGGAAATGGTACATTTCACCTTTAGCGGTCTCTTATTTTTCCTCATGTTATTTAGTGCAGTGGTGAAGTCTCTGGCCTACAAATCTGACAACTGGGGTTTGATCCTTGAGGTTAGCTTTAATTCATAAATTCAAAGAGCACATCCAATGTTTCTCATTTTAGCTGGGGGGTCTGAGTCCCACTCTGAAAAAAGTGGGTCGACTCCGCCCCACCCCCTCGACTTGAGCCCCGAGAACGCCCCTGTAAGAAGGTAGCAGAGCGGCCCTCTACTCACCCAAGGGCTGCCTACCGCAAAGGCGAAAACCTCTAACTTGGCGTAGATTACTACCTCCCCGACCCAGTGTGAACATATCTCACCTCGCTAATGCGTGGTACATGTATCATTCGCACAGATCCTGGACTTGCACAATGCACATAGAAAAACTCAATTCGAACACATGCAACTGCCTCCAATACCGTACCCAGAAAATATACAGATGCAGAGCAGCAGCTAACCTGAAAAAAGAACTCCACCCTGTAAGAGCAAACACACCACTGTGGGATAAACTCAGCATATGTTTGCTGGATAGGCGGCATGTCCAGGTACATCCTCTTGAGCTAGGGGAAGAAGATTATGTGCCAAGGTACAACTATATGCCAGGTAAAGTCGTCATATGATCAGATACAGCTCATATGCCAGATACAGACACATATGCAGAGGCGTCCCTTGTGGGTTTTGGGGGCACTATAGCCCGGGTCGTTTGGTTGTAGCCCCAAATTGAAGCTTAGGGGCTACAACCAAAATGCAAGCTACAGTCCCGACATAAGCATAGCCCTGCGTCTTTGCAAGACCTAGCACCACCCCAGCTCATATTCTACGTACAACCTCACGTACCCAGTAATTCCACCAAATCCCAAATTCTTGCACCCCGTGTCTGGATGTGTACACCTTCAATCCGGAAAGAACCCCAGCATAATCCAGTCGAGAAACCCCAGACGATCTACAGTCTCACGATGCACTCTGGATGACTCGTTGCTCATGATGCAAACGTTCTACATGTCACAGACTGTACTCTCCACTACTTCGCAAAGATGCCTCAAAATGTCTATTCTATATGCCTTAACAAACCTTGCGCCTCGGTTCCCCACAGATGTCCCAACAGGACTTCCAGTCCCAGAATCTGCCCTGCAATACTCAGTTGAGATCATCCCAAAGGTCAGTAAAATGGCACTGTGGCACGCAAGGAAGCTGCACTCACATGTGTGCATGTGTTATGAAATTCTCTGCCTCTCTCAGTGCTATTTGACCCAGAAGAGAAGCTGCAACATCCCACAGGATGTACCCTGTCGTTTTTAAGTTCGTGGTGTCACAGATGTTCCAAAGAACAGTCCAACTCCAAGAGATGGTTCAAGAGACTGTATGGAAATCTTTGCAGCGCATTAATTGCTGTCCCTGGCTCTCTTGTCTTAAGTATGCAGTTCCCACCCAAACCCAGATGTCCCTCCTTCTCTGGTTGGAGGATGGCGATTATTTACCCATACTATCTAAACACTGCTTGTCTGGTAGTAAGGGCCTAAAGGCTAGACCTACTCCAACGTTCAGGTTAGTTATATGAGATTTGATGCTTCTCATGCACTGTTTCTTTCCCTATGTCTTCATTACTCTGCATCTCCTCCAAACTAATTTCCCTCTGACTCCTCCCGACTACTCTCTTTTCTCGTCACACTTCTTCCTTCTCTTTCCCGCTGTCTCTCCTTTTACCGCCTACCTCCACCATGCAATGTAAACTCCTCCTACTCACTCCTCCACCCTACTACTCCCTTCTACATGCTACTACTCGTTCCTCCACACTGCTACTCCATCTCCCACACTAGTACTCCACCCCACCTTCTACTCAGGCACCCTTCTTTCACTCTCACAATCTCTTTCCACTCACTCCCTAAAATTCTCCTAACAGTTTCCCTTGCTTAAATTGCACACCCACTGACCATACAGTACCACTTGCTTTCACAAACCAATACCTCAACTATTTTTCGAAATGCCTCCACACTTCAGTCCACCGTTCTTCTTCCTGCTGGTCTCTTGGTCTGCCACCTCTCTCTACTCTGACCTCATCCAAATAACCTACACTTTCCTGTTTTCAGTACCTCTTCTCAACATCCCTCTTCTTTTGCCCTCTTCTTTTGCCATTGGTTTTCTGGTCCTGACCAATCTGGTTATGTCTTCCCTATCTGGGAAGTTTTACCAGGGTCAGCGTTTTGAAAAAGGGGGGCTAAGCCTCGTCCCTTTTTCCTGCACAAGGCCACTGTACCCACATTGGTGAATGTCCCATCTCATGTTCGGATCTCGATTTTATGCTTATTCACAGGTAAGTATTCGGGAATTAAGTCGTGAGGTAAGCTGCTCCGCAGCACAGTTATAGGTGTCTCTCTGAGGGGACTTCATCTCTGCTGCTGGAGCATGGTGAGCATCACTGCATCTTTGCATTGCGCTGAGGTCACTGCAGCTGCGGGGGTCTTCTGTATCTCCGCTCACCAGTTCTCTATCTTCTGGCGACTGGAGAACAAGTGAGCTTAGAGCCCTTTGGATAACATGCATGCAATGGATGGGGATGCAGAATAACTCTGACACCAAATAATCAACCAACTCAGGAAGATGGTAACGTTTGCTGTTTTATTATCAATTGTCTAAAACAGGGAGTTAAAACGGACATCAACGGATGTTCCTTTGAACTCTCGGTTCATTTCACATAAAAACACATTTATATACTAAAAATTCATCATAAGGGACGTCATACTACGTGGCAAATGAGAAAAACCTATAAAGGGTTGTGATAGGCTCAATCTAAGTATACTTTCTATAAGGGGTGGGATTGCGATAGTATATCTACTGTCAGGTGGACAAGTTATGCCTACCTCTAAACATGTCATCTTCAACACTATTAAGTACACAGTATATCATTGGATCTCAAACTATAAGGCCCTTCGGTATATGGCCTTCTGCTTGTGCCATGTCTGGAACATTCGATTCACTTAGAAGCATGTAAGCTCAGACCGAGGTGCCAGGAGGTGGATTGACTTTACCTCCCTACACAATTAGCCCAATGTCTCATCACCCATGCCTTCTGCCATGAAGATAGCCTTTGAACTTGGCCTGGCAAAGTATTTTTGTCTGTGAGAATATAAGGGAGTGCAAGCATGTACTATCGTTTGTTCAAGAACTCCAAGCTGAACTCTATTTCCATCCTTGGCTCACGTGACATGAGACCACGATTTGGACCATTTGTCAGCATTTAAATGTCTTAAATGAATTCAACTTGGCACGCATGGTGTTCTTTCTTTGCACCTTAACAAGGGGTGACTCAGCTTCTCACGTTCACTGCCTTTGAGAATAGATAACAAGCCATAGCTGCTTTCACTTTGATTCCAGTACAAACAACCTCGCCATTTGTATCCATGATCTCAGCTAATTCTTACTGCAACACACTTCTCGGCCTTTCCTCTCCATGGGTCCGGGCTTACTAAATTCATAACACCCATGTCCAGCTTCTATACAATGGTAGCTCTGCCTGCACTCTATTAATACCCTCTAAAGGAAAAGCCTCCTGCGCAACCCAGATTCAGACTCTGAAAGGGAACTTGAGTTATGCAAAGGAAAATGTAGTTAATAATAAACAGATGATTTTCGGGGATCTCACGACAAAGAGTTATCACATCACTACTTATTTTAAAAGTAATTAGTTAGCTACATTTGGAACCATGATTGCTAGTGTTGTTCAGTTACATATTTAGAAATAGAGACTAGACATGCATCCAAGATAATGATTTACCCATAAACTAATTCTCACTGAAGCTTTTCATGGAAGTTGGGTCTCTGAACCCTAACCACATTCATTTCCATCGAGTTTGCAGGAAAGCTGAAAGATGAGTCCTACAAAGTTCCCAGGCAGGACCAGGAGCATGTCTACACCTCTGGACAATTAGCAGAGGTGATCAAATATATCTTTGGAACGTGGGAGGGAGAAGATTATTTGTGGCAAAACAGCAGTGAGGTAAATACTTACCGGTTTACTATGATTTTAGTGAAGATTATTCTGTAAAAATATTTCCAGTAAAAAATATTTTAAAATATAACAGCTTCGGTAAAATCAGCGGGTACCTACTTACCCCTTGTTTTCTCTCTCCTTACAGATCTTAGAAAGGTTAGTGACTCCTGGAGCGTGCAGAATGTGTGCAGGCAGATGGATGGCCCTGATTTAATCCGAGATTACACTGCACTTTGGTGTGTCTGTATATGCTTTGTACTGTGCATGCTTCATTCAGCATTGCCACAAGGCTTTTGGACATGCTGTGTTTATGTGCAAGTCATATGTTTTATTTATTACTTGTGGGCTGGGGCTGGTCTTCTTGCTCACTGAGTGGATGGTCCTGAGGGATGCCCATGTCCATATGTTTGTTATTGTGGGGAGGGGGGGCGAGTTGGTGCTTGCAATGGCGAATTTGAGTGGATATGCACTATGCAGGGCTCTAAAGTTGTAATGAGTCCTCTGGCCTAACTGTGCATTCTCAGTTTATGAGAAAAGGAATTGTGGTTGGTCTAGACTGGTCTAGACTGTTATGCTGTTCGGGGTTGAGGTTTGGAATGATATGATATGGAACAATATGATATGATATTTATAATGTGGCTATACACAATGGGGTAAAGTTAATGTGATTAGGATGTCTTTGCTCTCGAAAGTTAGTGTATATCTTTAGTATGCTTCCTCTTCCTTTCTTTGGTGACTTGCTTGAATGTTTTTGTACATTTCTATGTAGAAAGAGTCCAGGATCCCAAAAGGCATTCTTATGAAGCCGGTTCACCTGGGCGGTTTTGGCTTTCTCAGCATTAGTCGGTATCACACTGCTTTCTCGCTGTTCCCCTTACATACCTGGCTCAGGAGTGATTGTGCAGGTTGTCCAAACTGGGCTATTAGTGAGAGAGAATCTGTCCGCCCTACACCCCTGGATTGTTTGCTTTCTATAGACAAGGGGCTGGTTGTGGTCAAACCCCACGGTCGTTAAGCAGGGGTGGACTGGCCTTTAGGGAACTCTGGAGATTTCCCGGTGGGCCTCTTCACTCTGGGCCTCTTTTCTGTGGTATTTCCAAATGTTCTCATTGGAAAAGCATTGGGCTTGCTGAAAATGTGTCATATAGGGCTTTATTTCCAGGGCCTCTTTTGGTCCGCAGTAATTATTTCCAGGGCCTCTTTTAGTTCCCAGTCCAGCCCTGTCGTTAAGCACGTCTTGAACGAATGGAGGAAAATCTGTGAGAGTTGTGGTGTGAGTTTCCTGCTAAGTATGGACTCCACTTTGTGGAAGAATACGGTGCTGTGGATCAATAACCACACTCCCTCCTGGATCTCATGGCAAGTGACAGGCATCTGTAGACTGGGGCAAGTTTATGATGGCGTCTCCATTCTTGACTTTGAATTTTTACAATTTAAATACAAGCTGCAGCCTTCAGAGGCTACCTGTTATCAGGCATTGGGTGACCTTTTTGGAATTTTGTTTCCTCCCCTGAATGCCTCATTGTACAGTGTACCTGCGGCTCTGCATTTGGGTAATAGCATGTTGCTTTCCACATCATTATTGTATAAGCTTCTTGCACCAAAAGATTTTGGAATTGCACCTGAGCATGGTAGGGCTTCGTGGTGTTCAGATTTGGGATGTGTGTTTTCAGATGGTGAATGTGTTCATATATGTGCGGGTCCTTCCAGGTTCAAGGTTGATTTGGACTTGAGATACACCCAGCAGAGGATCTCTGACTGTATTTATTCTTCTCCCTGGAGGATGAAACATTGCAAACTTAGCCTTAGAACTGTAAGAGGGAGGTGCGACCCTTCTGCATATGATTTGGTTGTGTCATAAAGTCCAATAGGTGGATTGGGCCACTCTCTCCCAAGTAAGCCCATGATATGTGTGCTGGGCTTTTTACTGATTGGAATTAAAGTGCCCGTTGGTTTACTTTTTTGGGTTTAAAGAGCCCTCTTAGTGGCCAAAAAACAAATGTTTACATTTTTGAAAAGGGATCTTAGGCCCTCTGTGAATGACTGGTCGCATGATTTGTCTGTTCTTACGGTAAGGGAGAAGGTGTCTTTTCAGGTTAAGAACAAGTTGGATAACTATTCTGACATTTGGGGCATTTTGAATTAACTGCATATTTAATGTAAATGTCCCCCCTTTTTTCTTTTTTTTCCTTTTTTCCTTGTTTTACCTTTCCCTGTATATAGGAGTTGTTCACTGTTGATGGTATAGTGTTGTTATCTTTGTAATTACTTGCTTGTTGATTCCTTTTCACTATTTGAATTCTTTTGAAAATCTAATAAACAAAGTTTGCACAAATAAAAAATAAATAAAAAATAATTGTTTGAATGTTGTCTCTTTTTATTCTTTTATCCAATTCCCCTTTTACACTGGAGCACAGAGAACACAACAGACTAGCCAGAGAAGTTGTGGTGTGGACTACACATTCAGCAGGGTCTGCTGTATAGCAGTCTGAGCAGAATTCCTTTTGTGGTGAACTCACAGGATGAAAGTGTCACACAATGAGTTTCTGTACAAGCTACCATGGATCCCGAAGAATCCATCCTTAGATCCTCTGAGGAGATGCTTATGGGGTTGAAGGAGGAATTGGCATCTATACATAGAGAGTATCATCCTAAGTCAAAAGGAGGAGCCTTTGGGCTTTACATTTGAGGGTCAGTGGCTGGAAAACCCAGGGAACCACTTTAGTAGCCGAGTTTAGACTTCTCTTGGAGGCTACTGAGCTGAGGAAGGGACTGCAGAAGTCCATCACACTTGGCAATTACGTTGGCACCCCATTACGTTTATGGGGGTGACTCAAAGAAAATCCAAATATTTTTGATGCAGTAAAAACTTCATTTTATATGTTATCCCAGAGCATTCCCAACAGCGGTCTCCAAAGTGTCTTTTATTGTGTCATATCTTACTGGAGTCACTACAGTGTGGTCCATACATCTGGTAAAGTGGTGGGATATCACTTTAACAGATTTCACCATTTCCAAGGCTGGGTTTGAAAAGTTGTTAGATGAGCGTTGGGTCTCGCAAGGGATGGATGAAGGGTTGTTAATGGGGCAGTCGAGATTTGATTAGTTACATTACCCATTTCAACGCCTTGATTCTGGAGAGTGTTTGTGTAGAAGAAGACATACTTGTTTTAACTAGGATTGTGGGATGAAATAAAAGATGCACTAGAAGAGGTTGTGAATAGTCCTATCTCGTGTGAGTTTTTGATCAGTCTGATCATGCTGGTAGATTGTAGACTGGCTAAGGGGAAAGCAGAGCGCAACTGCGGTTTTCAGATGTAAGGTCCTGACATAGGGTGCATCGTCAAAAGGGAAAGTGTAGTAACAATAACACAAAAAATCTAGAACCTCAGATCAGGGTTCATGCTCCTCTGCTTATAGAAGAGTAGGACAAAATATGAAAGAATAACTTGAGTCTTTATTGCAAGAAGAAGGGATGTTTCTTAAATGATTCTTCAGCAACTAGGAATGTCCTTGATCGGGAGTTTCCTAAGTAAGTTGGAATTACATTCAAACATAAAGGGCAGGCGGACCAGGTCTCGTAAGTGGGTGGCATGCAATAATCATCAGGACCTATTACTTATAAAACTTTACTCCGGGTTTAACGATTCCATGTTGTTGCAATTCAAGTACAGATACTGCATAGAAAGCTGCTTGAGAGGGTAACCAGCACAAGAATATTGGCATGCAAGCAGCAACCGCAAGGAACATTCTTTCGGCTGAGTTGCGTCAGGAAAGAAATCTCTACTTTAGGAAACAGTTGAAAATTCGATTATTCAAGTAGATTGTGCTGTTTGTATTCCCTGTGTCCTGTTTCTTGATGTTGTATTTTTGTGTTAATGGTGCCCTGATACCTGCGGGCTTTGTCGTATGATAAATACATCTGAAAAGAGAAGCATGTATTTACCTTGCTGAAGGAGGTTTTGAGAATTCCATTGTAGCTGTTTGTGAAAACTGCTGATTTGCTACCAAGCTTTTTTGAATGCCTTTGATGAGAAAAAAAACAGTCAAAGATTCCCTCATTGGCCCTATGACTGTCAGATTGAATTGGAAGTAAGGGCCTTAATTCCTTGTAGTAGGATATATGCCTTAACAGAGAAATAAAACAAATATTTAAAGAAATACTTACAGGAAAACTTGTCAAAGGCATTTATTTGACATTGGCAGTCACTGGCAGCATGACCCTTATTCTTCATGCACGAAAATGATGGAACTCTATGTACCTGCATAGACTACAGAGCACTAAATAGAGTGACCATCAAGAATTGTTACACTCTTTGTGTATAGGGCATATTATCTGGTGTGGGTGCATGAAGGGGACAAACGGAAGACAGCATGTAGACCCAAATGTGGTCTTTATAAATATATCAAATGATGCTGGTTGGTCTTCGCAATGTCCTCACCTCCTTCCAATTTTTTATTACAAGGTCCTTAAAGAATGTATGGATGTGTTCTGGTTGTTTACATCAAGCACCTTCTGCAACATCTGGTCCGTGTGAAATGGGTCTAAAAAAAGCCAAAGGTGATTCATCTTCTTGTTAAGCTAGAAAAGCTTTGTTATTTCTTGTCGAAATTTTGAAATGGACTCTCAAAGTGTTAAATATGTTCAGAGTTTCCAAGGTGTTTTCAATTTAAGTTCATCCAAGAATTTTCATGGCAGGTCATGCCAATCACAAGATTGCGAAAGAAGGGAGCGAAGTTCGTCTGGATCTCTGAGTCTGATAATTCTTTCAACATCTTAGAATTAGTTTTACGTTGGTCCTAATTCTGTTGCATTCAGATGTAAGCCAAACTTTCTTTGTAAAGGAAGGTCCCTCCAATCTGAAACTGGGGTGGTAATTTCTCTGCATCACCAGGAAATTGGGCCGCTCCACCATGTGGATTTAAACAAATAAAAACAAGACCAAATTTACATTTTTGAACCACAAATGTTTGGCAACAAACTCAGCATTTCAAAAGTAGAGACATTATCTGCTGAGGGTTAGACATGCAGTTTTTATTTATCTGTTTATTTTTTATTTTTTATAAATCGCCACATGCCCGTGGGCCTCAGAGCGCACATTAAACGCAACAAGACAAACACCGAAAAATGAGGAGAAATCAGGGTTCAGTGGTGCGGACAGTCAAAGAAGACTTCTAGCTTAGTCCGGATTAAGGTTAAAAAGATGGGTTTTAATAGCCTTCTTGAAAGTGGACAGATTAGCAGCTAGGCAAACAGGAGCATGAAGAGAATTCCACAGTAATGTAGCATGAACATCAAAGCATGTTCCTCCGAGGAGGGCCTGTTTGAATCATGGCTGAATAAAAGTAGGAGCCGTAGAGGAACAAAGGTTCCTTGTGTTAAGACGTAGCTTGACACGATCAGAGAGATAGATAGGACAGGTTTTAGAATTGCAATTGAAGTCCAAAGTCAAGATCTTATGTGTGATCCTATGCTTGATTGGCAAACAATGTAATGCTCTCCTGGTGACAGAAATATGTGCGCGCCTAGAGAGTCTGAGAGGTGCGCGAACAGCATTGTTCTGGGCCACCTGAAGGGCCTGAATGTTGCGAGTGCCTATTGACGTTCAGAACCTGTTTTTCTCAAAAACAACTAAGATTTTAACACCTCAATAGCTTTCTGAGGTCTAGCGTTTAGCAGAGTACATTTTTCTTCTCACTTTTAACCAGGATCACAGAATGGCAAAGCAGATTTTCTATCTTGGCAACTTCCTGGAGGTGCAAGATGAACTTGGGAAATCCAGTCTCCTTGATTTAGGAGTATCATGTTATGGTTGGTGGAATGAGAATAGTCCAGCATTCTCATCAGGAGATTCATCAAGGTTTAGATGCAGGTTTGGATCAGTAACGATCCTACCCAGCAAGTGAAAGATGGGCTCCCTAGCATGGATTCGACATTGTATCTACCAACAGAAGAACCTAGGGTCACTGCACTGAAAGAGTGTCCTGATTCTATGTTGGTTGGGCATCCTGGTTATCGGAAGATGTTGGAATTGTCGAGAAGGATTTGGTGTGAAAACATGTATGAGGATGCACTGAACTTCGGGACGATGTGAAGCCTGCACGCCCGCAAAGTCAAAAGAGAAGAAACCTGTGGAGCCTTGGGTCCTGTTGCCGATCCCACAAGGGTTGTGGCATTCTTTATCCATGCACTTCATTGTGGATCTTCCTAGCTACAAAGGAAACTGAGAACAAGCTGAGGTTGAAACCAATCCGACAGAGAAAAAGGCTATGCTGGGAGCGTCGGCTCGCAAACTCCAAAGCGCACAATTGGTATCCAAATACCAAGAAGTTCATATCTCCATCAACATCAAGAATTTGATGGAAGTGTCTTCTGGAGAAAGCTATAGGGAAACCTGGGACTTAGTTGTCAGGCATTAATACCAAACAAGCAAGGAGGGATGACACCCTGCTTCCGTCATCAGCCTGGGAGAGTTCCATTACATGCCACATGGAAAACACAGGAAAGAAAAAAATATATAGATTCCATCTCCAGCAGGCTGGCAATATCACCATAAAGAGCCCGGATGATTCACTAGATGCACCTGTTCACACAACACTTTGAAACATGTCAGAGCTCGGAAACTGATGGTTGCAGAGAATAAAGATGGACATCTCTCTCCTGGACCTAAAGCAGGAGGCATTCTTCTTGAATCATCTGGATAATGGGTCTGAGGTTGAAAAAGGTGAGGTTTCGAGTCCATCTGTTCAACTAATGAAGGAAGGGGTTAGCCCTTTTACTTGCCAGATGCAGAGCCAAGGTGTGGTATCAATGACTCTCTGAATAATCCTGCACTTCTAAATCAACCTTGCTTGATCCATACTAGTTCTCGTTTTCCCTACATTTTCAGGGAAGATCCACCCATTTCAATCACACAATGATGCTTCAGAAGCTCACTGTCTCCAGAGCCCTGGTCCTCTCTAAACTGGACTATTGTAACAGCTGCTATCTAAATCTGCCTCCTTCCACTCTCTGCCCTCTGCAACTTATCCAGAACAGGACTGCAAGACTTGTCCTTGGCCTCAAGCCCAGGGATCGTATCTCTCCAGGACTGAAATCTCTGCACTGGCTCCCAGTGGCTGCGAGGATTAAGTTCAAAACCCTCTGCATTGTACACAAGGCCTTCTGGGGTCTGGGGCTGCAATACCTTCAACTCTCTCTTCCTAAATATCTTCCTTCTCGAGCTCTTCGCTCATCTGCCTCCAACTCCCTCAGGGTCAGTCGCTTCTCCAAGCAACGAGTTGGTGGCAGATCACTATCTTCGGCAGGGGCCTCTCGCTGGAACAGCCTTCCTGCCTCCCTGAAAATCAAGGAGAACCATCTCCGGTTCGGGAAGCAACTCAAAACCTTCCTCTTTGCTTCTGATTTCTCTCCTCCCTTCCCCTGCTGAATTCTTGACTGAAATTCCACTGGTTACCTGGCCACCCTTTCTGATCTCTGGCCCAGGCCCCGTCAATTGCCCACCTGCACTGCCTCCCTGGCAATCCCTGCACCTGGGGACCATTTTCTGTATCCCTACAGTCCCCCTACCAGCATTTATGTCTGCACTTCCTTGCACGTGCCACTAGCTGGCTGTTTAATTTGTTTTTTTATCTTATTTATTCCACTTTCCCATGTACTGCACTTTCCCCTCTGCCTTCCCCCCGTGCACTTTTCCTTTCCCTCCTTCCCATGCACTTGCACGATCTGACTGACACCTGGCCTAGTAGGATCGTTGTCTGTCCTCCCTTTGTTTCCCCCCCGCCCCTTGCCTCGTCGCGCCTTGAAACACTTGTGTATAAGCGCGTTATAAATGCCATATCATATCATATCAGATCAGGACAACCTGATTCAAATTTGCCACATAAGTGACAAAACCCTGAATTCCTTTCCTTGTGAAACAGTTCAAATGTTTTCAAAAGGTTTCTGTGACAATGCTAACTGGACCGATCCAAAGCTCAGAGGATGACATGTAAAGGAAATGACATCTACAGCAGCATGCCAAAAACTTACCATGAAATGAACCATCTGGGAGAAACCAAAAAACTGAACTTGATCTGGAAGTCCCTATGTGACTACTCCAGTGAAGCATTCAGAAACCTTACGACATGTTAACTCGGGGACCCAATCCTGAATTAGTGACTTTACAAGAGGAAGCTCTGGAGGATTTTTAGACACATGATCCTCTTGTCCTTTTCCTGACCAAGGAGAAATTGGTAGAAGGTATATGCATAAAAAGTTGGAAATGACAAGAGTAATTCCAACTTCCTGTCTGGATGTTCAAAAAGGAAGGTGTAGGATTAATGAACTGCCATTGTGCTCAAAGTGCTATCTGGACAGAGTGAAGACAACCCACGCTAAAATGACAATTTGCAGTGTTCATGTCAGTGTTTAAATCTACCCAGGGATCCAAATTTGGACTGAACATGACCAAGAGGATCACTTTCTTTATGTTGTCCTCAAACCTGCTTTACCATTTAGTGCACCAGCTTTCACCAATTTGACCACTCGTTTGATAAGCATAGGACATTCAACTAGAGGACCCCTTCCACTATACCCATAGACAATGTTATGCCTGTGGGGACAGCTCCCATTTTGCCCAGTGTTGTCACAGTCAGCAACAAAAAGATCACCTTTGCAAATAAATGTAATAAAACAACAAAGTCCTCTGGGTGAGGCCAGAGGAAAAAAGACTGGGGTAAAACGCAAGGGCCACTCGAACATCATCCTAAAGGAATTAATAACATTGAATACCTTGTTGCTATTCCTTTGGAAGCGAACCTTGAAATTTCAGCTCAGTGCCCAAGGGGGAGCGAAGTTGGATGGTGGGTAGGCTATGTGATGAAGTGACCTCCCAGTCATCTTTACAAGGACCTTGGAGTGAAGTCACCAGGTCCTCTAGGCCAGGAAGGAGCTTATACATATATCCCAAAGACAAGTTTTACAAGCCAAACAAATAAGGACTAAATTCCCAGAAATCTAACTTTCACGCATAGAGAAACCCCAGAGGAGATTAGTAAATTTCAACTGATACAGCTCCCAGGGAAGAAGACTATGGGGAAAACCTTATCAGCCCACAGAAATACCTTCCCATCTTGAAGAGAAGAACTATGCACCTCTGTTCCAGGTAACACCCAGCGTGCCAGACAGAACAACTCTTCCCTTTGCAAGAACGAGACCTTCACAGAGGACTCCACTTCTTACCCACATGACAAGGAGACTTGAGGAAAGGGAATCTCATGTTCTCTTTACAGCTACAACCACAGCAGAAAGAGATTTTCCTGCAGCCTACACCACTATTGGAATCAGCTGTAGAAACAAACACATAAGGAAAAATACAACATAATTACTCTATAACACACAAACTAACCTGATATGAGTAGAGGAGACAGCTGTAGGGGACAAGAATGGGAGAGTGTAGGCAGAAGCACCAAGCAATCACTTTGCAGCAGCACACAAGAAAGAAATCTCAAACTGTGGCTAACCTCTTTAAATGCTTGTATCTGCACTCAGAAATACAAAGCATTCCTGCCAATGAGCATGCTCAGATGGAACACTGGACCTTTCCAGCCATCGATGGAGAACCTATTCAGTCCAAGGCCCTTATAAGGGCAAGCTTCCTGGCCACCAATAAAATGTAGTTTTGGAGTTCATGTAATACTGGAAAGCAGAAGAACAGGTGGTGAAGACTGGGAGGACCGTTGAACTGAGAAGGAGACCATTCGAAGAGTGGCAGGTAAGCAGCCTGTAAGACCTGGAGCATGCTAGAAGATGAAGGGAATCTCAGAGATTGTAGGAGTGCCAAGTGAAAATCCAGAGACTGGACGACGGAGGAGTGAAAGAGGGATGAAATTTAAAATGGAAAACCTGGGAATTGGAAAAAGGTGGAGTAAAATAGGAAACCTGGAAGATGGATGAAGGTTGAGACAATGAAGCTTAAGAGACAATGAGAAAGTGGAGGAAGGCTATGATATGATATGGCATTTATAACACGCCTATACACAAGTGTTTCAAGGCTCAACGCGGCAAGGGGGAAACGGAGGGAAGACTGAGACAGCGATCCTACTAAGCCAAGTGTCAATCAGATCGTGCAAGTGCATGGGAAGGGCCAAGGGGCAAAATGCAGGGTTGGAGGGGGGTGGGGGACAGTGCAGTTCATGGGAGAAATAGAAGAAATAAAACAATAAGAGAGGTACGGCCAGATGGTGGCAAGTGCAAGGGTAATTGCAAACATCAGGGGTCAAGTGCTGGTGGGGGACTATAGGGATACAGAAAACAGTCCCCAAGTGTGGGGTTTTCCAGGGAGGCAGTGCAGGTTTGCAACTGGTGGGGGAGGGGTCCTGGGCCCGAGATCAGGGGGTGGCCAGGTAACCAGTGCAGTTTCAGCCAGGAGTTCAGCAGCGGAGAGGAGGGGAGAAAGCAGAAGCAAAGAGGAAGGTTTTGAGGTGCCTCCGTAAATGGAGATGGTTCTCCTCAAGTTTCAGGGAGGCTGTTCCAGAGGGAGGACCTAGCTGAAGAAAGAGATCTACCACCAACTAGTTGCTTGTAGAAGCGACTGACCCTGAGGGAGTTGGAGGTGAATGAGCGAAAAGCTTGAAAAGGAAGATATTTAGGAAGGGAGAGTTGAAGGTATTGAGGCCTCAGAAGGCCTTGCAGACAATGCAGAGGGTTTTGAACTTAATCCTCACAGCCACTGGGAGCCAGTGCAAAGATTTCAGTCCTGGAGAGATAGGATCCCTGGGCTTTAGGCCAAGGAAAAGTCTTACAGTCCTGTTCTGGATGAGTTGCAGAAGATGGAGAGTAGAAGCAGGCAGATTTAGAAAGAGGCTGTTGCAGTAGTCAAGCCTAGAGTGAACAGAGCTCTGGAGACAGTGAGATTCTGGGGGAAGGAGAGGAAAGGAAGAATACCTCTGAGGAGGTGCAGTTGGTAGTGTGACCTCTTATAGACGTCATAAATGTGAGGAGAGAAGGAGAGTGTGGAGCCGAAGATGACCCCAAGGTTTTTAGCCTTGCAGTTAGGAACAGGAAGAGGGCCAAGAGATGCTGGCCAGAGAGTGACAGGAAAGGAGGGAGCGGGTGTGCCGATGAGGAGAATCTCGGTCTTACTAGCATTGAGGCAGAGATCATTGATGGCACACCACTCCTGGATGACAGTCAGACAGTCAGAGATGAGAGACGGAGAAAAGGTTGCCGAGGGTAGCCTGAAATTGAGCTGAGTTTCATCCGCATAGCACTGAAAGTTGGGGCAGAGAGCGGAAATGCAGTGGGCAAGAAGTGCCAAGTATTGGATGAACAGCCAGGGAGAGAGGTTAGAGATAGAGATAGAGGAGAGGAAGGAGCCAGGATGGACATGGGAGGGTCGTTGAGAGAGGAAAGAAGTCAGCCACCCCAGAGCCTGACCAGTGCTACCCAAGTTATCATGGAGACGGTTGAGCAGGATGTCATAGTTGACCATGTCAAAGGCAGAAGAGAGATCAAGTAAGAAAAGGACACGGGGTGTTGGAATCAAGGTTGGAGAGCGGGTCTTCACGGATGTTCAGGAGAGCAGTTTCCGTGCTTCTGGCAGCTCTGAAGCCAGACTGATGGTCATGAAGATAACCGACAGATTCAGTGTGAAGATTAAGCTGGGAGATGGCCAGCTTTTCCAGGAATTTGCCCAGGAAGGGAGTGATGGAGATTGGGCGATAGTTTTCCGGGCAGAGCGGGCCGGCAGAGGGTTTCTCAAGAAGAGCGTGCACAACAGAGTGCTTCAGGGGGGATGGGAAGACTCCCGTGGTGAAGGAGTGGTTGCAGAAGTCGGCCAGAGCAGGAGCAAGGGAGTCCATGTGGTCCTTGATGGTTTTGGAAGGACAGGGATGAACCAGTTTTGATGAGACTTTCATAGATCAGACTTGTCTAGAAACCTTGTCAGGGGAGAACAGGAGAAAGGCAGAGAAGGAGGGAGGAGGGGTTGCCGAAGAAGGGCCAGGGGAAGAGCAGGGAGTAGAGTGGGATGGGGAGAGGAAGAGAGAGAGAGGACAAGATGTCCTGAGTTTTAGAGATAAAATGAGAAGCCAGAACCATGCAGAGGGCCTGAGAAGGGACAGGAGAGGTAGAGAATGTATCAGGATTGGCCAGTTCCTTGCAGATTTTAAAGAGTTTGGCCGAGTTGTTGGATGCCGCAGAGACGCAGGCTTGGATGTGAGCTCTCTTCTTGGTGTGGACAGAGAGCCGGTATAGCCTTTGGAGTAGACGGCAGGCCAGTTTGTCAGAGGATGTACCAGAAGCACGCCATTTCCACTCAGCCAGCCTGCACTTGCGTTTGAGGGTGACGAGGTCAGACTCAAACCAGACCAGGAATTGCACTTGGCTTTGGGTTTCAAGCAGATGCTCAAGGCAGGGGTAAGAACAGCGAGAGTATCAGATACAGCAGAGTGGAGCATGGAAAGGGCTGTGTCAGGGTGTGAGTCAGCCAAAGGAGGTGGAGGGTGAGAAAGTGGTGGCGAAAGGAGAGATACAGAACACTGTAAGAGTGGAAGACGGTGGAAGAGGAAAAGCGGTTCAGCAGTGCAGCTTACCCCAGAGGAGAAGAGAGTTAGTGGGGCTTCATAAATCCAAGGATGAAATATAATTGCCTGTGAACAAGGAGGAGAAAAAGGTACATGAGAATGGTTGTAGCTCTGTTGCTCGAAAAGCAACTGGTCAATCTTTACTTGAACACATTTTTTTATCCAATTTAACCCCCAAAATGTACATGGTGGGGTGGGGTCAGTTAATATTGGTGGGGTGGGGTAGACTGGTGGGGAGGGGTAGTGGGTGGTGAGTGGGGGTTTACACCAGCAGTCTGGTCTAAAACATTAGATACCAAAACAAAATTCTATGCGACCAGTTATATTCATTAATATAAATACATCCAGCAGAAACTGTAGCCAAAGGAAAGATGGAGAGAAAAAGCCGAAACCCCAAGCCAAAGAGAGTGGAAGTACAAGAGAACAAAAAAGAAGGCAAACAAAGTGTTGAATCTTCATCCAAGCAAAGGACACAGAAAGGAAAAGGAAAAGCTCTGGGCAGAGAAGGGACAGGATCAAGGAGAAGGAACGAGAATCCTGGTCACTAACCCAGAGAGAAGAAACGCCAGAAAAGTGGCTTGGGCACTAACCGAGCGATAAGAAAAGTCATACGTGTGGCCATGACGTTTGCTCAGGGAGAGGTCAAGAACTTGCAAGGGACTGTTTTATAGTGTGAGAGGACACTTCAAGACCCCACCTAACCTGACAAAGCAAATCCATTCTATTTTTTGGTGCCCATATCATCTGCTAAAGGCTTGTTACACCTGCCAGGTGACACAGCTTAATGTTCCAACAGCCTTCAATGCAGGCCGCTCATCCCATGCCAGATTGCTGGTGCACCTAAGCGATATCTTTGGAAGCAAATAGCAAGACACTGGGATCAGAGGAGCTCTCTGGCGAGGGAAAATGTGGACCCAATCTTAAAGCATTATGTTCTCATAGCATACTGTTAGCAGCCAATCACAGCGTGGCATCTGTAGGGCCAGGCAAGGCCTTTTAGGTCACATCCATCATCTTGGCAGAGAAAGCCTGTGGAATGGGAGCAAGTCCAAGCCAGGCTGAGGGTGGAGGCTGTTGCCTCCTGAGCCAGAAGCTTGATCTTTGGAGTTAGATTTCCTCCCACCTGCAGCCAAGCTGGCAGTTTAGCGCATGCTGTTCACTTATCAACAAGTCCCTGCGCTTAGCAGGTGCTGCATTCCCAGCGCTGATTAATTCCAAACTGCAATTAGTGGAAAACCCCAGTGCACGGGCCAACAAAGCTGAGATAAGCAGGTGCTTGCGCTTTCTCTCTTTCTGGTTTCAAGTCTGCTGAAAGGTTGGCTGCGACCTAACTTGCAGACTCGTGTGAGGAACCCAAGAGCAACTTTGTGTAAGTAGCTTAGGCAGCCAAGCATTGACTGCAACGCGTGTACATGCATTACAAATGCAAAATGGCATTCTGCAAGATGGCCTAACTATTTGTGAGTGTCTGTGAGAGGGCTGAGATTTCGAGACACTCTTTTGATACGCTCTATGGGAAGATGAACTCAAGTTATTTGACTGTATTACTCGCCATTTGGAGAGACCTTTGTGAACGCCCTACTTTCGGAGAAGACCTACACATCAGCATAACAGCAGATTGGTCCCAATTCATGTTGGGCCATGACTGGTGACACATATCAGTAATCTTAACGATAGAAGGTAACCGGTGTTTATCCTTGAACTATACGTCCCACAATCTCCTTGCTAAATTATAATGAAAGTGCTGGTAAGTCTTGCATTATTCAAGAGCAGTGGAAAAGTGGAATAAATTATGTAAGAAAACTATTAACATCAGCATTACCCATATATATATAGAGAGAGGGTCTATGACCTCTCTCCCATTGAAAGCCCATCCCATGCACAGTCATAATCAAAAATGTCCATTCAACATTTTCAATGGGCCTCATTACACGAAGGCGGTAGGGGATTACCGGCACCTGTAAGGGCACCGGTGCCGGTAATCCCCACCGCTCTACTACGAGGTCCCTCAGCGGGTCCCGTCCTTAACGTGTGGTCAGACCACACGTTAAGGACGGGACCCGCTGATGGACTTTAGTGCAAATAACGGTACCGCAAATTGCCCTATGGGGGCTCAAATGGATTTGGGGAATGGTTCATGGAATAGGGACTTACCGGTCCCGCAAAGATCGGAGTAGGCTGGTAAATCCCTATTCCGGGAACCCGGCCTCCAACGGTGGTAAGGGGGTAGCCATGGCGCTAATAGCGCCATAGCTACCGCCTTCCGTGTAATGAGGCCCAATGTCTTTTTGGCATACATTCCAATGACTAACATTGGAATCCTTCCAACATTGGCCTTAGAAATCGGATCATGCAATAACGGCCATCTCTGTCAGTCATTTATATAGCAAGGGCCTAGATAGAAAAATGCAAAGTGCTGTAGATCTAACGGAAGGGCTCGGTGTAGAAGAAGGCCTGGAGAATTGAATATTATAAGGTTGTCAGCAGCTTGTCTTCTTCTGTTGATGTAGTGTTTCTTGAAGAGCAAGTGCACAAGGGAGAGGCATAACCTGACGTTTGTTCTTCCAGAGTTTGGGGTCATAGAAGGAGATTGCTGCATTTCTGGTCTACACTTATTTTAGCTCTTTGGAATCCTTTCTCGAGATGTCTTTGCTCCTGGTGGTTGTGCTCCTTCCTAAGATAATTAGTTTCTTGGCTTGCAGCATCATTGGATTGCAGGTGATGCAGTACCCTCTTGCAGGTGATGTAAACCCGAGGAGGTAGCCAGTGAATTTCCTTAAGCATGGAGGGATCTGGTGGAATTTCTTAATTCCTGCAGTCACGTAACTGAAGCATGTTGGATGTCCTCCAGCAGGACGGGCATGGTGGCTGGAACACCTGCAAGGAGGGTGTTTACCACATCACAGTGGGAGAGTACCTCTGATTTCAGGGTGATTCTGAAGTCTGTGATTGAGATTAAGGGGTTGACTCTGTAGACAAGTGAGAGCTTTCGTCAAAATTTTTGCAAGTGTGTATTTGTATTTGTATTTTATTTATTTGTATAGCGCCCTAGCCTGGCCCAAAGGCATCTGGGTGCATGTCTTGTGTTACAATAACCTCACCATCAAGTTTGAGTTAATACTAAGTTAAAGTGGAAAAGTAACAGCGTCAGTTTCGCTCGATGGATGCTGCTCTCCATCAAGTTTGAGTTAATACTAAGTTAAAGTGGAAAAGTAACGGCGTCAGTTCCAGTCAACGGATGCTGCTCGCCACCAAGTGGGGAGAGAATAACCTGATGCTGTATTACCAAGTAACAAGTAATGGAGTGTCTTGAATGAGAGGTTGCAGTTGATTGTGAAGCCAAATGATGTTGCACTGGGGTGAGCTTCAGGATCAAAATGTTGAGTTCCGAATTTGTTTGCCAGGTCTGCACCTGAGTAGGTGTGGTGGTGACTCCAAAGAGAGTGAATTCTATCTTTAAGTTAAGCTTCTGCCAGGCACACAAAATCCATGCTTGAATGAAGAGGCAGCATTCCATTAGGTAAATGTCATCAATGCAGGTGATCCTCAGGTAACGTTGTGTGCCTCGTGTATACTGGTGGTTTTTGATGTTGAGTCAGGCAATGAGTGAACGCACTGGCTCCATGTAGAGGTTGACGATTGCTGAGAAAGGGTGGATCCTTGTGTCACTCCACAGGTTACTGGACTTCTTCTAATGTGCAGTTGCTTATCTGGATAAAATGGCATAGGTTAGTGTGGTTGGAGTCAAATGAGCAAAGGGCTGAAGTGTCAAATCACATGTGTGTGAAGGCTCCATTGGAGAGTTCTTTATGACCAGCCTTATCAAATGCGGTAGAGAGGTTGTGCGTGACCAACAAGCAGGGGTCCGCTTTGTCCATGACATATAGTGCCTTATTAATAGGATTGATATGGTGTTCTTGTTGCTGCATCTGTGATAGAGGTGTGGCTGGTAATTTTGAAGGGGATTGAACCTTTTCATTTAGTTGGATGGTGCAGATGATGTTTTCAATGACAGATAGAAGGGTAATAAGGCAGTATTTTTTCTAGGTCATCAAGGTCGAGCGTGGGCTTATTTAGTAGAATGAGGATCTCACCAGTTTTCACTGCACTTGTGTATAGGCGCGTTACAAATGCCATTTCATATCACATCATATCATCAGGAAAGATGCCTTCACTGAATGATGCATCGATAAAATGGGGGAGCAGTGCAGATGAGTTTCTGGTTATATTCTTCATCATGCAGCCTGGGATGATGCGCCTTAAGGTGAACCCAGAGTGATCCAATGATGTGTGTGAGCTCTAGAGGTTATATGTAATCTTACCAACTGAATATTCAGAGTATTTCATCACAACCAAAATACTGAAAAATACTGATTTCTTTCTTTTTTTCACTTGGGGGGGTTCCTCCTAAATCCCCAGATTTTCTATCCTTATAACGACACCCCAAGCCCATTCCGAACCATTTCAACCCCTTACCCCACTACCCTATATATATTTATTTAATATTTTCGGTATTATGGTTTTTTGGTGAAATGTACCACTCTGAATTATTTGTAGTAAATTGACTGGGTACCTCGCTAGAAATGTTATGTTCCTGAAATCTGACCATCTTGTGACCTGACATGGTGAGAGGTCAGGAACATTAATGGTAGTTTGGGACCTGTCAGTTTGGCATCAGATTTTGTTATTGAAGAGCTTGTTCATTGTGTTACATTTATCTGTGATTTGGGTACTGTTGAAGTTTGTAGGGAGTGAATGCAGTGCTTGACCACCTAAAACAGTGCTGCTCTTTTTGGTTGATTCTGCTATGGTTGATGTCTAGTGATGTGCTTTTGCTATACTAATGATTTCCCTGTTATCAGAGAATAGTTCTATCTGGGTTGTGTGATCTCACAGTGATTGGGATTTTCTCCAGATCCGTTCTTGTTTGCAGGAGGAGTATTTGTTGCTGGTGACTTCTTGTGTGTACCATTCATAGTTTTAATGGGTGCCAGCATAGTAGGCCAGCGTGTGTTGAAGCTAGTTAAGTTGGCTGCTAACGTTGCATTATGGGGCGTTTTGCTAAATTCAACACGAGTGGAGTGGGTATGCCCAGACGTGGGTCCCGAGCCTGCCGGGCATAGAGCCCCAAGCTACTCCTCACAGATGACACCCAATGAGGCTGAAACATGCCTCGGAATGCTTGTGAATGCCTGGGAATGCTTGTGATCTCGTGCTGAAGGGATATGACCTACCAGTTTGGGGTGGACTGCCCCTTTTGGGTGGGACCAAACCTGATTAGCATATGGTCTTTCCCTTTCTGTAATGGCTTTGCAGGCTGAACAACAATGTCTGGAGATTTGCCAAGACATGTGCCAGTGGTTATGGCTGATTCAAAACCTTCCAGCCATCACCTTTTGGTCCTGCTAGATGCAGATGTGGTGTCTAGCCAAAGGATCGAATCCAAAGGGTCAACAGGTCAAAGGATCAACACCAAAGGGTCAACAGGTCAAAGGATCGATTTTTTTTTTAATTATATATATTTTTTTGGGTTTTCGTTTAGCGAAAAAAAGTGATTTTTAGCAAAAAAAGAGGGCCTGGGGGGAAGCCCCCCCACAAAAATAAATGTGAAAAAAATAAAAAATAAAATTCGATCCTTTGACCTGTCGACCCTTTAGGGTCGATCCTTTGATCTCTCGACCCTTTTACTGTCGATCCTTTCACCTAGAACCTGCAGATGTACATGCCAGGGTGATGAAGATTTCTTCTAAAGCATCCATGAGAACGTTTTTGAAGGAGCATTGAGATGTCTTGGTTTGTTTCTGCTGGCCATGATGGGTGAATCATGTGTGCTTGGGAAGGACAGGCATGGATGCATGGTCAGTCCTGTCACATTTTAGAGGTGGAAGGTACTTGATATGTGAATATGCAGTGAGTACTAGTTCAAGCAGGTCTTTTGAGCAGATAAGTGACCAGCTGTGAGTTCCTGCTTTCTTGGTCACTTTGGATCCTGTCAATGAAAGGTGTTAGTGGAGTGGTTGTTAGCTGCTCTTGTGAGGAGGTTGGTGATTTCTTCTAAGACATTTTTCTTTATCTGAGGGAGTGGCAGCAGATCAGTTGTAAGGCAGCTGTTTGCCTGTGGGAGAGCGTAAAGTGTTCGTCCAGAATTACCATGGACTTGAGTGACTGGAAATACTGGATGGTGCAGGTCCATGAGGTCTTATGGATGACAGCGAGGCCTGCAGTTTGTGAGGATGAGGGCATGAAAGATGTAGGAAGAAGTGGGTGCGAGGCATGTTTCTGTTATGAAGAGTTCATCAAGGGTGTGTGCTGAGGAGATCTGCAACATCAGCATTGTGGTGAACTGCAAAGTGTAAATAGCATGAGTTAGCCTGAGTGTTTGGTTGGTGTGGGCTGAATGATTGTGAGTGTGATCTTGATGAGGTTGTGTGTATTAGCAGTGAAGCGGTGTTGAGTGGGGTTGCCTGAAAGTGTGAGGGCAGAGTGGTAAGTGGGATGTGATCTACATTCTTAGGTGGGGTGTGATGGACAGGGGATATGGCTCTTGCCCTTTAAAGAGCTAGCTGGACAGAATAGGTGTCACCTTGGCTTCATCAGCCCTTTGCTGAGGACGCCCAGTCATGCCCATAAGGTCTAGAAATTAGTGGATGGCATTCAAATGTTATGGCCAATCAGCTTGTTTCCTACTCTCCCTATCGCTGCCTCTTTGGTCGAGGCAAGGCACGATGGAGAAGAGGAAGATATATGTCTACTATTTCTCATAGAGTATGTTTGATTACCCACAATAGGTTTTGCAATCACACATTTCATTTTACAGTTAATGTTAATTCATGAGACTGACTGAGAATCTTTACCATTTAGAGCATCTCTATTAGATTTAAAAATTACTGCTATCCTAGATCTTTAAACTGATGGCCAAAGGTGTGCTCTCTGATGACATCATTGCACAACAATATAACTTTGGTAGCCAAAGAGTTTCTAAAAGGTAAATGGCAAACCAGAGAGACTTCAGAACGTATTCACCCAATAGACTCCTAACAAACCCTCTCACCTAAAATAAGGTAACCTCCTTTTAAAGCTTTTCTTTTTCTACCAGATCATATGCTGGTTAATCCAGATCTTTCGGAAATGCCTGAGCTTTCTATCTGGAAAGGTCAATCTTGTGATTTGCATAAGCCAGACACTGCAAAGAAATATCTTAATTGTTTAGAAATATATTTATTTCTCATCTGAAAATAACCTGATGCATCTTTAATGCTAAACTATTATTAGTGTATCTATTTAGTGCAGAACAAAGCACACAAGGGAATAGGTTCAAGAACACTATTGCTCATACACGCGAAATCCCACCATTTTTTTGTGTAAACTCTGCCGTTTCTGCAATGAGACAATACTCATTGAGGTTATATCATAGAGAAAAAAATCTCTCAGACACAGTTATTTTATGTATTGGAACTGTGTGAGTGGTATACATAAAAGCACAATTCCAGGGAGAAACAGACATCAACATGGTTTCTTGGATCACAACAGAACAAACAAGAATATGTTTTCAACACACTGTATCAAGGCGTTTTTCATGCAAAAATAAAGACAGTGTGTATAACAAACCCAATCTGCGTGGGGGTTTGTCAAAAATGCACAATTCAATGGTGTGAAGTTACAAAACAAGGTTCTTAAAATAACATAAAACATTTGCAAGGACACAAAAGAGAAATTTGCATGTTTGGACAGCAATATATGTGCTGTAGTTTCAGGGAAATAGTGCGTCTACAACAGGTGTTTCGGCCATTTGGAGTTGAGCTAGATGAGCCTCATCATTCATATGGCCATCATCAGGACGGGTTCTGTGTGAAATGACGTCTGTGCTGCAGGGGAGGGAGACCACAATCAGATGGGTGTATGAGCAAAATAATTTGAAAAGAATACATCAGGGGTATTGTGTAATCAATGTGATTAGAAAACACACAGCTTACCTATGGGGTAAATTCACAGGCACTGTATAAGAGATCCGCTAGCCGGGTTGGCTGGTCTCTAGGTAATCCTGTTATACAAAACAGAACAAGTACTATTGGTGGGGAGTTGAAAAACCCTCCAGTGTCATGTACATAATAGTTATAAAAGTACATGCTTTGTTGAATGTAAATGAGTCTTACCTCTCACCGGCAAAATCCAGGTAAGAAGGTCAAGGGGTACTCTCTCAAAAAACAACAATCCGCCGTTGGGTGCACGGCTAAAAGATAAATATAAAGTAACAATGAGAGTCCAGAACTACAGGATCCTCGTTTTAGTCTAAGCTGGGGACCGTAGAAGTAGAATTACCTTGGATCGTGTATCAGGCAGAACTGGTAGTCTGCAGGAAAAGACAGCGGGCAGCGTCTCCTCAAGCTGCTGAGTCACTGGGGAGAGCCGGCAGCAAAGTGTTAGTAACGCTGTTGCCAGGACAGAGAGGCTGTTTTATATGGCAGCCATCTTAGAGTCAGGCTAGGATCGAGTGCCCCCAGGAATTGATGTATAGCACTTGATCCAGATTAGTATGATTGCACTAAAACAAATACGAGTGTGCCTAATGTTCAAGCGATTATGAAAAAGCAATTTAGGGGCTATTTTCAATCTAAAGGTTGCCATGGTGGCTACTGTTTTCTCAGGGATCGTACCTAGGAAAGTAAGATGGATGATGAGGTTGTCAGGGTCCGGTGTTTGTTTCTTTAGAAGTAGGAGGATTTGTCCGGCCTTTAGGATTAAGGGGAAGGTGCCTTGAGTTAGGGAGCTGTTGATGATTTTCAGGTACGGGAGGAATGCTTCAATGTGAAGTGTCTTGAATACAGAGGCAGGGAGAATGTCATCCGTGTACGGTGTGGCCTTCAGGGATGCTAGAGCATCAGTGAGGTCAGAGTAGGGGGGGAGATGTTAGGGTGGGAAAGAACCCTGTGAAGGGGTAGCAGAAGGAAGCGGTGGCCTGCCTGAGGCTGCCTAGGAAGGTGGCACCACCCACAGAGTCCATAATCTCACCTAACGCTTCAGTGGGTGGTACCATGAATTAAACAGGGGGTGTGTTTTGTCAGCCCCACACTATGGGCCCCCCCTCTGTCCCCTGCCAGGAAGGGGGCCGGACAGAGCAGATTGCCCTTTTTAGAGGGTATGTACGCTAGGGGAATTTTAGAAAGGGAATAGTGAACAATATAATAAGAGTTTTTATAAATAAAGAGGGGTCCCCATTGGGATCCCCACAAAATCCACATTGGTACCTTTGTCCAGTTATTTAGATAAGAACTCAGGGTGTAGCCTGTTATCAGCAAATGTACCTTACAGGTGCAGTGTGACGCCCTGACCTGCTGGGGACTATCACCGGACTGGGGCAGGGATTGGCCCTGGCTGGGGCAATAAATCAGGAGCTACAATCCTATAAACTGAACTGGGTTCTTTGCAAACCCAATACAAGTATGCTGGTTCACAGCAGGTATATAAATGGATGCAGGAAGTCAGAAGGCATATTTTGATTCTTAAAATCATTAGGGCTGAAAGAAGCATATTAAACGTGAAACAGGCCATCAATGAAAGAGGTGACAAGTCTGACAGGCTTCTCACTAACTTACTTAAAGCCAAAACATGACAGACTTGTATAACATCGGTCATGGACATCAGGGGATTAGATACTTTGAGTAATCACAAACACTAAAAACCTATGTTGGTATTTATAGCAAACTGTATTGAGCAGAACATTCTGACCTGACATTGCAACAAGAATATTTAGATAGGGTGGACCTTCCCAGGATTACCTATGAACAGAAGCATTGGTTAGACTCTCTCATATCTAAAGCAACCATTGGCAATGGCAACAGTTTTGGCTTTTGTGTAGGCATGGGAAACACATTTGCCAGGCACTGCTGTAGTGATATTAACTGCCCATCAATGGCAGCCTCAGCAAAATGGTGCAAGTACCTAGTAATATAATAGCAGTGCCTGGCAAATGCCTAATACTTATGGCCAAGCCAAAACTGTTGGCTTTGCCAATGCTGTTTTTAACAGGATGTCAGTGAAGGACAAGCATACAGCTTATACATCGAGTGGCTGATGGCAGACCTGGTTAAGACATTTTTATTACACCAGTAGTGCGTTTACAACTCCAATTAAGTCATTATACCTGTAACGAGGCTCAGAATAATGATGTTTGCGCTGTATATGGTTTGGTGAGAAGGAATCACATCACTGAGGCTCTTAGATCCCTGCATTGGCTTCCAGTTAAACATTGTGTCACGTATAACATTCTTCTCCTTACTTACAAGTGTCTCAGTGACAGAGCACCTCCTTACCTGACAAAAAGGATTAGGTAATCCTGTATCTCCCCTCCTCTCCTATCTTACAATTCTAATAGACTCGAGCAGCCTTGCTACAGACTGGCTCGATTTGGCGGCACCTGCTTTGATTCTATTGCATCTCGCATGCGGAACACGCTGCCCACTGATCTTTGTCTTTTCCCTGATCTTTCCCCATTTAAGAGATTTCAAAAAACGTATCTCTTTATTTCCAATGACTAAGCTCCTTACTTCTTCCTGTCTCCTTTTGGTTTTTTAGAGTTCCTGTTTCTTCTCTTACATGCAGCGCACAGAGGCCCACGGGCGAGCTGCTTCTTATAAAAGATATTTAACTTTAACAATAACTCTCATAAGACTGCTTTGTAAAACCACTGCCAGGCACTTCGAGCACAAAGTTAGATGCTAAGTCTTGACAAACCTAGCTCAAAGCGATCCTGGGAAAATGTGGTTTTGGGCAGGGAGGGGACAGGAAGTGGGTGGGAATGGTGTTGCAGTGAAGTAGGTGATCTTCCAAAACTTCAAGGCAACACATCTTTACTAAGCCATACAATACAGCTGCAGTTATCTCCCTCTGTCTTCACTCTTCCAACTGAACCTTCTTCTAAACCAAACATTCTATCAGAGGCTTCAGAGAAGGAAGACTTCACTAATTCCACATATGACATAACTATTTACAATGAAGAACGCACCTCCTTGTCTTCCATATTGACCTTAATCAACTATGTACAGAGAACAACACTGCATAACACACACTATACTCTTACTGGAACACGCTGGAACACGGTGGGCCTCATTCCGAGATTGGAGGCTTTTAGCGCCATGACTGCCTCCAATAATGGTACCGAGTCTGCCCTGGTTCAATGGGGACTTACCGGTCTATTCCGACCTTTGCCAGACCAGTAAGTCCTCATTGAAAATGGCAATCCCCATTCCCATTTGAGCCCCCATAGGGCTCAATGGGAATGGGGAGGGCGCAAATAACGGCCCGGCGCATGCCAAGACCGTTATTTGCGGCCTGGTCCCCTAACGGGAACCATAAGGTACGTTTGGTCCGACCAAACGTACCTTAACGGTCCCGTTGGGGGACCTCAGAATAGGGCACGAAGGGATTACCGGCACCAGTGTCCTTACCGGTGCCCGGTATCCCTTTCCGCCAAGGTTGGAATGAGGCCCTGTAATTCTTTCTTTGTTCTTCAATTGGGTGTAATCCTATATTGGAATGCACGTTCATTCAATGCATTAATCGGATCACCCCCAATGGCAAATGCCATCCTCACTACATCCATCACGGTTCTGTTGAATCTTTCAACACACCCGTTGATTTTGAGATGATATGCTGTGGTAACATTAATGCTAAGATTGCTAAAGAACTCCTCTAATTCCCTCGACACCCTTTGTGACCCATTACAGGATACCACTTTCCTGGGGAAGCCATCCCTCCAGAATATTTATTCCAGTGATTGAACAATATTTGTAGATGAGACACTTCTTTTGGGCCATTTACACAAGAGATCTATTACTACTAACACATATACATCAGTCGTACCTTTGAAATTCAATGGATATAACAAGCCCTTAGCCAGTTCCACCCATGGTACTCTCAGTATAAGATGAATAACCAAAGTTGTTGGTACTTTTAAATTTTTACCACTTTCCTTGCACTCACTACAATCTTGTACACCCCTCTTAATGAACTTCTCCATTCTGTGCCACCAGAAGACTACAGGAAAAAATGTTTTTGTCCTACCACTACCCACGTGGCCTTGGTGTCCGTGACCCCATGGGCTTTGACAACACTGAGAACGCATTTCCGTCAGCTCAATTGCTGCTGTATGTGGTTGAAGTTCAAATGGGAGAAGAGGTCACCATCCCAGGACAGGTCTGACAATTCACAATTCCCCTAAAAATTAAACGAGGACAGAACTTCAAAAACAAGGACACTTAGGTAAATTTGAATTATCACCTCCAACCGCAAAGTTTGTATTTACATCCACACCTCTAGTTGACCTAGAACATGATACCATTAGAATATTGGTGGATAACAGAAACCCTAGAAGTATCACTCTGGGTGCAGACACCTTTATTAGAATGGTGGTTGATGCCCAAAATTATTCTATTGACCTAGGTAATGAGATCATGGGACCAATTCCAAATGACTGTTACAATTTTGACAACAATACCCCTCCAGAAAAGATATTCACCCGGCAAGGGGGGAATTTCTTGGTTTACTCCTCCTGCCCTTATGGTGGGGAAGAGGTAACCTGCGACATAAGGAAGGATGAGGTGGTATTTCAAGTCAACAGTGCCTACCTCCCATCCTTGAAACCTCCTGTCCAGGCCAACACCATAACAAGAGATCTCTATACCGCCATTGGCCTGAACAGCGGTTACTGGACTGTACCCGTGAGTAGGGAAGGCCAGTACAAGCATGCCTTTCCCGTTGGAGGGAAACAATACACGTGGATCCGAACCCCCTTTGGATTCATAAACTTTGGCAATGAATTTAACATCTTCCTACATAAGGCCATGCCTGACCTGGGCGAAAGGGGAAACCTAGCCTATGTAGATGATGTCTTAATCAAGAGGTCAACTGTGGAGAAATATATATCTGAAATACGCTATGTTCTCACCCAGTTGCAGAAAGTGGGACCACAACTGTCCTTTCAGAAGGCACAGTGGTGCAAGACCCCCGTGAACCACATAGGGCATGAAATCACCCCTGAGGGTCTCAGTCCCCAGGCGAAAAAGGTGGAAGAATTATTGAAATTAAAAGACCCTGCTACTCTGCAAGCCTTCTTGGCTTAACTAATTATAGTAGAAAGTATATAGAAGACTACACAGAGGTCACGTGACCCTTGTTCCATTTACTAAAAGCCGGGGTCAAGTGGGAGTGGATCCTAGAGCAAGCCGAGGCAGCTAAACAACTAAAGAGAAGCCTGCCCCAAGCGCCTTGTTTGGGTACCCCATAAAGAACAAGGAATTCTTCTTGGGGACAAGGTGCTCAAATACTTGCTTAACAGCAATATTATTCTGAAAGCATGACAAGGTCAACAAAGTGATCTCGTACGCAAACAAGACTTTGTCCTCTGGGGAGGAAAAATTCAATGATTGCGAAAAGACACTCCTGGAAATGGTGTGGGTGTTAAAGAATTACTGCCCGTTCATCCAGGGGGAGCACATCATTGTCGAGACTCCTCACCAGCCCTTGTAATATCTCCAAAGTGACTGAATCCAAACAGGGAATGTGAGTAATTCCAGAATTACTTCCTGGATTCTGTCCACGCAAGGCTTTCCTGTGGTAGTCAGATATGGCCAAAACAAGAAGAGTCTCTTAGCGCAAGGTTTGTCTGACTTGCATGACTTTGCTCAACAAAACTGTCACGAGGATGAAAGACTAAAGACCCAAGACAACATGGATAGCGTACCTTACTTCTCTGCACAAAGTCTATGACGAAGACACATGCCAGGGGATACCAACAATTTATGTGGATGGGTGCTCCTTCAATGTTGATAATCGCAGGGGAAAAATAACTAGTGGCTGGCGTTGGGAATGTCTGGGTGAATGATGCCCCAGAGTGCTCGGCTGGGTACAAGATAGGTCCTTGAAGTAGTCAGGTGGCAGAGTAAATGGCAGTACATCAAGCCATCTTCACTGCCGTGCAACACCAACTCAAATAACTGGTCATAATTGTAAAAGAAGATGCAGAGCCTTGTAGTAGTTGAAAGGCAAGCTTTATCTTTGGTAGAAGTAACGCACATAAGAACCCCAACCTTCCCTCTCAGTGTCCCATGCCAACTGCCCTCCTTCATACACAAACATTCCCTTTACAGAACAAAGTGACATCATTCCCCCATAACATTCTAAACATTGCTGACTCCAGTTTATAGGCTTCACATAACACATCCCTTTCCCTTAAAAAAACCAAAAACATTTAGCAAACCCAAAACTTTAAGGGAATGACATTGTACAGAACCTGAAACAAAAGATATATATACACAAAAACATTTATCTATGTAGCATTGAAACAAAAATATGTTAATCACACAATTTTGCACTGTATTATGAAAGAAATATACATTTTTGTAGAAGCAGCTTATACATGTAGAAACAATCTCTCTCTCAACCCACCTTAACCACCTTAGCAGTCCTCGACATGTTCCACACTTGACCACTCTCCAACCTGACAGCTCCTTTGGAACTTGCACAACCCGCACAGGATCTGAATACAGTAGATCCCCTTTCCTCGAAACCACACCTTTTTTGACTCGCACCATGTCGCCAACCTCCCAAACACTTGTTTTCCTCGTAAATCTTTCGTTCACTCTCCGCACCCATCACTCCTTTTGCCCATCCATCCTTTTTCTGATCTCCTCCACCACACCATTGGTTTCTCTAGCCCTTCCCAACCACGCAGAGGATAGCATTGTATTAGGTTTTCTACCTCTCATGAGTTCGAAAACACTCACCCCCTGTTTCCACATGGGGGGCCATGTGCAGCGCATACAATCGTTCCTTAATTGCCACGTTTCTATCACTACCACACACACCAGCCAACCTAACAGCCTCCATGATGCTGTGATTCAGCCTCTCGACCATGCCATTGCTCTGAGGCTGATACAACGCTGTGCGTTTGTGTCTCACACCATATCTCTCCAGATATTCTCTAAACTAACCTCCTATAAATTGTGGCCCATTATCGGTAAGTATGGTTCTGGGTAAACCCTCCCTCTCAAATACTGTCTGAAGAAATTCCACTATACATTGACCCGTTACATCCCTTACCACTTTGAACTCCCTCCATCATGAAAAAGTATCTACCAACACAATCACAAACCTACCACCTCCAACCCTAAATCCATTCGATCTATGGCAAGATCTTGCCAGATGCCTCTCAGCACTTCTACTTTATTCTTTGGCTGCAATCTACCCTGAATATTTTTCCCTTACCTAGCACATTCTTCACATCCTCCAACCACCCTTTCCACATCCCGATCAAATCCTGGCCACCAATAATCCACCTTTATTATTTCTTTGGGATTAAAAATGTCAATATGACACTGATGCCCTTTCTCAATCAACCTACTCCTCAATCTATTTGGTACCACCAGGCGATCCCAACGATACAACAATCCTTCCTTCAGACTCAATTCCAATCTCACTTCCCACAACGCCATTTCTTCACTGCTTAAAAATCTCTTCTCAGGCCATCCGTCCCACACAAATCCAACAATCCATCTCCACATTTCGTCGGTCTCCAGTGCTCCTACCCACTATTCCTTGGTTATCACTCCTTCACCAGTGATCAACAACATATCCGGGGTGATTTCACTCTCACAAACCATAGCCTCGTTATTATCATTATTATGACCTGCTCTCAACCTTGAAATGTGATCTGCCTGAACATTGGGCCTCATTATGACCCTGGCGCTAAGGGGTTAACGGCGCCGTAAAAGGCTGCAACGCCGTTAACTCCTTAGTGCCTAATTACGAGGTCCCTTTGCGGCTCCCGACCTTAACGGCTGGTCTGGACCAGCCCTTAAAGTAGGGACCCGCTAAGGGACCTTGGAGGTAATTACGGTACCGCAATTTGCAGTACCGTAATTACCGCCTTCCCCATTCCCATTGAGCTCTATGGAATAGGGAAGGGCCAATGGTGCATGGAGAATTACCGCCCCGCCAACCTTGGAATGGGGTGGTAATTTCCCATTACACCATGGCGGACTTGTTACAATACCGGCAGCAACCATGGAGCTAATAGCGCCGTTGATTACCACTGGTGTTGTAATGAGGGCCATTGTCTTTGCCAGGTATCACTTAAACTTTAAACTTATGACATTGCAATCTAGTCACCCGACAAGTGACCCTTCTTGAATCCTTGTCCAGCCCTTTACTTTCAAAGATTGCTTTAAGCGGTTTGTGGTCCGTCCGTAAGATAAACTCCTTACCCCACAAAATATTCCTCAATTTTTCCATGCACCAATGGCAAGCCAGAGCCTCTGTTTCAAGCACTGAATAATTTTGCTCTGCACCCCTCAGCAGTCTGGAGGCATGAGTAACCACCAACTCTTTCCCATCAGTGCCCACCTGCGACAAAACACCTATACCTGCTTCACTTGCATCCACAGCCAAAATCGTCTCCTTGCGCGTATCAAAAATGGCCAACGCCTTAGACATTTCGATTTTCTTTTTCATTTCTCGAAATTCTTCCTCACACTCACGATCCCATTTAAAATCCACACCTTTCTTCAGCAGAGACCTCTTTATTTTACACCATCTGCAAACATATCTATGAACCTATGGTAGAATTCTATTGTTTTCCGAGAAAGGACCTCATTTCAGCTTTGTCTCTTGGTGACTGTATTTTCTCGATCCCCTCAAACAGCTCTCTCTTTGGCTTTAGCCCCTCTTCAGAAATTTCATGACCCAAGTAGTCTACAACCTTTGTGGAAAATACACACTTTTCTGCTCGAAGAGTTATTCCACGTTCCCTGAATATACATAACACCCCTTCCACATTCTTTTCAAGTTCATCCTCACTCTCACCACATATCAAATCGTCGTCTTGGAAACACCAGACCTTGTTCATACTGCCTAAAATCTCATCCATTACTTTTTGGAATACGGACGAGGCAGATATTAAACCAAAAGGCATACATCAGAACTGAAATATACCATCATGCGTAATGAATGCGATGAGCTTCCTCGACTCCCGATCCAAATCAACTTGATGGTATGCGCTAGCCATATCCAATTTAGTAAATAACCTCGCATTTCTAAACCGACTCAGCAACTCCCCCATATTGGGAAGGGGATGGCGATCAGCAACCACACACTTGTTTAATTCTCTTAAATCTACGCAAACCCTCAACTCACCAGTAAGTTTCTTCACAACCACCAAAGGTAAAACCCATTTGACTGCCTTGGCCAGTTCAATAATCCCCCCTTTTCAATTTCTCAAGTTCCTCATGTACCGCATTCCGCATATCCAACAGCACTGATCGTAACTTAGCACATACTGGCATACTATCACCTTTTAACACAATCTTGTGCACCATACCTTTTAGGCAACCTATTTTGGGCCTCATTAAGACTGTGGCGGCCACGGTATGGACAGTGCCGGTAAGGGACCAACACCATTCATACCGGGCCGCCACATTACGAGTTCTGCAGCGGATCCCACTCTGTACGCCTGGCCAGACCAGACGTGCAGAACGGCACCTGCTAGCAGAACAGGATGCTAACAACAGGTCAGTTTTTAGCATCCTCCCCATTCCCATTGAGCCCTATGGGGCCCTATGGGAGCTCAATGGGAATGGGGGCGTACCGGGAATTACCGGGCCCGCAAAGGTCAGAATGGCCCTGTAATTCCCATTTTGCGGTACCCAGACCTGAGTTTGGGTGTAGCCATGCCGCTAAAAACGGCATGTCTACCTCCAAACTCATAATGAGGCCCTTTGTCTGTAAATACCTCCAGGAATGTCTCAATCAATAAAATGCATCAACATTGACAATTTACGTTCAGTGGTGATACCATTTCCACAGGCCGCCTTCATGTAGTAAAGGAAACCTTTTTTCAAGGGACCCCACTTGATTTTGGGTTGGTCTGGTATTGGCATGAACATCTGGGGCCCCAGGACACCAGCCATTGCCATGTTGACAGTGAAGATGACAACAATATGCACAAATAAACATTTTCTTAGCCAATACCACAATACCTAAGCAGAATTTGTGAACACAGCTGCATGCCCATGATACGTTGCCAATACAAACTCATACACTCTCAACCAAAGCACTCTCTTAAGGGGAGTGATAGAGTACAAAATGCAGGTCCCTCCCCACCCCCCAAGGAAAATCAAAAGCGGTACAATAGCAATCGTCTGGTTAGCGAATCCTTGCTTCCTTGTGGTGACACACACATATTGAGAAAATCGCTTTCCCTTGACAGGCAATCGCAAAGTTCGCCCTTCACAGTTTCCTTAATGGATTCCGTACATCCAAAGTGTAGCTGAATCACGCTGTTCCTGCCTCAACGATCCAATTGGCTATACATATCATGGACATTGATATTCCGTTGCATCGTGCGCCAGCCTCTCTGTGACGCGTGATCACACTCTTCTGGGTCTAAGCATCACTGCAGCTTCCGGACGAAAAGGATGATCTTACTGCGTTTCAGTGAGCCCATTTAAAAGTAAACAACGGTCAGGGATAATCCAAAAAGGCCATACCGAATCCACGAGTTTGCTCATATGTTCTGCAATCCACTGGCAATACACCAGTTCCGATTTCACTGGTTTGTGCAATCCATAACACGTATAGTTGCACCAGATACACGGTGCACCAATGAGACTAGACAGCTCTCAAGACCGTATTCCTCAGGGAGACCGTGCAGAGGAAATTTAGTGTGGACGGGACACCCAACTTATGGAGGCTTAACTAGTATGTCGAGGTGCAAGCCGCTAACCTTGCCAGAGCATATCCCTTGGACTAAGGTCACCGGATCCAATCCAAGTCTCGGAGGGCTGGGGGTCATGGGTCACATTACCTCGTCCCCAATGTAAAAGAAGATGCAGAGCCTTGTAGTGGTTGGAAGGCAAGCTTTATCTTTGGTAGAAGTAGCATACATAAGCCCCCCAACCTTCCCTCTCAGTGTCCCAAGCCAACTGCCCTCCTTCATACACAAACATTCCCTTCACAGAACAAAGTGACATCATTCCCCCACAACATTCTAAGCATTGCTGACTCCAGTTTATAGGCTTTACATAACAATATTCACTGATTCAGATTATGTCAGGAATGGGTTCGAGGAGCCCCTGATAAAATCGAGGCATACTGTGTGCGAATAACAAACCGTTCAAGCATGGGAAATGAATCCAATAAATTGATGATCTAGTCACCTCTAATGAAATGACCATCTATTGGAAAAAGATCAGAGGTCACTCCAGAATAGAGGGACCAGACAAAACTGGAAATGACTTGGCTGACCACTCGGCCAAAACCGGAGCCATCCACAGAGATCTCATAGAAACCGAATACTTGTGGAAGAAATCCAGGTTGTTGCTGTCACAGGTCCCAAATACATGCCTAGTGGAGCAAAGAAACCCCAGATGCTGATTTGTTTACAGGACAAAAAGGGGATCCGATTATTGGGAGGTTTTATCAATATATTGAAGATCCTGTGAATTTTCCTCTGACGGAATCCAATTATATCGGGAAAGAGGATCTCCGGGTGTTGATGAGTTTTAAAACATTTTCTGAATCCAAGACGGTTTGTTGGTATGGAGATCCATATCTGGATGTGACCAGTGTGTGGTACCTACCTTATTCCAAAGCCTGATGTTAAGTCACGCCCATGACGCAGCCACTGCTGGTCATAGGGGCTTTCATACAACTTTAGAAATCTTCCGAGAGGTTGCATACTGCCCACACATGGGTCAGGACCATGACCCTATACTTAAAGGGGTGTCTTGTGTGTGCTCAGTTTCAACCAGGTTCCCCCAAACACAGAGCTCCCCTACAGAAAAGGGGAATGTTATGTTATGTTATGTTAAAGCGCACTGTCACCAGAGGTATCTTGGCACTAAGAAGGAGAGAGGGAGGAATACCAGTAAGGCCAAAGCAGAGTTAGAAGAGCAAGGTCTTCACAGATTTTCTAAAGGCTAAATGGTAATATATAGCCCTAATCTTTGGTGGCAGGTTGTTCCACAATTGAGCTGCGGCCACAGAAAAAGCCTGATCTCCAATCCATTCATGATGGTATGGGGGGACCACCAACAGATCAGCTGATGAAGAACGTAGGAAACTGGAGGGGAAATAGCGTGCAAACTTGGACTGGAGATATTCTGCCTCCAGTCCATGAAGAGCTCGGTGAACAATACAGAGAGATTTAAACTCAACTCTCTGGCCAACAAGGAGCCAGTGTAGAGCACGTAGAACCGGAGTGATGTGAGCACCATAGGGGGAGCCAGTCGCAGTGCGTGCAGCCAGATTTTGAATAACCTGGAGCCGCTAGATTAAGCCTTTAGGCTGCGCCAGATATAATGAATTACAGTAATCCAGTCGGCTGAGCACCATGGCAGAGACAACCAGAGGATGGAGAGAGACTGGCAAAAGCGGAAGAACCTTCTTCAGTATCTTAAGGTGGATATAACCTACTTTCTACACGGCTGAGACTTGGTCATTCATTGACAATGAAGCAGAAAAGGTGATACCGAGATTCTTAACCTTTGTCAATGGAGCAGGTAAAGGACCCAGAAAAGATGGCCAAAAGGTAGACACCCAGAGTGAAGGATCAGAGGGGAGCACCAATAACCAACACCTCTGTCTTGTCCCCATTCAAGTTCAGCCAATTTCGGCCCATCCACGCACCTACAGCAGACAGTCACTGATGGAGGTACACCGATACCTCAGTCGGATCTAGATCGAGACGAATCAGAAACTGGGTGTCGTCGGCATATGAATAGCACCTGACGCAGAGGGAGCAGATGAGACAAATAAGAGGCCAGATGTATATATTGAAGAGAATGGGTGACAAGGCAGAGCCTTGTGGGACACCACAAGCATGGTGAAAAGCATGGGAGACATAGGGAGGGAGAGAGAGCACTTTAGCGCGGTTGGCCAGGAATGATGAAAACCATGCTTGGACCTGACCAGTAAACCCAATCTGGAAAGATACTGCCTTGGTCGAATATGCTAGTGGATTTCATTGGGTCTGTGATTTGCTTCTTTTGAGGAAACAAGTGCATGTTGACCGTGACATGCTTGTGTACCAAGTGGGTGGAATATCTTCTGGACCTAAATTGCAAAGCAGAAACAGCTACCGCCCTAATGATCAATCACATCTTCTTGCATTTCGGCCATGCCCAAATGATTGAGTCAGACCGAGGAAGTAATTTTACCAGTGAGTTGATGACAAAGATGTGAGAGATACTGGTGGTAAAGAGAAAACTCTGCATTGCCTACTGCCGAGCCTCGAGTGGGGGAGTTGAGAGGTATCATAAAATGATTGTGTGCATCTTGAAGAAGTTAGTGGTGGACTCTGACCCTAGTTGGGACATCCGATTACCCCTTGTCCTGGTGGCTATCAGTACCACACTGTCTTCTGTAACAAAAATATCACCATTTGAGCTCATGACTGGACGAAAAATGGTGCTACCTCAACAACTGCTCCACAGAAATCAAGAGTAGACTCTGATCAACGTGTCCATGACCCATAAGTACATTGAGAATTTACGAAAACACCTTCAGCACGCTTTTGATTATGCTCAGTGAAATTTAGAGAATTCGGCAGAGGGGATGAAAACTCACTATGTATTAAAGACCACCAAGAAAGAATACGAAGTAGGAGACAGGGTCTACCTGTACAATTTCCAAAGAAACCAGACCAAATAGTGGAAGTTCCCCCCCTCCTGGTGCAGTGCTTTTGAAATTGTCAATAAAATATCAGCTGTCGCCTATAAGGTCTGCATCCCCAAAGGATAACAGACAGAAGAGAAATGGGTTCATATCAATCAGTTGAAAAGCTGTCACCCCAGACAGAACTTGCAACTGAGTGAAGAACTTAGTGAGGGTAGAGCCCAGAAACCACCTGAAGAGTAAAGGTATAGAATATGATCCCGGATGGAGAAGATCACACATTTACATGGAGTAGAACAGCTTATACTTATTAGGAAGTTATTAAGTGTGTTTGTCATTGTCCAAAAGTGTGATGCCATGCAATGTAAATGTATAACTCGTTTGTCAATTCGTACATCAATACCGGGGAAAATAGTACAGGATGAAATACTTAACCTCTCTTTTATTCTCGGCAGATTAAATAACTGCTTGCCTCTACAGGCAGGAGGTGGAGCTATCAGAAAGGGATGGGTCCAGGACAAAAACCCCAAATCTGAAAAGAGTGGAGTGCAGGCCAAGCGCCACTCCCTCAGGACAAGGAAAAGAGCAGAGATACTCCCAAGGAGATCCCTGGAATGAACCTAGGCCACAAGGAAACGGACAGCCCACTCTCTCCTTGCACTTCTCTCTGTCTCATTAATCAAAGAGCCAGGAGGGGGGAATCTGACGGGTGAAATATAGCCCCTGAATGCTACAGATGAAGAGACCAGAGTGATTTGCAAATGCCCATTGTATCTAAGGCCAGCACAGAAATGGTGATATCGGACATAAGGCCTATGGAACTAAAAGCAGGCCTACAATTGAAGGAAAGTGTCATGGGTATAGGCCTGAATCATTCCACTTTGGGTAAAAGGGAAGGGCAAGCAGGATCATCTTGGGTGAGGAACAAATCATCATTCATGCATCCTATAGCCATCCAGCGTCCATAAGGCAAAAGGGCACTTCCTGTTTCCTCCAACATGGTTTCCCTAGTGCCAGTTCAGATCTGTACAGGACCCTCCAGTCTCTGCGGTGTGGGGGCATATTTAAGCCACGCCCAGAGAACGAATCGTGCTTCATGTGCAATCTGTAGCCTGAGGCACACGCTCACCTGATTCCCGCTCCAGCATTTCCTTAACCATGTACCCCCCCCGGGCATTCTTACGGACTCCAAGCATCTGAAAAGAAAAAGAAGAAAGAAGTTAGTACGTCGCTGAAGTTTCCGTCGGCATACTCACCTTTCCAGTGTTCGCGCACGCTGAAATTACTCTGCAGGACTCCGGTTTCTTTCATCAGCGGTGCAGGCCGTTCTGATCGTACTCGCTCGGCCTTCTCCAATTGCCAGTTTCCATCCGGCTCCACTGCAACGCAACGAAACCTGTAAACAAGGAGAAAAAGAGAGCAAACAGGTTAGAATCAGAACTTATAAGTGAACACTTACAAACTTACCTGATCAAACCAGTGAGGCAACTGGGAGAGGGTCCTGGAAGTTCTCTGCTTCCCCGCGGCAAAAGGAACCAGTGCAGGAACTGGCTCCCGGGACTCTAAACTGTGCAGCAGTTCATTCGCCGGACTCGAACTACAACCTGATACTCGGTAGAGCAGCTGAAACAGCACATCCCACCCAGAGAGGACATCGGGACCATAGCGCCCCTGCAGATGCAGGAAGGAGAGCTCGCCACATCAAACTAAAAGGTGAGCAGCACTGTACTAGCCCCACCACAGAACACTAGTTTTGGGAGAGAACCAAAAGGGGGAGAAGGGGGTCTTAGGGTTATTCTTCTAGTATAACAACCCTCTCATTCCCTTACAGGCAATCTTCCCAATACCCCGGGGGTGGAAGACACAAGCAGGGACAGGAGGACTCCATCGCTTCTGCAGAGACTCAGGTGAGTGTGACAGAAAGAAATTGGGCCTGACTCTAAAAAGTGCAAAGATGAGCACAATGCATTTCAGGAAGGAAAAGAAAGACATGTGAAACAGCAGTGTGTACAGTATCTTCAATGGAATACCATATTGTGCTCCAAGCAGCAAAAGTGAAACAGAGCATTGCATGTGAAATAAATAAAAGCATGTCATTTTCGTTTTTCCCTCATCCAAATTGACAGTATGCTAAGAGAAATGTTCACTAGACTTTCAAGTTTGGACATGGTGTTCTCATATAACAGCCTCTATAATCATGTATAATCCAGAAGTAATACCCATGTATTTTGAAACGGTGTGCCTTATAAAATCTCATTTAAAATTGCACCTGTGTGTGAGTTTAAAAGCCCATTTTGCTGCTGGGTACTTGGACGGTCCTTTCTCCTAATAAGAAACTAACCTTGAGGTCCTTCCCTCTGCTGCCCTGGAGACACAGGCCTGGTTGTCATCGTCATTCAGTGCAATTGCTTAAATATATAGAAATAACTACATAGGCTTAGATGGAAAACAAAGTGAAAACCAGATAAGCCATGTCGTTTCTTGCAGTAGGAGTGACCTTGAGGTCACAATTCCCATAAAAAGTCAATTTAAGAGTGGCTGTCAGGGCCCCACATGCCTTGAAGGAAGAAGCAAACGTAAACACAGATCCGGCTCGGCTGAGTCACATGTCCAAAGAAAAATGAAACTGGAGGAGCAAGGGTGGGAGCCGGAGTGAGAGAGGGTGAAAATGAGGTGTGATTACATGGGAAAAATACTTTTTATTGCATGCAAAGGGCAGTGTGCATGTCCCAACAGTCATTCCAAACGTTCATTGAAGGTGACAGTCACCCTCTTTTTAACCATGCTAAAAACGAATTTGGTGTGATAAACATAACTAAAGTTATTAATAAAAATGTGATTTGGGCCTTCCCTTGATTCCGAGAGATGTGAAAGTTGGTATGAGCAAGAGGCAGATAATAAAACATGAAAACTATGAAATGCATATTTTTAACTAATATGTCTCCTGAGTAAATGAAGAAAAACTGTGGGCCTCATTCCGAGTTCAGAGGTAACCACGCCGCTATTTGCGGCATGGCTGCCTCCGAACTCGTCCAAACTCCGGCCTGGTGAATGGAGTAATTACCGGTCCATTCCAAGGTAGGAGGGACCGGCAATTCCCCATTCACCAGGACCATTCCCCATTCCCATTTGAGCCCCCATAGGGCTTAATGGGAAGGGGGAAGGTGGCAATAACGGTACTGTAAATTACAGTACCGTTATTGACCCCGGAGTCCCTTTGCGGGTCCCATCCTTAACGCCTGCTAGAAGCAGGCATTAAGGAAGGACCTGAAAAGGGAACTTGTAGTAGGGCAGCAAGGGTTTAACGGCACCGGTCTCGTTACCGATGACCGTTAACCCTTACTGCCCTACTCGGAATGAGGCCCAGTATGTCTGCAAAGGAAGGGCGTGCTGACTTCAGACTAGCCTTATCTGATTTGCCTTAAAATGTAGTTCTAAAAAAATATATGCATACATGTAAAGATTTGGAAATTTGCGGTACTTGCCATGTTGAGAGTCTTCTGTGTCCTAAAACATGACCGAGCCCATCTGTCAAAGTGGGAGGATGAAGCTTTCTCCTCCAACAGCTGTCCCAAATCACTCCCCCATGCCCTTCTCCTATTAGCACACAGGTGGGAGGTGGGCAGTGAAAACCAATCAATCCCTTTCGCGAGAATCATGACAAGTTTAGCATGTAATTTGCCCTATAAATAAATCAGTTTGCATTAGTGCTGGAGTTCTTCCACTAATTCCGAGAGGCGACCTGCTGCTGAAATCTCAGGAACAACATCCCAGCAGAGAGGCTTAAACCTTGCATTGGAGACAGGAACCAGGAGACATAAAAGCTGATTGGTACCCTTTCGAGGAGTCAGAGGAGATCCTTGACTGAAACCCCCTTTGCTATCCTAGCAATGCCCTGATGGTCCCTGATGCCCAGTGCAAGTCCTCTCCTGTAAGTAAAACTACCCCAAAGCCATAGATCGTGTAAGCCCTATATTTTTCAGCATTGATTTATTTATTTCCCCATTGGAAAATATTGTGGTTGGCTATGTAGATCCCTAGCCTATTTAATCAAAGTAAATCAATGAATTCTTCTATAGTGATCACGGGATGGGTATTGTTGGCATTCGAAACCACCAATCCTTTCCCAGTGTGTTTTAAACTGCTATAGAAATAAAGATTTGCCAAAAGAATTAATCCCAAAACCCTGTTTCCACATGAGTGCAAAGGGTGAAAAACGAAATTCCCCATAGATCCCCTTCAGTTTAAATCAGAAGGGGAAGCCTAGTAGTGCCTTTGCATCTGCAAGGTACAAAAGGAAATTTCCCCTGTGTGCCCATTGAGCTCTGACTAAAATCCCAAAGCCCTGCCTGTTCATTTTAGGTGTGGCAAAAATAATTTCCCATTACTTTTCTTTATTTCCCATTGCATCTGAGCTAATAATCTAAGAACCGATTTTCCTACTGTGCTCTGATCAAAACCACAAATCCATGCCTGTTCTTTTTAAGTGTGGCAAAACAAAATTGCCATTGCTTTCCTCTCTCTCCTATTGCATCTGTAATCCTAATCCCAAAACCGATTTTCCCATTGTGTTCGCACTCTCTGCCACTGGCCTTCCATTCAGAGGAGTAAAGTCTAATTGATGTTTGGAGGGTGAGGGTTGCTGGAAGAACAGTAGTCTGACCCAAATCTGAATTCACTGTGTGTTTTGAATTGTTCTTTTTCTGTATTGGTGGGTGATTTTAAACAAAATAATTGTGACTGCATATCTCTGTGTTGGTGCTTTACTGAAATCACTTTGTTCTTGTTTTGCCACAGCATTGGTGGCTGATGTTAATCTATTTGTGATATTTGGTTGAAATAAATTAATAAATATATATAGTTTGAATAGACACCGGCCTGGTTCCTAGTCCATTGTGGCACCGGGTATTCGTTAGGGTTGCGTGTGAGACGAGTTGGAGGCCTTACCATAGTGAACCAAACAAAACTAAAAGTGCTTTATTGTGCGCCATGTTCATTGTGGGGAAAGGAACTCCCTGAGGTGGGTGTGAGGGCGTAATTACCGGCAACAAAACTGGGTGGTATCCCGGCAGTAAATCCGCTGGGATGCTACCCAACACAAATAGCGTTACAGCAGCTCGGTCCAGTGCTATTTCTGCTGGATCCTGAATTGCGGTGGGGGCGGTAAATCCCCATTACCAATGGGTCCACTGGACCCAATTGGGCATTTTGGATGCTAGTATAATGGGTCTAATAGCGCTGCGGTAAAATAGCACCGAAATTGAGCAGAAAGTGGCAAGACTTACCTACAGCTCAAAGCTGGAGGTAGATCTCCAACTTTCCACTCAAACTAGGGATTGGATGGAGCAGTAATGTGGCGGTAACAGTGTTACCGCTGCATTTTTACGTCTCCGCCCAACCCGTGATGAGGCCCATAGTCAGGTAAGCTATTCACTACTGTGACCCTTTCAAGCAGTTCTTCAATTAAACATGACCTGTATCGCTTCATGCCTCATTTATGTACAATGCCACAAAACCAAAATTGAATTAACGTTGATCATTCAAAATATAAAAGCCCTGTCCTTTTTAGAGAGCAAATATTCATGGCAGTGGCAGGCTTTCTTGTCAATATTACTTTTGGGACTATGACAGCAGATGCCTGATCTGCAGGGGTCGAGTTTCATGAACACAAAGCATGCTGCGTTCTGCTAGGAAGTAGACCTTTAAGGTTTCTGTCTATCTTTGTTACCATCCCAGTTCATACGCAAGACACAATCAATTCTATTTGCCCATTCTGATTTGGGGTGTAAATATTGATCTATTACTTTTTTTCTTTCAGTGCATCTTACATTACCAATTATGCATAATATTAATGTCTACGAACCGCACGAGTCCAAATGTTAGCGCACAGCATAGACAAGCGTCCCTGTTGCTTCTATGAAATCATGTTTCTACATGCAGAGCACGCAAGACACTCAATCATTCAATTCACACACTCATTTATTCTGTTTATTCTCTTGGCATAAAACACACTTTAATGTAGTTTACTTTGAATCACTGCAAGGAGTCAAGGATTTAGTTTATCAGTATTATAATGCACTTTTTAAATACATAGATCACAGCTATTCAAACTGTTTATCACCATAACTACTGAAAGAACAGATCACTCATCAGTAAGATTTTAGGCTACTAAAAATAATTGAAATGATAAGAAACAATATTATATGAAACAATTGTCCAAATTATTATCAACATCATTTGTATAGTTTTTGATTGTCTTTTTCTGTGAAAGTTTGTATTCGTACGGCCAGTCAGAGTTCTTTCCTTTGAAATGTCAATGTTGCATCGACTGATTGCCGAATCCATATATATCACAAACGTTCGTGGTCACATTTTCAAAAGCACATAGCATAATAGTTATTTTAAAAAAAAACTGCTGGTAACATCTAGCAAGTAGAGCCACAAAGATGAACTAAGCGCCTCATTACACGGAGGCGGTGGACCAAGGTGCTAGTAGCACCTTGGTCCATGCCGGTAAAATACCGGCACTGCCTTGGTGGAAAGGGGAATTACCGCCCTATTCCAAGGTTGGTGGGGCGGTAATTCCCCCTTCCCCCATTGCCCTTCCCCATTCCCATTTATTCCCCATAGGGCATAATGGGAATGGGGAAGGTGCTAATTACGGCACTGCAAATTGCGGTACCGTAATTAGCTCCTTGGTCCCTTTGCGGGTTGGTTTTTAACACCTGCAAAAAGCAGGCGTTAAATTCTCCAACCCGCAAAGGGACCTCGTAGTAAGGTGGTAAGGGTTAACGGTCACCGGTACCATTAACGGTGACCGTTAACCCTTACCGCCGTCCGTGTAATGAGGCCCTAAGTGTTTAATGGCAGAGACGAGTAGAGCAATGGACTTGAAGGAAGAAGTGTGTAAGGGTGGGCTGTGGGAGGGGTGTTATAAATGAAAATTCTTATATGTATCACTAAGGGTTTGGTAGCCATGTGGCTACAAGTTAAAATGTGTTACATAAATGTCAATAAAAACAATAGGCGTTTTTGTTTGCATTATAGGAACAGATGATGGAGCAAGCTGGTCCGGCACGGTTGTACCAGATGATAGTCACGATCCTTCCATAGGATTTCATTACATTCATATGTTGTTTATGTATTTTGTCGAACTACTACAGTTCCCATGGCAAATGCCAAGGCCATTGATATTTTCTTTTTGCATTGTGACTTTAGACATCATTGAGCGTATGACCAAAACAACCCTATATCAGAAGCAGCCAGATCTCCCTTGGCAGTGTTGGGGTGGGAAAAAATACCCTGATACACTGCATCCTCTTGTTAATTGGATATCATACAAAACGTTTAAAAAAAACTTTTATTATCAAATAGAAAAATGTGCAATTTATAACACACATGTCAAATCAATATAACATAGTACATGCAAAAAATGGTACAAAAAATACAAAATGAAACAACAATCTTAGTACAAAACATTTAAACTAACATGCTAAATTGTCTAAATATTTCACATCACCAATAAGTACACCTTGCTGTGACAGTTAGATCTTCAAATCTTTTTTATAATATTCTCCTGATCCAGTGAATTGTAAGGAATTTGTAGAATGTTAATTGAGGACCCTCCAACAACGCCCATTAGAGATAATTGAAACATCACTTGCAATATTTAAACTAGACATCTCATTTTGAGTTGGGCGGTAAGGGTTTACCGGCACTGGTAAGGATGCCGGTGCCGGTAAACCCTTACCGCCCTATTGCGAGGTTCCTTAGCGGGACCCGCAAAGGATGTGTGGTCTGACCACACGACCTTTGCGGGTCCCGCTAACGGACCAGGGCGCTAATTACGGGCCCGCTATTTGCGAGCCCGTAATTAGCTCCTTCCCCTTTCCCATTGAGCCCTATGGGTCCCCATTCAGCCAGACCGGACCCAGACCCGTGTTTGGAGGCAGCCATGGTGCTAATAGCACCATGGCTGCCTCCAAACTCGGAATGAGGCCCATGATCTCTTAAAATTGTGCTGATGGACAACCTGTCTGTCCCTAAATGTTTTCCCGGTGGTGTTAATCTAAAAAGGTATTGTATTGAGTATTATCGATAGAAACTAACTGTGGTTACACTCTGTACAGGATTCCCAATACGTTATACATTTTCAACTCATGGTTGATATTTTAATAAAAGTTGCTAATCTACTTTCAGAGCTACTTACATGACTTCCATTCAATCAGTAGTCATTGTTTGCATTTCAACTCATATTTACAATTATATAATTTTATTAAAAATACATAATATTACACTTACAGCAAGTTTGTCACTTTGATTCCGGATATTATGTTGTTTGCTCTCGAGCAAGTGTAAGATGTAATTTCTGTGTGAGGGCCTCATTACACGGATGGTGGTAAGCGTTTACCGGTACCGGTATTTTACCGGTACCGGTAAATCCTTACCGCCTTACTACGAGGTCCCTTTGCGGGTGGGGAAATTAACGCCTGCTTTTTGCAGGCGTTAAAAACCAACCCGCAAAGGGACCAGGGAGCAAATTACGGTACCACAATTTGCGGTACCGTAATTAGCGCCTTCACCCATTCCCATAGAGCCCTATGGGGCAAAAATGGGAATGGGGAAGGGCAATGGTGGAAGGGGGAATTACCGCCCCGCCAACCTTGGAATGGGGCGGTAATTCCCCTTTCCACCAAGGCGGTGCCGGTATTTTACCGGCATGAACCATGGCGCTGATAGCACCATGGTCCACCGCCAACCGTGTAATGAGGCCCTAAATTGTGCCTTTTAAACAAAATATCCATTCTATGTGGTTCCTTGCAACAAAATGGAATGTGGTACTCCCTAAAATGTCATGACCGGCATCGAGAGAAGGGTTTACTAAAGCCACGCACCAAGGTCAGCAGTGTCTTGAAATCAGCCTCCAGATTGTATTTGCGCCCTCAAATTTTAAGTGCAGGCTCTCCCGAGCAAACACTAAAACATATGAATATACAAAAATCACACAAATACAATCTATATACAAATCACTGCCCACTTTTGTTTAAACTCTGGTATTACCCCTTCCATTGTTTTGGCCAAAGTGTGCTGTATGTTGCATTAAAACACATATTTACATCTTTCTCTTAGTGCAGTGTGTGGCATACCCCTTCAACAGCACATTTGTGCGTATTGCGCAAGCGTGATCATCTAGGCCGGCCCAGAGTGTGGCGCGACCCGTGATTTGTTGCTGAGTTGGAGGGGCCCACTCAGCTTTGCACACAGGGGGGCTCCCACATTTTGTGTTATGCCACTGCCCCGCGCCTGTGCATAATAAACATGCCCAGCCCAGGCCCGGGAACAAGCAACTGCATGTGCCCTGCCTGTGCAGTGCACTGCTCCGCAGCCTCAGCCTTCTTTCAGTACGAATGAGAAGCCAAGCCAGGCAGCGACGCGTCCTCCAGTGAGTGAGTCACTGTCTAACAATGCGTGTTAACTTAATGAGGGAGACAGAGTCCCTTCCAATAGTGTTGTTTTATGGTGTGAATCTCCCGTTAATACAGCAGGTAAGGTAATGCTCCTGTTAACTCCTTTATTAATGACTTCGTTTATAAACTAAACTAAATTGAGCCAGACTTTGTTTAATATCACTGAGGCATACTTGTTATTAAGTTGTGACGTCCAGTCATATTCCTGTTGTTTAAATGCCTGGGTCACCCAGGCCCATGCTGTTAGCATGAACGCCGCTCATTCCTGTTTTTTCTTTCATCATCAATCATGCAGTCACCGCGGGGCGCCCCATAAATGCCCTCATTACTGCCCATGTAATCTCCTGTGAAAAGCATGCGTTTTGGTTTTGCCTGACAGCATCACGCCACGTGCTGTTACTGCGTGGCAACGATGCTCTCCTATGTGCAGGTCAGTCCCTTCGGCATTCCGGGGGCCTTGCAATTGTGGCTGCACACCCTGGTGGTGGATTACATGGAAGGGAGTCGCGGGCGGGCATCTCGTGTAATAATGCGCGTGGCTGCTACCTGGTAGTTACAGTGTTGTTGTCCTCGTTAGCAGTCGTATGCACCTACAGTGAGTTAATGCACTCAAAGTGGAGATCTGCGTGCGCCCGAAGATCTTGTGCACCTTGTGGTCTTGTGCATGCGAGTGGTGGATAGAATGCACTTTCTTGGCTTGAATAGCAGGCAATAGTGACTTTAATAACAGTTAATCACACATAGTTGGGCCACCTGAAACCCCCAATCTCTGGGGAAAACAATGTGTGTAGGTAGCCTTATTTGTGCTTTACCATGCTCCTTTTATGGTGCTATAATATATGTGCCTTCCCATCTGTTTCTTGTACTGAATTCTTCTTCAACACAAGCATTGGCAAGCCAACACTTTGCCTTTTGTATAGGAATTGGGTAGGCATTTATCCAACACTGCCATCATATGCCTAGTTAATCACACCATTTAACAGCTGAGGTCGCCTAATCACCATGTAGTAGATTCAGATATTTGATTTTCAAAGTGCCAGTGCCCTTAAAAAGTAGACAGGATTTATAAAAAATGCACTGTCTCAGTAGAGCTTGTTTTTAATCTGGAGCACTCAATGGTGACATCAGCAATGGCATTCTGTAAGTTTAGAACTACCTATCTCTGTTGTAATGAAATATAAATACCACTAATTTTGCCAAATGTTGAAGACTGTGTCACTTTATCCTGAGTGGCCAGCTCCCAGCAAACAAAAAGGATTTAGCTATTGCGGGGAGCCTAGCCCTGGACGCTATGGTGGGTTTCAAAGGAGACAGCCCTGGTAACCTGCCATGATGGCCAGGCAACGCAAGGGCTAGGCATGTGGAAGGCTGCTGACCCAATTAACCATCAATGGGTTTTGTGTTTCCAGTGCAGAGGGACTCAGATCAAGGGTGTTGAGGCCACTGGTCTCCATGGTGAGTTACAGCAACACTGAACAGCCTGAGGAACTGTGCAGGACATCCAAGAAGGGCACCTTCCACCCATCATGTGTTTGCGGGCCCAAGACGGTTAAGTCCTTGCGAGTAGGTGGGTTACAGTAAAGCGCAAATTGCAACAGTGTCTCTCTGGGGGTGCATAACCCTAGAGATTGCCCCGAGATTGGTCTTTACTCCGTACCCCATTATTGGCTGACTGCTCGGTGAACCCTTAACCTCACAGAGAGGCAAGACCATGGGTGGAAAAAGAATCATCACAGGTGTCTTCAAGAAGAGTAGGAGTCAGGTCATTTTGCAACACAGAGGTGAATAGACCATTCCCCCATAAAAAAGGATGCCAGAGGGTTGCTATTCTCCCCACATCATTATAGCATGGGCATCATGGGAAAGCCTGAAGGAACTGGAGAGAGCAATGCGACAGCGACAAGAGCAGTGTTGAAGGCCATTTTAATTGTTTTGCTTGTAAATGTTTCATTCTTTGTGGGAAAGCCTGTAGGACTGAGATCCAGATCTTTGGTTAAGACACGTATGTGTCAAGTTATCCTCACCCTTATACTCTACACAAACCGTGTTGCATATTGGCTGGCTGGCATGGGCATTTCAATGACTCAATCAAGCAAAGGTATCCTGCGCTCTGACGGGGGTTGCCTATGCCAGATGAGATCAGCATTGGAAGAGGCGAATGACTCCTTTTTTCTATGCCTTTAGGCCCTTCCGGATCTTGAGTGGCATGGCTTCTATCCCTGCTCAGTCAGTTTGATGGAAACATGCAGAATCCTTTAATGAGAGCTTTTTGGCGGAATGACGGGATGAACATAGTCAGATAGGTAAGTAGAAACAGTTACTAAATAGGAAAACAAGCAAAGAGGACAGAGGGATTTTAAAAAAAAGGGAACAGCTATTGAAAAGCGATAGGGAAGAGGGAGTTAAACCCTCATATTTAAAAATGAATGATACATTTCATAAAAGGTGAAGTTGTTCAAAAGGGGCCATTTCTGGCACATCACTAATATACTGTCCTTTCGTGTGTGGACACACTGGGCCAAATTCTCAAAGCGTTTTTGGCGCAAGTAAGGAGATGCCAAATTCACAAAAGGCATCTGAATGAATGCATCTTAGAGGTCTGATCTGCCAAAAGGGCCAAATTCCCAAAAAGGAGCCCAAATTAAAAGAGGCAGTGGATGCGTTCTTTTCATTTGTGCTCATTGCTTTATTCTCAAAGGTGACCTGTGAGTTTTTAGGAGGGGCTTGACAGCGACGCAAACATCAGTGGATGACAGGCTCCAAGCAACCGCGTGGTTCCTGGGAGCACATATCACAGAGAGAGGCCCTTACAGAAAAACCTACCCCGGACAAGTAGTTGCCACCTGCAGCTGCTTGCGTAAGATCACACAGAGTCCCATCTAATGGGATCCCTTTTTCTATGGTCTTCCAGCACAGCAAAAAATTGTTGCACATATGGAATGTGACCTGGCTCAATGCCATCTCTTTTAGAGGAGACTACTTCCTTGAGTCACGGGGAACAGAGGGGAAGTAGGGTAACCATCTGAGATTTGCAGATGCATGGGGTGAGGGTATTTCACTTATTTTGTTGGAGGTTTAAAAATGGGCCAAGTGTCCTGCATTAGGTCACTGGTGTACAGCATTACTTTACTTGACAAAGTATAGTTTTAAATGTCAACAGGGATGAGATTTTGTCCAATGAAATTGCTGATTTTTGATTGCCAGTGATTAGCACATTTAAACCAACTAAGCACCGTTCCATGCCTTTTAAATTCATACCATTAGAGGGATCTATGGGAACATGTTGAAAAACAGATTTGAAGCCCAAAATACTGAATTTGTTTTAATAATTTTACCCCATTTCACCACATATATATGCTGTGGGACGGGGGCACCCCCACAACTCCCTCAACATACCCCTCCACCTTTTTTTATTAAGTTAACCCACCCCCCTCCGCCTCCCACATATATATGGTGAAATGGGGCTCTCAAAATTCACTATTTTGGGCTTCCCAGTGATGGGCTGAGGTATTTCAGTATGATCCCCAATATACGTACTGCTATTTTAATTTTGTGAACAGTCGAGTTCTTTGACTAAAACACAATAAATAAATAAAAAGAAAAGTCCCAAGGTGTCCCCTGTCCCACCCAGATTTTATGGGTCTCCTACGCCCCTGGGCACACCTTTCCAAAAGCCCCATTCCTTTGGCACGTCTTTCATTCTTCAGCCAGAGCGGTAATCGCTATAGAAATGCCACACGGCTAACATTCCCTGCACTCGATCCCCACATCAGTACTAATGCCCCCACCCCCAATGCAGAAAAGTAAAAGAATGAACACCTGCATACGCCCGGTGCACATTGCCACACTCTTCGTGCAACGTTGGATTTGTTTATATGCCAATCCCCTGGCCTGCGCTTTCCTACTGTGTGCATATCTCGTCACCGGGTCCCAGTCCGCGAACGTGGCAAGTTCGTAGCTGGCTGCCAGCAGCTTGTGTCCTGCCACGTGTGTTTGCCCTCACTCTTGTGTACCCTGGCATGTAACTCACGGTGTTCCACAGTGGCACTCACCGCCAGGGCCGTCAGGCGCCGCTGCCTTCTGAAATCACCAACTGCATTCACTTCGAGTGGCGGCAAGTGAACGAGAATCGTTTCCCCCTCCTCCCCAAAAGAACTACACAATAAGGAAACTGCACACCATGCACCCGGGTTAAGGATGTTTCCTTATTGGTTTATTTCATTTGATTTATTTCAGTCCATTTGGTGCTTAAAGCCAACAATTCTAAACATAGTATTACACAAAAACTATAAAACATCTATAAATGATCTTTCAGCAAAAGATGATCTCATGCTACACATGTGGCCTCTGGACATAAAGATCACACATGCAAATAAGAATACCATTGCATCCCTGCCCATGCCATCTCTTCTACCGTACACTTACACCACAGTAGTTCACCTATAAATAGGAGGGGCCTCATTACGAGTTTGGTGGTATCTGGGCGGTAAATCCACCCAGATACCACCAAACCGTATTACCGTTACCGCCACTTCGTCTGCAACAGCTGTACATCCCGATTCCATGGAGATTTGCCGGTATAACTTACCGTAAATCAGGTGCCCCACCGGCCAACTTGTAATAGGCCGGTGCAGAAACGTGCTGGTCAAGGTTATTACCGGCAAGTTATTACCGCACCAGCCAACTTGGTATAAAGCATTGCCCTTTGCAGGGCTCTATACAAGGGTCTCAGTCTGGAGAGACAACAGCCTCTGGCCGCAGTCTTCTCCTCAGTAAAATGTCCACTCCTGCATAGCCTGGTAGCGGTGGCGGGGGTGTGGGGAGGCTGGTGCCATAGAAACAAGAATTAAATGAGGTCCATTATATGATATGGTATGAGTGTGTATTGCAAGGGTCTTGGGGTCAGGGGGGGCTGCTCTCTAAGTGGATCCTTTTCAATGAATTGTACAACGAATATGATTATGGTCATGTGGGGAACTTATTTTTTCCACATAGGAATCCTGGTGTGTCAGGAGAGGTCATTTATTTATTTATTTCGATGCTTGTAGAGTGCCGAAAAGCCGCAGGCATCAGGGCGCATGACACAAAGCATACAAAGTACCCAAAGGGACCGACGGTATCACCTGGAGTTTGAGGATATTAGCTGCCATTGGCTTTACTTATGAAAGCAAAGCTTTCACAGGATGCAATAATAAATAACATGGCGGGATAGGACATGGTAGAGACAGTACCTGTGCCAGCCATGAAGGAAAAGGGTTCCTCTCTCAGATGTCAGAGTATAACTTGTACTTGCTGCTGTATTAATGCAGTATGAATGTATAAATGCAGATATTTGGGATTATATTTTCCATTGAAATGATGTATATGTTAGAAGGCGCTGTGAGGCAGAAGGCCCACTTTTTACCACGCCCTCTGAACTTTGTGCTGCCTTTAATTAGATTTGTGACTTGTTTTAATCCCAGCAAGGCTTAATATCAAGTCTGAATGAGAGTGTGAGTCTGTGCTTTTGTACTCTGTCTTGAGAGTCCTGATAGGTGTTCCTGAAAGGTACCCATTACTCTCCCAGAGGCAGTATACCCTCTAACTGTTAGTCATGTGGCGTGGCTTTTTTCATCTGGGTAAAATGGTTCCACTTGGTGGACGCCAGTTTACCAGGCTGGGTCCTTTTTTGACGATGTCCTCCATTCATCAAATGCCTTAAAGTCCAGAGGGATCACATGACTATCCCTTGATCCCTTGACCCTCTGTGTATGTGTGTACGGAGGTAGCCATCTTTGACCACTGGATGTGTGTGTTCTAGGACTGTGGGCTGTAGTCATCTTGAAACCAGTTGTGCCCGTAATGCCCACTTTCAAGCTATTTCCCGGCCGACTTCCAGAATCGCAGGAGGCCAATGTACTACCAGAAGATAGAAAGCGGCCTCTTCTCTGGGATACATGACTCCCATCAGTTCAGCTGCCCTCCTCTCTACTGCACTACAGGAAAGTACTGAAGAACGTCTTTAAAGAACGTCTCAACATACACTGACTCCTGAATAGCTGATGGGACCCTGTATTTCCTGTTACCCTTCCTTCCTGTAATCTCTGTAACCGTCTTTATTTTTGTACAGCTGTCCATTGCTAGTCAACTAGGTTAACACTATAAACATTACCAGCATACAACATGCACTGCCAAGGGACATCACAGACTGTGGCCTTGCTGGGTATCCTGGTCCTTGAACAAGGTGGAGAGAATTGGCCACCCCCTTCCAGCGCTTTTGATCAAAGTTGTTGGGAGAGAGGAGGAAAGGGAATGCACTGATGGATTTATGGAGCATAACAAGTGAAGCACAGTGGAAATTGACATGAATGTGATAACTGGGCATATTGCACACTGGCAACGATGTGCTAAATTGGCATAATGTAAATTGTGAATCATGTGCTTGGCATAATGTAATCCAGCCATGTGCTAACTAGGCATATGGATAATTCAGTAATTTGGCAGTAGTTATCTTGTGATTTGCTAACAGGGAATATGTAAATTGAAGTTCCAAATAGGTATGGTGGAGACTAACAACCATGTGCAAAGTAGGTGCAATGTAAGTTGGCAATGATGTAGCTGGGTGCCAAATAAATACATAAACTGATAAATATTTACTCAGAAAAATCTTTGGTGCCTTATACTGACGCCCCCACTTTGTTTCAATCTCATGCTTTAACTGCTTCTGCATGATGTGTTTTGAATTTGCATTATGATGTGTGCCCTTTTGGTTTCTTTCATCTATTTATTAAGTGGGGGGTTGAAGTGCGTATTGGCCATAAAGGGAACTGTATATCATGTGCTTACTTTCATTATGTAAACCAGCCATGTGCCAACTAGGCATAATGGAATTTGTAGTCATCTGGCAAGTAGGCATCTTGTGATTTAATAACAAGGCATAATGTAAATGGATGTGCCAAATTAGTGTAACGGAAACTAACAATCGTGTGCAAAATAGCTGTAATGTAAATTGGCATTAATGTGGTAGTTGGGTGCACATATACACACACATATATAAACTGGCAAAAAATGTTTAGTTAGCATAATATTATTTATTTATTTGCTGGGGTTTTGTGATGTGCTGCATCTCAACATAACTGCTTTAGAGTGCTTGTGGTAATATGCATCTGAGGAGAAGGGAATGGGGGCCTTAGTCATATGCCACCTGGATGGTGGCAAAACCCTACTCCCCAAAGGACACCCTGGCCCTTCTGAAATCCGTCCAGAACACTGCAGCCTCATCGCAGGACTACGAAACTTCGACTGCAGTTTCGGAAACTGCTCAAGACTTTCCTTTTCTCCTCTTCCATCCCCCTCTCTTGCTAATTATCCATCTGCAGCTGCCACTGATGTGTGTTCCCTTCTGAGTCATACAGGGGCCAGGCCTTCACCGACCAGTGTCCCCCCCCCAGCACCCCTTACCAGCATTGCCCCCCTGCCACCCTTCCCCAGGTCCACCTTGTCCATTGCACTTGTTTTCCCTTCCTGTCCCCTTGTTTCCCCTGGCACTTGCCCTCGTGCTCCCCCATTAGCGCTTTCCCATCCTCCCTATGCCCCCTAATGCCACACTTCTCCCCCTACTCCGCCCCCTTGCACTTTTTTCACCTTTGTTCTTTGCACTTGCATGGTAGGATTGTCACAAGCCGATTATAACTATCAGTGTTGTTATTGTTGGACTGTGTTACTATTGTTTCTTTTTCCTATGTCCTCACTTGTGGCGCCTGGAAACACTTGTGTATGGGCGCCATACAAATGTCCGATACATCAATCAAACACACTAACAACCAAGGACAGGACACCATGCATTGCACACCATGCCTACTGTGGCTTTTTCCCCAACTTAATTCTGGAGAAGTTCCAGAAACAGCTACCATCAAGATCTCTGCAATTGCCAAAGAAAAGTCTACCTGGTTCCACCCAGAACCTGCCTCATAATAAAAATGCATTAATGCATTTTTGGCCAAAGCCAACATTCTTTGGAATGCTGTACCAATGTGCATTTGCAACTTAGAAGACCACCTGTCCTTCAGGAAAGCTCTGAAAATATGACTATACAAACCTAGCTCTGCCATGCCTTCCCCTTTCCCAGGATCACCTTCCTAGGTTCTGCCAGCACCAAGACACGTCAGGACGAGCGCCGCACTTTAAAAGAACACAAATAAAGCACTACAAATGATGACATGCGTAAGGGTGCTTAGGCCTGTGCCCAAGACAAGGAAGCATGGATTAGCTTGAGACTCTCGGTGGAGCTATCACAAACAAAGCTGAAATATGTTGGCATTGCAGATGTCTAGTGGAGATGCTGTTGCTATGGCAACGTGATGACATGTGGTGTTTTGCAGCACAGTGAATGTACTTTCCTGTTGGTGGCTTTCCGCCCTCCCAGTGAAACATTCAAAAGAAACCTCAGTGGCGTGAAGTGCAGCTTTGCAGCGCGGCCTACGCACGTCTTGGAGGACTCCTTTCATCTCAGTGCCTGCCCACCTACCACACTGAGGTCTCAACTCACCCGAGTGAAACATTATACTAAAAATCCTCACTGGGGCCCACGCCACTAGGTGCAGATTTGAAGTTGTGCTGGTTGTGATGTAAGCGGCGGCCATCAAGTTCCAGGTCTTTGGCTAAGGTGACTGACTGTCATTATTCTGGAGCCCTCCGTTTTTATTTTCTACCGTGGCATTATCTAGAAACTACGGTCTTGTAAAATCTAACAGTGGACCAACTAAAAAGTTGTTTCTCTTAAAGCAAAGGAGCCCAATGGAATGCACCCCTTCAGGAAATGGCACGTCTTTTGGAGGATAAGGCCAAAAACCACCTCATAATGTACTCCAAACGTTTGTTGGAAACCTCTGGCCCTATATCCTAGGCCCCCATACCAAGATGTCCTCTTAATGTAACTCCCATTCCAGAAGCACTGGGGCGTCCAAACGTAAACAGAAACGAGGCTGTCAGACCAACATGGCAAGCTTGCACCAGAAAAGACTGCTATTTATTTAATTATCACAGACCTGTCAAATTGCTGCAGAAGGGTTCAATGAATCGCAAGCAGCTGATACCGCGCCCATATGGACAACTGAAATAGCTGGTAATAGGCTGGGCCCTACAGCATGCAGGTAATGTAAGTAAAATACTGGCACAGGTGACCAAACGCAAGGGGGATTGAGTGCTCCAACAAGTTTGCAGCACTAATACATCTTAAAAAAGAAGCGCTAGAAACGAATTCTGATAAAGTAAAAAAGAATAAGGAGTGCCTAGAAAAACAGATACTTTGGAATGAGGACGTGTTAGATAAAAAGGGTGAGAAACAGGCCAGGGCCACCTCAATCTTGCAAAGGGCCATAGAAACTAACCAGACCAACACGTTTTCCACAAATAATCCTGTAAAAGCTGAATCTGAAAATTCCCATTACTTGGTTGAACCATAATGTTCTTCTCGAAAATATGAGAACCATACATCCACTGATAGAGGAAATATAGACATTAAAAGCCAATCTGATCACCACAAATAAAGAGACAGCTGATTCAAAGCGTCAAGCTTCACCCAAAAAGCACTGTTAAGTGCCAAGCACAGAAATTATCATCAACAAAGCATGTAACCAATAAATTACAAACAATGGTAGCTGTGAATGTCAGGAGGATGGATAGCTGAGTGGCAACTCAGCGCTACACAGGTTCGAATCACGATCCCACGCTTAGGTATTGTGCGTGTTATAAAAGAACAATTATAGTTATAACTGACCCATTAAAAATAATTTAACTGCACATTTCATTAGTTGGTTATGCCCTGGGCATCTCTTTCTTGCAGACAATCTTTCAAGTCAATCAAGTAATTGAATCTACTAACCCACCCCACCTTCTCGTTTGCAGATGCGCCAGAGCGCCTGGGGAACAACTCCGTTGGTGACGGTGCGCGGTACAAATACCTTTAAGATTTAACATTTAACAAAACAGTTAAAATATCTCTAGATATTATGAGTTTAGCCAAAATTTTTCCAGAAGATATCCAATGGTGCAAAAAAGGCCAGTCAATGTTTTACCATGTAAAGAAAAAAATTCAAGGTTATTTTCAACCTCAGGGAGACAAAAAAATTTAGCAACTGATCATGGAAACAACACAATGTAAATATCAAATGGCTTTAAGTAGAAAACCAGGTGTGACTCCTTCTTTTAGAAAAAGATTTGGTCGTCGGGCAATTAACGTGGCATTAGCTGTACAGCAAATGCAAGGAACAAACCCAGCCCTCTATGGTGCCACCATCAAAGGCACTGCCTAATTCGGGCAGCTCCAATCACTGCACACGGAAACACCAACAGTTGCTTTGAAATTGGAAAGGGGCCTGGGAGGTGTGGAACAAGAACCTTATTATATTTTGGTTTAGATTATGGAGGTTCCAGGAATTAACCCCCTAAAGAGGGGCTCTTCTGTTTTAATTTTAATTTTTTAATTTTTTTTATTTTTCGTTTTTGATTTTTTTTGTTTCAGGCCCTGGTCAACCGCTATATGAATAATGCTGACCCATCTGATTTGGCAAATTTTATGACAAACTCAGAAACGATCTGTGAAAAAGGTGTCTGAATGGTTAAGGAAAGGTACCTGCATTGGGCTACATGCATCACTATGACAAAAGGCCAATCCAGTTCCCCTGCGAAAGAGTATTTACAAAGGGAGACCATCATAGGCATAGAGTCCTATCTTGATTGATAGAGACATTCTATTTAAAAAAATATATATTTGAAATTTCAAGTTACTATTTTACGGGTGGCATGTTTTTTTTAGAAAAATGGAGCCCGGCAATGTCTGAAATATGGTCTTGTCTAAGGAGGGGAACGAAGATGAGGTATGTTGATTACTTTTTTTGCCCCACATATACCCTAATTTGGCATGTCTGGCTTCAACCAGTGCATGGAACTAATTGAATTAGACCGACAAAATTGGCTTTGAACTGTTGTAAGTCCACCAACGTTCCCATTAGGGTGCTTGCAGGATCTGGCTACATAATTAGTGCCTGCCGGAACAGGCAGAAACACTACGTCAAGCATCTCTCATTACACAAAGCCAATAAAATGTGATATGCTATTATAGTTCAAGAGTGCTATTAATATGATAATGTTATTAAACATGATGATATCATTAATTGTGTTCTAACTTTAAATTGCAAAACCTTGAAGAATGGGCTCTTCCCCTCCTTGTGCTCAACAGTTCTGTTTCTAGTCTTGTGTAATCAGTGTATTTAACCACAAGAGGCATGTGTTCATGTTTAGATCATTGGAGATAAATGCTGCCATGGACATTGTATTGTACATTGTGACCTATTGATTAGCACATGTTGGTATGTATTCTTTCTTCAGAATATCTTTTTATCTGTCATAGATCTCATATTTAAGTTCAAATTAAATCAATATAAAGTAACATACTAAGAAAATGTGTTTCTAACCTATGAGCCTGCAATCCTCTATGGTGTACCTGTATAGTTTACAAGGTTATATGGAGACATCTAAGTTGTGTACTTAGGTAAAAAGTGAATTATTGGAACCTATAGAGTTGACCTAAAACCTAACAGTTAGTATTGGTTGTTTCTGTGTGCTTTTATGCATTTTATGAGAAGGGTTTGTTTTTTATATGTTTTACGTGTACACAAACGTGTGTGAAGTTGAAGGGATCTGGTGCCCAAAATAAACTTTGATTGATTTATTGATTGAGTGTTGTGGGAGGGTTGTACCTCAGTTCTTTTCACTTCCTCCCACGTCTGCACAAGGTGCAGTGGCATTTTTATTTTCTATTTATAACATTTTTGTAACACCCAAGCTCAAGGGTATCACTGTGTTTGTAATGAATAGGCAGGTTAAGAACAAAGTAAACAACCAGATGGTAACCAAAGCCACCCAACTTTACTGGTTTTTGGAGGACATAAAACGTTACCACTGTGCATTTACTCTATGCACATTGCACCATGGTTGGGGACGGGTCACTTTCATTGTGCAGGTTGCTTTGAAATTGAGAAGGAATCAATTTCTCCCATCCCTCTGGATATGCTTTTGTTCATGCAGAAGAGGTTGCCAGTTGGTACTAGTCTGCCTTTTGTAAAGCAGGTTGTGAGAGAATGACATAAATGTAATAAGATTAGGGATGAGAAATATTTGCTGTGTGCAGACTCCAGCTTATGGAAGAATCAGGCAATAAAACAGAATAACCGTGTTTTGTCTTGGATTTCGTGGCAGATAGCTGGCATTTCGAAAATTAGGTTTACGATGGCCAAAGTATGGTTGATTTTGAGTTCCTGCGGTTTAAATATAAGCTGAAAGCGTCTGAAATGTGTGGGTATAATGCTCTACAGGATCCTTTTGCTGTGCTTTTTTCATCATTACATGCTATGTTGCACTCTCCACCTACGATTTTACTTCTTTCAAAGTCCATGCCCTTATCTGCATCTGCTTTGTATAAATTGATTACACCTTCTGCGTCTCAGTTGCTATCACAACGTGGTAGAGGAAATTGGGACTCGGATCTGAGTTACTCATTGTCAGATATTGAGCGGTACTGACTTTGTGCAGGTCCAGTCAAATACAGAGTGGAGTTAGACTTGAGGTACGCACAACAAAGTATTAATCATTATTTTACTAGTCCCCAAGGAAGATGAGGTTGAGCAAGTTGTGTAATGTAGACGGAACTGCAAAAGAGAGACGGGCACCATGCTCCATGTGTTATGGTTATGTTGTAAGATACAACTTTTCTGGGATGGTGCTTTTCAGAGAATGGAACTAGTTATGGATTTAGCTGTACCCAGAGATCCACTTGTTGGTGTGCTAGATTTATTTTCAGTAGGTGCTGGACTGTCTACTAGTAAAACGTTCTCGGCATATAGAGCCCTCTTCCTTGCCAAGAAACAAATCTTGAAATTTTGGAAAAGTGACACTTCCCCTAATATTGATGATTGGTTGCAGTGTCTCACTCTTCTGTCAAGGAGAGAGAAAATATCCTTTAACGCAAAGAACCAGCTTGATACATATGTGAGGATTTGGGGGGCATCTAATGATCTTTATGCTTACTCATAAGTCGCATTCTAGGATTCTTGCTTTCTTTTATTTTTAGATGTTCTCTTACTTTTAGTTGTTTCCTTCACTTTCTATTATTTTACTCTTTGACTCCTGCCCTTCTTTGTTATTCCTTTAAAGATTAGACAACCAATTTGTAAGTGAATAAGTATGTGAAGTATGTCTTTGTATATTTGTATTATTGAATTGTTTTATTGTTTATGTGATGGTATTACACTAATAAATAAAATCTTGGGAAAAAAAACAACCAGATGGTACAGGCATGGTAGGAGAAGGTGTATACAGGTAAAAAGTGAAAAGGGTCATTATTCATATTTATTGAACAGTCAGATTTTCTCCAGTTTCTCGAAGGTGGTATAGGAGGTCTCGTCTCTGATGCGTGGGGGTAACCAGTTCCAAAGTGAGAGGGCAGTGATATCAAAGAAACCCACAATCAGTAGCTCAGTTCTGTTGCCATGCAAACACAGATTGTGAGTGGCCATCCAGTTTTGGATGGTGAAGTAGATCTTGTTAAGGATGATGGTGTTCTCAGTGTGGTTCCCAGTGATGGGGGTGATGATTTGTCTATCATCATCAACGTTAGTATATGTGATATGGGATCACATAGATGTGGTTCCCAAATTGGTCTCTGGTGTTCCTAGGCACAGTGTTTTCCAGCAGAGTCTGCAATTGGCAAGACTCTCTGGCTGTTAATGCTCTGTATAGTACTACTACACTTTTGATTTTCATTTTGGGCCTGATCATTGACCAGTTTCTGTATGCATCACATAACCAGAAATAAACGTGAATATGAAAGTTGTAGTGTGTCTATTGGTGACCAGGCTGGATGACCCTCTCCCAGACCTTATGGACCAAATTGGTGTTATCTGAGATAGGCACAGAGAGAGCACAACCAGAGGCCCTAAACCTTAGGAAGTAAACTAAGACATGTGTGATTGACCTGGTCTTGATATCCCTGTATTCTGCAAACGCATTTCAGGGGTTGAAGGAGGCGAGGCAGGGGTACCATCTATCTCCACTACACTTTGGGCCTCATTACAACTCAGGCGTTAAGGGTTAACGCCACCGTTAACCCTTAACGCCTGATTCTGATTTTAACGCCTGCTTTTAGCAGGCGTTAAAATCCATGGCGCTAACCTGCCATGGTGCTAATTACGCCGCCGTAATTTACGGCGGCGTAATTAGCGCCTTCCCCACTCCCATTATGCCCTATGGGGCAAAAATGGGAATGGGGAAGGGAAAATGGGAAATGGGGATTTACCGCCCCACTCACCTTGGAATGGGGCGGTAAATCCGCCATCCACCATGGTGTAAACGGAGTTTACACCATGGTGGTAAAGTTGGTGCATTTAGCACCAAGGTTGTAATGAGGCCCTTTGTCTTACTAATGGAACCCCGAGCAGTGAAAACTCTGAACATTGATAATCTAAAAGGCAAAAGAAGGGCTACTATGAAATTCAAGAGTTGCCTTTTTGTGGATGATGTTCTGTTATTCTTAACCAGTCTCGGACACTTGCTAGGTGAAAAGTTAGTTTATCTGAAGATGTATGGGTAGACATTGGGGTGTAAGGTAAATTTCAAAAGGCAGGAGATTCTTCCACTGGTACTGGGAGCTGTCCAGGTGCTTGAGGCACTGAAGGAGTTCCTGGATAGGTAAGACAGAGGCTATTCAAAGTATCTGGAGTTAGGATCTCGATGACTTAACTCAGCTGTTTCAGCAGAATGTAATTTCTCTTAGGGCGGAAATCAGAACGGGCATTGACTTGATTCACAAAGATTTTAACTGGAGAAAATTAGAAGATGCCTGTGTCCATCACAGATTTTCGACTGCTTTTTTTACCTGATTTACAAATCCTTAAATCTAGAGATGCCAGGAGAATCTTTGAGATGATTTTGTGCAAATACTTATGAATTGTACTTACATTTTCAGTACTGGTTAGCAGGGGAAAATATAAGATGCTCACAGTCATCACCCCCTGTGAAGCTCCTTGTGAATGTGGCTCCTTGAGAGGTAGATCCCTTATAAATCTGTATAGTTGGGACAGCAGAACATTGTCGAGGTAGCACTGCTTCCCAAAAAGGTGCCAGAGACATTATTAATAAAAAGGACAAGCATGAATTTGGACATTTCTATGGGAGGCTAAAACATCTCGAATAGCCGCAAATTCGCTCCATAGATATTGTCATTCAAAAGAAAAAGAGAAGGTCAGACTTCCAGAGTCACAAGGATGATTTAAAGAAGTGCAAGTCAGAAAATATCTTATCATGCCTTCATGCAGGGGACTGGTTGACTATTTGAGGAAGTCAATAGCTAAGTACTGTATGACATTAGAATGTGTAGAATGTGCAGTATTGGCCATACTTAGCATTGCTCAGTGGATCTGGGCATGAGGAGAACATGGTCTTAAAAGATAATGTCAAACCCAATTACTCTGAAGAGACTCTAGATGGATAAAAGACTAAACACAAAATAGTCACCTTCTCTACTAAGCTCATGATGGGCACCCCCATTTCTTTCCATGATGAAGATCAGATGAGATTCTGAAAAATGTTTTCATGCAGGAGTGAAAAAGGTGAAACCATGATGGAATAAGGGGAGCTTGCTATCTGCCTCGATCGCTGAACTCCCTGGAAAAGATGCACCCTCCCATCGCCTCACTGCGACCCCTCGGGTTCCCCATCAAGGAGCTCAATATTTCGAATAGATTGTGTCGTCCCACAGATTCTTCATCTTTGATAGTTTTGGATGCTGCTTTGCAGTCTTGATAAATTGTTTGACAGCAGGGGGCGATGTGTATCATCATTGTCAAAGACCCTCAATGGTTACCATTTCCACATCCCAGAGTGATGTCGATGATAGTAGCACAGACTGAGCTTGATGCCTTAGTTCTGTTTGCTCACATGCACAGCATGTTCTCGGAACGGTTCAACTCGCCTCAGAGATTCTCGTCGACTAACTTTGTAACATTTTGGGATTCATCAGGATTTCTATGCTTAAAACATTCTTTAATATTTGTGCAGTCTGTGACTCCAAGATGTCGATCACTGATCTGCACAGGATTTTTCTCTGGTGCCTCAGCGAAGAACATAAAGCAGTCGAATCCAGCTTCTGCCAATAAATGACTAGAAACCTTGAAGGGGAGAAGGTCGAAGCCCACCCTAGATTAGTCGGTTTCTAAAACTCTGTCTTCCACACCTTTGAAAAGAAAATCTTCCAAAGGTGCGAGTACCACTGGAGACCAGTCCACAGAAAAGCCCCAAATATGCTCCAAACATTTGAAGCGATCGGGATCCAGGAGTGATTCCCATCACTCTTGTTCGCTGTCATGGAAGAAGACTAAGTAACAGGGCCATCCTTCATCACGTTCAGATTCCTTGCGTGACAAACATCAGGTACATGTTGCAAAAAGGCTGCCTTGGTGGCAGAATGGGAACATTTCCATGAGATAATGATGGAAATGTTCGCAGAGGTAGCCCTTCCTGGTTCCTCGAAAGAGCTAAAAAAAGGCTATTGATACCACTGTGTCTTCCAAAATCAGCAAGGAATAAAGTAAGGCTTTTACCCGGTCGCCCAAAAGGGCGAGTTTGAAGACCTAAGAGATGTCGTCTCGAGTGACGTCGACAGTATCAACCGCTGAGATAACATTGAAGCCAAGAGCTTCTATGACTTCCTTCTTGAAGAAGTTGAAGTTCACGGACCTTCGACATTGACATCAACCTTGGAGTCTGCTCTGAGAATGAAACCCATTCTAAGATTATTTCTTCATATCCTTTGTGCCCATCTTTGAGGAATATTCCAGAAGAAATGATTTTGGATCAATCTCATCTAGAAGACTCAGCTTCATGTTTAAAGGAAGTCATTGGTCTGGATACCTCCTCTGAGGTTGAATTTGACACTCCAGATGTCCATTCTAACCCAAATGTGGCCTATAGGACGGTCATGAACAGGATGATTGAATATCTGGGATGGGGCTGACTGTAAAGGACTTTACCCAAGATGATCTGAAAGACATCTTAAATAGAGGCCCTCCAAAGGCGCCTGTGCTGCCCTTCAATGCAGCACTAAAAAAAAAAACATTTTGGAAACATGGCAAAAACCAGACACTGTTCTGGCTGTTACAAATAATTTGTGAAGAAGTATAGGCCTTTTTCTGTGTATCCTGATTTCCTCTCTAAGCACCCAACACCAGAGAGCTTGGTTAAATAGGCGGCAAACTCAACTTCAAAGGGTGCAGGTTATCCGACCATCCCCCTGGATAGGTACAATAAGAAACATGACGCTCTCACAAAAAGAGTATTTTCTGCTGGTAGCATGGCATTAAAATCCATTAATGCTATGGGTGGGTTTGGGTATCCAGATCTTGGCAATTACCACAAGGGTGTTCTACTCAAGAAGTCAGCATATTATTTGATATCAGGTGAGAGCCCACATCCAATCTGGATGTATACAGAAAAGGAGGTAATGACTCCTTATGCTTTGAACAATATATACTCGATGGTGAAGTTGCCGAACATGGGTAGGTTGCCTTCAGTTGAAGCTACCTGGAATGCTCTTGTTTTATGGTTAGTGGACAATTGTCAAAATCTATAGTTACATTATGAGGCTTTTTGTGGCATAATCCGGCACAGCAAGTTGGAAACAAATCTTTATGCTGGCAGAGCTGGTTCAAGAAGGGAAGGGAGTGGTGAGAATTGGAGACATTTTGACAAATGAATACATGGTGATATTTACTGCATTGCATCATACATTTCATCTGGGGAAGCAGGAACTAAACGGGTATAGAATACTCAAATAATCAGTATCGCATAGACTGGAAATGTTGGGGGCAAACCAGACATTTGGAAGATATTTGATTCACCACCCCGAATGGTCTCGACATTTCTTAACATGATGCCTATAATACCATATGTTGAATGTTGGGGTAGTCTATGACAGGTTTGGGCAGCGGACTTGAATTACAATATTTCATTGGAGCATTGGATCTATTTGATGAAGGCAGGATTTAAGGCAACATTAAATTTTAATTTGCAGCTCATTCAACAGAAGATACTTGGACGCTTGGACTGGACACCTGTACGCATGCATAAGCTTGGGTTATTAGACAGTGATTTGTGCTGGGTTTGCGCAAAGGAGAAAGATTCATTGTTACATGCTTTGTGGTATTGTAGCAGGGTTCAGAATATCTGGAAGGAAGTGTTGGACAAGCTGGATATTATAATGAACATAACATTTCCTAGATCACCAATTCAGGCTATTCGTTGTTGCAGAGTCCTGCCACATGGGTGGAGGTTGTGGTGAGTTCCTAGGATTGATGTTTGGACATCATCTTCACTTTGCTGCTGTGGGGTGATGATAAAACTGCAATGTTGGCATGGTTTGCTGAAGTCACCCAGAGTGGGACGGGTATGCCCAGGTGTCGGCCCTAAGCGTGCAGGGCCCAGAGACAAAAGCTACACCTCACTGTTGACGCCCAATGAGGCTGAAACATGGTTGCTTGTAGTCACGTGCAAAAGGGATATGACGAAGCCGTTTGTGCTGGACTTCTCTTTTTGGGACCAGGTCTGATTTTCATATGCCCTTTCCCCTTTCATAACTTATTAGATGGTCCAGAGATCGGCTTGTGGTTATGATTGATTCAAAACCTTCCAGCCATCACCACTTGATTTTATTGAAATATATTGGGGCCAGGTTCATGTCAGCCCTGGGCGTTGCCCACTCAAGGCGTCCCTATTTTGCTGATCCATGGCAGAGTACAACTAAGAATAGCGACTCTGTGATAGAAGGAAGTCAGCTGCAGGAATTCGGGTGCTTGAGGATTATTGGAAAGGCAGAGCCATATCATGTTTATTGCTCCTTTGTATGAACATGATTATAGCAGCTGTTCTGAGGTGAGATATCAGTGTATTGGGGGATTTTTGGCAAGAATTTCAGATTACATTGTTGAAATGTGTGATTAAGTGATCTCTGGACTCAATAATGGCACTGCTTATCCATGTCCTCCAACGAAAAGCCAGGAAAGGATCAGAAAAAAAAGAAGGAAACGCAATTACGTTTAATGAAAATCAATAGATAGGCACCAAAAATGTTTGAGTTAAAATAGAGGAAGTCTAAAGTTTAATACAATGAGGCCGGTCAATATAAACATTACGGACAGCCCAATCTTCCGTTCGCGGATATAGGCATGCTGAGCTGTTACCTGGGATGATTAAAGAGCGAAAGCGCCAACTTTCCGCTGCAGGATAAGAGAAGCACATATCAGGAAAATGTGAAGGGACAAGGTGTGCTGACGCATACAAGATAAGGACGCATGGGAAAGGCTGCGGAACACAAAAGGACTGATCACTCAGGCCAAGAGTGACACAAGAACGCGATAAGGAATTTCAATATGGAATAAACTGTGCAAAATAAGTTAATTGAAAAAACAAAAAATGCCAGGCAATGCCAACGGGGTGGTAAAGCCCATAATAGGAGTCAGAGTCTTGTGCCAACTATTCAGTGCCCTCAATCCAACAAGTACCAACTTCAGGCCTTAATGAGCATTGAAGAGTACCTTTCTTCAGGATGCCCTATGCTGTTGAGCATTCCAACACATCAAGATTGACATTTAGTTCGATTGCATCAAGATTTGATCCATGGCATAGCTACATAAGCTACATCAGTCCTGTTTGGGTCATTTGTTGAATCCATAGCACAGCTACTTCAATTAGTGTTATTACCTGCTGTATCCATAGCATAGCAACATCAACTGGATTGTGTTACTGGTTTATTCAGTATCCAGTCAATATATCTCAAACATTACAGAGCAATACATTTTGGAGTGGACCATAACACTGAAAAACACAGCAAATATTAATTAAATAAATAAATAAATAAAGGGTAGTGGGGTAAAGGGGTTCAAATGGGTCAGGATGGAGTTGGGATGGCGTTATTTTTTTTAAGGTATTTTTTTATTGGCATTTGTTCAGTTACATTACAATATTTCCAAGGGACCTTGTTATCCTTTCTGCTCATTTATGTGCATTTCTATAATAATCCAATAGGATCTTGCCAGTGTACCAAACACAGCAAAACCAAAGAACAGAACCTAACAAAACAAAAACAAAATAACGTTACTCGCGCATTGGATTCAAACTCGCATTTCACGAATACACAAAAAAGCCGACCCATGGGACAACATTATATATGATTCTGATCCCTTTACATACAGAGGTAGGCAAATAAGCAGTGCTCAGCAATCGCCCGTCAGTGTGCGCCAATCTGGGCACATAAGTGCAGCCAGTTAATACATTAGTGTTACATTTAATAGTGGTTCTCTATTTTCAAGGGGGTTTGTCCTCCGATGGGTGGAACATGTCCCAAACCAGCACTTTCCAAGACTTGTATGCAGCACTGGCACTGGCACGCGCCTCCTGCCCCCAGATTGCACTTCCCCATACTTTTGTTTCGATTTCAGTCCAGAATTCGAAGTTTTTTCCCCAGCATGTATATTGTGGGCCGCCAGTGAACTTCCATGCCATGGCAATGCGCCTCCTAGCTAGGATGCAGGCCATATCCATACATTGGACTACATGCTTGCATTTACTATTTCTTGGGTAAGCGCCCAACAAACACTCCATTGGGCTCCAATTGTACTTTGTTATGCCAGCACTTCTGCAAGCCTGCTCAATTCGTGCCCAGTAACTTTGCACCCTCACACAACTCCAAAACATGTGAATTTAATCCGCCCCCATGCTGTTTCACCAAGGGAATAGTGTCTGGACCTTACTGTTGTAGCTGGCCACCCTGCTTGGTGTCATGGAGGTGAGATGTAACACATTTAGCTGGAGTAATCTAAAGCGAGTGTTTCTGGACACCTCCCTGGGATAACCCAGCATGTTGTCCCATTCTTTTTCATCAAACTCTACCCCAAGATCCAATTCCCACCAGGCCCACAGCTCACCGCTCTTAGGATTTGGCCTATCTAACAAGTTGTCATATAGCCTGGGATGGCGTTATAAGCATAAAAATAAAAAGTAAAAATAATCAGTGTTTTTCGGTATTTTGTTCGCAATAAAATGTACCACTCTGTAATTGTGGTTGGTAAGATCACATATAACCGTTTGTTCCATTTTATGGCTACTGTGAGAAACCTGAGAGTATCCTCACGCCTATTCCCTATGGATCCTCTGCGCAGGTAGCCAGGAAAAGGCCATCGCTCTTGGAACCCAACCTTGGGGGTGGACAAGGGAGGGACTATCACCTGGGTGGAGGATCAGTGGAAACTGGGATATGATGCCCTTTGGGGAGACATGGTACTCTCCTGTTCCTATTAATGACCAAACCAATCATTCCTCCGTCTTCATGGGGTATTACAAACCAACTCCCTTGAATTCTTCATGCACAACTCCAAAATGTACTGAGACGGGGAAGAGAGAATCTGGAGCAGTGAAGACTAGTTGCTTTCACCACTTTGGTATTAGAGCAAGGAAGAGACCTGCCGAGAGCAGTTGAGGTCAGGCATGTTCCCTTAATGATGGTCAGGCAGGGCTAATTGTGAATTCGCACCTGCAGCCTGTTAAAGGGGTGCAGGTGTATAAAATGCCCCACCAAATGAGAGTGAGAGAGGGAGTGTTACGAGGAGCAGTGGTGGTGAAATTGCAGCTGCAGTAGAGAGGCCAAGAAGGACAGCAAGGAGCTGTCCTTGTGGAGCGCGCTTATGGTTCAGGGAAGAGCCGCCCAGGAGCAGGGGCTATGTGGAATCAAAGGAAGCGTGAAAGGGGAGCCATGCTTGAAGGCTGCCCCTTTTTGTATTGCTCAAGGTGCTTGTTCTCCCGGGACCAGAAGCCAACCCAGGAGTGCCTAAGTGGCAGGAGGTGGAGCCCTGAAGCAAAGAGCAGAAGGCCGGGAGATCGGCGCTGCAGGAACTCACATCAAAGTAACTAGTGAGTTTATATACAAACAGAAACCCGGTATGCGAGTATTTGAAGATACGCGGAAGGATATTCTGTATCAGAGTGGTTGCGTGGATGGTGGCACATTATCAAAGATCTCCAGGTGGAATCCTTGTAAACCAGCGAACAATAAGACATGTTAATTTGGAAATTTACATGAATACTTTGTTACGGAGTAGTCGGGTGCAGACGAAAGCATGTTGTTGAAAGTCTCAGAACGCTGGGCATATTTAAAGGCACATTACAAAGACAGATTACAGAACAAAATGAATTGAAAGTGACAACAGAGTTACTTACATTCAAATCTTTAAACATTCTTGAATGCCAAAGAAAAAACAATAATTAAAAAATGAATTTGCACAACTCCGAATACCACACTGAAGCAAAACCATCACTGTATAATTAAATGCACTGTGTGCCAATTCATGAAGTGAATGAAACTTACATTGTAAGCAACTTTCATATATTATTTTTACTGAACAATTAAGTGTTAATACTAAGAAGCCAATGAATAATGAACTATAAATGAATGCAACTTGAATAAGGCCAGCAAGCCCAATGTACTTTACTATCCAAAGTGAATTAAGTCTTTGGGAAGTAAACTTTAAAAGAGGATTATAACTGAACTGCCATTTTTCAACCAAAACATTTTGTGGTGCAAAGACCAGTTATATGCAAGAGGTGTACGTGGTGCCCAGAACATTTCGAAAATTGTAAAACAACATCATCTTAACACATCAATGATATTGTGTCTTGAAGAAGTTATCCCTGAGGTTTGCACCTTTTATTTTCTGGAGAGCCGATCCTTTGGAACTTGGGGACGGGAACCCAGATTATTGGTCAAACCTATATTACTTTGGAACCTAAAGGGGACATGCGCTCAAAAATATTATTGTGCTGATCGTTCCGGCAAGTTTTTTTAAGCATACCGTAATCGATCCTATTTTCCTATGCATCTTACCTTAGTTTTCCGCACTTTTACACATGCGAAAACCACGGGTTGGACACAGCCATCTTGTGCTAATCTCATCCATTGGAAATGCCCGGACGCTTCTTTCCTCAACAAGTATAAACAGACCCTTTCTGATCAGACAACATTGGAGCTGCTTTGTCAATCTTTTCACTGTATTTAGTTTAAATCGCCCGTGACTCGTTTCCGCTCTGTTCTGCTATCTTCCCAGTACAAAGCCCCTGCAAACAGGTTCTTACACTAGCATAACTGATTACACTCATATTATGGCAACACTACAGCCCTACCAGTATGAGCCTGAATTTACAGAGGAGGAAATAAGGGAAAGACAGAGATGCAGAAACAATGAGGAATCGGACGATAGTTGGGAAGATGAATCACCAGAGCATGAGCCTGAGCCTATTCACATGGAAGATGTTTGAACCTGTTGTACCTGCAATCATTGCAAGGTCATGCCAACTGAGGCAGAGAACTGCTGCTGCCGAGAAAACTCTGGATGCATCTCCTACATAGCCAACAAAGGCACACCACCGCTATGCATTACAGACCTGCATGACTTCAGGGCAGCCTGCCTCACAAGGTCCGTGTTGAGGATTATGATGGTGCTTATGCACGAACTTCGCATAATGGTTCGGCCTCGCAATGCAGGTAACGAGTAAGTGTACTCTAGATGTGATGTCATTTTGATTACTGAGATGACTACCATTTCATGTTTGTCTCCTACATTGTCGGAACTTTGATCAAAAACTGACGAATGAATGTAGTTTGTAAATTGAATACATTTCTCTCACTTTTTGGAAATCAGAGTGTTCAACGCTTACGTGTCTTTCACTTTCAACAAAAAATACAATATTTCTATATGGCCCAAACAGTTCTGGCCTGAATTGATGTTCCCTTTTGTAATGTGTCAAGACTTCAAAAAGCAATGTCAATTTTCCAGAAAGTTACTTTTCCAAGGGCAACAATGCCATAGAATTTAGGATGCACTTTCAAGTAAGGTGGTACACTTATCAGGTCTATCCAATTACAATATGTATGCTTTTCTTTCACAGGTGGTACATGCTGGTGGCCTACCATTTATTTACATTGGGGCTTTATGGGAGGCTTGGATTCCACGTTCGACGAGTAATTTGCGCAAAATTCCCCAGTGACAGCTGACAGTGCAGCGGATTTTCACAAACTGTGCTGCAACCTCAAGTATACAATGTGTAGTTTGTCTGTGCCATCAACATCACCAAATAAAATAAAATTCAAATGAGCACATACAAATAGTAGTTTGAATTTTTCTGTGAGTCAAACACACGCTCAATCGTCTATAAGTGTCATGAAAGAATGGTTGGTGCCCTTTTGCGCTCACCTCATCCCCATCCATCCCGCCTCCAATATCCCCCTCTAGTACTCTGTGGGTGGCAACTCTCAAGTCCCCCAACGTCACGTACACTTCAAAGGAATCTTATGCAAAGAGACCATTGTTCACATAACCTCACCCAAACCCAGGGTCTGCAGACGCCACAATCCAAGACCCCGCACCAGCAATCAACATATGTTTGTGTCCTTTCAGCAGTGTTCTTGCCCTTTTTTGCTGGCCTCATGCCCATCCACCCGCCCGCCTGTATCAATGGCAGTTCACACCTATTGCTGTGCGCTCACAAAGGGGCTGGGTGAGCGTGAACACTCCAGTTGACAAACACCATGTGCACGTCAAAGGGTTATTTTTCACAGGGTCCATTGTTCACATGGCCTGCCCAGATCCAGTGTCTCCAGACTCCACACTTCAAGGCCCCACCTCAGCAATCAACATATGTTTGTGTCCCTTCAGCAGTGTTCCTGGCCTTTTTTTCGCTCACCTCATAACCATCCATCCCCCCTTCAGTATCAGTGGCAGTTCACACCTATGGCCGTGTGCTCACAAAGGGGCTGGGTGTGTGGGAACACTCCTGTTGACAAACACCATGTGCACCTCAAAGTGTTCTTTCGCACATGGTCCATTGTTCACATGGCCTCACCAGACCCAGTGTCTCCAGGCTCCACACTTCAAGACCATTCATCCTACTCCCTGCCTCCTCAGTATCAATGGCATTTCGCACCTATGAACATGCGCTTGAAGGGCAGCGCGGTGGTTGTGGACGCACAAGGTGCCACAAGCTGTTGAATAGCTACCCTCTTTATACCATAGAAAATATACATCGTTATCATAGGTCTGTACCTTTTGCGCACTTGTACAGTGAAACAGGACCTGGCCCTCTGTAGCTCACCGACTGCCCCCATTGTGAGGTCTCAGGTCTGTGTTTTGGGGACCTACATCTTGTCTGATTAGCTCTCGTGCACTTACTGGCAGCTTCCTTCCAGCCCCATGATAACCGTTGTCTACATGGCCAGACCCAGTTTCTCCAGAATCCCTGCTTGAAGACCCCCGGCCCTGCGATCAACATATGTTTTTGTCCATTGAGCAGTGTTCTGGGCCTTTTGTGCTCACCTCGTCCCCATCCATCCTCCTCCCTGGTATCAATGGAAGTTGGCGCCTATGGACAGGACCTTATTAGCCCATAAGATTTTCTCAGGCACCAATGAAAGTGTGTCATACTGTTCGAAGTCACTATTACTTCCTTTTCGGGCACAGTTTGAACATTACAAAACGGTGAGTATTTTGAAGAAAAGGTGATGCAAATTGTGCATCTTAAAAATATATTCAGCAACAGTGCTAACTACTAATAGCCACATATTGAAGTAACTCATCAAATTGGCACGCATGGCCCAAAATAGTATGCCACTTTCATTTTACAAAAACCACCCACACACGTATCTTGCACTTGTGTTTCAACCTTGCACCTATTGGCCTATATGCTGTAAGAGCATGTCTATGCATGTGCGCTCGCAAAGGTGCTGGGTGGGTGTGTATATCAGAAGTGAAAGACTGGCTTCGAGGCTCAGTGGGTGTCAACGAACATGTTACACATTCATATACACACCCACTTTTCTAAGCCTTTATAAACACCTTGACATTTACCAGATGAACATCTCAGAGATCAAGCTACCTGTTCCACGGCCATTTGTTCTCCTGCTTGCTTAATCGGCTCATTTGTGCTTCCAAGTAAGGGTAGGTATTCTATTTACTTCTCTATGTTCACCGATCGCTGCTCTGAAAGTTTCTATTGAATTCCACCTACTTTACTCAGTACTGTAATGTTCATTTATCTTAAAGACTTCACCATTATGAAATGTTTGATGTATTTTTATCTCGGTAAATAGCACATTGCATCACTGTGCATTGTAATAGAATGGAATGTGTCATGGTCCATGTTTGATAGCATGTTTTCTTTTGATGCTTGAAAGTTAATTCAAGGGAAGAGTAACACGTTACGAGTTGTGGAATATCAAATGTATCGCAGAGTTCATCCGGCTAGGTTACACAGCTTCTCATTCTTTCTTTGTAAAAAACCTTTTAGACACAGCTGTGTAGTAATTCATTTATTCTCATTCATTCAGTATTATTTGTTAATTAATTATATTTTTATACAGCTCTTACAGACTTTTAAAGAATGCCTTCATGTATGGCCTTTGGTTGCCCATCTGTGAGCCATGCCAAAACTCTGGGCACAGTCCTGTATACATTACCAAAGGATATTGATTTAATAAGAATATGGATTACAATTGCGGTTTTGCAGCAGACGAGATTGAAAGTAGAGCCCAGGCTGTCCAGGACAACTTGAGGTTCGATAGATTCCGCCTCTGCAGTTTGCACTTTACAGACGATATCACAAGCAATCCAAGTACACAGAAAAGCGTCGACCCAGAATCCTTTGTAAATTGCTTCCAAATGCAATTCCAACAACATTTCATGCACACTGCGGCTCAGGTAAGTAGTGGACGATTAATTTGTTATGTTTGTTGGTATGTAGGATGATGATCTCCATAAATAAGTATTTTCTATGATCTCTCATTTTATTTAAAGTAGTGGATTGACCAGGTAACTTCATGAATGGTTTACAGATTTCGGTGTCAATTTACATCAAAGTTGTATTACTCAAGTTTCCATAATTACCAGATTCAACAGAATTTTTAAATGTTTCACTTCTGACTACTTCATCTATCCGCTCTTTTGGGAGTCTCAAATAATTCACTAAATGTGACCCTTAGTAAAATCTTCCATACTGAACTATAAAAATCGCGCAATCTGTTTGCAATGTGTGGGTTAACATATCCATCTTTACATAGTGCACATTGATGGAAGCAGAGACCGTCACCAGTGACGAAACCACTGACACATCTAGTATTCCAATGGTGAGCCCTACCGACTTTCACAAAATTATATTTCTAATACTAATTTACATTTTCCATTGTACTCTTTTCTGACAATGGGCCTCATTACGACCCTGGCATTAACCATGGCGCTATCAGCGCCATGGTTGACGCCTGTATTTTACCAACTCCGCCATGGTGAATGGCGGAATTACCACCCCATTCCAAGGTTGGCGGGGCGGTAATTCCCCATTCACCATTGGCCCTTCCCCATTCCCATTTTTGCCCCCATAGGGCTCAATGGAAATGGGGAAGGCAGTAATTACGGTACCACAAATTGCGGTACCGTAATTACCTCGAAAGTTCTTTTGCGGGTTCCTTCCTTAACGGCTGGTAAAACCAGCCGTTAAGGTCGGGACCCGCAAAGGGACCTCGTAATTAGGCGGTAAGGGTTTAACGGCGCCGACACCTTTTACGGCGCCGTTAACCCCTTACCGCCTGGGTCGTAATGAGGCCCAGTGTGTTGAAAATGAAGGAGCAACATTCTGTATCAATTTCTTTTCTGGAGTCAACATCAAACTCACTCGGCTATCAAGTAATTATATTGTACTTGTCCTTTGTATGCGATTGAACTGCGTGCATGTGTTGTGCTTGGATTTTCAACATGTGGAAAATTATTATGCGCAGTATTGTTTATTTACAAAACAAGTGGCATGTATGTACCATCATCTGCATCTTATTTTTTTCAGTTTCATTTCGCTTTTTCATCCAAATTAAAACAAATAGTGTTATGGGGGGATGCTGGAACTTCGACTACAATCACTTCCTCCTTTGCTACAGGTCCAGAGTATGCGGTATGTGTACTTACACTTCACATGCTAGAATGAAAGTGTACCATACAAAGGATATACTTTGAGACTGAAATCCATGTAACCTTGCACTGTTTCAAACTTTTCTGATTTTTGTTCTAACGTTACATAATAATCCAGAACTTGTGATAAAGGAAAACATTACAAAGCAAACTTCTTTTGAAGAATTTTGAATGCAACATTATAATCACAATGTTTTACAGGGAGATCTTCAATCAAGTCCATGTGTCATCTCTGAAGGTTATTAGGTGGTATCTGAAATGTATATTATGACCAAATCACGTACACTTCTTTCGAGGGTATGTTCATACAAATGTTAGATTTGTGTAGCAACAACAAACCATGTAATATATGGTTTGCAAACGATTGTAGAGTTATTTGTGCGGAAGTGCTCTCTGCGATAAAAGATTGTAATTTTCAGGATTGACATTTTAATTTTTTTATAATTAGAAGAGGCACATGGACCAGAGATATATATAACCTAATATGAAATAAAGTTGGGAATCACATTGCATTAGGAATGCATTTGTATAATGTTGTAATTTTTTCAGTCCGTTAAGTGGGTTCTGTTTGTAATTATGTACCATTGTTTGTTTGCGCGCAACTGAGATTTGCCTGATTTTAACGGTGTAAAAACGCTGTTATTTTCAGCTTGATGTTGCAGTCGGGAAAGAGAAAGCCACATTCACAAAGCCAATTAAGAAATCAAGGGTAAAGAACAAAAGTTTGTTGTGGAGATTTTTTTAAGCCGATGTTTTAGTGGTATTATGTTTTTGTAGGGAAATTGTATTTATGTATGTGTGCTATACATTGAGCATGTTTTTTCTAAAAATCTGTTAGAGGCCCAGAAGGAAGAGGAGTGTAAAGACTCAGACAACAACTGAAGCCAAACTGATTTAACAATGGAGCAAATACTATTTGAGGTGCATCGTGGTCTGGTCAGAATTCAGACTCGTGATGCATTTGTCCAGTGGCTGGAAAATGAATGGAACCTCACCTGCGAACCGTACAAAGTTACCATGGACCATTGCTACTCTGTGCGACCTCAAACAGATGAAATTGAAGACAATGAAAATGCATTCCTATTGCTTGCAGAACCTTTGACACAATCAACACCCTCTAAAAATGTTCCCCCCAAACAAACATTCAATGTTATCTGTTGCTCCATTTCATGCGGAAATATCACAGCCTAAAGTGGAAGAAGCTGAAGCTATAGGACAGAATGGGGATCGGGAGCCCTGCATTACTGCCACTCGCGAATGGGCAATTACCCACCCATTCAACTTGTAATAGGCCCGTTATTGCCCAATCGTGAGAGGCAGTGCCGATAGCGAGCATGGCGGTAGCCATGTCTGCCAGACAGGCACAGCTACTGTCATGCTCATAATGAGGCCCATAGTGTTTCAGTGTTTCTTTGAAACATTTGTATTACAATATTACTTGTACTAATTCCACTCTTCGTCCTTAGACCAACCTGGCTGCTCTGCCTACGCAACCTGGAACTTTGGTGGTACAACCTTATACTAAGATTGGGCAACTGGACTGCTTTAGTTGAATGCTTTCAATAAGCCCTTATTTTGACTTTAGAAAAACTGCACTAACAGCCTCCCCTTATTCAACCCAATAAGTCATTACAATAAGGTATATGTGTTATATATGTACGAAGTGAAGTGGAGGTGCATGCTGTCAACAATAATTTGGAAGAAAGGGTAATTGAAAGGGCTAAAAATCGTGTCATTGCGGACATAAAAGTTATCGCATTGCTCTAATTGGCTACATGGGTGAAGCCCTTGCAACACATGACTGTAACTTTCACGCATGAATATCCCATAAAGGTATCCGATGTTTGCTGGGTTAGCCTGCACTCCAAAGCTATTCTCATTTCATGAGAAATGATTTTCCGCCAAGGGCACAGCGTACTCGAATAGTGGGAACAAATTTGTCATCACTTCAGGCCCCTTCCTGACTTTGCACAGTCTTTCCAAGAAGAACCAAGCACTATTGCAATGTGGAGCACGGGATTAGCTGATCAGTATCAACCATCCCCAGACTAAGGTCCTGATTCACGGAAAGTTTCCTTATGGGATTGTGTCATTATAAAGCACTTCTGTGAATCAGGCCCTTAGTCTTGACCGCATGCCAGGCCACATTGATTGGTCTGGTCTCTGCTGCTCTATAATGTTCCAACTCCACCGTGAAAGTTGGTGCCTTTTGAGAGGCCACAGCATTAGTAATGACAACACACATAGGGTCTGAACCCGCACGGTTGATTGGTTAAACAGTATACATGATCCTGCTCAATATCGACTTCATTGATTCGCGGTGCGCCACCCTTTCTCATGGTGGCCCTGAATCATGCTGTTCCCATCTTCATATTGTATCCAGGGTTGCAACATTATAGGTTACTATTGACTTCTGCAATTGTATTCATTCACCCTTCTTCCTTCACCACTCTTTTTGAATGCTTACTCTATGTTCTCTCCTCCTCTCCCTTTCTCCCTTTCCCTATCTCCTCCCCTCCTCCCCTTACTTTCTTCGATGCAATTACTCAGATTTGTCCCTGGACCTAGTATTATAGCAACCTTGTCTGTCTCTTCCCACCTGCCCTTGTTTTTTTCCTTCTCCCCACCCCACTCCAGCACTATCTGAAATGTTGCCAGGCGTAGTACGCTAGTCGCTTGTTTTGATCCTCCCCTCCCTTTCTGCACCCCTCTCCCTCACCTTTTGTTTTCTCCGGCTCTACCAGAAATGTTGTCAGGCCTAGTAGTCGGTAGTCGCCTGTCTTTTTCCATTTCCATCCCACTCTACCCCTCTCTTCCTTATCTATGTCTTAGCTCTTGCACTATCTGAAATGTCGCCAGGCCGAGTACAATAGTTAATTTCACATTATTGTTCATGGACTGTAAGAATGTCATTGTATTGTTCCTTGCTCCCTGCCCCCTCCTCCATTGAAGAGCTTTGAAACACATTGTGTATAGGTGCTATATAAATAAACTATCATATCATATCATAGGGTATGCCAGGCCACAACTGGTTTGTTTCTCAGCTGACTGTAGATTAACATGTGGGTTAGCTGGGCTCATCTCTCCATGAAGTGATTGTCAGGTCTTTCATAAGTTACATTTTGAAAAGCACGATAATATGCTAAGACTATCACTATTTTGCTGCGGAATGCACCAGGAATGCTCGTCGGATGTTGCACGGGTGGAAGAAATACTCACACCGACCAACACATTCTGTGCTTTGTCCCATGAAAGAGTGCAGGAGAAGGGAGAGGGTGAGTTTCAATTGAATTTTCTTACAGAGATGATATATACACAGCAGTCCCAGCAACACATACCTTTCACAATTGTTAATACGTTCCTGTCCTGTTGCAAACCCAATTTTTCATAGCTGTTTGTAACTGTCCTTGGCTTTCTGAACCATTAGCACACTACAGCATCTTGTTTGTTTTTTTTAGTTCTTTTTTTAGCATTCTTTCATAAAATCGAAACCTACCTGTCTCTGTCTTCCATGTCTGAAAACAGGCTGCATTGTTATTTGGCCTTGAGCAAAAGTTAGCAACTGCTCGAAAAACACAATGTGTCGAGTAACCACAAAAAATGATAACATTTACTATATTGAAAGTAGAAATACGGGACGTTAGTTTCCATTCATGCAAGCTGATAATCGGAGCGGTTACTTGGCGAGATCGAGAAAATTAAATATCCTGAAATTATGTGAGTTCAACTTTACATAAAGTTTCTGCGAATAAAAATGGCACATGTGCTCGATGCATAATAACTAATTCATCGACATGCGAATGTGTGTTCAGACCAAAATAATGGACACAGTACGATGTGTTATGTTGATTTATATTTGTACAGCGCACTTTAAGAAACCGAGATCGTAACTCGCGGATTGTTTATCTGTCTAGTATTGAATTATATTTATGTATAGTTTAAAGAGGGCTGAATCGAAATTTCATTATTTTGGCAGTATTGCTTACAGGCCTTGATATGGGTTGTTCGCTGGATCATATTGTGACGGTCATCAATCGATCTACAACCAGGACCTGTATGCAGGCTAGTGATATCTTAACCTCTTTGTCCAGTGGAATACCCAGGTGTGCTGTCACCGTTGCATCCTTCCTTGCATCCTTGAGCACCATAAAGTGAGGGTGCAGGTTGATGAGCTGGGGATGGACATTTGACGTGGGCACTTGTTTCGCTTTTCGATCACTAAACATACCAGATATGTTATAATGCCATCTGGCTGTGGTTCAACATAAAACGTTACCATCTTTGTACTTATTTTCTGCATCTGTTTCTACATCCCATTGGGAGCTATACCCAATTCACAGTGATAACCTCTCATGCATGTCGTGGTATGAAATACTCCCACATTTTGTCATGTGTGTGTGTTCATTATGTGTGGGTTGTGTTTATTAATAGGTTTTATCGGGGTGGGGGCATGGCTACATAGCCATGAGATAGGACGTGATTCCGGGTGCTGAAGTATGAAGTAGCAAGGAACAAGCTGCACACAATTTTGGAATGAAGCACAGCACGGTTGATGAAACGCTAGCCGGAGAAACAGCAAGGCTTTTTTCGACACAGAAGCAAGATGGCAACCAGCTGCAACAAAGGAGCTAGTCGGCAGGCTATGATAAAATAGGCAGAGAGAAGCAATGGCGATGAAGCAATGGCGATGGGTCATTGCGGAGGCTTGATTAGACCCTGGCGGGCTGTACAGACGGGAATGAATGAGGGCGAAAAGAATGGCAGCAAAGCAGCACAATGATAACGAGCGCGAGAGCCCCTGCAGGGATCGGAACACGGATGAGGGATTGGAGCAGGGAGAATGGGACAGACACCAAGAGTTTGAAGGGACACGACCGTGTGTCAGTGCGCCTGACACCGGAGGGTGACACGCCCTGCGAGGAAGAACCAAGAACAACAATTGTGGAAGCCGGAGGCAACATTGTGGCAATGTGGATGTGGCGATACATTCGGAACCATATTTACAGCTGCCGACATAATATCACATCTTGCAAATGCCCATAACATTGCAACAGTGGGCATTAGGCGTGAGCTGGATCCCAGAGAAGTGCGAATACGAAGACTGCACACTGTTATGCAGTAGGAACTCACACAGACTGGTGCAGGAATCGCAATGGATAATGTGTAGCAGGAGACCGAAGCAGGTGCAGCGCACGGTCTGAGCCCTCAATCGGAGCGCAGCAGAATATTTTCTCACCAGACGCACGGAAAAAACATAATATCGAGCAGGGTTGCCGCACATGGTGGACAGTCACATCGGATTTGGCAGCCATATCAGCTGATCAAATTAAAAGTAGCTGGATAATAATAACTCACACAAACACAGTGAAGGCACCTAAGCCGTGGGGTGGCCGCCATTGCGACCCGACCCATATAAGCATAACGACCAAGAAATACACACTAACAGAGCAGTGGAGGTCTCCAGAGCCAGATTGGCATTACCCTGCAGGAGCGTGGATAAAACAACATGCAGGCGAAACAGGAAGACCGACAAAGGAATGAAGCAGGCATTTTCAGATGGGCTGTGCCAGCATTGGACATTGACCGTACACCCAGACCACCCACAAGGCGGTAGGGAGACGGACAACAGCCACGGTTTATGCGCTACATGCAGAGACATCTCTGAAGTCGGGCAGCAGCACGGGTTTGCAGACACCCAGAGTGCTTCTAACACCCAGAAGAATACCCGCAGCACCCAGTCAACAAGGTACATGGGGTGTTGAGTGAGGGCGGATGGGCCAGATAGTATGAAGGCCCCTAGGCAGAGTAACAGGCTCTGAAGTCGTGCGTGGGGAACAGTCACGGCCCGCAGGAGACAAACTTGCCCGGAAGTAAGATATCACTGTACCCCAAGGGGGGCATATCACAAACCGTTAAAACCCAGACATGTGGGGATTACTGGAGGCAGCACTGGACATGAGGAGAGCATTCTCCTGGTTACCTCGGAACTCACCACAGACACTGTGACAGCACTGATGTGGAGCTCCGGGAGAATGCAAAAGCAAGCAATCAACAGTGGATCCATAATAGAGGAGCCTTGCCACCAGACACCAAAGCACATCCACCGAAAAGTTAATATTCATGGAGGCGGCACCAAGGGCTTGGGCGTTATAAGGCAGAGGGGTAGACCCCAGACACTGTTTTTACTCGATGGAGATGCCAGAGGAACCAGCAGGTCTAATAACGGTCAGAGGCTGCTTAAGGATATACGCAAAACATCTACTGTGTGGGACAAATGAAGAAGAACCATCCAAGTAACAGTACTACATCAGCCAAGGAACAATACAACCTTGGACTTGATAGTAGGAAGACACCATGGTGCAGATAGGTGCATCAATGGCATCCAAGTCAAATAAGAGCAAGGGGAAACAGTCCTCAATTGATACATTTACCAAACCTGCACAGACAGTGGATAGTGCGCTGACTACAGCACAGAGGCACAAAGGGAGAGGAGGCTCCAGGAAGAAGTGACCAACAGATAGTAGAGGCCGTAGCTGCGTTAAAGTCATCACTAGAATGCAAAATGGATACGATCTGCATCTATGTGAACCTTTTAAGACAGGATGTCAGAGCAGTAGCAGAATGCACAGGAGTGCTGGAGAAGGTGATGCAAGCCAACACGAGCAGTTGTAACGAGAACCCCCAGGACGTCTCCATACTACAGCAGCAGCTGCGGAATCTCGAAAGTAGAGCAGAAGAAGCGGAAGGACATGCAGAGAGGAACAATGTACAGATTGTTGGGCTCCCAGAAGGTGAGGAAAGTCCGAACCCGACAAATTTCATTGAAAACATGCTGTTGCAGGAAATAGGAGCTGGAACACTTACCCAAGGGTTCACAGTGAAAAGGGCACATAGGGCCCTGACAAGGAAGCCGCCACCTGGAGCCGCACCCCAGCCGATAATAGCCCAGATCCTAAATTACAAGGATAGGGAGAAAATCTTAGAACACTTTTGCTAAGGTGGAACGATCTGCCGAGCATCGGAGACCATCACAGCATACCCTGACAATACTTTCCTGGTGCAAAAACTATGTGGCAGTAAAGAGGAGATTGCAAGCAGCTAATCTCAAATACATGTTGTATCCGGCGAAATTGAAGGCCCTATACAATGATCGAGCTATCTTCAATGAGACTCCAGAAGACGTAGACAAGTAGTTGTACTTAGTGAACATGCCGACGAAGGAGACAGGCTGGAAACCCCCATCACGTTAGGAGAACTAGAGTACGTGATAAAGACCTACCGACCGGCAAAGTCCCAGGAAGGCATGGGCTTCCCAGGGAGTTCTATAAAGAGTTCAAGATGGAAATCCTACCTCCACTACTGGCAGTGCTGAACGAAGTGTTGGACAAGGGCAGATTACCTCTCATTACTGAATCGAGATGGGAAGATTCTTACAGCTGTACTGGCACAGAGACTCAAACCTGTCATAGCCAAGCTTATACATCCGGACCAGACAGGATACGTCCCAAATAGAAATATCACCAATAATCTGAGAAGATTACACCACATAATAGACTGGGGAGATACACGGAAACTTGCAGTGGCGTCACTCGAAGCATTCAAGGTGTTGGACTCGGTCAGATGGCCTTGGCTATTAGCGGTGCTGGATAGGTTTGGTTTAGGGTCTATGTACATTAAATGGGTGTGACTGCTGTACACAGAGCCGACTGCGAGGGTAAAAATCGGCACGATTGGCAGTTAAGCAAGGGCACGAGGCAGGGATGGCTGTGGTCCTGATGCTCTTCATATTAGCATTGGAGCCATTAGCAGCCTATTTAGGAGAGGAATATGAGGAGGTGGGCATAGTCACTCCGGGAGGGAGGCACCTGATTTCACTGTATGTAGATGACATGCTCCTGTACCTACAGCACCCTGAGACGAATTTGCAATACATCCTAGATGTGATGGAGTGATATACAGCCCTAAATACCCAAAGAGCACTGTTTTTTTTTTCAAAAAGAGGATAGGACTGAGCCCCTCTAACAACAATGAATTTTACATAAAGGTCCAGTCACCTCCCAACTACTCCCTGTATCAGTCAACGTGCCAGAAGGGTTCTCCTCAGGAAATAAACTCAAAACTGTGAACCTAAAATGGAAACTGTGCAATATTCAAATTAAAAAAGAAGAGGATTGGTAGGCGCACTACCTTGTGTTTTATATGGCAGGTCAATTTTCTAAATTCTATGCAATTTAATATTATTTTCAGGTGCGGGGGAGGAAACGTGACCCTGGCACAGGATCACTATAACATGTATGTAGGAAAAGAAAAGAGGATCCAAAGGTAGGAGCCCTCCCGTCCCCTGCACTCTATTTTAAATCCATCAACAGATGGTTCATCAAAGTCAAATAAGCTGGTTGTTATAACTCAATAGGATATAAGTTTTATGAATAACAAAGATGATCATTCATCTAGTAAAAAACCAAAGAAATTTTGATTGTAGTCACAATTAGTTCACCATTAAAACTTAAAATGCAAAAAGCCAAATTAGCTGTCAACAGAATATGATGATAAGCAATGATAATCCATGTATACAATTCAAAAGTGGCTGACACGTTTCAGGATGAGCATCCCTTCTTCTTGAGCCAAGTAGTTTAAACTGGAAAACATAAACAAATGAAAACTGTTTCCATCCTGTGTTCTTCACATGAACATCATGTATCTACAAAAGTATAATCAGCTACACATAACATTGCCAATTAGTCGTATATGTGTTGATATATCATTCTGAGCACAATTCAAAAGACATTCTAACATGATAGTCAAAGTTATTCCAATATTTTAGAGGCCTCTACTGTAGCCAGTGTGCACTGGTATACTCACTACACGTCCAAAATCAATCAGTTAAGAAACCATATAGTTATCAGAACGACTCTCCATCATGTTGTTTCGAGTAAGCATACCTTTAATGTAGAGTGAAGGGAGTTTGTGTCTTCCCCTGAATCTGGTGAAATGGTGTGTTCCAATTCTTCACACACCGGTTAGAAAAAATGCTCCTCTCGTGAGTGTGGAGCACCTAAAGTAAAGAAATGGGGGATATATCTGTAAGTAGTGCGACCTAAATCCCTGTGATGTTGTATATCCTCCAAAAATGCATGGTGAATAAAACTGTTGGCCCCTTACAGCATGTGATATTAGCGAGTTTACCCAAATGACTAGACTATAGAAGTATAAAACAAAAATATACTGCTGCGTTAGAAAAAAATGCTGTGAATAGTAGAATGGCTTACCTCTCAAGGGGAGAGATTTGAAGAAAGTAAGAGGGCTATGACTCGTCTTTGCTTGGAAAACCTGGCGTACCAGGTGCTGTAAACACAGGATCTGTGATCGTCTATGTAGAAAAAAATTAAAATAAAGAGATAGAGGAGTGAGCTATGTTATTAAAAAGCCCCTCTTGGGGCTATGTAAGGAGTATATAAATAATTGTCTTCCCTGGTTACTGCTTACCTCTGCGGTGTTAATGTGGAAATCCACGATCGCGGACAAAAAAATGTTCGTTCTTCTCTGTGCTGCTCCCCGAGGTCACGCGTGCTCCAAACAGATGGATGCGCTCCTCGTCCATTCTGCGGTGGGTCTCCTCGTCTACCTGGCAACCCTCTTAGTTGTCGGCAAACACAGAGCATACCTAGACCCTCTCTGTCTTTATGCGTGTTCATAAACATAGAAAATGGACTATTCATGTTCCCTATGTACAAGGTGCTATCTTGAAGGTGTGTGTATGGGCGCCATCTTGGAACATCGCAAAAGCTTATTAGTAAACTTACATCAACATACTGTTGTTATTAGTTAGATCTAATGTTATTGTAAAATGAAGTAAAAATAATGAATAATACATTGTGTAACTGTTTTTTTGGCTATGGTAAGCAAAAGGGCTGGGCGAGGTGATAGAGATTTGCCTTGTTGCACGTGTATGAGAATGACACTCTGGCCACAGTAGAGATCATGTTATATGAATCTTCTGGGTCTTTTGTGTTCATGAATGTACATGAAATGAACATGTCAGATACTCATAAACAAAAAGTTGTGATCAGTGGGCCGGTCAACACACCCCAGACTAATTACATTTTAACAATTGTTCCACTGTCAAGAACAATATGTTACATCTGTTATGTCCCATATAGAGCATTAGAGCATTTTTTTCATTTTTAACATTTTTAACAACTTAATCTTCCCCAGTAGACCAAGCAATTGCCTCTGGGGTGTCATTTTATGAGTGTGCCCCAATTAAAATGAAGTTTTACATTGATGGCAAAAAAAATCCAAAATTATACATTCATCATGGTCAGGCAAGGATAAGGAATAAGGGTCTGTCCTCTGTCAACTAATCAGTTAAAGCACCTCAGGGAAAACTCTTCATTAAGACCTTGTGGATTCAATGTATCTAAGAAGTGTATCCAAAACTTTTCCCTGCGTGAGAGAATTGATTGATAGTCTCCACCTCTGTATGGTTTCTTGACTACCTCCAAGATCTGGAATTTGATCTGGGCTACTGTATGATGGTGTTCTGTGGAGTGTCTTGCCAATGGGGATTTTATGTTTTTACATCTGATGTTTGATTTGTGTTCGGTTATTCTTTCTTTCACTGCTCTTGTAGTCTGACCCGCATACAGTTTCCCACAAGGGCATTTAATTGCAATAATGACCCCTGTTGACATGCAGGTAGCGTAATCTCGCAATTTATATTTCTTGCCCGACTGGGGATGTGTTACACTTTCGCCCTTAATTACATTATTGCAATGGGAACATCCCAAGCATGGGAATGTGCCCTTCTTTCTTGTTTGCAAAAACATCTGTTTTTCTTTAGGGGGTTTCTCCGCTCTTACTAGTTTGTCTCTCAAGTTTTGGCCTCTTTTAGAGGCCATCATTGGGGTCTTGGGAAATTGTTTTTCGAGCAGTGGGTCATTATGGAGAATACCCCAGTGTCTTTTAATTGCTTTCCCCACTTGGAAACTCTGACAAGAATATTTTGAAATGTAGAGTAATCGTGTCTCTTTGTTCTTAATCTTTGGTGTGAGTAGTTGATCCTTACTCACACTGGATGAACTCTCCTTGGCTTCCTCTAGAACAGAGTGTGGGTAGCCCCTCTTTGCAAACTTGTCCAACAATTTAGTGCATTCGACATCAAGTCCTGCTGGATCCGAAACAATCCTTTTCAATCTCAGGATTTGGCTATAGGGTAGGCTACCCAGCATTGACTTCGGATGAAAGCTAGAAAAATGTAATAGATTATTGACGTCAGTTGGTTTGTCGTAGACATTTGTCTCAATTTGATTCTTTTTAATCTCCAAGCAAACATCTAGGAAATGTAGAGAAGGCGTTCCTACTTCCATCGTGAATTTAATGCATTGATGTACTGAGTTCAAAAAGTTGAAAAAGGCGGTCAATTCCTCTTTGGTGCCGGACCAAATCCCAAAAATATCATCGATAAATCGTTTCCATATTAATATTTTGTTTGACCAGTCCGCATTCTCAAGTACACGTATGTGTTCGAATCTGTACATGAAGGTATTCGCATACACGGGGCCCATCGCTGACCCCATAGATGTTCCCGTGACTTGGAGATAGAAATTGCCTTGAAATCTAAAATAGTTATTGTTCAATATCAAGCTTAAGAGCTTCACAATCAATTGTGGATCACCTCTCGTTGCTTGTGAATTCAATAACAGCCACTCCACTGCTTGGATTCCTTCCTCATGTGGGATAGAAGTGCACACATCCATACTGAACAGTATGCACTCTGAACTTAATGCTCTAATTTCTTGAATGCAGTTTAAAAAGTCTGTAGTATCCTTAAGGTACGTCAGGATGTCCTGGATGAGTGGTTGAAGTAACCGGTCAATATATATGGACAGTGGGTCGAAAATGCTGTCAGTGCCAGCTACTATGGGTCTTAGTGGAGGGTCACTTTGATTCTTGTGGATCTTCAGCAATCCATAGAACACCGGCGTGATTGGGTGATGATTGATTAGAAATTTACTTGTTTTACTACTTATCCATTCATTGTCCAGGGCTTCCTCCACTATATTCTCAATGAGCGACCTAATTCTCATGATTGGATCCCCATTAAGTTTGGTATATGTACTGGCGTCATTGAGTAAGAACAGGCATTTTTTTGTGTAATCATCCGTGTCCATAACAACAATTGCACCTCCTTTATTGGCAGGTTTTATGGTCAGAGCCTCATCTTTTGCCAATGATTCCACATGATCTAATTGGCACTTCTTTACATTGATAGGTGTTGATATTTGGTAATTAATCCGTTTCAAATCTGTAATAACATTCTTCTCGAAAAGATTCAGGATTGAGTTCTGTACATGTGGATCGAAATTACTCTTTGGACGTATTTCTAATGTTTCACCCTCAGAATGGCGGATTTCCAGATTCTCATCTGACTCAAAAAATATTTTGAGTCTAAGTTTTCTTAATATCCTATGAAGGCAAATTTTCTTCTCAAATAATGTGGTGTTATTTGTCGGAATGAAGGATAGTCCACGATTCAGCATCTCAAGTTGACCACTGGTAAGAGTTTTCTTGGAGATGTTAACTACCAGGTTTTCACTCATTTGTTCTACTTTTTTTGTTTTCCCTTGCCCTCTCCTCATTTTTCTCTTGATTTGTCGCGTAGGCCTAAAAAAGCCCCAGTGTCGTCTGGTCTTGGAGAACCTGTAGTAGATGGTATTACTGCTGGTTCTGGGGGCTGTAACCCTCCGTTTGGTGAGGGTGTTGGTCTTCTTCCTTCTTCTTCAACAACTGTCTTTTAGTGAGTATTAACATTACATTTAAATTGGTTTCCAGCCTATTGCCAGTGCTGGCGCTCTCCAGTTGTAGTATTTATGTTGACGGTTAAGCTGCACCCTGGACTTTGCTCAGAAGCTGGCCTGGGCTATGATATGCTTTGATTAATGGATGGTCCTGAGTTGCGCTATTCCATAAATAATGCAGTGTTCTCCTTGTTGTAATCACAATTGAGTTATTTTATTGTGATTGATTTTATCTTAAGAGAAACTGTTGATTTTCATAGATTCTCTTTATAAAACATTATGGGCCTCATCACGAATTGGGTGGTAATGCCGGCGCTAATAGCGTTGCTGTTATTAGCCTTACCGCCAAACCCACCGGCGCTATTAGCGCCGGATCACGGGTTTGGCAGAACGGGAAATCCCCATTCCCCATTGAACCCATTCGGGAATGCCCCATTCCCCATTGGGCTCAATGGGGAAATTTTGCGCTTTTACCGCCGGCAGATTTCCCGCCGGCGGTAAACACGATGAAAATCAGCAAAATCTCGGCGGGTTTCCCCCCAGCTTAGAGCTGGGGGGAAATGAGCCGAAGCTGTGATTTGGTGGTCACTTAAATCCGGCGGTAACAGCGCTACCGTCGGATTTAAGGGCTACCACCAAACCCGTGATAAGGCCCTATGTGTTGAATAAAGAAGAAATTAAAGTTCAGTGTCATTTACTGATAGTGCTTGGTTTCTTAAATCAACCCTCAGTTTGCATCCACTAGTAGTGCTTAATGTTTTGTGTCAACACTCGACACGTGTTTCCCCACTTTTTATGTTAGCGGTTCTTCAGGAGGTATTGTTACACTTTTAAGTTCAATTGCAAATTATACATATTCTTGTAAATGATAAATTTAACCTAATTCAACAATGCTACCTGTCACCAAAAGGATAACCAAACCCATACTCCAAAATAGAGTGCTCTAAACTGTGCAGTCAACAATTAATAAGCTGTTCATTGTCAAGAAAATTTGAGACCATACCGTGTTTTGCAGGTAACGGCTATCCCATTGCGCAAACATGAAACGGTAGAGAGAGGGTACAACACTCACCAGTTTGAAAAAGTCTCCATTACGTAGTTGATCTGATACACTTGTGGTTCATACTTCTACAGGGGAAGTCCTTATTCTTCATTAGCATGCTGTAGCAACCAAAGGACGCTTAATTACTGAAAATGCCCTACATTGGCAACAGCACAATTTATTCTATATCTCTGCGTAGATAATTCTACTCTTATTACCATTATATTTGAGAACCTTAAATACTTAACTAGCACAGGGTTCTGACTGCGCGTTTTGCAGGAAAATCTACAGTAAAAGGGGGTACCTTACCTCGCCATGGTTATCCACAGTGCGTATATCCCATAGCGTGAGTTAATTCAGCTGTTGCGTAAACTAAATCGTATGCGCATGCGCATATCTCCTTTACACAGTTTATCTGGGAAACCAGGAAGTGGAGGAGTTTGGAAAAAAAAACTAGGCCTCCACTAATAGTGAACTGCAGCTCCGAGGTGAACGCTGTGTTGATAACCTACCATCTTAAGCAGATAATAATATTGAATCTGATAGCCTGCATCTTAATACTTTATTACCAAGTTCTAAACTTAACTCCATACTCTTGCATGACGTAGTTTTATTGGACCCTTTTCTCCACGTATTAATTCATATGCGGCCCTAACGGGCATAACAATTAACCCACAGAAGTCGAGACTGTTCCCTTTGGAGGGATGCGCTGGGAGGCCCATGTGCACGCTGCCGGTGCTACCAATTAAATGCGAAATAGACACATTTAGGTACCTGGGGTGGACACTTTTCTAGATCCTAAAACAGAACACTCGCAAAATACGGTGAAGGCTGTGAACAAAATTGAAAACTCTATGGGCCTCATTATGAGTATGCCGGTCCGGTAACAACGGTACTGGTAAGCTACCGGCACCGTAGTTACCGGACCAGCATACTCCGAGTTCTGTGTGTGGGTGCCTGTCCACCCGCCAGGTCTGACCTGGTGGGCGGAAAGGCACCCGCTCGCAGACCTGGACGGATGCACCGGTACTGTGTATTTTCCGGTAATTCCCCATTGCCAGGCGCCGGGAAAAAAACCACTCCGGCGGCAGCCATGTCGTTTTTACCGGCACGGCTTTCACCAGGATCATAATGAGGCCCTATGTCTTTTTGGGCCAGATTGCCGCTGTCTATGATGGGACGTGTCACATTGCTGAAGATGGTGGCGTTACCAAGACTTCTTCATTATTTTGCTAATGTCCCATTTGCGATACCTAGAACGTTTTTTAAGAAACTGCATGGTATATGCAGGAGCTTCCTCTGGCATAACTCAAGGTGTATGGTGGCATTTTGAAAGCTCCAGAACCCGTATAAAGAAGGGGATAAAATTACCCAATTTTTAGCTATATGTTGCTGCTAGCCAGTTGCAATATGTGGCTAAATGGCTGTCTGATGAGCAAACGCCAGGGTCAAGGCTACTGCGAGCCGGGAGCACTCCGTTCTTTCTGAACAAAGTGATATGGATAACTGACCCTCGTGTAACCCACTGGTCCTTGCTGTTACAACTGGGTAGCGGAATATGGCGAAGGGCCTGCCAATTGCTGGGGAACACAACACTGCATTCTCTGCAGATCCCACTTGTCACGCTGGAAGGGGTAGATGCACAACTGAGATTAAACGTGAGGAGGTACTTGGAACCCAATGGGGTGCCGACGGTGGGAGATGTGCTAATGGAGGGGTTGCCTAAGGAGTTTGGGGAACTGATAGAAGACACATGAGTGCACCGGGGGCAAACACCAGTGGAAAGACCTCACGTATTCATGCCTCTTCAGGAATCTTTGACATAGATGGCCGGAGACTGCGGCGCCATTGCAATTAGATGAGACGATTGAGACCTTTAATGATGTATCAGTAGGGGGACACAAAGTCTCTTGGATATATGGGCTACTGATGTCCAGGATAGGACAGGAGTTTGGGCAGATAAGACAAAATTTGGGAAGCAAAATTACAAAAACCAATGTCAGAAGCAATGTGGATTATAGTTCTGGCGTACCACAAAAAGGTATCTAGAAATGCACGGCTCTAAAAGATTCAACCATATGTGACGCAAAGGGCATATCTGACCCTGAGCAGAATAGCCAGGTTCAGCCATGCAGCAGTACAATCATGCCCCAAGTGCTGAGCAATTAAGGCAGATTTGGTTCATATGTTCTGGGCCTGCACAGAGATTGGCAGATTCTGGGAAGAGATTGCCAAGGCACTAGCAAAGGTGGGCATCACCCTAGATATCGGATCCCCCCTAGCATCTCTGCTAGGGGGCTTACAAGGCCCAAGAGGGCTAGACATGTGAATAAGCTTAAAGATTTGGCATTATACTAGCGAAACGCAGAAAAGCGATGGGATGGAAAGCATATACGAGACCAGTGGTGCAGGTGTGGTGGAACGATCTGTTGAAATGGGCATCTCTTAAAATGGGCAAATGCAGAGACGGTGGTGTGGCAAGAGGCAGCAGTAAGGCACACGGAGCAAGGAGACGGAGGGGTGGATGCCTGGAGGCAGTTGATAACGGATTTAGCCAATTCCGAGCAGGGCGCTATAGACTCAGAGCACACACCCATTCATAAGGAAACTGATGCTGGGGGTTGAGGTGAAATGGGGGGGTGGCAGAACTATTTGGGGAGAGTGTGGGAAGCAGACGGTCAAGATTTGGTTTGTAATATGATGGTTATGTTTATGCAAGTCTGCAAGTTGTTCTGGTAATGCAAAACAATAAAAATTGTTTAAAAAAAATAGGTTTCATCAGGTTCCGATTTGTGCGTTAACTTGTTATATTCGATTACAGAACAGTGACTAAAATATATTTTAATTTTATCTACACAGATATATTGTTCTGTTCTGCGTATGCCATAGTTTCCAGCTACCGTCGAATGGATTCTTGTCATGATGCCCGCTCCCGGGGAGCCGGTTCAAGCCCTGCGTCCCCGAAAGCGACATCCAGTCCCCAAGGAAGGACCCAGCAACCCCATATAGGGGCCCTTTGGACAGTGTCCTGGCGCCTATGGCGCCAGGCTCATAAAAGACATCAGTCCTGGCGCCTTAGGCGCCAGGCTCATTATGAATGTGCTTGGGTGCACTTACCTGATGCAGACCATGCTGCAGGATCCCGGCCTCCTTGAGGTCTGAAAGGAACTACTTTACCTGTGGGACTAAATTACCATCCGGGCATGGTCGGGGAAGGATACATACCTAATTGGAGGAAGGATACATACCTGGAACTTCTTCCAAGGCTATTTAAACCCCACCCGAACAGCCACACGTGCTTCGCGTTGTTCTGCATCTAGCAGCTGGACGCTCACCGTGTCTGCTCCTGCATCCTGACTTCTGCCACGCCTGCCAGCATCCTGGATCACCTGCAAAGGAAGAGAAGAAGAGAATAGAAGAAGGAAAAGTCCTTACCTGCTAAATCCGCATCCCGGAGACATCTCGCCGACAATCCTGAAAAGGAAGACTTTTATTTAAAAGCTCATCGCGTCGATCGCTGCAGCGCCGCATTCCACTCACCTTTACTGGGCGCCTCCATGTTCAGCAGCGATCATCCGGATTCGCAGTCACACCCCAGCACCTAGGGAGAAAAAGACCAGAACAAAAGGTGAGAGACAGAAGGGAATAAGGAAAGCTAAATCTCCATGTTAAGACTTACCTGTTGATTCATTCCCTCTTCATTTCGGGTCCGTGCCGCAACCTGGCATTTCCGGACCCCGGCCCCTAAGGGGAAAAAGAGACATCAGAGTTAATGAGCGAATGAAAAGACATTACCAAAAAACGCTCATTAAAGACTTACCAGATTTCTACAAGGATTTCACCTCTCATCGGGGGTCGGTGCCTGTTCCCCGGCATTCCGTACACCGGCCCCTATGGGGAAAAAGACACTAGCATTAGTACATTAATGCATGGACACAAGGGGAACCTCTTATCAAAAAAACTTACCTGGAAGCCAAGCAAGTTTGGTTCTCACTAATCCGAAAATCCAGTGAAGAAATTGGATACCAACGCGCCCCTGCATCAAAAGCAGGATGGAGAGCTCGTCCTTCCAGACCCTAAGGTGAGACGCTACGAGGAATCACAGAAGGGTTTCGAGGAGGGTGAGAGGGGAAAGTGGGAGGCTGATTGCATTACCCCGCAGACAGTTAATCCCCTATTTTCGCCTACAGAAGGATACTTCTGCAAGCCAGACAAGCCAGATTTGGGGGCCCGGTCCAGTCCGTCTTCCGAACCCTGCGCATCACCTTAGAAGAGGTCACAGCAGCGCGAACCACGCCTGCGCCTCCGTGGGAGTCAGGTGAGCGTTACAGAATGCGAAGACTTCCTACAAATTCCCACCCAGGTGCTATTGAAAGTTCTGAGACTGATCAGTTGGCCCAATTACTGGGGGAATTACGGGCCGAAGTACATGCCGCTCGTCAAGAGACTAATGCCCTCAGGAGGGTATTAATAATATAAAGGAAAGAACTGATGACCTGGCCAGACAGCTTTTGCAAGGTCAAGCTGGGCAAACTCCTCTACCCGGTTCCAGAGGGAACCCCGCTCCTGTGGTTTCCAGTAACCCTGTGCAAATTAATCTACCTGGAAACCTGCCGCTGGCCCCACCCGAACGCTTTGCTGGGGACCCCAAACAAATCGACGTATTCATGAATCAGTGTCGTTTGCACTTCCTATGCAGACCTGGGGCCTTCCCTAATGATCAGACAAAGGTAGCCTTTGTATTGTCATATCTCAGCGGCTGCGCTGCCGATTGGTCAATTCCACTGGTTACTCAAGATGACCCGATTCTCCGTGATTTTCAAAGGTTTCAAGCAAGCATGGAAAGGTTATTTGCTCGACACTCTCAGGGGCAGGCTCTGGATGACGAACCTCTATCCCTGCGACAGGGCAATCAGGACCTCGTATCCTATATTGCAACCTTTAATAGACTAATTGTGGAAACGGGATGGCCAGAGGATAAAAGAGTGACGTTGTTTTATCGAGGACTATGCAGAGAACTTAAAGAAGTTTGGCCCAAGTTATAAATCCGCCCCAAGAATGCACAGTATATAGACTTAGTGGTCCAATTGGATCACAGACTTCAAAACAGAAAAGCAGATCGGTCCAGGTTTGAGACCCGGGTGTTGGTCAAGACCCATGCTAATCCCAAGGGAGTTGATGTCACTGAGCCTATGCAAATTGGAGGGGTTAAAGGACCCTTAACTCAAAAGGAACGTGAAAGGAGGCGGCAGTTAAAATTATGTCTTTAGTGTGGGAATTCTGGACACTTTCTACGAGATTGCCTGGCAAAACCGCCCCGAAAGGCGGTAGGAGCCGCTGATAAAAAACCATGAAGACTCTGTTTCGGGAAACGACTCCGCCCGACAAGTGTAGGGGTCCGCTTGCCGAGCTTGAAAATTAACTCTCAGACCTCGCATTTCATTGTGCCAATGGTTCTCGTAGATCCAGAACAGCCTAAGCAGTTGCATGCAATAAAGGCATACATCGATAGTGGGGCTATTGCAAACTATGTGGATTGTGAATTGGTCTCTAGGATTAACCTCCCTCTCCGTCCTAAAACCAGCAAAGATGTCATCACCACAGTCGATGGAACTGAAATTTCCTCTGGACCGGTAACACATTCCACTACTGAGGTGACTCTTATTGGTCCCGACGGCCATCGGGAGGGTGTTGTGTTTGATGTAATGAAGGCTCCACAGTTTCAGGTTATTCTTGGAATCCCTTGGTCAGAGACACATAATCCTCGAATTGATTGCCGAGCTAAGAGAATAACCTTCCCGGATTGTACACAAACCTGCTACTCAGAAAACCTGAAGATTAATCTAGCATCTGTAACCTCTGCCTCCATGCAACTACCTCCGGAATGCCAAGACTTTCAGGACGTCTTCCAAAAGGAACAGGCCAACACGTTACCTCCTCACAGATCGTACGATTGCCAAATCCATCTGATGCCCGGTGCACAACCCCCTTGTAGCATGATTTAATCCCTTACTGAACCCGAGAATCTGCATTTGAGACAATATTTGGATCAATACCTAGCTAATGGTTTTATTCGCCTGTCAAAGTCCCCGGCATCCTCGGCTTTGTTCTTCGTGCCCAAAAAAGAAGGCGACCTTAGAACTTGTATCGATTACCGCGCATTGAACCAGATAACAGTTAAAAACCGTTATCCTCTGCCTCTGATCCCTGAACTCCTTGACCAGGTGAAGGACGCTTGCATATACACCAAGTTAGATCTCCGGGGGGCTTATCATCTGGTACGAGTTAAAGAAGGCGACGAATGGAAAACTGCCTTCCGTACTATATACGTATTATTCGAGTACCAGGTGATGCCTTTCGGATTGTGTAACGCGCCGGATGCCTTCCAATACTTCATGAACGATGTCCTTCGGGAACTCATCGATGTTTGTGTTGTCGTATATATCGATGACATTCTGGTGTACTGCTCTTCGCAATCTGATCACAGAAAATACGTCAGGGCAGTACTTGAAAAACTGCGCCAACACAAACTATTTGCTAAATTGGAGAAATGTGTTTTCCATACCACGGAAGTCGAGTTTCTAGGTTTCATCCTGACACCCAAAGTAGTCCGAATGGACTCAAGAAAAGTGGATGCCATCCTCAAATGGCCATCACCTAGCTCTGTAAAAGGGGTTCAAAGCATGCTCGGCTTTGCCAATTTCTATCGCAGGTTTATCCCGGAATTTTCACGCATGGTACAACCCATTACTGCACTCTTGAGGAAAAATAAACGTTATGAATGGTCTGAAGAAGCTGAGCAGGCCTTTCAGGATTTAAAAGCTAAGTTTACCTCCGCACCTATATTGAAACACCCGCGTCCAGATCTCCCTTATGTCGTCGAGACTGACGCATCCAGACTAGCCATGGGAGCTGTCCTGTCCCAAAGAGATCCCGAAACCAACCAACTGCATCCCGTAGCATTTTGGTCCAGAAAATTCTCGCCACCCGAGGTTAATTATGCAATCACGGACAAAGAACTGTTAGCCATTAAGTCCGCTTTTAAAGCCTGGTGGCATTATCTGCTTGACGCTCGACATACCATCACAGTGATCACTGATCACCGGAATTTACAGTATTTGAAAACCGCCAAGGCTCAGTCATCACGGCAGCTCCGATGGGCTTTGTTTTTCACTGAATTTGATTTCGTGATTACCTATCGACCTGGCTGCAAGAATGGAAAAGCAGACGCCTTATCCTGAATTGGAATGGGAAAATCTGATACAAACTCAGAACCAGTACCAATAATTCCCGAACAGAGGATTCTAGGCATGACTTCGTTACAGACGCTTGAAGACATTCAAGTCAGAGTGAAACAACTCCTGGACCCTACAACCTTACAGGATTGGATACAAAAGGGATCAGACTTTACAATAGATAATGGTTTACCTTATTTTCAAGGACGCTTATTCCTGCCACATAAGGAATTACACGAACTAGTTATTTCCGGTTATCATGATGCATTAATAGAGGGACACCCCGGTATTGCCAAAACAGAGGAAAAGGTGAAACGACAATTTTGGTGGCCCTCTTGGCGAAAAGATGTTAAATCTTTTGTGATGTCCTGTGGTGTTTGCGCCCAAAATAATAGTCAAAACAAAAGACCAGCCGGTCTCCTTCAACCTCTAGACATACCGCCAGCACCCTGGCACACCCTATCAATGGATTTTATAACGGAACTGCCTCCTTGTTCGTGGTACAATACTATTCTGGTAATTGTGGATTTGTTTTAAAAAATGGCCCACTTTATTCCTTTGAAAGGTTTACCTTCAGCTTCTGTCCTAGCCAAAGAATTCCTCGAAAATATTGTTCGGCTACATGGATTCCCATCTATACTAATCTCTGACCGGGAAGCCAATTCATTTCCCACTTCTGGCGCAAATGTTGTCAAATGGCGCAGATCGACGTAAGATTATCGACCAGTCACCACCCTCAGACCGATGGTCAGACCGAGAGGACAAATCAGACCCTTGAGCAATACTTACGGTGTATGTTACAGCAATCTGAAAGCAACTGGAAAGACATTCTTTGGATAGCCGAATACGCATATAATAATTTGGTACACTCTGGAACTGGCCACAGTCCTTGTTATACTTTGTCTGGGCATCACCTTCGAACCTCAAACCTTGACTCTCCTCAGAACCTTGGAATGCCTGCAGTATAACATCTGCATTCTACAATTACCCAAGCCTTCAAAGAGGCAACTATGCATTTACAACAAGAGAAAATACAAGGAGAATGCTGATCTACATCGGAGTGCAGCACCTCCGTATCAGATTGGGGATCAAGTGTGGTTAGCTACCAGACATTTACCACTCAAAGGGCCTCGAACTTTTAACCCAAAATATCTGGGACCTTATTCTATTACGGCAATAATTAACCCAGTGGCTGTTAAACTTGATTTACCAGCTAGTATGCGAATTCACCCTGTTTTTCATGTGTCACTTCTGAAACCAGTGGTACCCGGAATCCGACTACTCAAACCTACAGAACCTATTCTAATAGATGGGGAGCCCGAATTCGAAGTGAAGAACATTTTAGACTCAAAAATGTTTAGGTCAAAACTGTTCTACCTAATTGATTGGAAGGGGTACGGACCTCAGGAGAGGTCGTGGGAACCCAGCGACCATGTGCATGCACCTCGATTAGTCAGGAAATTCCACCGACTCTTCCCAGACAAACCAAAACCCCCGGAGGGAACAACCTTGGGAGGGGCCTTGGGGGGGAGTGCTGTCATGATGCCCGCTCCCGGGGAGCCGGTTCAAGCCCTGCGTCCCACGAAAGCGGACATCCAGTCCCCAAGGAAGGACCCAGCAACCCCATATAGGGGCCCTTTGGACAGTGTCCTGGCGCCTATGGTGCCAGGCTCATAAAAGACATCAGTCCTGGCGCCATAGGCACCAGGCTCATTATGAATGTGCTTGGGTGCACTTACCTGATGTAGACCATGCTGCAGGATCACGGCCTCCTTGAGGCCTGAAAGGAACTACTTTACCTGTGGGACTAATTTACCATCCGGGCGTGGTCGGGGAAGGATACATACCTGATTGGAGGAAGGATACATACCTGGAACTTCTTCCAAGGCTATTTAAACCCCACCCGAACAGCCACACGTGCTTCGCGTTGTTCTGCATCTAGCAGCTGGACGCTCACCGTGTCTGCTCCTGCATCCTGACTTCTGCCATGCCTGCCAGCATCCTGGATCACCTGCAAAGGAAGAGAAGAAGAGAATAGAAGAAGGAAAAGTCCTTACCTGCTAAATCCGCATCCCGGAGACATCTCGCCGACAATCCTGAAAAGGAAGACTTTTATTTAAAAGCTCATCGCGTCGATCGCTGGAGCGCTGCATTCCACTTACCTTTACTGGGCGCCTCCATGTTCAGCAGCGATCATCCAAATTCGCAGTCACGCCCCAGCACCTAGGGAGAAAAAGACCAGAACAAAAGGTGAGAGAGAGAAGGGAATAAGGAAAGCTAAATCTCCATGTTAAAACTTACCTGTTGATTCATTCCCTCTTCATTTCGGGTCCGCGCCGCATCCTGGCATTTCCGGACCCCGGCCCCTAAGGGGAAAAAGAGACATCAGTGTTAATGAGCGAATGAAAAGACATTACCAAAAAACGCTCATTAAAGACTTACCTGATTTCTACAAGGATTTCACCTCTCATCTCGGGTCGGTGCCTGTTCCCCGGCATTCCGTACCCCGGCCCCTATGGGGAAAAAGACACTAGCATTAGTACATTAATGCATGGACACAAGGGGAACCTCTTATCAAAAAAACTTACCTCGAAGCCAAGCAAGTTTGGTTCTCACCAATCCGAAAATCCAGTGAAGTAACTGGATACCAACGCGCCCCTGCATCAAAAGCAGGATGGAGAGCTCGTCCTTCCAGACCCTAAGGTGAGACGCTACGAGGAATCACAGAAGGGTTTCAAGGAGGGTGAGAGGGGAAAGTGGGAGGCTGATTGCATTACCCCGCAGACAGTTAATCCCCTATTTTTGCCTACAGAAGGATACTTCTGCGAGCCAGACAAGCCAGATTTGGGGGCCCGGTCCAGTCCGTCTTCCGAACCCTGCGCATCACCTTAGAAGAGGTCACAGCAGCGCGAACCAGGCCAGCGCCTCCGTGGGAGTCATGTGAGCGTTACAATTCTTTAATCAACATTGGCAGATCACCATCAACAGCATTTATAGCATCACGATTATGTGGGATGACCGACAGGGTCTAATCTGCCCTTTTGCGTTACCAGTAACAAGGAACAACCTGTCTGCGTTCACTATTTAACATTGTGATGAAGTGAAAAAGCTGCTGTTGAAAGTGCAGACCATGAGAGTCATTTTAGGGGGTAATTCATGGACTATTTGCGCTGAAAAAAATGGGATTTGTGTGCCATTCTGCCCGCAAATCCCTGTTTAACAAATGGGGATTTGTGGGCAGAATGGCACACAAATTCCATTTTTTACGGCGCAAATAATCCATGAATTACCCCCCTAAAGTTTTGCAGGTGTAACATTCGGACACAAAATAATTGGTTTACTGGAATTAATCGATCGTTGATTGCAATCGGCGTATCATGAGGAAGCTATGAACTACATTTGAATCATGCGATGGTCGCTAGTACTTACTTCTATGGAAAAAAAATATAGTTAATTCCGTGGACCTAATATTCTATTGTGAGCATTCTTTGATAAATAAAAGCACATGTTACATTGCAGACTAATGATGTTTTCTTGAAATATAAGGTTTTTCTATCAGATCGGGTACAAGAAAGAAAAGTGAAGCGATGTGAGCGGATGTGCGTATTTATCTTCCTGATTGTGCGTTAGGTAACTTTATGCCGTGGGTGTTGACTGCGCACGTTTGGCTATGCTGTCTGTGAACGTCACCAAAATAGTTGTCGCTCATCGGATGGACTAGTGATGTTAGCTGCAGGAAGGGCGGGCAATATGTATTCGTGCTGCAAGCGCACTTGAACTTGAGCGATGCCGCAACAGAAGAGATTAGCACAAGATGGCCGCACCCATCGTGTGGTTTTCGCATGTGTAAAAGTGCAGAAAACTAAGGTAAGATGCATAGGACATTTTTTTAGGATCGATTACAGTATGCTTAAAGAAAATTGCCCTAAAGATCGCGACAATAATATTTGTGAGCGCACTTCCCATTTAAGGAAATCCTAAGACTTTTTAAGAACTGCTTTATACTTGTGGAAGGGAGCTGAAAGAAAGCTGCAAGCTGTATTAAGCTCATAACTGTATGCTGAACCCTATTTTGTTGGTTGCTGACATAATTGTATGAGATTAGTTGTGAGAGCCAGTATAGGCTTTGGACACAGTCAGATTCCTAAATTGAATTTATGGACTTTGACTTTCCTTAGTTTTGGTTTGGTAGGGAAATCCCACCATAGTATAGGGCAAGATAGGCATTTTTCCATCCTGACATTTAAGTTAATATCAGTGCTTACTTTGAACTTTGAATCTGTTGTCTGTATCTTGCTCCAAGATGCCCTCACAATACATTGTGTTACCTGTTGAATCCATAGCTTAGCTAAATCAATTTGTTTTGTTTTACTGTTGAGCACACAGCATAGTTACATTCATTACATTGTGGTACCTGTTGAATCTATAGCATAGCTACAACAACTGCATTATGGTACCTGTTCCTTCCATAGCATACCTACATCAATTATCTTTTGTTACCTGCTGATTTCAGAGCACAGTAATATCAGTTATTTTGTCTTACCTGTTAAACCCACATCATAGATACATTAATTATCATGTGTTACCTGTTACTTCCATAGAATAGCACCATAAATTATCTTGTGCCACCTGTTGATGCCATTAGTTTTCTAATACATGTTCAATTCATACCATAGCTACTTCAGTTATCTTTTGTTACCTGTTGATTCCACAGAATAGCACCATCAATTATCTTGTGCTACCTGTTGTTGCCATACCATAGAAACATCCATTATTGCTGTGTTACCTGTTGCATCCATTGCATCACTAAATTAATTTGTTTTGTGTTACTTGTTGAATCATTAGCATAGCTACACCATTTGCATAGGATAATTACACCAATTATTTTGTGCATTTCGTGTAAAATACCTAGTATAGCTACACCATTTAGTATATGTGTTGCCTGTTGAATCCATCACATAGCAAAGCAATGGATGTGATAGCTGGAAGGTTTAGAATTATTCTTAACCTTTGGCATCACTGTGGGCATCCCTCCAGACCATTGTTTTCCGCCTGCGAAGCCATTACAGAAAGGGGAAGGACCACATGCAAGTCAGCCTTGGTCCCACACCAAAAGGGGCAGTGAAGCCCAAACTGCTAGTTCACATACCTTCTACATGGGGCCACTAGCAACACCAGACATGTTTTGGCCTCATTGGGTCTCATCTGGCGAGGTGTAGCTTGAGTACCTAGGCTAGCTACATGCACTGCAATGTGTTGCCAATTGTTTCCATGGAATAGCTTAATCAGTTATTATAGTGTTACATGTTAAATCCATAACAAATCTAAATCGATTACCTTCTGTTATTGGTTGAGTCCACAGCAAAGCTACATTAACTGCATTGCATTACATGCTAAACCCATAGCCTATCTACATCCATTATTTCTGCTTCCCGTTGGATCAATAGCATAGGTATATCAATTACCTTTATGTTATCTTCTGATTCCATAGCTTATCTATGTCAATCATTCTCATTTTATCTGTTGAATCCATAAATTAGCTACATTAATTGCATCGTGACACCTGTTGAATACATAGCATAGCTATGTCAATTATTGTTGTAACCTGTTGGATGGATCTATGTGATTCCATCAACCACAGTTAGTTTGTGGTCTTTAAGTTCACCTCGTTAATGTAGATTATTTCACTTTATTTTTAAATTGGGGTTTCTCCATACCACTAATCCCTGCTCCGACCCTGCCCTTCCTCCTGTAATTTGGCACCAAAAGCCCCTAGCACAGGTGGAACAGACAGGCTGGGAAATCCCACGCGCAATGACAGAAATAGTAAAAGTAAATGGCAAAGTCTGCTTTATTAACAATCCATATAAAGCATGGACAGCAATAAGCACACACGTCTCAAAAGCTCTCTGTCGATCTAATACAAAACAATAGATTATAGGTAAAAAATATGTCACAACTGACGGCCTGCTACAATCTTGATTACAAAATGCTATGGGTTTGAGGAAATGGTTAGGGGAATTGTCTATATATAGGGCCTAATTCCGAGTGTGGCAGTCCAGAAACGTGGATGCCAGTAAGCTTACCAGCACCCTTGTTTCTGGACCGCAACACTATGAGGCTGTCTGAGGGGGCCGCAGCACCTGACAGGTCTGTCCCTGCCGGGCGCATCGGCCCTGGTAGGCAGAGTCATCACAGAAGCACCGGCGCCGTTAGCAACGGTACTGGTGCTTCGGTCTCCCCACTCCCAGGAAGTCCTATGGGACTCCACATGAATGGGGATTTACTGAATCTGCCGCCTGACTTTCTGCTCCGCCAGGACTTGTAATGTCCCAGTGGCAACGGGAAGTCAGACAGCAGATTCAGTATTTCGTGGTCGGCTGCAACCCGCTGGTGCTACCAGTGGTTTACCGCCAACCTCGTAATGAGGCACATTGGGCCTCATTCCGAGTTTTGCAGTAAGTATGGGTTTTTACCGGCATGGCGGAAAGACCGAGTCCGGTCTGGTACGACACCGCAATTTACAGGCCATTCCGACTTCGCGGGCACAAGCTTTCCGCCATGCCGGTAAATCCCCTAGCGGCATACCGCTAAAGGGCCCGTAAAACCCCTTAGCGGCATGAAGCGAGACGGTCATTACAACACCGCCACCGAAGCTTCGCTGTCCGTTATTAGCGGTGACCGTAAATTCCGGTATCCGTAAATTACGGTCACCGCTAATTAACGGATACAGAAATTACGTCATCGCACAGGAACGGGAAGGAGCGCGGCGGCCATCTTTAAAAACACAATCCACTGCCATCCTCTTAATACAGTACCCGGAGGTATATTTCGACCCTCAAAAAACCCATCAGTGACCAGTATCATGCCGAAAGCACTGAAGAAAGGTGCCGCCCGCATCAGGAAGGAGCGTTTCACGCAGGACGAGCTCCAGGTCCTGGTGGACACCCTGCACGCAAATGCTGAGACAGTATTCAGCAGCGACATGTGTAGGCCGACCATTTCCAGGAAGAAGGAGATCTGGGACTTGGTGGCACAGAGGGTGAGCGCCGTAGGGAACACCCCCCGTACGACGAGGGACTGCAGGAAACGGTGGGATGACCTCCGTCTCAGGGTGCGGGCCATCCTATCGGCCAACCGAACACAGGCCCTGGAGACAGGAGGCGGCCCAGCTTCTCCAATCAAGATGATGCCCTGGGAGCAAACGTGTGCGGACATGATGGGCACTGAAGCCATAGAGGGGGTCGGCGAGATGGAGTGCGGTGCCCCGTCATCCGCAGATGGAGGTGTCATGAGTGAAGATAGTAAATGCATTCCCAATGTAAGGCACCGCCAAGGGCTGGGCAAGCAGTCACATCACGTATGGGACCCCCCCCCATCAAATCATGCCGTCACAAGTAAGACCCAGGCTGATGCCAGGTGCAAGGCTCCAACCCATATTGGCCAGAGCACACAAAGAGGCAGTCAATGTGAGTCAGCACAGTACTCCACCAACATGAGTGATCCAGACACCTGCATGCATTTACCGTCTAAGCCCACATCACTGTCCCACTCCCAACCCAAATGTCAACAAAACGCTGCAATCCCATTGTCATACCATAGGCTTGAAGAAATGCTGACCCCCAAATCATAGCTCATGCCATCTCTCTCTTTCCCCCCACAGGCAGCGGCCATGAAAGTGAGGGCCAGGAAGCCACATAGCCCTGTATCTCCAGGGGCACAGCCACGGGACAGCGTAAACCTGCAGGAAGGAAGAAGGCACAGGCAACACCACCTGCACCAGCAACCCCCATGGAGGCTGCACAACCCACACCCACACTCCTACCCATGCCTGCACTGCCGACGGAGACATGCCCCACGGTGCACTCAGAGGAGTCCAGTGTGGCAGGGGAGAATGCTGCCATGTGCCTCCCCGAGGAGCCAGATAGCCCGACATCAGTTCCCGTAACCGACGTGGAGGAGCCCCATGACATCGTGCACAGCCCAGACACCCCATCCTACAGTCAAGTTGCACACAGCGACTCCGGGGAGAGTGACACCCCAGGCCTCACAGGCCAAGGAGCACCACCTGCCAGTCCTGGATCCACCTCCCATGCAGAAAGCCCCGAAAGGGCTGCAGGCTCAACACCACGGCTGCCTAGCACATCTGCCACACCGGCCATGGATGGATTGCACTCCCAGCGCCTCACGGGCCTGATTGAGGACTTCATCCGGGACAACCGTGAATCCAGGTCAGAGTGGCACAATGACCTGCAGGCTCGGGGCGAAGTCATCACTGCCAATACAAACCGGCTCTGTGAGGTGCTAGGATCGCTGATGCCTTGGAGGCAGCACCCCCCAGACCACAGCCCCAGTGGGAGTGCCCACCCTCACAGTGCTCCTCCACGCAGACCAGCCCTGTCCGTCGGTCAATGCGCACACTCCGCCGCCAGAACATGGATACCCCTGGCTCTGGAAGCACACAATGACCATACTGCCACCCACAAGTGGCCTATGTTGCACTGATGGGACTATTGTAGGGTTGTTGTGGGGTGAGGGTGTGTGTGGGAGTTCGGGGGGAGGGGGAGTGGGGTGAGGGTGTGTGTGGGAGTTGGGGGGGAGGGGGAGGGGCGTGAGGGTGTGTGTGGGAGTTGGGGGGGAGGGGCAGGGGGGTGAGGGTGGTGGTTTTGTCGTACACGTTCCTACATAAATGTTGAATACACTGATTGTTCATTCCCAAAAAACAGAGTGGACATTGCTCATTTTGCTTGTGTCTTTTGATGTTGCACATTGCATGGTGTACATGTATCCCCACACCCAGTGCCCAATGTCCTCTCACCCTCACACCCTCAGCTGACTTGTGAGTCAGAAATATTGTCTAATCAATGATTGACGCACTGAACGTCCCTCCTGTACATCGGCACCGTGCTGCTGTCCTGCCATTCCTTCCTCCTCCCCCTCATCATCATCTGGTGGTAGCAGTTCCACGTCAGGGGCAGTGGCAAGTTCCGACAGATGCACATGTTGTGTAGCATTACACATGCCATGGTAATCTTGGACACCTTCTCGTGGCTGTAGATGAGTGCCCCACCAGACCGGCTGAGGCAACGAAATCGTGCCTTCAACAGGCCGAAGGTCTGCTCTATCACCACCCGTGTACGGGTATGGGATCTGTTGTAGTCCTCCTCGTGCCTGTTCTGTGGGTTGCGGACCGGGGTCATGAGCCACGGCTTTAGAGGGTAGCCAGCATCACCTGCATGGAAGTGGAAAGGAGGTAATTGTGTGTGCATTCATGGTGGTGAATTGTACTAGTATTACATGGCCGCAGATGATTACTGGGATGAGTGTGCACACCCCCCCTTTCCCACCTAGGTGGGGTATGCATCCCCCTCCCTTCCCACCCAGGTGGAGTATGCAGGCGACCTACTCACAGCCCCAATGCACTGGCATGGCCCATTCAGGTTACTCACCAAGCAGCCAGGCACGTCGTCCGGCATGTCGCTCCATGTAGCGTGGTAGTGTTGAGTTCCGCAGGACCAAGGAGTCATGAGTTGATCCGGGGTATCGGGCATTGCAATGTGTGATGGCTTTACTGGCATTACACACCATCTGGCCATTGATGGAGTGGTATTGCTTGCGGTTGCGATATGGCACCTCCATGGCATGCAGACCACTAATTCCACGTGGGTGCAGTCGATGGCACCTATGCAATTTGGCATGCCGGCCAGTGCATGGAAGGCAGCTTTGGTGTCATATATCTCCTGGGGAGTACGGCGTAGGGATATGTATTCCCTTGTGTGGGTGAGGAGGGCATCCAGCACTTGTTTGAGTATCCGTGAAAATATGGGCTGTGTAATGCCATGCATGTGCCCCACTGTATGCTGGTAGCTGCCTGTGGCGAGGAAGTGGAGCACAGACACTACCTTCAGTAGAGGGGGGATGGCAGTGCGGATTTCTATGCGGCTCACTGTATCATCATGTATCATGTCCACTATGCTGGTAATGGTGTCCCAGTCAAGCCGGTACAGGGTGTGGATCTGCTCTGGTGTGAGGTTGAAGGGGGTGGCTCTGATGCGGGGGATTGGGGCTGCCGGCGTGGTAATGGTGGCTGCACCGGTAGGGCATGCTGGGCCTGTCTCACCCTCCTTCTCCTCCTGTGTATCCTCTGTGGTGGGGGTTGTGGTTGTTGTATTTGCTGTTGTTGTAGTTGCTGCCTTGCAAGCAGGGTCTCCAGCTCCAGGAATGCTGCTACAATTGGTATTATATTGGTGTGGGAGGGGGTGTGGTGTGTGGGTGTGGTCCTTTTATGCTGTGCCAGACTCCATTGCCTCCACCTGTGCTGGTTGAGTGCACCTATTCCTCTTGGAAACACTGCTCAGGGTCCTTAACACCTTCTCAGCGATGCCGGTATTTACTCCATGGCGGTAAGGTACTTTGTGGTCTTGTGGAGGCCGTTTTTTCCATGTCCGCTTTACTTGGGATCAGCTCCGGTTTACGCCATGCCGCTAATTACGGCATGGCGTGTCGGGCGCGCGCCACTAAACCGCTATTTACGGCATTGTACTTTACGACGCCGTAAATAATGGTCTGGTGGGTCAGAATGGGCCGTAATGGGAAATGATGCCGGTATTCCTTTACCGGCATCATTTTTCCCTTACCACCCAACTCGGAATGAGGCCCATAGTCTCTATATGGGTTAGTCTTTTAATTGGATTTACCTATCTGATGGCCCCACCTTGAACTACCCCTAAATTGCTACAGGTAAGAAAGACATCATTTTAGCAACAAATAATTGGCTACTGCAACATTTACAGGGTGGCATCATTTTGAGAGTTGTGATTGGTTGAAATCGTTCTTACCAACCTTGTACGATTGCCAGGTCATCAGCACAGGAGCACAAATAGTGGTAGGAGGAGCGACATCAAGGAACTGCTTCTTTCAATTAAGTACACCATCCCTGATTTCCTAGGACACAGGCCAGGGTATCTAGCTTTGAAATAGACCTTGACTGGCATCTCTGTTCTGAGAATGTGTGGGGAGTGAAGGCAGGTGTCTATGAGTGTCTGGAGTTAATTAATAGACACTGGGCCTCATTACAAATCAGGCGGTGCGGAAATAACAGTGGCGGTAAACCCGCCGCCACCGTTGTTTCCGGACCGCCTGATCCCGACTCCTGCAGGCGGGAGGTGATGTTCCCACCAGGTTTGACCTGGCGGGTTTAACAACGCCCGCCTGCAGGCGGACGAGGAAACACCGGCAGCATCACGAGATGCTGCCGGTGTTTCCATGATCCCCATTCCCATTGAGTCCCACAGGACTCAATGGGAATGGGGATTAACACCATTCCTCCTCCGTGATTCCCGGGAAACCGGGGTTGTAATGCCCCAGTAATTCCAGGAATCATGGAGGCGGAATGGTAATACGAGTCCGGCGGTAACCAGGCGGTTTTACCACCTCGGTTACCGCCGTACTCGTAATGAGGCCCACTGTCTTTGAAGTATAAATCATGTGTGAGGGGACCACATTTTGAATTATTCTGCTTGGATTGTATTAGGATTTTACCTCATAGTAATACAAGCGTTATTACTCTCTTTGGCCACTGGAGATATGGTTGAGCCATTCCAGTTCAGTATTAAACCTTTAACTAATGGGCACCTGGCTATCCGAGGTTGTTTGTTTTCTACTTAATCTAAGAGAAATATGTTTTAAGCTTGGGAATTATTACCTTCTGTTCTCTTCAGAGCCATGCCGACCTCCCTTTTTTACAGTAACCTTGAAAGGGGGCTACGCAGCCTCTATCTGGCCTGCTTTAAGTGATTTCAATCCGGCACCCTCCCAAGTCAAGCCCAGCATGTAGTGCGCAATTGAAACCCTTATTTATTTTTATCTATAAGTTCAATATTCTGAACAATATACCACTCATATCACACCCTTCTCCTGAGACCCCCCCCGTCACACTGAACCAGGAATCAGGCTAGTTTGCAAAGGTAAATATTTATTTATGTATTTAAAATTTAATCACAATATATTTTAATAGGTAAACAACAATCACCAATGGGTTGACAGAACACAGAATAATATCTTTAATACACTATGAAACAAGGAATTCATAGAGCACAAACACAAAAACAAATGCAGCACAGGAAATAATACTTTTGTGCTGGTTTGGTATAGATGACACTATGGTTAGAGGTTCCCCCTCCACCACCCCTCAATCCCCCAATAGGCAATTAAATAGATGTGAGGAGAGAGCAGGTATTCAGCAGTAGCACAAATCAGACAGAATATCAGTCACACCTTCCCCTTCAAAACACAAGATGAAAACGGAATTGACTTTTCAGCTGTCAGGATGGCTTTTAAATTGTCTTAAAAATTAACTGAGCAAAAACACCAAATGTGGTCAAAAATACTTAAATTGTTCAAAAATCCCTATCTGAGCCACTTTGAACAGTTGCACAGAGTCACAAACAATGATTTAGTCCCAAGAAAGTATATGAAATCTCAAAGTACAAGTCAGAAACAATTTAAAGCTATTTCACACGTGTAAAACCTTTCAAATTTTAAAATCACAGCAAGCTTTTCCTTGCACGGCTTTTGCTATAACAGGAGAATTGCAGATTTTCCGGATAGCTATGGATGTGAAGTACAAGTAGGAGTTGAAATTTCGTTTCTGTCATAAAAACTGAGGGAGTTAAAAAAGTTTTAGTATAGGTCATTTTTGTAAAATAGGCGCGAGAATGGAAAACAGAAATGCACTTTGAAAAGACAGATGGGTTGATTACAATAGATTATGACTATGAAAAAGAGAATGCCACAGAAGGATCTTAAAGTCACATGATCAGCGTAACCTGCCCTCTGTGGATACTCTACTTCTTCAGATGAGGAAAGAAATCAGCGCAAAAATAGTTCTAGCAAGACGATGGTTCTGAATTAGAGATGGGATAGGTTTAAAATAGGGATCATACAATGCAAATATATTATGGGTCACTGTTCTTCCTATTAATACTCACAAAATAATTTATTAAATTGGACCGTCAGTTCTGGTCATGGATTGGGCAGATCCACCGGCAAACAGGCACTTCTGGAGGGATTTGGCTCAGCGGCGCGGTTCTGGTCAGGTTGGGAATGCACCTCAGACTGGATTTTGAAAGGCCCCTTCTGGTGATTGGACGCGGTGGATAGCTGGATACAAGATTTCAGTGGGCAAGCCTAATGGTAGCCAGCCAAGCTGAATTAAAATGAAATCCCTTCAGGTTTGGGATTTCTGCAATTGGGTCAGGCTAGCAATAATCTTGCAATGCTAGAGTATGGATTCCGCAATAGAATCTGGATCTCTCAAAGAATTCTGGAGTCAGCTACAAAGTAAAAGGTTCTGGAATAAGGTGCTGCACGGACATCTGGATTGGTTCTGGAAGCAGGGTGTTCTGGAAGCAGAGTGTAGTGTAGAGTTGAGTTAAGTTGAGTTCCTATGTGTTGTGGCCTCCCTGTATTTATCCATTATAAATGTTATGGCATGGGCAGAACTTCAGAACACACCTCCCTATCTGTGAGTGGCTACAGGAGTGTGCTTCATTTTGGTTGGCAGCTTAAAAACAGAGCTGTCATTTTATGACAGGATTTGGGAACTCCCACCTGGGTTTTTACACAAAACATACTTTTGCACAAATGTACATGTGTTCCATTATGTACCCTCACAAGATTGGACACATATTTTTCACATTTGATTGTCTACATTTACATCCAATTTCCATCTTTGTGAGAGCTGTATTGGTAATTTTATGGATTTTCATCCATTTTACCCAGAACACTTTGGATTCATTATTTCTAATTTGATACACCGCTAGGTGCTGATCAGCGGATTGTGTACATACCATTTTAAGCTTTCAACATTCATAGTTTTGTCACAATCAGTGTTTTAGTGTCTCTTTGGTTCCTTATGTAGTAAAAACTCCTACCACCTCTTCAACTGTCTATAAGTTTGTACTTTCCACGTGTCTACTTATTTTTGGCTGTCATGTCATAAAGTTCTTAGGCAAAAACAAGTAATTGACATTCACAATCCAGTCCAGGTTTTCTTTTCTCTTGCTTCCCATGTGACCAGATGGCCGGTCCTTTGAATTTCACTGAGAACCTCCCCCACTTCCTGTTCCTACTGGCAGAGGCCAATTCTCAGCATGTCCTTTGTTCTTTGATTAGTCAGCAGACGAATATCCAATGCAACTCCTTTGAGTGGCTTGCTGGGATTATGCGTGACCCATTAACAGCCATTAGCCTCCTGTTCTCAAGAAAGTGTCAACAGGAGATGTCATTTTCCCAGGGCAGGCCCTGTCAGATCAGAATTCACATGTGGATTGGCTTCAGACTGGGCTCTGTGACATTAAAATCATTTCAGTTCACATATAAAATATAAGTATAGAGTATAAATGATTTAACCATTTTAAAAGAATTAGCCTTTCACCAACATACGTGAAATAGTGGATTCTGCAACATTTCAGGACAAAGAAATACATTTAAGATACGTTTTACAGCCAATTTATTTTGGCAGCTGTCAGGTTGTGATACCTGGATCCCTCCGACTGCCTTGAGGATCCATTATTCCAGCACACTCCCCTTCAATAATTCACTGGGGAAAATAACTGAATTTAGCACAAAAACAGCACATTGAAGGTTACCCTTGATTAGAAAACTGCATTTAGGGGCATTGTCAGATTTTAGCCATTCTGTGGGCTTGTTTCCAGTGACAGATGACAGGTGACAGGTGACAGCAGTGATGCCTGCTTTTACACCACTTTGCTGGTGTATTTGGCAGGGCGTGCAGCCTCATTGATGGGTTATGAACAATTTTGCAAACTTAGTGCATACAGGGGTTGTTGCCTCCATTCTTGGTAATTTCCTTTCCCCATTGGCAAAGGGGTGCAGTGTGGCGCAGTGGCGTGGATAAAAATACTCCACATATCCCACCCTGACTCCATCATGACCTCTGGTCGTGGGGGGAGTTGGGCAAGTGGTGTTATTTTTCTTCCGGTCCATATGAAAAATCCGGTTGCTTCTCCCATCAGCGATAGATACGACACGCTCTCCTTGCTGGGTCTGGTTGGGAGTATGGAGTGGCACTCCGGGCTCCTTGGGTATTTCCTCCCCATCCCCGAGTGGTCCTCCTTGGTGATTACATGATCCTTAGTTCCAGTGCTAGAAAACAGAACATGGCATGGTTATTGAAATTTCCCCACCACTACTCCCCGAGTGATGTAGTGGGGCAGATGCATGCATTGAATTACAATACTCAATATTCCTCATCTATTCTTCAGTGATCTTAACAGGTGGCTTCTTTAAGTGGGGCCTGGAACGGTCACCTCTCCTCCATTTCTGATTCGGGGCTGCCCCCCCCTTTTTGGAGGCAGTCCCCAGAATAGGTTTGGGCATGATCCTGTGTGGAAGCTTGGGAATCTGCAAAGAAAAGAGGACAATTGGACATGAGGGAGTTTTGGGCTCCCCTGGTTCTGATTCTGGGCTGCCCCTCCCTTTTGGAGGCAGTCACCAGAATTTGTTTGAACAAGGTGATTTTCTTGCTGGTCATTCTGGGGTTTGATGATGGGCAGTTTTAACTCGGGCCCCACATCTACCCAGAAGATTCTTTTCTCAGAATCCTCTAAGGACCCCTCTCCTTCAAATTGGAAGATTTGCACCTCCTCCACAAAATGGGCCTTTTTAGGCTCTTTATTTCTCCTACCCACCCTCTGTTCCTTAGGTTGCGGACTTTCGGGGGCAGGAGATTCTGGTTCTGGTTCCTGGGTTTCCAGGGGCTTTTCACAAGTGGGGAAGGAAGCTTCCTCTAAGGCTTTACACCCCCTTCCCCCTGTGCCTCCTCCCTGGGGTTCTCTCCCCGTCATTGCTCTGGAGCACCAGACCCTTGATTTGAGGAGCTCTGAGTCACCATGTTCATTGGAGGGTTTTGCTGTGCCCTCAACATGCGACCCAGATCCTGTGCCAAGTTCTGGACCTGGCGCTCCAGTTGGGACACCCGCTCTGGCTGGTACGGGGTCTTCTGGTCTACCCTGGGTTGATCACAGGAAGGTTAACGGTCCCTTCTCCCATAATACCCCTCGTTGGGATAGTTTTAGTACTCCTCCACCCTTGGCCTCCACTCTCCTGGGTTGGGCTGTCTGGGCTCAGGAATGTGGGGAAAGAAAGAAGGATTGGTTTGGGGGTTGAGGTTTAGCGGGTACCGGGGAAAGAATCTCAGCCGGCATTTGGTGGATTACTGCCCTCCTGGGGAAAGTGAGGAGGGAAGTTTCCTGGGTTGGCAGCTGTCTGGTTGGATCCCCCCGCTTGGGCTGGAGGAGTCCACACATAGCCATGGATGGGTCTGTTGCCCTTGTAACAGGGGCTGATGTAGTCCGGGGAGTTAGGGGTCCCATTTGTGGGGTTACCTCCCTGACTCCCTGTTTGGGATTGGCCCGAGGGCCTTCTGGGTCTTGGGTTAGTAGGATTCTGTGCAGGAATGTTTTTAGCACCCCCCATACCCAGATCTAAAATGGGAGCAACCTTCACCTCTGCCACCTTAGCAGCAGCAGGGGTGTTGGCTGGTTTGGGGTTTTTATTAGCACTTTTACTCTCTACTGGCTTCTGCACTTTGTAGATGTGAGTTGCTTGTTCAATGACCCAGTCTAATGATCTTTTCTCATGAAAGTCCCTCACCAGCTGGGTCATAATGTATTTAGGGAGTGCATGAAAGAAGGTATTGACGAACTCCCTGCTGTCTGTGCACACCCTCCTGGTGGTCTGCACAAAGGCATGTTTCAGCTCTTGGACAAATTCTTGAGGGGGCTGGTCTTCCCCACATTGCAGGTTGTAGGCTGCCTTGCAGGCTTCTTGAGGGTTTCTATGGATTGAAAATGCTTTAAGATGGCTGCCCTATATGTGGACCATCTTAAGTGGTTCTGGCCTTTTTAGTTTTGGTCACCCTTGCCCACTCATCCTCTGATTCAGAGGAACTGCTACCTGAGATGGCTGTCTGATCCTCTAGGCTCTCCCTGATTCTGCGAGCTTAGGAATGGCTGGCAGTATCTGGGGCCTAGTCTCTTGAGACCCATAGCTCTCAGAAGAGTCTTCTGACTCTCCCTTGCTCCCAGGATTGGTCGAGTACCCCCCCACTGTCCTAGCTGGGAAGAGGTTTTTAAGATGCTCTTAGTGGGCCTATTTTCATGGAATTCCCCACCAAATCTGACTGACTGATCTCTTGGTAGGTGATATTTCTGAGGATCCAGTTCTCTGATTCACCCCTCACTGGAGTCGCCCTGATCATAAAAGCTGGTTCTAGCATTTGGGAACCTGTACATAGATGCCCGCCCATCCATTTCGGGGAGGCGCTAACCTGTCAGTCCCATATTTCCCATGGTGTTGAAATCTGCCATCCCCGTGGCCCTTGGTTCATATAAGCCAGTGGACATGAGGGAGTCAGAGTCCATGGAATTGAAGGGATTAAAATCCCTGATGCCAGGGTTCCTGAGGTTATGCTCAGGGGTTTCTCTCTTCCATCTTACCTCATCTTTTTCAGCCCTTATTTCCTGATGACATGCCAGAATCTGACCTTTTTGCTCCTCTATTAAGGCCTTACTGGTCTCTATGAGTTGTTCTTCCATGGCTATCTGTTTGTGGAGCCTGTCATTCTTTTCACAGAGAGCCTCATTGTCTCTCTGTGCTTCCTGCCTGAATTGGGAGTATTGGGCCAATTTGTGCTGTGAGAGGCTCACCTCCTGAGTTTGGTCCTTACTGGTCTGGTTATTCTTTGCCAGAGCCTCCTCCACCCACTGTAACGCTCACCTGAATCCCTCGGAGGCGCAGGTCTGGGCTGGGGGTTCTCGGAGTCTTCTAAGGTCACGCGCAGGCCTTGAATGCCACCCTGGAAAGGCCCTTTCCTCACTGAGATCTTGATCTGAAGGGTGAGGTGTCTGCAATTATGAGAGCAAGGGGTTAATATGGATATATAAGCCTGACTAGGTAAGCTGCCTCCCCTTCCTGGTACTCCCAAGTAGTTCGTAGGCTAAATGTGCTCACCTTATGTAGGTGAAAGCGGAGCTCTCCATCCTGCGTCTGTGCAGGGGCGCCGAAGCCAGTTACTTCACTGGTTAATTGTCCAGCCTCTTGGTTGCAGAGGATGAAGATTTGGAGCTAGGCCGTTGTTAGCAGCACGAACGGCGGTTGCTTGAATATGGAGGTTCGGAGAGCGATGGAATGGCGAAGGTATTGCAGGCAAGTAAGTAGAAAATGTCAATTCGAAGTTAAAAGCACTTCTTAATGTCTCTTTTCCTTTTTCAGGTCGCAGAAGCAGCTGGGTAGAAAAATGGTTGTCGAGGAATGCGCCGAGGAGTGAGAAAGATGAGCGCTGCCCAAAACACGTGCGTATAGATGGAGTTTTGTATTTCTTAATGATGTCCTTTTGTTTTGCAGATGCGAGTAGCAGCGTCGGCGGAGGCGAGAAGAATGCAGCACAGGTAAGGAAAGTTTCACAGAGGTTTACTAACCAATGTCTTTGCTTCCACAGGGTGCCGGAAAAATGGAAAGCTGCAGCCCGTGGCTTGAGATGCACCGATGGACTGGGTAAGTGCTGCACTGGTTTTTATCTCGTGCTAACCTGGTGTTCTTTTCCCTTTTCAGATGCTGCTGAAGACGAAGATGGTATTTCAGAAGGTAAGATTGTGGATTTCTCCTCCCCAGATGCAGAAGTTGAAGATTCTCTGGAGCTGACACGGTGAGCGTCCTGCTGCTATTGCAGAATAACGCGAAGCACGTTGCTCTGATCGGGCGTGGTTTAAATAGCTTACTGGAGTGCTTAGGTGTCTCCTTCCACAGCAGCCTCGCCCAGGTAAGAAGTCCCAGCTTCCAGAATAGTTCCAGTATCCAGTCCCAGAGAGTGGTGCTGGCCACACCCACAAGGTAAAGTAGTTCCAGCCATGGATGGATGCGGATTTCATCCTGCAGGTGAGTGAGCAGCATGGTCTGCAGCAGGTAGGTCCACCCAAGCACCATTCCTTACATCATGAGCCCGGCACGTCCTGTGCCGGGACTGGGTCCCCTTATGAGCCTGGCGCCACTGGCGCCAGGACAAGGTCCATAAGGCCCGTATGGGAGCCGATGGGTGCCTGGAAATGAAGTTGTGACCCAGCTTCCGAGGCAGTTGGGCTAAACCTGACTCCTTGGAGGCTGCGGTCATGACAGCACCCCCCCTCAAGGCCCCTCCCAAGCTTGTCTTTTCTGAAGTTTTTGGCTTGTTGGGAAAAGCTCGATGAAATTTTCGGACTAGACGAGGTGTATGTACATATTCTGAGGGTTCCCAAGATCTCTCCTGGGGTCCATATCCCTTCCAATCAATCAGGTAGTATAGTTTTGATTTGGAAATTTTGGAGTCCAAGATGTCTCGAATTTCAAATTCGGATTCTCCGTCAACTTGGATTGGCTCAGGAGGTTTAGTCAAACGGGTTCCGGGTTGCACAGGTTTCAGGAGAGAAACATGGAAAACAGGATGTATCTTCATTCGAGTAGGTAATTCTAGTTTGACAGCCACTGGGTTAATCACGGCCGTGATCGAGTAGGGTCCTAAATATCTTGGGTTGAAGGTGCGTGGCCCTTTTAAAGATAAATGTTTAGTGGACAGCCAGACTTGATCTCCTTTTTGATATTGAGGAGCCTCTTTTCGATGTTGGTCTGCTCCTTTTTTGTATGATTCTTTAGCTCGTTGAAGATGAGCTGTTGCTTCTTTAAATGCTTGAGTTATCGTCGAATGCAGATGGTCAACAGCAGGTGTTCCGAGAGCTTGAGGTGGGTCCAGATTTGAGGTTCGAGGATGACTTCCATACAGCAGGAAAAAAGGGGTTTTTCCTGTCCCAGAATGGATTGAATTATTGTAAGCGTATTCAGCAATCCAAAGGACATCCTTCCAAGTACCCTCGGATTGATGCAACATGCAGCGCAGATATTGTTCTAAAGTTTGGTTAGTTCTCTCAGTCTGCCCATCGGTTTTGAGGGTGATGGCTGGTGGAAAGTCGTACATCAATTTGTGCTAAACGGCAACAACTCTGCCAAAAATGGGAAATAAATTGGCTCCCTCGGTCAGAGATTAGTACTGAAGGGAAACCGTGCAACCGGACAATGTTTTCAAGAAATTCTCGGGCTAGAATGGAAGCTGTAGGTAAACCCTTCAGTGGGATAAAATGAGCCATTTTTGATAAAATCCATCGAGAGCGTGTGCCAAGGGCCTGGTGGAATGTCTATTGGACGTAGTAATCCTGCTGGATTTTCCTTCTGACTCTTGTTTTGTGCGCAGATACCACAAGAAGCCACAAACTCTTTAACATCTTTCCTCCAAGATGGCCACCAAAAATGCCTTTTAATTTTCTCTGAGGTTTTGGCAACTCCAGGATGTCCTTCCATTAGAGAATCATGGTAGCAGGTGATGACCTGTTTTTGTAAGTCAGCGCAGGGTAAGAATAGTCTTCCTTGGAAATACAATAGGTTCTGATCTATTGTAAAATCCTTTCCTTTCAATTGCCAATTCGATGAATCTTCGGGAGTTATGAGTTGATTGACCCTTGCTTTAATCTCTTCGAGGGATAGTGTGTTGATTGCTCCTAGTATCTTTTGTTCAGGAATTATTGGCACCGGCTCCGGATTAGCTGTAAGTTCGTCTACCCCTATCCGGGAAAGGGCGTCTGCTTTTCCGTTCCTAACGCCTGGTCGATATGTGATTACAAAATCGAATTCTGTGAAGAATAAAGCCCAGCGTAGTTGCCTCGAAGATTGAGCTTTAGCTGACTTCAGGTACTGGAGGTTACGGTGATCCGTGATTACAGTTACTGTGTGCCGGGCTCCCAAAAGATAATGCCGCCAGGCCTTAAAGGCGGACTTAATTGCCAAGAGTTCTTTGTCAGTAATTGTGTAGTTGATCTCAGGAGCCGAAAATTTGCGAGACCAAAAGGCTACAGGGTGTAACTGGTGCGTTTCGGGGTCTCTTTGTGACAGCACCGCCCCCATTGCAAGACTGGAAGCGTCTGTCTCGACGATGTAGGGAAGTTCTGGACGGGGATGCCTTAAGACTGGAGCAGAGATAAATTTGGCTTTTAATTCTTGGAAGGCTTGTTCGGCTTCTGGAGTCCACTCAAATTTTTTATTCTTTTTCAGAAGAGCCGTGATAGGTTGGACTACCCGAGAGAATTCAGGAATAAACCTTCGGTAAAAATTAGCGAAGCTCAGCATGCTCTGTACACCTTTCACGGAAGTTGGGGAAGGCCATTTGGTGATAGCATCCACTTTTCTTGAGTCCATGTGAACTCCGTTGGGTGATAAGATGAACCCTAAAAATTCCACTTCCTTTGCGTGAAAGGTGCACTTCTCCAGTTTAGCAAACAAGCGGTGTTGGCGAAGTCTCTGTAAAACCGCTGTGACGTGTCTACGATGATCAGTTTCTGAGGCTGAGTATACCAGGATGTCGTAAATATAAACGACTACGCACACATCAATAAGTTCTCTGAGGACATCATTCATGAAAAACTGGGAAGCGGCCGGTGCGTTACATAGTCCGAAGGGCATTACTTGATACTCAAATAATCCATATTTAGTGTGAAAGGCCGTCTTCCATTCGTCGCCCTCCTTAATGCGTACCAAATGGTAAGCTCCTCTGAGGTCTAACTTTGTGTATATGCAGGCGCCTTTTACCTGGTCCAATAATTCAGGAATCAAGGGCAACGGGTATCGGTTTTTGACTGTAATCTGGTTCAGGGCGCGATAATCGATACAAGTTCTTAGGTCACCTTCCTTTTTCGGGACGAAGAACAAAGCTGAGGAAGCCGGGGATTTCGAGGGGCGGATGAATCCGTTAGCCAAGTACTGGTCCAAGTATTGCCTGAGATGGAGGTTTTCTGGTTCAGTGAGGGCATATATTCTACTGCACGGAGGGGTGGACCCAGGTATTAGGTCTATCTGGCAGTCGTATGACCGATGCGGAGGCAGGGTGTTGGCTTGATCTTTCTGAAAGACGTCGCTGAACTCTTGGTATTCCAGAGGTAATCGGGGGTCCTCGGAAGTGATGGCTGCTAGCTTGATTTCGGGCTGAGGATAACAGGTTGAAGCGCATTCTGGAAACCGAATTACCTTGGCTCGCCAGTCTATCTGAGGATTGTGCTTTTCCAACCAAGGCATTCCCAGAATCACCTGAAACTGCGGGGCCTTGATTACATCAAACACGATCTTCTCCCGATGTCCGTCTTGACATAACAACGTTACCTCCATGGTGGTATGAGAAACTGGTCCGGAAGCTATTTCAGTACCATCCACTGTAGTGATTACGTCCTTTACCATCTTGGGACGTAGGGGAAGATCCATCCTGGTAGCCAAGTCTTGGTCCACATAATTACTGATTGCTCCGCTATCAATGTATACTTTGATAGCATGCATGCGATCTGGTCTATTGGGACTTATGAGGACCATAGGCATTACCAAATGCAAGGTCAAGGAACTGGTTTTAACGCTCGGCAAGCGGACCTCTACGCTTGTTGGGCGAGGTCGTTTCCCGATTCCAGTTTCTCAGAATTTTTATCAGAAACTCCTACGGTCTTCTTGACCGGTTTCACTGAGCAATCACGAAGGAAATGTCCAGAATTCCCACAGTATAGGCACAGCTGTAATTGCCTTCTTCTTTCCCGTTCTTTCTGAGTTAATGGTCCTTTTACTACTCCTATTTGCATTGGTTCCACGGAGTCATTCCCTTTAGCGGAGCTCTGAGGTCTTGAAAGTACCCGGGTTTCAAATCTGGATCGATCGGTCTTCCTGTTCTGTAGCCGATGATCTAATTGGACTACTAGGTTGATATAATCTGAACAGTCTTGCGGCGGATTAACCACCTGTGCTAAAACGTCTTTAAGCTCCCCACGTAGACCTCTGTAGAAGAGCGTGATTCTCTTATCTTCAGGCCACCTGGTCTCAACCACCAGTCTATTAAAGGACGCTATGTAAGCCAGGAGATCCTGATTACCTTGTCTGAGTGACAGGAGTTCATTGTCCAAGGCCTGCCCCTGTGAATGTCTTGCGAACAACTTTTCCATACTGGTCTGAAAGTCTTGAAAGTTATAGAGGAGAGGGTCATCCTGTGTCACGAGAGGAATGGACCAATCTGCAGCACTACCGCTAAGATAGGAAAGTACAAACGCTACCTTGGCTTGGTCCGTTGGGAATGCGGCGGGTCTACACAGAAAGTGCAAGCGGCATTGATTGATGAATACTGCATATCGCTTTGGATCACCGGAAAAACGTTCGGGCAGGGCCAAAGGCACATTCCCTGGCAGATTAATTTGCACCGGATTACTTGAGGTTGTAGGAGTGCCGCCCCCTCCATAGGGAGGCAGTGGCGTCTGTCCCGCTTGAGCCTGTAGCAACTGTCTGGCCAGATCATCCGTCCGTTCCTTGGCAATGATCAACTCCCTTCGTAAAGCGTTTGTTTCTTGGCGAGATGCGTGTACTTCTGCCCTTAGTTCCCCAAGCAATTGAGCCAGTTGATCTGTGTCCGAGGTTTCCATTGCGCCTGGGTGGGAAAATTGCGGTAGGCTTCGCGTTCTGTAACGCTCACCTGAATCCCTCGGAGGCGCAGGTCTGGGCTGGGGGTTCTCGGAGTCTTCTAAGGTCACGCCAGGCCTCGAATGCCACCCTGGAAAGGCCCTTTCCTCACTGAGATCTTGATCTGAAGGGTGAGGTGTCTGCAATTATGAGAGTAAGGGGTTAATATGGGTATATAAGCCTGACTAGGTAAGCTGCCTCCCCTTCCTGGTACTCCCAAGTAGTTCGTAGGCTAAATGTGCTCACCTTATGTAGGTGAAAGCGGAGCTCTCCATCCTGCGTCTGTGCAGGGGCGCCGAAGCCAGTTACTTCACTGGTTAATTGTCCAGCCTCTTGGTTGCAGAGGATGAAGATTTGGAGCTAGGCCGTTGTTAGCAGCACGAACGGCGGTTGCTTGAATATGGAGGTTCGGAGAGCGATGGAATGGCGAAGGTATTGCAGGCAAGTAAGTAGAAAATGTCAATTCGAAGTTAAAAGCACTTCTTAATGTCTCTTTTCCTTTTTCAGGTCGCAGAAGCAGCTGGGTAGAAAAATGGATGTCGAGGAATGGGCCGAGGAGTGAGAAAGATGAGCGCTGCCCAAAACACGTGCGTATAGATGGAGTTTTGTATTTCTTAATGATGTCCTTTTGTTTTGCAGATGCGAGTAGCAGCGTCGGCGGAGGCGAGAAGAATGCAGCGCAGGTAAGGAAAGTTTCACGGAGGTTTACTAACCAATGTCTTTGCTTCCACAGGGTGCCGGAAAAATGGAAAGGTGCAGCCCGTGGCTTGAGATGCACCGATGGACTGGGTAAGTGCTGCACTGGTTTTTATCTCGTGCTAACCTGGTGTTCTTTTCCCTTTTCAGATGCTGCTGAAGACAAAGATGGTATTTCAGAAGGTAAGATTGCGGATTTCTCCTCCCCAGATGCAGAAGTTGAAGATTCTCTGGAGCTGACACGGTGAGCGTCCTGCTGCTATTGCAGAATAACGCGAAGCACGTTGCTCTGATCGGGCGTGGTTTAAATAGCTTACTGGAGTGCTTAGGTGTCTCCTTCCACAGCAGCCTCGCCCAGGTAAGAAGTCCCAGCTTCCAGAATAGTTCCAGTATCCAGTCCCAGAGAGTGGTGCTGGCCACACCCAGAAGGTAAAGTAGTTCCAGCCATGGATGGATGCGGATTTCATCCTGCAGGTGAGTGAGCAGCATGGTCTGCAGCAGGTAGGTCCACCCAAGCACCATTCCTTACATCATGAGCCCGGCACGTCCTGTGCCGGGACTGGGTCCCCTTATGAGCCTGGCGCTACTGGCGCCAGGACAAGGTCCATAAGGCCCCTATGGGAGCCGATGGGTGCCTCGAAATGAAGTTGTGACCCAGCTTCCGAGGCAGTTGGGCTAAACCTGACTCCTTGGAGGCTGCGGTCATGACACCCACCTGGTGTGCTCTAACAGCTTTCCATAATCAGTTTTGATTTCACCCAACTCCTGAAGGGCCAGGTGATTTTCCTCTAACTTCGTTTTTAAATGGCTGACTTCCTGGCCTAAGGCATCCCTCTCCTGCCTTAGAGTGGCCCTCTGTGCAGCCAGGTCGTCCCTCTGCTTTTTAATTGCCCCAGCTTTCTGGCGCTCCTCATCAACCTCTGCTTGGGATTCTAGGTCTTTGATGATTAATTTATTATTTTCCTCTTTTAAGGATTCCAGGTGGCTCTGCAATGTGACTACCGGCTCTGCACATGCTCTTTTAAAATTTAACTGTTGTACCTGTTTTTGTTGACTCTGTTGTAGAGAATCCAACCTTTCTTGACACTCTTTTTGCAGTGTCTGTACCTGGGCATCTTGTTCTGCATTCTTTTGCAGTAAGAGGGCCAGATCTTCTTGGAGTTTGGTGGCATACTTCTTAGCCCCTGTTTCAGATTCTTTGCTAACTTAGAGCATTGCTCTGGATTTTCTGCAGTGCTTCCCCTTACCTCTTTGTGAAATCTACATGGTCTGCGTACTTCTCCTGTATGACTCCTATGTAGAGGTACAGGTAGGCCGCTATTTTGGCAATTTTGCATTGCTCCTCTTTTATTTTAGGGGTCATATACAACTCGCTAAGTGCTTGATGTAATGGACCCTTATCCTGCCAGGTATTAAGATTGATATCAGTGACTTCTTGTTTTATTCTCTGCAGCCATACCTGTTTGTCCTGTTCTAGCCATTCATCCCTGACAAACAATTTGTGCAGTAAGTGTTCCCTTGCAATATTGATTTCCACTGGGGTCGCCATTCTTGAAATATGAATTTCCTTCTGGCTTATTTCAGGGTTACTTTACTTTTGCAAACAGGCCCAACTCCTTTCAGTATTTCTTTTGAGGGGTGCTTGCACAGTGTAGCACAGTATGGTGACCCAACAAGGTGTATGTACCCCGTCAGCTAGCACGCTGTGTTAGACTGTCACGAGTGCTATGTCTAATTCAGGATCCTGCGACGAGCCCCCAATGCTGTAAGTGATTTCAATCCGGCACCCACCCAAGTCAAGCCCAGCATGTAGTGCGCAATTGAAACCCTTATTTATTTTTATCTATAAGTTCAGTATTCTGAACAATATACCACTCATATCACACCCTTCTCCTGAGACCCCATCCCCCTCCCAGTCACACTGAATCAGGAATCAGGCCAGTTTGCAAAGGTAAATATTTATTTATGTATTTAAAATGTAATCACAATATATTTTAGTAGGTAAACAACAGTCACCAATGGGGTTGCAGAACACAGAATAATATATTAAATACACTATGAATCAAGGAATGAGCACAAAAACAAATGCAGCACAGGAAATAATACTTTTGTGCTGGTTTGGTATAGATGGCACTATGGTTAGAGGTTCCCCCTGCAACACCCCTCAACCCCCCAATAGGCAATTAAATGGATGTGAGGAGAGAGCAGGTATTCAGGTGGCGCACAAATCAGACAGAACATCAATCCCACCTTCCCCCTTCAAAACACAAGAGAAAAACGGGATTGGCTTTTCAGCTGTTTGTTTGTTTAATTTATTTGTAAAGTGCTCTGGACCCAGGGGTATATGGGCGCACAAGAATATGGTTACAGAATACAGGTTAAACATATAGGGTCTCATTACGACCCAGGCGGAGGACCCTGGTGCTTTTAGCACCATGGTCCATGCCGGTAACTTACTGACTCCGCCATGGAGAAAGGGGGAATTACCACCCCATTTCAAGGTTGGCAGGGCGATAATTCCCCCTTCCTCCATGACCCTTCCCCATTCCCATTTTTGCCCCATAGGGCATAATGGGAATGGCGGTAATTACGGTACCGTAATTAGCACCAAGGTCCCTTTTTGCGGGTCCATTCCTTAACGGCTGGTAAAACCAGCCGTTAAGGTGGGAACCCACAAAGGGACCTTGTAATCAGGCGCTAAGGGATTACCGGTACGGGTACCCATACCGGTAATCCCTTAGCGCCAGGGTCATAATGAGGCCCAAAATACAGTTATACAATTTACAACTACAGTTTTTATACAGTTACAGTTTGCATAGGCGATATACAATGGCAATAATATATACACAAGAATGATACAGAGGCTACTGCCCGCAGATACATGGAGGTAGTGAATGAGAGCTAGGAAGGGTCGGTGTGTGAGGTGTCCTGAGTCACCTGTAGTGGGGTTAGTTTTTATTCAGTAGCCAGGTGATAACCTGGGTTCTGAATGGTTGAAAGGTAGAGATGGTTTTGATGTCCAGTGGAAGTGTATTCCACAGTTGGCCGGCTAGAACCGGGAAGCTGGTTCCTCCGGCTCGTTTTAGGGTGTATTTGGGCACCATCAGGCATAGTGTGTTGGTGGATCTGGTAGTTCTGATATTAGGTTTCAGGGTGAATTTGTTGATTAGATAGGGACGGGCAAGGTGGTTCAAGGCTTTGTAGGTGAGGCATAAGGTTTTGAGGTCAATTTTTTGTTGGATGGATAGCCAATTGCATGATTTTCTGATAGCAGAAATGTGTTCTCCTCTGGGAATATTAAGCACAGCTCGGAGTGCGTTGTTTTGGAGGACCTGCAATTTGTTAATTATGGATTTGTTTGCACCTGCATATAAGCTGTTGCAGTAGTCCAGTTTGGACTGTATGAGTGCTCTGGCTAATATGAGGCAGCTGCTAGTGGATAGTAGAGGTCTGCAAGCCCTTATCAGTTTACCTGTGTAGGCAGTGGCTGAGGCAGTCATATTGATTTGTTTAGAGAGGTTGGTGTTGGTATCTAGATAGAAACTGAGGGTTTTTACACTTTTGGAAATGGGTATGCTGTTTCCATCGATAATAATGCTGATGTAGCTGGGGCCGAGTTTCGAGAGGGTGTTGGGGGAGCCGACCAGGTGCAGTTCTGTCTTATCATCATTCAGACAGAGGCCCTGTGTGGCCATCCATGCCTGAATGATGGTGAAGACTTTGTTGACTCGGTCGACATCGGAGTTGTAGTTGCCTGATAGGGTTAGGAGTATCTGGGTGTCATCAGCATAGTTGGTGTAGGTGACACCCAGATGGTCCAGTTTGTCAAAGAGGGGCTTTGTAAATATGTTATACAAAGTAGGTGAAACACATGAACCTTCTGGGACACCGCATGTGATGGGCATTGGGTCGGCCGCTGCTAGTGGTGAAAAAACACATGCATGGTCCTGTTAGCAAGGAAAGATTGGATCCATGTGACCGCTGAGTGGGAGAAGTGTGCAGCCGATGACAGGTGGTTACACAGGATTTTGTGGTCTACCAGGTCAAAGGCTGCAGAGAGGTCCAAGAGAAGAAGGATGGCAGCCTTGCCTTTATCTTTGAGTTTGTCAATCTGACTTTTAAGATCAGCAAGGGCCGTTTCTGTTCCGTGTTGAGGTCGAAAGCCAGACTGACGGATTCCTAATAATTGGTTGGATTCTAGATGGTCCTGAATTTGTAAATAGGCGACTCTATCAAGGATTTTTAGTAAGAACGGGACAGTGGTGATAGGTCTATAGTTAGTAGGTATAGCCGGGTCGAGAGTTTGCTTTTTTTAGAAGTGGGAGGACCCAAGATTGTTTTAAATTGCTTTGGACTGCATTGCTGGTGAAGGACATGTTTATTAGCTTGGTGATGAAGGGGGATAGATCCCTAGCTGAAACTTTTATGATCTGTGCGGGGCAACTATCCCCTTTGCAGTTTGAAGGTTTCAGGGAGGCTATAATTTGTTGTACTTCAGGTACAGTTACCTTATTGAATGTAAAACCTGAATTGGTGTTAGTGGGTGATTGTGGGGTTAGATTGGCGGTTGGGCCATTGGAGAGTTGTTGTCGTTTGTTTTCAATTTTAGTTTGGAGCCCAGTGATTTTGTTGGCGAGGGCATTCTGGATGGCCGTGCACAAGGGTTTATCCTTGGTACATGTATCTGTGGGAGGAATGGGGTTTTCAAGTTCCTTTAAGATGTTGAATAGTTCTCTAGTACTAGATCCTGCCTTGGTAATCCTGGAGTTGAAGGTTTCTTTTTTGGCATGTATTATCTCGGTTTTAGTCAAGATGGCTTTTAAATTGTCTTAAAAATTAACTGAGCAAAAACACCAAAACACCAAAAGGTCGTTTTTGTAAAATAGGCGCGAGAATAGAAAACAGAAATGCACTTTGAAAAGACAGATGGGTTGATTGCAATAGATTATGACTATGAAAAAGAGAATGCCACAGAAGGATCTTACAGTCACGTGATCAGCGTAACCCGCCCGCTGTGGATACTCTACTTCTTCAGATGTGAAAAGAAATCAGCGCAAAAATAGTTCTAGCAAGACGATGGTTCTGAATTAGAGATGGGATAGCTTTAAAATAAGGATCATACAATGCAAATATATTATGGGTCACTGTTCTTCCTATTATTACTCACAGAATAATTTATTAAATTGGACCGTCAGTTCTGGTCATGGATTGGGCAGGTCCACCGGCAAACAGACACCTCTGGAGGGATTTGGTTCAGCGGCGCGGTACTGGTCCGGTTGGGACTGCACCTCAGACTGGATTTGGAAAGGCCCCTTTTGGTGACTGGACCGGTGGATAGCCGGATAGAAGTTTTCAGTTGGCAAGCCTAGTGGTAGGCAGCCAAGCTGAATTAACATTAAAACCCTTCAGGTTTGGGATTTCTGCAATTGGGTCAGGCTAGCAATAATCTTGCAATGCTAGAGTGTGGATTCTGCAATAAAATCTGGATCTCTCAAAGAATTCTGGAGTTAGCTACAAAGTGAAAGGTTCTGGAATAAGGTGCTGCACGACATCTGGATGGGTTCTGGAAGCAGGGTGTTCTGGAAGCAGAGTGTAGTGTAGAGTTGAGTTGAGTTGAGTTCCTATGTGTAGTGCCCTCCCTGTATTTATCCCTTATAAATTTTATGGCATGGGCAGAGCTTCAGACCACACCTCCCTATCTGTGAGTGGCTACAGTGTGTGCTTCATTTTGGTTGGCAGCTTAAACAGAGCTGTCATCTTATGACAGGATTTGGAAACTCCCACCTGGATTTTTACTCAAAACATACTTTTGCACAAATGTACAATTTGTTCCATCATGTACCCTCACAAGATTAGACACATATTTTTCACATTTGATTGTCGACATATACATCCAATTTCCATCTTTGTGAGAGCTGTATTGGTCATTTTATGGATTTTCATCCATTTTACCCAGAACACTTTGGATTCATTATTTCTAATTCGATACACTTCTGGGCGCTGATCAGTGGATTGTGTACATACAATTTTAAGCTTTCAACATTCATAGTTTTGACACAATCAGTGTTTTAGTGTATCTTTGGTTCCTTATGTTGTAAAAACTCCTACCACCTCTTCAACTGTCTAGCATGAGTTCAGACTTACAAGTTTGTACTTTTCACTTGTCTACTTATTTTGGCTGTCATTTTAAATGTCATAAAGTTCTTAGACAAAACCAAGTAATTTCCATTCACAATCCAGTCCAGGTTTTTCTTTCTCTTGCTTCCCAAAGTGAGCAGATGGCTGGTCCTTTGAAGTTCACTGAGAACCTCGCCCACTTCCTGTTCCTCCTGGCAGAGGCCAATTCTCAGCATGTCCTGAGCAGACGAATATCCAATGCAACTCCTTTGAGTGGCTGTTGTGGTGATTCTGTGGTGAGAGTCTGTGGTGAGTCTATTATGATAGAGAGATGTTGTGTGTGGTGAGTCTGGTATGAAAGGGAGATGGTGTAGTGTAGTCTTGTCTTGCCACTGGCCTGGGTGCTTGCTGTAGAATGTTGGTGCATGAATGCAGCTCAGGAGAATGTTGGGTGGATCTGTGTGTGCATGTTCTGTGAGTGTCAGTTGGGGGCCTGAGCTGGGTTGAATGGATGGCCGGTGGGTCAGCTCCTTTATAAGTAATGTTATACCTTCCCATGTTCCTGTCTATGTCTATGCGTGCTGTAAATACAAGAAGAGTAACTGGAGTAATCTACAGATTGTACATATGTGAAATAAAGCCTATCTGGAACCAATCTAGACTACAGCTGGTCTGTGATTCAGAAGTGCACTCTGGATGTCTAGCATTAAGGCTCTACAACAGTGGCTTGCTGGGATTATGTGTGACCCATTAACAGCCATTAGTCTTCCTGTTTTCGAGGAAGTGTCAACAGGTGATGTAATTTTTCCCAGGGAAGGCCCTGTCAGATCAGAATTCACACATGGATTGGCTTCAGACTGGGCTCTGTGACATTAAGTATAGAGTATAAATGATTTAACCATTTTAAAATAATTAGCCCTTCACCAACATACTTGAAATTGTGGATTCTGCAACTTTTCAGGACAAAGAAATACATTTAAAATAAGTTTTACAGCCAATATCTTTTGGCAGCTGTCAGGTTGTGATGCCTGGATCCCTCTGACTCCCTTGAGGATCCATTATTCCAGCACACTCCCCTTCAATACTTCACTCGGGAAAATAACAGAATTTAGCACAAAACAGCACTTTGAAGGTTGCCCTTGATTCGGAAACTGTATTTAGGGGCATTTTCAGATTTTAGTCATTCTGTGTGCTTTTTTCCAGTGACAGATGGCAGTTGACAGGTGACAGCAGTGATGTCTGCTTTTACACCACTTTGCTGGTGTATTTGGCAGGGTGTGCAGCCTCATTGATGGGTTATGCGCAATTTTGCAAACATAGTGCGTACAGGGGCTGTTGCCTCCATTCTTGGCAATTTCCTGTCACCATTGGCAAAGGGGTGCAGTGTGGCGCAGTGGCGTGGATAAAAATGCTCCACACTGCACATATCTGTATTTCAGCAAGTTGAATCGCCCTGCTGCTTCAAGGCTTGTTCAAGGCTTTCCATTCACTCTAATGTGGCATTGCCGTCCATTTTATTCACGATGGCCACTCGTTACCATTGCATTTTTACCTTTAGCATGCTATATATGTATATGGTTTGTGTTGCATTTCAGCATATACTTTGATTTTGTTATGTTCCTCATGTATATATGGTGCAGGTAATATTATTCATGTCTAATTGCACGGTGGACCCAGTGTTCTTGTTTCTTCATGGTGAGTGCATATCTGCTTCATGTCTATTGTATCTAAGAGTGTCAGATCAGCAGTGAGGTCACTTGCTCTCATCATCTTCAGTTACAGCATGTTCATTTCTTCTTGAGTTTGCGGATTTATTTTTTCGACTATTGTTCCATGATAAGGTCCGTATGGTTGCCTTAAAGTATAGCGTTTTTCATATTTGGGGAATAGAGGAGGAGGGGCAGACGCGATGAATGACGTACTCTTCTCGCTTTTACGGTATAGAGGTGGGGGTGGGGCTGACACCATGAATGACGTATTTATCTGCCTCTCGATATTTCCCCCTTGTCTAGTTGAGTTCCTCGACCACATCTCTTTTACAGCCCTCCCCCACTAAGGCACCTTCATGTCTTGGTTACCCCCCTCAAGTCAGCTGAATTCTTATATGTTCATCCACACTCCAGGTCATATAGCAGCACTCCCCATCTGGTTTGCAGAATATCCAATATCGCACTTAATTATGAGGGTCTATGTGTTAACAACATTTTCATCCTGGAGGGACGACAGGACTTTGTGATATGCCAATATGAGGAAGATCATCATTGTGTGTACCTTCATGGATTTTAGTGTTCAGGTTTATGGTATGGTATTGTTTATTTAAATAGAGCCTATACACATGCAAGTGTTTAAAATCACTCAAGGAAGGTGGGAAGATGGGAGAAAAAACAGTCGCTCCGAGCCCTTGATATTCTGAGACGATAATAATTTGCGCAGGCAGAGTAAGTGTGTAAAAAAATACACTTAACAGTTTAATAGTTTGGGACACAGCAAATAGGCCTGGCAGCGATTCTGCAGTTTTAACAGTGCAATTAAGGGGTGAAGACAAGGGAGAACAGACAGACGATCTTCAGGCACGGTCCGTCCAGATTGAGCAAGCGCACAGAGGGTCACAGAGGGGGGGATCAAATGTACACAGTAAGTTGAGACTGGGGTAGGTGCAGAGAGAGCCACTATCTAGTGTTAATTTCTCAAGTGCATTGAGGGTGGGTGGGGTATAGGGCCCTGAGGCAAGTGCGAAGGAGAACTGGCAGGGGTGCCGGGGACCAGTGAGACGATGAGGTACACCCAGTGGCCAGTCAGCATGATGTAAGGAAGAGGAGGGAGAGAGGGAAAAAAACAGAGAACTGGATTAGCAGGGTAGAGGGATAGAGAAGGAATAGCGGAATAGAAAAGTCTTGAGGAGTTTCCGGAATTTAAGGAGATCCGGCTCAAAACGGAGGGCATCAGGGAGACTATTCCAGAGGGAGGCACCTGCCGAGGATAAGGATCCCCCTCCAAATCTCTGGTTGGAGAACCGGCTCACTCGTAGAAGGTTGGAGGTAGATGAGCGGAGGGCTCATGAGCGACAGTATTTAAGTAGGCAACGTTGCAGGTAGGTAGGACCCAGGCCCCAGTAAGCATTGTGAACAATGCAAAAGGTCTTGAATTTGATCCTCCTTACAGCCACGGGAGTCAGTGAAGGGATTTCAGCGGCGGAGAGATGCGGTCCCTGGGCTTGAGGCCGAGGATAAGTCTTGCTGTTCTGTTCTGGATGAGTTGTAGAGGGCGGAGGGCAGAAGAAGGGAGGTTGAGAAGAGGCTGTTGCAATAGTCCAGCCTGGAGAGAACCAGGGCTCTGGAGACAGTGAGCCTCTGGGGGCAAGTGAAAAATGGTTGAGTACCCCTGAGGTGGTGAAGCTGATACCTAGATTTTTTAGAGATGTCTGAAATGTGAGAGGAGAAGGAGAGAGTGGAGTCAAAGATGACCCCCAGGGATCTTGCTTTACAAGTGGGTGCGGGTGCAGGGCCAAGGAAGGGTGGCCAGAGCAAGAGTGGGAAAGCAGGAGCAGGGGTCCCAATGTGACCTATCTCAGTCTTAGTGGCATTGAGGCAGAGGTTGTTTGCAGCAACCCAAGACTGAATAGCAGACAGACAGTCAGATATGAGCAAAGAGGAGGAGGTGGCTGGGGGTAGCCTGAAAGATAGTGGCATGTCATCCGCGTAGCACTAAAAGTTAGAGGTGAAAGTGGCAAGCGCACATGCCAGGGAGCCATATAGATGTTGAAGAACCAGGGGGATAGGTTAGATCCCTGGGGAATGCCATAGGTTGATAGAGTGATAGTCGAGTGAAAGGCTCCGAGTTACACCTGGGATGGGTGGTCGGAGAGGAAGGAGGTTAACGTCAGAGCCTGACCTGTGATTACTAGGGTGTCACAGAGACGTGCGATCAGGATGTCGTGGTTAACTGTGTCGAAGGCAGAGGCGAGGCCAAGGGGGAATGAGGATAGAGGGGATGTTAATGTCAATATTAGAAAGCAGGTCTTCACGGCTGTTCAGTTCCCGGTTGATGGTGATAGGGCAGTACTTTGCTGGAATGGAGGGGTCAGCAGAGGGTTTTTTGAGAAGAGGGTTCACAAGGGAGTGCTTGAGGGCGGTTGGGAAAGCTCCAGTGGAAAATGAACGATTGCAGAGATCAGTCAAGGCTGCAGCAAGGGAGTCAATATTGTCTTTAATGGTTTTGAAGGGTAAGGGGTCCATCTGTATGGATGAAGCCTTCATAGATCGGACTTGTCTGGTGACCTCATCCGGTGTGACGGACGAAAGAGAAGAGAGATTGAACACAAGGTGGTGCTTAAATCAGTAAAACGTCATACTCAGGATGGGAAGCAGAATAATGCCCACCCTTAGTGCAAGTCATCCTCAAGAGTTACTAGATACACGGTACATCATTGGCTCTCAGACTATAAGGACCTTCATTATTTGGCCCTCTATAATTGGTTGACATGCTTGTACCCTTCTGGAGCATTCGGCTCACTAGCAGCACGTAAGCTGGTACCACAGGTGTCAGTAGGTGGACTTGACTGGGTCTCTCCATCCAATTTGCCCAACATCTTTCATGCCTTCTGCCATACAAATTGTCTTTGAACTTGGCCTTGTAGTAGCGTCTTGCTCCTGGGAATATATGGGAGTGTGAGCACACACTATCTCCAGTCTGGTGCTGCATGGCCACCTTCTATTTTCATCCACAGCTCACGTGACTGGAGACCATGAATCGGCCGATATTATAGCTTTTAATTGTCTTAAATGAAGAAACTTGGCACTCATGTTGTTCTTTCTCTGTATCTTGGTTCAGCTTCCCACAATTACCGTCTTTAAAAAAGATAACCAATTCTTGGCAGCTTCAGCCTTTGATACCAGGCCAGACAGCATTCTCAGTTCTTCCATGATTCTCAGCTACTTCCTTACTGCTGTGACTCACACACAGCTATTAATCCTTCTTTTTCCATGGGTTAGAACTTACTAAAATTGTGTCCTCAAATGTCCAGATTCTATATAATGCGGCACCACCTGCTGTCTATTCGCTACGTATAGCTAGCATTTAAGATTATTTTGTCTACTTACGTTGCTGCATCTGTATAGTTATAAAATGGCTTGCAGTTTCTGCAATGCTTTTCACACATGCAATCTTCATCCCACATATGAAAGTTTACTTGATTCTTTACTTTGTCATCAGATTCTATAAGGTCAATGCATCTACTCCTTTGACCACTCTACTCAGTTTGTCACGCTTATTTCCTGTGATGGCACCAGCCTCTCTTTCTCTCATCTTCATATTCCTACTGGGACCTCCTCCAAGGCATTGTCATCTCTACAGGGGTAAATCATATAGGGATTTCTCAATGGATACCTTTTCTCGAAGACTCACAGTGGAATAGGCACAATTTCTGGCATTCAGCATATAGGAAGGTTGGGGACAAGACTTCCTGCAGAGGCATTCAGCTGCTCCTCTACACTCCCCTCTCTGGTTGATTCAGCAACCACTCCTCCACGAGTCTCCACATCTTGGGACCTTTTTTTGAAGAAGTGTTTCTTTGTAGTCCAGCTCTTCACCACTCCCTTCCAGGATCCTGCTGATTTTACTTGTTCCTCAACACTCCAGGTCCTGTAGCTGCACTGGCCATTCGGGTTACAGTAAACCCACCGTCCCACATACTTCTTGTGGTTTCTTGGATGCAAGAACTTCGTTCATTCAGGTGCCACAATGCTGACCTCTATATATTTTCTGGTATCTTCATCTGTCAACTCTTTGGGTCCAAACCCTGACTCGACATCTATCATGATCTTCATTCTTACTGTCTTCTTTGCTGTCTTCTTGCAATGTGCAATTATTATCCAGATCAAACAAAATCCAAATATTATCATCACCAGTATTGCTCCAAGAAGCTTGAAAATGTTGCCATCCATTGTGGTACCCATGAGAAGATAGACTTAAACCAGCTGTCATCTGCAATATCTTCTGTGTCATCTTCCATCTGATTAAGATTCATCAGCACCGTTATGGCCTCTGTCAAAGTCCCATTCTTGTCATTGGGAGAAGATATGAACATGCAACATGATGGCCCGACTTTGGCACAAACTCCTCCATCCATTGCTGTGATCATATCAAGGACATATCTGTTCTGGAGGGTCATCAATCTTATGGCCCTCAATTCTTCCTTGATCGCATTGAATCCCTTCATGGTGGTGTTGATTGTCTGCAGGAGCTCCCAGCGAGTGATCTGTAACCATTTCACATTTGCCATTGTCTGGTTCCTAGGCATAAAGATAGTTGTGAATATCGCTGAAGTCTGACTGAACAATCTGTGCTCATGTGGAATAGCCCCATAAGCTTCTTTATGATTTAGCTGAAAAGTAATTCTCCCTCCTTGCTGGTTGAGGAATTCGAGTGATCTTGTCCTCCTCAAGTGGGTTTCTGCTTTTGGAAACTCTCCAATGTTCAGGTCACTCTTTGGAATCACTAATGCAGGAACATGGATAAGCACTATAGAACTCATCCCTCCCCAGTCTTTGGGCAACTTCATGTAGGCTCTGGACCCACAAGCCCAATAGTGGTCCATCAGTACGACTGTTCCATCTTTCAATCCTAGTTCATCAAAAATTCGGCCACACTGGTGATTCTCTCCAAACTTTCTGTATCATGGTGTTGTAGAACTAGGTTGGGGTATTCAGGATGAATCTCTCTGCGACCCGCATAGATTTGTTAGATTGGTTTAGTTGATCTGATTGTGATCTTTATAGTATATGTATATATATCTATATGTGTATATGTATATGTATATATATATGTCGCATGTGATCTGTCACTGGAGTAAACCCCTTGCTCCAAGAATTAGTAACAAAGCGAGAGTAGACACTTCTTGACATACGCCATAGGTTTTTATTTACAATGCTGTCCTGGAGTGGGGAGAATCAAAGGGATGTCTGCCTTCTTTAGTTCATGGGGTGTCAGGTGATGGTCTGAATCAGGCTGATTTCTTAGGGCATATAAAGCTAAGGGCAAGCAATATAGCCAACCCCTTTTTCAATGTAAGCTTGAGCTTGGCAATCCTTTCTTAAGGAAGCCATTGAGTCTCTCACATACTCTGTTCACCTGCAGGTGATAAGCAGAAGGAAACTTGTGCATTATACTCAGCAAAAGCCCTATCTGTTCAAAAACTTCATTGACAAAATGTGGTCCATTATTGGATCTCAGCACATCACACACTCCCCATCTTGGAAAAACTTCACATACTAAAAACGTTTCTGCGCAAGTGGCGTCAGGGTGTGTACATGGACCTGCTTCAATCCACCTAGAGAAGGGACAAAACACGGTGTCCAGTCATTTGGTCGAATTAAAACTGGTCGAATGACATTTGGTCGACGCAATTTGGTCGAAAACCAAATGGTCGAATTTTTTTTTTTAGAATAAAAAGGGGCTGGGGGAGGAGTGAAAATAAAATAAAAACATGTGCAGGGTAGTGTAGCTGTTCAAGCGCTACCCTTAACAAGGATACTGGCATCTCTGGCTTTCCAGTGCTGTCTTATCACCATAATGCTTCAGTGGGGGATAAAGAACACCCCCTTTGCTTCTGTAATTCCTGTTCTTCATGTGGCACACTGCCTTGAATCTCTATTAATTGTGTTCTCGGTAAATGATTAAATCCTTCTTTCACTGCCATAATGGTGACTATTTTTCCTTTTACAATCGGAGTATCAAAGCTTGAAATATCTGGTGAATATGCAACCCTTTTGGCTTCTGCGTCTACGGCTTTGTTCCCATAAGAAATGAAGTCTGTACGCTGTTTGCGACGTGGAGCGTCAAGGAGCAGATTAGGAGTCCCCCCTCGTCTGGTACTGGCGCCTCTGCCGTCCTGCATATGAGCCCGTCACCAATAAGACTCTGCATAACTGTGAATACCTGAGCTTAAAACCCGTACTACTGTATGTATGCTCTTCTATAAGCAGCTCAAACTAACCCTTGTCTTTTTCAATCTGCATTCTGCGTAGGCATCAGCTCCCTGAAACCGCACCCCGCACTATCAGGCAGTCATCCCTTAATGCCGCAACCCTGCTCATGGTACTACCCTGCCCCTCGTTGCTTTGTCATTGCTGAAGGCCATCCACACGCCTGATATTTTGATGTATGTCTTGTATTTTTGCGCCACCTGCATCCATGACCCTACTTGGCCCAACCTAGGAGTCACCTAATGCAGCCGATGCACTATTCTGGACCTAGATGCTGCCACACTACATCATGCATTGCACTTGCTCTGTGTTGTGCCCTTGGTCGCTAATAGACCTGTTTTGATCTGTGTTGTGCCCTTTGGTCGCTAATAGACCTCACTTGATCTGTGTTGGGCCTTATGGTCGCTAATAGACCTCACTTGATCTGTGTTGTGCCTTATGGTCGCTAATAGACCTCACTTGATCTGTGTTGTGCCTTATGGTCGCTAATAGACCTCACTTGATCTGTGCTGTGCCCTATGGTCGCTAATAGACCTCATTTGATTGTGTTGTGCCTTACCTGTAGTTACCACAGCACTCTTGCTAATAACCTATGAACTTTACTGCCCCCATCATCAGAGCCAAGCCACCTACAATGTCCACATTTAGAGGCGCCACTCTAACTATGGCTACCCTCCTCCCGTTGCTCCGCGCCCACACAACCACACCACTTTACCCAGACCTACTATCTCCAATAGAATGGATAACCAGATTCGCCCGCCCACCTTCACCATGCATACCCTGTCCCACACCCCTTAGAAATACAAGACTAGGTTCTCGCCTTGTTGTACCCACTACCACATGCCTGAACGCAGCCCCACTGATCATGACTAGAAACAATAGACTCAGCTATCGTACTAATCTTGTCACAAAGCTCACTAGAATGCTCACCAATCAGACTACGAACCCCAAGCAGCCTACCTCACTTTCTGAACTCTCAGCTAGTCACAACCCTACTATACCGAACTCGCCACCACACACGAAAACTGACCCTCCACAGACCTCTATCAAGGGAGCTCGCTCATTGGTTGCCCACGCTACTGATGTTGCCGACATTATTTCCACTAACCACCTAGACTTTATCGCCATCACGGAGACATGGCTCCACCCAGCAGCCGGTCCCACAATAGCTCTAGCCACTCCAGACAACTACAACATCATCCGAGCTGACAGGAAAAATGGAATAGGCGGAGGTATAGCAATTATTGCAAAATCCACCCTAAACATCAGAGAAGTAACCAGCACAACACTACCTTCAGCCGAACTTCTATCCGTCAAACTCCCATTATCTGACACACAAACCAGTCTGCTCCATATTATATACAGACCCCCAGGACCCTCCTCCACCTTTGAAGAGGATATCTCTCTCATACTCACTACCAATTTGAAACCGAAATCCCAAATCATCATTCTGAGAGATTTCAACTTGGGACTCAATGACCCCAATGACAACCAAGCCACTTCCCTTAATGACACGATTACTCATCTAGGCTTCACCCAACACATTAATCAACCTACACATACAAAAGGAAGATCCTTGGATTGGCTTGCAGATGCCAACTGCAACCTCTCACTGACTGACATCACTCCCTGTGCTTGGACTGACCATCATCTTATTACCTTCTCTTTACCTAGATCCTTACCACCTACCACACGACCCACAAAGTTACCTCAAATAATCTCCAGAAACAACCGCAACATCACTATAGAGAACCTCAAACCTCTTCTCGCGCCTATCAGTAAAGCTAATCTACCCACGCAAAAAAACAACCCAGCAGCCATAGTAGACCTATATAACAATACTTTAGAACTAGCCCTCAACCGGAAAGCTCCTCTCAAACAACGAAAAGCCAAACCTATTGCCCACTCCAACAAATGGTTCTCAGCAGAATTAAAAGCTCTCCGTAATATTAAAAGAACTGCAGAACTAGCTGGAGAAAAGCCCCTTCTCTCTCCACTAAAGACAAATTTGCTTCAGCTGCCTCCACCTACAAATCCGCCATCTTAAATGCTAAGAAAGAGACCTACAACTTGAGAATACATAATGCCAAATCTGGCACCAAAGAACTCTTCTCTATACTAAGAGAACTTGAATCACCACTGCCCCCTACAGAGGACTGCATCAAAGACAAGGCTTGGTGTAACAATATCCAGCTCGCCCTCGCTAACAAAATTGCCCTCCTACAAACCAAGATAGAAGCAAAGAAAGCTAGCCTTGCCTTCAAGCAGAACCCCAGCAGCAAAACTAACCACACTACCCCTATCTGCCCATCTTTCCCCTTCTCACCAGTCACAGAAGAGGAAGTAATCAAGATAATCGCCAGCCTCAAACCATCCAACTGCAAAGGTGACATTTGCGCGGCATCCGTCATCAAAGATGGTGCTAATGAGTTAGCCCCTCTCATCACCTCTCTGATCAACTCCTCCTTCAAAAACTCAGTGGTCCCCAACAACCTTAAAGAAGCGTGGGTCCTACCCCTGCTCAAAAAACCTAACCTAGATCCCAACATCCCCACAAATTACAGGCCCATCACCACAGTCCCATTTCTTCTCAAAATCTTGGTCAGGGTAGCCTATCTCTAAATACAACAACATTTGGAAGAAAACAACCTCCTAGGCCTGCGACAATCCGGCTCCAGTCCAAGGCACGGGACTGAAACTGCCCTCTTAGATCTAAAAATCCAAATGGATGACGCCAAAGACAAGGGCAAACTGGCCATCTTGCTCTTGTTGGATCTCTCTGCTGCCTTTGATCTGGTTGACCACCAGATCCTCACTCAACACCTCTCCTCGGCTGCTGTATTCTCTCAGAATGCCACCAAGTGGATCCAGTCATTCCTTTCTGACAGGACGACTAGAGTCTTCGCCCCCACTGCGGCTGCAGACCCTATCCCAATCACATGTGGAGTGCCGCAAGGCTCCTGCATCTCTCCCACACTTTACAACATCTTCACAAAGCTCCTATTTGACCGTCTTGACGACCTGGGTGTAAGCTACACTAATTATGCACATGACACCCAGGTCCTCATCACGCTCACTGGTAGCTATGAAGAAGATGCTGCAAAGCTTAATGATATCTATTTAGAAATCCAAGCCTAGATGGCCACACACAGTCTTTGCCTTAACGACGATAAGACAGAATTGCTTATCGTAGGCTCCCAGGCTCGCCTCAACAAACTGGACCAAAGGTTCCAATCCTTTACCATTGATGGCAACATCATAAAAGTCTCCAAAGAGGTTAAAACATTAGGTGTATACCTGGATTCTACCCTTTCACTAAAGAAACAAATAAACTCTACCATCTCAGCTACCTCATACACCAATAAATTGATCAATGCCTGTAGGCCTTTCCTCTCCACCTCTAGCTGCCTCACCCTATCTAGAGCGCTGATATTGTCTAAATTAGACTATTGCAACACACTCTACTTAGGCACTACCAATAAAAACTTGAACAGACTCCAGATCCTGCAAAATAATGCACTAAGATCTGCCCTCAACCTCCCGCGCAAGGCGCACATATCCACGGTCAGAAAAGAAGTCCACTGGCTCCCGATCCGTGACAGAATTAAGCTAAGAACACTGGTCATCACCCACAAGTGCCTATCACATACTGCCCCACGTTACCTTTCTGACAAATTCTCTAGACACTGCCCCTTTAGACCCACCAGAACACCTTACCTACACCAACTAAAGATCCGTAATTATAACCTAAAAACAGCAGGGGGCTCCAGTTTTCCAGTGCTTGCAGCACAATGTTGGAACACCCTCCCCACTACAATTAGATCGGAAGTCGCATTCTGGCCATTCAGAGCCATGGTAAAATCATGGCTACTAGCCTAAACAGCCAGACTCTCACCGACATGACTTGGCTAGCCGCCGCTCTCCACCTGTAGTAATGTTTACTCCACCCACAGCCTATTCAGGACCAACCTGTAACCCGGTCCGCATTAGCCACTGTAACTTTTTTTCTTTTTGCCTACTCTCTGTACATACTTTTCCCGGTATATTCTACTCTTGTATGTAAACATTCAGAGCCTGGACTAATGTACTCTCTGTCTATTGTACTATGATTCTCGTGTAACGATATGTAACTCTGCTGTACACATGATTATGAGCCCAGTTACCTGAGGGTTCGGATGCGCTTTACAAATAAACAAACTAAACTACACTAAACTAAACCCAGGCTCTTAATAATTACACAGTCCCAAAAACTGTTGCATCTGCTTTACTGTAATGCAGTTTTGCAATTTTCATGATTGCCTCAGCCTTTTCAGGTGTCACCTTAATTCCCTCATGCGAAATCAACTGGCCTATGTACAATGCCTCTTCTTGACTGTACTGTAACTTCTCTTTGTCTACCTTATATCCTTTGTCTGCTAAAATAGTCATTAACTGAATGGAGTCCTGTCTGCATTCATCTTCTGTAGCGCTACAGATTAAAATGTCATCTGCATACTGTATCACGGCGCTTTTCAAATCAATATTGCCTAGGTCCATCTATAGGACTCTGTTAAAGATCGATGGGGACTCACAGACAGGTTTGGTGAAACATAAATGAAATCCAAGTCTTGTGCAACGGGATTGAGAATAAAACATTTTTCAAATCAATCACCGTGGAATATTGCGCTTCTACCGGGATACTGCATAGTATCATCACCACGTTAGGAACTAGAGGAAACTCTGCATCTGCAATCTGGTTAATCGGTCTCATATCTTGGATGAATCTCCACAACCCTCCCTTTGATTTTTTCACCGCAGTGTTGCACAATGATTCTACTGTCTTGCTCAAGGTAAAATTGCTCCTGGCTTCAGCTTTATCTTGACCTCCCCTATTCCTTTTAATAGGCCTACATCCTGGGACCTTTTCCAAGTCTTCCTCAAAAAATGCTGGACGCTGCTGCATTATCGCCATTTGCCTTTTCTCTATTCTGATCCAATATGTAATGCTCATAAAGAACACTACTTCATCACCTTGAAGTGGGAGAATGGGACAATACCCTCCCCCCAATCTCATCCAGACCATGGCCTAGAGGATCACGACCCAGGCACCCCCCACGAGACGAGTTTGTCTACTTACCAGATGACAAAATACCCTGGTTCAGAAACTTACACATAAGAGGAGTATGCCCACCAGCACGCCCGCACCAGCCCGCCCGGTTCAAGCCAACGCCTGCGACATGGATGAGCTTGACTAGAACAACAGCCACAAATATCCACATCGTTAGAGATGCCATAACGACATAGCCAACCGCCAAGAACACACATGCCACCATGAACACTGGTCACTCACACACCAACCTACACAAAGAACATACACAGTGCTATGACGTAGGTGACTGACACACCCACTGACGTGCATCGTTGTTATTTTTCACATCGGCCTTTTTACAGCACCGCAGAAATGCAAGACGCCTGAAGAGCTTGTGTATAGGCTTTCTGACGCTTCTCCCGCCACCCACCCCTATGACGACACCATCATGTATATCTAATGCTGCTTGTGACACCCTGTCAACCCGCGACCTCCATACTATGGATTATGTACCGCCACCCATGAACTAGGCCCGAGTAGGCTGCAAGCAAGAGTCCCCAGGCAGGAGCCTAGCAATGAAATTCCTCCCAGAACAAGAGTACAAGTGCTGGCCATGCAGAACAAGTCCCGGGCGAGAGCTCACAGCCAAGGCCACAATGTTGCAACCCGCATGCCGCAAGCCCAGCGCCAAGGTTATACCTGTAAAATGCCAAGCCACAGAAACGAAATACAAATCTAATGCTCATAATTCTGCTCCAGCTATGGTCTCTCCACACGTGACCAAGCCGAATTGACAAAGTGCCAAGCTCACAAGACAGAAAGTCGCCAGGGTCCCACGTCTGAGAACAGGTTGCAACAACGAAGCAGCAAGATGGACACCTACAGCAATGGGAAAGACCCGCTCACAAGCCATGAGCACACCTGTCCGTTGCCTGCACAAACACACAGTTGCACATTGTTGCTAATGACAGGTACACCGCGAGCTGGGAACGACGATGGTCCCAGGCTTGGGGGCTCGCGGGAGAACCAATCAGAATCCAGGGGGGCTTATTACTGACGCCATTACCCTTAACCAATCACCAAGGGTCCCCCTGTAACAATTCTAAAGTAACAACCGCAAGTGACAACCCAAGTGTACCACCTGACCCATCCTCATCCACTAATATTTCTTTCCATATGTTACCTATACTAACCCTACCACTCGGGGAACCAATCCTGAGTGGCGATAGGTTTTGTGCTAACTTTCCTAGGTGACGCAAGTAGCGCGTCATACTGCCGTAAAAGGGCCTGCGAGCCCCACTAAGATTGAGAGTCTCATCGGACGCGTATGATCCGAGACCCATCCCTGCTGTTGTTATAATAAACAGCAGAACCACCTTGCCTCTTGTGTGTGTCTCATACCCCTTTTGGGTACACGGGATGAGTTGGGGCCTCCCCAGCCCGGAGGCCTGTAGACGGCTCTGCCGGCCCCGGGAGAATCACCCCGACAAGTTGGAGGCACTGCTGAGATCTGTTTGAGGTCTATCTCCTGGGAACTTCATTCCAAGGCCCTTGCAGCGAGGCGACCTGGCAGCGTGGCCCCCTCTACCATTGCCACCTTTGAGGACTACAGGACCATTGCAGAACTGCGAGAAGACGGGATAGCGCAATCCGGATATTGGCCCTCAGGAGCCGATTGAGAAGAATCCCGCCTGCGGTTGGCGAGTGTCCAGATGTGGTCCAGACGAGGGGAGGTGGTGAGCCGCTTGGAGGGGTGCACGCAGTCGAGCAGCCCCGCATCAAGGGAACTTGGTGAGTATGACACACCCAACAAGCAATGTGACATTGTGAGGGAGGGGGGAGGAACTGTAACAAGGGCGACAGGAGGTGTTTTTACAGTGTGTTGTAAAGATTTGATTAACAAGTGTTGACAAACGAGTGAGCGGTAGCGGGACAGGCATGACGCCCATCTTCTACTGTGTCACAGAAATAGGGTGGGTGGAGTCAGAAGGCACCACGTGCGGTTACTCGAAGGCACTAGTTTGTCTAGATCGTGAGCACCTGTAGGGAAGGTGTGTGGCTTTCCTATAAATTGGCGTTTTAGATCAATGAATAGATGAGGATCCCTACTAATTGAGTGTTGAAGCTCGTTAGGTAGATGACGTTTTCCCGTAGGAGGTAGCCAGATTGTTGCCAAGTGTGGAAGATAATTGGTTGGTTAAGCCCCCTGGCGAGGGGCGTATCACACGCGAGGCGACGCAGCACATGCAGTCCGATTATAAGAAGTTTTTGTTGAATACCTTGCTCCGGGCTAGGCGAGAGGACAGCTGTGGGGTTGAGGGGGACAGAGGGTAAAACATATTGCGCGCTCCACTAGTGTTATAAAAGGTTCTTACCGGTAGTTGGTTGAAGAAGTTGGTGACGTCACCCGTAGGGCTTCCATAGGACACTGCGGCCACACCGTGTTGATAAAAGGGGTGGCCAGGGAATAAGTATCGGGGAGGGGGCGGCGTAGAAGAGGTGGGGAGGCCGTGCATGGAGAACGCCGGCACCCCTCGATACGGGGAGGGCAAAAAGGGGAAAGGTGGCCACGCACGGAGAATGCCGGTCACGTCAGCAAGGTGGTTGAAAAGGGGAGGGAGAGGTTTGAGAAAGGGAGAAGAAAGGTGGGGCGGCTGTACTAAAAGGTCACACAGGGCACGCAGCCACAGGGGGCTCCATGCTCCGCGGCCGCAGGGGGCCATACGAGTGATATTAAAAAAAAAACACAAGGAAAAAAATGTAGAGGAAAAGAACTGTACATTTGCACTGCCTTACCTTTCAGCGGACTGTCAGAAGTCCCCAATTACGGGGCCAGGTAAAGAAGGTGGTTACCGAAGAAGTTGAAATATAACATAGCAATGTCTCATGGGTCAGGATCCGGTGGATGGGGAAACACTCTAACTACACCCCTCCAACACATCTGTAAGACTCTATAACCCCACAAGAAGAAACTTATCAAGTATAGTATAGATTGGATGAAAGGAACAGACAACAAAATGACGACACCATGGCCACCTAACAGCAGCCTCGGCCCATACGTCCAACACTTGCTGTTGACGTACATACATAACACGTACAAAGGGAAGAAATTAGCTCATTATGTAGAGATGTTCAACTTGTGGAGGATGTTCCAAGGATCGAGGCCAGGGGCAACAGGGATGTTTACTATGTAAAGGGCAACAGAGGAGAAGGGGAGCAAAGAAGCAAAGGAGGGTAAGGAGGTGAAGGAAGAAGATGGGGACATGAGCACGACGAGCAGCAATGCCCCACGTATGGAGGAGGGCACGAAGGAGGAAGGAGGACCGGTTGCAGTACCATAAGTAAAGGTGGAGAAGGAAGGGACAGATGACATGCCTCTAGCGAAAAGGTAGTAAAAAAAGAGGAGGGAGGATTGTACCCAGTGATGGAATTAAGAGAAGCAGCTAGGCCACAATTAACAGCGGCTGAGGGGTATTCAAACCCTGCGTACAGCCCTCCACCCTATGCCCCTAAGGATAGCCAGCAGCAATGGGCGTGCCAGAGTTCAACACAACACAGGTCGGTACGGGGGGAGGGAAGAAAAGTGGGGAGCTAGTTGCAAGCATAGGACCAGATGAGTGGATAGCAGCACAGGTACTCCTAAAACTCAGAGGGACACTAACAGAAGAAGAAGAGGACGCGGTGCGGAGAGCGAAAGAGGAGGTAATGGAAAACACACTGACAGGGACTGAGGTGAGTGACACAGAGGAAGGACGGCTGTCACAGGTGGAGGAAGAGATGCTGGAGGAAAGGTTGGCTGAACTAAGAGAAGTACGAAGCAACCTGATTAGACAGTACGAGCAAGAAACGCGGGGAAGAAAGAAGACAAGAAAGGAGAGTAGGGAGGAGCAAGAGAGGATGAGGGAGAGACTGGAGGAGAGAAAGAAAGAAGCGGAAAGAATGAAAGTGATAGCAGAGAGAGTGTCACGTAGGAGCAGCAGGAAATGAAAAGGGAGGAGGAAAAGGAAAAAGAAATGGAAATGTGGAAAAAGAAAATATTGTCTGAAAGCACACGGAAGTATGAAGAAGGTAAAGTAATAGAGAGCATATTGAAAAGAGCAGGGGAAAAATGGGGAAGACAGGAACAAGACGAAAGGATACTGGCGAAGGTAAGTGCCAAAGTAATGGAAGAATTACACAAAAGGAGAGAGGAAATAGGGGGTGAAATATTGGGAAATGAGGGAAAAGAGAAGGGGGATAGGAGAACGGAGAATGAAATAAGAACATACACTCGCCAGGACTCAGAGGTGCCTACAACCTCGGGGGCAACCATTAAAGGAGGAGAGCGCAAAGAGCCAAACTAGATCGATTTAAAGACAGTTACAGTGGGGGGAAAACTAGCAAACTGGAGATTGTCTCTCCTTGATGAATTTTGTAGCGAGGAGGAAGGATGTTCGGGAAGGAATGGAGGAGATGACAACAGGGAAAGCTTAGACAAACTGTACATTACACGAATCACCCTGGGCATGCAGGAAAAGGGAGGAGGAAAAGACGAGTGAAGAACAGGTAAGAGAATTTGCAGGGAGAGCGCCACAACCAGTGACACCAACACCACGCCCTCGGACACCCACCCCTGCCCACACTCCATATGTCGACAGACTTAGATATCTCCCGGGGCGCAGACAGGAGGACAGGACGAGCACGCCTGCGGTGAAACACGAGGGTAACATAAGAGGGAGGAGGAGTGAAGGGGACAACAGAACAGATAACTGTAATGATATATTGATAGGATCACATGACACGGAGGAAGAGGACGAATACACTGACATAGCCCCACGAGCATTAGGGGAAATGAAGGGGGGGAACTTAATGCCACTTCTAGAAAGGGGAGGGGTCAGACCACAATACGTCCCATGGAAACATGCCAATAAAGAAAACATAAAGTGCAGGCTCCCATCTCTAAGTGGTGGATGGAGCTGGGAAATGGATATATGAGATGGAGAAACATACTGCAGGACAAAAACTAGCGGTAGGGGATGTGAAAAGGCTCCTAATATCAATACTAGGGGATGCTGCAGATGACATCTGGAAAAGGGCAGGCTTCCCAGGGGTCACAACAACAGACACGTCACATGACGGGGCGCCATTTGCCAACTGCAGGCACGCACTATGGCAGGCATTAAGGGTCCAGTACTCAGACACGTCAGACATAGGGGCAATTACGTCACGCAAAATGCGTGAGAATGAAGATCCTGTCGATTATATCCAGGAGATTCAGGAGAAGTGGCGCTTGGAGACTAGGGAAACGTGGGATAAAACACTAGCCATTTTCTACCACATAATGATACAAGGTCTCCCTGAGCCAGTGCAGAGACAGCTGAAGAAAATTGTGGGGATGGACGTAAAGCCTTGGCCAGAAATACAACTAACTATAGTACATCACTGTAGGATGTGGCAGGAAAAGATGAAGCAAAAGGAGGAAGATAGGAAGGCAGAGGAGGCAAAATTGGTACAGAAAAAACTATCCAAATACACCATGGAAGAAGCATTATTGACAGTGCCCGTGGTAGCAACACCAGCACCTGCTCAGGCCATAGTGGCTTAAGGCCCTGCACAACAACATGTAGCACAACTTCAGCAGGGATTTGAACAGATACTAATGTGAAGTATTTTCTTTTGGATTAGTATACCATAGATGCACTTTAGGTACTCCTTGACTAAGGCATCAAAATTAGAGACACCCAACAAAGAAGGTCTCTACTTATGCACTTTGTGTGGTTTCTTTGCTTTGTTGTATTTTGTTTGATTGAAGCTGTATATTAGACTCATTTCAAAAGTACACAACTGTTTACAAATTTGTATGTACAATTGGTGCCTGATATGATCTATGTACCTTGCCCTTTTTTAGCCACGTGGCAAATAGCACTTAGCACTTTGTGTTGTTAGTGCTAGTCACTTTTTCAGCGCGTATGTTAGATTTTACATGTTAGTTTTACATAGTTGGTTTTAATGCTTGTATGTTTTTTATAAAAATGTCATTATCAACTGTATTTTTCAATGAGGTCAGGTTGTATTTTCCTTAGATTTCGATTATGCACTGTCCCCTAATAACCCTTGAGTGTGATTTCTTTAGTGATCCAGTAAAACGCATGCTCACACCCGCCCGAGCCCCATTTTTGTTTTTGGCACAACTTCAGCAGCCAGCACAAATGATAACACAGCAAACGCCCCACCCCCACCATATACGGCAGCCGCAGGGGGGGATATATGCCAATGGGAAATGGATATATTAAACAGCTACAGAGGAAGGGGGGATGATGAGAGGGAGAGGGTATGGCCAGCATGCACAACAACAAGGAGGAGGGTTCCGGGGCCACTACTTAAACGGGCAACAAAGGTATCAGGATAACACGGAGAACTTTCCATGGCAGGCAAGAGAACCACCAACATGTTGGGTTTGTGAAATAGTGGGACACATGTCACGCACATGTAGGATGAGACCCACCCCACCAGTTTGGGGGGAACAGGGGCAACAAGGGCATATGGGGGAGCAACAAGTATACCAGCAACAGCAAGGAAGACAACAGTGCACCCCACAACAACAAGTGCTACTACAACAACCGCAGCACAGATACAAGTGCAAACACCCTCGCCACAGCAGCAACAGATTCAAATGTACGTACCACCACAGCAACAAGTGACACAGGTACAAACATACGCACTACCACAACAACAAGTGATAGCTACACAACAATATCAAGTGCAACCAGTCCAGCAGCTCTCACAGATACAGGACAATGCAATATCAACAACTGATGCACCCCTACAACAGACACAATTGGGGAGGGTGACAATATTGGGGTACAACCCTTATACGTGGGGTGGTCAGTCACTGTACCCACAATAGGACAGTCCACAGATGTCCTTGATGTGTCCCATCCTATCGGTAGCACCTAATAGTGCGGAGGAACCACGCATACAGGTAGCGATAGGTGACAAAATATTTTCCTTTCTTGTTGACACAGGGGCCACTAGGTCCTGCATAAGGGAGGGTAAATTTAAGATGTCAGACGAGGCCGTGCACGCTCAAGGATTTTCTGGGACTCGAGGGTTGGTTCCCTTTACTGATAACATCTCCTTATCTATAGGAGATAATGATATGTCTGTCCTGCTCCTGTACTCGAGTCGCAGGTAAACATACTTGGGAGGGACATAATGAGCAGGTTAAACATAACAATCTCCTTCACGGGGAATGGCATAATTTGCTCCACGCCAGGAATAAACATGCTCACAGCACGACAAATACTGCAAGCTTACTGTGGCCAAACAGTAGCTCGGGCTGAGCCAGTAGATGGAGAGATGTTCCAATATGGAACAGACATGGCATTTGCTTGGATGCCAGGGATTGATGGCAAGATTTGGAGGAGGCCAGCAGCATATTTGTTCAGACCAGAGACACCAGCAAACGAACCAGAGGGGAAGGTGATTTCAGTGAGCATTGAGAGCATCGTGGCAACTACAGATTACATTGCAGTTCATGCCCAAGACAGGGAGGGGAGGGCATGGAGAGCAGTAATAGCACTGGCTGAGGGGTGCAGGCTCACTCAGGTATCAGACGAGGAGCTCTTCTCAGATGATAAAGAAGGAGGGGAGATGGTGTTTATGATGAGTGTTGATATCTGGTTAAGAGTGACATACAAGCAAGTGGCCCTAAAAATGGCAGTGGCACTAGAAACACCTGCCCTTACCCCGGTACCATTTTATGAGGAAGACATGGCAAAAGTTCCAGCATCACTGTGGACCACCAGTCCATACAATGTGGGCTGCATAAAGAGCATTGGAGGAGTAAAAATAAAGTTGAAAAAGGGAGCAATATTACCTAGGGTGAAGCAGTACCCACTATCAAAAGAGGCAATGAGGGCATATACGAAACAATAACAGCCCTGATAAACAATGGCATATTGGTTCCATCAGAATCAACATGCAACATGGCCGTGTACCCGGTGCGCAAAGCGAAGGGAGGGTCTTGGCGTTTCATCTAGGACCTTAGGCCCTTGAACTACATTGTAGAGGCAGAGAACCCCATAGCTGCAAACCCAGCCACAATACTGTGTGGATTACGAGCCGATACTTCACGGTTTACCATAATTGACCTCAAAAACGCCTTTTTCTCGATACCTCTGCACCCAGATTCACAAGACCTCACAAGCTTCACATACAGGAACACAGAATGGAAGCACACAAGGTTGCCTCAAGGGTACTGTGAGTCACCCTCCATCTTCAACCGAGTAATACAGATGGATTTGGGAAACATTGAAATGGAGAGCACGGTGCTGCAATATGTTGATGACATATTGTCATCAACATTTTTGCAGCTCCACTGAAGAAAGCAGGGAAGACTCAGTAAAGATGCTGACAGTGTTGGCTGAGAAGGGGTACAAGGTGGACAAGGAAAAGTTACATTACTGTCAGGAACAGGTACTATACATTGGCCAACTCATTTCCCAGCATGGAAGAAACATTGCCCCACAGAGAGCACAAGCAATAACTAACACACCACAACCACAAACAGTGCGGGAACTGCAGCAGTTCCTGGGCCTATGCAACTACTGCAGAGCATGGGTTTTTGATTACAGTTCATACATAGGACCCCTGCTCGAAGCACTAAGAGAAGCAAAAAAAGGGGACAAAAGGTTAGGGTCGACAAGAGAAATGAAGGAGGCGTTTGATGAGTTGAAACACGCCATATCCACTGCGCCCGTGCTAGCCACTCCAAACTATGAGCACCAATTTTAAATTTTTTCACATTGCGACTCAGCAGTACTGACTCAGAAAACAAGCATGGGCCACAAGCCAATAGCTTTCTACAGCGGCCATTTGGACCCTGTAATGTTAGGTCACTTCCCTTGCAAACAGAGTCTCGCAGCCGCAGCATTTGCAGTGGAAAAATAATCATCAATAACAATGGGGTGCCCCAACACACTATTTGTGGAACATGCAATGTTCGCAATTTTCAACAAACCCAAGTCCACCCTGACCACACAGAGGGCATCGGGTTATGAGATCATCCTATCGAGACCAGAGTTGACGATCGTCAGGTGCAGTAATGTAAACCCAGCTAGGTTCATAGTAGAGGTAGTTGAGGAAGGTGATTATACCCATGATTGCACGCAGGCTATTGAAATGTATTCCAACACAAGGAAGGTTGAGGATTCCCTAAAAGGGGATGAGATAATGTACATTTATGGGTCATCAACTATTGATCAGAATGATGCGATAAGGAGAACGGGAGCAGCAGTGGTTAGAATGACGGAGGATTTGATGTATGTCCCAGTGAAGTGTGTCCAACTACCACAGCATTATTGGGCTCACTCAGCAGAATTGGTAGCACTGATTTTGGCGCTAAAAGAAAGCTTTGACAAGAGAGTGAAATATACTCTGACAGTGCATATGTAACGTCAATGGAGAACTTGGGATTGATAAAATGGCAAAGGAGGGGGTTTAGAAGAGCTGATGGCACCCCGGTGCAGCATGCCCTCCTACTGGCTGAATTGATTGAAGTAATTAATGATCCTCAAGAAATAGCTTTGGTTAAATGTCAGGCACACACAAACAGAGATGACCCTATCTCAAAAAGTAATGAAACAGCAGACGTGCATGCCAAGAATGCCGCATATTTTGGCGAAATGTGGATTCCCCCAGAGGCAGAGGGAGGATGATAGCAAGACAGATGTTGATGAAGATTGGGTGCACCCACCTCCCTGCAACCCAGATAATGGAGTTTCAGGCAGCTGTACCAATGCAGAAAAGGAGCTATGGGTAAAAGGAGGGTATACAATGTCTCCCACAGATGCACTTTGGCGTCAAAATAATACAGGAAAGGTGGTTATGCCACTGGCACTGTTGAACACAGCTCTGGCTCAGCTACATCATCCGACACATAATGGGAAGGAAGTGATTGCAGCACAAATAAAATAAGCATGGTTCTGTCCCGAGTTAAATTCCCATGTTGCAAACTTTGTCAGCAATTGTCTAACGTGCCAACAGTTTACAGCCAGTCACATGCTGTAAGTGATAAAAGGTACTATACCCCTGCCGGAAGGACCATCTCTACACTTACATATTGACTACATTGACATGATCAACGTATGTCAAAGACAAAGATACATGATTGTAGTGGTGTTCCCATTTTCAAGGTGGATTGAGGCTGGACCCTGCTCACACGCGGATGCTTTCAGAGCAGCTACATTTTTAGTGAGGGAGGTCTTCCCCAGGTGGGGTGTTTGCAAAGTGCTGCGGTCAGATAATGGCCCGCACTTTGCAAACGAAATGTTTGAGCACATCACAGCTCTATTGGGCATCAAGCACAAGTTTGCATGTGCATATCATCCACAGGCTAACAGAGTCTGTGAATGCCTGAATGGCCTGCTAAAGGAGGAGATAGCCAAAATACAGCAGACAACTAAGAGAAGCTGGCTGTACTGCCTTCCCTTGGCCCTATTCAAGCTGAGGAATAGGCCAGGGTCTGATCACCACCTCACTCCCCACGAGGTGGTGACTGGACGCCAGATGCGCCTTCCACTAACGCCAACATCAAGAGCCCTCACAGATTATGAAAGTACTGCAAATGTCTTTGGTGATGAAATGTATCAATATGTGTCTTCCTTGATTACTAGTGTCGCCTTTATCTCCCAACAGCCCGAGCGCAGGTGGGGCGGGCAAAGAGCACCCAACCAGAAGATACAAATGAACAACTAGAGCAGCAAAAAGAGTGGACTATTGCGGAAGGGGACAACGTTCTCCTCCGCAATTTCAACAGGAAGTGGAACAGCCCCAGATTTACGGGGCCCCACTTGGTAGAAGCAGTGGCTCCTAGAGCCGTTAAACTACAAAACAAACAAGCTTGGAATCACCTGCATGATGTCAAGCCCTACAAAGGCCAGACCCGCCCTAGCGTCGACGGCAGGGCCACCAAAAAAACAACAGCATCAGCAACGCCAGTGACAGATAAAGACACAGCGACTGCAAAAAAGGACAACTGTGACACTGCCCAAACCCCTTCCCAGCCACAAACACTGCCATAGACTTTGGACTATCTCCCGTAGCTCACCCCATGGTCACAGGATCCCGAAGCAAACAAACCTCTGCCCCGCTCAGCCCCATCCCTGCCATCACCGAATAAAGGACATTGTATAAAAACTTGAATGATACACATAAATATAAACACTTGTATGTTCTCTTTTCTTTTTGTGTCGCACATGCAGGTACCGCATATTACTGTGTTGTTTAGAAGGTGAAGTAACTAAGGTCATGTTCTGCCCAGATGTAAATGCTACCCACAGATGATAACACCCCAGAGGCCCTATCACACCAATTTGTATACCATATGAAGAGGCCAAAGTATCTGAAAAGGAGAAGGATACACGTGTACTACACCACGTTTGTTTTGGCCATAGAACAATCATTTCCCCATCTCCACGAGCACTTGCCGGCTCTGAGGGATAGGTCACTGAGATTAGCGTGGGAACAGCTTTTCGCCTGGGCACTAAACGACTATTTGATAGGTAGAGCTTGACTAAAAACACTAACCGAAATGACGCATACCTTCAGAATTTTCAGGCGGGCATCTTTATCATCACAAGAATAAGCTGCTGGACCAAAGCAAAGGTAAGAGCAAAAATGCCAGTGAGATTAGCTACTGTAATAAAGATCATAGGCGTGTTGGTTGTCACTGGTCTATTGGCTGCCTCTGTCTGGCAGAAAAACTATGCTTTAAAGATTATGGCTGCACCCAAAACTAACCTACCTCCCCCCATAGCAGCACCCAAAACTAACCTACCTCCCCCCATAGCTGCAACAGGTATGATGTTAGGTGGAACAAGCAACCCTAGAGGTAAGGGACATAGGGTTAAATGCAGCACAGATGGAGAAGAGAAGGGAATTGAAACATATCTCACAGATTCAGCACACGTCTCGAACAACATGTGGTATCAGCACATGACCAAAAATGGTAAGCAGACAACTGAGGACAACTGCTATGTGTGCTTGTTGATCCCGTACACTACGAGTGCATTAAGAACATTTGTGGCTACCGAAGTGGCAGCAAAAATAATGCAATGCCTGATATATTTGGCGCTATTCCAAACAAATGGACGATTCCAAGGAACGGTGGTGACACTTCAATGGAAAATAAGGTACACATATCCATAAGAAAACAATTTCCTCAAAACATATTTGAGCTACCATAAACAAAGCCTACATGCTGAAGCCTTCAGATACATGACGGATGGCCCCGACAAAGGAGAAATGAAGAAAGTAACGCTACAATACCTGCCGTGCGATTGGTATGCAACTGAAGTTGCTAGTGAACAAGGGTGCTGGGAAAGACCGCTAATAACAATAACTTGGAAAATATATGTGAACAATGAATGGGAAATAGGAGTGGTTGGGAACAACATGATCACAAGAGAAAATATTACAATGGAATAATAAACAATGGCATATTGGTTCCATCAGAATCAACATGCAACATGGCCGTGTACCCGGTGCGCAAAGCGAAGGGAGGGTCTTGGCGTTTCATCTAGGACCTTAGGCCCTTGAACTACATTGTAGAGGCAGAGAACCCCATAGCTGCAAACCCAGCCACAATACTGTGTGGATTACGAGCCGATACTTCACGGTTTACCATAATTGACCTCAAAAACGCCTTTTTCTCGATACCTCTGCACCCAGATTCACAAGACCTCACAAGCTTCACATACAGGAACACAGAATGGAAGCACACAAGGTTGCCTCAAGGGTACTGTGAGTCACCCTCCATCTTCAACCGAGTAATACAGATGGATTTGGGAAACATTGAAATGGAGAGCACGGTGCTGCAATATGTTGATGACATATTGTCATCAACATTTTTGCAGCTCCACTGAAGAAAGCAGGGAAGACTCAGTAAAGATGCTGACAGTGTTGGCTGAGAAGGGGTACAAGGTGGACAAGGAAAAGTTACATTACTGTCAGGAACAGGTACTATACATTGGCCAACTCATTTCCCAGCATGGAAGAAACATTGCCCCACAGAGAGCACAAGCAATAACTAACACACCACAACCACAAACAGTGCGGGAACTGCAGCAGTTCCTGGGCCTATGCAACTACTGCAGAGCATGGGTTTTTGATTACAGTTCATACATAGGACCCCTGCTCGAAGCACTAAGAGAAGCAAAAAAAGGGGACAAAAGGTTAGGGTCGACAAGAGAAATGAAGGAGGCGTTTGATGAGTTGAAACACGCCATATCCACTGCGCCCGTGCTAGCCACTCCAAACTATGAGCACCAATTTTAAATTTTTTCACATTGCGACTCAGCAGTACTGACTCAGAAAACAAGCATGGGCCACAAGCCAATAGCTTTCTACAGCGGCCATTTGGACCCTGTAATGTTAGGTCACTTCCCTTGCAAACAGAGTCTCGCAGCCGCAGCATTTGCAGTGGAAAAATAATCATCAATAACAATGGGGTGCCCCAACACACTATTTGTGGAACATGCAATGTTCGCAATTTTCAACAAACCCAAGTCCACCCTGACCACACAGAGGGCATCGGGTTATGAGATCATCCTATCGAGACCAGAGTTGACGATCGTCAGGTGCAGTAATGTAAACCCAGCTAGGTTCATAGTAGAGGTAGTTGAGGAAGGTGATTATACCCATGATTGCACGCAGGCTATTGAAATGTATTCCAACACAAGGAAGGTTGAGGATTCCCTAAAAGGGGATGAGATAATGTACATTTATGGGTCATCAACTATTGATCAGAATGATGCGATAAGGAGAACGGGAGCAGCAGTGGTTAGAATGACGGAGGATTTGATGTATGTCCCAGTGAAGTGTGTCCAACTACCACAGCATTATTGGGCTCACTCAGCAGAATTGGTAGCACTGATTTTGGCGCTAAAAGAAAGCTTTGACAAGAGAGTGAAATATACTCTGACAGTGCATATGTAACGTCAATGGAGAACTTGGGATTGATAAAATGGCAAAGGAGGGGGTTTAGAAGAGCTGATGGCACCCCGGTGCAGCATGACCTCCTACTGGCTGAATTGATTGAAGTAATTAATGATCCTCAAGAAATAGCTTTGGTTAAATGTCAGGCACACACAAACAGAGATGACCCTATCTCAAAAAGTAATGAAACAGCAGACGTGCATGCCAAGAATGCCGCATATTTTGGCGAAATGTGGATTCCCCCAGAGGCAGAGGGAGGATGATAGCAAGACAGATGTTGATGAAGATTGGGTGCACCCACCTCCCTGCAACCCAGATAATGGAGTTTCAGGCAGCTGTACCAATGCAGAAAAGGAGCTATGGGTAAAAGGAGGGTATACAATGTCTCCCACAGATGCACTTTGGCGTCAAAATAATACAGGAAAGGTGGTTATGCCACTGGCACTGTTGAACACAGCTCTGGCTCAGCTACATCATCCGACACATAATGGGAAGGAAGTGATTGCAGCACAAATAAAATAAGCATGGTTCTGTCCCGAGTTAAATTCCCATGTTGCAAACTTTGTCAGCAATTGTCTAACGTGCCAACAGTTTACAGCCAGTCACATGCTGTAAGTGATAAAAGGTACTATACCCCTGCCGGAAGGACCATCTCTACACTTACATATTGACTACATTGACATGATCAACGTATGTCAAAGACAAAGATACATGATTGTAGTGGTGTTCCCATTTTCAAGGTGGATTGAGGCTGGACCCTGCTCACACGCGGATGCTTTCAGAGCAGCTACATTTTTAGTGAGGGAGGTCTTCCCCAGGTGGGGTGTTTGCAAAGTGCTGCGGTCAGATAATGGCCCGCACTTTGCAAACGAAATGTTTGAGCACATCACAGCTCTATTGGGCATCAAGCACAAGTTTGCATGTGCATATCATCCACAGGCTAACAGAGTCTGTGAATGCCTGAATGGCCTGCTAAAGGAGGAGATAGCCAAAATACAGCAGACAACTAAGAGAAGCTGGCTGTACTGCCTTCCCTTGGCCCTATTCAAGCTGAGGAATAGGCCAGGGTCTGATCACCACCTCACTCCCCACGAGGTGGTGACTGGACGCCAGATGCGCCTTCCACTAACGCCAACATCAAGAGCCCTCACAGATTATGAAAGTACTGCAAATGTCTTTGGTGATGAAATGTATCAATATGTGTCTTCCTTGATTACTAGTGTCGCCTTTATCTCCCAACAGCCCGAGCGCAGGTGGGGCGGGCAAAGAGCACCCAACCAGAAGATACAAATGAACAACTAGAGCAGCAAAAAGAGTGGACTATTGCGGAAGGGGACAACGTTCTCCTCCGCAATTTCAACAGGAAGTGGAACAGCCCCAGATTTACGGGGCCCCACTTGGTAGAAGCAGTGGCTCCTAGAGCTGTTAAACTACAAAACAAACAAGCTTGGAATCACCTGCATGATGTCAAGCCCTACAAAGGCCAGACCCGCCCTAGCGTCGACGGCAGGGCCACCAAAAAAACAACAGCATCAGCAACGCCAGTGACAGATAAAGACACAGCGACTGCAAAAAAGGACAACTGTGACACTGCCCAAACCCCTTCCCAGCCACAAACACTGCCATAGACTTTGGACTATCTCCCGTAGCTCACCCCATGGTCACAGGATCCCGAAGCAAACAAACCTCTGCCCCGCTCAGCCCCATCCCTGCCATCACCGAATAAAGGACATTGTATAAAAACTTGAATGATACACATAAATATAAACACTTGTATGTTCTCTTTTCTTTTTGTGTCGCACATGCAGGTACCGCATATTACTGTGTTGTTTAGAAGGTGAAGTAACTAAGGTCATGTTCTGCCCAGATGTAAATGCTACCCACAGATGATAACACCCCAGAGGCCCTATCACACCAATTTGTATACCATATGAAGAGGCCAAAGTATCTGAAAAGGAGAAGGATACACGTGTACTACACCACGTTTGTTTTGGCCATAGAACAATCATTTCCCCATCTCCACGAGCACTTGCCGGCTCTGAGGGATAGGTCACTGAGATTAGCGTGGGAACAGCTTTTCGCCTGGGCACTAAACGACTATTTGATAGGTAGAGCTTGACTAAAAACACTAACCGAAATGACGCATACCTTCAGAATTTTCAGGCGGGCATCTTTATCATCACAAGAATAAGCTGCTGGACCAAAGCAAAGGTAAGAGCAAAAATGCCAGTGAGATTAGCTACTGTAATAAAGATCATAGGCGTGTTGGTTGTCACTGGTCTATTGGCTGCCTCTGTCTGGCAGAAAAACTATGCTTTAAAGATTATGGCTGCACCCAAAACTAACCTACCTCCCCCCATAGCAGCACCCAAAACTAACCTACCTCCCCCCATAGCTGCAACAGGTATGATGTTAGGTGGAACAAGCAACCCTAGAGGTAAGGGACATAGGGTTAAATGCAGCACAGATGGAGAAGAGAAGGGAATTGAAACATATCTCACAGATTCAGCACACGTCTCGAACAACATGTGGTATCAGCACATGACCAAAAATGGTAAGCAGACAACTGAGGACAACTGCTATGTGTGCTTGTTGATCCCGTACACTACGAGTGCATTAAGAACATTTGTGGCTACCGAAGTGGCAGCAAAAATAATGCAATGCCTGATATATTTGGCGCTATTCCAAACAAATGGACGATTCCAAGGAACGGTGGTGACACTTCAATGGAAAACAAGGTACACATATCCATAAGAAAACAATTTCCTCAAAACATATTTGAGCTACCATAAACAAAGCCTACATGCTGAAGCCTTCAGATACATGACGGATGGCCCCGACAAAGGAGAAATGAAGAAAGTAACGCTACAATACCTGCCGTGCGATTGGTATGCAACTGAAGTTGCTAGTGAACAAGGGTGCTGGGAAAGACCGCTAATAACAATAACTTGGAAAATATATGTGAACAATGAATGGGAAATAGGAGTGGTTGGGAACAACATGATCACAAGAGAAAATATTACAATGGAATAATAAACAATGGCATATTGGTTCCATCAGAATCAACATGCAACATGGCCGTGTACCCGGTGCGCAAAGCGAAGGGAGGGTCTTGGCGTTTCATCTAGGACCTTAGGCCCTTGAACTACATTGTAGAGGCAGAGAACCCCATAGCTGCAAACCCAGCCACAATACTGTGTGGATTACGAGCCGATACTTCACGGTTTACCATAATTGACCTCAAAAACGCCTTTTTCTCGATACCTCTGCACCCAGATTCACAAGACCTCACAAGCTTCACATACAGGAACACAGAATGGAAGCACACAAGGTTGCCTCAAGGGTACTGTGAGTCACCCTCCATCTTCAACCGAGTAATACAGATGGATTTGGGAAACATTGAAATGGAGAGCACGGTGCTGCAATATGTTGATGACATATTGTCATCAACATTTTTGCAGCTCCACTGAAGAAAGCAGGGAAGACTCAGTAAAGATGCTGACAGTGTTGGCTGAGAAGGGGTACAAGGTGGACAAGGAAAAGTTACATTACTGTCAGGAACAGGTACTATAAATTGGCCAACTCATTTCCCAGCATGGAAGAAACATTGCCCCACAGAGAGCACAAGCAATAACTAACACACCACAACCACAAACAGTGCGGGAACTGCAGCAGTTCCTGGGCCTATGCCACTACTGCAGAGCATGGGTTTTTGATTACAGTTCATACATAGGACCCCTGCTCGAAGCACTAAGAGAAGCAAAAAAAGGGGACAAAAGGTTAGGGTCGACAAGAGAAATGAAGGAGGCGTTTGATGAGTTGAAACACGCCATATCCACTGCGCCCGTGCTAGCCACTCCAAACTATGAGCACCAATTTTAAATTTTTTCACATTGCGACTCAGCAGTACTGACTCAGAAAACAAGCATGGGCCACAAGCCAATAGCTTTCTACAGCGGCCACTTGGACCCTGTAATGTTAGGTCACTTCCCTTGCAAACAGAGTCTCGCAGCCGCAGCATTTGCAGTGGAAAAATAATCATCAATAACAATGGGGTGCCCCAACACACTATTTGTGGAACATGCAATGTTCGCAATTTTCAACAAACCCAAGTCCACCCTGACCACACAGAGGGCATCGGGTTATGAGATCATCCTATCGAGACCAGAGTTGACGATCGTCAGGTGCAGTAATGTAAACCCAGCTAGGTTCATAGTAGAGGTAGTTGAGGAAGGTGATTATACCCATGATTGCACGCAGGCTATTGAAATGTATTCCAACACAAGGAAGGTTGAGGATTCCCTAAAAGGGGATGAGATAATGTACATTTATGGGTCATCAACTATTGATCAGAATGATGCGATAAGGAGAACGGGAGCAGCAGTGGTTAGAATGACGGAGGATTTGATGTATGTCCCAGTGAAGTGTGTCCAACTACCACAGCATTATTGGGCTCACTCAGCAGAATTGGTAGCACTGATTTTGGCGCTAAAAGAAAGCTTTGACAAGAGAGTGAAATATACTCTGACAGTGCATATGTAACGTCAATGGAGAACTTGGGATTGATAAAATGGCAAAGGAGGGGGTTTAGAAGAGCTGATGGCACCCCGGTGCAGCATGCCCTCCTACTGGCTGAATTGATTGAAGTAATTAATGATCCTCAAGAAATAGCTTTGGTTAAATGTCAGGCACACACAAACAGAGATGACCCTATCTCAAAAAGTAATGAAACAGCAGACGTGCATGCCAAGAATGCCGCATATTTTGGCGAAATGTGGATTCCCCCAGAGGCAGAGGGAGGATGATAGCAAGTGAAAGGAAGCGCCCCCAGTTTCAGCACGATCCTCCCCGCAATGAGAGACAATAAGGGACTCTCCCGTAATGGGAATAAGGCCAAGACAGAGTGCGGGTGAGCGTAAGTAGGAGTTTATCCAAAGAATAGGGCATGCAAAGAACTCTGCAACCTCCGAGAGCGCTCTGTCTGACAATAGCAAAGACAGGCGTATTTCTAATACAAAAAACGTCATCAGAACCTACACACTATAGGGGGCACAAGTTAATTGGGATTGGGTGGCGTCGACTAACTATAGGTGTTGCTGCAGCGTGGTTGGTCTTGGCGTGAGGACGTCACTGGTCAGCCTCGTGGGTTGGGTTGGGCCTGGCAGGCCAGCTTGAGGTCATCCGAGCGGTGTTGGTATGCTGGGGCAGCCTGTGACAAAGATGAATACCTTTCCTGACTCGTTTGCCCTAGGCCATGCACACTGCAGTTATTCAAGAAACGACATTTAAGTTCATCAATAAATCGCTCAGCAGTTTATCTTATAAAATAAGTGCAACACATGAGGAATGCACCTCGTGAGAGGTCTGGTGGTTGTCGGTTGGGGTGAGATTTACCTGTGTCCTATTGACCGGTATTTTAGGTCGAGGGGCTGGGCTCTGGGGCCTGAGCCGAATGATACATGTCTGTCTGCTGCGTTAGAAGTTATTATATAAATGGGTCTCTGTGTCTTGTCCCAGCGTTGGGGGTCGTCTGTGCACGGGGTCATGATTCTTGGGGTGGTCTAGGGGGGTTGTGGGATTTACGAGAGGGTGCTGGTAGATCTGTGGATTCAAACGTGGGTTTATTACCGTGCTGTAAATAACACAGGTGGCGGGCTGTGGCCTTGGGTGCGGTACCGGGGCCTCTGACTCTCTGAAGCGGCTCCAGCTTGGTTGGGGGAGGTGAGGGAGCGCGGCACATGCCTTAGCTTCTTCATCTGGCAGGCTTCGTAGGGTGGGAGGGAGAGTGGCCTTGCATATATTCACAAAGGTTTTTTCCTCGTGCGTTGCTGACTTTTGAATGCAGAACTTTTATAATGTTTTGCCTTATTTTGATCTTATTTAAACACACATCTATATTTCAATTTCGTTACACATTTCTTTAATACATTCGGTCCGAGTACCTTTTCATTACATGGTATTATATCTACTACAGTGTTTAAGTATTTATATACATTCGACGGTACATGAGGTAGAACTATATTATGGACCACAGAGAGTGACGGTTGCCACTATGGGTGACTTAAGAAGACATATAGGGGTTCATGTGTCTACATATGACTTAAAGACACTTTCTCTGTGATCTAGCAGCATTAGTACAGTCACAATGTGAAGTCATATAAACATTTCTCTTTTATGGCTAATTCATAGTTTGCAGATTCTGTTTAAGAAGAGTAGTTCATTAATACCACTACTTGAATTCATTTCTGCGTCGCCCTGGCCTCGCGGACCAGGTCACACGGGGTGCAGTATTACATTGTGGATAACAGACTGTTACAGTGTTAATATCTGGTGTTAGCTCGTACCCAACTTTCTCATGGGAACGCGCTCGCAGCGGAGCTGCCATGGTGCTGCGGCGGCAGAGATGCATGAAAGGCCCTCCAAAGGTGGGGGCCGCGCTACAGTGCGCTGAACTCACGCCATCTTTGCTAGACAAGATGGCTTCTAGGCCTAACTGAATTTTGGTATATGCAGGGAACGGATACGTGTGGGCAATGTCGTCGGCGGGTGAGCCCTCCTCCACCTGGGCCCGGGTGGCATGAGGGGACGCCCACCGAGTCATGGTCCTCACCTGGGGAGAAGGCTGCAGGTGAGGAGGGCCTCGCGGCCAGTCCTCCCCTACATTTCCCCCCTTTCGTTACTAAAGTAACGAATTCTTTAGCTCTTCCAATCTTCTACATTCCTGTTCCTCTATCACTGCGTCATCCCATGCAGGTGTTCCTTTTCTAGGCATCCATGCCCTACATACCCCCCTCAAGCTCTCACCTCTTCTAGCATACTCGTCTGGTGTACATGTTAAATATATACAGTCACCAGTTTCTTCCAAGTCTACCCAGACCTCCTCATACCATTCCAGTTCCACATCTCGGGGTTCTTTGATAGTGGTGTGCCATAGTTTGTCTACTATGTACTTATCACGGTACATAGGCACTAACTGGTACCTGGGAGTGTTATCTGTTCCTGTCTGTACATGTACTTCTTGTGTCGCCCTAATTGTACCACCAGAGTTGCCCATTGTCACCATCATCATTGCACCGTTAGGTACTGCGTTAGCACAACATCGGAGGCCCACCTGGCACAGGCAGAACACCACGAGGAGGAACACCACAACTGGTATCACGAACTTCATTGCCATTCCAAGCCATGAGGGAACCCAGGAGAAGATATTGTCGAACCATGAGCTATCTTTAGCCCCACCTTCCATCTTCATCTTCTCTCCCAGGTTATGTACTGCTTCAATGACGTGGGACAGGGATCCATTTTCTGCGTCTTCAGAAGGTACGAACGTGCAGCAGGCACTTCCTATTTTTCGGCAAACACCTCCGTCCATCGCTGTTAACAGGTCCAGAACATACCTGTTCTGCATGGTCATCAGTCGCAGAGCTCGTAGTTCCACCTTTATTATGTTGAACCCTTCTTCAGTGTCATTGGCCAGCTGAATCAGTTCCCACCGTGTGATCTGGAGCCATTTTGCATTTGCTCTTGCTTGGACACTTGAAACTAGTGAGGCAAAAAATGTTTCCACGGAGCTGAAAGGCGATACCTGTCTGGGATCTGTGCCAATAAATCGGATGATGCTTGTGATATGTAGTTTGATGCTCGCTTGTTCCGTGATAGCTCCTCTTCCTTCCCTCCGGAGGACAGGACATAGAGGTGCGCTTTTGCAGTGGGAGAAGTTGCACCTTGGTTCACGTTTCCTTGCGTCCTTTTATTTTCGTCGACGTGACTTTCTGGAATCACCATTAGGGCCGAGTGCAAAGTGGCCATTGAGCAGCTGCCACTCCATGCCTGGGGAAGGTGCAAGTAAGCCTGATTCCCGCATACCCAGTATGTGTCCATTAGCGCTGCTGTTCCTTTTTTCATGTCTGGGATGGTGAGAGTTTTGTTACAGTTTTTATTCGTTCCCATTGCTACTTTTCCTTCTCCCTTGAAACATAGTTCGTTTTTTATTTCACTTTGTAGCTTGAAGGGTTTCTCCATCGCTGTTACCCATGTTAGTTTAGAGATGTGTTCTTTCCATATTGGTGTGCACGTTTTTTCCATCCACCGCAGCTTGTCTGGTTGGACACCTCTCAGTACTTCCGCTTTGCACAGTACTTCTTCATCTTTCCATCTGTTTTCGGAAAACAGTGTCCCTTGTATTGCAAAAAAGGGTTCTTTAAGACAGACCACTCCAGACGCTTTTGGATAGCACGTTTTGTCGTTCTGTATCATTTTGAAAGAGACATCGTGTGCTTGGAAGGTGTTCTTTATTCTACACAGTGTGAGATGAAGGAGACATTGGGCATCCACAATGGGCAATTCTCTTGGCAACAACACTTTGGGTGTGCCTGATGCATGGGGGATGAGCGAACAGACATAACAGCTTTCATTGGTTGTCTGTTTAGCTGTTGCACTCATATCTGCATACCATTTATTTGCTTGGTGGGGGTGTCGTGGGTCTTCCATCTTGTCTAAGCCTAACCCATAATACTCATCATACCCCCTCCTACTTGTCTCTCTTCTTCGCCTACTTTTCTCCCTCCTCCTATACCTTTTAGTTTCGATAGGTGAAAAAATAGGCCCCCCTTCCTCCTTCCCACCCCCCTTTTCCAGTTCCTCATATAGGAACTTGTGTTCTGTCATCGTAATTACTTTTCCATTTTCCTCAATAAACAACAAATCACTGTTTTGTATCGGGGCGGGAAGGGTAGTGGGGCTGTTATATATTTCAGGTAGGGACATTGTGTCATTTTCCATTTCTTTTTGGAAATTTCTTGATTGTGACAGGGCAGCAGTGGGTGTTGCAGTATAGTAACCCCATACAAAGTGTGATCCATCCCAGACCAAAAAATCACCTTCTTTAATATTCATACTTGTAGTTGAATTCGTCCCAGGGGCCAGGGTGATGTTACTCCCCCCTCCCCCCTCGTTCATCTCGATAGAGATGAACGCTATGAACCAATATGTCACCAGGCAAAATATTGATATGAAGAACACAATAACACACATTGATAAACCACATTCGTATGAATATGTAAATCTATCTACTAACATTTCTCTAAGTCTAACAAATCTGTTAGTTGCAGGCTGCCCATTGGATGCCATGGTAAATCCTGTTTGAAACACAAAAGTGCATTAAGTACAAGCATGTAAACATTTTTCAACGTTGTGACGTTGTTTCGACAAAGTATGGGAGTGGGTGGGGGAGGGGGTGTGTCCACAGACAAGGTAATTTTACAATCATTACTATCCGTACATTATTTCATATATAAAAAAGGAAAGTGAGAAAAAAACTTCTCCAAAACCAAAAAACCCACAAGAACCTTCAAAAGTTGTAAAAAGTATATATATATATATACATATTTATTTTAGTACACTTGCCATGCGCCAGTCGCGTTCAATGTTCATCACTTAATGCACACAAAATTCCCATCATTCATTCTGCACAACTCCATTGTCCGCTGTTGCCTGTGCCTCGTCCTGTACCTCACCTTCCACGGCGCTATACGCCCTGCGTACATCTGTCAAATGCACCCAATATCTCAGGCCCTTCACCTTTACCGCCGTGGGCGTGCAAAACACTACCTCATAAGGGCCATGGAAACGTGGTGCATTCCACCTTCTCACAAAACTTCTGACATATATGTAGTCGCCTGGCATCAGCTGTGACTGTTTGTCCGGCTGTGTTACTACTTCTGTTGCATTTCCTTCCTCTCTTGTGAAGGGCGGGGCAAGTTGTTTTGCAATTACGCGCGCTGCTTGTGCTAATTTTTTCAAGTAGTCGGTAAACTCTTCACCTAATACCGCAGCGCTTCTGTGTGCGTCAGAACGTTCACGGAGAGGCGAATGTGTTGTGTGCATTCTCCTTCCCGTGACGATCTCGTGTCGGGATAAATGATGGTCTTTGCTTGGCTGATTGCGCAATTCGAACAGGGCCAGAGGTAGGCAGTACATCCAGGTCTTTTTTAGGGAAAAACATAGTTTTGACAACCTGCCTTTCAGCAGGCCGTTCATCTTTTCCATTACGCCATTACTTTGAGGATGATAAATTGAACATAATTTGTGTTTTATTCCCAATAATGTAGTCACTTCCTTGAACAGTTCATTAACGAAATGAGTGCCGTTGTCTGAGCGAATCACGTCGCAAATTCCCCAGCGCGGGAATACTTCCCTCACTAAGAACTTTGCGGCGCTTTTCGCGTCAGGACGTGCACAGGGGCCCGCTTCCACCCACCTTGAGAAGGGACATACGACCACAATCATGTAACGAGCCCCATTGCACCTTTCTCCCATATCTACATAATCGATGTGGAGCTCTCTAAATGGGCCATTGGGTTTTGGTATTGTACCTCTCAGTGTGCGTAATGTCATTCCTGAGTTGTAAATTTGACATGTCGTGCATTCCAATGCCAGCCTAGTGATGTGTTCCTGGAGGCAAGGTGCAAACCAATCCTCTTGTATCTCTGCCACTATGTGTTGCTTAGCATTATGTGCAGGGAAGTGTAGTTGTTGAAAGGCTATTTCTAACAACGTAACTGGCATCACTGCTTTTCCTGAACTCTCTTGTCGCCACAATAAGTCTGTTGGTGATTTGCTGCATCCTCTCTTAGTCCATAGCAATTTTTCTTCTGCACTAGCTCCCTCTTGCAGCTCTAGTATTTCTTGTGTGAGCATCATGTTATATCCTGTGGGGACCTCTTGGCTTACTGTGTGGTGCAACATGTACTCCCCTACCTCACCTTTCTGAAAGTATGAAGCTTCTTTGGCGGCGGCGTCTGCTGCCGCGTTTCCCAAAGATACAAGATCTGTGTTTGTAGTATGGGCTTGGCATTTCACAATTGCCACTGCCGTGGGGTCTTGCAGTGCCTCAATCAATTCTTTTAACAATTCTGCGTGTTGGACAGGTGTTCCATCTGCTCGTCGAAACCCTCTCCGCCCCCACCGTGCCAGCCCTCCGTGTACTGTGGTCGTCATGTATGCTGAGTCTGTGTATATTGTTACTGCGCACCCCTTAGCTGCATGCAATGCTTCTATTAGTGCTATTAGTTCTGCTGCCTGGGCTGAATAGTGTGATGGGAGGCGGTATTGCACTAGTGTCTCATATTCACCTTCCTCTAATCGTACCACTGCCATACCCACATGTTTCTCTCCTGTCTCCATGTCAATTGAGGCCGACCCGTCCACGAAGTACACCTCTCCCTCGTTCAGGGCATTCTCAAAAACCACCTGATCCTGACCCTCGTCACCGGTGTATGTTGCACAGTTGTGGTTCTGCATGTCTTCTATTGTGCACGCCTCCGTGATGAATGTGGCTGGGTTTACAGTTTTACATCTTACTATATGGATGTTTGCACTGGACAATATTATCTCATATGCTGTGGCGCGTTGTGTTGTTAGTGTGCTTTTTGATCGCTCTAATATTGCAAATAGTGAGTGTTCCACAAACAGTGTTACTGGACAGCCCATTACTATTGTGGCACTTTTTTCAATGGCGAACGCGGCAGCCGCGAGAGATTGCTCGCACGCGAAATGTCCTTGCATTACTGCGTCCAGAGTGCCGCTATAGTAAGCCAGTGGCTTGTGACCCAACGATGTCTTTTGTGTCAGCACTGCGGTCATCAGTGTTCCCTTGCAGTGTGAAAATAAGAAGAATTCGCGTCCATAATCTGGGTTTGCCAGAACTGGAGCGCTTGATATTAGCTCCTTCAGTGAGTTAAATGATGTGTTCATTTCTCCTGTCCATTCTATGTGTCTGTTTTCCTGTTGTGCTTCTTTAAGTGCCTGTAACAAGGGCCTTGTATATGCTGCGTAGTCTAATATCCAAGCTCGGCAGTAGTTGCACATGCCCAGGAATTTTTGCATCTCCTTTACTGTTTTGGGCTCTCCAACGGCTCTAATTGCCTCTGCTCTGTCTGGTATGATCCGTTTTCCATCCTTTGATATTAGCTGTCCCAAGTATAGGACCTCTGTTAGGCAGTATTGTAACTTACCCTTATCCACCTTGTACCCCTTGTTGGCCAGTAATGTCAGGAGTGTTATTGAATCCTTTCTACACTTTTCCTCGCTCAGTGCACAAACCAATAAATCGTCAACGTACTGAATCACCGTACTTTCTACAGATAGGTTCCCTAGATCCTCATGTAATATTCTGTTGAATATGCTTGGGCTTTCGCAATATCCTTGTGGCAGTCTGCAGTGTTCAAATCTCCTCCCCCCTAGTGTAAATGCTGTTAAGTACCTGCTCTCTTCTGCTAAGGGGATCGAAAAGAACGCATTTTTTAAGTCGATAACTGTGAAATGAGATGCTGTTTTTGGGATGTTGCATAGTATCGTGGCCGGGTTCGGCACTAGAGGGAACTCTTTCTGAATCACATCATTGAGTGGGCGTAAATCTTGTATCATCCTCCAGGAACCTCCCTTCACCTTTTTGATCGGGTAAATGCATGTGTTGCATGGGGAATTTGAGGGCACTATTATTCCTTGTGCTAACAGTGCCTCTATTGTCTCCTTTATTCCCTCTTCTGCCTCGCGAGACAATGGATATTGTCTCACCCGGGGTAAAATTGCCCCTTCTTTCAGTTTTATCACCACAGGTTGAACTCCATGTAATAACCCTACATCATGGGGGCCGTTCGTCCATATGTTAGTTGGTATTAACCTCATGTCATCATCAAAAAATGTATGTGGTGCTCCAACTACTGCCATTAATTCAATTGGAGTTTCTCTGGCCGTAATCACGATGTCACATGGTATTGCTAGTTCCATTACTATTTCGCCGTCTGTCTCGGCGTCTGAAAAGAGCTCTTCATCTGACAGCTCTCGCAGTGGGATATTTGCATTTGTACACAGTACTGTACGCCATTCGCATCCTTCCATGTCAATCCCTATTACACATATCCTTTTTGCTGACACGTGTACTGCGTGCAAATCCAATGATAGCACTGCCCCAGTGGCTGTGTCGGGGCACACTATGGGGCGAAAGAGGAACTCAGCTGGGATCCTCCAATCCATTCTTTTTAGTTCTGGTACTATGAGGGCCAATGTTCGCATGCCCTCAATAAACACCTCCTCGTTTTTTGGTAATCCTCTAATTTCTGTGATGATTGCGTGGCCCTGCATTACTGCCATTATGCGTAGAGGACATATGCCCGGTGTTGAACATACTATACCACTTTCTGTAAATGATATGGTCATGTTTAGTTTGCTCAAGAGATCCCTCCCCAGCAAATTAATTGGAGAGCGTTCATAGTACAGTAAGGGTGCCTTCACTGTTTTCCCCCCCACCGTTACATCCAATTCTTCTGTGTAAGGAACTTCAATTACAGCCCCAGAGAACCCCTGCGTCTCTAACGTCCTATTAGATAGCGGGAACCGGCCCTCTTTAATGCATGATTTCTCCGCTCCGGAATCCACCATGAATATGAATTGCTTGTCTCCTATCTGCGCCCCTATCAATGGTTCCTCTGATGCATTGTGGGTCGTAGATAGAACTGGACACGCAAGTGTTCTCTGTGGGCTGTCCTATGCGGGGTGTCTCATTGCCCCTCCCTGATCAAAAATGTTCCCCGAAACTACTGATACTCCGCTGTAGGGCGCGGGTGCGGGGGCTCCATTCGCTACTGTAGCGAAAGTGTTACCTGGCATGTATTGTATAGTGTCATTATTCTGTGGGTGATTTTGTGTTCTGTACTGATGTCCGTGTAGTTGTGCGTTACCTCTTTGCCCTGCATTTCCTTGTTGTTGGTGCTGTCCCATGGGGAGGCCGTATGGGCTCCCTGGGTGTGGGTGACCGTACTGTTCTGCCTCCTGGAACCCGTTGTTTTGTCTGCTTCTGCACTCCCTCGAGTAATGTCCCCACCTCCCACAGTTCCAGCAGCTCCCCTGTGGACCTCTGGGACCCTGCCATCCATTTCCTCCCACTCCACCATACCCTTGTCCCCCTCTTCGGCCCCTGTACCCACCTCTACCCCCTCGTGGGGCCCACTCTTGCCACATTGGACCTCCGTTCTGCTCCTGCTCAGTCCACTGTCGTTGTCCTTGTCCTGCCCAATTTGCTGCTATTCTTCCTTGTATTGCTATTTGCCCCTCCTCTCCTTCTTCTCCCTGAGTGGGAGCCCTGCTACCGCTGCTGCAACCTTCACCAGTTTTGATTGTACCAACTTTGCCTCGTCTGCCAACCTTTTCTGTGCTACTTCCCTCTCTCTCTCTTTTATCCTTTTGCAATGGTGCACTATTATACTTTGGATCTCTGGCCACCCCTTTGCCTCAACGCCCGCCTCAACGCCCGCTATTTTATCGAGTGCCTTCTGCACCTCTTTTGGGAGCCCTCTCTTAATGATAAAATAAAATAGAGATGTGGATTGGTGCCAGGGTGTGCCCGTTTCCGCTCTCCACATCTCCTGCACCCGGAGAATGTAATCCATAGCATCCTCCCCGTCATTCATTGTACACTGCATTACTGACTGTAAATCTGGAGTATCTGGGAACGTCTCCCGCAGCGCATCCCAAACCCGTGCCCGCACTGTATTAAAAGACGCTCCATCATGACGGTCACAATCTAATGTCACGGCCGGGAAACCAGCCTTAACCCATACTCTGTCTGCTTGATCTCCTACTGCTGATACTAGTAGGCTTTTCACATCACCTACTGCCAGCGGTATGCCGGCAGTATGTTTCTCGAATGCATATATCCACTTGCTTGCCCCTCCGGACAACGGGGGCAATAACTTCATCAAATTAGCTTTATCCATCTGGGCCCAGGGTATATAGTTTGGTCTTCCTCCCCCTCTGTGTATTAGTGGAAGTTGTAATTTTCCTTTTAACGTTGCGCCCTCACCCACTTTGGTTGTCGCTGACCCCAATGACGCCATCCTCCCCACTCTATTCCTTAGTCGTCCCATCCACTCGTCATCTATTGTTCCTAGCGAGCATGCACCGTCCAGCTCCTCGCTTTCCCCTCCTACTGCCATACTCAACCTATCACTCTCATCTATTTCGCCTCGGACATCACATAGCAGGTCCTCTCTGATCCCTGTCTGCCGTGATACATCACCGATGCTCCCCTCTGGTGTTTCCACCTGTATTATTCTTGTCGGTTCTTCCTCAATTCTGAACAATATTTCACCCTTTTTCCATCCTTCCTCAATTTGTCTACTTTCACTTGATGTTCTGGATACACGTCCTGATCGAGTGGGAGTGCATGCTGTACGCTCACATATGTCTTTTATTCTTGAGAGTTCATCCTTTGCTATCGAGAGCCTCGATTCTAAATCGCTCGTTAGCTTTTCTATGTCCCCTCTCTGCGTGCTTGTCTGGGCACGCTCTCTAGTGCTTTCGTATGGTGGGGGGGCTGTTGGTCTTAGGGGTGTAGTAGTTGTAGGGGGAGGCACATAAGTAGGATCACTATACCCTGCTGCGGGGGCTGGTTTATGTAATATCGGGTACAAACTAATCACCTCCGCAGGTTGTTCTGTATTTAGCTGTTCCTTTTCCTCTCTTGGAATCATCAGTGGGTTATCTGTGGTGGAAGGTAGATCAATATTTGGTGCCGAAGCTTTGGGTGGGGGTATTTCCTCAAATAGTCTCCAGAGATCTAATATCTCCTTCCTGTTTTGCCACTGTTTGCCCTTATACTTGAGGTGAATGCACGTTCGTACCATATCTAGAACGCTTTTTTCAAAAGACCCCCCCTCAGGCCAAATCTGGGGCAATCCTTCCCCTTTTAATTCTGTTACCCATTGATCGTGGTATTTCTTGATTCGTTCAGCGTATCCCGGTAAGCTCGTGCAAATATGTGACAAGGGAGTTTCTGCCCCCATATTCTAAATCAATAGCACTGACCGTGTTCACCTCCTTTACTTTTGATTACGTATAGATATGTCTAAGTATATTTTTATGGCCCAGACAAGAGCGGACTTCTCAATGATATCACGCAAGTTAAATTCACTACTAACATTCTTTCTTACTCGCCATTCCTCATTGTCTTCGCATCCCTGTTCAATCCCGCGCAATTTTCATTCACAATCAACCACCTGCTAGTTATGGTCCACACTCTCTGGCACCCCCTCGCGGTCAGTCGTTCTTCTTCACTATTCACACGGTGCGCGCACCCCTCACAATGCTTTCCCACTCACACCTCGCTTTTTTCCTCCCTTTCCTTCCTGTCCAGCTGTCCCTGTTGTTCTACTCGGGTAACTAGATACCCGTCTGCATGTGCCAGTATTTTTGATCCCTATTTCTGCTGTTTTCCCCCCTGTCTTGGTATTTTATGTTAATCAGTTCACCCCAGGCTCACTTTTAGTCCAGACCCTTACCCTCTGAGCAAAAGAATAGAAAGAAATAGCAAACACTAAAATATATTCTGTGTCTTCCCTTGCCAGACACTAATAACTTATTTTTCACTTCTTTATATATTCCCAGTACTAGTTTAGATAGCACTATGCGGCGCCGCCTTCCACCCCCTTTCGGAGCTAGGTTTCCGTCACTTCTACTTCTTCATTTACTTCTTACTCCTAATGGCCATATGCAAAGAAAAAGATAAAGAAATTTTCAAGACCCGTCTTTAGTAGACCCCCGTTATTCTTCTCCTCTACCTGTCCCCGTTCTTCTGTTCACAATTTCCCCTCCCTTCCCCTTTACGATCGCTCGCACTCGGTACTCACGTGCCCGTCTTGAACCGATAGTCTCCGAAACTGGGTCCGTCCAGGCGGTGTGGCCTTTCTGCTGAACAGTCAGCCCCGGCTCCGGCGAGCGGTACTCAAAGGGGATTTTTCAACCGGGATCCCGTACCCCTTCTAGTTTGAGTGCGCACTTCTGAGCGTACCGGTCGCCGTTGGCGGGTAGCTTCCCGGAGCCGGCTCACCGTGCGTTTCCCTTTTTGACCGGAGATTCTCGTGCCAAAAGGGGGTCGTTAAAAGGAGTTAGGAAAAATAACTTGGAGATATCACGCTATCGGGGTCACCACTGAAAGGAAGCGCCCCCAGTTTCAGCACGATCCTCCCCGCAATGAGAGACAATAAGGGACTCTCCCGTAATGGGAATAAGGCCAAGACAGAGTGCGGGTGAGCGTAAGTAGGAGTTTATCCAAAGAATAGGGCATGCAAAGAACTCTGCAACCTCCGAGAGCGCTCTGTCTGACAATAGCAAAGACAGGCGTATTTCTAATACAAAAAACGTCATCAGAACCTACACACTATAGGGGGCACAAGTTAATTGGGATTGGGTGGCGTCGACTAACTATAGGTGTTGCTGCAGCGTGGTTGGTCTTGGCGTGAGGACGTCACTGGTCAGCCTCGTGGGTTGGGTTGGGCCTGGCAGGCCAGCTTGAGGTCATCCGAGCGGTGTTGGTATGCTGGGGCAGCCTGTGACAAAGATGAATACCTTTCCTGACTCGTTTGCCCTAGGCCATGCACACTGCAGTTATTCAAGAAACGACATTTAAGTTCATCAATAAATCGCTCAGCAGTTTATCTTATAAAATAAGTGCAACACATGAGGAATGCACCTCGTGAGAGGTCTGGTGGTTGTCGGTTGGGGTGAGATTTACCTGTGTCCTATTGACCGGTATTTTAGGTCGAGGGGCTGGGCTCTGGGGCCTGAGCCGAATGATACATGTCTGTCTGCTGCGTTAGAAGTTATTATATAAATGGGTCTCTGTGTCTTGTCCCAGCGTTGGGGGTCGTCTGTGCACGGGGTCATGATTCTTGGGGTGGTCTAGGGGGGTTGTGGGATTTACGAGAGGGTGCTGGTAGATCTGTGGATTCAAACGTGGGTTTATTACCGTGCTGTAAATAACACAGGTGGCGGGCTGTGGCCTTGGGTGCGGTACCGGGGCCTCTGACTCTCTGAAGCGGCTCCAGCTTGGTTGGGGGAGGTGAGGGAGCGCGGCACATGCCTTAGCTTCTTCATCTGGCAGGCTTCGTAGGGTGGGAGGGAGAGTGGCCTTGCATATATTCACAAAGGTTTTTTCCTCGTGCGTTGCTGACTTTTGAATGCAGAACTTTTATAATGTTTTGCCTTATTTTGATCTTATTTAAACACACATCTATATTTCAATTTCGTTACACATTTCTTTAATACATTCGGTCCGAGTACCTTTTCATTACATGGTATTATATCTACTACAGTGTTTAAGTATTTATATACATTCGACGGTACATGAGGTAGAACTATATTATGGACCACAGAGAGTGACGGTTGCCACTATGGGTGACTTAAGAAGACATATAGGGGTTCATGTGTCTACATATGACTTAAAGACACTTTCTCTGTGATCTAGCAGCATTAGTACAGTCACAATGTGAAGTCATATAAACATTTCTCTTTTATGGCTAATTCATAGTTTGCAGATTCTGTTTAAGAAGAGTAGTTCATTAATACCACTACTTGAATTCATTTCTGCATCGCCCTGGCCTCGCGGACCAGGTCACACGGGGTGCAGTATTATATTGTGGATAACAGACTGTTACAGTGTTAATATCTGGTGTTAGCTCGTACCCAACTTTCTCATGGGAACGCGCTCGCAGCGGAGCTGCCATGGTGCTGCGGCGGCAGAGATGCATGAAAGGCCCTCCAAAGGTGGGGGCCGCGCTACAGTGCGCTGAACTCACGCCATCTTTGCTAGACAAGATGGCTTCTAGGCCTAACTGAATTTTGGTATATGCAGGGAACGGATACGTGTGGGCAATGTCGTCGGCGGGTGAGCCCTCCTCCACCTGGGCCCGGGTGGCATGAGGGGACGCCCACCGAGTCATGGTCCTCACCTGGGGAGAAGGCTGCAGGTGAGGAGGGCCTCGCGGCCAGTCCTCCCCTACACAAGACAGATGTTGATGAAGATTGGGTGCACCCACCTCCCTGCAACCCAGATAATGGAGTTTCAGGCAGCTGTACCAATGCAGAAAAGGAGCTATGGGTAAAAGGAGGGTATACAATGTCTCCCACAGATGCACTTTGGCGTCAAAATAATACAGGAAAGGTGGTTATGCCACTGGCACTGTTGAACACAGCTCTGGCTCAGCTACATCATCCGACACATAATGGGAAGGAAGTGATTGCAGCACAAATAAAATAAGCATGGTTCTGTCCCGAGTTAAATTCCCATGTTGCAAACTTTGTCAGCAATTGTCTAACGTGCCAACAGTTTACAGCCAGTCACACGCTGTAAGTGATAAAAGGTACTATACCCCGGCCGGAAGGACCATCTCTACACTTACATATTGACTACATTGACATGATCAACGTATGTCAAAGACAAAGATACATGATTGTAGTGGTGTTCCCATTTTCAAGGTGGATTGAGGCTGGACCCTGCTCACACGCGGATGCTTTCAGAGCAGCTACATTTTTAGTGAGGGAGGTCTTCCCCAGGTGGGGTGTTTGCAAAGTGCTGCGGTCAGATAATGGCCCGCACTTTGCAAACGAAATGTTTGAGCACATCACAGCTCTATTGGGCATCAAGCACAAGTTTGCATGTGCATATCATCCACAGGCTAACAGAGTCTGTGAATGCCTGAATGGCCTGCTAAAGGAGGAGATAGCCAAAATACAGCAGACAACTAAGAGAAGCTGGCTGTACTGCCTTCCCTTGGCCCTATTCAAGCTGAGGAATAGGCCAGGGTCTGATCACCACCTCACTCCCCACGAGGTGGTGACTGGACGCCAGATGCGCCTTCCACTAACGCCAACATCAAGAGCCCTCACAGATTATGAAAGTACTGCAAATGTCTTTGGTGATGAAATGTATCAATATGTGTCTTCCTTGATTACTAGTGTCGCCTTTATCTCCCAACAGCCCGAGCGCAGGTGGGGCGGGCAAAGAGCACCCAACCAGAAGATACAAATGAACAACTAGAGCAGCAAAAAGAGTGGACTATTGCGGAAGGGGACAACGTTCTCCTCCGCAATTTCAACAGGAAGTGGAACAGCCCCAGATTTACAGGGCCCCACTTGGTAGAAGCAGTGGCTCCTAGAGCCGTTAAACTACAAAACAAACAAGCTTGGAATCACCTGCATGATGTCAAGCCCTACAAAGGCCAGACCCGCCCTAGCGTCGACGGCAGGGCCACCAAAAAAACAACAGCATCAGCAACGCCAGTGACAGATAAAGACACAGCGACTGCAAAAAAGGACAACTGTGACACTGCCCAAACCCCTTCCCAGCCACAAACACTGCCATAGACTTTGGACTATCTCCCGTAGCTCACCCCATGGTCACAGGATCCTGAAGCAAACAAACCTCTGCCCCGCTCAGCCCCATCCCTGCCATCACCGAATAAAGGACATTGTATAAAAACTTGAATGATACACATAAATATAAACACTTGTATGTTCTCTTTTCTTTTTGTGTCGCACATGCAGGTACCGCATATTACTGTGTTGTTTAGAAGGTGAAGTAACTAAGGTCATGTTCTGCCCAGATGTAAATGCTACCCACAGATGATAACACCCCAGAGGCCCTATCACACCAATTTGTATACCATATGAAGAGGCCAAAGTATCTGAAAAGGAGAAGGATACACGTGTACTACACCACGTTTGTTTTGGCCATAGAACAATCATTTCCCCATCTCCACGAGCACTTGCCGGCTCTGAGGGATAGGTCACTGAGATTAGCGTGGGAACAGCTTTTCGCCTGGGCACTAAACGACTATTTGATAGGTAGAGCTTGACTAAAAACACTAACCGAAATGACGCATACCTTCAGAATTTTCAGGCGGGCATCTTTATCATCACAAGAATAAGCTGCTGGACCAAAGCAAAGGTAAGAGCAAAAATGCCAGTGAGATTAGCTACTGTAATAAAGATCATAGGCGTGTTGGTTGTCACTGGTCTATTGGCTGCCTCTGTCTGGCAGAAAAACTATGCTTTAAAGATTATGGCTGCACCCAAAACTAACCTACCTCCCCCCATAGCAGCACCCAAAACTAACCTACCTCCCCCCATAGCTGCAACAGGTATGATGTTAGGTGGAACAAGCAACCCTAGAGGTAAGGGACATAGGGTTAAATGCAGCACAGATGGAGAAGAGAAGGGAATTGAAACATATCTCACAGATTCAGCACACGTCTCGAATAACATGTGGTATCAGCACATGACCAAAAATGGTAAGCAGACAACTGAGGACAACTGCTATGTGTGCTTGTTGATCCCGTACACTACGAGTGCATTAAGAACATTTGTGGCTACCGAAGTGGCAGCAAAAATAATGCAATGCCTGATATATTTGGCGCTATTCCAAACAAATGGACGATTCCAAGGAACGGTGGTGACACTTCAATGGAAAACAAGGTACACATATCCATAAGAAAACAATTTCCTCAAAACATATTTGAGCTACCATAAACAAAGCCTACATGCTGAAGCCTTCAGATACATGACGGATGGCCCCGATAAAGGAGAAATGAAGAAAGTAACGCTACAATACCTGCCGTGCGATTGGTATGCAACTGAAGTTGCTAGTGAACAAGGGTGCTGGGAAAGACCGCTAATAACAATAACTTGGAAAATATATGTGAACAATGAATGGGAAATAGGAGTGGTTGGGAACAACATGATCACAAGAGAAAATATTACCACCATAAAAGAGCACAATGACAGATGCTGGACGACGTGGGGTAAATATGTACCGATGCTGACGTGGATGGAGAAGAACGAAGATCCAATAAGCATACTACCACTGACTGCACCCACACTGTGCTATCAACACAAAGGTGATGTGGATGTGGGATACAACACCAACTGTGGATGCACGGTAGAGATACCTGAGGGAGGTGCTGGCACAGCAGTTCTAATGGACCACTATTTGGCCTGCGGCGTTAAGGCGTACCACACCTTGACTCCATCATGGAATGGAATATACACTATGGTACACGTCAGTGTGCCATCCCTGGTTGTGCCTCAGAAACATTGCCAACTTCCCCAAGATGGACAAAGGGAACAAGAGGAGGAAATGATCTGCACAATCACAAGAAGGCGACATGGATAACAACAATAACGTTTTGCCAAGAGTGAAAAGACAAGGGGAACCACTGACAGGAAACTACCTGTGGGGAAGATCGGAAACAGCCCTCACCTCAATCCCACCAGAACACAGACTATTTAGCAGAGCAGCAATGTTCCTCTCATCCATAATACACCCAGGACTACAGGCATATGCAAATGCAAAATGGTTACAGATCACCAGATGGGAGCTGATGATGACAATAAATTTGACAGTAAATGGATTTAACGCAATAAAAGAAGAACTGAGAGCAGTAAGAATGGTAGCACTACAAAACAGGTATGTGCTAGACCTTCCCACGGTGATGAAAGGGGGAGTTTGTGCCAAAATAGGACAAACATGTTGCACATTTATCCCTGCTAACGATGCAGACAATGGAACACTTACTGAGGCAGTATCACAACTGGCCCTGATGCACTCCAAAATGATGGATGAAAGTAAAGGAGCAAAGAAAGATACCAGCTGGTTCTCGTTCATATGGTCATGGATGCCATCATGGCTGTCAGATGGGCTGAAGATACTAGTAGGATGTATAATATTAGCTGCAGCTGTGTTGATTGTAATAAAGTTCTGGAAAGCTAGAAAAGCACGCACAATGGACGAAATGATGGAGATGGTCACCATGCACGCCTTACTGCCGGCCGATGATGGCCTAGAGGATCACGACCCAGGCACCCCCCACGAGACGACTTTGTCTACTTACCAGATGACAAAATACCCTGGTTCAGAAACTTACACATAAGAGGAGTATGCCCACCAGCACACCCGGCACCAGCCCGCCCGGCTCAAGCCAACGCCTGCGACATGGATGAGCTTGACTAGAACAACAGCCACAAGTATGCTGACCATGCAGAACAAGTCCCTGGCGAGAGCTCACAGCCAAGGCCACAATGTTGCAACCCGCATGCCACAAGCCCAGCACCAAGGTTATACCTGTAAAATGCCAAGCCACAGAAATGAAATACAAATCTAATGCTCATAATTCTGCTCCAGCTACGGTCCCTCCACACGTGACCAAGCCGAATTGACAAAGTGCCAAGCTCACGAGACAGAAAGTCGCCAGGGTCTAACGTCTGGGACACAGGTTGCAACAACAAAGCGGCAAGATGGACACCTATAGTGATGGGAAAGACCCGCTCACAAGCCATGAGCAGACCTGTCCGTTGACTGCACAAACACATAGTTGCACATTGTTGCTAATGACAGGTACACCGCGAGCTGGGAACGACGATGGTCCCAGGCTTGGGGGCTCGTGGGCGAACTAATCAGAATCCAAGGGGGCTTATTACTGACTCCATTACCCTTAACCAATCACCAAGGGTCCCCATGTAACAATTCTAAAGTAACAACCGCAAGGGACAACCCAAGTGTACCACCTGTCCCATCCTCATCCACTAATATTTCTTTCCACATGTTACCTATACTAACCCTACCACTCGGGGAACCAATCCTGAGTGGCGATAGGTTTTGTGCTAATTTTCCCAGGTGACGTGAGCAGCGGGTCATACTGCCGTAAAAAGGGCCTGCGAGCCCCACTAAGATTGAGAGTCTCATCGGACGCGTACGATCCGAGACCCATCCCTGCCGTTGTTATAATAAACAGCAGAACCACCTTGCCTCTTGTGTGTGTCTCATACTCCTTTTGGGTACACGGGAGGAGTTGGGGCCTCCCCAGCCCGGAGGCCTGTGGACAGCTCTGCCGGCCCCGGGAGAATCACCCCGACAACCTGTTGGGTCATCTCTAAACATGTCATCATCAGTAATGTCAGTCTACCTGTACCCTTCCCTGATGGCGATCACTGTTGTCCATGGTCTACGCTTGTCATCCATTCCTTCAAGCATTGCCATTTCCCCTCGTACTATGGCTGCATCTAATTCTATATGGATGTCTGTCCCCCCTCTTTGTCCATGGGTATCTGTGGCCTAAACAAAAATTCATCAGGTATTCTCATCGCTCTTCCCACTCAGCCAGGTAACCATGTCAATAAAATGCACACCCCATAAAGGAAAACCTCTAGCTCTATCGGAACACTTTGCAGTGCCACTTTGCCTGTGAATGCCAATTTGAATTCCCCCACATTTAAATAGTGTATGCCAGGAGGGGAACACACAATACCTTTGTCAGTAAAAGAAATTGTCATGTTAAGTTTTGTCATTAAGTCTCTTCCCAAAATGTTAACTGGTGTCTGCCGTGAATACAATAATAGAACAGGCATATCACATTCTCCTATAGAGACTGGTAATTCATCAGTAAAAGGAACTCGACTTGTAGCTCCAGAGAACCCTTGAGCATTCATGGCAATTCCTGACATTGGATATTTCCCCTCTCGTATACGTGAGCATGTAGCTCCAGTGTCTATTAAAAAAGAAAAATGATTTGCCTCCTATTGTCACATCGAACCTTGGTTCCTCTTGGGGGTCTAGTGTCACAGATAGTACTGAAAACATCAAGTCACCCTGTGAGCTGTCCTATTGTGTATACATACATAGCCCTATACCCGTGAAAGGATTTCCTCTCACCACAGTGACACCCCCTATTCTTGTGGTCAATAATTGTCCCGTGTTTGTATTCTGCTGTATTTGCATAGGGGCGTGCTGTGACTGCCTTTGTGGTGGATTCATTTGCGCATGCTGTGGTTGCTGTGCCTGTTGCACTTGAGGCGCCTGTGTTTGAAATACTGTCTGATCTTGGACGAACCCTTCCCTAGCTTGTCAGCTATATGCTGGAGGATAATCTGTCCCCCCTCTTGAGAACTGGCCATTCTGCACATACTCTTGGTTCTCACATATGCGTGCAATGGGGGTCATTACGACCCTGGCGTTAAGGGTTTAACGGCGCCGTAAAAGGTGTCGGCGCCGTTAAACCCTTAACGCCTGATTACGAGTCCCTTTGCGGCTCCCGACCTTAACGGCTGGTCTGGACCAGCCATTAAAGTAGGGACCCGCAAAGGGACGTCCGCAGTAATTACGGTACCGCAATTTGCGGTACCGTAATTACCACCTTCCCCAGTCCCATTGTGCCCTATGGGGCAAAAATGGGAATGGGGAAGGGCCAATGGTAAATGGGGAATTCCCGCCCCGCCAACCTTGGAATGGGGCGGTATTTCCCCATTTACCATTGGCTGACTTGTTACAATACCGGCAGCAACCATGGTGCTAATAGCACCATTGGTTCCCGCCAGTGTTGTAATGAGGGCCAATGTATCGTGTCATCCCATCCCACAAGTCCAACATACCGGAGGAGCCCTTCTAATTAGTCCTCCTTGGTTAAACCCTCCATGCGCATTCTGATTCTCATTCTGTGTGTTCTGAAACCCACCTTGATTATTCTGGAATCCACCCCTGCCTCTGTAGCCCATGCCTCTACCTCGTGATATAAACTCATTCCCTTCTTGATTGATCCGGCGCTGATTATTCACCTGCGATGTACCCGCTGCTTGCTGTATTCCCAGTCTTTCTCCGCTTGTCAATGCCGCCTCTTCTATGGCATATTTTTATAATTCTTTTTTAACTAATTTGGCTTCCTCAAGTTTTCTATTGTCATCTTTCTTCTTTTTTTTTCTCCTGCAACAGCCGGCAGTTATGCACTATTGTCAAGTGTATTTCAGCCCATGGCTTTGCTTTCATCCCCACTTGTTTTTTCATCTGTCTCTGTACTTGCTCTGGCAACCCTTGGCATAGAATGTGGTAAAATAATGCCACTGTTTTTTTCCCATGGCTCTTTCGTTTCAAGAGTCCAATGGTCTTGGATGTCCAGAATACAAGCAATAGTGTCTTCATCTTCTTTCATCTTACGTGTCATAATTGCTCTCATGTCTGACGTATCAGAAAACTGTACCCTGAGAGCCCTCCATCCATCTGCTCTGCAGATTATTAAACGGCACTCCATTGTGTGCTGTGTTCTGTACTGTCACACTTGAAAAGCGTGCTCTCCTCCATATGTCATCAGCTCTTTCTCCAATAATAGCAGCCAGGAGACCCTTAATGTCCCCTATGGCCAACATAGTTCTTCCTGTCATTTTCTCTAGTTCATAAATCAATATTCTCACACCCAATGTCAAACTCGGAAGTTTGCATCTTAAATTATTCTTACCCATTCTTATCCATTTGCGACAATGGACTATAGTATGGACTTGCTCCCCCTTTTTCCAATAAGAAAAATTGCATACATCCTAACTCTCAGTTGGCTCCCATCATCTGCCTATCCATGGTAGGTGCAATTGTCCCTGACCATCTCCTCCCTGGTAACGATCTTAACCTGCTCACATATGGCAGTGATGCTCCCTTCTCACTATACGATCATCCTCTGGGTTGCTCTGGACATGCTATGGGATATGGTGTTCTATCCTTTGGTTGCTCTAGATCAGACCATCTTACTTCCTTGTCCGCCTGCAGGCTTACACTGGGGAACATGTAACTCCTCCCTCTGTCCCACAGAAGGATTCTCTCTCTTCGTCTGACATGTCTAGATCCCAACTAGTATGGCTCTAGTCCCCTTAACCCTTATCTAAGGTTAGTTTACGTAAAGAAAAGGCTCTATGCTCAAGACTGAATGGATTAATCTCTTTGTTTCATGAGTGGAAGACTAGGGATGGATCTCCCTTTAATTCTTGACAGGCCTTATTGATCCTATCCCCGATGCTTCCTATATCGGAATTCTCTCCTAGGGTTACTCTAGATGTCCCTGTCATTGCTCTCTGTAACAGGAGGAACACTTCTATACTGTATTTCTGGACTTGGTTCCATTAGCTCCTTTTGAATGCGGTTAATATTGTGCTCCCTCTGTCTTCTCTTTCGTTCTAATTCTTCATCTAATTCTCTTCGCTTTCTTGCTTCCCATCTAACTCTCTCCTCTTCTTGTCTCGTTTCTTCTCTCCTTACTCCTGCTCTCCTTTATTCCTCTTCTCTTCATACTCTCTTGTCCCTTTTATTCTGCTCTTCTCTTTTCCTTTCTTGTCTATCCCATTCTTCTATCGCTCTCTGCCTGTTGTCATACTTTCTTTGCTCCTCTGCCCTTCCGTCTTGCCTTTGTTGCTCCTCCTGATACCGCTGTCTGCTCTTTCTTTTGTATTTGTCTTCCTTCAGTCTCTTTTCTTGTTCCCTATCTTTTATATCCTGTTTGTCTTTATCATCCTTTTGCCTTACTTCCTCAAGGCTTTTTCCTTCTAGCTTGAGTAATATCTGCCCTCCCATCCATTTGTTCTGTACGAGCATTACCTCGTCAGCTTTATCCTCTCCTCCACTCCATCTCTTAATTTCTTGTTCTATCTCTGTTGATATATTCGATCACTCACTTTCCTCTTCCTAGTCCTGTAAAATATTAAAGATCTATTCTTTTCTCTTATTCTCCTCTGGACTATCATCACTGCAATAAGAAGGCGGTTTGTATATCGGATTACTATACCCCGTCGCTGCTTTTCATTACCTTAATGGAAAAACCCCTTCGTCTTCCGTATTAACGCCTTTCATTTCAGGCGAGGTAAGGGGAGCTGAGGGCTCAACACCTTCCTCCTTACATTGATTAAGCATCCACTCATCGGGTGGTGGATCTTCCCAGTCTTTTTGATACATCTTCCAGAGCTAACCTTTTCTCCAATTTCTTTCCCGTGTATGCAGCGTGCAGCTATGTGGTATATGTTGCAATGCCGCTTTTGACAATGATCCCCGTTGTGGCCATGGCATGAATCTTATCTGCCATGCCTTTCCATCCATTCCGAACTAGACTGTTTAAGCTTGGGCATGTGCTTCGGTAGTGTCTTACATAAATGCATCAGAGGAGTAAAATCTCACATTGTGACGAGTCTCAATTGACTGTCAATACTTACCAGACTTTATGAAATAACACCTTCACCAAAAACAACAAATATGAGTGCACTCCAACAATCACTGCTCAAAACCTCTATTTCTCCAATTACCTCTGCCTACCTCTGGATTGGTACCAACCGTTATCCTCGATACATAGTATAACTTCTTAACTTCGTCTTAATTCTTTACACAACTTTTCGTGTCGCTCCTTGACACCTTAATTCAACATAGACACATAAACAGACAGACACACTAGTTAACTCTTCATATTTAAATGGCGGTGATCACCCTCATCTCTCTGCCTCTATTCAATACTCTGATCACAGGCTAGTTTACTCCGACTGGAGTGTATAACATCCTCTTTTAAACCCCCCTTGGGTTAGGACCCTTGGGCACTATGGCCCTCATTACAACTCAGGCGTTAAGGGTTAACGCCACCGTTAACCCTTAACGCCTGATTCCCACCTTAACGCCTGCTTTTTGCAGGCGTTAAGTTCCATGGTGCTAAGGCACCTTGGTGCTAATTACGGCACCGTAATTTACGGTGCCGTAATTAGCACCTTCCCCACTCCCATTATGCCCTATGGGGCAAAAATGGGAATGGGGAAGGGAAAATGGGAAATGGGGATTTACCGCCCCACTCACCTTGTAATGGGGCGGTAAATCCGCCATCCACCATGGTGTAAACATAGTTTACACCATGGTGGTAAAGTTGGTGCACTTAGCACCTCAGTTGCAATGAGGGCCTATATCTCTCTCGCTCTTTATAGAATATTTCCCGTTATTCCCGTTACTTTCGTTACTTTCTTTTAAAATTACCACAACCCTGCTCCCTTAGTTTGCCATTCCCCTTTAGCCTACTCACCACTTGTGCGTCTAGCTCTAGGCCGACAGTATCGACTCCTCCTTCAATCCAACCACTTTCACCTTCTGTCCAGCAAGTGCCTGTGGAAACCAGGTAGGGATTTCGTCAAAGAGGGACCTTGCCCACCATCTCGATTTTCTTGCAATAATTTTATATCGGCCACTCTCCACAGGAAACCCTGCGATCTTCGGGATAGATGGTGGAGGATGCTGATCGTCCGAAACTCTAGAGTCAACAGGTCGATGGGTCTTCTATAAAAACATCTGACATGCTAGCATGTGACCCCGAGGGGGTCCTTTAATCAGTAACACATCATACTGAGCATGGGATGCAGAATAACTCATCCACCAAATAATAAGACCGACTCAGGAAGTTGGCAAAAAGTCTCCCCAAACTGTTTATTATCAATTGTCTAAAACAGGGAGTTACAGCGGACATCAACAGCGTTCTCTCTCAATGCATTTCATAAAAAACAATTCTTATGTAGCAAAAATTCATAATTCGTGATGTCATACTACGTGGCAAACTAAGAAATTGTGGTTCGACTAAAGGGAACCTCTAAGTATACTTTCTATATAGAAACGGGTTGTGATTGGGTCCCTACAGTCAGGTGGACAACTTATGCCCGCCACTAGTGCAAGTCATCCTCAACAGTTACTAGATACACAGTACATCATTAGCTCTGAAACTATAAGGCCCTTTGTTAAATGTCCCTCTATCATTCGGCATACTATCAGCACGTAAACTGGTACCCCAGGTGTCAGTGGGTGGACTTGACCATGTCTCACCACCCAATTAGCCCAACATCTCTCATGTCTTCTGCCATATAAATTGTCTTTGAACTCGGCCTTGTAGTAGCTTCTAGCTCCTCGGAATATATGGGAGTGGGGGCACACACTATCTCCAGTTTGGTGCTTCAAGACCACCTTCTATTTTCATCCACAGCTCACGTGACTGGACACCGTGAATCGGTCCATATTATAGCTTTTAATTCTCTTAAATCAAGAAACTTGCCACTCATGATGTTCTTTCTCTGTACCTTGGTTCAGCTTCCCACAATGACTGCCTTTCAGAATAGAGACCAGTTCTTATCTACTTCAGACTTTGATATCATGCCAGACAGCATTCTCCGTCCTTCCATGATTCTCAGCTACTTCTTTGCTCCAACACACACTCAGCTATTATTCCCTCTTTCTTCGTGGGTTTGAACTTACTAAAATTGCAACTTCGAATGTCCAGATTCTATATAATGGCGGCACTGCCTGCAGCCTATTCACTACGTATAGCAAGCCTTTAAGATTACTTAGTCTACTTCTGTTGCTGCATCTGTATAGTTATAAAATCACTTGCATTTTCTGCAGTGCTTTTCACACGTACAATCTTCATTCCGCATATGAAAGTGTACTCGATTCTTTACTTCGTCGTCAGATTCTATAAGATCTATGCACCCTCTTCTTCGACCACTCTTCTCAGTGCATCACGCTCATTTCCTGTGACGTCACCAGCCTCTCTTTCTCTCATCTTCATATCCCATTCGGGGACCTCCTCCAAGAGATTGTCATCTCTACGGGGATACATCATACAGAGTTTTCTCAATGGATACCTTTTCTCAAAGACTCTCCGTGGAATAGGCACAATCACTGGTGTCTTGCATGTCGCAATTTCTGGCTTCCAGCATATAGGAAGGATGGGGGCGGGACTACCTGTAGAGGCATTCAGCTGCTCCTCTACAAGGGTAAGAGGGGGTTTGCCAAGGGAGGTTCTGGTGTTGGTGTATGCTGTATTGTGGAAGAGAGGGTGGAGGATGTCTTGGGTTTTTGTGGTGAAGTGTGCAGCCAGGGCAGAGCAAAGGTCCTGGGTGGGTGTGACAGAAGAAGAGGCTGCTGCAGGATTGGTCAATTCCTTGCAGACTTTGAAAAGTTTGGCCGTGTTGATTGATGCCGCGGAGATGAAGGCTTGAATATAGACTCTTTTCTTGGTGCGGATGCAGAGTCGATAATGCCTCTGAAGGAGGCAGCAGGTCAGTTTGTCAGATGGTTCGCCCGATGCATTCCATTTCCACTCAGCTGCCCTGCACTTGCGTTTAAGGGTAGCCAGGTCGGAGTCCTACCAAGAGTTGCACTTTTTGGAAGGCTTCACTCATTAACGAGGCCTGTGTCAGGGTGGGAGTCAGCCGAAGGGGCGGGTGGGTGTAGGAGAGTAGGAGGTGGCAAAGGCAGCCACTGTCACTTTTTCATGGGTCTGGTGACTTTGAAGCCAAGTGGCTGTGCCAGATATGTTGCTGCAAGAGGAGAGGAGAGCTTCAGGTGTGTTGAGAGAAGAGAGTGGTCAGTCCAAGAGAGGGAGGTAGTGAGAAGAATTGAGATGGGGATGTCAGTAGAGATGAGCACATCCAAAGTGAGGCCTGCAGTGTGTGTGGGGCCAGAGGGAAGGATAGAAATGGTGAAAGAGTCGCAAGGTTTGCGGAAAGGACCTGAGGAGTCAGGCGAGTCCAGATGGATGCTAAGATCACTCATCAGGAGGAGTTGAGAGGAGGAGGGGAGTAGGGAGGAAGCCAGGTCAGCCCATTCAGAGAGGAAGAGAGTGGACTGGCCTGGTGGGCAAAAGAAGGTGGTCATAATGAGAGAAGAATTTGGGGATAGTGAGAGTCTGCAAACTAGGCACGCGAAGGAGGAGTAGGCCTGAGTAGGGACGATGGACACAGGTAGCCATCTGGGAAGATAAGCGCTGTTCCCCCACATGTCCTCTTAGGCCTGGGTGCAGAGAGGATTGTGTAAAAGCTTGTAATGGAGCTATGTTTGAACCAGGTCTCAGTGATGATGAGCACAGCAAGATCCATGAGTTCGAGGAGGTTGCAGATGTCATAAGAGTGTTTGATGCAGAGGGGGTGTTGAGAGTGGCAATGTGGAGCAGCCTACTATATTTGAGGGTCTTACTCGGGGGCACAAGGGGACAGTAGTCCCCACAGAGAGTGGCAAGGGGGGCAGGAGGATAGTGGAAGATACCAAAGGAGCTGAAGCCGACAAGTGAGTCGGGGTAGTAGGGCAGGGCAGGGGCGCCTGTGCAGCGGAGGAGGAAGGCACAGAAGGCAAGGGAGCCTGTGCAGACGAGGAGGAAGTCACAGAGGGCAAGGGAGCCTGGCTGGAGGGAGAGGTGAGGTTAGAGAGGTGAGGGAGGAGCCTATTGAAGAGAAGAAGTTTGGGGTGAGGACCCTGAAACATGATGGTGCTATTGAGATAAACATTAATGATGACTCTGGAAATGGTGAAGTGGTCAAGGAGGACCTCTCAGCGAGTGCCGCCATTAATGGGAGAAGCGGCAATAGGAGAGAGTATGCTGACCATGAAGCAAGTCCATAGGTCAGGTGCGTTAACGAAGAAGAGGATGTCAGTGATAGTCTCTCTGGTGGAAGCCATGACATAAGTGTCTGCAATAGGAAGGACTGGGTTGGAGCCCAGTATGTCCTTCTTAAGTTTCTTCCAGACAGATTTAGTGATAGGAGAGGTATAGGAGATCGTGAAGCAGTAGGAGAGGATAAGAGAGAAAGAAAGCGACATGGTTGGCTGAAGTGGAGGGGGGTAGGACACTTACCAGTCTGAAGCACTGATGCACTTGGAGGTAGGGGGTTGGGGGTGGTGGAGAGCACAAGGGAGGGGGGAGACGGAGGGAGATCACCAGCTAGTGAAGAACACAAGTAGCCACAAGGCACAACTAAAATCGATTTTCAGCAGGAAAGGTGAAACACATTCAGTAACTGGGCACAGCTAAATTCGATTTTTTAGCAGGACAGGTAAAGTGCATGCAGCAACTTGGAAGCTAAATACAAATTTCAGCAGGGCAAGGTGAAACACATTCAGTAACTGGGCACAGCTAAAGTCGATTAATTTAGCAGGACAGGTGAAATATGTGCAGCAACTGGGAACCTAAATATGAATTTCAGCAGGGCAAGGTGAAACACATTCAATAACTGGGCACACCTAAATTCGCTTTTTTAGCAGGACAGGTGAAAAACATTCAGTAACTGGGCACAATTAAATTAGATTTTTTAGCAGGACTGGTGAAATACATGCAGCACTGGAAAAAGCGGGTTTAGTCGAGTCCAGATGAGGTGAAGTGAGAGGTCAAACAGTTCTGGTGTGAAGGAAAGGATTGATGTGGTTAGTGAAAGGAATTGACCTTCAGAGAAGTGTTAGGTGGTCCATTGCTTACTGTGTGTCTGGAGAAACATGGAGTTTTTCCTCAGCCTCCATGTGAACTTGGGGGGTGTAGGAGAGGATGCCCAGACCTGGCCAGGCAACAAACAGGGGAACTGACAGGACCTTGGAAAGTGGGCCTTTGAAGGGGTGGGCCCTCTAAAGCCTCCCGGTCCACCATAGGCCAAAAAGTAATGTGCAAGTAGCCAATGGCAGGCAGCAGATGAAGAGGACCACCGGAAGCCTATTGATGTTATATATTTTCATTTCTACTGACTTTTAGCCATCTCCTTACATTGGCTTATGCCTATTCTCAGGATGCAGAATTCCAATAGCACTAATACTAGTATGGGTACTAGTATTTGGTATGCATTGGTCAGCCGGTAGGGAATATAGGAGAACAGATTTTCTTCCACCTCCTCTCATTTTAGTTTGTAGATCTATTAACAAGGTTATGGCCTCTCTGAGGGTCCCATTTTCCTCATCATGGACAGGCGGGTATGTGCAGCAAGACAGGCCAATTTCTGCGCATACACCACCCTCAATGGCTGTTATGAGATCAAAGACATACCTGTTTTGGAGGTTCATGAGGATTATTGCCCTCAACTCCTCCCTTATGGCATTAAAGCCCTTCACTGTTGTGGTAATCATTTTCAGCAGCTCCCATCTCATAATTTGGAGCCATTTCACATTTTCAGCAGTTTGTATTCAAGGGAGGAAAATAGCAGAGAAAATCACTGCTATCTTCCTAAACAACCTATGCTCATCTGGTATGTCATAGTGAACATCCTCTGATTTTGCTGAGAAATCATTCTCCCTCCTCTGGCTGGCAAGGATGATGGACCTTTTCTTTCTCAGATGTGCATTCATTTTAGGGAACTGCATAATGTGGATATTGCTTTGTAGTACTAACACAGTGGGTATGTTTATTAGCTTTATGGAACATATCCCTCCCAAGTTTGGGGGCAACTTCCTATATGCTCTGGACCCACAAGCCCAATAGTAGTCGATCAATTGTGCTGTTCCAGTCTTCATACCTGGTACATCAAAGATGGGTTTACACCAGTATTTTTCCCAATGTTTACTGTGACATTATTTTGTAAGCATATGGTGGCATTTCTCATGGCTATTATCTGTACTTGTCCCCCTTCATCATCGACCATGTGAGCAGTGCCTTGCACACAACTAATCCATCGGCCCACCCCTCAGAGGTGATTACAATTCCTTTTATTTGCAATTGGCCTTGTTCCCAACATCCAGGTATTTCCTTTCCTTTCTTGTTATTACACTGCAGAATTTTATTTTCATCTAGGATAATCCCTGCTCTGTCTGTTCCAGGTTGCTGATATTTTATTACCTTAAGCTTTGTTTCAGTTTTTGCCATGGACTTCAAATCTTGTATATAATTACCTTCTCACCGGGATTTTGCTTTATTTAACCACACCAGTGAAGCAGTTGGGCCTTGGAACTGCTCTCTAGTTGCACAGAGTGCAAGGTGCATCAGGCAATGACAGAGTGAAATGTGCCTTTTCTGTGGGTCCCTCTGTGGCTGCGCAAACTCTGGAAGTGCCCATAGCATATAGAATGAGGGAGCACACATAGCAGCTCTCATGAGATGTCCCTCTGCCCACCTTGCTCATGTGCTGGTACCACATATTATTAGTCACCTGGAAATATTGGTGATGTGCGCATATATGCATTGGAAGTCATCACTCGCACTTCTTTTCAATTTTTTATCTGCTTAGTGGCAGCAGAAAAATCATTAGTTGCTAATTAATTTGCTATGGTAATAGAGGTTACATTATTGTGCACTGGTTTGAATACATTGGCCCTCATTACGACCCAGGCAGTAAGTTACCTCCTGGGTCGTACCCTTACCACCATGGTGTAAACTACGTTTACACCATGGTGGATGGCGGATTTACCGCCCCATTCCAAGGTGAGTGGGGCGGTAAATCCCCATTTCCCATTTACCCTTCCCCATTCCCATTTTTGCCCCATAGAGCATAATGGGAGTGGGGAAGGCGCTAATTAAGCCACCGTAAATTACGTTGGCGTAATTAGCACCATGGTCCCTTAGCACCATGGATTTTAACGCCTGCAAAAAGCAGGCGTTAAACTCACCATGGCGCAAAGGGACCTCGGAATCAGGCGTAAAGGTCGCCGCCGTTTACGGCGCCGTTAACCCCTTCACGCCTGACTCGTAATGAGGCCCATTGTAGAGAACCAGCTTGTGTAATCCTAGCAGGATAATAAAGCAGAGACCGCAAAATGTGAAGAAAATAGCTGCAAGGATATAATGCTTTTTAAAAATGTATTATCTTCAAACATGGAGTTTATTGGAAATGCATTCTGGGAGCTCTCAGCAATGGCCATTTTTCTCAGGCCTCAGTGAAAAGCTGCATTTTAAAGTGATCAGTGAATACTGTTTTCACTGGAACCCATCTATCTTGTCTACTGCGCTTCAAGGACAGTTTTGCCTGATAACGTTGCAGGAGCCGAAAGCAAACTGTGCACTCCCATGAGAAGAAGAGAAGTGTTTACCTTTTGGAGTTTTGAAGACTTGCAGGAGAAGTACTGTCCTGCCTTTATGGAAGGTTCTGCAACCGGAATGGCCAGCAAGTGTCTGTTCGCCTGGGAGGAATCCACGCAGGACAATCCTGCTTCACCACATTTTACTAATTGCCATATATTCAACTTATATTGCCTGGCCACGCCCCCTCTTCCACGTAACCAGATATAAAAAGCGTGCCACCACGCTCGTGCCATGGTAGGTGCCAGCAAGTGCCTGTTTGCCTGATCAACGTGTTCACGGTGAGTAGGCGTTAGCTGTGGCAACGACTGCTGGGTCTGTTCGTGTCTGGCTGCTTAAAAACATAACCTCAAGGTGACTGTGAAATCTGCCCCCTCTGGCATGAGGGTCTGCCCGAGAACTCAAAGGGAATTGTTGAGAGGGCCGCCGATGTATGGGGATATACTATTCGCTCCCCCATTTTCACTCCTCTTAAAAATACTATGAAAATGGCACCTGTCCTTCCCCTCCCACCATCCCCGCAATCTCCCACGGACTCCACCATTCTTGCACTAAATGATGGAAATAGGTCTCCTCTCCTGATTGAGTCGGGCATCCCACGGAAGGGCCTAGGAGGGGTGGAGAGGGAATTGAGTCTGGGGTTTCCTGCATTAGAGGCAGCAGACAAGGGAGAAGAGGATCTGCCCCCGTTACTCCGCTAGTGTTTCAACTTGGTGAAAGTCCCTCTTGGCATTAACTCAATACCCCCTGAAAGAAAAGGAAAAATTGGATGATCCTGTCAGTTTCAGGGATGAAGGGATTCATTGGGGGAGGAGAGGGACATATTCCAACCTATTCAGGTTATTTTGACAGAGCTCAAGAAACATACCGCCCCATTGAATTCAATTGTTTTAGTCCTTAAAAAGCTTGCTATCGCTGGGACTCTTCCCATACGAGAAGATATTGATTGCAATGTAGGGAATCCATATAATTCTACGTGGATGGAAAAAAGGGGTGGCAAAATGGAAGATAAAGCACTGAGGGCAGTCCCACGAGTTCCTGAGACTGTAGCTGGGTCTACTGGAGATAGTCTTTTGATCTCATCTCCTGTTCTCAGATCTGGGTCAGGGTCACCTCCACCCGATGTGAATGGTAAAAAAAGGAATGGTAAATGCTCTAAACCCCCATGGAAAAGGGGCACTAATAAACAGGCGAGAAACACATGGAGGAATTTTGTAAGGATCGATGTTTTGTTGAACAACTCCATACAGCGTTTAGATGACATAATGGAAGAGGATACTGGTTATAATTGAGAGGCGGGGGCTCTGGCCTCCAATCCTATTTTGGATAAGATGAAGCAGAAGGGAAAAAAGGGGAAAAAGAAAAATGGCATTAACTGTACTAGAACAGAACTCGAAAGGAAAACTGCTAAACAAGATGTGGGAAAGAGGGGCATACTTGATTTTTTCTCTAAACCTGTGGTGAAGGAAAAGATCAGGTTTCTGTCCTCTATAGAGTGTATTGCAGAAAACATCTAAATCATCCAAGATGGGTCTTTGGGTAAAACACAAGAGGAGAGAGTGCCCATGAGTGAGGGACTTTTTTACCCTGCTTTTGTGGGCAATGAAAGAAATCCTACACATTCTATAGGTAGGGCAGTTAATCACTGGCAGCCTATTGGGAGGAGTAGACATTCAGAAGGACCTTTCAAATGCAATAGTTTGAATGAATACCCTCTAATGGATAAGCCTAAAGGGAGGAGTAGACAGCCAGATGGATCATTCAATTGTAATAGTGTGAACTAAGACCCTCAATTGCTTAAGGAGACGATCCTCAGTACCTATGACAGGGAAGTAGGTCAAATAAAAAACTCTGATGAACATTGCAATTTTAGGACACGGAATGTACAATTAATTGAAGAGAAGAAGAGGGATCCGAAATCGACGAGGAATATGAGAAGTTAAGGGTGGCTGAATGAGACTAGTATCTTGTTAATAGACGGGCAGGAAAATGATCCGTCCACCGCCAACTCTCGATTACAGCTCTTGATTAAATCAATTGTAGAACAAACATTGAGCAGACAACGAATTCTGCTCAAACCACTGGGGGAAGTGGGCTCCTATGACACCATAGGGCGGGGGGGAGAAGGATGAAGAAGGACAGATGCTTACAGGCTTACCTAATCCCATTAATTGTGATGTTAGGCAAGAACTTTCGGCGGAAGGAAATTCCAATAATTAAATAACTTATGATGGAACTCCATTCAATCATCTGAGCAGGATTTATGAATAGAAAGAATAAGGAGATTTGCAGGTCGGGGAAGGCGGGGCGTTAGGTCCCAAATCTGTTAACAAGACTGATTTAAACAGGGTACAATGGAGACCCTCGTGTTTTTCAGATGATCCCAGCATACTTCTATATTTCATGTTCGGTTTTTGGGATCCTAATTCCTTGAATAGGCTGAGAGTTCTTTCACTATTCTCTGCCTAGTGCGGATATTAAATTGGTTGATTTCATACACCCGGAAAGATATGATCATGTAAGGCTCGTGCTCCATTCCCACCTAGTCTATGAAGCAATAATTAAGGAACAAGCATAGTTTAAAAAACTGGGATATGACATTATGTCATTCAGTGCTGGTTTCAATAACTCTCAAAACTGTCACCAAATAAACGAGAGACCATAATCTCGCTTAGAAAATAGGGAATATTGTACAAAAGGCATTAATCAGGATATGCCCCCTGAGGATTCTGTTTGGAGATGGCCAGCTGTGTCATCAAGAGATTTCATATCCCAATTAAAAAGTTTAAAATCTGGACTTTAGCAAAAATAACTCAATCTCTTTACTATCATGGATTTAGAGAGGGCATGGCGCCCTTAGTAGTTCTAATGAATTGTGTGAGATCCTTACTCATTTTCAACTTATTTGTCTTCAAGAGACATGGCTGGTTGATAACTTCGCTTTGACAGCTACAAAGTATGCAGTGAACCGGACAAGACGTCGCTTGTTGGGCGACCTAGTGGCGGGCTCCTGATTGCAATCAAAAGCGGTGTAGGTATGACAATAATAAAAAACATCCACGCAGTGTGTTTTGGTGAGACTGAGACTGCCCAGGCTCTTTCTGCTGCTGCTGTTTCTGGGACACTTGGAAGTCTGTTTTCTATCTCCACTGTTTTCTACTGCTTCCAGGAGGAAGTTGCATAAAACCCCTAGCACACGCGGAGCGCGCGGTGTGCGCAGTGTGTTTTGGTGAGACTGAGACTGCTCAGGCTCTTTCTGCTGCTGCTGTTTCTGGGACACTTGGAAGTCTGTTTTCTATCTCCACTGTTTTCTACTGCTTCCAGGAGGAAGTTGCATAAAACCCCTAGCACACGCGGAGCGCGCGGTGTGCGCAGTGTGTTTTGGTGAGACTGAGACTGCCCAGGCTCTTTCTGCTGCTGCTGTTTCTGGAACACTTGGAAGTCTGTTTTCTATCTCCACTGTTTTCTACTGCTTCCAGGAGGAAGTTGCATAAAACCCCTAGCACACGTGGAGCGCGTGGTGTGCGCAGTGTGTTTTGGTGAGACTGAGACTGCCCAGGCTCTTTCTGCTGCTGCTGTTTCTGGGACACTTGGAAGTCTGTTTTCTATCTCCACTGTTTTCTACTGCTTCCAGGAGGAAGTTGCATAAAACCCCTAGCACACGCGGAGCGCGCAGTGTGCGCAGTGTGTTTTGGTGAGACTGAGACTGCCCAGGCTCTTTCTGCTGCTGCTGTTTCTGGGACACTTGGAAGTCTGTTTTCTATCTCCACTGTTTTCTACTGCTTCCAGGAGGAAGTTGCATAAAACCCCTAGCACACGCGGAGCGCGCGGTGTGCGCAGTGTGTTTTGGTGTTCGGGCGAGGGCCTGCGGGCCTGCCGTAATGGATGGATCATCGCATAAACGCGGGAAAACAGGCACCTGCGGAGACCGCTGGCCTTCTCCACCCCACACAAGGCTGCAACTGCGACGTTGGAACTCCGCCTCCGCCTCAGCATCTAATCTGACTGACGTGAGCATTGGCCAACGAGTAAGTACAAAACTGATTAGACATAATGACACCGTAAGTGAATATATCAGAACTTTTGTGGGAGATCCTGAAGACGTAGGATCGCCATTGACATGCTTGAGGAATAAAAGTGCAAGGAGAAACACAGTACATGCCGCCACTCCAATGACAGTCTCTATACCTTCTACATCCTCTATATTTTCAATAGCCTCCTTTACCCTGCAGGTGGACTCGTCAAATATTGATAATACTGACATTCACCTAGCAGGGCCCGTGTCACCCCTCGATCCCCCATGCCTGTCTCCCCCCGTGTCACACAAACTGGCGACCGATGTGAGCAAGCTCACACCGAGTGTGACGTCACTAGGCTCGGCGAGTGATGGGAGAGCCGAGCGGGGTGAGAGGGAGTGTGCGCCTGGCGGCCTTGGGGCCGGTAGCTTCGTGGACGAGCGTGTGGGATCGGGGATCCCATCCCTCCTGGGAAAGGGTGGGTCAGTTCTGGTGGGGGTTGGGGCCTCCTCGCCTGTGGGCGACCCTCGGAGCGGACCCTCTCACTTCGAGCCTTCGATTGACTCTCTTGTTAGCACAACGGTGCCTGATCCAACTGTCAGCTCCGTGTGCTCTGAGAGAGAGGTAAGACGCGGAGTGGATTCCTGCGTGCCCGTCATCACGACCGTTGTGCCGACCGTGTTTGACGCCTGTAACACAGAGGCTGAGGTTGCGGCTATGCCGTGTCCAAGTTCTCGAAACACTGCACTCCTTACTGACGCCCACTCCTTAAACTCTTCTTCAAACAAACTACCTAAACTGATGGTTTTGGCGTGGCGCGCTCACACTATGAGAGGATGCTCTAATAACGGTAGCTGTGACGACTGCCTGGAGCCAATCTGGAAAGAGGCCCCTCTACCAGAGCTGCATACCTCATCACTCCCGCCCACCACGAAACCACACGGCCATTCTATACACGGAATGGATGAACTGGACCCTGTCATGCCCAACATGGCGTTGGAAGATGAAGTATTTTGCCCCCTCGACAAGCACTTATCTGTTCTAAACAAGGGATGTATTACTCCAGCACACCCTAAAAACAGAAGACCCTCGACAGAAGTTGTAAACAAAACTTCGCAAGAGTTGCCCCTAATAAACAAAGCCTGCAATCTCACATCTAGAGGAGACCGTAGCACAACCAACCAGCAGAACCAGCGGACGCCTACGGCGCCCAACCATGAGACTCAGCCAGGGGCAGAATGGTCTAGCACAAATTCTGATGCTCTGCGTAATTGGAAAATCGCTCTGCAAAATGAAGAAAATGTTGTTTGTCCGGCTTCACCCCGTATACCCTGTTCCCAGGCTCGTGCCCCTCAAAGACAGGCAAATGCGACAATACGCCCAATCCACTTCAGAAGTGTTAAACAAAATCTCGCACATAACACCTGTGAGCGTGACTCTCACGTTTCCACTTCTTCCTCTTCTGAGACTTGTTCAACTGCTTCTTCAATCATAGAACGTGACTTTCCAAAAGTTAGGAGATCCAAAATTCAACCACATAAAAAAGACCGCAACTCAGAAGTCAGGCTTGATGCGAACTTTACCAAAGACCTACAATCAGTCTTAATGTCAGCAACTGGAATCTCGCTTGCTCCATTTCTAAAGCTCTACGAGCAATTAAATGACAATGTGAAGGACCTGACAACCTTAGTGGCGCTTATGAACTCAAAGATAATCAATATGGAAAAAGATTTGTGCGCTGAAAGAAAGTATAATGGAGCAATAAAAACAAACCTGACCTCTGCCTTGCAAACACTAACGGAACAGAAAGAAAACAACAAATTGGATAAAAAGCTCCTTGCAGAGGTTGCGAAAGAAGCTCTAAGCGTGCTAAGGCATCGACATACGACGACACAGGATTCAAATCGGCAACCTAGCCGGGAGCACCCTGCTGGTCAACAAACCGATAAGGGGCCAATCCCCATGGAACCTCTCGTCTATACCTCAATGAGAAACTCCGACACAGTCACTGGCTCCTTGGTGCTCCACTCTACCATGGGGATACTGGACACTATCAACAATCCTAGAGAAACTACGGAAGCACTAAAATCTGCACCAATAATTCAGAACTGTCAGGAGACCAACAACCTGAGTAGCGAAAAAAGTCCGCCGGTTCTTTCAGTGCCTGATACTCGGGGTATCCAAAGCTCAAAACCTGAGCCTGAAAAACCGATGCACGAGAGCATGGGCCCGAGCCATGAAAGAACAAGAACCGAAGCATCTCCTCAAATGAGCTTTGCTAGTGTCCTGGAAAGCATTAAGGGTCCTAAAAATCTGGCAACACTGGGTCCTCAAAAACCTTCCTCTTTGGCAACCCTGAATGACATGGGCGCCCCTCGCATACCTGAGGTGATATTAATTCCAGAAACAACGGAGCCCAAAAATCAAATATTTGATATATTCAAGGGAACTGTACTCCAGAAAGTACATCACAAGGGCCCCAAATCAGGACCGTTGAAAAAAACTAAAAATCAAAAAACTAAAAATCGAAGCGCTGGCAACAACTCAAGAAAATTCCTTCGGAATCTAAAAACTGTCAATGTAACTGTTAATAACACTCGGACAGATGACAGGGACCCAACAAAGAAAAAAGACCTTAATACTGCAAATACATCTGCAAAGCCTGTAGAATCTGTCCCTCTCCCTGAACCTACCGAGGATCAATCCATCGACTTAATCAACCTGTCTGTGTATGAAGACTTGGAATCAGAGGATAAGGTTTCTGAGATGGGTTCCGAAGACGCGTTACTTGCGGATGCACAGCCAGTAGTTCCAAGTGACGGTAATGACTCAGTGCTTACCCGGATACCAGCTGGCGCTGCAAGAATATGTACTCTTTTTGAAAAGAATCCTAAACAAGACGAGCATTACACAAATCCCTCAAGTCCCATATTTAAAACATTGGAAGAAAGGCGAAAAGCCCTTGCTCAATCTCAGATGCTGCCTAAACCATCGTCAGAAAGGAAGCTTGCTCTGAAAGAGGGCCTGTGGCCTCATATTAAATCAAAAGATACTTTTTCGGATGGCCTTGCTTACAACAAAGACAACGTAAACAGAGTAGGTCTGGCTAGAAACAAGATCCTCGATATACGGTTTCCCCGAGAGAGAAAGGAATGGCGCAAAACGAACAAGACGGATAATAGCGCTGGCGACAAAAGCCAAACTTCCTACAAGGTGAGGCTAGAACGTATAGAAAATGGAGAGAAACTCATCTTAAATCGCTCAAACGTCCTATGCCTTTTTCAACATGTGCCTTCTCTCAGAACGATACGATCAGAGGACATCAAGACGGTGGAATTCGAAAATGAGGACCAAGATGACAAAATCATCCTCCACTTTAGATCCAGAATTGTTCGGAACATTGTACTGGATGCGGGCTCCACTCTCATGTCGATGGGTTTCGACATCTCAGAAGTGTCTGAGCAAGCTGACTTCGATCACAGAGCGGACTCTCAAAAAACTAAACGCGACTCGTTCTATCAGGAACCACCGTTTTCTAACAAAACCGTGGAAAATGAGCTTCCCCGAAACGTGGAATCGTTGTTGGAACGCGACTTGCATCCTGGCTCTGGAAGCTTGAAAAAGATAATGGCCAGTCTTTCCCCCGAGTCTATACCAGGAAAACTCCCCACAGAGGATACCATCAAAATCACCATTAAAGGAGCTGGTATGATGGATCCGAGCCTTGGTGATTCGCAAAGCCCACAAGACCAAAGCGGAACACAAAAGGATTGGTCCTGGCTGGCTGAAGCATTAGGCAGATCCTCAAAACGGTAACGCCAAGTGGTAGAGGAGCCACGGGAACTTAAGATCGGATCCTGGAACACCAGGGGCTTCTCCCACCTATTTGTAGAACCCTGGCCGGACGCGCTAGATGTGGTCTGCCTTCAAGAGACGTGGCTGACGAGTTGCCCAACTGTGGATGCCTACGAAGTGGCCTTCAACCCAGCCTTTAAAAAAACTAGAGGAAGACCAATGGCAGGTCTGTTGACAATTGTAAAAAAGAGTTCGGGTTGTCGTATCACAAACTCTCTAAATCTATCACCCTTTATACTACTGTCAACGATAGTTTCGGATGGGTCCCGAACTGACAACTCGACTCTTTTCCATATATTTAATATATACTGGAATCACATTCAGGCCGGGTCAACTTCCTTCATAGATCTAGTCTCATCTAAAATCGACGAACTGTTACTTGAGAATGAGTCAACAAACATAATAATCTGTGGAGACTTGAATATCAACTGTCTGGCAACAAGAATGAAAAGCTACGAAGTCGTGTACGTATCTAACAACGTGGCTTCAAAATGGATGGGGGAAATGGAAGCTAGAAATCTAGCGATGCTCAACGGAAATTCGGTTGGCGACATACCAGCTAAACCTACGTGGCGACGAGCAGATCAGAATTCCATCTTGGACTACTTCTTAGCCTCAGAAAAGATACAACAATCCATCAAGTCGCTTGAGGTAATACCGATGACTCAAAGCGATCACGACATGGTAATTCTCACCTTGTCAGCCGTAAATCAACCGTCCCAAGAACGATGGGAACATCGGATACTGGATGAGCCAAACAGAGTGAGGCTAACACTGCTCTCTGCTGAAGTCTCCACAATTTCTGAAACTTTCATCAAACAGGATTGTGGAGTCGAATACGCACATCTATTACATCTGTTTGTGGAAAAAAAACAGGGATTGAGAAACCATGGCTTTGCTAACAAACACAAATTCGATGTTGAGATTATGAGAAGAAAGAGAGCATTACGTGCCTCTATCAGACTCCTGAGATTCAGAGACTCTATAGACTCAGCACGAGAAAAACACGTCGCAAAACAGAAATACAAAAATTGGATAAGATCCCATAAAGCCCTTATGTTCCAAAACGATGCAGAATTAATGATGCAAAAAATGAATAACAAAAATTCGGCAGAATTCTGGAGACTTCTAAACAACGAAGGGGCTCCTCAATCCGCATTGATGTCAAATATGGTACCAGCTGCAAGGTGGTCATCACATTTCAAAAACTTGTACAGCAAAAAAGGTACCTGGCAGGCCCCTGTAACACCAACTTTAATCAAATGGGACCTGACCTTCTCTAAAGCTGACATATTACAGATAATTAAGAACGCCAGTGCCTCAAGGGCTCCTGGCCCTGATGGTCTGACTAACTTTACCCTAAAACAAAACCCAGAGCTATGGGCGGACTTTTGTGTGGAACTCTTCACTCGAATCTGTAGAAGACGCGAATCTCCAAAGTCTTGGAAGAAAGCAATAATTGTGCCCATCTTTAAGAAAGGAAATCGGCTTGAGCCAAAAAACTATCGACCAATAGCTCTCTTGGATGTATTGGGCAAAGTGTATGCAACCATGTTGCAACGAAAACTCTCACAATGGATTGTTGACAGTGGTCACCTTGATGAAAGACAAACAGGCTTTGTAAAGGGGGTCGGCTGTGGTCTTAACCTTCTGCTGATAAATTTGTTGAAAATGGAAGCCATTAGAGCTGGGAGTAAGGTCTATCTTGCTCTAATCGACTTTTCCCAGGCGTTTGACTCAATCGATCGAGAACTACTTTGGACAAAAATGTCTAACTGGGGGTGTCCTGAGAGTCTGTTAGCTGCCATCAAAGAAATCCACTCTGCCACCACCATCAGAGTGCGCCTTGACCAAGGTGGACTGCTCACAGAAGAAATCAACACTTTTCGTGGTGTCAAGCAGGGTTGCCCTTTGGCGGCGATCATTTTCAATCTTTTTCTCTCGGACATTGGTTTCGCAATTAATGAGCCACGATCCTTCTCCCCCATGCTACACGGCTCTGCATTAGGCTGGATGTTGTATGCCGATGACTTGATCTTGCTGGACTCTACTCCAATCGGCCTCCAGCGCAAAATAAATGCAGTTGAACGTTACGTGGAAAAAAACGGATTGCTCATTAACAATTTAAAAAGCGAAATATTAACACTACAGAATTTGCAAACTGGATGCTGCCGGAAAAATAACAAATTCAGATGGCACCTGGGAAAGGAAACACTTTCTACGGTGGAAAGCACCAGATATCTTGGGATGCAAATTAACACAAACATAAATGACAGCCCCTGGACGGAGATCACGAAGATGAAATGTCGACAATTAGCTTCCCAAGCATCGATCCTAAACAAAAAATATGGAAAGTTTTCACTCAAGCCAGTGATAGCTTTCTATCAACAGAAGGTTGTGCAAGCCTTGATATTCGGTGCAGAGAATGCCTTTGGATGCTCGGCTGAATTCTGGTCAACACTAGAACACATTTTTTGGGTAAAAATTTTACACCTTCCGAACAGTACTCCCACATCCTGCATACGCTACGAGTTAGGCATGATCTCGCTTGAAGCTCGGATCACGTGGAACACCTTGGCCTTATTCAGGAAAACTGTGATGCCTGTAATAGCACCTCAATTTAAAATATTAAGCAATCCTGGCAATGCCAAGCCAGACTGTCTCCTAGCGCAGTGGTACAAAAGATGCCAAGAACTGTTAACCACTCATGGAACGAACATCAAAACTCTTCAGGACAATCCAGAACTGGTGAAGAAAAAGATCTGGGAAGCAGACTGGATTCAAACTAGTGAAGACAGAAGAAGGACACAAGCAATGAAGGATGCCCCACCTGAGGCACGAGCATTTAACACACTACAAAACTACTTAGTTTTGTTCCCGGACAACGCAAAAAGGGCCACATACATGAGATTTCGCCTAAATCTATTCAGAACTAAAGATCGGACAAAGAACTGGATAGGAAAAGTTACTTCGAACACCGTATGTAGGTATTGTAAAATCTGTGACCAATCACTTAAACACCTTGTCTTATTCTGCCCATTCTTCAAACCACAAAGAACTAAACATATGGGACAAATAGTTTCTGAGCACGCACTAATGAACGCAGAAGAATGGTGGCAGCTGATGTTTTCTGGTTCCAACACAAAACTGACAAGTGTTCTAACTGTGTTTTTGCAGGAAATTGAAGAGTTTCTTGATTCGGCGAATACCGAAGAGGAAGGTTGACGGTACAGGCTCGTACTGCTTGACATCAGATAAAGCTCAACCAGTGTCATATGTCAAGGTCCCTTTGGCCCTGGCTGTGGACTCCTGCTTTCTCATGTCTGTATCTTGAAACGTGATCTCATGTATGTTTCTGAACGTGGAAATGGAGGACTCGTGTTCTTCTTGTTTTTAAAGGTTTTTTATAAACCAAATAAAAATAGATTAAAAAAACATTCACATCTCTCATGATGTTTTTGCAGTAATTATTGAGATACAGACATGCAGTGAAGGCTTGAAAATTCAGATCATTAATATCTACTGGCCTCCCCTCCAGAATCTACAAACTACGTTTGATGCGATCAATGAAGTAGTAACAGAAGAAATTGTCACTTATTCGGAATTACAGATTGTTATTTTAGGTGACTTAAATTCGACAATTCAGTAGCCCTCCCAAAAGGCAAGAGATGTCGGCTATCTATCCGTGAGTACAGAGGGAACCAAGAAATTTATTTTAGGAGGGCCTCCAGGTAGCACACGTAAATAACTCCAGTGCTATCTTTGGAATACATTTTTGTCCAGTGGGGTCTCCATTCAGCATTTGGATTGCTTGAAGACCCTGAAGACTGCACTACCTGGACAAATGGATGCCAGTCTGTCTCTCCTCTTATGGGAAAGGTCTCAATATTTTGAAACTACTAACTCATCTCTGAGGGACCATTGTATGTTAAAATTAGAGTGGTCATTTGATAACGTCAATGATTCCACACCTGAATATCTACCAAATCTAATTATGAACCCCTCAAAATTGAGAATAAAATGGAATAACAGTAATGTGACTAAATTTAATGCAAGATTCTTGGAATATTACACAGTAACCGATATTAATACCAATATCTTTACCTATGATAATTTTACCCCCTAAATAGGAAGAATAATTGATGATTCAATTAAGACTTCCAGCACTCTGAGAAATGTGAATGTCAATATGACATTCTAGTCAGACACAATAAAAATAGACGTAATCGACAAGTAAGGAGTTTGTGGAGCTCAAATTTAACCCATGAAGCTAATAGGGAGGTGGTGTGGAGGGTTAAACAGTACTATAAAAATTGGCTTAAGGACTACACAGCATGTCTGTTACAGTGGTATAGTGAATCCATGTTGACTGCATTAAGAGGTGGCACGGCCAGACAGTTTTGGCTCATAGTGAGTAAAATGAAAAAGCCACAAGTTTCTGCACCGACTACATCCACCTCAGAGGGAGTGTGGGAGAGTAATTTTGGGACGATTTACTTAGGAACAAACAGCAATATGGATTGGGCAACTATTAAACAACTCTTCTTGAACTTAATGTTTCCGGTAAAGGATATAGTGCTACAAATTCAAAAGCCCAGTTCTTCTAGGGCCCGAATGGCCTTTCTAACTCTCTCCTTAAGGGTAACCCAAATCTGTGTTCAAAGGTTCTATCGATTCTCTTCGACGACATACTACTGACCAAAATAATTCCAGTCTTGTGGCACTACTCTTATGTAATTCCCATTTTCAAACAAGGGGACCGCAAAGACCCATGGAACTATCATCCTATTGCAATCTCAGACGCTGATTCCAAAATCTTTACGGGCCTGTTACTGAAGAAGATAGAAGAGTGGTCAAATAAGAATACAATCTTGTCTACACAACAATGCAGTTTCCTAAGAGGAGTGGGAACAGATGTGGGGGGTCTGTTGATCTCTCTTTTACAAGAGAAGGTTTGGAAGGAAGGTGCCACACCAATTTATTTGCCGGCCAGGGACCTGTCTACGGCATTCGACCTTGTAGACAGGTACAGACTGTGGTCTAAATTGAACAACTTGGGTTTACCAGGGGCCATTTTGTCTGTCCTTGTCGCACTGCACGAAGATTCCTATATTGATGTCCGATTAAACATTCTGGGGCAATTATCGACTCCAATACCCATTTTTAATGGGTTAAGACAGGGATGCATCTTTGCTCCCACACTCTTTAATCTTTATGTTTCGGATGCAGGGGCTTGTTTGGATAATGCTTGTAGAAAGTACTAGAATAGTGTGGCGTGCCTATGCAGATGATTTTTTACTTCTTGATTTAACACCTCAGGGACTCCAACAATTGATTGTAAAATTCCTTGAATACTTAAAACTCAATGGCCTTAAAAAAAACAATAATCATGAGATTCAGCGGCCGCAAAACCCCTATAAGGTATTCGTGGTTTATTAACAATGAAAAGTTAGCCCTTCGAAAATACAATGAGATATTTGGGGTCTCCCATAATTAGTAAAAATCTGAAACAATATTACCGTCAGTGTATACATGAGAAGGGTATGACGTCCTTTCATTGCTTGTCTTTTCATCCCCAGGCTTTTCAAAGTGCACATTCCATTGAATGTGCTCATCGAATATTTTATTCAACAGCAGATAAGGGTTTGGGTGGGTGTGCAATGTCAAAAAATAAGTGTGGGAGGGGGTTTGGGGGCATCCCCCATAAAAAATAAAAATAAACGATGAGCGCATTAGATGGAATATGCACGTTAAAAAGCCTGCCGATGAAAAGGCAGGTGGTAAAATGACATGGAACCCATGAGAAGGACCAAGGCCTAATTCCAATGATGCGCAAAATTGAGACAAAATATTCTCTTCAATGCCTTTATTTCGGTTTTATAACCTAAAAGTGGTCCCTAAAATTGTGTATGGTCTTGAACTATTTCCTGAATGGCATAATGGGGAACTCCAAAAAATTGAGTTGAACATTTGGAAAAATGTTTTATATTGTCTGCCGAAGTCTCTGCCCATTTCTGCGATATGAATTAGGTCTGCAGTCATCATCAACAATTTTGGGTTGGCTGCATTTGTCTTTGTTTAGAAAGCTGCTTCTAAGCAACAGTCTGCCCCTCTATGATGTATTGGGTATGAACCTTAGAAAAGGGATTTCAAAATCTGTGGTGCTATTAAAATTGGAGTACTTCCGTTTGTCTAAATTGGCTCTGTTAGGATTAACAATGAATTCCCTTATTAACAATCCCATATATGTTAAGAAAGGTGTACAATACGCTGACTGAGCAGAAACTATGCTGACTGTGGGGAACTCTAAATTATTCCATCATCTAATCTCATCCTATAAGATCCTAGGTACTCCTGAATCGTATCTCGTTAAGTTCCCTGATAAGGTTGTACGCAATAGGTACATGAGGTTCAGATTTAATGTTTTATTGACAGGAGAGATAATAGAAATTAGAGGGGGACTCTGAAATGTTGTACCTATATGTAGATTTTGTGCTTCTAAGAGCGAGAAAGAAACACTGAAACATCTCCTATAGTATTGTGAGGCTCTTAAGCCTAAGCGTATTCTGTACTTTCAAAGATTTGTAATGGATACGGAAAGAGTTAATCTCAATTTACTCTGGTGGGAGATGCTTTTTTGTTCAGTAGTGGCATTGAAGATTGAAGTGGTATTGTTCCTAACCAACATCTGTGGTTTGGGCCATAATGGGTCCCGGGAGGATAGCTCAGTGGCAACGTGTTCGCCGTGGAAGCAAGACGACACAAAGCAACACAGGTTTGATCACTTGGTCCGCGCTTAAAATCTTCTGGGTATTTAAGCGCGTTATAAATACGCAAAAAAAAAACAACAATTAGGCAACCATTCCTGTAACAGCGTCTCGATGCCCGCGGGCTGTGTGAGCACTTTAAAAATGCAAATAAATAAAATAAAATGGTTGTGGGTCAACTCTTAATGGGTCCAAATAACATTGTTCTCTCTTCCTTTTCAGGTTTTGAATGACTGATTTTAAAATCTTTCTTATCTTAACTGAAGTATACTTGTTTGTATATTGTGTTTTAAGATTTTATCTATCGAACTGTATGTAGATTGAGTTCTGTATTTATTTTTCTGTTAAAAACGTTTTGTATGTTTTTTTTGTATTGAAATACACTATTTCAATTTACTGTGAAACTTTTCATCTTTTTTATTGTAAATGTTTTTGTTATATATCTAATGCAAATAAAGAATAATAATAAATGGGGAGAGCCAGATTAGGAAATCAGATGGAGCTTTGGGGGAAGGATAGACGTGTCGTGTCCTAATTGCCCGTTGAGCAAAAATCTCTGTTTGCCTGGCTTGTAGTTCCCCGGTACAGATGGCAGAAATGACGGGAGCAGAAAAGTTTAACGGTGATGTATTACTAACCTTTTGTTGAATGTAGTGTTTTTCCTTTGTTATATTTGTGTTAATAAACAGCCTTAAAAGAGCCATTTCATAATCCAGCTGAGAATATGAGTGATGTCTTGCATTTCAAGTGTACAATGCATTCCTATTCAGTGTATTGGGGACAAAAATAACTAATACATATAGACATTTCTGCACTATATGAGAGAGCTGAAAAAAATGGTATCACAAACACTTGGCTGCCCTGTGCTGTTTAATTCCTAGCATCCAGCAACCTGTGCTTGTGCTTTGAACCACGAGATTTCAGTTGCATGTGTTTTTGATTTCTTTCTCCTTTCTTTGAAGTGGAAGCTTTGCTATGTTGTAAGCGCATTGCATGTGATTGTTTTGAGTTACTTTATTTGGACTGAAGTGAATTGTTCATTGTACGTAGATCAGTGTAGGTTGCTGTAATTATGCATTCTTTGTTTAAAAAGTGAGATAAGACTTCTTCCGCTTGCAGAGATGCGTGTATAATTCCTGGTTGGACTGCAGCTCTGTATGATTTATTAGCTAAGGAATTTACATGTGAGGCAGGTCTCAATAAGCCATGGGATACATGTATGAATAGTGCAGAACCTGCTGATATGGCTTCTGGTTTACAGATAGTCTCAGTGCTGAAGGCGAATGAGTCGGCAGCGCTAGGGAGGAGGGGATGGGTCATTCTCCATGCCTATCAGAGAATGCATAAGAAAAATGTGCAATTAGAGGAAGATGTCTTGCATCTGGAGAAATAACTGTCAGCAGAGAGACATGTCTTTAATGCAACAGCTGCAATTGAAAATCATGTCTGATAAAGCTTCTAGGTATCAGGAAATTGCAGAGAGGGCAGCTGTTCAGGTGGCCAGGTAAAAAATATAAGAAACGCAGGGGCCATGATGTCAAAAGAGAAAGTAGCTACAATGATTGCCACTGCTGATGCAAATTGGAATTCTGATTCTTGGGATGGTGATGTGTGATGTTCCAGTGAGACCGATTCTAGCCCTAAAGTAAAGGCAAAATCAACACTGAAGCAGGATGGGAAGACTGTTACTGCTAAACCAGTTACTAGGCGTAGAGCGGGCCCTCACAGTTTGGGGGCGGGGGGTGGATTTAACCACACTGGAAAATTATACTCAGCAGGAAGTGGGTGAGATTAAGACTCAATTGAGACAAAAGTCAGATGAGCCTTTGCTTACTTGGACAGTAGGTATGTATGATGGCAGAGCTGGAGGCTTGCTAGTGGATTCCACTGATGGCCCACGCTTCCTACCACTGTCCACTGGTACAAATATACATGAGGTGGTACGGGCTGGGCCTTGCCCGATGAGAATGGTCAAGCTTTGTCTTTATTGCACCTAGTAGCTCAGGGGTGTAATTGCAAGTACCCTATTATATTGGAATGGCCTACTGAAGAGAACATTTATACTTTAAAGGAAGCAGTCCAAAAGATCAAAGAACATGCTCTGAAGGCAACTGTTCATGTAATGAGCCACTGCATATGGGGTGGTGCCACAGTCAGTGTCAACCAGAAATATGATTATCAGAACAGCCCCACCAGCATATAAAAGTGTCATTATGACTTTACTGGTCGGCATGACTGGGGAGGCAAATGATGAAATGGTGGATACTATACAGCAATTGTCAGATCTGGGTGAATGGGACAAAAGTGAGGGCAAACCTCTCTCTCTCTCTCGCTCTCCTCTCACTGCCCCCCTCTCTCTCTCTCTATGAGAGAGGGGAGCAGTGAGAGGAGAATGGTCTGCAGGTGACAAGATAGTAGAGATTCCCGGGTGTCAAGGAAAGACATGTTTTTGGCATTTTTGAAGGATGGTGTGCAACGGGAAGATATTGATGGTATTGAAACCAGAGAGATGTATGAGTTATATAAAAAGACAGGGCTTGCTGGGAAAGAGCACTATAAACAAGTCAAGAGACAGGTGATGTCCAAACAGAAAAGTGACACTGCACCTTCAGTGCTTCCTGAGGAGGAGCAGGAAAAAGGGTCCATGGGGCTTGTTGGGTGTCCTGACCCACGTTTAAGCTACCCTGCTACAACATTTGGTGCTGTGGGCTTAGAAAATTCAAGATGGCGGAAAACCCACATGTGCGCTGAAATCCAGGAAAGCTGCGCAGTTTGTGCGCCCACCAAAATGGTTGCCTCACTTGCCACCCACCAGTGCGAGAATGAAAGGCCGGGTTGCCATGAGGGAAATGGGTTGCCAAAGGAAAAACAGTAGCGCCGGTTAGCTTCAAAGCGCTTTAAAACCACCATTGGACTACCCGCACAGTAGTCTGAAACCATTGGGAATGGCAATGCTGATTGCCAAATGCAACCTAGAAGTGTGGGGAATTCATTTCTTAAATCCCAAAAATGGGTGCAGTACCAGTACTCACCACTATCCAAAAGCCGGCGTTTTAAAACCACTCTGTGTGTTTTTCTGAAGGCAAGCAAAATGCCTATTTCAAACCTTGCAACATGTGCAAAATATTCACTGAACACCAGCAGACATTTGGCAGAATGGAGTTTTGTGTGCCTACAAAATCTGGGAAATGAAGAGCCCAAAAACAATGCTTATAACAAAAATGCTATGGAGTCAGCAGCTTAAGCCTAACTGCAACTGGATTTAAAACCACCAAAATCGAAAATGTTAAATTAAATGAGTGACCTATGTTTGGTGTCACATGCCTTTGTAACTGTTGAAATGTCATAGTTTTGCACTTAGAATCAGCATTCTAGCTGCATGTGTAAAATTACAAGTTATTTTAAAAGCAACAAAAAGTTAGCTGAAGGTCTGGCTTAAGGAACTTGATTTTGCCTAGCAACTACCCATCAGGAGTGAAACTTGAGTCACCACTGTGTTCCCAGGCCAACCTTCCTTTTGCTGCCCAGGCTAAGGATATGCCATCTATCTGATAATTGAATTATCTGTGCTCTGCAAGAGAGTGAACAAAGCCCTCTTCACTCAGGCAAAGGTTTTTATTACCGCAGTCGTAAATTGTAGCTTCCTCTTGGCAGGAGCTGGGAGGAGCACTGCCTGTGAGAAGCAAGCTGGCTTGGCAGAAACTGGAAAGACTGGTTTCTGTACCATGTGACCTGAAAAGACACACCCCTGCAGCAAGGATATGGTTTTATAAAAAGATGAATAACTCATAGAGCGGACATGTGAAAATTTTATAAATGATACCATAATTCTTGTGATTTTTCTGCCCACAGTTTAAGACGTGGTAGGAACCGGTGGTATGTTCAGGGGGGTTTTAGCGGAAAAGTGGATATTACTCTAAATGTGTGCATGTTAAAAATCTGAAACTTCGTCAGTTAATGTCCCTACCCCCTGCACACATGTATGTAAAGTTGGGTCCATGTCGGAAATTGAAAAAGCAGTTAAAAAGTGAAATATGTGCCAGTTCTGAATGCAAGCTCCCAGGAAGAGCAGAGTTTGAACAGGGGATACCTCCTGTGATGCATGATGGGTGCATATGATTTTAAAACAATATGTACCTCTGCAAATATGTATTTGTTTCAAATCTAGATTTGTGTGTAAGTTGACAGGAGGAGTGGACTTTCTGCAGGCTGTAAAATGACATCAATCTGACTCACAGTTCAGTTTGCCAATCAAGCGGAGGAATGGAAGTTTGACCAATTAGAAGCTGAGAGAGAGGTAGGGTCAGTGATGCTAGAACACACCCACATTCTAAACACATAAAAGCAGACAGACAGGACAGATAGGGACTTTCCAAATCCATTTGCAGCGGGACGCTCTGCCGGAAAAATCCATACTTACCTCCATCAACCTCCAGAAAGCCAAACTAGAGACTTCAATCTATCCAGAACTAAGAGACCAGACCAGAGGGAGAAAGCAGTGCTGTGCCCAGAGAGTGACCAGAGCCCAGTCTAAAACCCTGACCAGATCCATGGCGAGGCCCATTTCACCCAAGAATATAGTGTGAGTACCTAGAAAACTGTGCAGAACCAATCTCCTAGTTAAAATCATATAATTCAATCTATTTAACCTAAGTAGAACTGCCTCCTAACTGTCACCTGTCATTTTAGCTGCAAAAGCTGCACGTGTCTTTTCGAACTTTAAAATTTCGAATCTGAAAAACGACCTTTATTCCATCGTTCATATCTCCGCAACCGTTTGGGCTAGAGACTTGCAATAACTTTTATTTGATAGCTTAGAATCGTGGCTTTCCTACGAACCAAGAACCGCATTCCTACCCCTTATAGTTTTACCGCAATCGCGGAACACGCATCCGCGAATTTTACCGCGATTTGCAATTTCTTCACATGTAAAAACTGCTGCTGCTTGCCTTCCATTTGCCAGAAATTCGTTTGACCTGCTAACTATCCCTGCATCATTGCTAGTGTGAGCCTGGACTAATATTAACTAGATACCACTCACCCTGAACCTCTGTAAGGGAATTAAAAGCGTTTAGCATATTTCTCATCCATTGCTAGCACATATCAAAGCATTTGGGCCTGTGTTTTCAAAACTCCTATCTGTTTTCTGTTGTCTAAGCTTGCTGGATTGAACTGATTACATTGATTGCATTTCTGAGAACTGTGTGCTTTCCTCCCATTCCCTTGCATTGCATAAAGAGGGGGGGAGTGAATAGCCAGAGAAAAGTGATTACATTGTTTGGTTGAAATCATATTGAGTATTTTCTGTACTGCATTCATTGAATATTGCATCCACCTGAGCTTACATAAAGCATCCTCTACCACATTATACTTTTGTTCCTATTTACCAGTGTGTTACCTTATCCATTCATGTCAACTCATTAGTGATTATAAGAAGTGTGCTAGTGCCAGATTCTCCGTTGTTGATCTTTATCATATCAGATTAAGTGTGCTATTCAATTATTAATTTATTATAAAGTGGGATATATATACCTATTGTTTAAATTATCAAATAAACCTTTTAACTTGCAAAACAGAACTACTTCTTGGCTCAGTGGGGTCAGGGGGATTCCAAGAGAGGGGTGTTATATAAGGGTAGTCATCCAGAACGCATGAACTGGACCTAAAGATATATCAATAAGGGTTTTCATTCAGTATTATAGACTAGGCGTTGACTTAGCTGTAGTGTTGAATTGAATCCTCTTATAAAGTGGGGGCTCGTATCCGGGATTCTGGGTTAGAATACCACTTGTGCAGCTTAATACAGTGTGCTAACTGACGGGATACATACATCCAGTCGGATCACCACGCTGCATTACGCTGTGAAGCATTCCTCAAAAGGGACACTCCAAGAAAAGTTCTGTTCTGCAAAACTAAAATACTAACTTCTGTAAGTCAGGACAGAGACCAATCTCTAGAATGACGACCTTGGTAGATATGAAAATAGCCAGAGAGCACTTCTTACATAAGTTATTTGTGAGAGGTGAGTGGACTCACCAGGACCAAACAGTCTGGTTGCAGGCCATCATGCAACAGGTCACGGAAACAGGGTCAGATATATATAGAGATCAGGGTCCATTACACGTGGCCCTGAGTGAACTATATATGGCTCCTAAGGCCAAAGATGAGCACGACAAGATTGTTAGGATAGCGGCATATTTATATTTATACATGGGAGCCATACAGAATAAATGTGCTGAAGGCCATGATCTGGCAAAAAGGCAACAGATGGCGTTAGAGAAGGCCCAATCTGATCTGGACTCTTCTGAGCAAAGGCTGCACAGAAGCCAGGAGTCAGAAAATGAGACCAGACAGTACATCACTAAAATAAAGGAGGATATGGATGTGCTGCAAAAGGAAAAGTCAGAACAGGATACCAGATTTCTGGCCTTGCAGAAGGAACACCAAGAAGGTTTGGACTCCCTACTGCAAAGCCAGAAAAAGCTGGAGCAACAGCTAGACTTCAATAGGGCATGTGCTGAGCAGGTAGTCACCCTGCAAGGCCACCTAGATAGAGTGAAGGAGGAGAGCAATAAACTGATTCTGAAAGACCTGGATACCCAGGCAGAGTTTGATCAGGAGCGCCAGAAAGCTGGTGCCTTCCAAAGGCAAAGGGACGACCTGGCGGCACAAATGCAGGCTCTTAGTCAGGAAAGAGACGCCTTAGGCCAGGAAGTCTGCCATTTAAAAAGAAAAATGGAAGAAAATCACCTGGCCCACCAGGGGCTGGGTGATCTCCAAAAAGAAAACCAGAACTTGGTAGAGCACACCAGAAGGCTGGAGGATGCTCTAGCAAGAAAGGAGCAGGCCAATAGGGACACAGCTCAGGAGGTAAACCTCCTGCAGCAAAGACTGGCCCAGTTCTCCAGGACCAACCAGGAAGCACAGAGGGAAAATGAGGCCCTCTGTCAACACAATGATAGGCTCCAACAACAGGTAGCGATGCAGGAGAGACTGATAGAGTCGAGTAAGGCCTTAACAGAGGAACTGAAAGCACAAATGCAGGCTCTTGCATTGCAACAGGGAGCAGGGGCGGATAGAGATGAGGTCCGCTGGGAAAGAGAGACTCCTGACCATAACCGCAGGAGCCCTAACCCCAGGGGCCTTCATCTCCCCCAGTCCCTGGACTCTACCACCCCCATGTCTCCTGGCGCACATGAGCACAGGGCCGCAGGGATGGCAGATCACTATCCAGCTAAGAGTATGGGGCTCATAGGCCAGTACCACTCAGGAATGGAGGGGTGGGCATCCGGGTATGGGCACCCAAGTACAGTACAGTTCAATGGGGAACCCCAGGAGAGTAGGCCCATTAAGGGCATCCTGAAAACCTCTGCCCAGTTAGGTCAGTGGAGGGGGTACCCATCAAATCCTGGCAGCAAGGAGGAATCTGAAGACTCCTCTGAACTGCGCAGGACACAGGAGACCAGGTCCCCACATTCTGCCAGCCATTCCCAGGCTCGCAGAATCCGGGAAAACCTGGAAGAACAGACGGGAACCTCTGGGAGCAGTGCCTCTGAGTCCGAGGAAGAATGGACAAGGGTTACCCGAACCAAAAAGGCCAATAAGGCAAAAAGGGCCTTGCTTAAGGACCCCTTAAAGCAGATTAAGGCGATCAGGAGCGTCATCACGCCTTACCATAAGAACGCTAAGTATTCTGTTTGGGAGCACTTAGAGTTGTTTGAACAAATGATGGAGACTTTCCATTTGAAGGACAGCCAAAGCTGTATTCAATATGTAAAGTGGACATTCTCCCCGGAATACTCCAGTTTCTTTGCGGGGCTGGAGGACCAAAATCATTTAAGATGGTCCACATATAAGGCGGCCATCCTGAAACATTTTTCTGTTCACAGAAATCCTCAAGAGGCTCGCAAGGCGGCCTACAATTTGCAATGTGGGGAGGATCAGGCCCCACGAGAATTTGTGCAGGAGTTAAAGCGTGCTTTTGCGCAAACCACCAGAAGGGTGCGCACAGATAGTAGAGAGTTTGTCAATACATTTTTCCATGCCTTGCCCAAATATATCATGACCCAGCTTGTGAGGGATTTTCATGAGAAAAGATCTTTAGACTGGGTCATTGAACAGGCTACCCGGATCTATGAGGTGCAGAAGCCCATAGAAAATAAAAGCAATGCCCAGAAAAACCCCAAAGCCAACAGCACCCCTGCTGCTGCCAAGGTGGCAGAGGTAAAGGTCACCCCCGTTTTGGATTTGGAGATGGGGGGGCCTAAAAACCTACCTGCACCTAATAATGCTAGGCCCAGAAGGTCCTCGGGCCAGTCACAGACAGGGAGCCAGGGAGGCAGCCCCACAAATGGGGTCCCTCGCTCTCCTGATTATGTAAGTCCACGTTACAAGGGAAATCGACCCATCCTGGGTTATGTGTGGACTCCTCCAGCCCAAGGGGGGGGATCCAGCCAAGCACCTAACCCAGGGAACTTCCCTCCAAACTTCCCACAGGAGGGCAGAAATTTACCAAACCCTGGGCAGAACTTTTTCCCCAGATATCCTCCCGACTTTCAGCCCCAAAACCATCCATCCTTCTTTCCCCAATTCCCTGAGCCCAGACCACTGAATCCGGGAGAGGGGAGGCCAAGGGTGGAGGGGTACCCAACTCTTCCCAACCAGGGGTACTACCAAAGAAGGGACAGCTACCCTTCCCGGGATCAGCCCAGGGGAGAAAACAGGGCCCCGTATCAGCCTGAGCGGGTTTCCCAGTTAGAGCGCCAGGTTCAAAACATGGCGCGGGATATGGGTGACATACTGAGGGCTCAGCAGAACCCTCAGATCAGCATGCCGGCGCAGAACGCACCCAACTCCGGACCTGGTGCTCCAGAACAATGACGGGGGCAGCACCCCGATAAATCACCGGTTCCCAGGGAGGAGGCACAAAGGGAAGGGGGGTGTAAAGCCTTGGAGGAAGCTTCCTTCCTCACTTGTAAACAGCCCCTGGAAACCCAGGAACCGGAAACAAAATCTCTTGCCCCTGAAAGTCTGCCTCCTAAGGAGCAGAGGGGGGGTAGGAGAAACAAAAGACCCAAACAGACTCAGTTTGAGGAGGAGGTACAGATCTTCCAATTTGAGGGAGAGGGATCCTCAGAGGATCCTGGGAAAAGGATCTTCTCCTTCAGAGAGGGGGGAACTCCTCCCAAAGAAAAATGGGTCCCTAGGGATGCAAATCCAGACTGGGGAGATGTGGAGACTGAGCTACCGCCGCCCACCATCTCATCCCAGAACCAACAGCAAGAAAATCCCCTGGTTCAAACCCATCCTGGTGACTGCCTCCAAAAAGGGGGGGGCGGCCCGGAACCGGAGCCAGGGGAACCCACAATGGCTCTGATCTCCAGTTGCCAACTCTTTCTTTCAGATTCCCAAGGCTCTCCACAGAATTCTGCCCAAAATTCTTCTCTCGCGATGTCCAAAACCAGAAAGTTAGCCCACCAGTTGTCCAAAAATGTACATTATCTGTGCCCCCTTGAGGAGAAGGAGGGAAGATATTATGCCCCGGTACAAGTACAGGGGCAGGGTACAATCTCGGCACTGGTGGACACTGGATCTCAAGCTACCCTTCTGTCCAGAAGGGCCTTTGATGAACTGAATGCAGGAAGGGGAGAGAATTACCAAATTCCTCTCACCTCTCTTCCTGGACAACTGCAGAACTTTGACGGGAAGGAAATTCCCGTCGAGGGGACGGCAGACTTGGACATTAAGATCGGGCGACATAAGTTGAAACACCCGGTCATAGTTGTGACCCCAGAGGGCACCCCTTGTTTACTAGGGAATGACCTCCTGAGAAGGTTGTCACCCCTAATAGATTGCGTAAACAAGGTCCTCTGGACTCAGACTAGCCGACCCATAAAATTAAAACAGAGTGTCAACCATGTTAGTTTAAACGGCACATGCCACATGGTTGAACAAAAATCTGACCAAGTAGAATTTCACTTCCAGAACAACCAAATTCCAGACGTGACGGTAATAGCAGTAGGACAACAGACTGGTGATGGGGGGTCCTCTCTATTTCTGAAAATCAACCTTCCTTCCAGTCTAAAGTGGTATTCCACGCTGGAAGGAAACACTCTGATATTCTATACTAATCCACAATCAGAAAACCCCACTCCTATAGTCCAGAAAGATGTGAAATCAGCTCAAAGCCTGGCTGATATTCAGCAAATTGGAGAGCAGTTGTTCATCCCTGTTCAGTTAAATGATGGGAAGGACTCTGTTCTCGCTCGAGTGTGTGTGAACAACGGTAAGAGCTTCATCAGCGAAGCCATGTTCCGCCAACTCCCAAAAGATCCAGCCATTCCCACCTTCAAACTGATAGACAAATGGGAAATGGACCTGGAAGCACCTGACTCCAAACATCTCCTGCCAAGCAGGTGTATGCTCAAAATCTCCATTGGCAACAAGAGCATAGTCCATAATTGTTGGGTCGTGCGAGACGTCACTGCCGCCTTTTACTTAGGCAGTGACATTCTCAATCGCTTTGCCATTAGTTTGGACCTAATAAACTTCAAAGCTTGGTCCCGATTAGCGGATAATCCCATGGGCTTTGATGATCCAGAAAAAGCATTTAGGTCAGCTCAATTGCTACCTTATGCAGTTGAAATTCAGGTTAAAGAGGAAGTCACCATCCCAGAAAGGACCCGACAATTCTCCCTGGAAGTGAAAGTTAAAAGGGGACAAGAGTTGAAAAACCCTGATGCTTACATACATCTAAATGCTTCTCTCCAACAGCAAGGGTTGGGGGTAAACCCGACTCCATTAGTCAACATAGAACATGACCCCATTCTAATAGAGGTGGATAACAGCGACTTAAAGAGTATTACTCTAGCCGCAGGCACCATTATTGGAATGGCGGTTGATGACCGACATTTTTCCATCGACTTAGTAAATGAACTGTTAGGGCCAATCCCCAAGGACTGCGTTGACAGTGACAGTGATGACAATACAACACCAGACAGGATTTTTACCCGGCATGGGGGGAACTTCCTGGTGTACACTTCCTGCCCCTATGGTAAGGAAGATGTGACTTGTGACTTCAGGAGGGCTGCCTTTCCCACCTGAAGCCTCCGGTCCAAATCAGCACTCTGACCAGGGACTTCTCCACCCAGCTGGAGGAGGCCGCGGAGATAGCCAAACCAGAAGTCTTTCCAGGCTTCAGGCAGATGGTGGAAGAGAGAGTCAACCTAGCTGATGCCTGTGTGACTCTGGAACAAAAGCAAAAGTTGAAACAAGTTTTCTTGGATTTCCAAGATCTCTTTGCGGTAGACTCATATGACTGTGGTCGCACCGACATCCACACCACAACAATCCCCACGGACCCTGGCATGACTCCAGTGTTTGTGAAGCAATATCGCTTGCCTCTCGCATCAATGGAGTCCCTTACTGAAATAATTAAGAACCTTGAGTCCCGGGGAATAATCCGTCCAGTCCACAGCACCTTCAATAATCCGGTGCTGGGAATATTGAAGCCAAACGGCCAGTGGAGACTCTGCGCTGACCTCAGGGAGCTCAACAAACGGGTCCACACTTCCCGATGGCCTCTGCCCTACATTGACCAAGGGCTGGCCCAGATTCAGGGGTCACAGGTATTCACTGCAATAGACCTGACCAATGGATACTGGACTGTGCCTGTCAGTAGGGAGGACCAATACAAGCTGGCTTTTACCTTTGGGGGCCAGCAGTACACCTGGACCCGGACTCCCTTCGGATACCTCAACTCCGGCAATGAATTCAACATTTTTCTACACAAGGCCATGCCCGACCTGGGTACGAGGGGTAACCTGGCTTATGTAGATGATGTCCTCATCAAAAGCTCAACTGTTGAGGAACACATAGCGGAGATCCGTTATGTTCTGACACAGTTGAGGGCCGCCGGAGCAAAACTTTCCTTTCAGAAAGCACAGTGGTGTAAAACCCGTGTTAACTTCTTGGGGCATGAGATTACTCCTCAGGGTCTTTGTCCCCAGGAAAAGAAAGTGGAAGCACTTCAGAAACTGAAAGACCCCACAACTCTGCGAGAACTAAGGAGCCTCCTTGGACTGACTAATTACAGCAGAAAGTTCATTGAGGGCTATGCAGAGATCACCAGACCCCTGATTCATCTCCTGAAGGGGGGGGTCAAGTGGGAATGGGGTCCAGAACAAGCCGAGGCGGTAAAACAACTCAAAAGAAGCCTCTCACAAGCGCCTTGCCTAGCTTACCCTGTCAGAAACAAGGAGTTCTTCCTGGAGACGGGGTTCTCTGATACGTGCTTGACGGCAGTATTATACCAAAAGCATGACAAGGTCAATAAAGTAATCTCCTATGCGAGCAAAACTTTATCCTCTGTGGAGGAAAAATTCAACGATTGTGAGAAGGCACTCCTGGCAACGGTGTGGGCATTGAAGAATTACCGCCCGTTTATCCAGGGGGAACACATCATAGTGGAGACTCCACACCAGCCTCTGCAATATCTCCAAAGTGACAGAATCCGGGCCGGAAATGTGAGTAATTCCCGAATTACTTCCTGGATTCTGTCAATGCAAGGCTTTCCTGTGGAGGTCCGATATGGCCAAAACAAGAAGAGTCCCCTCGCGCAAGGTCTGGCTGACTTGCATGATTGTGCCAGAGAAAACTGTCTCGAGGACGAAAGTCTAAAAATAAAGGACAACATGGAGGCATACCTTAATTCCCCCCACAAAGTCTTTGAAGAGGACAAGTGTGAGGGAATGCCCACTGTCTATGTGGATGGATGCTCTTACCATGTGGACAACGACGGGGAGAAAGAACTGGTGGCTGGCGTAGGGAATGCATAGGTGAATGAGTCCCCAGAACCCTCCGCTGGATACAAAATTGGTCCCCGAAGTAGTCAGGTGGCAGAATTGATGGCTGTGCATCAGGCCATCCTCACTGCTGTCCAGCATCAACTCCGCGAACTGGTCATAATCACAGATTCGGATTATGTACGGAACGGGTTCGTGGAGCACCTGGTTAATTGGAAAACCAGAGGCATGTTATGTGCTAACAACAAACCCTTGAAACATGGGAAGTTGATCCAAAACATTGATGATCTGGTCAACTCGAATGAGATGACCATCTATTGGAAAAAGATCAAGGGTCATTCCAAAGTAGAGGGACCAGACAAAACTGGAAATGACTTAGCTGATCAGCTGGCCAAAACCGGGGCCATCCAAGGGGATCTAATTGAGATTGAGTCCCTGTTGGGGGAAATCCAGGTCACTGCTATCACTAGGTCCCAGACAAATGCTAACAACGACCTTTCAATTGCACAATGGAGTAAGGAGACCCCTGATGCTGATTTGATTACTGCTCAGAAGGGGGATCCAATAATTGGTAAATTTTACCAGCACCTTGAGGACCCTGAGAACTTTCCCCTGACGGATACCGATTACACTGGGAAAGAGGACCTAAGAGTGTTGATGAAATGTCCCAAAATGTTCCGGATCCAAGACGGTTTGTTGGTAAGGAAATCCAAAGCTGGCCACGATCAGTGGGTGGTTCCTACCTCATTCCGAAGCCTGATGTTAAGTCACGCCCATGATGCGGCCACTGCCGGTCATAGGGGGTTTCACACAACATTGGAAATCTTAAGAGAGGTTGCATACTGGCCACACATGGGCCAGGACCTCAACCAATATTTGAAGGGTTGTCTTGTGTGTGCACAATTTCAGCCGACATCCCTCACACACCGGGCGCCTTTACAAAAGAGGGGAATGACACTGCCATGGTCAGATTTACAAATCGACTTTGTAGGCCCTGTGATTCGCTCGGCTAGGGGGAATAAGTACATGTTGACCGTGACATGCTTGTTTACCAAGTGGGTGGAATGTCTCCCAGCCCCAAATTGCAAGGCAGAAACGGCAGCTGCCTTGATGATTAACCACATCTTTTCCCGTTTTGGTCTACCTCAAAGGATTGAGTCAGACAGAGGTAGCCACTTCACCAGTGAAGTAATGACAAAGATGTGGGAGATACTGGGGGTCAAAAGGAAGTTGCATATTGCTTACCGGCCAGCTTCTTCTGGGGCAGTAGAGAGATATAACCGGACAATTGTGAGCATATTAAAGAAGTTTGTGGCAGATTCTGGGCCAAGTTGGGATATCCGATTACCTCTGGTCCTAATGGCCATCAGATCTACCCCTTCATCTGCAACCAAAATGTCACCATTTGAGTTGATGACTGGGCGCAAGATGGTGCTTCCTCAGCATTTGCTCTACAGGACCCAAGAGCAGACACTGATAAATGCCTCCACTACTCATGAGTATGTAGAGAATTTAAGGAAACACCTCCAACATGCTTTTGCTTATGCTCAGCGGAATCTAGAAAGATCGGCTGATAGCATGAAGACCCACTATGACCTGAAAACTTCCAGGAAGGAATATCAGGTGGGAGACCGGGTCTATCTATACAACTTCCAAAGAAACCAGGCCAAGCAGCGCAAATTTTTGCCTACATGGAAGGGACCCTTTGAGATCGTCGATAAGATCTCCCCTGTGGCCTACAAAATCCACATCCCCAAAGGCGGTTCGGCAGAGGGGGAAGACAAGTGGGTCCACATAAACCAGTTGAAATGTTGCCATCCCAGGCACACTCTGCAACAACTGGAGGAATCCTCTGAAATCCTAGCAGGCACTGTCTCAGACTAATTCAGTTCCAATCATAAAACCTACCACATCTAGTCTCTAAAATATTGTGATTGTATGAAACTGTCTCTTAGTCATACTGTTTTTATTAAAATAAGAATGTAATGTTTTGTTATGATAAAATGCATATGCTGCCCCACTACCTCAACAGTGGTGGAAAAACGTCTATGAGTAGATATTGCCGCTTTTGCTTTATCATCCTAGGAGAGATGAAACCATGAAGGATGACCAAGAAGAACGATCCGGAGACCGGGAGCAGAGACGCAACGGGCCCGGGGTACCGCCCAATCTTCCCATCAGGACCGGCGAGGAGAACCGATCGATCAGTACCGGATGGAGAAGAAAACGCTGAACTGTGTCATCTACAGAAGAGGAAGAAGATTATGCGGACAGACCGGTGCATGGGTCAAAACCCTTGTGCACGCGACTCCCCATCGACTCAAATTCAAAGTGCAGTCGCGTGGGGGGGACTTGTTGGGTGTCCTGACCCACGTTTAAGCTACCCTGCTACAACATTTGGTGCTGTGGGCTTAGAAAATTCAAGATGGCGGAAAACCCACATGTGCGCTGAAATCCAGGAAAGCTGCGCAGTTTGTGCGCCCACCAAAATGGTTGCCTCACTTGCCACCCACCAGTGCGAGAATGAAAGGCCGGGTTGCCATGAGGGAAATGGGTTGCCAAAGGAAAAACAGTAGCGCCGGTTAGCTTCAAAGCGCTTTAAAACCACCATTGGACTACCCGCACAGTAGTCTGAAACCATTGGGAATGGCAATGCTGATTGCCAAATGCAACCTAGAAGTGTGGGGAATTCATTTCTTAAATCCCAAAAATGGGTGCAGTACCAGTACTCACCACTATCCAAAAGCCGGCGTTTTAAAACCACTCTGTGTGTTTTTCTGAAGGCAAGCAAAATGCCTATTTCAAACCTTGCAACATGTGCAAAATATTCACTGAACACCAGCAGACATTTGGCAGAATGGAGTTTTGTGTGCCTACAAAATCTGGGAAATGAAGAGCCCAAAAACAATGCTTATAACAAAAATGCTATGGAGTCAGCAGCTTAAGCCTAACTGCAACTGGATTTAAAACCACCAAAATCGAAAATGTTAAATTAAATGAGTGACCTATGTTTGGTGTCACATGCCTTTGTAACTGTTGAAATGTCATAGTTTTGCACTTAGAATCAGCATTCTAGCTGCATGTGTAAAATTACAAGTTATTTTAAAAGCAACAAAAAGTTAGCTGAAGGTCTGGCTTAAGGAACTTGATTTTGCCTAGCAACTACCCATCAGGAGTGAAACTTGAGTCACCACTGTGTTCCCAGGCCAACCTTCCTTTTGCTGCCCAGGCTAAGGATATGCCATCTATCTGATAATTGAATTATCTGTGCTCTGCAAGAGAGTGAACAAAGCCCTCTTCACTCAGGCAAAGGTTTTTATTACCGCAGTCGTAAATTGTAGCTTCCTCTTGGCAGGAGCTGGGAGGAGCACTGCCTGTGAGAAGCAAGCTGGCTTGGCAGAAACTGGAAAGACTGGTTTCTGTACCATGTGACCTGAAAAGACACACCCCTGCAGCAAGGATATGGTTTTATAAAAAGATGAATAACTCATAGAGCGGACATGTGAAAATTTTATAAATGATACCATAATTCTTGTGATTTTTCTGCCCACAGTTTAAGACGTGGTAGGAACCGGTGGTATGTTCAGGGGGGTTTTAGCGGAAAAGTGGATATTACTCTAAATGTGTGCATGTTAAAAATCTGAAACTTCGTCAGTTAATGTCCCTACCCCCTGCACACATGTATGTAAAGTTGGGTCCATGTCGGAAATTGAAAAAGCAGTTAAAAAGTGAAATATGTGCCAGTTCTGAATGCAAGCTCCCAGGAAGAGCAGAGTTTGAACAGGGGATACCTCCTGTGATGCATGATGGGTGCATATGATTTTAAAACAATATGTACCTCTGCAAATATGTATTTGTTTCAAATCTAGATTTGTGTGTAAGTTGACAGGAGGAGTGGACTTTCTGCAGGCTGTAAAATGACATCAATCTGACTCACAGTTCAGTTTGCCAATCAAGCGGAGGAATGGAAGTTTGACCAATTAGAAGCTGAGAGAGAGGTAGGGTCAGTGATGCTAGAACACACCCACATTCTAAACACATAAAAGCAGACAGACAGGACAGATAGGGACTTTCCAAATCCATTTGCAGCGGGACGCTCTGCCGGAAAAATCCATACTTACCTCCATCAACCTCCAGAAAGCCAAACTAGAGACTTCAATCTATCCAGAACTAAGAGACCAGACCAGAGGGAGAAAGCAGTGCTGTGCCCAGAGAGTGACCAGAGCCCAGTCTAAAACCCTGACCAGATCCATGGCGAGGCCCATTTCACCCAAGAATATAGTGTGAGTACCTAGAAAACTGTGCAGAACCAATCTCCTAGTTAAAATCATATAATTCAATCTATTTAACCTAAGTAGAACTGCCTCCTAACTGTCACCTGTCATTTTAGCTGCAAAAGCTGCACGTGTCTTTTCGAACTTTAAAATTTCGAATCTGAAAAACGACCTTTATTCCATCGTTCATATCTCCGCAACCGTTTGGGCTAGAGACTTGCAATAACTTTTATTTGATAGCTTAGAATCGTGGCTTTCCTACGAACCAAGAACCGCATTCCTACCCCTTATAGTTTTACCGCAATCGCGGAACACGCATCCGCGAATTTTACCGCGATTTGCAATTTCTTCACATGTAAAAACTGCTGCTGCTTGCCTTCCATTTGCCAGAAATTCGTTTGACCTGCTAACTATCCCTGCATCATTGCTAGTGTGAGCCTGGACTAATATTAACTAGATACCACTCACCCTGAACCTCTGTAAGGGAATTAAAAGCGTTTAGCATATTTCTCATCCATTGCTAGCACATATCAAAGCATTTGGGCCTGTGTTTTCAAAACTCCTATCTGTTTTCTGTTGTCTAAGCTTGCTGGATTGAACTGATTACATTGATTGCATTTCTGAGAACTGTGTGCTTTCCTCCCATTCCCTTGCATTGCATAAAGAGGGGGGGAGTGAATAGCCAGAGAAAAGTGATTACATTGTTTGGTTGAAATCATATTGAGTATTTTCTGTACTGCATTCATTGAATATTGCATCCACCTGAGCTTACATAAAGCATCCTCTACCACATTATACTTTTGTTCCTATTTACCAGTGTGTTACCTTATCCATTCATGTCAACTCATTAGTGATTATAAGAAGTGTGCTAGTGCCAGATTCTCCGTTGTTGATCTTTATCATATCAGATTAAGTGTGCTATTCAATTATTAATTTATTATAAAGTGGGATATATATACCTATTGTTTAAATTATCAAATAAACCTTTTAACTTGCAAAACAGAACTACTTCTTGGCTCAGTGGGGTCAGGGGGATTCCAAGAGAGGGGTGTTATATAAGGGTAGTCATCCAGAACGCATGAACTGGACCTAAAGATATATCAATAAGGGTTTTCATTCAGTATTATAGACTAGGCGTTGACTTAGCTGTAGTGTTGAATTGAATCCTCTTATAGGCTCCCTTCCCAGTACCAGCCAACATATAATAATTAATAATAATTTGTCATTTATATAGCGCTACGAACCCTCAGGTATCTGAGCGCTGCTTATTATTACCCACGGTGTGTGGTGCTCATTTATCAACCTCGGAAGGATGAAAGGCTGAGTTTGGCCCCGCCGGGATTCGAACCTGTGTTAGCAGGCTCTGCACAGATGTCAAAACGAGCGCTCTACTCGCTGTGCCACTTGACCGGCTTGAGCGGAGAAAAACAGTGAGTGCAATGTTGAAGGCTGAGTCTGGGTACACTCGTTCTAAGTTTGTATAGGATTATGGCCAAGTCTTGGCAGGGACAGCTTGCATAAAAGTTGACATACAAACTCATGTTAATGTTAAGATACTTGGAAGCGGGGAAAACACACAAGGTCTGAGCATTGATAGATACCGGGACTGAGGCCTCATTGATTCATGGAAATCCTTCAAGATTTAAAGGTCGACACTTTACCATTACTGGACTGGGTGGAGAAGAGACACCCGCAGTACAGACAGGAGTGGAAATGAAGATAGACAACTTGAAAAAACAGAAATATCAAGTATTGATTGTCCGGATACCTGAATACATCATTGGGTTTGACATTTTGGAAGGGTTGGCTTGAGGGGTAGGGGGTAAAACATATAAAGTTATAGTGAATGCATTGACCTGAACACCAGTTATTGTGGGCAAATTGAAGATCCCTCCGGTGCATGTGCCATTGGCCACATAGTGTATATCTATGAAGCAATACAGCATTCCCGGGGAAACAAAGAAAGTTGCAGATACCATTAAAGAATATGTAGAGGCAGGAGTATTAAGTCTCTACTGCTTGTAAAATCCTGTCTGGCCTGTGAAAAAAGGGCATAGAAGCTGGAGAATGACTGTGGATTATAGAGAGTTAAATAAACACCCCCTATAGTTCCTGCAATGTAAGATACTGTTAACTTGAATGAGAACATGCAGACGTTTTTCTGGAGCTGGGTACGCTATACTAGATCTGGCAAATGCCCTTTTCTCTGTTCCAATTGCCCAAGAGGTCCAGGAGCAGTTCTCATTTCCTTGGGCTAGGCGTCAGTACACCGTCACAAGATTGCCTATGGGGTACTGCCCAAACCTCTATCACAGGCTGGTGGCAGAACACTTAGACAAGATACCATGTGAGCCTGACATACAAATCTCACATTACATTCATGATATTCTGTTTTAAGGCAAGGATGAGTGCAGTGTTCAAAATCAATTGAAAGCAATCATTGATAGGTTGAAGAAGGAAGGCTGGGAGATTAACCCTAACAAAATTCAAGCGCCAGCTGCGACTGTGGTATTTTTGGGAATTCAGTGGCACAATGGGCACCAAGAGATAGTGACAAAAGCCAAACAAAAGATACTTCAATTTACGACTCCAGTGAACAAGAAACAAGCTCAAAAGTTTATAGGGCTGTTTTGATTTTGGAGACAGCATATACCACATTTAGGGCAAATCTTGTCCCCACTTTACAAGGTGACATGAAAGAAATATGAATTTGAGTGGGACAAGGAGCAGCAGAGAGCATTTGATTTGGCAGAGGACAGAGTGCATTGTGTGCTTGATTTGTGGCATTTGAAGTCAGGAGAAGTCAAGCTATATGTATCTGTACAAGAGAATTATACTAACTTGAGTTTGTGGCAAAAGCAAGACAGTAAGCGAGTCCCCTTGGGATTTTGGAGTCATAAATTACCTGAGGAAGGTGATAAATACATTCCATTTGAGAAGCAATTGCTAGCATGTTATTGGGTTCTTATTGATACAGAACAATTGACAGTGGGTCATTGTGTAATTATTAGACCCGAAATCCCAATTATGCAGTGCGTATTAAGTTCTTCTTAAACACACAGGATAGGTCACGCTCAAGAGGCCAGTATAATCAAATGGAAATGGTATATTCAAGATAGAGCCAAATCAGGGAATGGTGGGGTTGCAAAATTACACAAGCAAGTGGCTAATATAGCACTCCGTAAATTACATACCACAGGAAGTGACTGAAGTACATGAGTCTCCAGTGAAATGAGGAGTATCTAATAGAAATCTGACAGTGGATCAGACAGAGCATGCCTGGTTTACCGATGGCTCTGCTCGTTTTGTAGGAACTGAGCATTACTGGAAAGCAGTGTCATATAATCCAAAGACAAAAAAGATCTTGACAACATCATGGAAAGGCAAGCAGTCAGTTTGCAGAACTCATTGCCGTATATCAAGCTCTGAAGCAAGAAACACCTGGGCAATGTCATTTGTACACAGATTTATGGTCAGTGGCCAATTGGCCAGCTATGTGGCTGCCAACATGGCAAAAGAATGGGTGGAAAATCCATTCAAAAGAATTGTGGGGAAACTAACTGTGGCAGGATATTTGGGAAATGCTATCGCAAAGTGAATTAACTGTGTATCATGTGGATGCACACTGCACTACTGACTCATTAGAACGTTGGTTTAATTCTGTTGCAGATGAACACACCAAGATTTCATCTGTAGATGCAAAGGCTCAGGAGGGTGATTTGGCGGTTCTGGCCAAGTGGGCTCACCAGAAGTGTGGACACATGGGAGAAAAAGCTACTTGCAGGTGGGCACAAGCTTGGGGGATCAATATCCCTTTAGGGGACTATTTGTTATTAAAACATAATTTAGGGTGTAATGCATTTGAAGGAATGTGCTGTCTCAATTTGAGTGACCATTCCCAGTCTGTGCAAAATCATATCCAAAGTTTGAAGGATTTGACAAAGCAGGTGACATCTTTTCATACTGGGAACTGGTGGGATTGTTTTTTTTCATGGATTCCAAATATTGGAGAAAACTTACGCTATGCTTTTGCTTGCATTTTTATCATTTTGATGATTTTGATATTGTGTTGCTGTTTTAAATGCATTTCTAGGATAGCTATAATGTTTCATCTCTTTCAGACGCGGACTTCAGCACCACTGAGTTATGAAAGTCAAAGGTCTAAGGGTGGAATGTAATGCTTTTTAAAAATGTAATATCTTAAAACATGGAGTCTATTGGAAATGCATTCGGGGAGCTCTCAGCAATGGACATTTTCCTCAGGCAACAGTGAAAAGCTGCATTTTAATGTGCACTCTGAATACTGTTTTCACTAGAAACCGTCGATGTTAGTCTACAGTGCTTCAAGGACAGTTTTGCCTGATAACATTGCAGGAGCCGAAAGCAAACTTCGCACTCCCATGAGAAGAAGGGAAGTGTTTACTTCTTGGAGTTTTCTATCTGACATTTCGGTCATGTGACAGTGAAGACTTGCAACAGTGCACGTTCTAGAAAAGTACTGTTCTGCCTTTATGGGAGGTTTAGATTGGGGAGAGCTAGATTAGGAGATCAGATGGAGCTTCGGGGGAAGGATAGATGTACTGCTTCCTAATTGCCTGTAAAGCACAAATCTCTGTTCAGCTGGCTTGGAGTTCCCCGGTACAGATTTTGTCAGAGATGACGAGAGACAGAAAAGGTGCTTTAACAGCAATGTATTACTAACCTTTTGTTTAATGTAGTGTTTTTGTTTTGTAGTATTTGGGTTAATAAACAGATTTAAAAGTGCCATTTCATAATCTAGCTGAGAATCTGAGTGAATTCCTGCATTTCAAGTGTACAATGCTTTCCTATTCAGTGTATTGGCATTGGGGACAAAAAAAAACTAAGAGCAGAACAAAGCAGAATTGCCAATATAGTAGCATTTTGTAAATAAGCACATGCGTTAGGTTGTCTGTGGGCCAAAAGCATATATCTAACAAAATAGAAAATGCCCATCTTCTTCTTTCCACTGGATCTTTCACATTATTTCCAAAATGTTAGTCTCTACAACAAAAACTGCACAATTATTGTAAGAGGAACTCTTTCAAGAATAAAACAAGATTTCAGGTCACCAAAAAGAGTGGCCAGAGTGAAGTCTATGGTTCGCAAAGCAGGATAGGTATCGACAATGTAAGAGAAAATTGCAAATAATATTGTCGGTAAGGGCAACAGTGAATGTCTGTATTTCTCCCCTTAGGAAAATGCTATTTCTTTGTTTGCGCAGGTAAAATAACTAGAAAACATGATTTTAGTCAATTCTTAATTTACTGTCTATCCCAGTCTGCTAGTTGCTGTCTGTTCTTTGTAGCTGATCGTGTCTGCATCTGTGTCATCTCTTCTTCACCTTCAGATTCAGGGAGTTGCAGCAGGGAGGTCTCTCCTTTGTAGGGTTTGACACCACCGAGGTGGAGCAAGGCTCGCCTTCCTTTGATCCTTAGTGCAGTGGGGGAGAACTCCTCGGTGAGGTACAGTCCTTCAAAGTGCAGCTTGCACATTTTATTATTAGGATATTGTCACCTGGATACAGGAGAGGGGTTCTTGTGAAGCCTGTGGATCAATGTGTTTGCTGTCTTCCTCATTTTTTGATGATCTTCCTTGCCGGGCTCAAAGCTGTTGAGACATAAAAGTGACACTCACAGTCATAGCAGCCAAGTATTCATGCATTTCAGAACCAAGTACATCAGCAGCATTATGGGCATCAGTTTGTGCATTTGAGTTGGAGGAGAAAGAGGTACATGCATACGACATCCCGTCACCAGCTCACGAGGAGTCAGGTGATGGTCTGAGCCGGTGATGATTACGTGATGCAAGTAGAGTTTATGGTAGGCAATGAAGCCATCCTTTTTTCAGGGTCACTTTTAACTTAGCAATCTGTTCTTTGAGAAGGCTGTTGAGGCCCTCACAAATCCCATTTCCCTGTGGATGATAAGCGTAAGAGAATGTATGCTTAATACCCAATAGTATTGTGATGTGCTCAAAGATTTCATTAACAAAATATGGTCCACTATGTCACCGAAGGAATTCACACACTCCCCATCTTGGGAAGACCTCACATATGAGGAAATTCACAGCACATGTGACATCAGGATGTGTGCATGGACAGGCCTCTATCCATCGAGAGAAAGGACATACGACTACTAGCATATATCTGTACCCATTACAAAATTGGAGCATATCTACATAGTTGATATGCAAATGCTGGAGGTGTCCAGTATGACAAAGTATTGCTCCTCTCACTGTTTACAATGTTTGCTCTACGGTGAACCTCTGACAAATTAGGCAATTTGTGAAAAAAACAGTAACGTGCTCTGTCAATATAGGCAACCACCGTTTCAATATCAGGGCTTCAAGACTCTCTCGTGTGGTGTGCGCTGGGTAGTGCAGTTGGTCTAATGCTACATTAAGTAATCCAAGGGGCATGGTTTGCCGGTGCTGTCCTGCCCCCACAGTGCATATGTGTGGGACAATTAGCACCCCCTACACTTCCATAAATTCTGTTCTTTCTGGTGGAGCGCATCCCTGTAATTCAGTGATCTGTGCTATGGGCAAGGTATAAAACATTCCTTCAATACCATGCTGTGTGTGTATATATTTGTTAGGTGCTGTTTCAAAATCAGATACTTTGGAAAAATACACTGCTTTTTTGGCCTCTGTGCCGGCAGATTTGTTGCCACAGAAAATAAAAAAAGACCCATGCCCTGCAGTCATTGCAAATGCCCAGAAATTGTTGCATCTCCCTCACTGTCTTTGGTTGAGGTGTTTTCATGATTGTTTCTGCCCTCTCAGGGGCCACTTTTCTCCCTTCTTGAGATATCAACTGTCCTATGTACAAGACCTTTTCTTGGCAATATTGTAATTTCTCCTTGTTTACTTTGTACCCCTTCTCTGCCAAGACTGTCATCAACTGTATTGAGTCCTTTCTCCACTGCTCTTCTGTCTCGCTGCACAGCAGAATGTCATCTACGTACTGGATCACTCTGCTGTCAAGGTGTATGTTCCTGAGGTCCATCTGGAGCACTCGACTGAATATTGAATGGGAACCTTGTGGTAAATGACTGTGTTTCCACTTTTGATTTCTATACGAAAATGAAGTCAAGTCTTGTGACTACTCATGAAGGTGAATTGAAAAGAAAGCGTTTTTTAAATCGATCACTGTAAACTATTTGGCTTTGCATTGAATATTACACAAAATGATGCCTGGATTCTGGAACAATGGAAATTTTGCTTCAACAATATTGTTTAGGAGGCAAAAGTCCTGAATAAATCTCTACGACCCCCTGTCGATTTCTTCATTGGGTACTATGAGCAGACTGAGGGCATTCTCATTTTTTTTCCACAGATATCCTCTTCTCAGGTGGCGAGGGAAAGGCCATGGCATTTGGATCCTAACCCTGTGGGTGGATATGCGAGTGAGGATCACCTGGGTGAAGGAGACTTGGGGCGTGGGGAGAGGACCTCCTTAGGTAAGACATGGTATACCCCATTTCCCTTTCACCACAGACCCTCCATCCCTCAAGCCTTCATGGGCTTTTGTCAGCCTTTTCTTCTTTATTACTCCTCTAAAATACTCCACAAATCGCACCAGTATGGTACTGGCATGAAGAAGGGGATGATTAGACCAACACATCCTCATGTTGAACAAACAAACATTTATCAACCACTGCTTTTCTAGTGAGCAGTCTAGTCCTTCTTGTAATGGAAATTAAGGCGGGAACTTTAAAAGGTGGAAGCCGAAACCAAATGGAATCATCTCTGGAAGCATGACCAGCTGTGAAGGAAAAGTCAGCTCTGTATAAGCGAACCTCTCCGGTGTGGCGGCGTGCCAGGAGAAGCGCTCAGGACCTGTGAAACAGTGCAGAGTATATGCAGCTGGAGGCAACGGAATACAGACCTGGAGGATGGTGGAAAGCCTTGATACAGAGGCTGACAGGACCAAGAGAAGTGGTCGGGAGTTTCCAGCTTCACTGAGGAAGCTCTGCTGGGAATTCGTGAGACACAAGAAGAAAGCCAGTAGAAGACGCAAGTGCCCACACAGAGAAACAAAAACCATGGTGGTGGAAGACCTTGCGAGGAACCGTAAGACTGACCGGTGAGTGCAACCAGGAAAGGGAGAACACTGCGCTGGCCAGCGGTGATATAATTAAAGTAAAGCAAGGAATTCATTTTAAACATTGAACACAATGAAAGCAAGTTAAAGCCAATGAAAGACATTTTGAATATCGAATGCAATGAAAGCAAGTTAAAGCAAACAAAAGGCACTTTGAATATTGACCGAGATGAAAGCAAAGCATTTTAATAATGAATGAGTTTAAAGTAAAGTATTGTGAATACCGAACAAAATTAAAACAAGTTGGGAACACTATGGTATATTGAGAGGAGTGAAAGAAAGATTGTGACCTGTAGTGAGAGGAACGTTTTGAACTGAATTTACTAAAACCAATGCTAGCAAAGACAAGAGAGCACAAAGAGTTGTATGCAGTATATGATAAATCCAATATTGGACATAGCCAAGAAAGTACAGAGAACTAGTAATCATGAGGAAACAAGCAGTGGCAAGAACCAAGGAAACATAAGAAGGTGTAACAAGCGCAAGATGGTTAAACAAGCTACAATACAGTGTCATGAGAGTGGGACACATGTATTTGAAGCAAGCCTCACTGCTGAGGTGAAGCAGTGGACTGGTGTTAAAGGAAAAGCAGTAAAGGAAGGGTACCGGTTGCATGACCTGTGATGGGTTCGACCATATGGTCCGACAACTGCGCCTAGACTGGGTGTACCTGAATTGAAATGCAACTGAAAACACCTAAGAAGAAGCATGTGTTGGACAAAGACATTGTTGTGATATTGAACTCATTTTGTTTCAAAGCTGGAAGGTTTGAACTCTAGGGGAAGGGAACCCCTGCATTTGATGTACTACTTTGAACTTGGGGAGGGGGAGCTGATTACAAGTCAAAGAGATAGAAGAAGCTCTGAACACTTTACAAGTGTAGGTTTTGGACACAGACAGAAGTTTTATTTTGGACTTCCTGACGTAGACTATCATTTGTTTTTTTTAGATAGGGACATTCCTCCTTAGCATAGGGCAAGTTAGGTGTTACTCTTCCCTGCCTTTTAAGTTGAATAAAGTTCTTTTGAGAAAACGTAAACCTGTTGTCTGTGTCTGACTCATGATGCCTTCACAGTACACCGCTGTGTTACATGGAGATTCTGATGGCACTAATTGTCCCTGTTGCAGTAAGGTGGGAATTGTCATAAATGCCGTCATCTGCTTCTTTAGACATTGGGTACTTAATCATGGCAAAATTGCTCCTGGCTTAAGTTTGATTTTAACTGTAACTACTCCCTTCAATAGGCCAACGTCATAGGGACTGCTGTTCCACATTATGCTCGGTACTTGTGCCAGATGTTCTTGCAATAATTTTCTTTTATCAATGCTGTTCTCTGTGACACTTCTCTGCTCTTAATTCTGACCCGATAAGTAAGGCTTATGAAGAACACTACCTCATCATCTGAATCACCATCTCCGAACTGTTCTTCATCTGTCAAGTCAGTGAGTCTGTGTCCTTCGTCAAGAGCTATCACTGCTCGCCATGCTCTTCCCTCATCATCAGTCCCATGAATAATCACTCTCTCTTCTCTCACTATGACTGCTTCTAAATCATGGAAATCACCAGTCCTTCCTCCTCATCCATATGTACTTCTGGTCTAAACAAGAATTCTGCAGCTAGTCGCCATGTTGTGTCCATGTTGTATCCCATATCCCAAGAAACCATGCTGCACATGCTAGGTCTATTTATATGCACTGATGTGCTTTCATGCCAAAGAATGCGGATCTGAATTCTTGTGCATTTACATAATGAATCCCTGGAGTGGTACATACTATTCCTTGGTCAGTGTAAGATATGGTCATGTTAGGTTTGCATATTAAGTGCCTCATTACACGGAATGCGGTAAGGGTTTACCGGTACCTGTAAGGGCACTGGTACCGGTAAACCCTTACCGCCTTACTACGAGGTCCCTTTGCCTGATCCGACCTCAACGGCTGGTTTTGCCAGCCATTAAGGAACGGGCCCGCAAAGGGACCTTGGTGCTAATTATGGTACCGCAATTTGCGGTACTGTAATTAGCTCCTTCCCCATTCCCATTGAGCCCTATGGGGGCAAAAATGGGAATGGGGAAGTGCCTTGGTGAATGGGGAATTACCGCCCCTGCTCACCTTGGAGTAGGGCGGTAATTCCGCCATCCACCAAGGCAGACACAGTAAAATACCGGCGGCAACCATGGCGCTAATGGTGCCATGGTTACCGCATACCGTGTAATGAGGCCCTAAGTCCCTCCCCAATATGTTCACTGCTGTCTGGCGGGAGTACAATAGTGACATAGAAAGGTTGTGTTCTCTTATAGTGATCGGTAAGTCATCAGTAAAAGGAACCAAACCTGTAACCCCAGAAAAACCCTTTGCATTCATGGCAATGCCTGACATTAGTTATTTCCCCACCCTAACACTGTATCTACAAGGAAGGAAAATGTCTTGTCACCTATGGTCACCCAACCTGTGGTTCCTCTTGTGTGTCTGGTGTAACGGATAGGGCTGAACACATCAAGTCACTCTCTGGGCTGTCCTATTGTGGGTATAGATTCATCCCTGTCCCAGTAAAAGGATTTCCTCCCACCACAGTCGCACTCCCTATTCTGGGTATAGGTGTCTGTGCTCCTGCACTTACACCATGGTGCACTGCTGTAAAGGTACTTGTGGTTGCATCTGTGTATGCTTTTTAACTGGTGGGCTAACCTTTCAAAATTTAGAACAACATTTCCCAGATCCTCTCCCTCCCTATATGGTTGCAATATGCCTTGTGGAATCACAGGTCTCTGAGAGGATGAGGCTATTCTGTCAAGTCCTTCTTGGACACTCACTTCAGCCTGTATTGGATGTTCTATTAACTTGTTTCAGAGAGCGTCTAGGGGCGCCATGGCAACTTCTTGTGATTGTGCTTCCAAATCACCCAATAAGACTTCCTTCTGGATCACCCTGAGGTGTAAAATATTCCTCACTGGTATCAGACTCTGGTCTGGTATCTACTTCCATGGGTGTCTCATCTGCAGTTACTCTTACTCCACTCTCAGTGTTATCAAGGAATTTTGTCGAGGATAAAAATTAAATTCCTGCTCTGGGTGCTGTAAGGGAGGCATGGTATCACAAGTTCGACACTGACACAAAAGGTATTCAAATCTCGGGGTTTGGAAAAATTCCTACTTTGTCAAATAGCTAAGATGAGAGTAGTCTCAAATAATGAAGAAAACACATTCTTAGTCCTATGTCAAATCAAAAAGGCTTATACTAACAAAACCTAATGCCTGCTCTATCTCTTATACAAAAAGTGTGCAAAAAGGAATATGTAGACAAAGGAGAATCAGTGTTAGAATATAAAGAATCAAAGTCACTGAGTCAGCTCTCCTCCCCACGTTGGACATCACAGAGTAAGGCAGTCTCTGCAGACGCATGGGAGAGTGCTGTGTTTGCATTGGTGCTTAATGTGATTGCATTGGTGCCTGTTGTACAGGTTGTATTTGCGACACATATGTCTGATACTGTGTGTGATCTTGGGCATAATATTCAGGTGGCTCTGCACTGTATGGTGGAGGATATGCTATCAATAGAATTTCTATCACATCTTTTAGTGGCTTCTTCCCCATCCACAAAGATAAAGTATTTTAGATTCTAGCAGCAGGTTCTATGGGTGTATACATTTGGAGTTCTTCTTTTAAAATAATTTCTTAATAACCAGTACTTAACTCTGGGCTCCAATTTAACTGGTGGGCTAACCTTTCAAAATTTAGAACATCATTTCCCAGATTCTCTGCCTTCCTGTATGGTCGCAATATTCCTTGTGGAATCACACGTTTCTGAGAGGATGAGGCTAGTCTTTCAAGTCCTTCTTGGACACTCACTTCAGCCTGTATCAGATGTTCTATAAACGTGTTTCTTTTTTTTATTTTTATTGACTAAATTAGCCTTTAAAAAGAACTGAAGAAGAATTCGTCATTCAGCATTTCCACATAACATTTGTACACACACATTTTCAAGTCGCGTGCATGGAACAATCCCTCATCCCAACATTAACACCAAGACATCAAGCTCCTTTTTATGCCATTAGCCTGCATTACCACACTTTGTGCTCTGTCAAAGCATGTTCCCCTGTTTTTTGTTGTTACACCAGCAGTTTTTCCAACAGATACAAAAATTGGATTAGTGCATATTTTAATTGCCTCTCTCTGCAGTCAAACAGGGCTTGCCACCAGTCCTCCGCACTTGGGGTTTGGTATTTCATTAGCTGTGGCCCCAAAGTCAGTGATCTTTGCGGGTGCAGGCCCTTACAGAACAATGTCAGATGTTTTAAAGTTTCTTCCTCTTGTTTGCAGAATCTACACTCTGCAGTGGTGGCTTCTGCTTTGCGTAGCTCTCTTAGCCACTCCTTGGTTTTGAGGCATTTAAACGAAATTTTATAAACAAGAGTCTGCTGACATTGTCTGGATACAGTTCAATATGATTCAGCAGAGTATTCATGTTTCTGGGTTCGTTCAGGGCATCTTTCATCAAGATGTTGGAATTTCTTTGAGTCCCAGTCAGAATCCAGTCTAATCTACAGACTTTGGTTTTTGCTAGATTTGGATTGTCGTGTAAAGTTTTTAGATCTATGTCGTAAAACTCCAAGATTTCCTTGCAGCGTTTATTCCAGAGTGACAGGAGACACGCAGGGTTTCCTTTGCCTGGGTTATGCAATATTTCAAACTGCAAGGCCACTTTCTTCAATATCACCTTCCGGAACAGACTCAGAAGATTCCAGCTGACACGTGCATTGATTGAAATTAGATTTAATTAATGTCTAATACAGGCAGTAGATGTTCCTTTCGGTAGTTGCAAGACTCTTACCCAGAAAATGTTCTCTAAGGTTGACCATACATCAGAAGAGCATCCAAATGCATTTCCGCACCGAATATTAGGGCCGGCACTACCTTTTGGCAATAGAAATTCCTTACTGGTTTAATGGAAAATTTTCCATACTTCTTGTGTAGGACACTCGCTTGGCATGCAAATTGTGACATTTTGTATTGGTGAATTCTTCCCAAGGGCTGTTGTTCAAATTTGCGTTAATTTGCATGCCCAAGTATCTTGTGTTTGTCACATTGCTTGTTTCAGAGAGCGTCTAGGGTGGCCATTGCAACTTCTTGTGATTGTGCTTCCAATTCGCCTAATAAGACTTCCTTCTGGAGCACCCTGAGGTGTAAAATATTCCTCACTGATATCAGACTCTGGTCTGGTATCTACTTCCATGGGTGTCTCAACTGCAGTTACTCTTACTCCACTCTCAGTGGTACCAAGGAATTTTGTAGAGGATAAAAATGAAATTCCAGCTCTTGGTGCTGTTAGAGAGGCATGGTATCACAAGTATGACACTGACACAAAAGGTACAATTTGTAAAACCTTTATTCAATTCTCGGGGTTTGGAAGAACTCCTACTTTGACAAATAGCTAAGATTGGAGTAGTCTCTACCATCAAATAATGAAGAAAACACAGTCCTAGTCCTATGTCAAATTAAAAAGGCCTATACTAACAAAACCTAATGCCTGCCCTATATCTTATACAAAACGTGTGCAAAGGGGAATATGTATGCAAAGCAAAATCAGTGTTATACTATAAAGAATCAAAGAGGCTGAGTCAGCTCTCCTCCTCATGTTGGACAGCACAGAGTAAGGCGGTCCCTGTAGACGGGATGACACACTCTGGCTCTGGTTCTCAAAACAAAGCAGTTCAAAAATGTGGATCGAGGCCTACCTGGCCTTCCACGTTAAAGTCACTTTTACAGCATTTCAAAAGATCGTTCACAGTTTAACAAAAAGGGTGCACAGTTCAACCAAAAATTCACACAGGTCTCCCACGATCGGGCTTGGACCTCTCAAAGTAAAAGTTTACATAGGTCTCCCTCTGTCGGGCTCAGACCTCTCAAACATAGCACTTGTAGGGGTTCCCTTCTCGCAAGCTTTATTCACATTTGTTAGGGGTTCCCTTCCTTTAACTTATTACACTTCTGGTCTCCCTCAGTCAGGCTCAGACCTTTTCCTGAGGTCAATGACTTTCGAATGTGCGAGGCCTTTACTATAGACCTCGGCAGAACCACTTCGACTTTCTCTTCAACTCACATTCTTGTGTTATTTGCCCCAGTGTTTCTTGGTCTGTGTAGTTCACTGTCAAAAGCACAAGAGTTCAATATTCACTTTTCTACTTTCCCTTTTTCCAGGATCAATCTCGATCATCATGCTTTTAAGGTTCATTCACTTTGCGGCTTTATAACGTAAACATTTCACTGAGTGGACTACTTCCATTCGTCGGACCACTCCACTACTCTGTATCATGGACTTCACGGTTATCAGTATTTATAAAGTTCACCACAGTCTGCCTTTCTACACGTCTTATCCACACGCGTGCATCCTTCAATTGTAAGATATATTGTTGCCACTTCAATCTTTCCTTAACACACATTGGTCTTTGATCTCGCCCACCAAATCACTTGCTATGGGCATTCCTTTCTTGTCTTTGCCTTTCAATACACAGGTCAAGGCTCATACTACAGGCTTGACCTCGCCTCCGCAACTCTGTTGTTCACCCGGGAGGGTCGCGGGCACCTTTGAAATACAGTGTAGTCTTCTTGTCTGTGATTTGGCCTTCTACACATATCTCTTACGATTCTGTGGAGGCAAAGACCTCCTGCAGAGAACACCTGGGTTTCTTCACCCTTAATTCTCATCCCTCGATCTGTCGCTCTGCTCTAGTAGGTTCGCCTTTGCCCCAGAAGTTCTGCTGCTTCTCGTATTCCACCTTGCTCAGAGTGTGTCTCTATGTTTATGCCTTTTATCCGTATGGGGAGAGATAATGGGTCAAGTGCCTGAATTTGCCTGACCCGAGTAGCGGGACATGTCCAATGAGATATGTAAGGGTCAGCTGTGTTACTCTCAGTTTCCATCTTCCTCGCTTGGCCCAGTGTTTGTGTAGAAAAGAGGGGGAAGTTTGGACATTGGAGAATTCTATTAAATAAGAGGGGTCATGGGTACGGGAAAGGGGGGAATACCGCATCTCACCACCAGTCACCTCACCCCACTCGCAGAAGACCTCTCACCCAGTTGATCTTCCTGCACTGCTCCACCCCCAGGGTCTAGATCCAAAGCCCTGGCCACCTGCCCATGCCCTGGCCACCTGAGAGAGAGATCCCTGGGGACTTGTAGGTGAGACATCCTTTGGTTTCTCACAGTGGGAGGGTTCATGTGAGTTTACTATAAGATTTTAAATCATAGTGTGACTCCCTTTTACTATTAGCTAATGGTCTCTGGTGGAAGAAAGGTTTTTGTGGGTCAATGGGAAAAGTGGTTTTGGTGACTATCTTCTGTTTTGTTGGAAGGATGGTATTTTGCGGTTTAACATGTAAAACAAATTCTTCGGCGTCTGTTGGTCGTATTATTATTTTCATAAGGAATCCCTGGTTTGTATCCATCTAGTTACATTCCACTACTGACACCATATGTGAGTGGTCAGAAAAGTGGGACAGACAACTTTGTATAGAGTTTTCAACTTTTGGCTTTTTATTAAATAAACATGTTTAGTAAACGCTTTACTTTCCCTACCCTGACGAGGATTTCTGTGCCTAAAGTAAACTAAACGGAACACTCTAGCCAAGGAATATATATCCCTCACACTTATACAATATTCAAAGCAAAAAGGAATAATATGGCAATTTAATTCAATACATATATAACATATGAACTGATGGACGATTTGATCAGTCTCTTGTTGTGGCCGGGGCAAACTTTCCTTCCCCAGATCCAAACAAGGTTCTTCTCCACAGTTCAAAGGCAAAACAAGGAAATCTGATTCAACACAAAGAACCAAATGGTTCTTAAATTGTGGTACTCAAATTCACAAAGTTTTGATGTTCCAACAAAGTACCTTGAAAAGTCATAAGCTCTCCCTCCTCCTGGAATAAGAAATTTCCCATGTGTATTACAACAACAAATAGTGTGATCAGGATGTTCTCCACAAATTAAACTGCAGAAAGAATTGTAACATTTCTTCAACCAGCTTACACAATTCTTCCACAAATGTCACACAGCAATATGTTGTTTTCTATTAGTACCACTCTGCAGCACTTACACCACCTACTACCTGCTGTATTCCTTTCACCAGGTTCCTTTTGGGCAATCACCTTTTGCCCTATGGGTATACTTGCCTGCCCATCTACTTCTTCAACAAGCCAACCAAAAAGTTCTTCAATGGTAACCTTCAAGTAGAACAACAACTTCAAGATTGGTCTACAAACGATGCTCATCTCCCTCTGGATACTTCTCCCAGAAGGGCAGCTTGTTTGTCACCTTTCTTTCCCTTCTTCATCAACAACAAAATAAAGGTCAGGATAAAGTATTTTCCTGCTTTTATTTTGGCTGTCACGATGTGAGTTTAAATCAACCACAATGATAGGCGTCTCAGAACCTGAATTGCAACCTTGACAACCCTGGGGCTTTTCAACATTCCACTCATGTGTTTGATAACCTTTATTGGACTAATATTTTCAATTTAAGTTCTCTTGACCTAGGTATTGGTGGTATGCCTGTGATTCCAATGAGGCCGCCCCACCAGGTTTCTGGGAATTTGTCACACTCACATGTTCAGTTCTAGGCTTTGTTTGATTTAACATTAGTCACTTTTGCACATTTACAACGATTCAATATTCATAATGCTTATTAACTTGCCTTGGTAAGTTTGCATTCATTTGGTATTCATAATACTTATTGGCGTGTTTCTGTAAGTTAACCAAAGTTCTGTTTTCATAATGCTTATTGACTTGTTTATGTAGGTTTGCAGTAATTCTATATTTGTAAGGCTTATTAGCATGGTTTTGTAAATCAACAACAGTTTGGTATTTGTAACGTGTCTTAATCTGCTTCTAACTCGCTTGTGAGTGATCCTGCCTGCCAGAAAATGCAGCCTGCACCAGAGCATCCCAGAGTCACCTGCTCGTGTCATACTCACCAGATAAGTCACTTCCAGGTGCTCCTCTTCATGTTAACAGTGCTGCTCGACCTGTGACTTCTCCCAACCCGGCGTGCCCTCTCTCTTTGGTCGTTGCCAGCTTCCACCATGCTAGATTGGAGTCGTTCTTACTCCTAAGCGTCGCTGGTTTGTCCAGGCCGCCTAAGACCTCTTGACTGCTCACACCACGCCTGCTTCCTGCGGCAGAATCTCTGCACAACGTAGTCTCCCTGTGTAAGCCCTTCTTCCTCGTGCTTCCCACTGCGCAATCTCTGCAATTTGGGATAGTGGAGGCACAGACCCTCTCAGGACTAACAACAGTCCTGGCGTCTTCTTGCTCCTCTACTTCTTCTTCCCTCAACATGCACGACTTGCACTGCCTTCTTCAATTTTGCTTCTTTCTAATTACCTGCACCTGATGGGGTCTTTTAAGTCTCCCAGCCTCCCTCATGTGTGGGTAATTTTTACTCATTAGCTGACCACTCCTGCATCTTTTCTCTTAAAGTTTCCACTTCTATACAACTTCCTCTTATTATGCTTTTTGGAGTTATGGGATTTTATAACCATGTGCATGTCTAGGGTTACAACAGGATGTTTATTACTTTCAGCACCACAGGGTTTATGACTGAATCCATTTACATTCAGAAGGTTCATTTTTGGAATAATGGAATTCTGATGGCAACAAGCCATTACATACTGTGGCATTTGTAGGATTCTTTCTTCAGCAGGGGTTAAATACTGTGTCTCATCCCACCACTATCCCTCACTCCAGTGACCCTTTTCTCCTCCCTAGTGATTCTCCTGCAGTACACCACGCCCAAGGTCAGGATCAGGAAGCATCTGCCTTTCCCAGGGAGGATAGTTTAGGCAGGGTTTTAGTGGGGCATCCGTAGGCTTCATCACAACTCTGAGCATCTTTGTCTCTCCTGCTTCTATATATATTTCCAATCTTCTTTCGCATGACCTCTCCCTCGTCTTCATCTGGAAGGGTTCTGTTGTTGATTATGTCCTTCATTTCCCTATTGTGTCTTTCTAAGCTCCTCTCTCTTTTTCTCCGCTCCCTTTCCTGCTCTAGCTTTTCCTTTTGACGCATGCATCCTTGAAGGATCTCATCAATGCCTTTTTGTAGCTTTTTCCTGCTTAATCTCATCTCTCTTTCTATTTCTTTGTCTCTTTCTTCCTCAATTTTCCTTTGTCTTGCTCTTTCTTCTCTTTGTTTCCTCATTTTTTCCCTCTTTTGCATTTACCTCCTCCCTCTTTCCCTTTCTGCTCTCTCACGCTCTTTTTCTCTATCCTCCAGCTCCCTTCTCTTCTCTTCCTTTTGCTTCCTCGCCTCTCTATCTGCTTCACATTTCCTTTCCCTTCCCTCCTCTTCCTCAATTATTCGGTCCCATTCTCTTTCTTCCTACTCCTACTTCCTTCTCTGTCATGCATTTTCTTCTAGTTTCCTTTCCTCTTCTTCATATTTCTCCTGTCTTTCTTTAACTTTCCTTTCTCTCTCTTTAGAATCGTCCATGTTTCTTCTGTCAAATTTGAGCAATATTTATCCTCCCACCACTCGTTCGGAGTGATCAATGTCTCCTCCTTATTGCTCTGCCTGCCTTTCTGTCTCTAGATCTCTTCCTCATCCTCTGTCAGACTTGCCTGCAGCTTGCAGTGCTCGTTATACTCATCGCATATTGACACTGGCCTGTGTTTATTTAATTTCGCTCCAGTTATAGCATCTTGAATACTATAAGCAGGGGGCGCATATACTGGATTAGTATATCCTGCTGCTGCTTTCAATTCTTTCAATGGGTAGAATCCCTGCCCTTCATCTGGTGGATCGATGCTGTGGGGAGGAGGGAGAGGAGGAGTCTAGGGCTCTCCCCTTAATGCTGATTAACCATCCACTCCCTCACGGGTGGATCCTCCATCTCTTCCCCATACATTTTCCACAACTTTAAAATGGCTAATCGTGTTTTGCAATGTCTGCCCTTTGCATGCAGCGTGAAAATATGTCGTCATGTGTTGCAGCAATGATTTCAAAAGATTCCCCTCTTGGCGCCAAGGCATAAACATTTTTCCTGCTGTGCCTTTAACCCATTCGGAATGGTATTTATGTATTTTTTGCTTATGTCTAGGCAGTGATTTGCATAAATGCATAAGGGGAGTGTCTCCCATGATGGCACGTCACACTCTTGACCCATGATACTTACCAGACCTCAATAAACCTTCAAACCTACTACCTCTTTATTCCTCATCCACAATCTCTTGTCAATAATACTTTCCTCCATTTTCAACACTTCTATGTCTCTTCCCAACCCACTCGGCCTCCACAACTCTTCGGGCAAGCACCACAAACGCTGCCTACACTCAGGACGATGCCCCTTGGGTCCAAACCACAGCTCCATGTGCTGTACGATGTAAACCAATATCCACAAAGCCTTGCTTTTCACAATTCACACCACTTCTCACTATCATGCTGCTGGCAGCAGCCATCACTACACATATAGGCGCACCTTCAATATGACAGAACTAAAACCCAAACCCCACAGACGTTATCCTGTCATCTTGACAAGGTATTCTTATCTCTTAATCTTACCCGGGAAAGGGGGGAGTGACGCACTGTTCTTAGACCTTGTCACATGAAATCTCTTTACCTTTAATATCTTAATACATCATCACAAGGTTTAGTGCATCACCTTCCATAACCATAAATCAATCCTTTATCATCTCATAATTTCCCAATATATACAGATAAATCCCTCCTTCCTTGTTTGCCAAATCTACACTTTCTACTTACATCCGTGGATGGCCAAGCCCTTCAGTATCAATTCTCCCTCAATCGGCCACTCTGCCCTCACCCTGTGGGGCGCCCGTTCAGACCGGCCAGGACTTTTACCAAATGCGCCTGTCGACCGTCTCAGCACACGCATGTTTTGCCATTCTACACAGGTCACTCTTCAGTACTCAGGCTTGTAGGGGGGAGTTTCGACAATACAAAGGTACTGGCCAACCATCCGAACTGCAACCATATGTAATGGGGAACGAAAAGTCTCTAGCGCCAGCGGAACAGCTAGGCCAGGAAATCCCACTCACAATGATGAAAATTGTCAAAGAAAATGGCAATATCTGCTTTATTAACAATCTATTTAAAGCTGGGACAACAATTAGCACACAAGTCTCAAAAGCTCTCTGTCGATCTAATAGGGATTATAAGTAAAAAACATGTCACAACTGACGTCATAATGCAATCTTGGTTACAGACCCCTACAGGTTTGAGGGAATGGTAAGGGAAATGTCTACATATAGTTTGTATATGGGTTAGTCTTTTCATTGAATAAAGCTATCTATGCCCCTATCTTGGACCACCTCAAATTTGATACAGGTAAGAAAGACATCATTTTAGCAACAAATAATTGGCTACTGCAACAGTTACAGGATGTCATCCTTTTGAGAGTTGTGGTTGGTTGGCATTTGTCTTACCAACCTTGAAAGTTTGGCAGGTCATCAGCAATGGAGCAAAAATAATGGTAGGGGTAGCGACATCAAGGAACTGCTTCTTCCAATTAAATAAGACACCATCTCTGTCTACCTAGGCCACAGGCCAGGGTATCTAAACTTGAACCTGGCCTTTTCTGGCATCTCTGTTCTGAGAATTTGTGGGGAGTGAAGACACGTGCCGATCAGTGTCTGGAGTTAATGAAAAGAAACTGGGCCTCATTATGACAATACATGTGTTTGTACTCTGTTTGGCCATTGGAGACTTGGCCGAGCCATTCCTCATGCAGTATTAAGCACAGGAGGGGCAGACGCCATGAATGACCTACTCTTCTCGCTTTTATGAAACAAGGTGGGGGAGGGGCAGACACCATGAATGACATATTCGTCTGCCTCTAGACACTCCCATACCCCAACACACTCACACACATATTAAAACATTGAGAAAAAGTTGACATTCAAGAGCAAACGGAGCCCTTCACTTTGCTTTGGCTGATTATTTGGGTTGGCGGGCCGCTATCCCCCGATCCAGCCCCTGGAACAGGGGATGAACGCCACATTATTTCCATTAGCATAAAACAAAATGCTAATGGAAATGTTGGAGAATCTTATTGAGTCTATCAACTTTATTGAGAAAAGTAAAGTAGATGGAGTTTAAAATATTATTTTTATTTATTTTAGTTCAATTTTTTTTTAACTGTGAAAGGTGGTTCCTAAAGTAACCTTTCTTTGCATTGTTATATTTATTTGTATGTTGCCACAGAGGTCAAAATGTAAGGTGGGGATGGAAATGAGGGAAGAGGCACCAACTACTAATATGGAGGGGCAGGTGGACACGGGAAGATGTTCTGCGTGTGTTACATCTAAGGTAGCGAACAGTGTTTCTCATGCTCCTTGATTACAGCTTCAAAAGCACTTTGAAATTGCTCCCCCCTGAAGAGTGATGTGTTGCAGTAGATACAGAGTATTGTTGTCTTCGAAAAGATATGGATCAACAGCCTCTTTTATCACTTGCAAGGGAGCTGGTGGGATTTTGTGCCCCACAGAAGTAGACTGTGTGGGTACAGTATTGGTTGAGGAAGATGAGGTGGAGGAAGACAGCCTACTACTTGCTAAGAAAGGAACAACCTTTCTGAGAGCATTGTGGTGGTTGGATTTGGTGTGGCTGCGCATGGAGGTGCTCCATAGGAGTACTGTCCAGGTAGTCTGCGACTGAGTTAGCGCATTTTACTTTGGTAGCTTTAGCCTCATGTACATTCCCATCAGTGGTAAAGAACTTCCACACCCATGATTATCTCTGGGTGCTAAAGGTAGGCACTTCCTGTACCTCACATCCTTGGTCCTCTTCATTATCTTTGGACGTACTCCACTTTTTTTGTTGTAGGTCCTCCAGATGGTGGTGGTGGTAGTGGCTCTTGCGGAGGAGGGATGGTAATAGCTGGTGCCATTTTTAAGATGAAGAGCAGTTTAGCTAATATTCTTCCACGTATGTGCACTGTATATGCACTGTGCTAGATTGTTAATGGATAATGAGTAAGAATAGATGTAGGAGCTGTGCAAGTGTACATTTTGAGCTTGAAAGTTCCGAGATCAGCAGGAAATGCAGTTTGTCATCATGCCACGTGCACGTGTGGTCACGTGAGACTGTCTGGAAAGTCCACAATGACGTCAGACGGTTACGGACATCAACGAACACAGAACGTCGTTGTCAGCAGCACAGTAGCCCAAACTCAGAGCTGGTCGGCCACAGGGTGGAACCCGGGCACTTCCAAAGGCTCTTCTTTGCAGATTCTGAGCTGACGTTGAAAATGGATGTTCCCTCTACTCCAAGGGTCACAGTTCATTTACAGGACTGCTGGAGATCACCTTCAAAACTGGGCTATACCAGAGTCTGTGGTTACCTCGCTGGTCTTGCAGCTGGACAGGAGTCTTGGATCCTTCAGTTTCTTCCAGGCTCTCCTAGGATAGATGATCCATTAGTATGCAGCACCACAGATGAACAGTGCAGAAAAGATACCATATAACTCCTGACAATCCTTGCAGACAAAGGTTACAAAGTGGACAAAACAATTTGCAGTACTGTCAAAAGAAAGTAGTATGTCAGACCCCTGATACGTGCACTCAAAGAGGCACAAAAGATAAAAGGCACTCTTGAATGGACAGATGAGATGACAGAATCTGTTGAGGACCTCAAAACAGCTACCAGCAGTGCACCAGTACTAGCAACCCCAGACTATAACAAACAGTTTTATTTATTCTCACACTCAAAAGAACAGATCAAGACAGCAGTACTCACACAGTTATCATCACAGAGACACAAGTCATTGGTATACTACAGTGGTCTTTTAGACCCAGTAATGCAGGGTCACTTCCCATGCAAGTAAGCATTAGCTGCTACAGCATTTGCTGTACAAAAGTCTGCCACCATAGTGATGGGATGCCCAGTCACTTTGTTTGTTGAGCATGTAGTCTTCTCCATTTTGAAAAGAAAATCGACCCTCACCACCCAGAGAGCTGATGGTTATGAGGAAATCTTGACTAACCCAGCCATCACCATAGTGAGGTGCCACATTCTAAACCCAGCAACGTTCATAGCTCAAGCAGTTTAGCCACAGGATCAGGTCCATGTTTATGTTTATGTTTACAAATGTATATAGTGCTTCAGCCCAACAGGCATCAATGCACTAATATGAACACAAAACAACAGAAATGTCACAGAGCAGGTCAAGAGAAGGGAAATCATCAAGGAAGACCAAAACTAATTAGGTGAAAAGCAGGGTTTGTGGAGTATATGAAGGAGAACTCCAATAGGAAAGACCTGATCTCATGAGGAAATGTGGCTGCTACAGGCAGCTTATATGCCCTTTCCAGAGGAAAGTCAAATTCCAAGAAAGAGCACCACCAGAGAAAAAAGTACTGTGGGTAAAAAGGGGATGTGCACTATCGCCCACTGATATCATTTGAAGACAAAACAGCACAGGTAAAATAGTAATGCCCATAAAACTATTGAATATCATCATGGTGCAACTTCACTTCCCCATGCATGCACTTAAGCAGCACATCGCTGCTGATATCAATGAGGACTTGTTCATGCCTAACTTGGCCGAACAAGTCGATACTTTTGTGGCAAATTGCATCACCTGCCACAGGTTTTATCCAGGACACACCCTCAAGACATTAAAAGCAACATTACCCCACCCGACAGGACGCTTCAGAGAGCTCCACATCGACTATATTGATATGGTAAATACATGCAATAAGTACCGGTACGTAATTGTAGTTGTGTGCCCACATTACCGTTTATTCAATGACGAATGCAGATGCCAAATTTTCTACCCGATTCCAGATGGGGTATCTGTGAAATACTGAGGTCGGATAATGGCCCGCATTTTGTAAATTAATTCTTCAATGAGATAACAAGATTGTTAGGCATTAGCACAAGCTGTGCACAGCCTAGCACCACCATGCAAATTGAAGATTAAGTTAGCCAACCTGTCCGACACACTAAAGAAGAGCTAACTCTATTGCCTCCATCTTGCACTGTTCAGTCTGGGCAACCAGCCAAGCACACAATGTGTCACCTCATGAGGTGGTGAGAGGAAGGCGGATGCATACCCCAACTGCACCCATACAAAGAGTATCTGATGTACATAGAAGTGTTTATTTGTTGGAGGGATATTTTAAAAAGTATCTCAAAACCATGTTGAATTGTGCTAAGCATATCTCTTCCCATATAAAGATCAAAGTGCAACAACAAACTCCAACAGACCGACATGACACAGTGACAGAAGAACCTCTTCAGCTACAGCAAAGCAACAGAGTCTTCACCAAACAGCACAAACGTCGCTGAAATCAGCCAAAGTTCACGGGACCCTACAAAGTGAAAAAAGCTTCACTGACTGCAGCAAAGTTGAAGAACCATCATGCCTGGGTGCACCTGACCGATCTATGCAAGGATATCAGCAAATCATCACAGCATTGAACCACAGCAGACATCGAGACTAGAACAGGAATCAACTGCCAAGTTGTGTTGAACCTATAGACTATGAACAATTACTTTAAGAGAATGCAACCTTTTGGGCACAGCAGAGCCAGTGCAGCAGCAACTATTCAGGAAGCCAAAATGAACAATTTTAGAAATGTCAAGAATAAGTATTTAGGGATATTTTGTCTATTCTTTTCTCTTCTTCTCTCCTTTTCATTAATGAACCTAATGAGTTTAGGCCTTAGACGTGAAGGAAATAATGATACAGAAGTAGTAAATGTCACTATTAAAGGTAACCTTGTGACCAGACACAAATGATAATTGAGATAGGAGTAAATACTAACTCAGTGGATGAGCATCATTCTGATGGTAGTAACATCTGGTATGACACAATGAAAACGATCAATAGGGCCTAAATGAATGAGTCATGTTATATATGCAGGCTTATTCCGCATGCAGTTGGCACCACTAGACTGTTCTTATCTAAGGAAGTGCCAACTTTAGAGGCACAGTGCTTTGCACATTTAGTACTTTGCAAGGTGCCAGGGCTGTTTCAGGGACACGCAGTACAAATTAAGATGGAAGGAAGATCCGAAGAAAGATGTAAAGGTAAGGGGAAAACTAAAGGTTTTAAAGGTCTTACAAAACCACAGATGGTTATAGAGGGAGCAACGTACCAGAACAAAAAGTGGGTGAAGGGGCAAACAATATTCAAGGCAGAGGGACTCATGGGATTCACATAAGAAGCTATAATGAGAACAGATGAGAGTTGTAGAAATATATGTGCATTGCAAGCGAATAAATTGACCAACCTGCATCAACATGAACAACCTGTAAAAGTACAGAAACTCACTCAATCTTCATTCTGTTTCAGGGACAAAGGAAGCATGCTGGTTGACCAGCCAGTAACTGCAACAAACCCTACAGGATGCCAGCCTGGGATGATGGAACTGCCACAATCATGGACGTCCTGTGGTAATGTGGTACTAAAGCATAATTTTCTTACCCCCTCATGGAATGGACTAAGTTCCTTAGTCCTGCATGCCCTTGTACTGTTGGTCCTAAGAAGCCATATTGAATTGCCCAAGTGACAGCCGCTGACCCCTGCTTTGCCCCCAACAGTCACAGGACAAGGGAACTCACAAGCTGTAATACACATAGCCACAAATGTGAAATGGATCCAAACGGTCTGCTGGAACTTGATGGAACTGTCAGACACTACTGAACACGGACTTAATGCAATCTGTAAAGAACTGCATGTGCTACAACTTATGGCGCTTCAAAACCGAATGGTATTATATTTAATAACAGTGATGAAAGGTGACATGTGTCATAAAATCAGCAGCACATGATGCACATACGTACCTTCTAACATTGCAGACAACGGCACACTAACAATTGCAATTAAAGAGATGGCAAAACTAAAAAAGGACATGGAAAAAGCAGGGGATCAATAAAGATGAGAGTTGGTGTTCATTCATTACCTCCTGAATGCCACAATGGCTCACTAGTGTATGCAGAGTCTGATTTCCCATCCTCATTTTCTTGATAGTAAGTTGGTGTGTGTACCAAAAAATCATAACATGGTTTGCGTCCTCCGGAAATAAAGAAAATCTCCTTGCATTCATGATAGGTTGAGCTATTCCTCCTTGGAAAGATAAAAGCTGTCAAGCTGACCCGGAAACACAGGTAGGGAAACTAAAAATGGTTCTGATAGACCATCCCATAGGCCCAGAAGGTATCCTCTGGTTATCACCCCCAGACCCAGAAATGGTCTACAATGATATGTAGGCCCAGCAGCAGATGGAGACTGCAACTTTTTAGGATGCAACCCATGGGATTATATTAAGGGGGGGAGGAGATTTAAAAAATCTATGCAAAATATGTGTACTCAAGACTATATATACGATTGGAAGCAAGAAGAAGATAGGACAATTAAAGAACATATTGATAGATTTGTCCCTAATGGGGTCAAAGGGGGGAATGTTGGGGAGTACATCCAATGCCCTGAACGTGCATGGAAGTACAAGCTCCAAAGTACCCTTTGAAGAAAACCAGGGGCATAAAGAAAGCAACCCCATTTATGTAAAACTTACTTTGTAGATCCAAAGCGCATGGACAACAGTACAGTAGTAAGCAATGTCCCTGATGAGAGGTGAGCTAAAAGGTGCATACCATATACATTAGTATAAACACCTATCCCTAACGAGTATAGGAACATTTAACACTAAGCAGCAAAGCATTAGGGGCACTAATAATGAGAATTAATGAAGGTAGGATTTTACACACATTGAATAAACCACAAATATGTAGGCCTCGAGACAAACATAGCCATCCCTGAAGCCTAAGAAGCATCATGAATTAGCAGAAAATATCAGCCAGGCCTTTACAAAAAAAGCTCACATACACAAAGACATAGCTCCAACAGCAGGGCTGAATGCCGCACAGTGATTAGCCAAGACAGGTAGTCGAATACATTCTCAAGCCCTGAATTTCAGCCGTGAGGTCATGTAAAGGGAAACAAAAAGTAACAGACCCTTGAGCTAAGAGACATACACTGCACATGGATTGGTTGAGAAACATCAGCTTAGCCGAGTTCCCAAGCCTGTGTTCAAAAGATATATAACAAATGATGTTCCTAATCAGTATAATGTTAAGTCATGCTATACTTTTAGAATGGAATTGTATGATTTTATTAACTTTTATGTCTCTTCAGCCAAAATAAAGTATTTGGCTGACTGAATGTAACACACTCTGGTAGGGATGAAATATTGAGCAGTGTACAGCATGTGTGTTAAGGAAGTATGATCAAAGAGCAACACTGCCCTCTGTAGGAAAACTCCTTACAGAAGGAGACCCAACCACCAAGACAGGAACCGTACAATACACCATTGAAAATAGAGTAGAATCAATTAGGCACTAAAAATCTTTTAAGGACATTCATGAATGCACCTAACAACACACACACAGTCCTATTTAGAATTACATTCATATTATTTTAATCATATACACACTCATATCACTGCGAGGGAATGAAGTTTGCGAACATCTTAGTCCCCAGTTCATAAGATTAAAGGCAGAGCTAATGTAGTCATACACAATCCATGAGAAAGGAAGTGTTGAAGGGGAAAAAAGTGATGTTTTCAATGAGGATTTGCAATTTTAACTGCCAGTGAACAGTTCATAATGGTGGGAATGGTAAATTGGTGCCAACCGATAAGGTTTGTGAGAAAGGATGTATAATTTTTGTCACCACACCGTCACATCTCACATACAGAGTGGTTGAAACCTATTAAGTCACTCTCCCCATGGATACTCCATATGGAATAGCCAATCAACAATTAAGTTTATAGGATACAAATTATAAAGGTTACCATCCAATCAGCATCATGGGAAAGAAGATGATACCAGTACCAATTAATTTATAAGCTGAAGTCACAGCATGGTTATGAGCAGTAGGATAAACCAATAGGGCCAGGTATTGTATAGATTAACCTATTGTAGAAATGACATTGCCCAATCATAGGCTGGGGATTTGTGAATAACCTGTAACATTTGTGGTAACCTCACCCCTAATTTTTACTATAAATGGAGCCATTTTATGATGCAATGTTGAATATCTTTTTGATTATTGCCCAACCCAGGCTGTGTGTGATAAACGTTTGTTTTTCTCACATCTCATGCATTCATTTGTGGCTTATTGGATTGATTTTTATTAGACGGTTGTGGGACTTGCCTTACAGTGACGTTACAGAGAAGGTGGTTGAACAAGATCAGGAGGTGGAATCTGGTGGAGTTGAGGAAGGAGTGGTAAGGGAATTCAAGGAGGAAGCCACACAGCATCATGAGGTGTAAAGAGAGGACGCTAAAAGAAGTAGAGTTTCAAAGGGCGTGTTACGAGAGTTTAAAGAAGTGGTTAATCAAAACCAGGAGGTGAAAATAGTGTGGGGGGCATGTGGAACTCTGAGGAAGAGGTTGATTGACAGGAGGTAGAGGAATGCAGGGTAAAGAGAGCAAGCTGAAAACCAGAGAAGTTGGGCAGACAAGGTTGGGCTAGGAGGTCAAACTCTGATCAAAAGGAATTGAACCCATGGTGGGAAGTGGTACAAGCTTCTGGTGTGGCTATGTGAAAGGAAGGATTGAAGGAGTTGCTAGGGACCAATTAGGTGGGAAATAAATCATTGAGTTGGCCCTGGTAGCAACCCCTCCTCACTCCAGGACTCCGCTGAACCAGGAACACCCATCCCTGCGACCTGACATAAACATGCACTAGGAACCCAGACATTGACGAAGTAGGCCATAACCCAACAGAGGGCAGTTGTAACATCAAAATGAGGTTGTATCCTAGAACTGAGTAGTTGATTGGACCTCCTAGGAGAGATTATCTTTGACAGGGATTGGACAAAGGGGGTTCCGTACCTCTCCAAGGAAGCCTGCACCTAGCTACTTTTATTGTTTTCCGAACTTGACTGGTGGGTCATGGAAAAACAGTAAGGATTCCTGCCTTGAAAAGACTATTTTGAGGAACCCCTTAGTTAGAGAACATATATTGAAGTTTGGATTGCACATATACCTTTATTTTGGTGTTTGGGAAAACCTTGTGGAAGATTGAAGGACACTTTTCTCTGAGCCCTTTATATGTTTGCCCCCTTTCTGTAATTTCCCCTAATAAATGGTTTAAATTGAAGCCCTGGTGTTTGTCTTGTGATCTTGATGGCCATCGTGACACACCATGAAGCAATATTTCTGCAGGACATTACTGCAACATTCACCTTTTTTAAAAGAACAATTTTGCAGAGACGGGTTCCCAAAGGGAATTGTTCTAGACAATGAGTTGCAGTTCACTTCTCAACAGATGTAATTTCTCCTCTACAAGTAAGGAACCTTATCTCTTAGGACATTGCTCTACCATTCCAGAGGAAATGAGCAAGTTGAATGCTACAATTGGTTCATCAAAGAAATACCACAGCTTACTACTCCCACTGGCACATCCTGCCACAAACCCATACAAAAATCATTAGAAGGTCATATCACCAACCCGCATACAACCACATATGTCTGCACATTTCAACTCACGTAGGGCAGACCTGAGAATTCCAGACTCAGTCCATCATAGCTCACCAAGAAATCTTTTTGCCCACACTGCTCAGTAGAGGTGTTTTAAGAAAAGCACAAAACTATCGACGTCAGAGCCAAATAACAGACATGTCACCAATCCACATACCCTACAGGAAGGAGAATGTGTATAGCTAAAACCGGCAACCAAATCCAAACTCAGTGACAACATCTACAGCATTCTATTCAAATCAGTAACAGTTACCCAGAAAATACTAACTTCAATAATGTCAGCAAGGGAAACGTCAGCAGAGGTGTATTATACAGCAAACATAGAAACAATGTAGAGGAGCCACAGATAATATGATGAAAAGTACTGCTCAGTGATCAATGACAAGATCAATGGAGAAGGAAATCAGAAAACCTGATCCCTGGTTTACCCATGCACGTACAGTGGGGGAAGTTCTGCAAATAAACAGACAGAGCTAATGAGCAACAACAATCAACAGGAGAAGCATACAATGCTAACACAAGTGACCAAGAAGATGACAACACTCATGAATCACAAAACATCTCAGACTCATCCAGACCTAAGAAGACACCCAGAAGATGTGCCGACTTTCAGCTTTACTAACTACATCTACTAAAGGAAGGATGTGATGTAGCATTGTGTTCTCTTCCCTTCTCTAGTGCCTCCCACGAATACTCCACCTAACACGCGCAGCGCCACCTAAACAACCCTCCTTACATCCTGGCCGGCCCAGAGCTAAAATTCAAATAGTACAAAGGGAACGCAGAGACAGAAGGGCAAAATACAGTGTACACTGTACAGCTATTCAACCTGTTTCTGGAGCTCAGCCGAGAGTGCTGTAAAACATATGTACTTAAAGGTTCAGTTCATGCACAAAACTTACCACTTGAAACATAGAATGTGTGAGAAGAGGGCCACAACTTTAAACACCACAGTATGCAAAGTAAGATTGAAGAGAGCGACTCCCATTAGTGACTAGAAGGTAAAAACTAGCACTCGGCCTGGGAGACAAGCAGTGTACCTTGATGTGAGAAGGTTCTAACAGCTGGAGAGATTGTGTGGGATGTGTTATGCTCGGGAACTATGCAACTTGATATGGTACTGTGAATAACTTGATTTCAAGAGTGTTGGGAATCATTTCCCTTCTCATCATTGATTGCTGAAACCATCGCCATTCCAAATAATCAATAAATTACTCATATATTCTTGTCATTACTCGCTGTTTACTGTTAGAGAAATGTTCAGGTAGTGGTGTCATCAATAAATCCCTTATGAGTAGGGTGCTCAGAAACCTCCTACGCCTCTTGGGGAGACAACGTGAGAATTGACCATCAGCGCTAGATTTCCTGGATTGAGGCAATTCTTGGGGATGAAGCGAGAGGGTGTAGCACATGGGAGCTAAAGGTAAAGGATCCTTCTCTCTGAAGGAGGAAAGAGGGAGGAAAGAATGAGTAAACAGTGTCTTGGGTAGAATTGAGCAAATGTTTTGCCCAGGAAACTGTAAAACATGACCGAAGAATACTAATTGTAACAAAAATATAGAAAGGGGCCTTAAACAATGCATTTGACAAAGAATATTGAAATCTGTCCAAAAGGGTTGGTTGCGGTTGATAAGTTGTTTGTGTATTGTGGAAAAAATTAACTGGACTCTGACAAAGCAGAGAACAGTTGCAGATTAATGGTTGCAGTGGGGTCAGAGGAAATTGGAGTCTTTACCCCAATTGAGAGTTTGACAAAAATGTCTGGACATGCCCCGTCGTTATGCTCACCTGGTCTCTGCGGAGGCCTTGGGGCACGGTTGCAGCCCTCCCAGGAATTAGGTCACCCCCGTCAGGCCTCTCTCTCTGCAGATAAGCTGTGAGCGGCGGCAATTGGTGACACTGCTCCTACGTGGATATGAGAGAAGGTGAGTGTGCTGATCTGTGACTATTGTACCTCTCAAACTCTTCTCCCCAAGGTGTGGTGTCTGTGAGCATGTACCGGCCCATAAGACTCACCCGTTAATTATTGATGATAAGCTTTCCGTCATGCAACATCTGGCAGGGGCGCTTGTCGATGGGACTTAGTTCCTTCACTGATCCCCAGTAAGTAATAGTCCAGTCCAGTTTCTCCTGGTTGGTGGTAAGTGTCTCTCAATGTCTCTTTCCCTTTCTGTTTTCTCTTTGTAGCTTCTCGTTTTAATGTCTTTGTATTATTGCTCCCAATATTATTGTCAATTCCTGAATAATGTTTCTCTTCTGTTTTCTTCCCAATAGGTGGAAATGCCTTGACGTTATCTGACTTGAAGACAAATCGCTCAGTGAGCAGAGGCTGCATCTCTAACAACCAGCATTGCGAGCAGTATTGGGCTCTTGCCGGCTTTGTGCCACGCAGCATCGCGCTTCCTGGAGGAGGCGGGGCAGGAGCGACATGTGACTTGATCACGTGACCGGGATCGCCGTCAAAGGACGAAGGCTGCCGCCCGCCCAGTGTGTTACCTGACTTGAAGACAAATCGCTCAGTGAGCAGAGGCTGCATCTCTAACAACCGGCATTGCGAACAGTATTGGGCTCTTGCCGGCTTTGTGCCACGCAGCATCGCGCTTCCTGGAGGAGGCGGGAAAGGAGCGACACATGACTTGATCACGTGACCGGGATCGCCATCAAAGGACGAAGGCTGCCACCCGTCCAGTGTGTTGCCTGACTTGAAGACAAATCGCTCAGTGAGCAGAGGCTGCATCTCTAACAACCGGCATTGCGAGCAGTATTGGGCTCTTGCCGGCTTTGTGCCACGCAGCATCGCGCTTCCTGGAGGAGGCGGGGCAGGAGCGACACGTGACTTGATCACGCGACCGGGAACGCCGTCGAAGGACGAAGGCTGCGTCCGCCCAGTGTGTTACCTGACTTGAAGACAAATCGCTCAGTGAGCAAAGGCTGCATCTCTAACAGCCGGCATTGCGAACAGTATTGGGCTCTTGCCGGCTTTGTGCCACGCAGCATCGCGCTTCCTGGAGGAGGCGGGGCAGGAGCGACACGTGACTTGATCACGTGACCGGGATCGCCGTCAAAGGACGAAAGCTGCCGCCCGCCCAGTGTGTTACCTGACTTGAAGACAAATCGCTCAGTGAGCAGAGGCTGCATCTCTAACAACCGGCATTGCGAGCAGTATTGGGCTCTTGCCGGCTTTGTGCCACGCAGCATCGCGCTTCCTGGAGTAGGCGGGGCAGGAGCGACACGTGACTTGATCACGTGACCGGCATCGCCGTCAAAGGACGAAGGCTACCACCCTTGCAGCGATAAGCCCGGTAGGAGTAAAGCCCAGTGACTGTTGAGCGACTGTTTGGCGCACTGTGGCCACACCTGAAAGGTAAACAAACTTAAAAACGTTTTCACTAATTATTATAAGCACTGTTCATATCTGAGGCTTGTAATGAGATTACGGAGTTCCCCTCTTGAAGAAGAGATGGCTGGACAGGATGGGTCATATCTGGAGGCAGGGAGCGAGGCTGGGCAGGGCGTACCTACCACTTCTGACCCTGATATAGTTCAGCCGGTCCCCATTACCAACCATGCTCTCAGCAACATAGAGAGTCAGCAAACCCCTGAGGGGTTATTTCCAAACCTCCATATCCAGAAGGGTTGGAAACAAGGGCTGGAGTATACTCTGACGACAAGAAAGATTCAGAGTAGAATCAATGACCACTTTTGTAGAAAAAGAAACAAGAGTGCTAATGACCTGGTCGACATTATCGATTCCACCTGGCAGCCTCCCATCTACGATCATACGAACTTGGAAAATACTCCATCAATAGAGAATGAAGAAAATAACCAAATGCCCGCAAACAACGTTCAAGTTAATAGGGCAAGCTCGCCAATCCACCAAGACCAACTGGAAGGACCAACAGCTATCTTTTCTGAGGGATCTCCCCCACCTGGTGAAAGTACTTTGGCAGCTTTGAGCTTTGTTCTAAACTCTTTGGTTTCAGTATTTGACCATCTCAAAACAGAAGTACAAACACAAGCGGGTCTTCTCTTGGAGATGTCACATGAAATCTCAAAGAATGAATCAACATTGGTCGCCACAAACAACATCATGAACGCCATTCTGATCCCAATTTTGAAAGAAACCCAAATTGAGGGAGTCAAACATGGGTTAGATATTGCCCAAATCCATAATTTATTGAAAGAGGGAGCAAAAAGCAGTATTGCAACTCAAGAGCTCTTAAAGAAGCTCCCTCTGGAAATTCAAAACATTCAAAACCAGAACGAGATTCTAATTGGAGAGGGTGTAAAAGACTATTTTGACGACACCCCGCTTTCAGATTCTATTCTGGAAGAATTTCAAAGATTGGCAAATGTCGATATTGACATTATTGAAGGTACTGGTGACAGCACCCAAAAAATCCACGGAGCAAATCTACAAGAACAATTGACCGGCAGAGGGAACCTGAGTCCAGAAGTACCCTTGAAAACTAAGAGTAAAAAGTGGCAAAAAAGGAAAAAAGGGGGCAGGTCAAAAGAGATCATTCTCTACACTCAACGCGACAAAAATACCAAGAAATCAAAAAAACAGAAAAATAACGTTCCAAAAAAAACAGGAAAGAACACATTTCTGAAAAATCTGACTACTCCGTCTGGTGAAAAGTCAGTGGACCCTACCAAATCTGCTTGTTTCCCAGGCCAACAAGTGTGTATCTGGGAAAAAAGGGATGAAAAAGGCAGGCTTAAACTGCAAGGAAGGTCCCAGTGACACCAAAATTCAAACTTCAAACTTTGGCATGCAAACGGAACCCATAATCTCTCCATCTGTAGCCCTTAACAATAAAAATCAAAAATGAGCCCATACAAACATCAAAAGTGCCCCAATATTTCTGAAACAAAAATTGCATAAGCGAAAAACAAATGCGGCTAATCTGGAGGATAGACAAGTTGCTGTAAAATTAGCACCAATTTTCCTAAAATCGCTGGGGAAAACAGGTTCTACTTCCGCTCTCACTAATGCTCCTCCCTTAATAGCTGCCCAAGAAGTGATGCCACCAAGAGCCACACCTAGTGAAGTAGACTGTCGGAATGGGTCAGCGAAATTTACAAATCTTGAAATATTTCCTCAGGAGGATGGCAGAGGGAAATTGGAAAGAAATCAGTACTGCTCTGCCACAAGAAAAGAAGAAACTATGATGCCTAATTTTACAATTTCAAAAGTATGGCTGAGACTAGAAAAACAAAACAAGAAAAAGTCACTTTGCAGATCAGTTCTACTTTCAGAGATTAAAAAGAACTACAATTTGTTTCTCTTTGCCTCAGAAGACATTGAGTACCTTTCCTTTCCGATCAGGGAAGATAAATTCTTCGTGGAGATAGCCCTCACTTCTAGAAAGGCGCAACAGGCCCTCATTATTAACAAATATGAACTGGCTAAAGAAGGTCTTTGGGTATTTGAATCAGAGGAGGAAGGCAGGCGTGGCAATCGCCCGGGCTCTATACAGACAGGAGTGGAGGATGCATCCACTAATATGGGCACTGCCAGAGTGATAAGAGAGCCCCAAAGCAAAGCTTCACCCGGGCCCAAATTAAATGAGAACCTGTTAACAAAAATCCCAGAAATGATCACCCAAATCTTCCTGAAACTAGACGAGGAGCAGGACAGTCTTTAGACAAAGGGGTCTTGGATTAATTTCCTGGAACACCAGAGGGCCGAGTTTCCTGAGGAAAAAGCAGCTGAAAAACAATCTTTTAGAACAGAATGACATCCTGCTGCTTCAGGAAACATGGCTGGTTAACCCTATCGAAATAGAAAGCTTTACAGTACAAAATCTCAGGGCATCACAAAAACTAAAAGAGAGACCAGCAGGAGGCCTTTTAATAGTAACTAAAAACTACAATGTCAAAGAAATTGTTCCGCTATGTAACAACATGGTGGGCCTTCAAGCCTGCAAAGTAGAGACAGGACTGAATGATTCTCGGCTTACTCTAATCCTGGTTAACATCTACTGGAACCCTGCTAGGTCAAAACTCCAAGACTTTATAGAATCCCTACACTCCCTACTGTCAACGGCAAAGAGCAAATATGAGGGAGCACAGATCATCATTGCAGGGGACCTGAATATTGATTGCATTAATCCAGGGAATGTGAGGATTGACCAAACTAAACAAAGTACTATGCGGAAAGGCAAACAATGGTGGGATTTTTTCCAGTCATGGGACCTGGACATGATAAATGAAAAAAGCAGGAGTGTGGAAGTGGCTGGGCCAACCTGGCGTCAAGGGGCGCTGCAATCAACCTTAGATTAAATCTTCATCTTATCATCTCTTACCCTGCTCTGCCCCAGTCTTACTCTGGATTGGGAAGGGGGGAGTCACCACGCCAGGTTGGAACTTCTCTTCCCCAAAATCCAGAGAGCCTCCAACCCATATACCACACAGGAACTGGAGGGTCACAAGGGTAAACTGAAAGTGGCCAAATATAGAAATGGGGGGAAAAAGTTAAATAAACTTCTGGAGGCAGTCCCTCCTGCAACATGGGCAGATGAAATGCATCCAGAAAAATGTGGAAAGTTTGTGTGGTCCACCTGCCAACCAAGTGAAGGAAAGACTGTAGGGAAACAGACACACCTTCACAATTTCGATGAGGAAACATATAAGAAGAAGAGAATCTTGCGTCAAACATTACGCCACATAAGACAGAATGGAGCAGAAGATCCGCCCAGCCGTATACAAAAGCTCAAAAAGGCTAAACAAGCATATCGGAATTGGCCAAAGAATCACAAACACCAAAAGCGCCAAGAAGACGGGGAGAGAATGCTTTTCCTCCTCAATGCAAATAATTGCAGCAACTTTTGGGCGGAATTAAACCAACTGGAAACCGGCCAAAATAGTTCACTCTGCAATTTAGTCCCTGAGCACAAGTGGGTGGAGAATTTGTCCAAAAACTTCGAAGCAACTGGTTCCAGAGATCATCTTCTTCCAAAGTAACCTGGTCGCTGCCATTCTCTGAGGAGCGGAAGAAATTGAGGACCTTATTACTTCCTCCTCTGTCTCTAAGGCAGCAGGTCTGAATGGCCTCACTTACCAGGTGCTTAAAAACCAACCAAAGTTATGGGCAAAGTTACTCTTTCAATTATTTCAAGAAATTTTAAAGAATAAAGACTTTCCACCATCATGGAAGAGTGCACTTATTATTCCATTCTTCAAGGGGGGCGACAAGCAAAACCCAGCGTGTTATCGACCCATCGCCCTCTTCGACATAGATAGTAAAATCTTCATGAGATTAATATTGAAAGAACTTACTGTATGGGTGGAATCCAGACAGATCCTTCCCCCTCAGCAGACAGGTTTCAGGAAAGGCCTTTCTACCAGTCTTAACAGATTTATCCTGAACCTTTTGAGTGAAAGTTCAAATGAGAAAGAAGGCTCTCCGCTATATGGGGCATGGGTTGATTTATCAAAAGCGTTTGACCTAGTAGACAGATCCGTCCTTTGGCAGAAACTAAATAAATGGGGGATTCCGGCACCCCTTCTTGCTATGCGCATAGAACTTCACAAGAACATTACCATCAGGGTGAGACTGGATGAACCCGGTAATCTATCAGAAACAATCCAAGTCCTCAAGGGAGTACGACAAGGTTGCTTGGGTGCATCATTATTCTTCAATATGTTTCTTTCAGACATTGGAGATTTTCTAGCCTCTGCATCATTAATCAGGCCTAGAATTAATGGAAGAAGACTCCATTGGTTGGCCTATGCGGATGACGTTGTGCTTCTGGATGGCTCAGCGAGAGCGTTGCAACAACTTCTGTCTAAACTCATTGAATATGCTAAACTGAACGGTCTCATAATTAATCCATCTAAATCGAAGATCCTCATCTTTAAACATCCAAAAAAAGGTGACCTCGAGAAACTGGGTCTTGGGCAGCAAAGTAATTCCACGCGTGGACGAGTTAATATGCTTGGTATACGAAATCCTATCCCACCCAACTTCAAACAAGGTGATATCCTCCATTCTTGGGAAGACATCAAAAAATATTGCACAAATGAAAAATCTGAATGGAAGATTCTGCAAATTCTCAATAATTCCTCTGAAGAAGTTCTACATAGGTAAAGTTGTCACGGTCCTCCTCTATGGCCTAGAGGCAAAGCCTCTATTGTGGAACTATGATTGGAGCAAAATCGAGGGCCTCTTGTGGAAATCTTCCCTCCATCTTTCATTGTGCACTCCTCTTGTTAGTCTGAGATTTGAGTTGGGCCTGACCTCTTTGAGCTGCCGCGGGGAGTGGAAGCTTATGTCCCTCTATCGTATCATAACCACAGCCAGTAAATCCACACTATTTTTCGATGTAAACCAACATCTAAAAAAGGCAAAATCAAAAAAACTTCTCGGCTTAGAAGAAAAGATTGGCTACATTTTATACAGGCTGGAATTAACAACAGAAACTCTCATATAAAATCCTAAGAATGTCAAAAAAAAACTAGAAATGGAGAACTGGATTAAAACGATCGAGGGAGTCAGAAGCCTTAACCTTCCAAACCTTTTCCTGAAAGTGGACAGAAAACTTGGTACCATCCCACACTACTTGGAAAAGTTCCCGGACCAAAGAATTAGAAACAACTTTCTCAGACTCAGACTGAACATAGCCCATACGGGTGAAATACTGGTACAAAGAAACCAGGGTGAGAAGGCAATAAGCCTTTGCAAGATCTGTACCTCTCCGAATGTTCAATCCCTCAAACACCTGCTGCTGGAGTGCGAACGCACATGGGCGATTAGAGTGTCATCACTGGGGAGATTTGTAACCAGAGAGGAGAGCCTCGTTCAGGAAGCATTTTGGGATAGACTGATCTCCGGCCAAGAAGTAATGTTAACTGCTGCGATAGTAAACATTTTGGAGAAGCTTACTATCTTAAGGAACTATCAACAGACTAGCCATGTTCTTGAGCCCTCCAGTCATTGGGATCAGTCTACTCAGTTAATCCCCGATTTCTGAGCCTTTATTTTACCCTTTTATTTTCTGTTTTCTTAATACACAGGAAAACATTGCTTTTGTATGAAATTAGAATTTTCAATACTCTTTTTTGTAAAGGTTTTCTCATAAACCAAAAACAAATAAATAAATTTTGTTTTTAATAAAAGGTGGAAATGCGACCCAAAAGCAGCTGTGGAGCACAGGACGCGGCTGTGTGGAAGATTAATGAATCCGCAATGTCTGACATCAGGTAAGTGATGGTTTAAGGAACAGCTCGAGGTTCGGTGGTAGCGTGACCTTAAACTGAATGTCTTTTAAGTGTCTAACCTTGTCTTTCATGTTTCCTTGCAGGTGCTGCTGTTGCGGACAGAGTGTGTCATGCTGCGGTGCCAAGATGAAGATTTCAGTGTTCCGGAAGATTTGAAGATGAGCTGCGGTGCCAAGATGAAGATTTCAGCACTCCAAAGACTTGAAGATGAGCTGCGGTGCCAAGATGAAGATGTCAGCGTTACGGAAGATTCGTAGATGAGTGCCAGGATCAACGAAGACGCGTACAGGTGAGATCAGATTTCCCCAGGTGGTAAGCATGATGGCAGGAAGCAGGATTTCCAAAGGTAAGTCTGATCCCAGGCAGCAGTGAGCGTTACTCTGCATGGAAGTGCAGAATAATATGAAGCGTCTGCCACAGGGATCAGAGCAGCTTATATAGCCAGGATCGTGGGCACGCCCACTAAGTCTGGCTTGCCTGCCACACCCTGCCACTCCTAGAGAGTCAGCACATGCAAGGCAAACCAATAGCAGCAGCCACGCCCAAGAGTACACGTGGGGCTGCTTTAGTGAATGGAAGTTCCCATGTTAAATGCACTTTGCACCCAAAATGAGGTGCTATGTCCATAATAAAGCACTCTTGTCCCAAATAAATGATCTTGCTTACTGTTATTCATGAGCCTGGCACCAAAGGCCCCAGGACTGTGTCCATCCGGGTCCCCTGTATATGTGGCCCTTTAATGTTTGCGTTCTCGGCCTGATGACCATGACACCCGTGTAGTCATTGTAAATGCTGTGACCAGACTAGCAGGAATCATGAAGTTGACATTAGCTTGTCCTCCCCCGAGACAAAAGTTGTTCAGGAATTGCAACTCAGAAATGGTTGTGTGTGCCATGTGAAAGCATTTATACATGAAAAACTGAAGGAACGATTAAAAGGTGAGCTACCGAGCATAAGAGTTGATTACAAATAAAGTATCTAATGCATCATTAGTCCAACAATTTATTGATGAACAATATCAATATGATAGCTTTACCGGACTATCATCCTACTATATAATTAAAGGCCAGATATATATTTGCTGGAAGCCGTCCTGCCCTCTGCTTCTGTTATCACTGCTAGAGGGAGCTGTTGCCTTACGCATACAACATTAAGACTTCAAGCTCATCTTCCAGGCAAACAAAATGTGTATTTCAACAATGATAACATTCAATTCGCTGCAGAAAAGGTCCAAGACAGGGATACCACTTTAACAGCATCCTTCAAGTTGCATACACTAAGAAAATATATACATTTAAAAAAACACATATACAGACATTCATTTGATTAAGCCCTATTTTTCTAACAAAATAAATTACTTTTTTTCAGTGTACTTATGTATTATGTAATTATTCATTGTAGTATTTCTTGGTATGTATTATTACATCAATAATATGCTTCATGTACATTTTAAACTTGATTTGACTTCAATTAACTTTATTTTATGATCTCATGTCTACTTCGAATCATGCTGCATGTGAATTGTATTACTCTGACATCCCTCAACATTATATATTTGAGTCCAAAACCTGTAAGTGGAATCCAAGTCAATGAGGAGCAGATGCAACAATTGGCTGTATGTACTATGGTAAACTAGCAATGGATTCTGTGAGATTTTGTTTACGATTACATCTCCTCCACGTAAAAGGAGATCATTTACAAAAGCTTTTTTATTTTTTCATTAGATATTTAGTGTATGACAAACTTGTATCTATGCATCAATTAACCTGATACAACAAACATCTAATTCAATTCCTTAAAATTCATCATTGAATTCATCATTAAAATCCAACTTATTCACGGCTGAATATTTCATTTAAAAATGTCATTGCTGCAAATGTTAATGGAAAATGTTCCCCTATTAATAATGTAAACCAGAACTCTTCAGCTTCTAAAGACTTACTTTCTTTTATAAAGTCTCCCAAGTATCTTGTTCTAAGGAAAGTAAGACTGTTAAGAAACAGCATAATGTGTCTTAAATTTTCCATCTTTTCTTATACTGAACAAAATCTGCATTTAAGATCTATCATTTCATGTTTTCGAGTGAACAAGATCTGCTTCGTAGGAGAGAGATTCAATCAGAATCTCATGAAATTATGGCGATAGACAGAACTGGGAAAGCCTCTCTATTACAGTTTTTCCTACTTAAATCAGTCGTGATCTAACCTTGTCTCCATAACCTTCTTTTCACAGACCCCAGATTAAACACTAGCTATTCTGCTGATATCTATAAATAATTCAAAATGGTCACACATTCACATTTACATTGTTCATATGTTCGATCTAATTCCTTCTCATTAATAGTTTTTAAAATGTGGAATGGCAGCGGCATGTCATGCATAATATTTCTACGGTATAAAGAAAGAGGTTTCCATACAATAACCGCATACATTGATGTTAGTTCCAACTCATATCTGATCACTGTAATCGGAAGCCTATATGGTAAACGCAGAAGTCTCCTCTAAAAAAAACTTCTAGTGTAGCCCATGTTTTCCACGATGGGGATAAGAATGCCTCTGCTCCATATGCTAACGTGGGAATAACTGTAAAATTATAAAAGGCAATCACCGGGAGCATAGAGAATCTTCCATATTTCCTATGTATCAGAATCCCCTGAGCAGTCAGACTTTTAGTTTTTGCACTCAATTCCAGTTTCCATTGGTTATCATTTATGCTGGAATTAATACAAGTGCTCAGGTATGTCGTTATGTTTACTTGTTTCAAGGCCTCCTTATTCAAATGCCATCTAAATGAGGGTATTTCTTTCCCCCTCAATGATCGGAAAATCAGGATATTTGTTTTATCAATGTTTATCTCTAAACCATTCTTATCCAGGTAATCTTGGAGGTGATTTAATCTGCAATGTAAACCAATTGGAGTTTGATCTACAATGAGAAAATAGTCTGCATACAGCATCCATTCCAATGGTTGATCATTTATTTTTTGGGAAAGCAGAAGCCAGTTTCAGATTTTCATTCAGATTAGATAGATATAAGTTAAACATAATAGATGCCAGTGGGTATCCTTGTTTGAGCCCTCTATAGTTGTTCATTTTCTTGGGTAATGTGCCAAGAGAATCTAATTTGTTCTGGATTGCGGTAGATGAATATAGGGCCCTAATTGCCAGTAATAGATCTTCCAGACAGCCCCATTCCACAAGCTTAATCCATAAAATGTTTCTGTTAACACTGTTAACACTGTCAAGAGCTTTCTTCAAATAGGTAGAAGCTAAATAAAATTTCGAGCCATTTCCGATGGCCCTCGTCTTTAACAGAATTTGAATGAACAAGTTCAAACTAGTTCTGACCCCTTTTACAAACCCTGTTGGGCAAGGGTCCGATCTGCCTACTTCATTAGCCCATTTTTGTAGATGTTTCAGGATGACTGAGGCAAATAGTTTACCCAAAACATATAGGAGAGTGATAGGATGATAGGTTTGTGGATTCACCCTTTCGCTTTGCTTGAATATTGGGACTATTATCGCTGATCTCCAGGCGTCATGGTTGTCCCCACAACTCTTTAATTGTTCAAACAGTCTAAAGATGAAGCGCGACCACTCCTCCAGTGCTTCCTTGATCATATTATTAGTAAGGCGTCAGGGCCTAGGGCTCTTGAAGACTTTGATTAACATTTCTATGTTTATCTTGTCAAACGAGAAGGACCAGAGTCTCTTCGTATTTTTAGATAGAGATGTAATTATCTCTCATGTAGGGCCAAATAGATTTCCAAAGAATTCGGTCCAATACGCCTCTGTCATGCCATTCGTCATGATCGCCGACTGAGGCATGATTTTGTTATTTATCAGTCACCAGATTTCTTTGGAATCTTTTTTTCCTATGGCTTTTAGCATTTGTTCTGCATTATTTTGCATCATTATCGCTCTATGGGAGCTCAACCAGTTTTTGAACGTTTTTTTCCTTTTCTTTATCAATTTATCCTTTGACTCATGTACTGCACAGTTTATTCTTCAAGTATCTGATCGCATAGATTTCTTGGCTTGTGTGACCTCTAAATCATAAATATGTTTAGGAGCAAAATTCTATTTGCATTATCTTTTCCTGGCCGCTCTGTATTCCAGTAATAAAGGTATATCGTTCAAACACATATCTCTATTTTCCAATAAATTATCATATTTCGCTAATAGGGAAGATGTGTCTTGCTGTTTTAACCACAGTCTGTTTCTTCCCTGTGAAATGTCTAAATTATTTGGCCATCAATTGTACACCGGCTTACTCAGCACATTCCAGGTCATCTCTAAGAGATGATCACTTTTTTCATTACCCTCACCTTGAGAGTTTCTATGTAGTTAATTATATTTCCTGAAGCAAAGAAATAATCCAAACCTCGAGACTGCAGCCCATTACACCATGTTGGGTTACCTGGGGTATCAACCTTTGTTTGTCCGTTTAATATGTGAAAATCTCTCATCTACATTGCACTAACTCATTTTGCTGCTCGTTGTTGTTCCTGGTTGTTAGTAATGTCATGTTTAATTTTCTTTACATTTTCTTTAACCTGCTTGCCCCATCGATTTATAACAAACATTAACTTTGGGTCTCAGCCTAAGTTACATGGGGAATCCAGACAAGGACCCCTTGCTCACTATTCTTAGAGAGGCACAGCTCCACCCTACAGATGAGGTCTAACCAGACCGAAACACATGTCTGGGGTTGCTGTTGGTACTCTTGTTCAGACGAGAATTGCTTAGCATTTCAGTGCTGGACTGCCCTAGGGCAGGACAAAGACTGATATGTTTTAGATATTTCTCTTCTGTGAAAGGTAGTGAGCTAAAGACTCTGTGTAAGTTTCTTGTAACCGGGACTAATTTCCGGTAGAGGGACTCCCAGGACCCCCCTTATTTTCTCCAGCTTATTGTACCATGAATTTGTACATGTTGTGGCATAGAAAAGCACAGTTTGTGGCACAAAATTGGATTTATTGTGGCATTTTTACAGCACATTTGTTATTGACTGGGCGGTGTAAAATTTGCAGTTTGGATGAAACTGTCACTGGGACTCATTAGGAGTGTTGCGGTAAGGCAACAACAGCGCCGGTAGTGCTACTGGTGCCGTTGTTACCTCGCCTCAACATTCTGAGTTTCCTCGCGGGTGACGCTCTGGACGCCTGGTCAGACCAGGCGTGCAGAGCGGCACCCGCGAGCAGACTAGGAAGGTAGCAGCGGTACCGTTATTCACTGTACCGCTGCTACCATCCTCCCCATTCCCATTGAGCCCTATTGGGGCCCAATGGGAATGGGGACATACTAGGTCCGGGTCCCGCGAATGGGAATGAGAGCCATGTTGTCATTATTTGGACATTTTATATCAAAGTAATTTGGAGAGTCCCTGATGTCCCTGGTTTGACAGAACAATGTTTGTTTTGCTCTACATTTTGGGTGTAATGTGTTGTGTGCCTATTCAATAATGTTAACTTGATTGATGGTTATCAGTTGTAATGATGAAAATATTCCCCTTCTATGTTCTCCAATCCCACAAACACAGACACACCCATCACACTCACCAACTCCCCATCACAAACCTCTCGATATGCCCGTCATGCACATACTTTCATGCTTTGTCACACTGTCAAGTCACAACTCTCCAGTTCCTTCCACGTCCCAAACCATGCTCCCAACTTACACCTTACACTCTCTAGTTCCTCCTGCAGTCTAGAGTCCTTCATTCTTTCTCGCTCCTTCTGCATCTTACATCCTTTCTTCCATTCATTTGCACTCTTCCCCCATCCTTTCTCCAGTGGTGGAATAGGACGTTTTACTGTTCCTATACTTTGATTTAAAAAAGAAACCACTCCGGAATGGTTCCGTTTTAAAATAAAAGTGTAGGAAGCAGTTGAAACGTGCACTGCACTGAACATACCCTTAAAACAGCAGGCGTGTTGGTTTGGGGTTTGGATTGTGCATGGGAAGAGTGTGGTGCAGGGCCGGCCTTAACGGCGGCAGTGACCTGACCAGCAAAACAAAAATGTGGGTTCCTCCATCCCCTTAAGTGCACCCCTTGTCATGCAGGGGGGGAATGTGCCACATTTTTCAATAGGCGGTGATCAGCCCCCTATTGTTATTAAATGCGCTCAGTAGCCAAGAGTCCTGAGAGCGCCTGCCACGCCTTCTCCCGCCAATCCAGCTCTGGGGAGACCTTGATGGACTCCCCTGAACTGGCATGGTGGGGGGCTAATGGCATGACGCCCCGTGCGGATGCCCGGGCAGCCCACCCCTAAGGCCCGCTCTGGTGTGATGCTGGGGTTTGTGGGGAGCAGGGCAGGCCAGCAGGGAGCACAGTTCCAGTACTTCTTTTCATACACTTTGGATTTAGAGAAGATCCATGTCAAGCAGGCATTTTGCTTTTGGCCGCAGATCCCTTGTCAGCGCGCCCTGGTGGCTGCGGCCAACAAAGAGCGTGGACTGGTTGGCGCCAGCATGTTTTGGCACCATGGGTGCGTCATTCTTCGACGGCTCGTGTGAAGTGACCCGAGTATGGGTACAGAACGCTGGGACGCCGAGAAGTGCTGACAGGCGTCCTAACAATGTGGGAGACACGTATGATTAGTTAAAACCCAAGGGGGATGTGTTAGACTCACATTAATCTGCATGATGCTATTGTGACTTTGCATGCAGGATGCAGAGAGTAAAACTAAAGCCATACTCTTATTGCTCAACATATTTCAATGACAATGTATAGAGTGTATAGTTAGTTTACTATGCAAGGCTAGTTTATTATGTAATGTGGTTTGCTTCCAAGACATTGCTATAAATAAAGTATTATTTAAGCACATGAAATGCAAAGCAAAACCTTAATAAATACATATATCAACTAAACCTGGAAAGATGTGCTCAGTTGCTTAAATTATCCACATCCCGGTTTCACCATTTAACCAAAGCGTGTGATCCTGGGCAAATCATTTAATTGTACTGTCTTATCTGCAGCTCCGTAAGTGATTCACTTCATAGCTTATGTTAATATATCATGCTATTATAAAAAAAAAGTCTAATGACTATAGACTTGCTCTATATATAATATTAGTGCAATTTAGATTGTTTGCAATGCAATGTTATTTGCCACTTGGCGTATTCTAAAGCCATTTCCATGGTAAAGTAGCAGGACTTTTTTCGTGGCTCTCCCCCCTCTCTTGCAATGCTGGATACTCCGTTGCTGAGGCTAACCCAAGGTTCGGTGAGGGTCCAGGACCCTGTGACAGAGCAGAGAGCACTGTGCACACAGAGCAGAATCCATTTGGCAAACACAATGATTACATTATTATTATTAAGGTTTTGCTTTGCATTTCATGTGCTTGAATAAAACTTTATTTATAGCATTACCCTCTGGTATTCGGAAGGTGAGGAATCATCTTCACTTCCGCCGTTCCCTGAAAACCCTTCTCTTCTCGTTAGTCGGGAAGACTCCCTATCGCTGTGCTGCCATCGCAAGGTGCCTCTGTGGTATAGGTGCACTCTATTTCATTAACATAACATTACAGAGCCCCCAGCTTTGCAGGCTTGGTGATGCAATCTGCTCTGTACGAGCACACTGAACACAGAGCAGATTACATTATCGAGCCCGCAAAGCTGGGGGCTCGATGATCATTGCCGTGTAGAGGAGGTCCCAGACATGGCCTGCACCCCATCCCCTCATTTTGAGGTACCAGGAGGGTACTCGCCAAGGTATGTGACGTATGAGGAGCAAATGAACCAACAAAGAGCTGCACTGGGACTCTGCCCAGTATACATCACAAGATCCATACCTGTTGAAGCGCCCATAACCAGACTACCCTAGGCAGCACGGTACCCTATCAGACAGCCGTACCAGCCGCTGAGACGAAATGAAGAGTACCTACAGAAGAGACCCAAAGAGCCTTAATGGAAGACCAGTGGAAATGACATAAGAGCCTGAACAGACTCGCGAACAAACAAAATTGGCTATCGAAGATAGTACACCATTGCGAGCAGTTGGGAAAATATATGTAATGGACGCAGGAAAGAGACGATGTTAAAGCGTGAGGAAACGTTGCTACATGAGGAAATGGAAGCAACCAACCAGTTAAACGTGTGTAAATAGGCTTGGAACGCAAGAAGCTAAAGATATCAATACTGCTTGTAATGCTTAGTAGAAGATTAGTGCGGCAAGCGCCAACCACATATCTACCTCAATAAGGCACATTATACAAGTGCGACTCCATTTTGTAAAAGCAGAAATGTACCCAGGTTGCCAGGGGCCTGAAAGGCCGAGTTTCAGAACTCAGCCAGAGGAAAGAGAAGGAGCGGAATCGAAACTCAACAAAGAACGGCTCATGCCTAGGAAATCGAGGTCAACCAGAGAAAGGGGGGAGAGCGTCAGCAAACAAGACTCCAACTTCAGAGCATACCAGCCTTCCCCATGAAGGTCAAGATAAGGGGGGCCCATGCAGGTGACGAGGCCGAAACAGAATTAAATACACTAAAAGCTGGAAACTGAAGCAGATTCATGGTGAACAGACACGTGACCAGTCAGGCGCAAAGAGGTACCACTGCCTAATGTCATCCAGGACACGAGGATGCCATAACTTTTCTTGATAAGAGGCTACAGTTTCGAGGCCATACCCAGCCAACTAATTGACACACAGCCCTAAGATGCTGATTGATGGAAGGGAAGCAGGGTGAAACTTGGGACACCAGGCACATGGGTGTCCATGCTGCATGCTGCTAATTAAAATGGGGATTTATGTTTAGGGGTGTAACCTACCCAATCACAATCTACCGAGTTATCTGGAGTCCTATAGATAATAGAACCAATAGGACGTCGTACTTGTAGTGACGTCAATCACGTGTGATGTAGTGGGATGGGCGTAAACGCCCACCCGATAAGAATTCTCCAATCCACATGCTCTAATAGCATATACAGATATAGCACCTATACTTAAGTTACCTTTCCTAACCAATTATATTGCATGTCGAGTTTTTGTAGAGTTAGACGTCAATGATGACGAATATTGCCTATACGAATTGTTGTTCAACTGAAGTTTGAGGAAGTCGGAGCGAGACTGGTGATCGCAATGCTGCTGATTTCCATTTATTTCTCTATTTGATGTACTTGTCATTAAACAGACTTCCCTTTGCCAACCTACTGAGTCCTCATTATTGAGCCGTGTTGGAGTAAGTGAATCCTGCACCCCCAGTCCTCACATGGTGCAGCTATCTTGTCTTACAAGTACTAAAGGGTGCGCACTGATCTATCGGCCCGTCATTGAAACCACGCTCCTCTGTACACTTGGTAGCTTGAGGATGGTTTCGCCCATTAAGTATTGATTATATAATACTAAGACACCTTAGACCGACGGCACGAAGTAACACCGGGCCTTTGTCAATATCACAAGACCTTCTGCCATTCCGGCTGAGTAGACTGAGAAGCTTCCCGTGGACAATGATAGAGTGAAACCTCAAAAACTGCAGTGGGTCTGAAGGAACCTGCCTTCCAAGCATAACCCTTCTCATTCCCACGGGCAGCCAATCGGCCAAAAATCCTTAAAAGGCTGGAAGAGGAGGGGGCGGTGATGCCGAAGCTCCAGAGAGGAAAAGATGCGATCGGTGAGTGAAACAACAAACTCGCTACTTTGGCAAATGTCTTGTAGGCATTAGAGCAAGTAAGGGAAAGGTAACAGTGGGTGGCGGAGAAAAAAATTAAAATAGTTAGAGGTAGAGAAGACTGTATATATATAGGGGGTAATGACTCGAGCATAAGAGATAACGAGTGGATATCCGGGGGGTACACCCGAGAGAAAAACAAGGGATACCGGGGGGACACCCGAGAGAAAAACAAGGGGCACCAGGGGGACACCTGAGATAAAAATGAAGGATTACCAGGGGGACACCTGAGATAAAAACAAAGGATTACGGGGGGGCACCTGAGATAAAAATGTAAGGATTCGCCTTGTTCCTGCGCTTTAATACAGCGGTCAGAAGAAACGTGAACTGATAGCCCATATAATAAGGGACAAATAGACTATTTACGTTTAAAGATGCATCAAAGGAGTTTGTTTAAACTCCATGACGGGGTATTGATTAGAAGGCAGGTATATGTATGACCAGCTGGTGTCTGCCTAGTCTGTCAAGTGTCTGTCATATGTGTTTTGGTGTACGTCAAATGTAAAATAATTGTATTATTGATTGTGTGAAATGTAATTTGGCTTTCGCGATTCTGTAACTAAGAGGGAATCGCCAACGAATTGATAGTTTTCTGAGCAAATTGATATTATAACATTTTGGCGGGAAAAGATTGGATCAGAGCTTGCGTATTTGGTGCTTGCTCATACTATTGGGAGGATAAAATACTGTATAAACATTGTTGGTGACGAAATCAAAATGGAGGCAGTTACTCCACTTGCACATTTGTGCAAGCAGCTACCCAAGCATGCACCAAAACTCAAGAAGTATAGCACAGAGTGGGTTAAGGGTACTGCCCACAAAATGTTCATGCCTTGGCCACAGAATGGGTCCCTTTCTAAGGCTGTTTTACAGCGTATGACGACCTTCCTACACGCCACATATACAGGCAAGAAGCTAGAGAAAAGCCTTGCTGTTCTAGAATTGTGGAAGATGTTTGAAGAAACGAAGGTGGAAGAACCACCCACAGACTAGATACTAAATGTATGTATGGAGGGGGGTGAGATGCCTACCGTGCCACCAGCCCCGCCTGAGCCAGTCATTGAAGAACATAAAATAAATAAAACAGAGGGGCTTTACCCACTAAGAGAACTTAAGGCAGCCACGGGGTATAGCAACCCCGCATATGAGTCGCCTACGTACAGTAGTGACGATAATAAGGGAAAGGAACAGGAAAACAATATCGCCTCTGCGGTCTCAAGGGACAAAGAGAGATGGGAAGATGAAGGAAAAGGTTGGGCACGGAGTTGTGCACCTCCAGATAAGGAGAAAGAGGGAAATAAACGTAAGGGAAATGAAGGTAGAGTTGATGAGATAGCATTCGCTAAAGACGAATGGATGGGAGGTCAGATATTACTGAAGTTGGATGGAAAAGGAAGTGATGATATGAGACCAAGGGAGAGGTCTGATGATAGGCAAAGGAGAGAGAGAGAGAGAAAGAGATGGAAGTAAGGGATGAAAGGACACGAAAGAAAGATAGGTTAAGGCGAGAACAACTATATCGCGAAGAGCAAGAGAAACAGCTCGATCGCAGACAAGAGGTAGCCTACGACCGGTACAGACAGACTAAGCAAAGGATGGAAGAAGAGCAAAGGGTACGTGAGAAGAGAGCGATGAGACGAGAAGAGGTGGAAATTAGAAGGGCAAAGGAACGTAGAAATCAAAGAATGAGGGAAGTAGACAAAGCTAGAGAAGAAGCGAGGAAGCGCAAGGAAATAAACTAGGATATAGAACGAAAGCGCAGACAGAGGGCACGGGATCTTGAATATCTGGAGCAGGAAGTTAAAAAACCCAATCCTGTTGTAGAATGGGAAGACGTAGAAGAATTATTTCCTGCGAGTGACTCGGTGCAAGGTGTAAGTGGGACAAATATTGGAGTTGACTTCAACACCAGAAGCATCGGGGAAACGAATGATAAAATATACGATGAGATGGGGCTAGAACAGACATCCGATGGGGGAAGGGAAGATGAACGCTTGGAGAACACTCAGCTATATGAGGATCTCACTCAAAGTAGTGGGAGTAGGGGACTGTCCCTAGACAGGCAGGTGATTGGGCAGACGAAGAAGATGCAAGTAGTTGTGTAAACTGGGAGTATTCAGAGTCTGACTCTGGTGGGGAAATGGAGGATATGGCACAAGAGGAAGTGAGACGGTGCGAAAAATGTTCCCCAGGGGACCGAGGGGTACGATGGTCAGACACTAGCGGGTCCACAAGTAGGGCACCGAAGTCTGGCGCGCAGTCCGGCCAACATGAAGGAACACCCAATGGTCAGAGGGGGGCATCAGCACCTGCCTATGCAGATAGATTAAGGACATTGCCAGGGAGACGGCAACTTCGGAAATGCCACCCCAATAGACCAGAGAGCTACGGGGAAAGAAAAGGAAGACTGCGTATTCCAATTCCCTGCTACTAGAAAAAGGGGGAGCAAGACCACAATATATTCCATGGCCACACATGGACCGAGAGAAAATAAGCTTCCAATGCTGACATCGGGAGCCGGGAAGTAGTATTACAGAAAATGACGGGGGGTGTCACCCTAGCTATAGAGGACATTAAGGGTCTCCTAATTGCCATACTTGGCGAGAGAGCAGATGATGTATGGAAATGGGCAGGCTACCCCAGGGTAACCTTGACCAACACCTCCCATGACGGAGCGCCATTTAATATCTGTAGAGCAGCAGTATGGAAAGCGCTGCGAACGCTATACCCAGACACGTCTGATATGGGGGCTATAATGACTCAGAAAATGAAAGAGTCAGAGGATCCGTTGATTTATATACAGAACTTTCAAGACGCGTGGGTGCTTGAAACGCATGAGTCTTGGACGAAATCTATCCCTGTATTCTACCATATATTAAGCCAAGGGTTGCCTGAGCCAGTGCAAAAACAGCTCAAGAAATTAGTAGGAATAGAGGCTAAACCATGGGCTGAAATACAGTTGACAATTGCACATTACTGTAGATTGCTGCAAGAAAAGAATCGGAAAAAAGAAGCAACCCGTAAGGGGGAGGAGGCAAAGCTGGTGCAAAAGAAACTCTCAAAGTATGCTCTCCAGGGAGCCATGCTGACATGTCCATCTGAACCACGCGCACAGCAGACGACTAACCCAGAGCAGAATAACCAAGGTAGCGCGGGATTTTACCAGAGAGGAAGGGGTTTTGGAGGAAGAGGATGGCAGAGTAATCAGGGTGGGTGCCGAGGTAACCAGGGAGGCTTTCAGAATAATCAAAGTGGCTTTCAGAACGCGCAGATGGGCAGTCCAGCTATACCAGATGGACAGATGGCCCGACCACCACCAGTGTGTTGGCTGTGTGGAATGACAGGACATGTGGAGCGCGTGTGCAGAAGCCAAGGCATGTGGCAAAATAGCCAGGGGATAGGGGCAGGCATAGTGAATCAGCCTGCCGACCCGCAGCAGGGCAGTGCACAAAATCACACAATGCAGCAGCAGGCGTCAGGCTTGCCGCAAGGTGCACAGCAAGTGGTTCAACCCCCGCACATGGGGAACCTACCGCATGGATAATCCCAGCAGACACCACCGCAAATGTCACAGGGCACTAGCACCGGAGGGGGAGTCAACCCTGGGGCTGGGGGAAATCAACAAGTATACAGTGGGCCAAACTTATATATAAAATAGGACAGCTCACGGGAGACTCTGATGTGTTCTATCCTATCAGTGACACCAGACCCTAATAGGGAACCTAGGGTGAATGTCATCATAGGGGGTAAGGAATATTCCTTCTTAGTTGACACGGGTGCGACGCGCTCGTGTATACGAGAAGGCAAGTTTTCCTTGTCCGGCGAGGCCATAGATACTCAGAGTTTCAAGGGAGCACACAGTAGAGTTCCCTTTACAGACGCACTCCCAGTCTCTGTGGGAGAGCGCGAAATGAATGTACCCTTATTACACTCACGTCAGACCCCAGTAAACATCCTGGGTCGGGACTTAATGACTAAGTTGAATATAACAATCTCGGTTACCGAGAACGGTATAGTGTGCTCCATTCCAGGAATGCATTATTCAAACGTGTGCAAAATGATCAGAGCATACTCAGGGTGCAGAGCTATACCGTTAGAGCCAGAAGTCTTCGCATATGGGGTGCGGGTGCTCATGGCAGGATTGCCAGGCCTCACAGATAGAACTATGAGGACACCTGATGAGTTTCTATTCAGACCCAGAATACCTATGCACGAAGAGGAGGGACAAGTATTTCCCTTAGTGATACAATCTGCCGCAGTGCGAGGGAAAGTGGTATTGGTCAAAGGATATGATGGCAAAGGCAGACAATGGTGTGTGATTATCCCCATCATAGAAGGGTATCGAGTGACTGACGTCACCGATGACGATCTGTTCGAAGAACACCCTGACCTGGAAGAGACGAGGGTGGAAGTAAGTCTCACATTTTGGGTCAAAATGATCAAACGGGAGGTGCCACAGAGAATGTTGTTGGCGTTGATCCGTCCAGAATACTTTGATGACGACATGGCCCAAGTGCCTGCCGCGGTATGGACCACAGGGCCCTATGACGTAAGCCTTCTGAAGGGGGCAGGTGAAGTGAAAATTAAACTGAAACCAGGAGCAATTTTACCAAGAGCACGACAATATCCTGTGTCCAGGGAGGCAGATGAAGGAATCGCGAAGACAATTTCCACCATGATGGAGCAGGGCATTCTAGTGACGTCAGAATCACCTTGCAATGCAGTGATTTATTCTGTGAAGAAATCAAAGGGAGGGTCTTGGCGTTTAATTCAAGATTTACAAGCATTAAACGATATATTTGAATCCGAATTCCCTCTAGTCCCTAATCCATCCACAATTCTGTGCACCATACCAAATGAGGCAAAATATTTCACGGTGATTGACTTGAAAAATGCGTTTTTCTCAATCTTGTTGCACCATGACTCTCAAGATCTGACGTCATTTACTTTCAGACAAATGCACCTGAAAAGCACGAGGTTGCCACAGGGGTACTGTGAGTCTCCATCCATTTTCAACAGAGTCCTGCAGATGGACCTAAACAATATTGCAGTAGACAGTGTTGTTTTACAGTATGTGTATGACATTCTGATCTGCAGCATCACTGAGGAACAATGCAGGTGCGACTCTGTCCAGCAACTGAGAATCCTGGCTGAGAAAGGATATAAAGTTGATAAGGAAAAGTTACAATACTGTCAGCGAGAGGTGCAATACATAAGCCAGCTAATCTCTCACGAAGGGAAAAAGGTAACCTCAGAAAGGGCTGAAGCTATCATGAACACGGCTAAACCACTCACTATAAAACAAATGCAAAGCTTCTTAGGCCTGTGCAACTATGTCAGAGCATGGGTCTTCGACTACAACTCGTACACCAAGCCCTTGCTTCAGGCCCTAAGAAAGGCCCAGGTAAAAAACGAATGGACTGAGGAAATGGAAAAAGGGTTTGCAGAACTTAAGGGGGCAATTTGTAAGGCCCCAGTTCTCGGGATTCCTAATTATGCAGAGGAATTCTACCTATTCTCACACTCTGATGGCAATTTTATGACAGCAGTGCTTGTGCAGCGAACCTCGCTGGGGTACAAGCCCCTAGCATACTACAGCAGGAGTCTGGACCCAGTCATGAAGGGCCACTTCCCATGCGAACAAAATCTAGCTGCTGCCGCGTTCGCCATTGAAAAGGTGTCATCTATTGTGATGGGTGCTCCATGACATTGTACGTCGAGCACTCATTATTCACCATACTAGAGAAGCCAAAGGGCACGCTGACATCACAGAGAGCCTATGAGGTGATTATCTCCAACCCATCGATCAAAATAGTTCAATGTAAAACTGTAAACCCTGCTGCATTCATAGGTGAGCCAGTCGCAGAAGGAGAACCTATACACTGTGCGAATTATGAAGAATTCTATGATGAAATCCCTAGGGTAAAGGAAAACGCCCTGGCGGTGGTGAAATCGTGTTAATTGACGGTTCATCAAGAATCGACCAAGAAGACAGACAAAGGTACACAGGCGTGGCAGTAGTGAAAAACCTGGCGAATGGGGAGTTTCAGGTACTCGTCGGTGCGCGAATACCGTCTCACTATTCAGCTGAAGCTGCAGAACTAGTGGCACTGATACTCGCCATTGAGAATCATGCAGACCAGGAAGTAACGGTGTACAGTGACTCTGCCTATGTGACATCTACCGTGCACGCAGGCTTAGTACGCTGGAAAAGGAGAGGCTACCTCCGAGCAGATGGCACGCCAGTGCAACACGCAGCCTTATTGGACAGGTTGATAAAAGCACTACAGCTCCCAGTGGGCATAGCGGTCGTGAAATGCGCCGCCCACACCAAGGGGACAGATTTCGTGTCACATGGAAACCTTGAAGCGGATACGGTAGCCAAGCGCAGGGCGTCAAATTGATTCCAAGATGGCGGCTGAGACGAGTAGACGTGCGTGAGCGTAGCTCCGTCCCCAAGTTCGAGCCGCGACAATAAAGAAATTAAATAAGCAGGCGAAACCTTCCTTCATCGGACATAGTAAAAAGGGGCAAAGAGGAGCCGGGATGAACAGAATGCGGGCGATCGAGTAGTGCCCCCCGGTCCTGACCCAGGGTAGTCTCCCTGCTGGTGCAGGCCTGAGACGCCACGCCGCCAGACCGAGGAAAGCGCCTCCGGCATGGGGCCAGTGAATACGCCAGAAACAGAGGAGCGAGTCCCAGAGGGGATATCCGGACCTCTGCCGGAGTGAACTCCTAAGCGAATCTAGACCACGGCCCCCGCCCCGGAGGAAAGCAGTGAGAGAGAAGCAGGCGACTCGGAAGCCGAGGGTAAAGAAGGGGACCGGACGGGCGAGCGACCACCTGGGAGAGGGAGGCGCCAGGCGGAAGGAACCGCACCCCAGAGCACGCCGGCGGGGAGCCGACGGCAAGGCCCAGCACACCGAGGCGGATGCAGACGGAACCCAGTGATCCAGGCCCCAGTGATCCAGACGCGAAAAGCAGATACGAGGCAAGGCAGAGCTCCGGGGACGAACGGGGAGGGCCCCCGGCACATGCAGCTACCCGGCCCCAGCACGCAGATTAGGGGCCGAAAGCAGGAAACTGATCGGGGAACCGCATCCCCCAGGCAGAACCAAATCAGCGGTCCCACTAAAACAGGCCACACTGGGAAAGATACAGAGCCACCACCACACAACGGACCCATGGGGAGCATTTTGGCGCCCAGAGGAACAGACCCCCAGGCACTCATAAGAGACTCGCAACTCCGAGAGCAATAACAGACGCGGAACCCCACCAGCCCCCTGAGAAAAAGACCTCACACCGGCAAAAACGTCCCAACACAAAAGTATCCAAACTCGGGAGGCTCAAGGAGAGAAAGACGCAGGGACAGCACACTGGGCATAGAAATCACACACATGTCCAAAGCCAAGGCGAGGCAGGGGTCACTGGCTGCAGCGACAAACAAAAAAGGAGTCAAGCAGGTACAAGATCTGACACACATTTGGGGAACTGGAAACTCAGGACAAAGACAACAAAATAAACAGAATAGTATAGAAGCAGACCCAATAGAGCGTAGCGAAGAACTGGACATGGACACTCGGGAAGACGTGAAAACATGGTTTAAAGAATTACAAGACCAGTTCATTGCCTCAACCCAGTCACAATTCGATAAAATGAAAGGGGAACTGAAGCAGGCAGTACATGAGCTAAAAAAAGACATCGAATCCCTAGAGGAGGGGACGGACAACCTGGAAAAGACGGTCCAGAACATGGACGAGGAGGCGACCCTCCAAGCCGAGTCACAAGACCGCCTTGCACGTCTAGCAATGGAACTCGAATCACAATGCGAGGACTTGGAAAATAGATTGAAGAGATCAAACATTCGCATCCAAAATCTGCCGGAATCAGTAGAGGATAAAGATCTCCGCTCAGCAGTGCAACAAGTATTTTGTGATATTCTGGGGGACGATCCCGGGGAAGACATCCGCATCAATAGAATTCACAGGGTAGGCCCCCGGAGAACAGGGGATCCAGGATCCCGTCCCAGAGACGTCCTAGTGGCCATGACCAGCTTCACTCAAAAGGAACAGATATTGAGAAAGGCCAGGTCACTGGATCAAATAAGAATGAATGGCAGAGAAATACTACTGTTCCAGGACCTGGCCCAATCCACGCTCAGAAAGAGAATAGAAAGGAGTCAACTGACCAAAATCCTATCAGAAAAACAAATCCGGTACAAATGGACATTCCCCTTTGGCCTACTATTCTCATGGGAAGAAAGGCAACATCGGATCACAACATGCGAAGAGGGCCGCAGGATTATGGGATGTCAGGAACACGAATTTGATCCCACACAAACAAGAGAACCCCCAAAACAACGAAGACAGCCAAGGGGATGGCAAACAGAGAAAAGAAGGACAAGACTCCAATCATGCAATCCAGAATAAAATTCACGCACCAGGAACAGATGCTCCTATGCAGACTAAGAGGGAGAACAAACATTGGCACAAACATCACAGCAAGGGCCAGTGCTGAAAAGTAGGCGCGGCAGAGTCACGGGACACCAGTGGAATCCGCACCACAAGCAGGGTTTAGGATACCCTGCAAATAATTACCCTGAGACTTTAGAGGGCATGGAGCAAAGGCACCACGCCGGAGCAACCATAGGGCCCAGAGCCCTCCTCATGGACAATGTTGGGGGGGAAGGAAGGGAAGGGGGAGGGGAGGGTGTTCAAGGGAAAGTTCGAGGGGGGGAACACTCATACTCCGGTTCAAATGCATCCCATAGCAACCCACAGGAAGGTCTCAATAAGAAAACCCAAGTTCACGTGAAAGAATGGGGCTGAAAATCCTAACGTTTAACATTCGAGGGCTGAACACACCTGTGAAGAGAAAGAAAACTGAACACTTCTTACAAAGGGAAAAGTTTGACATAATATCGCTCCAAGAAACCCACATTCAGAAAAAGAGGAAAAGCATACTTCGGATAAAAGGCTACAAACAAATCACCCAAACCAACGATGACGAGAAAAAAAAAGGTGTTCTCATAGCCTTCGCCAGCCATCTGCAGGTCTAAATCAAGGAGACGTTAGCGGACAAAAATGGCCGATACGTATTTGTGAAGGCCCAAATAGACAACCGTGAACTAACCATTGCAACCCTATACACCCTATACGCCCCGAATACGGGCCAGGAAGGATTCATCAAAGCAACAATAAACACACTAGAAAATGTTGCGTAGGGAGAGGTGATCCTAACAGGAGACTTCAACCTAGCGTGGAATCTAACAGAAGATCGTTCGAATCCCAAAACCTCCCAACAAGGGGCTCCGTCGCACGCACTCAGACAGTCAATGCAGAACCTGGCATTAGAAGACGTGTGGAGAAGACTCAGAGGATCAGCTAAAGGATATACGTATCACTCACACGTACACGATACAAGCTCTAGGATCGACTACATATGGGCCACAGCAGGTCTAGTCGGAGAAATACAGGACATAGAAAAAGGCACAATCTCACTATCAGATCATGCCCCACTATGGATTACCCTTCCTAAACTGCAAAAACAATCAGGCCTATGGCGCTGGTCCTTCCCTAGAGAAATGATTCAAGATATAGCGACAAGAGAAATAATCAGAGAGAAAATTGAGGAATACTTTGAGAATAACGTCACCCCGGACGTCTCCCCGAGCACCACGTGGGAAGCCTTCAAAGCGGTGATAAGGGGACATCTAATAGCGTTGAAAGCTCAAAAAGATAAACTTTTACACAAATGGGAAGACGAGTTGGGGGCCAAACTGGAAGAAATAAGGGAAGAAATGACCAAGAACACCTCAAGAAAAATGAAGAGAGCTTACCGTCACATCCAGAGCCAGATAGAACTGATAAGGACAAAGAGAGCTGAAACGCAACTACTTCACACCAAACACTGGTACACGATGAAATCGAATAAAGCAGACAAGCTACTAGCACGACAACTAAAAGGCAAACGGCAAGAACAATTAGTGAAAACTCTGACGGACGGACAGGGAGTTAAGAGAACACAAAAGAAGGATATAAAAGAGGTTTTCTGAGAATTCTACCAGAATCTGTACACGTCACAGCGCCTGAGCGAAGAGGCACAGGCGGCATTTTTGTCGGGGATTACTTTACCTACAGTGGCTCTGGTAGAAAAGGAAGCTCTCGATCAACCAATCACAACAGAGGAGGTCCTGAAGGCAATAAGAGACCTTCCTAAAAAATAAAGCTCCAGGGCCGGACGGCTTTATCGCAGCATTTTACAAAACATACGCAGAAACTTTATCGCCCTATCTAACTACTCTATTTAACATCTTCAAGTCAACGCGCAATATAGCCACTTCTATGAATGACGCCAAGATTCTAGTCTTCCATAAGAAAGGGAAAGATCATGAAAGTCCGGGCTCATATCGACCAATCGCCTTAATCAATGTCGACGCCAAACTCTATGCAAAAGTCCTAGCCAACAGGCCTGCACCCCTGCTCACCAAATTAATTCACCAAGAACAATCAGGCTTCATCCCCAACAGGAAAACTCACGACAACATAAGACGAATAATCCACCTCATAGAAAAGACCGGAATCATGGAAATCCCATCGGCAATTATAGCACTGGATGCTGAAAAAGCATTTGACCGGGTAGAGTGGTCGATGCTATTCGCTATACTACGGAAAATGGGCATGGGGGAGGATTTTATCGACATGATCCGTGCAAATTACAACTCACCGAGGGACAGGATTGCAGTCAACGGCGAACTCTCGGACCCAGTCATAATAGGCAGGGGAACAAAACAGGGATGCCCCCTGTCGCCCCTACTCTACGCAATTTTCTTGGAAGCCCTACTAGCGAAGATCAGAGCGCCCTGGACATCAAGGGCATGGAAATGGGAGGACACACACACAAAGCGGCGGCATACGCAGACGACATGTTGCTGACCATATCAGATCCAAGCAACACACTTCCCCTCCTTATCCAGCAGATAGACGACTATGGAGTGATATCGGGGTTGAAAATAAACAAGCAGAAATTATCGGTAATGGCCATGGCGGGAGACATAGAAGGAATATACAAGACAACTAAAGACCTAAACCTACTAAAGGCCGAAGGAGGAGTGAAATACCTGGGAGTAACCCTGACCCATGAGATAAAAGACCTCTATAACGGAAACTACCCTAAACTTATGGAAGACGTAAGAACCGACCTAAACAGATGGAACCCGCTATCAATATCCTGGTGGGGTAGAATAACGGTCATTAAAATGACGATATTGCCCAGGCTCCTGTATTACTTCCAAGCTCTCCCCATCCGAATCCCGGCAACATTCTGTAAGACTCTCTCTAAAATCATTACAAAATACATTTGGCAAAACAAAACACCGAGATTGTCACAACAGGTGCTTACTGTACATAAATGGGATGGAGGAATGGCGCTCCCCCACTTCAAAAAATACTACGAAGCGGCACAACTGTGGGTCCTACATGAATGGATCACAGACAACTCAGAAAAATGGTGGGAGGCACAGGACAGAGCCGTCGCAAGATCAAATCTGCGCCCCCTTCTATGGAGGAGACACGAGCACAGACATCACAACATCAAACTTAGCGAAGTAATCAACACCACCATGGAAATATGGAACAGAGCAACCAAGAAGGAAACCCTAACGAAGGATCCCGCCCCCTTCATGCCACTATTCGACAATCCAGACTTCCCCCCGGACTGGTGAAATGGCACGAGGCTGACTGCACAAAGGTGGGGGATATGATAGAAGGCCAACAGATGAGAACCTTCTCAGATTGCCAGGAGCTGCTGGGCCTCACGGAAAGGGATTGATATCAGTACGAGCAGCTCCACCACTGGCTCTCAACACCGAGAATAACAATAGCATGGACAAGGGACCTCACCCCATTTGAAACATATATGTTGACCCAAACGGGGGGGAAAAAATTCATCTCTGCACTCTACAAGTTTATAAACGCCCAAGAAGAAAACATAACGTGGCAGTACATGAAAAAGTGGGAAGTAACCCTAGGGAAACAAATTGCTCGGGACCACTGGACATGCCTCTGGCTAATAATCCCAAAATGGACGCGTGCAGTTCAAACGAGGGAAGCCTGGACGAAAGTGATGGTCCAATGGCATTATACGCCGGAGAGAATCCACAAAATGTTCCCAACAACGCAAGGGAAATGTTGGAGGGGATGTGATTCCTTGGGAACCTGGAGACACATCTGGTGGGACTGTATAGAACTGCAACAATTCTGGACGGAAGTGAAAGCACAGATGCAGAAAATGTTCGAGGGCGCGGCCAACTTAGGAGAGGAGATATGGCTGTGCGGTATGTGGGCCCCCCGAGATAAGTCCTTTACGAAAACTCAAAAACGGAACTTTATGGGTTTCCTAATAGCAACATGGCTAGCCATTGCGTAAAAATGGAAACAGAAGACACCCCCAACCACACAAGAATGGCTCAGGAGGATCTGGACCTATGTAGCCATGGAGAGGATCACCTATAACCTTCAAGGAGATAGACAGAAGTTCACCACAGATTGGGGAGACGTCATAGACTTCCTGCAAAGCGATTATATACTGCAATGGTGCCCACACAACATCTGCATTCTTGATATGTTTACATCTTAAAATGAACACTTCCAAGGGTTGCAAAGACACTGCATAGACGTTTAACCGGAGGGAAGGGAGGGGGGTGGGATGGAGGGGTTTGTGGGACTGTGTTGTGTCCCGATATTTAAGTTTGAAGAAATGCCAATAAAAATATTCTTAAAAAAAAAATGAAACAATCATGGATGTGGAGGTGGCACGTACCCATGAGAGAATGATGGTAACACGAGCCACACCTGAAGCCTGTAGTAACATGGGGCAGACTCAGATAATGGAACTCCAAGGGGAGGCACCTCAGGAGGAGAGAAATTTGTGGAAGCGTCGAGCATATTGCGTTCTTCATGATGAACTGCATAATCTGCCAGCAATTCACCGCTGGGCACACATTAAAAGTAATGAGAAGAGTTATCCCCCGGCCAAATGGCCCATTCTAACACTTGCATATCGACTATGTCGACAAGATTCACGTATGCAACGGGTACAGGTATTTAATTGTAGTGGTGTGTCCATTCTCTAGATGGATAGAATCAGGTCCCTGTACACAACCAGATGCTACCTGTGCTACCAAATTTCTAGTGAGGGAAGTATTCCCCAGATGGAGGGTGTGCGAGGTAATGAGATCAGACAACGGGGCTCACTTTGTTAACGCAGTTTTCAAACAGATCAGCTTATTACTTGGTATAAAGCACATGTTCTCTTCGGCATATCACCCGGAGGGAAATGGGATATGTGAGCGGCTCAACGGTCTGTTAAAGGAGAGGATAGCCAAGTTGAAGCTCACATTAAGAAAGGGATGGCTGCACTGTCTACCACTGGCATTGTATGCACTTCGGAACCAACCTGGCTCCGACCATCATCTTACGCCGCACAAGATAGTTACAGGCAGAAGGATGAGGACCCCTCTCACCCCCCGAGATAGAACTAGATGTGATGCCCAGCCAACTAGAGAGGTTCTGGGAACAGAGATGCAGGAGTACCTTAGCTGTATGACATCCAGCGCCTCTGTCATTTGAGGCCAGCTGCAGCGACGGCGAAAAGGGGACAGTGCAGTACAAGACACATCAGGAAGTGCTGAAGCTGACCCCGCACAAGGTCTACATGCGCCCCTCATCTTCCCTGGTGACAACTTGCTTGTGAAGAACTTTACCAGGAAGAGGTGGGATGAGCCACGATTCAATGGCCCTTTCATCGTAGAGGACTGCACCCCTTCCGCCGTCAAGCTCCAGGGCAGAAGGGCATGGATCTTCATAAATGACAATAAACGTTATATAGGGGAGAGCCCTCCTGCTGCATCCAACTGCAAAGAAACCACAGACAAACGGGAAGAATCTCAGCAGGTGCAGACAAGATCCATGGCGAGGAAGAAGGACGCATGAGCAGCAAAATAAAGGCAAAAGGAACACTGATTTAAATGGCTTATAAACAAGACATTTCTCAAACCAGTGAAAGATAATAAAGGTCATAAAACGAACACTCTGTGCATCCCAATTACTGGATAAGGAGAAGCGCATCCAAAGCCACAACAACATTGATAAAACGAACATTTGAAAGCACGTCATGCCCAAGTAGTACAAAGAATCAAGACTCTTATAGACTGTAAACAAAATATTCTCTGAGAGTGTAACACGGTATCCTGAAGCAACCAGTATCGAGACTTTGTTAACAGAATTTATGGTACATTCCAGCAGAAGCCTCCAGTGGGATGTACTCACCTATTTTCAACTCATGGTGTTATCTTATCCATCACTCATAGGGAGAGAAGCCAGTGTCACAGACTTTATTCAAGATCCAGCTAACAAAAAAGTAATCAGATGACTGCTGACTGTCATCACGGAAGCCTTCGCCGAGCTACCCGAGCACAGCGAGGAGGACACACATGCTTCCACCCCCAGTAGACATTGATGAACTCAGATTTAATTTGTTCTTTCAAGTAATCGAGAAATGCCCAGGACTTGTCGGGAGAACAACTGACACACGCACTTTCATCAGAGACCCAAGAAATCTAGCTAAGCTGAATCAGCTGCTGACTAAACTAAATACAGGAAGATGCAGAGACTGTGCTAATCAAAAGAAAAGCTAATGACCAGGACCCAGCCAAACAGGACAAATGTCCCTATCTCCCGAGAACACCCGGCTGGCTCACAATGTCCTGCTTAGTCTAGTCACGGACTAACCGGAAATGGTGGGAAGGCCTGCAGATGTTGACGTCGTCTCCTTTCTTAGATATCCTTAGGAGATTCCAGTAAGACTTTCCGCCATGGAACAAACCAAGGACAGAAACACAGTTGTTCAATTTTCAGCCGCAGAACAGATCAAGGAGAGCAAAGACAAGAACTACTCCGTCCTATTTTTGTACTAATCCTCTACTTTTCCGTATTCTTATTTTTATTTTTGCTTTATTTTTATTTTTGTTTTTTCATGTTCGCTTTTGTTTTTATTTTTATTTTTGTTTTTACAACATTTTATTTTTGTGCGATTTTTAGCAGCTCCATCTTATCATTCCTTCGCATTAAGCAAGTTCCAGCATGTTCTCAGGACCAAAGCAAATTCGAGGAGTGCACCGGGACCTTACCTATTATAGATGTGCATAATGAATGTGATGTACCAAAGTTGCTAGCCTAACCCTTTTCCATAATCTAGCAATGGAACTGTACTGAATACCTAGAGACTACCGTCATCACTCACATGAGTGGGGACATTTGGAAAGCACTCGTCACTTTAATAGTAATGAACTCTCGACCTACGAGACCAGAGCAAGAGAAGGAATAAATAACTGACTATGAACTCATTCGAAATGGGGGCCCAGAACAGTAACTTGGTTTTACCCCCAACAGAAGGGCACCCCCACTTCCCTGGAAGAAAATGTTGAAAATTATCGTTCCGAACGATTATGTGTATATGCATAGTTATTATCATTGTTTTTCTGTCATTAACAATAAGAACTGCTTTCTTTATTGGTGCACGAAGTGTCCCAATCTCAGTGCACCAACCAGATGATGAACGTCTGGGGCCTACAAAAGCACCCAGACCCTATATAGTCATTCCAGTCTCAAAGAAACCTGATGGTAAAATTAAAGAACTAAAATTAAATATAATTAGCAGTGATCTAGACACATCTGAGGTAATGAATGAAGAGAAAAGCTGGAGACAGGGTCAGCACGGAATGAATGAAAACGCAGCACTGACCACTGCACGCACCCACACACAGGATGCACACAGACAAGGGCAAGTGTCAATGGCTACAGGGCCTCCAACGAAGGCTGCGGAGAAGGGGAGACAGCCTGCCGAACAATCAGTTCCAGAAAATAGTGGAAGTGACCAAGAGAAGCCAAGTGAAAAACCCAAGAGAGGGGGCATAGCAAAATCCCTCGAAAGAACAGAAGTAGCAACAAAGGAACTCACAGAGAAAACACAAACGCTGATAGATTACTTGTTCCCATTCATATTCAGAGCTAAGAAACTGCACGAGGAGCTGAACCATAGAACTGCAGAGACTATTACGACAAGCACGTCAACTCGAACACTGCTAACAAACACCAAATCTACGACTCAGCCACACGTTGAGGAAATGGTGGGCCAAGGGCGGCCTGAGAACCTCGATAAAAAACTACAAGAGGAGAGGAAGAGAAAAGAAAAACCTTTTCCTACCACAGCAATGCAGCAAAAGGACCGCTGCTCCGCCAAGACGCACAGAGTGGAAAAGCAGCACAGATGCATTTAGAGACATGGCCATAGCAAACTACAGAAAAATGCTGAGAATCAAGAGAAGCCCATACGAAGATGACAATGAGCTCAACGATTACCTGGATAGCACAGCCCATCTCGGAAACAACATATGGCACCAGCACATGAAGGAAGTAGGACTAAGGAAATCAGAAGGAGAATGCTTCATCTGTGCACACCTACCATACAGTATGGGAAAATCAAAGATCTTTGTGGCTGTAGAAATTGATGTCCAGACAGCGCACTGTATGTCACATGTAGCAATGTGTAACACCAGAGGACAATTTATGGGAAGAGACGCCTCGCTGATATGGGCCAACAAAAAGAACTACCTGGCGGAAGACGGCTACGTCCAGGACACTAAAACAAGAAACAGGGCTCACACAAGGAATCACGTGATCAGATACGAGAACCCTGGTGTCAAAGGATCAAGGATAAGATGGGAAATAAACCCAAGACTGAACGTTCAAGGAAAAACTGCAGATGAATCTCAAATCTGGAAGAACAGAGGCCAAATGCAGATTTGGGGAACAGTGGTTTCCCCAGATGGATGGGAAGAAGGAGTAGTAATCTGCCGAGCTTGGATGGTCTTTGGAGCCTGCCGAGAAGCAACATAGAATTTGCAGAAATTATGCAAACCTCTATGGCCAAAACTGGTAAAGCTGCTAACATGGGTCGAAGACAGAGGAGGATCCCTGCAGATAATACCACTGGAAAGCCCAAAACTATGCTTCAGAAGTAATGGCACAAGGAAGATGGGAGAGAATGTGAACTGCGGACGGATCTTTGAAGCCCCAGGAATGACCCAAGGAACCGCAGTTATTATGGACCATTACTGGGCATGTGGATCCAAGGCATACATAAGGCTGCCAAAAAACTGGGGAGGCATATGCACACTAGTGAACATCCACGTTCCCGCACTAGTGATCCCTAAGAATGACCTGAAATTGGACAGTTTCCCAAAAGCAGATGCTCATCTAAGAAAAAGGAGATCTGTGGAATTGGCATACAGAATGAAGAGAAAAAATTACCAAATCAGAAGAGGAATTCCATGCAAACCCATACGAACATAGGCTGTTCAGGCTCACCTCAACAGTATTCACCACGATGCTATTACCACACATCCAAATTGGAGTGAATGCTAAATGGTTGCAGATAACCAGATGGGAGTTATTGCAGACCATTAATACCACTATAAAATGATTTAACGCGATCAAAAAAGAGCTGAGAGCAATCAGACTAATGACCCTCCAGAACAGATATGTGCTTGACATGATCACAGCAATGGATGGGGGTGTTTGTGCAAAAATTGGAGAATCATGTTGCACATTTGTATCATCACACGATGAAGAAAAGGGAACCTTAACAGAAGCCATAAATATGTTGACAAACTTGAAAAACCAGATGATTGATGAAAGTGATGAAGTGGACAATGACAGCTGGTTTGGAGACCTATTCTCATGGGTCCCACAATGGATGGCAGATATATTCAAGTTTCTGGGAGCCCTACTAGCAATAGTGTTGCTAGGATCCTGTGTTATCAAGATAATCATTGCACAGTGTCAGAAAACTGCGAAGAAAGCCATAGTGATGAAAATAATGGTTGATGTCGAACCAGGGGGAAGCCCAGAGACCTGACTGATGAAGAAATAAGAGACTTTGTGAAAGCCAGCAAATTTGCGGCAGAAGGAGCAAAGTTCACATATCCTAAGAAACAAAAACGATATGAAGGAAAATGGATCTACTGCAGTCCAAATGGACAATGCCAGCTAATGACATGGAACAAAGACAAACATGTGAAAACAGCAGGGAGTTTAAAAGGAGTGATAAAAATATGGACTCCAAAGACGCACACATTCACACCATCATGTACAAACCCGGAAGACGATGAACATGACACCGAAGAATCAAAAGAAATAAATGCAAAAGAGGTTACAGAAGTGGTCGATAAACCGACCAGAGGGGGGAGTGTAGATGAGGTCCCAGACATGGCCTTCACCCCATCCCCTCATTTTGAGGTACCAGGAGCGTACTCGCCAAGGTATGTGACGTATGAGGAGCAAATGAACCAACAAAGCACTGCACTGGGATTCTGCCCAGTATACATCAGAAGATCCATACCTTTTGAAGCGCCCATAACCAGACAACCCTGGGCAGCACAGTACCCTATCAGACAGCCGTACCAGCCGCGGAGACGAAATGAAGAGTCCCTACAGATGGTCCATGAAGAGACCCAAAGAGCCTTATTGGAAGACCAGTGAAAATGACATAAGAGCCTGAACAGACTCGCGAACAAACAAAAATGGCTATCGAAGATAGTACACCAGTGAGAGCAGTTGGGAAAATATATGTAATGGACGCAGGAAAGAAACGATGTTAAAGTGTGAGGAAACGATGCTACGAGACAAAATGGTAGCAACCAACCAGTTAAACGTGTGTAAATAGGCTTGGAATGCAAGAAGCTAGAGATATCGATGCTACTTGCAATGCTTAGTAGAAGATTAGAGCGGCAAGCGCCAACCATATATCTACCTCAATAAGGCACATTATACAAGTGCGACTCCATTTTGTAAAAGCAGAAATGTACCCAGGTTGCCAGGGGCCTTACAGTTTCAGAACCCAGCTAGATTAGAGCGGCTCATGCCTAGGAAATCGAGGTCAACAAGAGAAAGGGAGGAGAGTGTCAGCTAACAAGACTCCAACTTCAGAGCATACCAGCCTGCCCCATGAAGGTCAAGATAAGGGGGGCCCATGCTGGTGGCGAGGCCGAAACAGAATTAAAGTATGGTGAAACTTGGGACACCAGGCACATGAGTGTCCATGCTGCATGCTGCTAATTAAAATGGGGATTTATGTTTAGGGGTGTAACCTACCCAATCACAATGGACCGAGTTATCTGGAGTCCTATAGATAATAGAACCAATAGGACGTCGTACTTGTAGTGACGTCAATCATGTGTGATGTAGTGGGATGGGCATAAACGCCCACCCGATAAGAATTCTCCAATCCACATGCTCTAATAGCAAAAACAGATATAGCACCTACACTTAAGTTACCTTTCCTAACCAATTATATTAGATGTCGAGTTTTTGTAGAGTTAGACGTCAATGATGGCGAATATTGCCTATAAGAATTGTTGTTCAACTGAAGTTCGAGGAAGTCGGAGCGAGACAGGTGATCGCAATACTGCTGATTTCCATTTATTTCTCTGTTTGATGTACTGGTCATTAAACAGACTTCCCTTTGCCAACCTACTGTGTCCTCATTATTGAGTCATGTTGGAGTAAGTGAATCCTGCACCCCCAGTCCTCACATGGTGCAGCTATCTTGTCTTACAAGTACTAGAGGATGCGCACTGATCTATGGGCCCATCAGTTAAACCACGCTCCTCTGTACAGCCGTTCCCAAATGAATTCTGGTATTTGCAGTCTTGAGAAGATGGCTTGAAAAGTATATAAACGATCTTACTATGGTTTGTGTACTTTTCAAGCCATGAAAGAAATTGTGCCATTTTTAAACTATTATTTTGAGCATCCTTTGGTGGGAGTTCAACTGCTGGCTCCACCCCTCTGAATTCCGCCTCCTCGGACCTCTGCACCTCCTCCAAACTCCGCCCCAACCCTGGCCTTGAGGGATCCCCCTTCACATTTTTTCCATTACCACCCCTTGCGGCTATTAAACTTATCTTTGTCACCATTGTAATGTATGCACCATACGGGTGTCTCAGACTGTTTTCACTTTACGTGGGGGCCCCAACCTTCTTCAGCTGGCCTGGATACTTGAGCGACAGAGGGGTCAGTGCTGGAAATGCAAGGGCTTGATGCTGGGTATAAGGAAGGGGTTTCCGGGGAACGCAGAGACATGACACAGAGTGGGGGGCAGATGTCTATGTGGGGTTTTTGGGTGGGTGATGCAAATCACCCTACCTTGTGATGTCGGTGTGGTGGTGAGGGTGGGGTGGTTAGGATATGCTGGTATGGCGGACATTTTTGGGAGCAGATGGGAATGTAAGGATTTGCGTTCGAAGTGAGTAATGGTGATGCAGAGGTGGGGGGAATGCTTATATAGTCATACATCGTGTCATACCCGGGTCGTCAAATTACAATACTTATGAGGTGGGGTGTAGTTTGGGATTTTGGGGAATGGTGTGGGTTTTTGAGGACTTAATGCCCATGGATATTGTTGATTTCATGGGGGTGGCATGCATATTGATCCACATTTCAAAATACGTCTCGCCCTGATAAGAAACAGGTCTGTGATTATTTAACATCCTTGAGCGATGTCTATCCTTTGCAAAGGCCTGTTTAAAAAGACACCGCCTTTACCATGTGACATTATTTTGAGCATTTGCTTGAACTCCCTGAAGCTAGATTGGAGGAGTTACCCAGTGAGGGACCCACACAGCGTTTGACCCCAGTCCATCCCCATGCTATGAGGGGTGGCTATATAGCAGTTTATATTTCTGGGAACCAGAGTTGCCAACTGGCCTGATGATGTCATTGGCATTATTATCCAGTCCTATCTGCTAAGCCACCTGCCCACTGCATGTTGTGAGTAGTAGTTTCCCTTTATTTTAATGTTTCTAACCAGCTCCGTTGGTGTGGAATTGGTTTGTTGTGTTGCTCTTTAAGGGGCTAAAGTGTGTGATCCTTGGCAATTAATTTCTCACTGTACATTGTCGAAAATAATTATGAGTTCTCAAAGCCTGCCATCTTTATGCATAACAATAAAAGTGTGAAAACAGGCCAAAATCAGTCAGTGATTGATGAATGTCTTTGAGCGATGGTTGCATTAGTCTGACAGAATCAAATTTCTTTTTTTTTTTTAAACTTTGTTTTATTGGCATTTTCATAATATAACAAAAAGGCGCAAGACATTTTCACAAATTGTGCAAGTAACTGGCCCAAAGATCCCCCCCCTCACCCTCCCTAAACGCACCCACCCCCCCAAAAAAACGTAGTCCCCATAGAAACATTTTGCTGGGGAGCCGCTATGAAAGCTCCGAAATTCTGGAGCTCAAGAAAGAGCGAGAGCGTTGACTACATGAATGGCTGATTAACTACCATCGTCCCCTGGGCTGTGGGCCCTGTCCACTCCTTGTTCCCCCTGAGGATTAATGCACATCCCAACCCCATGTCTGCTGTACCCCGTACCAGTTTGCTTGGAAAGAGCCCAAGTCATTGTTCATCATTGCCATCAATTTATCCATCAGGAACATGTTTTTTACCTTTTTTAACCAGTCCTCCTTCGAAGGGGTCTCCGGGCTCTTCCATTTCTGGGCCAGTGCAACCCTTCCCGCCCTCAACATTGTTTCCCACATTCTAGGGTATCGGGGTATGTCCGTGTCCTCCGGAGGGAGGCCCAGCAGCATGGTCATGGGGTTCTGGGGGAGAAGCTCTTCAGAAACTTCGGCGATCCAGCCCCTCACCTTCTCCCAGTATGCCTGAGCTTTTGGGCAGTGCCCCACATGTGCCCTCTCGTACCGACCTGGTCACATCCCCTTGGGCATGCGGGGGACACTCCCGTGTACATTTTAGCCAACTTCACAGGTTCTCTATGCCACCCCTGTAGGATCTTGAAGTTGTGTTCCATGTCCGCCGTGAATAAGTTCCCATGGAAGGCTATTTTAAATATTCTCGACCAGGCGTCCTCCGAGATTTCATCCCCCGCTAAGTCATTCCAGAAAGTGCGGAACCCCCTTCTCTCCCCTAATTTAACCATGTTCAGTAGCCTATATATCCCTGATACCGCACCCTTCCTGGAGGTTGCCGAGTCCAGGAGTTTCTCGAAGGGGGTCAGCTGTCTTTTCAGGTTCTGGCCCCAGGCCTGGTCACATAGGATTCCCTTCAGGCGGATGTATTCAAATATGGAGAGGGACCCCTAGCCGAGGGCGTCTCTCAGTTCCTCATATGGTCGGGATTCCCCCTCCCTAAACATTTGCCCCGCCCACTCCATTCCCAAGTCGGACCACGACTGGGCGTTGCGGAACCCCCTGCTTCCCAGTTTGAGGGGGTGACCCCAGAGCGATGACATCGGTGACGGCCACGATGTTAGGTGTGCCGTCTGGGGGCTTTCCCTCCAGATTGTCCAGAGGACTTCCAGGGTTGGGTGAGATTTGAGTCTGTTCGGGATGAACTTGCTAGGGGCCCACAGGAGGTCTCGAATCTTTAGTGGGTGAGCGTCCATGTCCTCCAGATATGACCAGTAAGTGCCCATCCCCTCTTTCATGTGTTCTAGGAGGACGCGCAGCTGGGCGGCCCGGAAATAAAGTTGAAAGTCTGGCAACCCAAACCCTCCCTCCTCCCTCGGTAAGGTCAAGACCCTATTTGCGGTCCTCGGGGTCTTGCCCTGCCATATGAACTCCCGCACCGCATTCTGGAGGACCCTGAAGGTCCGGTCGGGGACTACAGTTGGGAGGGCGGTGAAAAGATATAGTAGTCGCGGGAGAATGTTCATCTTCACAGCCGTCATGCGGCCGTACCAGGACAGGATCATTGACCTCCACCTCCTTAAATCTGCAGTAACTCCTGATACAACGGGGTCGTAGTTGGCAGGGGCAAGATTGGATAAGTCCCGGGTGAGGAGGACTCCCAGGTATCGAATGGAGGCCTTCCCCACCGTTATTCCTTCCAGGCTGGCAAGAGGGTCCAAGCCCGGGTCCCGGGTTCTCATGGGGAGCAGGACTGATTTGGACGCATTGATCTTGAGACCAGAGAAACGCCCAAAGGCAGTCATCAGGGAGAGGAGCGGGGGGAGCGAGGATCTCGGGTCTACCAAATAAACCAGGATATCATCTGCGAACAGGGAAAGCTTAAATTCCACCTCCCCCCTCTTAATCCCCTTAATCTCTGAGTGAGCTCTGACTGCTATGGCCAGGGGTTCCATGGAGAGGACATAGATTAAAGGGGAGAGTGGGCATCCCTGCCTTGTCCCCCGCGAAAGGGGGAAGGACTCCGACAACCCGCCATTCACTTGGACCCTGGCCTTAGGGGCCCTGTATAAAGCCGCCACCCAATCCCTGATGTGTGGTCCAAAGCCCATTTTCTGGAGGGTAAGTTCCATGAATCTCCACTCCACCCTGTCGAACGCCTTTTCCGAATCTAGGGACAGGACGCTCGTGTCCAAATCCGACCTCTGGTCATAGTGCAACAGATCTATAGTCTTCCGGATGTTGTCTGAGCCCTGTCTCCCCCCAATGAACCCCACCTGGTCGCCGTGGACCAGCTTCGGCAAGACCCCCTCCAACCGCCCCCCAAGCACCTTGGCCAGAATCTTTACATCAACATTCAACAGGGTCGGTAGGAGGAGGATTCCCTGGGGTCCCTGCCGTCCTTGGGAAGCACCACAATAATTGCCTTCATCATGGAGTCCGGGAGGGACCCCACCCCCCCAGCACCGCGTTGAACACTTTTACCAAGTGGGGGGAAAGGGTCGAGCGGAACCTTTTGTAAAAGTAAACCGAGTAACCGTCCTCGCGGGGAAGTGCCCGCCTTCATCCCTCTAATCGCGCGCTCCACCTCGTCCTCGGTCACAGGGCCCTCCAACCCCTCCGCCATCTCCCTGGTCAGGGCTGGGATCTGGATTGAATTCAATTCAGGAACCCCACCAACTCCGCCTCCTCCCCATTATATTCAGACGAATATAGTTTCTCATAATATCGGCGGAAGGCCTCGCCAATGTGGGGTGTGTCATAGCCTACCTTTCCCGCCTCGTTCTTAACCGCTTTCACTAATCGGCTTCTCTGCACCTCCCTCAGTTTCCAAACCCGAATCCTATCCGCCCTGTCCCCTTTTTCGTAGTACTTCTGTTTGACCAGTTGAAGACTCCTCTCCGTCTTGTGGAGAAGGAGATCCTTCAATTGGAGTCTATAGTCGTCCAGTGCGGTCACCTGATCGCGGTCTAGGGGAACCGTGGGAAGACCCCCAGGTTGGAGTGGGGCGATTTTCTCCCTGAGATACCTTTCCTGGGCCTCCCTTTCCCTTTTTTTCTGGGCTCCCATTTTGATCAAGATTCCCCGTAAGGTCGCCTTAAAGGCGTGAACCCACCTCCCCGTTGTCATTGAGTTCAAAGAATTCCGTGATGGCCTCGAGGACCTCCTGGGCTAGGACTTCGTCCTTTAACAGGGAGTCGTTGCACTTCCATCTCCCTCTGCGTTCGTATAGACCTCCCCTTGCTATAGTGACTCGGACCAAGTCGTGGTCAGACCAGGGGACGGGGTCGACCCTGTGGCCTGAGGTAAATGGGTGTAGGGTCTCGTCCACCAGGATGATCGTGTCCAACAGACCCAGTTCTAGGTTGACTTTTTGGAAAGTGCGCGCCATGATCTCGTCCGCTGCCCTAGAGGACTGCGGACTTGCACGTTTCCTGTCCAGGACGGGGTCCAGAACCATGTTGAAGTCCCCCCCACAACCACCGTGCCATGGATGAAGTACTTAAGTTTGTCCCCCACCTCCTCCCAGAATTGGGCTTGGCCTTCGTTTGGGGCATAGATAGCAGCTAGGGTCAGTGGGGCCCCCTGCAGGGACCCCCGCATCAGCAGGTAACGGCCCCCTGGGTCTTTCAGCGTGGCTTCATTCTCGAAGCCCACATGCTTCGCTACTAGGATGGCAACCCCTCTCTTTTTGCACTTGTGGGATGCACTATGAACCTCGCCAATTCCCCCTCCCCGCAGTTTTGGCTCCTTCCCCCGTGGCCAGTGAGTCTCTTGCACGAAGAGAAAATCCAGCTGTGCCCTTCTAAATTCCCTACAGACCAGGGACCTCTTGGTGGGGGTATTTAAGCCACGAACATTAAGTGAGCCCACCCCCAGGGCGGGCAGCCTGTCAGCCATGGTCTCTATGTTCCTCTCTCTCGGTCAACTTCTTCCCAGCGCTCTTCCCCGCATGCTCCGTTATTTCAACTCTGTGTTCCCCTTCTCCCCCCGCCCCCTCCCCCCGGGTGGGCCTAAGACAAAACTCCAACTGCCCCCCTTCCCCAAACGGTAACTGAACTTCCCCAACTCCCGTGTTCCCCCCCACCCTCTGCCCCGGCGTCCAGCCAAGTAGTTCTGCCATCGCTGGCTTTTGGCCGAACCACCAGCCTGCCCACCTCGGCCAGGCAATCTACATAAGAAGCTCATCTCCTTGAGCCCCCTAAGATGCCCCGCGGCTGTGACCCCTCTGCGAACCCCACCTACTTGCAGGTCGTAGGGACGTTGATAGTAGTGAATCCTCTGAGTCTGCGTCCATCCGACCAGGGCACACCAGGGTCGCCCCCGTGCTCATTCCTCTGAGTCGTTACGTTCTCCGTCCTTTGATGGGGACGGGGTGTTCATTTTCCTGAGAATCAAATTTCAATGTAATGACTTAACAAAAACCATTAAACTGAAATTGATGTGTTGATACTAGCTTAGTGGCAAAGAATGCCTTTGTATGGTGCCGATAACTACTCTTCCTCGCCCATTGATGAAAGTGAAATGTATAGCTCTGTGTTGTATATTTTGGCCTTGCCCGTGTCCAGTGACCTATTTGGAAAGGACATTTTCACAAATAAAAAAGGCCCTCATTAGCAGTTTTCCGGAAACCGGGCGGTACTACCAACGGGTTACCGGCAAACTCCTCTTACTGTTGCAGGCACTTAATATCCCAGTGTTACCAGGTATTACGAGTGCGGAAACGGAGGTAAGTTCCCATTCTATGGAGTCCAACAGGACTCCATGGAATGTGAACCCCTGAATCACCGACACCACTGTCAACGGTGCCAGTGATTCAGAGAATTCTCCGCCGGTAGAGGCCTAAACTACTGGCAGGACGGGGGCTGCTGGTGGTTCACTGCCCATACCGGCAGACTCGGAGTATGCCGGTCTGGAAAAAATGACAAGCTGGTATTACCAGCCGTTTTATTGACATTCCTTCCAGACCGGCATGCTCATAAAGAGGCCCAACGTCTTCATGGGAAGAAAAGAAAGGTTAAGAATGGGCAAAGTATTGCATGATTTACCCAATAATTTTGACTTGTAGACATGTCAGATATTAGTGGATTAACACATTGAACTTTATTCTCCGGAAAGTGTTCATACACCTGTCTCCAAGAGATATTACCCTGGTTATGCACGCAATGAAACAATAAAAAAAATGTGTGTGTTTACACTGGAAAAAATAGTTATCCACGATTTTTGGAAGGGGGCAAACGGGAAAACACTGATAAGCACAGATTTCGGTACTTTCTGAAAACACTGGAAACACACCCCCAGAAGTGAACAAAATAAACCTCTAAAACAGGAAACCCTATTCATCGTCTAAAACATCTGGAGAGATGCAAGTTGCATACCACTGCCCTAAATTAACATTGTAGGTTTGCATAATGAAGAAGCGTACATGTGATAATTATGTTGCTAAGTACATCTGACTTCACAGCTGTAGGAATGTCTTGTCACCCTGACAATAGTAGATGAGGCACAGCATCCTTGGTGGGGAAACTTTGAATTAAAATAGAAACCCTTGCTCTGCCAAAAGCCTTTCCAATATCTAGAATTCGTTATGAACTTGCCCTCCAATCTATTCAATCCATTGTACTGTGGAAACAAATGGACCTATATAGAAAAATTTTCTTGGAGGAAAAAATCCCAGCATTGGAAATCTTAAAAGACAAAAAACAGGCATTCCACGTCACAGCGTTAACAAAGTGGACAAGCGAAATCAAAATAAAAATGGAACAAGAGGAAATCACGGAGGAAATCTTGAGAAACAGACCTCAATATGCTAAACGAAAAATTCAGAAAAACGACTGGATAAGAACAATAGAAGACCAGAAAAAATTTAAAAGACATCTGAACGCTGACATGGAAGCAAGAGCTATAAACGTGTTGCCTGCGTATTTACTTCAATTCCCTTGTACGAAAATCCGTGACTTATTTTTGCAATTTCGTTTGAACATCCTACCTACGCGTGAATATCTGTCATTAATAGATCGAACACATAGTACGTCAGCAGTCTGTCGTTACTGTAAAGACCCTACAGAACCAGAAACATTATTTCACCTAATCATGGTGTGCCCAAGGCTAACAAACAAACGTGACCTATTCAGAGATTTCTTTAAAATATCAAACCACCGAATGTCAACCGAAGAGCGATGGGCAATGTTGCTCCAAGGAAACAAACAATCGCTGATCATTACAGTGATCAAATTTTGGATTGAAATCAACAAAGAACCGTAAAAGAAAAATCAGAATAAAAACTTGTGGTAAGAAGAGTAGAAGCAGAAATACAAATGAAAAGTTTGATAAGTCAAACGAAACATTTTATATAAAAAAAAAAAAAAAAAAAAAATTAAAATATTCTCTCAATCCCACCGTCTAGGTTTGGACCACATCATTAATGAAGATTTTAAGTTCTTGACCCAAAACACTAGAATCAACAGGCTGTGAAGATGCTTCCCTCACCACCCTTTTTAAAACTGTACTGATGTCTGCTCATGCTCTACCTGTCTTTTTTCTTTGTCTAGACGGGGTGAGTTCATAGTGTTTTTTGCATTATATGACCATAGTATAAAGAAGGAAATACGCTCTCCCTTCTACAGTTTGTGGCCTTTTGCCTGGCATAGCCCAGGCATATCTTATTCGGTCAACAGTTCCAGAAACCTTTTCACCAAACTGACCAGAAATAGTTAAAGTTATGGCGATGCCCCTCGCAACGCTCCACTACTGGTGCAAATTGAGGTTGACCTCATCACAAGCAGTGGGTTATTTATTTTCGGTATTCGGCTTATTTTCTTGTCTGTGGTTACTTTTTAACATGAAGTCAGTTTGTTCTCACACTTTCTTACCACAGAATGCAAATAAACATGGATGTGCTTCCTGAATTGTCTTAATTCAGATTCTGGACCCCATCAAATCATGAATGGCAATATTCAATAGATAACAAAGTTAAAGGGTTACTGCGTAAAATGTGGGTCTCCTGTAGCAGGATGTCCTTTTTAAAATTCCAATACATGATTCTGCCACAGCGGGTTGTATTTATTTATTGGTTAGATCTGGTTTCTTTTCCATTGGTTTCTTGTGTCTGGTTTCTGGTGTCAATCCAGGCAGGGGGCATTTGATTGTTGACTTGCTTTTTCTGCGTCATGAAGAAGGGGGGGCACCCCTGTCACACTTTTGAGAGAGCTCATAGACGTCATTTAGGGGTCGTCAGGGGTCGCCACTGCGACCCCTGGGGTCTCCCTTGCTACCCCTAAAGGAAATGCAAAAGAAATGTTTCCTTTCTTTCTACATTGAGGCTCATGGGCTGTGGCCAGCAACATGTGGCTCTTTATTTCTGGAGTGGCTGGTTTTCTGATGTCTATAATCGGTAAGATAGCTCAATGAGTTGAGCGCTGGCTGCTGCAATGTGTGTGTGATCTGCATGTTGCAGGTTCAACTCCCAGCAAGGTCAACTCAGCCTTTCACCCTGCTGAGGTTGATAAATGAGCACCGACACAGGTTGGGTGATATTGTATGTATATTTGTTCTATATGAAGCGATTAAGCGTAAGTGCAATATAATAACAGATCATTATCGTTTGGCCTTGCATGTCTGCTTGCATTCACAGTGATTTGGTAATATGGGCCTATATACATTGATATTAACGATACATATGGCGATCCATTCTTGCATGAAATGTATATCACATCACAGTAATATTGTAACCATATTTTTCGTAGTGTGCTTAGCAACAATGTTATGATGATGCCGCTTCCTGTTTTGTCATGGGGTGAAACGTTGTGTTCCATCTGGTCAAATGACATCCCTTCCTGTGATATCAGAGGTCAAGGGTCGTGTGATGTCACTTCCACTACCCATGGCATTTTGGTGAAATGACGTCCCTGGGAGAGGTCCTTTGAGAGATGTCTTTTCAGTGCAATCAGCTGTGAGATGCTACTTGTGGTCTTGCTTTAATATACCTATTCATTCTTTCATCCACTCATTCCCCAGGGGATTTTAGAGGGTGGCTTTTTTGGGCTTGTTGCCATTTATTTCGAGGCAACACCTCATGTCTTTGGCAGACCCCTCATGGCAATAACTCTCCAAAGAAAATGAGTAAACAGTAATAAAACACAATTTATTTGGGAAATGCTTTGTTGTATTACGCACAAGATTAGAATATTCCACATATTAATGTGCTGCCCTATGTCTGTAAGAAAAATGACTGCTATTTGCATTCGATACAAGACAAAATTTGTGTCACCAAAGACAGTAGCTAGAGTCCTAGGTTATACATTTTAGATTCAATTATATCTTTGCAAATGGCACATCATTTATACACATTTCGCTTAAACAAAATGAATGTTTATTGATTCCCTTTACAAATGAGCGAACGTGTATGTAAATAGTTGCAAAGGAACAACAACACAAATCCTGTGTTTTTGCTTCACTCTTGATTTTCCTCTTTTCTCCTCTTTTAAACGCCTTCTTTTCATTCCCTTTAACTCTGGGGCCTTTACACATCTTGAGAACTCACCACTACATGTGTTCTCTTTCTACTATTCGATAACCTTAGGATGTTTTTCCTTTCTTTTTTTGCTTTCATTGGAGACGCATATGTACAATTTGATACATGATATGTCAGTCACTTAAATGTAAGCGTTGATTTCTTTACTCATTATTTCTCTCCTTCTGATTTTTTATGTATTATTGTTCTCTTTACTTTTTTGTTTGTTTTTATGGTATACATTATCAGTAAAACAACAACTTGTTAAAACATCTCTCATTGGTCTGTGTGTTTTTTCTTGCACCAAAATAAGTGATTTGACTAATAGCTCTGTTCAAATTACTAGTTGATCCAATAAGTTTTCAGATAACTTAACCATGTGTGCTATCAACCCCAGCTAGCAGCATTTGCCTTTTGTTTGTGCTTTTGCAATTGCCCTACCCTGCTGCCTGTCCACCTGGACACCATTGTCTGTTACTAAGTATAAAGGGTTATCTTCTGTTATGAACACCTCATCCAAAAAACGTTATCATGATCTTAATCATAAATTTCAACTAAATCCATTTCTGTGTGTGGTGTACCAAAACTGGCACATATGTCTGATCCTCCTGTATGCGGCCCATTATTACTATGAAATCGATTCCAACTTGAGTGCATGGTTCAGTTTGCCAATTTACATTCATGAGGGGAGTGGGCCTGGTCATCAACCTTTGCCACCATCTGTGCATACTGTCCAGTTACCCACTAGTCCATTAAAGGGTATCCCTACAAAAAATCTCCACCAAGATATCACCGTACATATGGGCGTTTGTCTCGCCATAGGCGATATTTTTTGGGGGGGATCATTCATGGGAGCGGGGGTTGTGGGGATGGCCCCCGCACTTTTTAAAAAATGCGGAGGTTGCGGTGGGGTCCCCCGCAGGCTCCATGGATCAATATCGCCGCAAATATATCGCAATATTTTTGTATCGCGATATTTTTTCAGGGATATTAACACATGGAACCCATTAAAGGCCACGGATATCGTTCCCTTACCCTGCGATTTGAAGGATGTGTCTTTCATACCCCAGATACATCATTCTTGCTTTTGGCCTGTTTGGGTTCATCATCACTACCCCGCTCATTACAATTCCATTGTGGATGTGTATGCATGCAGACACTCTCCAGTGCATCTGCATCACCTGCGGCAGTGATTTTGCTCTTGGGTGCCCATTTTCCATATATTCGATCACTTAATGTGTCTGCCTGTAAGTCCTTGCACCATTCTTCTAAGGTAATGACATGCCTGGATGAGCTCCTCTGTCAGTTATCATTGCCACTATGTATTCTCTTCATCCAGCTGTGTCTCTTTGGCGTCTTTCTTTACAGGTAGCCTCGCGAAGCCGCAGGCTTGATGGCTCTGCCACCCCCGTGTGTGTTCCATTTTGAAACTCTACTCTTGCATCTACGTTGCCAGCCTTGCTAATATGGCTGTCTGGCTTCTCGGTATTCCTCACTCCAGTGTCCAAACGTTCTTTCCAACACATATCTTCTGAAATGATTGACTACCAAGTGCCCAAGTGCATGCCAACATTTCTCTTTCAATAACTGAGCAATGCAGTTCGTCTCGGTCAATGCTTTAGACGTAAATGCAATGGTGTGCGTTCCTTCTTTTCTAGTTTGCATTAGCGATGCTCTGGCCCCATAAGCAATGGCATCTATCACAATTGTGCTGTCATGACTCATGTTGAAAGACTTCAGGTATGGTGCATTGGCAATGTCCCTTTTTATTCTGTGCAGTGCCTCTTTGCACTGATCTGACCCTTCCTTTGATTCTCCTTTTCTGAACAGTTTCCTTGGGTATTCTGGGTTTGTCAAGAATCCACTGTGGTAAATTAGACATAGGAGGCGGACAAGAAGACATGGTTCAACAAGTTTATTAAAGGGAAAAAAGGACTCATATACCCCTATAGCTACGATGATGGGTTTTCCTAACTTCAAAGAAAATAAAACGGTGCTCGTCAGGATGTCTCACAAAAATCCCGTCTGCTTTCCAAACCTGTTTTATCCTGTACTTTATCTCTACCACTAATTAACTAAGCAATATATATGCTTTGCCTAAGTAAGTTTACTCTCACTATACTTGGCTTCTGATGGCTGGTTCTTGGACCCCATCCAATTGTGTCTTTGGTTCTCGATCTCACACACATGCCCCTGCATGTTGTTACAGTTCAAAAACTGCTTTATTTAAGTCTCTCCTCTTCTGTTAGAGAATTTTGCTTGGGGCCGCCATGCAATTGTTTTTTTGAATTCAAGAAATGTGTCTCTACATGGGAGGTGGGTTTTCTGCACGTGTTCGTTCTTTGCAACAATAGTATCGATGAGTCCTGATCTTTCTAATTCTATTTTCAGTCTCTGTTGCATGTATGCCTTTTACCCCCTCGTGGGTATTCTCAGGCTCAGCCCCTTGTGGGCTCTCTGGCCTCACTAGCCATTGCCTTAATTGGCTGCTTTCACCCCTTATGCGGTATTCACAAGTTCAGCCACATGTGGTTTGCATGACCTCTATGGATGTCTGCTTATTTAGTTGCCTTCACCCTCTCGTGGTGTATTCTCAGATTCAGTCCAACATGGTCTGTCTCAGTGCCTCACCGCCCTCCACCGGCTTCCTTTGGTCTGTCGTGTATCTGTTCACCTGAGGCACTACTCGCCCGGTAAGGGGGGGAGCTTCTCGGTTCATTGTGGAACAGTTACTCCGTCTGCGTGGATGGGTCTCGTCATTCAGTCCCTCCTACCTGCAAATGACATGTCTTTGGTGTCAGGAAGTTGGGACGCCGGTATGCCGCTGCGGCAGCAACAAGCTTCTCCCTTGATTGAGCAGCGCCAAGCTTTGCGGCCTCTGCACCTTCCTGGACTCAGCAGAGTTCCATGGCCTCTGGGTTTCCTCCACCCAGCACGTTCACTGTGTGACGTGCCTCCAGGCTCATCCTGGAAGGGAGATGTCCCTTCCTCTTCACTCCAGCACAGGCTTCTGTGATTCACCCTCAAGCTGGCTCTCTCCCCCTTCTGGCTTGGTCATGGTTGTGGTCCTTTTCTTCAGGAATGGGTGTTAACAGAAATGGGTCAGAAACCAAGCCAGTCACCTTTAAAGGGTATTGTATGCTGTGGTACTGCCCAGCCCCAACATAGCCAACAGAGTTTTGGGACTCTGATTTAAAGGGAGGTATGGTAATAGCTTTACAGTGAGACCCTGTCCCCTAGGGGGTGCTAAGCAAAGTGTGCTCACCTCCCTAGTCCCAAAGGGAGTGACTCCCCCTTGGGGAGAAGGGACAGCATCCATGGATTCGTCAAACCATAATACTCCTCCATGTCCATGAATGACTTCAATTGTTCTTTATTAGCTGGTTCAAGTGACTCTTCTATGTCATGCACTAGGCTCTCTTTGAGTTGGATTTCATTTGCTGAAATGGAGTAAGTACCCCAAGAAGTTTAATGTTTCTTTTTTAAATGATATCCTGTCTCTTTCAGTCTCTTTAGCACGTTGTTCAAAACTGTATCCTTTTTCTCCTTGGATGTTCCATGGATGCGAATGTCATCTTGAAAGTACTTGACTTTCTGGATTGCTTGCAAGGTTTAGTCATTATCACCTGAAAATGAGAACAGTCCAAATAGCATCCGGGGAATGATGAAGGCTGTCCATGTTTTTAATCTTGAGTGCAACTTTACTTGATAGTATGTGTGAGGAATTCAACCTGCTGCGCATGGAGTGGGCACTCGCGTAGGCTTACTTGATTTTTTTGAAAATGAAAATGAATGATGGGAGATCAACCTCTGAAAATATGTGAGCCATTCCGCACACATTTACCTGCTCACTGCACGAAACGCACTGTCACGTGTACTCTGGGAGGACAACGCCTACAGGCTCCGTCCTCCCTGCCTCTTCATTCCGCACCTAAAGGGTCACTCGATTCTTCATTTCGTCATCAGATTCTATATGGTCCATTCATCTTCTTTCTTGTCATCTCCTCTGAGGTGTGTCACTTTCTTCATGTGACATCACCAGTCTCTTCTTTCATCCGTCTTCATGCGCTCTTCGGGGATTCTTCCCAAGAGACTGTCAGCTCTTTGCGGATATATAAAGAATGGTCTCCTTAATGGATACTTTGCTTTGAAGGCTGCTTGTGTTATAGGCATCATTACAGGTGTCGCCTTTGTCATTATTTCCGGTAGCCAACAGATAGGAAATTTAAGGGCGGGTCTTCCGGGAGAGGCCTTTGGCTCCTCCTCTACACTAGTAACCCAGGAGGATGTGTTTAGGCCAGGGAGGACAGGAAGTGGGTGGGAATGGCCATAGGGATTGGCATGGCCATGGGCAGTCAATGGGTGGACAAATAAGCAAACGCCAAAAGCTTTCTGTCCTTCCTCATTTGCCATTTCTCCCTAGCTGTACTCTAATGCAGTAGTTTTGATTTATAAGTGGCGCTAAACCTTGAGACTTGGGAGCAGCAATAGAGCCGTGGCCAGCGGTTGAGCTAACTTTCATGAGTGGCACAAGAGGGGCCAGTGAAACTGCAGCTTGCTGCGTAAAGTAGACCCACAGTAAATGAACCAGCCTGCTGCTTATATACATGCTCTCTTCAAATCTGAAGCCTGGCTCATACAAGTTCCAAAGAGATGGCTATATATTCCAAACATTGAGTCAGTAAAATCATGGTTGATTGACAGGTCTTCAGAACTATTAGATTCCATCATAGCAGCTTGCGAGCATACATAATGAGGGGAGGAGTCCTTCATGCTTTCTCGCTCCTTCTGCATCTTACATCCTTTCTCCCATTCATTGGCACTCTTCCCCTATCCTGGAAAACAACCATTTTAGAGAAGCCGCAGATCCCTTTGTCAGCGCGCCCTGATGGCTGCAGCAAACAGAGCCCAGAGACTGATTGGCGCCAGCATGTTTTGGCACCACGGGTGCATTATTCTTCGACGTGTGAAGTGATCCGAGTATGGGTACAGAATGCTGGGACACAGAGAAGTGCAGACATTGATGGAAGTGTACAAAAAGAAGTAGTGGAACTATGATCCCCGCTGGCCTGCCACAGTTCCCCACAAACCTCATTGCCACGCCCCCTACCACGCACAACACAAACCCCCAAATGCACCTGCTGTCTAAGGCAACGGGGAGTGCAGTGCACTGAAGTGCAAGTTTCAACTGCTTCCTACACTTTTTTTAAAAAAACGAAACCATTCCAGAATGGTTTCTTTTTAAAATAAAAGTATACGAACAGTAAAATCGATTTTTTTTTTAAATAAATGTGCACCGCTCCCGCCATCTTCGACCACTCCATTGAAACCTCAAAGAATGTAAATTCTAGCCCCCCTTGTGTACTAGAGCCGAATGATCAAATAGGCCTTTTCATATTGATACGAACCAAAAGGGCATGAGAGAAATATCTCGCGCATCTCATTGCAGCCTGGTGCCCACACGTGTGGTTATGGACTTCACACATGATTGTTGTGCTGCGAAGATATCTAAGCGGCAATTTGCTCATTTGGGAAACTAGACTATGGGCCTCATTACGTGGAGGGTGGTATGGGTTAATGGTGCCAGTAAAGGTGCCAGAGCCATTAACCCCTTACCGCCCCATTACGAGGTCCGCTCGCTGGACCCGCTCAGGACGCATGGTTTTACCAGATTTCCTTAGCGGGTGCTGCGAGGGACCCAGCATGCTAACAACGGGCCCGTCATTAACGGGCCTGTTTTTAGCATGCTCCCCATTCCCATTGAGTCCTATGGGTGCGCAAATGGAAATGGGGATTGACCAGGTCCGGGTTCCCTGAATGGGGAAATACCGGGCCCTTCATGGTCGGAATGGCCTGGTATTTCCCCATTCAGGGAACCCAGACCCAGGTTTGGGGCAACCTGCCCTTATTAAGGGTATCGCTAACTCCAAACTCGTAATGAGGCCCTATGGATTCGATACCCGGTCCGCACTTAGAGGCTGGAGTCCGCAATGAAGCATTTCTTACAAACTAGTTTTTTTTAATAACATTTCTTGTGCTAGGGAAGATGGCATTCCACTGCACCGAGTGTTAGTTCACCAATCTTTATACATTTCGGTGTCCAACACTCATAACCTGGTCCCTCGTTAGCGACATGTTCAATCTCCCAGGCTCAATGTTTCCTCATGTTGCATTTGATGCTTACAAACTCATTATTTATCTTTCTCCAGTTGAATTGCTGTATATTTAAACATAAAACGTGCACATTCACAGCATGTGTAACACTTTTACAATGAATGGAGTCTTGCTGACCTTTTATTATTCACGTTTAGTATTATGGCGGTGCCGGATAGCTTTCTGCACATGTGGTCTTGTTGACTATTTGTGTTTTGATGGATGGTCCCATAGAAAAGGGTCCATTGGATGATGCAAGCAAAAAGAATCGCTGAGAAAACAGCCCTCAGAGTACTTACTGTGTACTTGATCCACGCACAGGCGCCCTGCATTAGTGTGGAGGGGAAGATGCCCGCAATCTGAGGGGGGTGGGCAGGCAGAGCAATGGGAAATCTGTAAGAGGGATTGTAATGTCCACCAGAAAGAACATTACTGAAGGTAAGTAACTTGGTATTCCAGTGGATAATTTGCTCCCAAAGATGTCACATCAGTGACTCCATGACCCTCTACTCTAGAAAATATGGGCCTACCAAGCGTCCCACCCGAGCAACCTCTCCATACAAAGTTGAGGCTCCGGACAGTGTTGAGGTTGCATTGTTTAGTGAACGTATAAAGGGACACCTAGTAGTCCAAGAGAGTGGAAACTGGAGGGTACCACGTTCACATTCCCTTACTTTATGTCCCCTAGCCAGGACGGTAAAGAAGGGCACCTTTCTTTATTTCTACATTTATTTATTTATTTTTTGCGCATGCATTATTCAGCGCTTATACAGCAAGTAAATTGAGCTTCAAAGCACCCTACATTACTCAGGTTTTCAAACCTGGGCCCTGCCGGGTTGGGGGCGAGGGGGAGGGTTCACAGCTGCCTGCACAGGTAATGGGAGGGGAGGATATACTCCTGGGCATGTCCCATAAGCAGTGTCAGTGGTGGGTGAGTGGAAAGAGCCTGCAAAAAGCTGCATGCTGGTGGAGACAAAATGACTGACCGTAATGGTGGTCATTTTAAATGCATTTTCCTTCCCTGTGCTTTCTTCAGTCTTGATAGCACTGTTGAAAAACGCAGCATTGTGGGGGGCGGGGGCGTGGAGGAAAGACAGAACCCAGTAATGGGATTTGAATTGGATGGTGGTGAGTATGGGGTCAGTTGGGGTGCAGGAAAAAAACAGAGACAGTGAAGGGGACACACACACGTGTCTGCCCGATAGATGTTCATCAGCAATACCCCTCTCTGGGGGGTCAGAAGTAGCTGCCTTACTTTTGTCGAATTGGCGCTAGGGCCTTCAATTACACCACTGGGAGCCAATTCATGACATATTTTAATACAGAGGATGTTGCACCTAGAAATCGTTCCTCGTTATAGCCTTTGTTTTCTTGGGCCCTGCAAAGCCCACAAAGAGCTGCCAGTCTAAGGCAGTAGCCTGCAAGCGTTGGCTCTCCAGAGATGTTGGACCATCACCCCCCTCAAACCCAGTCAGCATAGTCAATAGTGAGGAGTTGTAGTCTAAAACGTCTGGAGAACCGTGGTCCAAGCAATGTTCCCGATGCCGAGGGGGCGAGCCTGTGAAACAGCTCCTCAGCATGGCTCAAGTCTTCAAAAAATAGTGTGGGGACTCATTAACCTACCAATTGAATGTGGTGTCACCAGAAACTAGCATATCAAGGTGCCCCCTGAAAAAAGTGGGGGTCTCTGTCCACCCACGTGTACCCTCGACTTGAGCCCTGCTGCTCAATCTTTGAGTGATGTGGGGGTTGGAAGGCTAAATGAAGATTTTTTTATTTTCAAGTGGAATTCATATACCACCTTAGGAGCAAAAGATGGTTTGACCTCCAAAGTGACCTCCTCACTGGAAATATGGTAGTGTTAAAGATGAAGTTTGAAGCTCTGAACGTTATGGCAGCCAAAAAAAAAAGACACCACTGAAGAAAGGCTCAAACAATAACGCTGGAAAGAATGTTAGATCCAGGTTATGGTTCCATTACGGCAGGAAAGGAAAATAAACTGTGAGGTCTTTCAGAAGTCACAAAAAAGAAGTTCCAAAAAAATAACCCCTCTCTGGTGTCATCCTAAAAATAGCAAGGGCTGTTAAATTGCCCCATTCAGTCCCAACTTTGAAGCTCGACTTGGCCAAGGAAAGCAAAAACTCCAGTAACGGCCCTCATCCGAGCACCAAAAGGTAATCTTGCACCGGTAAAAAGTGTAGTTTGGTGCATGGGGGTCCCGCATCAAATCAACACCCTCTTCGGGAAGATCCCAGTTCTGATATCTCAACCTCTCAATAGGCAGGCATTTAGGTTTAGTGTCCAGCCTTTAAGCTAAAGTATCCTGCCTTCAGCCGGCATAAGTACCTCTTCTAGCCAGTGGATACTGTAAGAAGTGCAAAGCAGCATCTCTGACAGGAGTGGGTAACAGATCAGCACCATGGTATTGAGCGCTCGAGGTTATTCTGCTCATAACATCAGACTAAGCCTCAACACCTCTGCCATCAGAATACAGCAACGACCTATGACAAAAATTCGGGCCAGCTGAACACAGAGGGCCTGATTCATAGAATTTAATTGCGCTGAAAAATGGGGCGCTTGTGTGCAAAACGCGCACAAGCGCCCGTTCGTCAATTTTTTGGAGCACAATGCGCTGGGCTTACCTGAGACTTGCGCCAAATCCCTGTGGGTCGAACACGTCAATGCGCCACCACAAACGCCTTGCACGAGACTCCCAGCGAAGGCGCATACCATCTTGCGCAGTCACCTAAAAAGCGGACGGAACACATGGAATGGGAAACAAAAAGCATAAATGTGGGCGTTATGTGGGAAGTACCACAGTGAAATACTCGCAAAGCCCACACATGCGCTAACAACACGTATTCATGGAATCAAACAGGTCTCACTGTTGAGTGGAATAAGACGCGCAAAGCCGGAAACACGTCCGCCACGCGAACGCAGGCGTAAGCATCACTGCACACTAAAAGCAATGCATAAAAAGGACACCCAAAAAACCAACGCGCTACCATGAATGTACCATTTTACGCAGCTGCGAACGTGGGACACCGCAGGAGGAGGGGGATAGCCAAGGCATGCATTTCTTTACCCGGGACCAGCCTTTTTGGGATGCCTGATGACCAGGTCTATGGCAGGTATAGGTTTCCACCTCATATCATATTAGACCTGGTCAAGGAGTGGGAAGACGACCTCACATTACCCAGCCTGTGCTCCCAAGCACTGAGCCCCTTGGAAAAGGTGCTCAATGTACTGCATTTATCGGCCACTGGGTCATTTCAGCAGCCAACTGCCATAGTCGGGGGCATTTCACAGCCCACGCAGTTACGCTGCCTATTCCAGGTGTTATCAACCATGACTGCATGCCCCTCAGTCCGCAGGCACATATACATGCCCAGAACACCCGCAGAAATTCAGGTCATGGTCCAGGACTTTCCCTAAAGTGATTGGGGCCATTGATTGCACCCATGTGGCCCTACGTCCACCTAGGGCCACAGAGCACATCTATCGCAATCGCAAGCATTGGCATTCCATCAACGTGCAGGTTGTATGTGATGCCAAGGGAATCATTACCTCTGTATATGCTAACTATCAAGGGTCCACCCATGATAGTTTCATATTCAGAATGTCACCCCTCCCCCGGGCCCTGGAAGCTGGGAGGCATGGCAACACATGGCTCATTGGTGAGCACACATGGCCCTGCAAATGCATGCATGTCTCACACAGACAAAACCACACCACTGACAACCCATCTCACCTCCACAGGGGACAGTGTCTAGCCTCTGAGCACCTACATGATGACGCCAATACAGAACCCCACCACTCCACCCCAGGTAAGATACAACGCAGACCATATTGCAACTAGGGGCATAATGGAGCGCACATTTGGAGTGCGAAAGTCACGCGTCTGCTCCCTTGTCCCTTGACCACTCTGTTGGTGAGCTACTATATACACCACCAGTAGTGTGCAGGAACATTGTGGCAGCATGTGTCCTGCACAACATTGCAACACAGCGTGGTGTACTGGTGGACATGGTGGTGCCCCCATGTAGTCCACGAGGATCTGGAGTTCCTCATCACTAAAACTCCTCTTCCTTGATGTACGGGTCCCCTGTGCCGTGCCTTGGGACAAAGCTTGTTCGCCTACTGCACGCTTTGCCTTCTTGCAAGGTTGTGCAGACCCTGAGTGGCTTGGACCACTTGGGTCAGTAGGGGCTGGAGCACTGGTGGACTGGGCTGTGGCATCACCCACTGATGCTGTGACTGTAGGTAGCCTTGCAGGCATTTGTACCTGGGTGCTGGACATTTATTCGCATGTCTCCTGTCCTTGGAGACAAGGACATCAGCCCTTGGTCTCTGCGGGCCTGGGCCAGGACCACTACAGGCCTGGCTGGATGACCCTTATCCTGGGTGTTGGTTGCTGCAGCTGCCTCTGCAGCTTCCTCACCCTGCCTGGTGTGGACAGAATATGGCAATGCTGATCCAGGACCCTGGGTGCTGGTGGCTGGACCGTTGTCCGCACGTCTCCTGCCCTTGTTGACAAGGACATCCACCCCTGGGTCCCTGCAGGCCTGGGACGGGACCACTACAGGCCTGGTTCGGTGACCCTGTGCCTGGGTGGTGGTTGCTGCAGCTGCTCCTGCTGCTTCCTCACCCTGCCATGTTTGGACAGCAGATGGCAATGCTGCCCCAGGACAATGGGTGCTCGGGACGTCAGCATCAGCTGCATCTCCTTGACCCTGTTGGGTGGAGGGCATGGCTCTCCCAGCAGGGCCCCAGGCACCTTGGCCACATCGGCCACCTTGGCCACCTCCGCCACCTCCACCTCCTCCTCTGCATCCAGTGCCTCATCACCTGTACATGGACATAAAAATACATGAAGACCCATGTAATAGCATAGCCCACACGCATAGGCATCACAATGTCATCATGCAACACATTACCCTGCCATGTCACAAACTCCCGCACATACGCAGTGTCAATGGAAGTGAAGGGTAGCTTGAAAGCAGCCATGGACGTGTGTGGAAGGGCTAAACACTACATGTAGTGCATGGTGCATAGCACCTGCTTCACACACGAGCACCTAATTGGCATAGTTCAGTCACCAAAATCACTGATTCAAATACACAGATGCCACGTAGCATAGCCATGCCTGATCTGTCAAACTGCATGAGATGGACCTTGCTGACTACTGTCCTAGAGCCAGGTACAATTGATGTGACATGACATGACATGTTAATCACAAACTCAATACACACAAGTGTCACAAGGTGCTACGATGCAAGGGTGGTGGAAGAGAGTGAAGCCAGTCCCACCCATCCCACGAGGCCAGGTCACATTGACATCACACAAGTGAATAGGCACGGCGAATGTGAGACCTGGGGTTGGAAGTGGGAGTGGGCAGTGCAGTCCATGGGAACGGCATCCAAATAAAATACAACTACATAATCAGTAATGAAAATGCAGAGGGCTGGAGGCAGACAAAGTGTAAGTGCAGACCTCGGGTGTCAATTACTTCTAGAGGGTTGTAAGTATACAGTAAATAGTCACCGAGTGCAGGAATGGCAGGGCGGCAGTGCATGGGTTCAACTGGTGGCTCAGAGGGCCTTGTCGGAGATCAGAGTGTGGGCAGGTGACTAATACATTCTCTCAGTTTTATTTATTTTACATTTATAAAGCGCTCACACAGCCCGCAGGCATCGATGCGCTGTTACAGGAATTGTTTGTTTTTCTTAGTTGCGTTTTTTTTTTTTTGTCTTAGTTACGTATTTATAACGCGCTTAAACACCCAGAGGTTTCTAAGCGCAGACCCGGGGATCGAACCTGTTGTTGCTTCATGTCGTCTTGCTTCCAAGACGCGCACGCTGCCGCTGAGCTATCCTCAGTAATGCAGTTCTCTAGCAGGGGAGAGGAGGAGAGAAAGCACAACACATGAGTAAGCATCAGAAGTGCCTCCAGACCCGGAGAACGTGCACCTACAGTTCCATTGAGGCTGGGAGGCTGTACCAGAGGGAGGTCCCAGCCGAAGTTAGACATTAACCTCCAACGAATTGCTATGAGAAGCAACTGACCCTGAAGGAGTAGGAAAGGGATGATCAAAGACCATGAGAAAGAAGCAAATTTGGAAGATGGAGTTGAAGGAACTGCGTCCCCAGGACCCATAAGGCCTTGTTGACAATTCACAGGGATAGGAAATGAACGCTGTGGGCACTGGGAGCCAGTGCAATCATCACAGTCCTAGGAAGATAGAATACCTGGCCCAGAGACAAAAGGACAATTCCCACAGTCCAGTTCTGGATGAGTTGCCAAGGGAAATGAGTAGAAGCACGCACAGAAATCTTGGTAGAGGCCATTGCAGTACCCCACCATAGGAATGACCAGTCCTCTGGAGACAGTGAGCTGCTGGGGGAAGGAGAGGAAAGGAAGAATACCCCTGAGGAGGTGTAACTGGCAGGCTGACCTCTCAGAGATGTCAGAGATGCGCGGAGAGAAGGCGAGTGCAAGATTGTCACAGACTATCTGCCATCACAAGTTGAAGCAGGAAGAGGGCCAAGAGAGGCTGGAAAGAGTGACATGGAAGGAGTGAGCAGGTGTGGTGATGGGGTTAGTCACTGTGTGCAGCACATCATGCGTATGCAGTCTGCAGGACAACAAGCACATCCCCATGGCTGTCATGTAAATGCAGGCAGAACTGCCAGACAATCATTACACTTCATCCAAGCAACATACACATGTCCTGGACACACACGCATCATCACTCATCAGACATTCCCTCATAAATTGTCAGGTCTCCCACACCTTGGATCTGCTCCACATCAATCATAACACTTATGATCTCCTCATGTGGAGTGAGTTCTTCGTCCTCTCGTGGTGACCCACCTCCAGTCACCAGAGTAGAGGCGTAGTTGGCACCCAGTTTATCTTTGGCTCGGCGCCGGAGGTCATTCCAACGCTTCACTGCCTCAAAAGCTGGGCACCTCTCATAGCCCAAGGCGTTCATACACTCGGCAACGCACTGTCAGTGAACCATATGCAGGGCAGGCGTATGTATGCTCCCTGCCCGCACAAGCATGTCATGTTCACGTTCCCGCACGTAGTCCATGAGGCTCTGGAGTTCCTCATCACTAAAACTCCTCTTCCTTTATGTCTGGGACCACTTGGGTCAGTAGGGGCTGGAGCACTGGTGAACTGGGCTGTGGCATCACCCACTGATGCTGTGACTATAGGTAGCCTTGCAGGCATTTGTACCTGGGTGCTGGTGGCTGGACCTTTATTTGCATGTCTTCTGTCTTTGGAGACAAGGGCATCAGCCCTTGGTCTCTGCGGGCCTGGGCCAGGACCACTACAGGCCTGGCTGGGTGTCCCTGAACCTGGGTGGTGGTTGCTGCAGCTGCCCCTGCAGCTTCCTCACCCTGCCTGGTGTGGACAGAAGATGGCAATGCTGACCCAGGACAATGGGTGCTCGGGACGTCAGCATCAGCTGCATCTCCTTGACCCTGTTGGGTGGAGGGCATGGCTCTCCCAGCAGGGCCCCAGGCACCTTGGCCACATCGGCCACCTTGGCCACCTCTGCCACCTCCACCAACTCTGCCACCTCATCCACCTTTGCCTCCCTTCCCACTTGTTGCTCTCCCACTCATGGCACTGATGTATTGGTGCAATGGGAGCTGCAGCTATCAATTGTCCTGGGCAATTTGAGTGAGAGGGCAGTGTACCTGATGTTAAACGTACCAGTGTGCCCCAGCAAAGCTCAATTGAACCCATGGGGAAAAATAAACAGGCTTCGTACCACACAGGCACCCCAAAAATGAAAAATACATGTATGCTTTCTCCACGTGCCGAGTCACTCTGTTTCTGGCTGCCCACATGAGTAACATGGAAAACCCACGCTCCTGCCTGCAAGCCAATTTACCTGCCTCCAATGCCCCGATCTGCCTCCTACAAGCCATCTTCTGCTTCCTGTCCACTGTGTTTGCTTGCTGCCCACGTGCCCTGCAATTTTGGTGCCTGCTGTACAGCCATTGCCAGTGCTCCTGTCATCGTGCTTGTGACCACCTCTGCTGATCCAGAAGACTCCTGATGTGCCAGACCACCGCTCCACAGCCAAGCCGCAGGACCACCTTGCCCACCCACACCTGCCTCGGGGGTTGCCATCTCTGAACCAACATCATCGGAGGCAAGTGGCAACCACCCGGCAGCGAGGCAGAGGGCTGTCAGCTTCTCAGCCAGGGAAGTTGACATCCTGGTGGCATTATGATGCCCTCTTACAAGGACCAACGCAAGACAGCAAAGAAGGACATCGGATGATCTGGGCGAACATCGTGGGTGCTATCAATGTGGAGGGGTGGCACCCCGCGACTAACACAATGTCCACAAGCGCTGGGAGGACTACAAAGCCAGAACCCACAACAAGGGTCGTTTGACCACTGACAACATGCAGGTCCTGGAGGGGTTCTACCCAGCGCTGCATGCCTAGTGTGGTTGGAGTGTGCACCTTGACCCTATGTCAGTTTTGCCTCTTGTGCAAATCTGTGTGCATGTGCCATACAGTGCTGCATGTGTGTCCATTCAAGCAAGTGTGACATCAACAGTGTTTCAATTTCAATGTGTGATGCGCTGCAGCGTGTAACACTGTGCACATGGTTGCATACATGTGTATGGACGTGGCCATGTGAGATGTGTGACACATGGGTGCTGTCGGCAACATCACGGACATGCATGGTGTATATGTGCATGTGTCTGAGAAGTGAGTGTTTGACTGGCCAACACTCATAGATGGATGTTACTGGAGCATTTGAATGTGTGCTTGACTCTTGCTGGCTAATTGACATTGAGAGGACTCTGATGTGATGGCTCAACGCCTTGCCTCAGGACTGTCAGGTGATGTGTGTGAATGACATGTGTATGTCCCATTATGCATGTGAGGGGCATGCACAATTTGTAGGTGCTGACAGTCCCTTGTCCAAGGATGTGATTGACTGTTGTGAAGGACAGTCATGTATGTGCTTTGTGTTAATGGCACGTACCAGTGTGTTCTGGAGGGTGATGATGTTTGTGGACATTGCTAGTGCAATTCATGTGCATATGTTTTGTGCCATACACACAATTGTCCAGTACTCTGATGTATTTTTTTCTATGTATCCCTATCCACAGCGACGTTGGAAGAAGAGGGCAGAGAAGGTGCTGTGGAGCAAGGCAGCAGGGATTCCTCCACCAGGCACAGACGCAAGGCCCAGTCCAGCTCCCAGGTTATTTCATCTTCGGGGAGCGGGGAGACTGGTGCCGTGTCTGAGACAACGGCCACAGCTGTTGAGGGCAGGACCATGAGGGCGAAGGTGGTCGTGGACTCCTCAGCAGTGGGAGGGACAGGTGAGGTCGCACAGGGGCAATCCAATGTGGAAGACGGTGGGGAGGAATCCAGGTTGGCTGGGGAGGAGGAGAAGGAGGAGGCCGCATCAGCCCAGTCCATGGGGCCCAGCGGGGGTGATGAGATGGGTGTGACTGGTGCAGTCCAGACTCCAGGGCAGGAGGCAGTGCAGTTCGCTGTGGAGTTGCCTGTGCCTATTCCTGCCCCTGGGAATGCGACTGCACCAGTATGCACCTGCGGGCATGCCCCAGGCCGGACCCATCCGCAGGTGGCAGATATTTCCACACAAACGGAAACACCAATACCTGCGGTTGTTGCCATTCAGGACAGGGTGGAACTGTTGCTAGCCAGTATCATGAGGCGTACAGGCACCATTTGTGATGATGTGCAGGCTTCCAATTGGGGGCTTGCAGATCATCACAAAGAGATCTTGCGTCTTGTGAACTGGCTAGCACATTTCCTGGTCTCGAATTGGGTGTGTGGGCTGGCCACTTTTACAACCCCCTCCTCGTCTTACTCCTCTGTGCATCAGTCGTCCACCCTGCCGCATTCCGGCCCAGATACCACCAGGGCCCCCTATGTAACTGTCCCAAACCCAGTGGCAAGTCTGGTGGAGATCACATCCCTACCAGTGTTGGGAGTCGGAGTTGGATCATCCGAGGTGGTCAACACGCAGATCGAGCCGTTGACAGGAGCTGTGGTAATGGAGGGAGAGCAGGCACCAAAGAGCAGGGCAAGTGCACGACAGCTCCGGAGGTTGTCATCATCCCGGAGGCTGGCCTTAAGAAGCAGGCACCAGGCTATTCGGCAGCAGCAGGCTCAGAGTAGGAGGCGGCAGTACTCGGGGTATGGCATCTCAGGGAGGCAGGTATCGGCCATCAGGCAGGAGGCAAATGTGGACCTTACCCAAAGGATGTCTTCCGTGTTGGGGCATTTGGGGCAGCAGATCGGGGCAGAGCGGCTGCGGGCACAGGAGGAAACACTCACAATGGCCAGGGCAGAGATTTCACTGCGTCGGGCAGAGAGGTGGGCTGAGATCCTCGAGGAGACTAACAGGGGGTGGGAGACAAGCATGTTGGAGTCCCTGCAAGCCCTCAAGGTGAGAGCGGTGCCAGCCTAGCAGAATTGGACGCAGTGTTCGATAATGCCCTGGCCGAGACATTGAAGGAGCATGGTGAGAAGGATTAGCTCACTGCCATTGTATACAGTCCTTTAGGTATACGTTTCCTTTTCATTTTATACTTTTTTTGGAGTGTTTGGACTGTGCTCCACTTTTTGTACATAGTTATTTTTGTGTGTCATATTGTGGATTTTTATTGGTTTGGTGTGCATTTTGGACATTGGACCTCTTTCTGGGGTGAGTGCGGGGTACGTGCTGAGTTTCCATGCAATTTGGCTGGGGTGCATATGAGGTACACTCTGAGTTTCCCTGCGATTTGGCTGGGGTGTGTACAGGGTACGCTTTGAATTTTCACGTGATTAATCCATCCGCACCCCAGCCAAATCGCGTGGAAACTCAGTGCATACCCTGTCCGCACCCCAGCCAAATCACGTGGAAAAATCAGCACATACCCCGTCTCTACCCCAGCCAAATCACATGGAAACTCAGCACGTACCCCGTCCGCACCCCAGCCAAATTGCATGCAAACTCAGCACGTACCCCGTACGCACCCCAGCCAAATCGCATGGAAACTCAGCGTGTACCCTGTATGCACCCGATCCAAATTGCATGGAAACTCTGTGCGTACCCTGTCCGCACCCCAGAAAATCACGTGGAAACTCACTGCGTACCCTGTCCGCACCCCAGAAAATCATGTAGAAACTCAGCGCATACCCCGACCGCACTGAGTTTTCATGAGATTTGGCTGGGGGGCTATAAGCTTGCCCAGGGATGGCGCGGGTGCTTGCGCCGTGTTTGGCATTTTACTTGCTTTTTACTGTGTGTGGGGGCATGTTGGGGGCGTTACTGGTGCTGCTTGATGTTTCTTGCGCCACGGCTAGTGATGCCTCAGGAAATCCATGAATACGCGTACCGCACAATTGTTTCTTTGCACCACGGCTGGCGCAAGCATGGCACACGCTCCTTCTCAGCGCATGGCGCTTGTGCCTTTTCTGCGCTGGATTCTATGAATCGGATCCAGGGTCTCTTGCACTCGCACACTCTCTTGACCTCTCTCAGAACTCTTCCACATGCCTGATCTGCTGGGTTGCTTACTGGAGCCCAGCCAGCCCATCTAATTCCTTATCTTGCGGCTAGAAACACTTGTATATAGTCACGTTATAAATGACTTATCATAACATATCTTTGCCAGATGCAGACACACATTCTAAGCCTTTTCCGAGAATGTTCCCATACTGTGGACTTCGGTGCCCGAAGGCATTCCTTCCACAAGCGTGTTGAGACCACCTTAATGTGAAAAGGCGCTACATAATTGACTACTACTACTACTTCCAGAGCATCAGAATAATCAGTGCAAATCACCAGTGCATCTTCCAGGGAACACCACAAAGAGAACTCACTGGCACAGAAGATTGCACACTTCTTGGCCATTCTTTTTTCTTTTTTATTGGTTTAGTATTTGTGATGAGAACATTTCCGTGGAGGAGGTCAGACTGTTCTGTATCTAGGCTCAGGTGTAATGGTGCAACATTATGGACAAGAATGACCAAAATATTGTAACTGATTGGTTATTAAAGTCTTGCAGAAGATGGATATGGAGTTAATTGTTCTCAGATTAATGGGTATTGAAATCCAGAGGTGAAGACCCAGAACTGAGAACCGCCTTCCTCCTCTGTGAATATAAGGCGATGTGGGTACAACTAGCAAGCATTGGTTTGTCGATCAAATGCTAGAAGTTGGATGATAGTATTCCATCTTTGCAGCTAAAATAGCAGGTTTACCCAATTTACTATTGTGAGGAATTTCCATCTTGCAAAAGGGCAAATTTTTATTGAATAAAATAATGTGGGTAGTTCCATCTCTGAATGGGTAAACTGCTGATCAGATTCCCCTTTCACAAGCTCCATGCGAAAAGCATAGTATGTATCTGTGTCCTGCTGCATCAGTATCCTGATTTGTTGCATCACCTGCTCTTCCCATGGCACTGCTCTACCCATGGTCCAGAGTTCACAGATGCCCATTTGACAGCAGCTTTGACAACCAAGTTTCTGCCGTACAGGGGCGGCATTTAAGATATGTACTCCTGTACCCAAATAATGATCATAAGTAACCTTGATGGTGGCAGGATAATTTCTAAAATAAAGCTATGGAATGGTTTAGGCATAGTGTATGGTAGCACTAACAAACTAGACTCCAACATCCCAATTGATATCGCACATGTGCCAGTTCCGGTGAGTCAGCTCTGCTCTGGATGATGATGCGTATTTTGGTCAGCTGTGTGTAGCCCGTTAAATGGCAGGACAGAAACCTGGAGGGCCAGGCCTCCTCTTTCATCTCTTTATGAGGGCAGATAACACCCTTCACCAGAGCTATCGCCATGCTTTTTGGGGTGCACTAAAGGCCCCAAACAGAAGTCCCTTTCAATTGAATGGCAGGATTTTAAACACTGAAACTAAAACAGCCTGGATGTCAGAACTCTAATGACCAACCACAATAAAATGTCCTGCTAAAGGTGTCGAAATTCAGTGTTCTCTAGACCTGCTGGCTCTAAAAGCATTGACTTCAAGAAATAGTTACCCTTGGCTTGAGCACGACAAATATGTGTGAAAATGGGGGCACCCACTTCAAAGAGCAAGCTTCCAGCACAAACGAGAATGATTAAATAAAACTCGGGGGGCGCTGTTGAGCGCGATAAAAAATGGCTGCCTAGAGCACGAGCTCTGTTCCGACAAATATCCTTAATAAAACGATCCTAACTTGGAGCACCCCGCGGATGATTTTGAAGAGTGGAGTCTGCAGCGGAACAACCCTGCACACCACGGCAGAAATCCAGAAGAAAAACGCTGTTGTAGGACGGAAATAGAGCGCATGCAACTGTTGGCGGTGAGGGTGGGGGACGCGGGCCGCCTCCCAGATCCACACGGATATTGGAAGTAACCACAGACGCTCTAGCCGGCAGACCATAGAGGTCCAGCGATCCGACACCAACAAACGAGTGAACAGAAGGACGCTTCATACAAGCTGAAGCGGCCGACGTGTCTTTGGTGGGAAGGAGAACAGCGAAGGTGCGGCAGGAACGGGAGAAGAGTGTGGACGGCACATTAACCCTGTGAGACGGTCAAGCGGCACGTACCGAAACCGCCATTAAGCCACGTGTTGTGAGTGCTGCGAGGAGGAGGAGGCGGTGCTGAATAGGCTGCAGGCCTTAGCCATGAGGACAGCACTAATGCCTGATAAACCGACAAAAGGAGCGGGGGCTAGGAAAAGGGGTCCAATGGACTCGTTCACCAACAGCCAAGGGACGGACTCGATGGCAGAAACATCCGCTGCCCCTAACATCGGAACTGAAGTTGTAAGCGAGGTCGACAAGCTAACCACGATTGTACAAAATGGCTTCCTTGCGATAAATGTGAAACTGGATGACATTGTCTCAACTATTGGGTCATTGAAGGCAAGAGTGGATAAACAAAGCTCCAGAATAACAGAAGCCGAAGGCAGAATTAGTAACAACGAGGACACTATTGCAAGTCATGCTCGAGACATAACGCAATTAAAAAACTACTTTCTCAGAATACAGTCTAAATGCGAGGATCTTGAATCTCGTTCTAGAAGAAATAACATAAGAATTGTTGGGGTATCCGAAAAGTTTGGCAAAGGAGCAATGGAACAACAAGTAGAAGCTCTCCTACAGACCCTCTTCGGACCTGAAACTTTCTCGGATCATTTTCTGATGGAAAGGGCACATCGCACACTGCCTCCAACACCAAAACCAGGGCCTCGCCCCGCGTGATCATAGAGATGCGATTCTTAAAAAAGCTTGTGAGCAAGGTACACTACACTATGAGGAGAACCGTATCCACATATACCCGGATTTTTCGACAGGTGTTCAGGCCAACCGACGATCCTACGAACCAGTGAAAAGACTGTTACGAGCACGTCAGATCCAGTATGCATTAATATTCCCTGCCAAAATGCGTATTCAGCACGGAGGAAGAGCACACTTCTTTGAGAATCCGGCAGCTGCAATGGCCTATATCGGGTCACATATACCTCTTCCCCCAGTGGGCCGGGGTCCGGATCAAAATGGCGGACCCCGCCCCGAGGCGGACTGATGATACTCTGATGCAAGAACCAAAGCACATGCCTACCACAAAAACGGAACAGGAATAAGACAAAACAAGTGGTGGTGCACCACAGGAAAATGTGGAAGTCGGACTGCGAGCTCGAGCGGGCGGCCATACAGCGACAACATGGCAACCCCAGGAGATCTCCAACAGTTTGTAAGGTTAAATCATCCAGTTGGGGCGGATGATGGGGGTGGGGGTTGGGGGGGAAGGGGAGAAGATGGACCTTTTGTTGAACAGTTGAAAAGTTGTTTTGTTGAAGGTCGAACAGATAATTGCGATATGCATGTTGAACGGTATTTGGATAACACTGCAATGGTGAGCAGATACGATGGCGGGTGGCACTGACAATGGCAAAGGGATGAAAATTAGACTGCTGTCATGGAACGTCAAGGGGCTGAACAATCCCTCCAAAACTAGGAAAATAGGAACTTACATTAACAAACACTCACCCCATATAGCCATGTTACAGGAAACACATGCACAGGGCCTCAGCAACGCAAGTATACTAGCCGCATGGGGCAAGCAAAGATACCACACAGAATATTCCACTCAGGCACGAGGAGTCATGACCATACTACATCCATCACTGGGATTCCAGACCAAAGGACATAAAGAGAACCCCCTGGGGAGATATGTACTGGTTTGGGGAGAGGTTGCGGTAAAATCGATTGCATTGGTTAACACTTATTGCCCCAATATAGAGGACCCAGACTTTTGTCTCAATGTACTGGAATTACTGATTACACTTGATACTACTAGCATTATCTGGGGGGGGAGATTTCAATTTAATACTAGACCCAAATCTAGACAGATCCTCCAGAGCCAAGCGGCTGCGGTCTAAAGCATCTATAGTCCTAGATCAGGTTATGCCACAGCTGATGCTACGAGATGCCTGGAGGGCACTGCATCCAGGTGCGAAGGAGTACACATACTACTCGAGCATACATGACTCGGAATCTCGTATAGATTATTGGTGGGTGTTGGAAGACATGCTGGGAGGGCTGGAAAGTTGTGAAATATACCCACGAACACTCTCTGATCATTCCCCAGTATCCCTGGACTTTATGTTTTGAGATGGCCCGAAACCGCAGAAGAGATGGAGAATGCCCACACATATATTCAAAGACCCTAATGTTGCGGAGGCATTACATATAGAAATGGAAGAATTTGTTAACAACAATATGGGAACAGTGGATAAATATTCAACAGTATGGGAGGCTTTCAAGGTCTGGGTAAGGGGAACGCTGATCTCCAAATCCTCGGGGCTGCTTAAAGCGGTGAGACAGGAACTAACTGAAACGGAGACGCAACTTGGGCAATTAGAGAACTCTTATAGCGAGACCCGAAAGGATACTTTAGCTGAAATAAATCACCATCTAAAAGAATTTAATAAGCTGGCCACAAGAGAACTGCAATACATAGCAGCCCCAGCCAGGGCGCGCAGATAGGGGGAGGGGAACAAGGCGGGAAGAGCCCTGACCAACATCATCAGGGCGGATCGCCAACACACTCCAAGAACATGCGTTGAAAGCACGGAGAGTGGAATGGTGACCGGGGGTAGATCCATTAATCTTGAATTCCTGAAATTTTACCAGAAACTGTACTCAAATACAGACGAGAAAACTGTATCTGAAATACAAGCATACTTGAATGACCTGGAATTCCCGACCCTCTCACCAGACACAAAACTGGCCCTTGATAGCCCAATCACGGTGGAAAAAATTATAGAAGCCATAAAAGCATTACATTCAGGAAAGGCCCCCGTTGGGGGTGGAACTATACAAAGAATTTGAAAAGGAACTTGCCCCAATCTTGTTAAAAGTATGGGAGGAAGCGCTGGAACTTGGGGAGCTCCCCGGATCCATGCAAGAAGCTGTAATAACAGTACTACCGAAGACCCGCAGTCCCCCACAGGATATGTCATCATACAGGCCACTATCACTCATTAACGTTGACGATAAAACTTTCCCCAAAGTCCTTGCAAATAGACTATTACCAAACATGCCGTCTCTGATTCATCCGGATCAGAACGGATTTATCCCTACAAGATCCACTGCGTTCAATTTGTGCACACTGTTTGCAATAATGGCACAGATCGACCCAGAGGCTCAAGCTGTAGTGGTGTCACTGGATGCCGAGAAAGCATTTGATTCGGTGTCCTGGGTGTACCTCTTTGAAGTATTAGGAAGGTTTGGAATGGGCCCCAATTTCATTAGCTATGTTAAATTATTGTACAGAAAAACCGGGGCAAGGGTCCTTACAAACACTGTGGTCTCTGAGTTCTTTGCACTGGGTAGAGGTACCAGGCAGGGTTGCCCATTCTTACCAACATTATTTGCACTGACTATTGAACCAATGGCCATAATGATTATGCTAAAACACAGGGATAGAGGAATAAGAATGTCCGGCCCGCCCCAATCGGTCTCTTTATATGCGGATGATACTTTACTGTACCTTAAGAACCCTGAGACTAACCTGATGCCTGTAATGCAAGATATAAATGAATTTGCTAAATACTCGAGATATAAAATAAATAATGAAAAATCCGAAATACTACCGCTGACACCTCAAACCACATGCCCGGGATCCACTGGAAACCTTAAGTGGGCAACCGGACACATTCGATATTTAGGCGTGTTGGTGTCCCGAGACAAAAAAACACTCTTTGCAGACAACTATGAAGCAATAATGCAGACTTTAAAGGCAAAATTGCAAACGTGGGCCAAGTTATCCATATCCCTGAATGGCACGGTTGCGATCCTTAAAATGGTTGTACCCCCTAAATTACTTTATTTATTTACTAATATACCAATCTGGCCAGGCAAAACCTTTTTTGAGAAAATAAGAACAATTGTGGTCTCCTTTGTGTGGGACGGGAAAACCCCTAGAATGAAATGGGAAAAACTCACTGAACCTTAATATACAGGGGGGCTAACCACAAAGGATTTCGAGCTATACTATCTTACAGCACATGCGCAGTTCGCGAAGCACTGGTATGACCCCGAGGATAGATCGCCCCATATATGGCTTGAGAAGTTTGCGGCACATCCCATAGACCTCCGTTCTATAATATTTTATTCTCAATACAAAGATTCTCATCCTTTGACCCAGTTGGGACCACTGTACGCGCATGGAAGGCATTATATAAAAAACTGAAGTTAAATACCCCATACGACCCAGATGTACCCCATTGGAAATATCCGGGCATAACACCCACATTGGATAAGACAATATAAAGGCACTGGGACCCAGACAGGGAAATCCAAATGCGAGACATGTTCCCGAATGGCAGATTTGTAACGCTTGAGGAACTCAGGGGGGCAACAGCGGGGGGGACCAACCAAAACACTTGAAAACCATAGGATGAAATCTGCATTCAGTGCACGCTGGCCACTCTTTCCGGACGAGCCACCATCCCATCCTTGTATACAAGCCGCCACATCTGGTACAGGGCTGGGAGTCTCTAAACTTTATGCACTGGTACAACTACACACCCCCACCACAATTCAGGCAAAAGCCAAATGGGAAGAAGACCTGAACTTAAATATCCCGGATGAAAAATGGCCGAAATATTGTACGCTTACCAAAGCGGTATCCATGAACGCAGGGCTAAGACTTATTCAGTTCAAAATCCTAAATAGGTTACATTACACTCCTGCAAAGATGGCCAAGTTCTCAACGACTCACACTGGGGACTGCCCTAAATGCAAGGATAGCCAAGCGGGAGCATATCACATGTATTGGGAATGCCCCCCGGTTGCTGCATTCTGGAGAGAAGTGGCAGAGATGCTTGAAGACATCAACAAATCCCTTCGGACATGCACCCACCGAAATATTTGTTCGGAGACATAGGTAAACAAGGTGAAAAGATCAGACGGCTGTTCAATGTTGCATGTGTTGTAGCCAAAAGGTGTATACTGAGATGTTGGACAAGTACCTCTCCGCCAAAAACTGAACATTTTATTCGAGATCTGGCCTACGTAAACGAATGTGAGGAACAATATACTATGACTGTGACACTGAGATGTCGCCCCAAGGACATATGGGCCCCGTTTAGAATGTGCTTATGTGAAATGGCCTCTGATGAGGAAATGTCAGTGTAAATTGTTTTGTGATACCTGAGCTATGTCTTTAACAACTGTTGAATTGTATGTACCGACATATGCAGGTGCAATGAGTTTAATCTGTGTTGACCTTCAGTAATGAAAAGAGTTAAAAAAAAAAAAAACTCTGGGCTGAGACTGACCCAGTGAAAACAAATGGCCGGAAGACAGGAGTCAGGGCCATTTGTCCCACATGAAGATTCAAAATTAATTTAAAAGGTCTATTATCATTAAGTCCTTTTTCTCAGCAACCATGAGGCAGATGGATTTCATCTATGTACCATTGTTTATGTAATGTCCAGGGGAGTTTGGGGATATAAAATGTATCTTCCTGTGACTCTGGGAACTGTAATGGCTAGTTAAACTAGGTTTCTGGCTCATCTGAGCATGCTCCAAATGTGAAAGTTGGTGAGCAGGTGAGCAGGAGCAGGATATCTAAATCAGAAAATATGTTTAGCATGGCAGTTGCTAGTGAAATTATGAAGTTGTGATACATAACTAGTTTTTGCCAAAAGGTTGAAAGGAGAACAAAGGGTGATGACAAATGGTAGTTGTCATATGTTGCTCCAGACCCCTTAACCAATCCTGACTTGGAGGCTGGGTTTGGGAAGAGAGAGAAAGGTAACTTCCCAAACCTAGTGGCAGGGATTATTGCAGTGTACTTCACCAAGATTGTAAAATTGGTGGTGTCATTGCTGCTATATAAGGGGGACAGCACTAGGACAGGGGACACACACAGAGGAACAGACAGAACAAGGAGAAAGACAGAACAGAGAGAGAAGAGACAGACCCGCAGGAAGACTGCTGAAACTTACAATCTGGCAGCTTTAAGGAGAGGTCAGAGGAGATTGCTGAGAGTGCATCTGGGCGGAGCTGTCTATTCCTAGTAAGGCCTCAAAGCTGAATGGGTCCTATGGTGGAGAGTGAGATGCCATTTTTGAGAGTGGAGTGAAGAGACCCCTGCCCTATCTTTCCAGAGTGTCTTGAGACAAAGCTGGCTTTCCTGAACCTTAAAAGGAGGCTTGCTATGTAAGTAGAACTGAGTCCTGGGAAACCAAAAGGCGGGTCCTCTACTTGCCTTGAATCCTTTCCCTTTATAGTGGGCGGAGGGAGGGGGGCTAAACTAAGTAGATCCTTATCCTATTTAACAAAAAATATTAATTGAATTAATTCCCCATTTGGCAGAACACTATGGGGTGAATTTTGTTAAAATTCGAAATTAACAAAACTCACTTCCCAGTGTGTGTTGAAAACTATAGCCTATACATTAATTGGGTAATCCTTGTTGTCCAGCTGACCCCGACTTCTTTAAGAAAGAGGGGTATCTTTGTTCTTAAATCTGTCCAACATTTTTATCCAGCTTTCCCAACACAGGCCTTTTAGTAAGGGGGTTCTGAAATCCAAAATTCCTCAAAGCATTCCAATTTTTCTGTCTGACTTCCCAACATAGATCAAAGCAAAGGAGGTTCTGAAAAACAAATCTATAAATCACACTGGGCCTCATTCCGAGTACGGCGCTAACCAATGGCGCTATTAACGCCTTGGTTGACGCCGTACCCGGACCGGCAGCACCTTGGTGGATGGCGGAATCACCGCCCCATTCCAAGGTTGGCGGGGCGGTAATTCCCCATTCACCAAGGCTCTTCCCCATTCCCAAATGAGCCCCCATAGGGCTCAATGGGAATGGGGAAGATGCAAATAACGGTGACCGTTCATTACGGTCACCGTTATTGGCTTGGAGGCCCCTTTGCGCCCTCGACTTTAACACCTGCTCAAAGCAGGCGTTAAGGACGAGGGCGCAGAGGGAACTCGGAGTATGGCGGTAAGGGATTACCGCCACCGGTCTCGTTACCGGTGGCCGCTATCCCTTACCGCCATACTCGGAATGAGGCCTACTGTGTTACTTTTAAACCAAAAGTGTGGGAAAAATCACAATCACCAAACTTGAAATCCTACTGCTAGCCTTTTAGGCTGGCAGGAAAATCAAAATCGCACAACGTCACATGATGACTACCTTAGTTATTGATCAGTGTAATTGTTTTTTGAAATGTGCAGAAAGTTAAGAATTGTGATTGTGTTCTTTTCAACTCACTATTGCGATTTATCTACCCCCGCTGCACTTTCAAGGGAGCAGGAGCCCCTGCTCGCACCGCACGCTGCCGGAGAAGCATGCACACCTCCATATTGCCAGGTACGCCTGTGGGCCCTTTGTACTGGTAATACCAACATCCCTTTCACCACTGTGCCAAATGCGGATCACGCAAAAATTATACAAGGAAAATACCGGCATTCTATTGTGCAGCACCAGAGATTACCTGGTGGTGCTACTCGAGCTATGTGCTGCCACCATATTCCTAGAGAAATTGGGCCCCAGCCTGCTCTCAGTCGTTAACACCAACTCTAAGATGGCTGCTACATAATCTCGGCCGCAAATCACCGTTCCAAACCAGCTGGAGGAAGCTGATTGGTCACCCAATCCTTTTTCTGCGTATCAGGGTGCCGGTAGGCGCAAGCCGGCCTGCACACTTAGGCTCCTGTCGAAGCCTGTCGGAGCGTCGAGGGGCACCCACCCCTTCTCCGCCGATTGCAAGGAGAACATCATTGTCTCATAAGGCGTGCATCTAGCAGATCAAGTAAGCTAACCGACACCCCCATTCCCTCCTGCCCTTGGCATATAAGTAATGGTCTGCCTGCTCCATGACCATGCTCTCACACCTAGAAAATGACCATCTGGGCCTCGCCATAAGGGCCCACCTGGGTTCTCAGCCTCGTGGCCCCACCACAGTATCCATAACCTCTAAGCACCATACAATGTCATTGGCCGCAACAATCTAAAGTTTTCATATGAGCGCCCCACCCTCAGGATAATTGAACCCTCTGATCCTGTCTACTAATGCCACTGCGGGCGTCACTACTGCATGCTCTCAGGTCTTGATTTACGAGCACCACCTCTGCAAAATGTCTCTCGCCCCCCGGATTAATCCCAAGCACCTGTAGCGAGCCCTTGTGTATCGCCTCCAGGCGCACAGCCTTAACAATTGGTAACATCTCAGTGCTGCCTATTATAGGGGCACACCACATGCATAGTTAGACATGCTTACTATGAACCCTATTGGGAGCGTTCTGCTCCATATGTGCATAGCACTGCCTATATTCTAGAACCTTAGGGGCTTATCATGAACCATGCACTTCCGTGCTTCCGTATCTAATTGTGCCCTTATCTCGAGCGTTGTGTGCCATATATTGAATTCTACTGTTTGTATCTCAGAACCTATGGCCAAGATGTGTTACGCACATCCTTGCTTTTTTTTATCTAGTTGTACCGTGCTTAGAAACCTCTGGCTATTAAGCGCGTTATAAATAACCTATCATATCATATATTGTATTGTACTGCTTGTATCTCAGATAGTAGTTGCTATGATTTGCGACCCACATCCCTGCTTGATTTCTAATTGTGTGGGAGCATTCCGCTCCATTTATGCACCTCACTGCCACTACATTAGAACCTAGGTGTTACACCTGTGCACGTCTACCTAGCTGAGCCCAGCTTGTGCCTTTTCGGGACTGCCCCATACTTGCATAGCCTCACATTGTTATTTATTTTCATTGGAACGCATCACTGCAATTTTACATTAGGGCGGCCTCACACACCTACTTACATCATACAGCTGAATACCAGGACCTCTACAGTGAATTGCCCACGCTGCTAGGTGGCCCCATCAGGCTCCATGCCCAGGAATGACACACGTCATAAGAACTGACACTTTCGCGAGGATTAGTGTAGCCCAGTAGACACTTTAAGTGACTACAGTGCACCCTTGCGACCCGCTGGCTACTAAAAGCGAAAGGACCTCGCCTCCCCATAGCTCACACAGACTGCAAATAGCACACACGCTTCCCAGCCTACACAGCACCCCACCTACATACTTTCTACCGAAGATACACCCTTTTACACACCTACACACTCCCAAATGAAACATATTTGACCATTCTGAGCCTAGGATCGAAACGTACATCCTCCCCCATTCAACCCCAGGCCATGTTAACATGAGAAACAAACGCCTAGCCACCTGCACACACTCTAATGCCAAAAGCCGTCTCTCGCCTACCCTACACTTTGCCAGAAGAAATAACTCTCGCCTCCCATGGAAAGCAGAAACGCCCACCTATCTCTCCTCATCACGCACCTAAGTGCAGCAAAGCATCTGACAATGTAGAAACTCCCCAGGCTGCCCCGCACAACTCAACGAGAAGCCAAAAAAACAGAAATAAAAAAAAATTAACACCAAAGATACTGTGCAAACCTCATCAAGACCAACGGCCTTGACATCCTTGCGATCACTGAAACCAGGCTGCACTCAGCAGCTGGCCCAGCCCTAGCCATGGCTTTCCCAGAAGGGTACACTATCTTCAGAAAAGATAGAACCACTTCCAATGGGGGTGGAGTGATGTTCATTGCCAAAGACAACAACAGCATAAGAGAATCCTCTGACCACACCTTCCCATCGGGAGAAGTAATCACACTAAAAAAGTCCCTCTCGGGAACCTGCACTCTCACCATGCATCGTGTCTATAGGCCACCAGGCCCACTGACCTCTTTCGAAGAAGACATTGCGCCCCTCCTCGCACCCAACACAAAACCACTGTTTAAAATAATCATCCTAGGTGACTTCAACCTAGGCCTGAATGACCCCAGCGACACGCAAGCATGCACGCTTGCCAACTTGATTGAAGCCCAATGTTTTACGCATTGTATCTTTCTTCCAACGCATGACAAAGGTCGTATATTGGACTGGCTAGCTGACACTAATTGTGTCACTAATATACTAGCTAATACCCCTGCCCATGGTCCAAACGCCATGTCATTATGTTTTCCATTGCGGTAAGAACCAAGCCTGATAGACAGACCCAATTGACTGCAGGTACGCCCTCCAGAAACCAGCGAAACATTAATGCAGACAATATGCTTCCTCTGCTATTACCAATAATCAGCCACCCACCTACTAACTCTGACCCCATCTCCATGGTGACATTATATAACCAAACTGACCTAGTTGCCATCAAGAAAGTGGCCCCCCTGGGCTGCTGAAAAATTAAACCGAAAGCCCACGCTAACTCTTGGTTCTCTGAGAACCTTAAAACCTTGCGCTCTGCAAAAGGAACAGCTGAGAGCATCTGGTTAAAAACTCCCTCAAACACAAATAAGGCACACTTCAACACTGAAGCCACCAAGTACAAGGAAGCAACCATCCTAGCGAAGGATAACTCTAATAACCAGACGATTGAAATGGCCAATCAGGAAATAGAGAGCTCTTCTCTATACTTCGAGAGCTGGAATCTTCTGCTCCAGTACCTGATCACTGCATCAAGGATAAGCCTTGGTGCTCCAACATCCAAAACGCCCTGACGGACAATAGCACCCTCCTCCAAATTAAATTCAAAGCTAAGAAAACTAAACTCACCCGAGACATCCCCCAGACAACCCTCCAGCGAGGTCACAGCTGACTGCTCTTGAATTCGAATTCACCCCTGTGTCCACGACAGAAACCATAAAAGTCATCAGAGGTCTGAAGCCCTCAAGATGTCAAGGTGACCCTCTATCCGGCCACCCTCATCAAAGAGAGCATCAATGTACTTTCGCCTTTCATCACAACCTTTATCAACAACTCTTTTGCCTTTAGTAAAGTGCCTGACAACCTAAAAGAAGCATGGATACTCGCATTGCTTAAAAAGACCACCCTGGACCGCTACAACCCCAATAACTAACAACCCATCACCACAGTTCCATTTCTACTGAAAATCCTCAACAGAGTAGCCTACTTACAAATACAAAAAGTCCCAGAATCCAACAATCTTCTAGGCCTTTCGTCAATCTGGCTTCAGCCTGGGCCACGGAATGGAAACTGCACGTCTTGACCTAAAAATCCAAATGGACCAATTCAAATATAAAGAGGACCTAGTGATCCTTCTCCTACTCGATTTATCGGCAGCGTTTGACCTAGTCAACTATAACCTTATATGCGAACATCTAGCCCTTGCGGCCCATTTCTCTCAGAACGCCATAAAGTGGATCGAATTATTCCTACCCAGCCACACAATGAGAGTCTTTTCCTACATGGCTGTGGCCGAACCAGCCCTAGTCTCTTGTGAAGTCCCCCAGGGCTCATGTGTCTTGCCTACATTGTACAATGTATTCACCAAGCCTTTATTCGATCACCTAGACAAACTGGGTGTCACATACACAAACTACGCTGCCGATACCCAAATTCTCTTACCAATCACTGGAACCTATGACACTGACTAGAACCTGCTAAATAAAATATACCTCACCATACATGCTTTAATGGCGCAAAATGTGTTATATCTCAATGATGAGAAAACGCAACTACTCATCATCGGTAGCCAATCCAAACTGAATAAGCTACCACTCTGCTACAAATAGTTCAACATCGATGGCAACATCTTTACTGTAGCCAAAGAGGTTAAAACTGTAGGTGTCTATATTCACTCCTCACTTACCCTAGCTAGGCAAGTCAACGTGATAGTCTATGCAGCAGTATACACCTTCAAATGGATTACAGCCAGCAGACCCTTCCTATCCACTTACAACTGCATCCCCTTGGCCAGAGCACTTATCCCGCCAAGAATCGATTACTGTAACTCCCTTTTTGCAGGATCCAATACCAAAAACATTTACAAATTACAAATGGTGCAAAACAATGCAATTAGAGCAGCACTTAACACCCCAAACATGACCACGTCGCGTCAGCCAGACTAAACAGTCACTGGCTCCCAGTATGAGATCGGATATAATTCAAAACCCTTTCACTTATACACAAATGTCTTTTCAATAGCGCCCCGGTCTACATGAGAAATCAAGGCTAAAAAAACAATCCAACAGACCCATCTGCTCCTCCTATGCTGGCCTTGTCGCCAGATTGGTCTTGCAGGGTTAGCTGTCACCCATGGAATCCTGTACGTACACCATCCAGTAGATATTCTGGTACCTGTACGCTTCCTGACCCTTGGGCTGTCTATATCTAATGTACTAATGTAATCTATTGTATGGTCTCTATGTAATCACTGTAACATATGCATCTATGGTAACCAAGGCGTGACTTGTAACTACCAAAAGACAACTATGTAATATGTAACTTATGCAATGACTGTAATGACCTTATCTTACGCACATTCTGTAACCGAATCCTTAAGCAAATAGCGCCTAGATGCCTCTGGGCTATGTGCGCTCTATAAATGACAAATAAATAAAATAAATAAATACATTCATGCTGAGAGAAGTTGATTGTGTTGTGCCACAGATAAAGTGGTGTTTGACATTATTGTGCTAATTTCTATTACTTTAATTTAATTAAATACCAATATATTTTCCATACACCGGCCGGTTCTGGGCACATTGTTAGCTCAGGGGAGAGGGATCCAAGAGTCATGATATGTGTCTAAGACAGGGCTAAAGAAAATAATCTGTTAAATAGTTTGTTGTGTAACCACTTGAGTGGGGAGGGAAGGAACTCCTCCTGTTGAGGGTGGCTTCTCAATAAACTGTTACAATTTGGAGGCTCGGGCCTGGATTTAGCTTCCTATTCCTGAACCATGACAAGTACATTGTGACAGTCTATTCATTTTGATGCAATTGCATTTAGGTGGCGGGAAAGTCATCTTTGTTTTGTTACAGTGACACTAGGACTTGACTCCTGAGTTCCAGGGAAGTGTATAGGTAAAACAATAAGAGTGTTTAAGAATTTATTTGAGTGAGGAAATCAAGCTGGAACACGGTGATTTTGCCCATGCATAAAGAACGTTTTATTAAAGTACAAAAGGCCAATTGTGAAAATGACTACTGTACAAATTGGGAAAGCCAGGGAGCATCTCCTAACTAACATATTCCTCAAAGCGGAATAGGTTGAGGATGATGCAGGAAACTGGCAAACCAGAATTGTGCGGGAGGTTATCTCAGTAAGCAATGATGTTTGGCTTGAAGCTGTGATATTGCACAAAGCATTGGAAGATTTTTATATGACTACAACTGCTCGAGGTGAACAGATAAAAATGGCTCAGTTAACTGCTTAGTTATATTTTTACTTGCTTTTAGTTGAAAAGCGTTGGCAAAATAGTGACAGTAGTAGGATGAATCAGGATGGAGACCTGTCACTCACAGGCCCAGGATTGTGTTTAACAACTCAAAGATGAGCTGAAAATATTGCAACAAGAGAGGGCAGAGCGTGAAACACTTTTTTTGCACTGAAAAAATGCACATAAGGAGTATGTAGAAAATCTGAGCAAACTGCAACACAAGCTAAATGACAACACTGCTCATAATAGAGTCATTTGGATGACAATATGGCCTTTCAATTGCAAATAAAGCAGTTGAAAAATGAAAACAGTTAATTAGCAAAGGGGTTGATTCCCAAAATGACTTTGATCAGATATATCAACAGGTAAGTACTCTGAAGCAACAGAGGACACAGCTGGCTCAAGAAAAAGACATCTAGAAATAGGATAACAGTGTGGATACATCAGGATAAATCCGTTGGAAATGGAGGTAGAAAAGGGACAGTCAGGTTCTCAGGCACTGACCAGAGAAGAGAGAAATGAATTAGTAGAGCGAGTGAGGCAAATAGAAGCTGAACTAGTAGAGGCAGAAAAATGTAGGGATGAACAAGAGAAAGAGATTAGTCTCCTGAAGGAAAAGCGCCTTGAATATGAACGCAGCTTACAAGGCTCACAGAGAGAGAATGGGCCTCATTACAAGGCTGGCAGTAGCTGTGCCTGTAGTACAGGCATGTAACGCTCACCTGGTTCCCACGGGGGCGCTGGTCTAGTCTGGATTGCTGTGGCCTCTTCTAGCGTGATGCGCAGGACCCGGAACACCGATTGGACAGGACCTCCAAATCGTGCTTGCCTGGCCCGTAGGAATATCCTTCTGCAGATGAGAAAGGGGATTAACAGTCTGCAGAATAGTGTGCTAGCTCCCCCTTCCCCCTTCGTTCCTCTCTAACTTCCTCCAAACCCCGGTTTAAGCTCACCTTATGGTTTGGAAGGATGAACTCTCCATCCTCCTTCTGGTGCAGGGGAGCGTGTTCGTCCAGTTACTTCACTGGTTTTCAGAATGGCGCTGGCAAAATCCACTTGACTTTCCTGAGCGATGCGCCGTAAGTATGAAAGTTCAAAGTTCAAGTGAGGCCCCCTTTATGTTGTCTTTCTAACCTGTGATCTGTCCTTTATTTCAGGTGCAGAATGAAGGCGATGCGTCGAGGGGTTAAACTGCCGAGGTGAGTAGTGATGAGGGCGATCCTTCTAAATGTCCTTATCATTCCCCAGAAATGTCTCTTGTCCTTTCCCCATAGGGGCCGGGGTACGGTACCTGCCAACGGGGCGGCGCCGACCCGAAATGTGGAAGAAAAGCCGGTAAGTATTATGGCTGTTAATCAGGCTTTCCTTCTGTGTTCCTTCTGCTCACCTTTTGTTTCTTCCTCTCTCCCCTAGGTGCAGAGATGTGGCGTCCGATGCTGACAGCCGCGATGGAGCCGGGAGATGTCTCGAGGACAGGTGAGTGAAGCATGGCGCTGCAGCGAGCAACGCGATGCTTTTAATTGGAAGTCTTTCTTCAGGGATGCTGGCGAGAAGATTCCGGATGCAGGTAAGAAGTTTGAAATAGTCCTTGGTTTTCACCTTTTTCTTCTCTTCCTTCCTTGCAGGTCTTCCAGGTTCGAGGCTGGCGTGGCTGGAGTCCAGGAGCAGGAGCAGACACGGTGAGCGTTAAGCTGCAGGAAGCAGAACAACGCGAAGCATGAGCTGCTGTCTGGGCGTGGCTTAAATAGCCTCCAAAGAAGTCCCAGGTATGTATCCTTCCCCAACTAGGTATGTATCCTTCCCTGGCCACGCCCGAGTGAAAGAATAGTCCCTATGAAAAAATAGTCCCTTTCAGGTCTCAGGGAGGCCTGAAGCGTGCAGCACGGTCTGCATCAGGTAAGTGCACAAAACACCTCCCTTTATGAGCCTGGCACCTATGGCGCCAGGACTGATGTCCAACATGAGCCTGGCACCAAAGGCGCCAGGACTGTGTCCAAAGAGCCCCTATAAGGGGCCGCTGGGCTTTTACCCGAGGGCATGATGCCTGCTTCCGGGGGTGCTGGGCCTGGCCTGGTGCTCCGGGGGTAGGCATCATGACAAGGCATGGCTGCCGCCTGTATCCATTTTTTTCTGGCACCCTCAAATGGGCAATTACCGGGTCATGCTGAGTTTGGCAGGTGCCGGTAATAAGGGACTCCCCATTCCCATTCGACCCCATAGGGCTGAATGGGAATGGGGAGGGTGGTACCACTGGTACCATTAATAACGGTACTGGTGCTACCATCCTGTTCTGCTCGCGGATGCCGTACAGCCACCAGATCAGACCTGGGGCTGCAAGGGCACCTGCAAGCAGAACTACTAGTATGGCAGCACGGTAGCAACGGTGCCGGTAGCGCCACTAGCGCCGTTGTTGCCTTACCTCCAGCCTCGTAATGAGGCCCAATGAATCACTTCAGCAGGAGGTTATGAGGAGCAGCAAACAAATGATTGGTTGGTAGCTCAGAGTAGGGTGCATGAGATTAATCAGGCCTTAGTGTCAGAATTAAAAAGCCAGCTCTCTGACTACCAACAGCAAATAAATAAAGAGAGACACAGGTATGAGAGCCTCACCAATGACATTGAAAATTCTAAACAGGACCTGAAGCACCCTGACCAATCAGGATGTGGGACAAAGCCCACCGATCAAGGTGAGGCGCCCTTCCCAACAGGGGCCTCATGCCAGTCATTTACAACCTCTCATGCACAAATGGGAACCAACCTCATGCATGCCACCTATCAAGAACAGAGTGTCACGTGGTAATTAGACTTATCCAGGCCTAGCCCAACTGATCAAGAAGGTCAGTCCCTGTCTGATATTGATGAGTATTCATCCCCAACACACAGAAGGGAAAGTGGCCGGTCCTGGAAAGTAAGGAATAATATGGTAAGTACTGCAGACCATGAAAACCCTTATGAGGAGAAAGTCAGGGAGTTAGATTGGCTGAAGATGCGACTACAAAGAGACCAGCTAGCCCGCTTCGCTGAAGGAAAAAAGCCAGACCGTCAGCCTAAGAGGGGCATTCTAAAAACCTCTGTATATTATGGGGAGGTGGGGGAATTCCCCAGATTCCCTGGTAGGATGGATGAGGAAACTGGTTTGTATCCTGGACCTGAAAGACACTCCACGGAGAGTGACCCTGAGAGATCATTTTGGTCCAGGCGAGAGTCCAGACCTCGTTGTTCTGGAAGATATTCTCAGAGATAGGGACCGCCTAGAAGACAAGGAAGAGAGTACCGGTAGCAGTTCTGAGTCAGAAGGTGAACGGACACAGGTGCATAGGAAGATAAAGACAGCGAAGCAGAGCAAGGGTTTTGTGAAAGACCCAAAAAGACAAATCAAAGCCATAAAGCGCTTCCTGACCCCATAGCACAAGAATGCCAAATATTCAGTATGGGAGCACCTGGAACTTTATGAGCAGATGATGGCATCATTCCAGATCAGGAATGATGTGAATTGTGTAGCATTTGCTAAATGGACTTTCCCACCCGTGTACAGTTTTTTTTGCAGGACTGCAGGACCAGGATCATCATAAATGGGCCACTTATGAGGCGGTCAAAATGAAAAAAATGTCCACACATAGGAACCCACAAGAGGCCCGTAGGTTGCATATAGCTGCAGTGTGGGGAAGATCAGGCGCCTAGGGAGTCTGTGCAGGAGCTAAAGCGTGCATTTGCTCAGACTTCCCAGCGGGTGAACACAAATAGTAGGGAGTTCATAACTACATATTTACATGCTCTCCCTAAATACAAAATGACTCAGTTGGTGCGTGACTTTGACGAGCATAGGACCCTGGATTGGGCGATTGAACAGGCTACCAGAATTTACAAGGTTCAAAAGCCTGTTGTGAGTAAAAATACCACCAAAACCCCAAACCATCTAACACCTGTAGAGAAGAAGCCAAGTACCCCCACCTCAAGCACTGCTCCCATGTTGCCCATATGTTGGGAACCCGATTGTGAAACGAGTGCAGTACCAGTGAAGATACCAATACCAAGGAGAATCCTGGAAGCAAGGTTCCCATTGAGAAAACCATACCTGCATACACGACAATATGATGGGCATTTGAATGTAATCCCAGAAGAAGTGTGAAAACTGAGCTAAAGAGAAGATTAGTGATGTCACACAATACAGAGTTGACGCACCGAGAAGAGATGCAGAGACAAAAGAATAGAGACATTCTATAAGCATTAAGAATGTATCGAAGATAAGAAACATTTCTAGCTCGAGATGAAAATGCTTATGCTACAGAAACAATGAAGACATTGGGCCTTATTCCGAGTATGGAAGTAATCATGGCGCTATTTGCGCCATGACTACCTCCCCTACCGGTACCGAGTCCGCCCTGGTACAATGGGGACTTACCGGTTCATTCCGACCTTGGAGGGACCGGTAAATCCCCATTGAAAAAACCATTCCCCATTCCCATTTCAGCCCCCATAGGGCTCAATGGTAATGGGGAAGTAGCTAATAACGGTACCGCAATTTGCGGTACCGTTATTAGCTCTGAAGTCCCTTAACGGGTCCCGTCCTTAACACATGGTCAGACCAGGCGTTAAGTAAGGGACCCACTAAGGGACCTCGGAATAGGGCGCAAAGGGATTAACGGCACCAAGGTTCTTAACGGTGCCCGGTATCCCTTTGCGCCCACCTCGTAATGAGGCCCATTAAGTCATTTTACACATGTACAGTTGCAAAAAACGCAAGCAGACAAAGAATTCTTAAGGCTAGCTATGTAGTGAATAGATTGCCGCATGCGCCAAACATATGTATATAGGAACGAATGAACTATGGACTATTCCATTACGCATTTTAGCAGAGCTGGACCCAGAGAAAGAAAGGTTTTCCAGTGTGTCACAGCTGAAAAGAAATTAGATTACAGAGGTGATTCAAAGAAAGGCGAGGCTGGATAGCACCAATAAGTCAAGGCCGCTCTGGGCCTGAATGATCAGACAGTAGCTACAAATGTGTGAAAAGAACGAACTCCTGTTCAGAGTAAGGGCACAAGAACATTGAAGACGTCAGAGGTTCATTAAATAATAGTATTTTAAATACAGAAAGACTCAAAAACATGGTGTTCAGTCACGTGGATGGGTGAAAATAGACAATCATGATGTGCTACATCAACTCCAGGAGACAGAGTATGCTATACACCCTCGTATTCTTCAGAGCAAGGACCATTTCCAAGGCCAGGTTCAAAGCCTTAATTGATGTGCAAACTGCAAGGGTGATGATAGATGACATGCTTATTGGTGGGAAGTTATGGTCAAGACCAACCCACCAGCACCTGGAAGCCAGCCTGCATGCTGCTGGCATAGGTGGAAAAGTACTGACGGGTACAAGGGTGCCAACCAATTATAGAGGGCCACGTAATAAAGAGCCCTATAGTTTGTGTTACCAATCGGACATCGTGTATTTCATGATGTTCATAGTGACCTGTATGAGAGGAGGGATTAGCTGCCCCACCTGATATTAGAGACACAATCACCTTTATAGACTAGCATGGAACGTGTACCTAGATGTTCCCTATTAACCAACCACCACCCCTTATAGGTTTTTGTAGTTTGCCATATAGGATGATGTCAGTAATGACAAGTTTTCACTATATAACCTGCTTTTTAATTAAACTTGCTGAGTGAGAAAATCAAGAGAATTGTCGATGTTCATTGTAACTCCCTGTTTAGACAATTGCTAATAAAACAGATGCGATTGACCAACTTCCTGAGTTAGTCTGATTATTGATGTTTGAGTATCTTCTGCATCCCCATCCATCTCAAAGTATTGCTACCTCGTTTTAAAGGGCTGGGTCGATAACCCCAGGTCACACACCTGCTGCTGCAAAGGTGGCAGAGGTAAAAACGACCCCTACATTGGATCTGGAGATGGGGGGGCCTAAAAGTAACCCTCCTGCCAACAAGCAAATTGGAAAGCAGAAGGGGCGCCCCAACCCGGCCCAATTGAATGGTAGTCAGGCAGGGGCCCAGAACAATGATCCCTCTGACCCTGCCACCTATATAAGTCCTAAGTCGAAGGGTACTAAACAAATCCTGGGGTATGTATACCCTCCCCCAGCCGAGGGGGGGAGACCTGATCAGGTAAGTACTGCCCCGGGAAACATCCCTCCAAACTTTCCTCAGGAGAGAAGTAACACTCCACCTGCTAATCTGAACTTTTTTCCCAGATATTCCCCAAATCAGAACTTCCAAATCAATCCTCCTCTCTCTCTCCGGTTCCATGATAATAGATCCCTGAACCCAGGAGAATCAGGATTGAAAATTATGGGGTTATTTCCAGTACCCGAGCTACTCTGGGAGAAGGGACATTTACCCCTTTCAGGAGCAGCAGAGGTATGACTTGAGACCTCCCTATCACCCAGACAAGGTCTTGCAACTGGAGCGGCAGGTCCAGCAACTGCCCGATGATCTGGGGTACATGCTGAGGGCTCAGTCCAACTCTCAACCTAACCCGGCTTCCCAGAATTCCCCAACACCCAGGTCTGCTGCCCCAGGGGGGAAATGACAGGAGGAAACCTCTGACAAACCACAGGTTCCGGAGGAGGGGGCTCGGGTGGAGGGCAGATGCCAAGCCCTTGAGGAAAATTCCTTTCTCACCCAAACAAAACCATTAAAAACCTGAAAGAGTCTCTTCTACTCCCAAAATGTTAGAACCCAAAGAGCAAAGGGTAAGTAGGAGAGGCCAAAGAAGAACCCACTTTGTGGCGGAACTTCGTATTATCCTCTTTGAAAGAGAAAAATCACTGGAGGATTCAGGTAAGCAGACCTTCTCTTTCAAAAACAGGACATCCCACCCAAAGAAAAATGGGTCCCAATAGACCGTGAGTGGGTCAGGGTAAGTATGGAGACCAACCCAGAAACTATTCAACCCCAAACATGTGAGCCAAACAGAAGTGAAACAGAGGGGATTTCTCTTCTCCAAACAGGTTCTTATAACTGTTGTCAGGTAACGGGGGACAGCCAAGGAGCCGGGGAAAATGAAGATTCCCCAACAACACCCATTGCGAGTTGCAAAGTTTTTATTTACAGATTCCTGAACTCCAACAGAGAAAACTGCCCAAGATCATACAGTGTCGGAGTTCAATATTAAGAAAATGACAACTGGGCAGTCAAATAACTAACACTTTCTTTGCACCTTGGAGGAGAAAGAAGGCCGATTTTATGCACCGATCAAGGTGCAGGGTGTGATGCTGGAAATGCATCGGAGGGACAGAGCCTCCGTACGCTTGTCCTTTAAAGCTTTTTATCATGTGTTCTGTCGTGTTTCCCATGCACGAGTTCATGTGGGACTCCTGGCGCTGCAGCTCTCTCTTTTGGTTTGGTGAACAGACCCATGGGATACCCTTATGGCAACCATGGGTGTGGGTACAACCCTGTGCCCCTAGTGTATGTTTTTGGGCACCTGTGTGTGGCCCACAGAGCAGGGTATGGGCTGGTGGCAGCTCCATGCTGAATTTGACAGGTGCTCTGAGTATTCTCCATTTTGGGATACCCAGGCCCTGCCATTGGAATCAGTTGATTCCTGATAGGAAACAAGATGGCCCCTGCGGCCTCTTGCTTTCTATTGCCTGTTACCTTGTTTTCCCAAAGTCCTCAGAAGCCCTGACTCTGTCCCTTCCCCCTGACGGGCTGTTGGGTGGAAGTTTCATATATGGTGTTCTTGTGAAGTCCAGGCCAGACTGGCTGGAGCCTTCCCAGTGATTGTATGCTGTGCGTACACCCTGTGGGTGGGACCTGGGTAAATGGAGTGTGTGACAAATACGCATTCTGTGTTGTTGGTGTCTAGTATCTGGTGTTTGACACAATGACTGAGAGAGCCCTGCCCGAAACTGGTATGAATGCAGTGTGGAGTGTTGAATAGCTGGGTACTTGTCCCAATACACATAACTTGTTGTGAGTGTCTGGAGAGGAGTGAATGGCCTGAATGTACTATGCACCTGATTGGATACCTGCTTGCATGAATGCCATTCTGACCAATTGGTTGCCTGAGTGTGACCCAGCAGAATGAAATGGAGATCAACTAGTATATCTGGGGGCCTCTCACGGCTAGATTTCGTGTTCAGAAGCTGAAGAGTAACTGGAGTGAAACTGAAGCTTAACCTTGAAGCGCTGCTGGACAAGAAGTGTTGCTGTTGCTCTCCTTCACAATCTGAAAGCTGCTGTGCCTCCAAGGACTGACCCAGAGAGGACCAGGTAAGGCGCCCTCTTCCCGAGCTACGAGGGACCATCATGCACCAGCTGACCTTTGCCAAAGCTCCCTGGTAGACAGACCTTCGACAGGCTGCCGACCCGAGACGGGGACTGCTGCGGAAACCCAAGGAGAAGTGCCCGGACTGATGTCCAACACTGTCGACGACCGCCGTCGCCGACCGGAGCCACCGTGCTCCCGCTTGCCTAAGAACTTCATTTGCTCCAAGGACACTCTTGTCCGCATCGTCACCGCTGTATCCTGCTGGAGAAGGCCTGACAGTTGATGCGCCGAGGAGCATCTGCCGGTGGGTTTCCCGCCAGCCAAGGACCACAGAGACGCCGACGACTCAACGCCCTTGCTGGGCCCCAGTTCTTCAAACTTTTTGCGGTCCAGAACTATTGACACCAAGGTGCCCCACACGCCTCTTCCTTGCAGAGCGTTTACGATTCCCCGTCAACAAACACCGCTAGGAACAAAGCTGCCACTTCACCGTCGTCGCTCATACTGTTCTCCGTCGGACGTTTCACGACCCATGACTCCTGCCTTAAAGGGAGGGCACTCAAGAAGGGCTGTCGATTCCCCGCCGAGGAATGCTACAATGCCACGTACTTTGGGGTTGCAGAACTATTGGGAAGTCTAGTGTGCACAATATATGGACTGGGCTTGTATCTTTATTCTACAGGTTGCCCAGGTGGGGGGATCTCCACACAGAGCTGTGTTCAACCATCTTGCTTTCCTTCCTCTCTCTACGGCTGGTTTCCTCTTTATTGATCTGTGTGACATTTTGACAGTATAGTTGATGCACTTTAATGAGATCTGATAATATTTGTGGTACCACTGTAGAACTGTATATATTTACCATTGTTGATTTTCAAAGCACAATGTTGCTTTATAGTAATATTGTATATAACCTTGAATATTAATTATATAAAGACTGTGTTTTAACTAATACAGTGTGTGGACATTCCTTTGTGGGCGCTTGTTGACTACATTGTACATAAGAACCAGCCTGCATCACCTCCTGAGAAGGTAGGCCTTGATTGCTCCACCACGTACCAATATTAGAGAATCTTGTCTGGGGTCCTCTGTGCCTCTCCTCTACCATATAGAGAGCAGAAGTACAAACACCCCCTCCAGTCTTTACACAGGGTCAGTGTGTATTATCGGCTCTGGTGGATACCGGATCCCAAGATACCCTCCTGTCAAAAAGGGCCTTTGACCAATTAAACTCAGGATGGAGGGAGGGTCACCAAATTCCACTCAAACCACTTCCCGAACAGCTCCAAAATTTCGATGGGAATGATATTTTTCCATTGAAGGGACTGCGGATCTGGACATAAAAATTGGACGGCATCAGCTTAAACATTCAGTGATCGTTGCTTACTGGGGAACGATATCCTGAGGAGGTCATCACCTCTGATCAACTGTGTAAACAAGGTCCTCTGGACTCAGACTAACCGCCCTATGAAATAAAAAATGAGTACCAATTAAGTAAGCCTGAATGGTACCTGTCACATAATTGATCAACGCTCTGAGAATGTAGCGTTCCATTTAAAAAATAACCTAGTCCCAGACATCACAGTCATCTCTGTAGGAGAACAAACTGGTAATGGGAACCCTATTCCATTTTTGAAAATCAACCTTCCTCCCAGTTTTAAGAGGCAATCCACACTGGAAGGGAACACCCTAAAGTTTCACACCAGTCCAAAATCAGAAGAAACCTTGAGTCCCGTTAAACCAGACAAGGAAGAATCTGCTCAAAGTTTGACGGACATACAGAAAAAGGGCAAGCAGTTGTTTTTCCCCATTCAGGTAAATTAGGGGGAGGAACCGGTGCTTGCCAGAGTATGCCCGAATAATGGAAGGAGCTTCATCAGTGAAGAATTATTCAGGAAACTCCCAAAAGATCAGACTGTTCCCACATTTAAATTTATTGACAAATGGGAAGTAGGTCTGGAAACCCCAAATTCCAAACATCTCCTGCAGGTGTATGCTAAAAATGTCCATTGCCAACAAAAGCATAGACTATAATTGTTGGGTCGTGAGAGATGTCCATTCCGCCTTTTATTTGGGAAGTGACATTCTCAACCGATTTGCAATCAATTTGGACCTAATTAATAATAAAGCCTGGTCCCGACTGGGGAGTAACCTCATGGGCTTGGACAACATTAGAAAAGCATTCCGGTCAGCTCAATTGCTGCCTTATGCGGTTCAAGTTCAAGTTGCGAGAAGAGGTTTCCATCCCAGGACAGGTGCGACAATTTACTCTTCCTCTCAAAATTAAGCGAGGGCAGAACATCAAACATCAGGAAGCATATATAAATCTAAATTCCCATCTCCAACAACAAGGTTTATATTTAAATCTGACGCCTCTAGTAGACCTAGAACACAACACCATTTCAATATTGGTGGATAACAGCGACCCTCGAAATCACTTTGGGCGCAGACACCTTTATTGGAATGGCAGTTGATGCCCAGCATTTTATTTGTTTTGGTTGTTAAGCACAACCTGTCAAATATTTGAAATAGTTAAGTTACTTACAAGTTGTTTTTAAAATGCACGCCTTTGACATTTACCAATACATTAGAAAAATATTCAACATCCTTTACATTGCATAACCAAACAGCATTTAAACAATACATATTCATAAAACTTCTAAGGCAATTTAAAAAAACATATTTACAATCTCTTAACTCTAATTCTTAGATCATTTCCCATGTTTGTATCACAATACTTATTTAGACAGAGTTTAGTGGCATATAAAATAGATGGAATTTCCATAAATACTGTTAACCTAAAATATGGATTTATAATATATATAAAAGGGCTTGAACTAAATAAGAACTACAATGTAGCATTATAAAGTGGTTTCCTAAATATCTTTATGAGACATGTTGATAGTTCCTTTTCTAGAAATTGCATTATTTAAATACTGTACAAACAATATGTCATTCACATTGTTTGAATGTATTTCAAATGTAAACAAAGGTTGCAGAAAAAAGGTTGTAACAAGTACATATCAAGGATCTATTTCCCACCCACTCGTGTTACAATTCCTTGATCAGCAGATTCACTGTGAATATTCAATAATAATAAATAATTAATGGTTGCAATATTTATGCGTATATGATATGCATCAAAAAATGTTGACCAAAGTTGCTGCTCCTATAGAATTCGATATTTACCAAAGAATTTATAGAAAAATGATTTCCTTAGCAACGTATTTGACATTCCATAAATAGATGTTTTAGAGTTTCGCTTTGACCATGTACCTTACAAAATCTGCATAAAGTGCAGCATTTTGGAGTTTTGGAGCAAGTCGCAATTTGTGTTCTCCTGGGCCATATGTTAAATCAGACTCTCATTAAGGTAGCAGCATATTTATAATCCGGAAATTTCATTAGGTTTGTTGGGATTTGATTGAGTGGTTTCAATTGAAATTCTCCATTTATAAATGTTAAATATTTGGAGCATTTATCCCAAGGCATACACCAGTCCCACTGCCACATTTTTGTTTTCGCTTGGACAATATTCTCTAACAGTAATTCTTCAGAGATATCAGCAGCATCTATTGTCAACATGCAATATTCTATCCACATATCCAAGAATGTCTCTTTTTTTGCTCTCTATTGTTGCCATAAATAAAAGCATTAGATTTGCATCAGCTGGTTTACTTAGGAGACATTTCCGGAACAGAGATATCGCTTGCCATGCTACCAAAAGAAGCAAGGCATACTAGTCCGAGCTCATATTAAATAATGGCCATTGGGATACTCCTAGTAAGGATAATATTTGTTTCCAGTAAAAACCTTCAAATTTGGATTGTTTTCAAGAAGGTCCACCTGGCCCCCATAGGCAACCACTGGAATAACCTTTTGTTTATAAAAGTAGATAATGGGAGAAATGGAACATTTTCCGAACATAATTTGAATTAATTTGGCTTGTGGAGTCATTATTTGCATTTTAAATTTGACTTCACTTTTGTACAGTTGGTCACCTGGATTATTGTTAATGTTTAGACTCAAACATTTGTATTCATGGACAATATCAACCTTTAGAGTATTAATTGACCATTTAAACTATGGAACATGCTTATTTATACTAGAATGCATTACTAAAATATTAGATTTCAGCGTGTTTATCACTTAACAATTTGTTGATGCATATTGAGCCAAGGTGGAGAGTTTTCTTTGTGGGCTATTGGGGTCTGATCAATTATCACCAGATCATCAGCGTAGAGGTGCCCTGCTACAAGATAATTCCCTACTTTATGTGGAAAAGCTTGTGGCAAATATAAACATTTATTAACATCTGTAATATAGAAATTAAAAAGTGTCGAAGCTAAAATGCATCCTTGTTTTAACCCAGAATGAGTCATAAACTTTCTATAGTACTCTGTCGCAAATGATGCAGTCAATTCAAAATATAGGTAGGACACCTGCTTTAATTAATTTAGACCATAATGCATTTCTCGATAAGGAATCAAAAGCTTGTTTAAAATCTATGAATGCAAAGTAGATTGGTTGATTTGTGGTTATCGATTGCTTTTTCAAAGCCACCAATAAAAGAAGATTAGTTGATATTCCCATACCTTTAATGAAACCAGATTGAAAGTGGTCTAGTAAATTGGCTGATTTACGCCATTTTGTCAGATCTCAGAATATTAAACAAGCAAATATTTTGCACCGGGTGTCTAATAATGACTCTCCAATCCAAAATAAATGCCAAAAAAAGCTATCTTCAAACTGAATCACATCCTATTTGTCCCATTTTTAAAACACCCCCCATCCTGCACACTCATAAACCTTTCAGCTTCTCGCCTCTATCTATCCCATAGGTAGAAAACATCATCAGCAAAATCAAACCCTCCAATTTCCAGGGCGATACATGCCCAGCTCCCTACATTAAGGAGTCTGCCCGTGAACTCGCCCCATTCATCAAAGCCTTAATAAACACCTCTTTTAACCCTGGCATTGTTCCAGACAATCTTAAGGATGCTTGGGTTATCCCCCTTCTCAAAAAAACATCCTTAGACCCTAGCATACCCACTATTTATTGGCCCATCACCACTGTTCTTCCCTTTCTGCTCAAAATATTAGAATGAGCTGCTTATCTAGAATCCAACAAACTCCTCGGCCTTAGACAATCTGACTTCTGTCCTAAGCACGGAACAGAAACTGCCCTTATCAATCTTTTGATCCGCAAATTGAGGATCTAAAAGAAAACGGAAAACTATCACTATTATTACTACTCGATCTATCGGCAGCTTTTGATTTGGTGAATCATCAAATTCTCTGCAGGCATCTCAAATTGGCAGCCCATTTCTCAGACAAAGCAACCACCTGTATCAGATATTTCCTGGACACTAGATCCATGTGGGTCTTCTCCCACTCTGCATCCGCATAACCCTCCCCAGTACTGTGCGGGGTTCCCCAATGTTCATGCGTTCCACCTACTCTCTATAATGTGTTTACGAAACCACTCTTTGATATTTTTAACTCTCTGGGTGTCACCTACACTAATTATGCAGATGACACCCAGATACTCATTCCCATCACTAGTGACTACACAACAGATACAAAAGCTCTTAATGACATCTATCTGGTCATTCAGGCCTGGATGGCACACCATGAGTTTTGCCTGAATAATGATAAAACAGAGCTCCTCATTCTGGGCTCACATCATCGTCTCAGCAGACTTGACCCTATCTTTAAATCTTTTATCATTGATGGCAACACTATTAAGGTCTCCAACAATACTAAAACATTAGGCATCTATCTCGATTCCACATTATCCCTCTCCACACAAACTAATGCTGTCACATCAGCATCCGCCTATATGTGCAAACGCTCCAAGGTATCCAAAATAACGCGTTTAGGGCCACCTTAAATATTCCTAAGAATCTACATATTTCTGACACCAGGCGCAGCCTACACTGGCTCTCAGTTACCCACAGAGTCTCTCTCAAGACTCTTGCGCTTACGCACAAATGCCTAACTAACCAGGCTCCCTATTACTTGGCTAGCCGCTTCACCCCACACACGTCCAGCCGCCGACAGAGAGCAGCCGAAGCGCACTGCCTCTTACTTCCAAGATACAAGCTGCAGTCAGCGGGAGGTACTAGTTTTCCTGTCCTTGACACCAAATTGTGGAATTCACTACCTAACTCACTTAGAACAGAATACACCTTCCACTCCTTCAAGAGTAAAGCTAAATTGTGGCTTATGGCTCAGGACAATCACAAGCATCACCCATCAACTCAGCCATAGCCCACCACAATGACCATGCTGTCCTCACAATTGCTCTCACTCTGCATATATATGCACTGTATGTAAATTTACTGTATAATTTCCTGCAAGTTGTCCACCTACTATTACTATAAATACACTGTAAAGTCCTTGTAATTAAATTGTAATGTTTATTCTGTAATTATGTTGCTGTGCTCATATTTGTAAATCATGTCATACTGTTGTTCTGTGTCTAACTGTTTAATATGACCTTATAACTTAAGATAGGTGCCCAGATGCCTTTGGACCAGGCACGCTATACAAATAAGATAAATACAAGCACAAATAATAACGCAATGGGCCGATAATTTGATGGAACGTTTCAACTCCCCTTTTTAAAAACTGGAATAATAACCATTGTTCAGGATGGACTTTCAATGTAACATTTAAAAAAACATCGGGTCCCGGCGCTCTGGAAGAGCTAAGTTTGTTAATTAACATTATGATATCTGTACGATCATAAATGTAATTTGAAAGATCAGTTATAAGAAGGTGTGGCTTAATCGCAGGTCCAGCTACTTTGGAAAACAGCTCTGTAAAGTGATTGATCCAAGTTTGCTCATTGACAGCATTTATCAGCAAAGAAGATGCAGCATTAGAATTTTGTTCTTTAAGTAGGCGCCGTATTAGGGCACTAGATTTGTTAACTATTACTTTTACCATTCATTCACCATCGATTTTCTGCTTGTGCAGCTTATGTTGTTTTATCGTATTTTCATACTGAGTTCGTAATTTCACACTTTCTATCTCTGACACTTTCGATGTGTATTTTTTGAGGTTCCTCAGTTTTATACTGAGCTGAACTTATAGCGTTTTTATGAATGTATTATAAGGATGTTACGTTGAATCATCGGATGGAATCCTTCAATAGCTTTTTACGTGAAAAGATAAAGAGGCCGATTCATGGAATAATTAGCGCGGCGCAAGTGGGCAAAAACGTGCGAATCGCAGTGGAATAGCGAAAATCGCAGTGCAATTGCGAAAATCGCACGAAAAGCAGCGCACGTCGATTCATGGAAGGCCGTGCGCGAGAAAACCAGCGGATGTGCGATAAAAAGTGCGCGGCGCACGTTGGCGCACAGGCCATCTAACAGCGTGCGCCAGGTCACTGCGAAAATCGCACAGGCCACAGCGAAAATCGCACATAGCGCGGCGCACGCAACAAAAGTAGGCGGAACACGGGCGTAACACTGGGAATGGGGAACAACTTGCCAAAACGTGGGCGTCACGGGGGAAGTACAGGGCACAAGTGCGCGGAACGCCCACACGCTCGCTTACAACACGTATTCATGGAATAGAATAGGGCAAAAAAGCGCACGCTCAAACCAGCGCACAGGCACAAACACGACCGCCACAAGAAAGCAGGCGGTAGCGTCTCTGCGGCTGTAAGAAATGTGCGCCAAAAGGTGCGCCAACTGATCGCACCTATATACTGCCATGATGAATGTCCCATACTGTGGCCCTCCAGGAACAAAGACGTGCAAAGGGGTACCCACAAACACGGACACCCGCTGACAAAAAATACGTGTGCGTGTATACCGGTGTGCGCGGGAAGTCTAACACGCGATTTCAGCAGGGTACGTGCATCACAGGGGTTCGCGTGAAGTTTCACACGCGAATAGGCTGGGCGCGTGTATTCCAGGGGTGCGCGGGATTTCAGGGGTGCGGGGGAAGTTCCACACGCGAACAGCCTGGGCGCGTGTATTTCAGGGGTGCGGGGGAAGTTCCACACGCGAACAGCCTAGGCGCGTGTATTTCAGGGGTGCGGGGGAAGTTCCACACGCGAACAGCCTGGGCGCGTGTATTTCAGGGGTGCGCGGGAAGTTCCACACGCGAACAGCCTGGGCGCGTGTATTGCAGGGGTGCGCGGGAAGTTCCACACGCGAACAGCCTGGGCGCGTGTATTTCAGGGGTGCGCGGGAAGTTCCACACGCGAACAGCCTGGGCGCGTGTATTTCAGGGGTGCGCGGGAAGTTCCACATGTGATTTCACAGTGTGGGTCCTCCCAGGTGTACCCTGTACACCCTCCACGGCCCCTGCAGGCAGCCCACACCACAGGGGACTACCCTGCATCCCTGGTCATGTCCCGCAGGCAGCCCACCCACTATGGGCATGCCCCCCAGCAAAGGCACATGTCTCCTTGAACTAATGAACACCAACTCATGTCCCCTTGCACCCCCACCCCCCAGCACTGTGGGGCACCTGCCAGCAGGCCCCCACCCATGTCCAACTCATGTCTCCCACCACCCCCACACCCCAGCCACCAGGGGCACCCTCCACCAGGCCCCCACTCATGTCACCCACCACCCCCACCCCCCAGCAGTGCAGGGTCACCCTCCACCAGGCCCCCACTCATGTCTCCCACCACCCCCACCCCCCAGCACTGTGGGGCACCTGCCAGCAGGCCCCCACCCATGTCCAACTCATGTCCCCCACCCCCCCCAGCACTGTGGGGCACCTGCCAGCAGGCCCCCACCCATGTCCAACTCATGTCTCCCACCCCCCCACACCCCAGCACTGTGGGGCACCTGCCAGCAGGCCCCCACCCATGTCCAACTCATGTCTCCCACCACCCCCACCCCCCAGCACTGTGGGGCACCTGCCAGCAGGCCCCCACCCATGTCCAACTCATGTCTCCCACCACCCCCACACCCCAGCCACCAGGGGCACCTGCCAGCAGGCCCCCACCCATGTCCAACTCATGTCTCCCACCACCCCCACACCCCAGCCACCAGGGGCACCTGCCAGCAGGCCCCCACCCATGTCCAACTCATGTCTCCCACCACCCCCACACCCCAGCCACCAGGGGCACCCTCCACCAGGCCCCCACTCATGTCTCCCACCACCCCCACCCCCCAGCAGTGCAGGGTCACCCTCCACCAGGCCCCCACTCATGTCTCCCACCACCCCCACCCCCCAGCAGTGCAGGGTCACCCTCCACCAGGCCCCCACTCATGTCTCCCACCACCCCCACACCCCAGCAGTGCAGGGTCACCCTCCACCAGGCCCCCACTCATGTCTCCCACCACCCCCACCCCCCAGCACTGTGGGGCACCTGCCAGCAGGCCCCCACCCATGTCCAACTCATGTCCCCCACCCCCCCCCCAGCACTGTGGGGCACCTGCCAGCAGGCCCCCACCCATGTCCAACTCATGTCTCCCACCCCCCCACACCCCAGCACTGTGGGGCACCTGCCAGCAGGCCCCCACCCATGTCCAACTCATGTCTCCCACCACCCCCACCCCCCAGCACTGTGGGGCACCTGCCAGCAGGCCCCCACCCATGTCCAACTCATGTCTCCCACCACCCCCACACCCCAGCCACCAGGGGCACCTGCCAGCAGGCCCCCACCCATGTCCAACTCATGTCTCCCACCACCCCCACACCCCAGCCACCAGGGGCACCTGCCAGCAGGCCCCCACCCATGTCCAATCCATGCCCCCCTGCACCTGGGTCCCAACATTCCCCAATCATGTCCGTAATGCCCATCCTCCCCTGCCAAAAGGCCCAACCAACTATCACACCCACCCACATATCAAAGGCAATTACATGTTACACCCCCAATGTAAATAATGCAATTTAACACATGTCTGTCACACACAATGGCTGCAAGTGAATGACAAAACACCCAACATGACATGCCTGAAAGCAATGAGATGATACGACACATTGAAGAATAAAAAAATATCATGTATTGAACATCAAACAAGAAAAAACACAAAGCAAATCAAACTAAACAAGATGAATGTCCAAGAAAAAATTCTGAATTATTAAAATAAGGAAATTAAGAAGATCATCCTGGGTCCATGAGCCCTACCAAATAAAACCTAACTGACTACTAACTAAAAAGTGAACTATATACAAAAAAGTGGTGCATTGTCCAATCGCAACCAAAAAAAAATCAAAAAAACAAAGGAAACCTAACCCTAACTATACAACTATATACAAAGGCAGCGGGCTATTCGGACGGCTCACTGGTTGTTGTCATGGGCCAGGGCATCATCGAACTCCTGGTCAATGGCTTGGAGGCGGGCATGTTCCCTGGCCCCGAGGTCCCGCAGGGATAACGCAGTGTCCAGCTCTAACTCCCTGCGAAGACCCTCGAGGCACTCAGCCCGCCTCAGCGCCCTCCGCATGGAGTCCTCCGCCCTGACCATCGTGAGCCGTTCCTCCTCTGCCCGCTGCCGCTCCGCACCTATCCGCTGGCACAACCTCTCCCACACGGAAGCCACTCCCATTCCAGGGTTCTCCTGCCCTCCGGCCGATGCCTGCACCCCCGATGTTGATGGCCCCGAGCCATGATGCCTCCCACGTTGAGCCTGCTGCTGCCTCCGACGCAACTGCCTGTGCCAGCACGACGGCATCCAGGCTGATGGAAACCACCGACGCCATCGTGCACGTGCCCTGCCCGATGATGCCGTCACATCCTCCATCTGCTGGGGTCCAGTTGCTCTGGTGTCCACCCCTGCTGGATCTCTGACTCCCGACTGTGGCAGGGATGGGATCCCCACCGAGCTGGCTGCATTGGTCGGGGCAGGTCCACAGGGGGCCCTGGTGGCATCTGGGCTGGAAGACGGCAAGGAGAACGACTGGTGGATAGCCTGCACAGAGGAGGAGAGGGCCGCCACATTGGCCAACACATGCAGGAAACCCCCGAACATGGCCGATCCCAATTGGGCCACGTCGGCACGGTGCACTTCGTGATGACGTGCGTGCTCCTCCCGGGAAGCACGCACGGCATCACGAATCACAGCCGTGCGCATCGCGACCCCAATCAGGACCTTCTCCGCACGGCCAGGGGTTCCCACGTCCGCAGGTGGAGGGGAGTCAGGTGACATGGACATCCCCTCTACCTGCGGACGGGCCTGGGACGGGGCATCCCTGCTGGTGCATGGTGGTGCACTCACAGGGTCAGGGACAGCGACATGCACAGGCCCCTCCACGGTGACCTGTGCTGCCTCCTGCCCCTGGCCCTGGACTGCACCACTTGCACCAGCAGGGATGCCCCCACCAGGCCCCATGTGTGCCCCAGTGGCGGCCTCCTCCTCCTCTGTGCAAACCACCAACCTGGATGGCTCCTCACCGTCTCCCACCGTAGCAGGCCCCTGTGGGGGCTCACCCACCCCTTCCGCTGCAGCCGTGGGGGCATCCCCGCCGCCTTGCTCCACAGCGCCGTCTCCGCCCTCTTCTTCACTAGCCGCTGCGTAGAGGGAGACAAAGAACACAAGCATCAGGGCACTGTACAATGGTCCCCTAGACAGGAAGCAATAGCAGATGAGCACCACTGTCAAAGTACACTTCCATCATGTCCCTCCACAACACATGGGTCAGTCCAGGCAAAACACACACAGTAACAGGCATGGTGCATGCCATGGACATTTCCATGCATGTCCAATGGACTCTTGAAACATTCAATGATATGTAACTCACATGCATCATGCCTCATGCCCATCACATGCACACACTTCACCTCAGTCACATCCATCTGGCCCCAAACACACCAAACACAGCGGTTACAAGGGTAATTTGGCTGCTTTACTGAATCTCTGCATTGTCACACACATGTGTCATGCATCCATGGCATGCACAAGTCACAGACACGCAGGTCAGGCACACAGACATGGCTACCATATATGTACCTGGCATCAGCACCCATCCCTCACCCCCACCCATGTCCGCGTACAGAGACTGGCATGCTCTCATGTTCAAAATCTGAATAGGGCTCCCCATGCGGCATTTCAACACATGCAACAACCATGTGCATCACACATCACTGGTCGCACATGCATTACCATGATGTCCCTGCACACATACATGCATACATGGCCTATGGCACACATACAGGCAAGTATCATAGAACCAGCACACCGCAACATGCCCTGTCTCACACAGTAATGCATGGACACTTACCGCTCAACTCCAGACGGGCCTCCCTCTCAAGGATCTGGGCGTGGAGCGCTGGGCGTACGCGTTCCAGGACCCTCATCTGGATGGAACTCATGCGGCCCCGGCCCCCCTCCACGAGGCGCCGGGCCTTCACAAGGGTCCTGGACCTCAAGTCCTCCCAGCGCTTCTTGATCTTCAGGACGTCGCGGGTTGCCACCCCCTCCGCGTTGATGGCAACCACACAGTCGGCCCAGATCCTCTGCCGTCCTTCCTTGCTGGCGCGGGACGATCCAAAGAGGGCATCATACTGCCCCAGGACATGCTCCACCAGGACACCAACTTCGGTGACAGTGAAGCTGGTGCCCCTCTGCCCCTCTGGCCTGGGGTTGCCACTGGTGCCAGATGTGGAAGTGCCCGACATGGCAACCCCAGAGGCAGGTGTGGGTGGGCAACTGGGTCCTGGGGCTGGGCTGTGGAGCGATGTAATACCAGTCGGGAGTCTTCTGTTCCAGCAGGGGTGCACACAGCAACTGGACCCCTGCAGATGGCTGATGTGCAGGCACCAAATGGCAGGGCACGGTGGCAGCAGGCAGGCAGGCAGGCAGGCAGCAGCAAATGGCACGTGGGAGGCTGCTCGGGGCACTGGGGGGCAGTAACTCGGCCTTCTGGGCAGGAGCGTGGGCTTCCGTGTGTTTTCGCGTGGCCAGCTTGATACGGAGTGATTTGGCACGTGAAAATCCTGCACGTCAGCGTGAAATCCGAGGAAAGGCCCTTAGCGCGTAAGCGCGTCAGCACGCATACGCGATTCTATTGGACCAGAGTCCCTCAGCGCGTAAGCGCGTCTGTGACGTGACCCGCACGGGTGTTCCCCACTCAGCACGTGATGACGGGGCACACGTGGAGATACTGCACGTCAGAGTGTCATCGCGTGTAATTGGACAAAAGTGCGCGTACACGCGATTGGCCTATGTACGTGTATTTAATGGGTGCGCGGCCACTTACACACGCAAGTACGTCAGCGAACCTGTATCACGTGGTGCGTGTGAATTTCCGCACGCTATTGGACTGGGAACTGGATTCCAGGGGTGCGCGGGTCACACGCTGTATCCCGTGGTGCTTGTGAATTTCCGCACGCTATTGGACTGGGAACTGGATTCCAGGGGTGCGCGGGTCACACGCTGTATCCCGTGGTGCGTGTGAATTTCCGCACGCTATTGGACTGGGAACTGGATTCCAGGGGTGCGCGGGTCACACGCTGTATCCCGTGGTGCGTGTGAATTTCCACACGCTATTGGACTGGGAACTGGATTCCAGGGGTGCGCGGGTCACACGCTGTATCCCGTGGTGCGTGTGAATTTCCACACGCTATTGGACTGGGAACTGGATTCCAGGGGTGCGCGGGTCACACGCTCGCCTAGAACACGCGCTAAGCATAAATTGCGGACTTTAACAATAACAAGCTCAGACGCCAGGATGAACATACCGTTCCTAGCAGCAGTGGCAGTGGGCTACCAAAGGAGGAGGAGGAGGATAGTCAGGGCCAGAATATTCACACCCAGAACCAGCCTTTTCGGGATGCCTGATGACCAGGTGTATGGGAGGTACAGGTTTCCACCACACATCATACTGGACCTGGTGAGTGAGTGGGAGGATGACCTCACATCACCCACCCTGTGCTCCCAAGCACTCAGCCCCCTGGAGAAGGTCCTCAATGTACTGCACTTCTTAGCCACTGGATCATTTCAGCGGACAAGTGCCATAGTGGGTGGGGTGTCACAGGCCACCCAGTCACGCTGCCTACACCAGGTCTTGAACATCATGACTGCACGCCCATCAGTCCGCAGGCACATATACCTGCCCAGAACACCTGCAGAAAGGCATGCTGCCGCCCTGGATTTTTACGCAGTGGCACGATTCCCCAAAGTGCTAGGTGCCATCGACTGCACCCATGTGGCTCTACGTCCCCCCAGGGCATCTGAGCACATCTATAGGAACCGCAAGCACTGGCATTCCATCAACGTGCAGGTAGCATGTAATGCCAAGGGAATCATCACCTCAGTATATGCCAACTATCCCGGCTCCACCCACGACAGCTTCATTTACCGAATGTCCACCCTAAGCCGGGACCTAGAAGCTGGGCGGCATGGCGATACATGGCTGCTTGGTGAGTATGTATGCCACTGCACATGCATGCATGTTGGATACTGAGCAAGGTCACAACCTCACCAATGATACCAATCCCCACCTCCACAGGGGACAGTGCCTACCCTCTCAGCCCCCACATGATGACGCCAATTCGGAACCCCACCACGCCACCCCAGGTAAGATTTAACACAGCCCACATTACAACCAGGGGCATAGTGGAGCGCACATTCGGAGTGCTGAAGTCACGCTTTCGCTCCCTTGACCGTTCTGGCGGGCAGCTGTTATACGCTCCCCCAGTAGTGTGCAGGATCATAGTGGCAGCATGTGTCCTGCACAACGTTGCAACACGCCGGGGCCTGGCCGTGGACATGGTGGTGGCCCCACATCCCCAACCACATGCACAGCCGCTGCGCATGGGAGGGGAAAGGGCACGGGGGGAGGCAGCCCGTACACAGCTAGTGGCTAATTACTTCACATAGAAATCACACCCCTGTGGAGTGCACACTGCCCTGGCACATTCCATCTGACAATCAATGATGACTCAACCTGACACTGATCCTGAATGTGTGGAGAATGAACCGGGAATTCCATGTCAGCCTGAGATTGTTCACCTGGAAGTGTCACAATGTGTGCATCCCTACCCACACAGACACCACCAATGCAGTTTTGTGAAGTTACACATTGAAGCAGCTAAAATGAATACCCACTTGCAAAATGCAACAAGAGGACAGTGCCATGTCAGCCAACCCAACCCCAGCACTGCCACACGACACACCGTGCCATGCCATGCTAATTGCAGGTAAACAAAGTAATCCCCACAACATGACATCACTCTCACTATGTACAGTGGCACTATTAGAAACCTGCAACACCTGAAATGCTCACAGCAATGCCGGACCAACAACATACTTGAGCACGTAGTACCATTAACATGACATCAAAAAGGTTACATATTAGTAGTCTCACCACCTGGAAATGCCTGCACTCCCACCACTACCAACTGTGCAGTGTTGGCGCCATGTAGAGTTGTAGGTGCACTGCTGCCAACATGGTCCCCTTCGCCAGACTAGAGGTCCTTGTGTGGACTTGAGGAAGGGACCTGCAAATTGGGAGGTAGACACAGAAGATGAGTTACACATCAATGCAACATGCAGTGTACAACACAACAGCAATATGCACTAGGAATGTATACACAGTATTGACTACAGACTGGCCACACAGCTCATGGGAGTCCAACGTCACTGTGTAATTCACTGTCACTTGGGCACACCCTTTGCAAGCCCATGGAAACGGGAAGCAGGAGGGGTGTGTGTGACTCAAACCCAAGCATCTGAACCAAATACATTACAAGCCTGCATGTGCCCAGCCACAATGCAGCGTATGCCCACAGGAACCACGGAAGCCAACAGATCGGAGCCAACAGACCGGAGCCAACAGATCGGAGCCAACAGATCGGAGCCAACAGATCGGAGCCAACAGATCGGAGCCAACAGATCCTCCCAAAAAAATTGGGAATAAAAGAAATCAAAATAAAAATAAAAATAAGAAACAATCAAAAATGGCCATTGATGGGCCCGGGGGGGTTGGGGAGGCCACCCAGGAGGTCCGAGGACAGGATGCACACCAGAACCCACCTGCGTGGATCCTGGGAAAATAAAACACCTCCATGGGCTCATGGCCCACACGGCTACCCTATTGTGGGAGTGTCACTGCTGTCGCTATTATCACCCTGTGCAGCTGCATCCGGAGGTGGTTGCACTATGGGAGGCAGCCCACGCAAGGCCCTAGTCTGCTCCTCCATGGCTGCAAGCATGCGGGTGTGGTAGGTCTGGTTCTGGAGGATGAGTGTGCGGAGGTCCCCATGCAACAACTCACGGGATGCCCGGACCTCCGCCCTCGTTGCCTGCATCTCAGCTGAGAGCGTACGGGTGAGACGCTCCAGCTGCTGTTCTGTCCTTTGGTGTGTTGAAGCCTCAAGCTCAACAAGAGTCGTCCTGAGGTGTAGGAGCTCCTGCCTCAGGGCTTCCCTGTGGCCCTGGGACTCAATGGAGATGGCCTCCTGCAGAGTCGCCAGTGCCGCCCGCCTGTCCCTGTTGGACCCCAACATGTCCTCCCTGTGTGACTGGCAGATGGAGTCGGTTGCCTGCTCTAGTCGCTCCATCAGCCTTTCTGGGGGGACAATGGAAGTGGCCACCCTATCCATGGCCTGAGCCATCATCTCGGATGATGCAGCCTGTTGGGTAGCCATACCGTAAATGGATTGCTCCCATGCGGTATTGCCGGGTGGCGTACGGCCACCACGTCGGCGGGCACCACACCTGTCTGGGGCAAGGCGAACTGCGCCTTGCTGTGCCGGCACTGCCTGAGGCTGCAGGACTGCATTCCCCCTCTGATCTGCTGGCCCAGGAACAGGATCAGATGTCGCGGAGTGTGACCCTGCATCCGTAACCACCGAAGGCGTAGCTGCCAACACTGACATCCCCATGGAGGGTACTGACCCTGGTGCAGGTGGGTGAGACAGAACAGAATCCCTCCCTGGAACACTCACCAGCGACGGCACGTAGGTCTCATCCGAATCAACACCTGAGTACAGCTCGGGGGAGGTGCAGCCAGAAACACCCCTTGAGAGCACGACCTGCAGCACTTGTGGGTTCTCCCCCACCACCACACCACGTCCCTCACTGGTGGTTGGTCGGCCCTGGGACACCTCCTGGGTCTGCACCATCTCCACAACCCCAGCAGTATCAGGTGCGTCTTCCCCTGCAAAGACATGAAAACAAAGTAATGGAAACAGGCATTAGCACCATGGCACACATTGAGGGCTGAGAAGCAAGAGAACCAGTACTTGATTGACATGTCCCACATGACTAAAACCCTCCCATGCATGCACCCTCACTGCGTATGATGTGCAGGCAAACGGCACACACTGATGACACCAAGATGGAAGATGAACAAATTTTCTGCATGCTGCCTGGCAGTGGCATCACACATTGGCCTGTGATTGGCAGGTGAAACACACATGCCATCACACAGATGGCATGTACCATTGCTATTGAGTGAAGATGGAGAGGAGGGCAGCACCTATTCATTCAGTCCAGTTCCCGCATGTAATAGCTTTTCTGATTCTAACAGGTCAGATTTTTCACCTGGAGCTGCCAGTCTGTAATGGTCAAATTGCACAGGGACATGTGTGTACAAATGATATCCAGGTAACAAAGTCACTCCCCTTTACCATACCCATGTCAGACATGTGACTAGTGGACAGCGACATGCCTAGTGAAAGTGGTGGAATGCAAACAAACTGACTGAATGAACAGTGAAAAATAAGCAAATCTGTTGTGTCAAGGTGACACTTCAAGGGCAACTGGCGTGCAGTTGTGCTAGATGTCTACTGTTGGCAGAAGGGATACTGCTATGGCCAAATGCAGCTGCGCAGGAAGTATTGCATGAAGCACATGGCTGACCCATACGACTGAGGCGCACACACTCTCACCTGGCACCCAAACAGAAGCCCTCACACACACACCATGCACATGTATGACACACACATGCATGTGCACTCACCGGACAATGCCTCGTAATCAGCCAGATCTCCCACGCCTTGGATCTGTTCCTCCGTGACGTAGGTCCCAGCGACTGACTCATGTGGAGTGAGTTCCATGTCTACTACTGGAGACCCACCTCCAGTCACTAGAGTTGCGGCATGACTTGAGGCCAGCTTACTCTTTGCCCTGCGCTTTAGGTCATTCCAGCGCTTATAGCAATCATTGGCTGTGCGCTTCACGATTCCAAGGGCACTTACGATGTCCGCAACGGTCTGCCAGTGTGCCTGGCGTTGTGCAGGTGTGGTCTTGGATCCTGCAACAATGACCATCTCGTTGTCATGTCCGGACACATACTCGACAAGTGCATTCAGTTCGTCATCCGTGAAGCTGGGCTTCCTGGACGGGCCGGACTGTGTAGCCGTGTCTGGGGCATCAGCCTGTGCCGGACGAGCACTCTTCCTCTTCCGCTTGGAAGGTGGTGGTGATCCTGAGTGTCCTGCGCCGCTCTGGACACTAGGGGCAGGAGCCCTGGTGGACTCTGTATCAGGAGTGTGGGATTGCACACTCAGCATGGGAGTTGGTGCAGGCATTGGCTCTAGTGTGATGGTGTCAGGGGGAATGTCAGCAGCATGGACTAGGACCGACACTGTCCTGGCTGGGTGTGTGAGGGCTGGGGTGGATGGAGCCGCAGCTGCCCCTGCAGCCACTCCGCCCTGCCTCCTTGGTGCAGCAGATGACCTTGCTGCCCCAGATCCACGTGGCATGATGGCATCAACGTGCACCAGCGCACGTGTCGTAGCCCTGCTGACCTGGAAGTCAGCCATGGAGTCAGCCAGGTCTGGTGCCACAATGGGCTGGTCCAACAAGGGCTGAGCATGGATGGTGTCAGCCACTTCAGCCTCAACGGGAGGGGGGGAGGGGGGAGAGGGGGGGGATGATGGGTGCCCTTGACTGGTCCTCCACACATGGGGGGACAGGCTCACCCTGCAAGTTACGACCACGTCCCCTACCGGATCCACCACGGCCACCACTTGTGGCTCTTCCACCTTTGCCACCCTTACGGAATCCTCGCCTCCCAGCCATGGCACTGATATTAATGTGCGTATGGGAGTGGCTGTAGACAATTGTCCTGGGCAATTGGGGGTCAAAGGGGTTGGGTACCAGATGGTAATTGTACCCTAGTGCTCTAGCACGGCTGATTGTAACCCCTGGGGAAAGATGACGGGTCACGCAACGCACAGGAGGCCCAAAAAAGGGAGATGACGTGCACGCAACCCCTCCTAGACCACGTGTGCAGAAAGAAAAACCTGCACTACGCTGTGGCACCCAGTAACACAAGAATGAACGTATGCGTGTCACACGCACCCTAGAATGACCTCTGAAGGGGTAGGTAGGCTACACACGGGGCAAGCACAGAAGTTGGATACGTGCGTGACTCACCGTCTGCCAGGTAAAAGAGCGTGAAGAATGAGCGCGTTTGGCTGGCTAAACCCCCGCCAAAAGAAGATGTGTACGCTGTCTGAGAAGACAGGACAACAGTAGAAGGGGACACTGTTTGAGGGAACAGGCCCAGGTAAACCAGTAAAAGAGAAAAAAGAGAAAAAGCTGTCAGAGGTAACAGGGAATACGAACTGGAAACGCCGTGAAGTAAATCGCGTGTGAAACGACAAGAAGTACAGATTTCACCCACTCGCTCTCCACGAAAAGCACGTACAAGGAAATGGTGTTCTACATGTACCTTATATACAGGCCCACACGTACAGCGTCACTTACGCGGCGTGTACGTTCACCAATCACACGCTTTGTCACTCCTGCGTGTAGATCCATTTTCACCAATCACACGCTTTGTCACTTCTGCGTGTAGATCCATTTTCACCATTCACATGCTTTGTCACTTCTGCGTGTAGATCCATTTTGACCAATCACACGCTTTGTCACTTCTACGTGTACATCGATTTTCACCAATCACACGCTTTGACACTGGGACGTGTCACGCAACAATTTCCTGCACGTGCAGGTGACTATAGGCGCGCATATGCTGGTGACTATAGGCGTGCATATGCTGTTGACGGGTTTACGCGCTAAGGGCCTTTGCTGACGTGTGGGATTTCACTACCTATCAGGCTGTCCACGCGTTCACACACGAGAGACCACGCTCCTGGCCAGGAGGCGAAATTACTGCCCCCCAGAGCCCTGAGCACGCTCCCACCTGCCATCTGCTGCTGCCTGACTGCCTGCTGGCCACGTGCCCCACAGTGCTGGTGGGTGGGGGTGTTGGGAGACATGGGTGGGGGCCTGGTGGAGGGTGCCCCTGCACTGGTGGGGGTGGTGGGAGACATGGGTGGGGGCTTGGTGGAGAGTGCCCCTGGTGGCGGGGGGTGGGGGTGGTGGGAGACATGGGTGGGGGCCTGGTGGAGGCTGCCCCTGGTGGCGGGAGGGTGGGGGTGTTGGGAGACATGAGTGGGGGCCTGGTGGAGGCTGCCCCTGCACTGCTGGGGGGTGGGGGTGCAGGGGGACATGAGCAGGTGTGCAGGGTAGTCCCCTGTTTTGTAGGCTGCCTGCAGGGGCCGTGGAGGGTGTACAGGGAACACCTGTGAGGACCCACCCAGCCTAATCGCGTGTGATGATTCCCACGCACCCCTGTAATACACGTACCCTGGCTAATCGCGTGTTAAACTTCCCGCGTACCCCTGTAATACACGTACCCTGGCTAATCGCGTGTTAAACTTCCCGCGTACCCCTGTAATACACTTACCCTGGCTAATCGCGTGTTGAACTTCCCGCGTACCCCTGTAATACACGTACCCTGGCCAATCGCGTGTTGAACTTCCCGCGTACCCCTGTAATACACGTACCCTGGCCAATCGCGTGTTAAACTTCCCGCGTACCCCTGTAATACACTTACCCTGCCTAATCGCGTGTTAAACTTCCCGCGTACCCCTGTAATACACGTACCCTGGCCAATCGCGTGTTGAACTTCCCGCGTACCCCTGTAATACACGTACCCTGGCCAATCGCGTGTTAAACTTCCCACGTACCCCTGTAATACACGTACCCTGGCCAATCGCGTGTATAACTTCACGCGTACCCCTGTAATACACGTACCCTGGCCAATCGCGTGTTAAACTTCCCGCGTACCCATGTAATACACGTACCCTGGCCAATCGCGTGTTGAACTTCCCGCGTACCCCTGTAATACACGTACCCTGGCTAATCGCGTGTTAAACTTCCCGCGTACCCCTGTAATACACTTACCCTGGCTAATCGCGTGTTAAACTTCCCGCGTACCCCTGTAATACACGTACCCTGGCCAATCGCGTGTTGAACTTCCCGCGTACCCCTGTAATACACGTACCCTGGCCAATCGCGTGTTAAACTTCCCGCGTACCCCTGTAATACACGTACCCTGGCTAATCGCGTGTATAACTTCACGCGTACCCCTGTAATACACGTACCCTGGCCAATCGCGTGTTAAACTTCCCGCGTACCCCTGTAATACACGTACCCTGGCCAATCGCGTGTTGAACTTCCCGCGTACCCCTGTAATACACGTACCCTGGCCAATCGCGTGTTAAACTTCCCGCGTACCCCTGTAATACACTTACCCTGGCTAATCGCGTGTTAAACTTCCCGCGTACCCCTGTAATACACGTACCCTGGCCAATCGCGTGTTGAACTTCCCGCGTACCCCTGTAATACACGTACCCTGGCTAATCGCGTGTATGACTTCACGTGTACCCCTGATATGCACGTTACCCGCTTTGCGTTCCTTGTTTGGCTGCCCTGTAAACTGGTCCAGGGTTAGCGCAGCCCTTTGCGATGATTTAGCGATTTTGATGGCTTTTCCTTGCCCGAGGGCGTTCTTGGGGGCGTTACTGGCGCTGCTGCAGGGTCGCTGCGATACTCTGCGCCACGGCTGGTTTGGGAGCATGAAATCCATGAATACGCTGTGCGCGGAAATCGGTTTTAGCGCACGTGCCTGGCGCAGTCAATCGCACGCAGACCTTCTGCGCCAGCCGCTTGCGACACTTTTCTGCGAAATTCTATGAATTACCCTGACAGAGTTTCCGTATGTGCCTTATCTGCGTGTAGTGTTAGCCTTTCTGGATTGTGTGTTAGGAGATTTAACAAAGATTTCAGTTTAGGTACCGTCCATATTATTCTGTTTCTGTCCTCACTCAGAGATATTGGTTGATCATAGTATTCTCGAGGTCTATTTTGATGTGGTACCCAAGTGATTTGCTATATATCATGATCACTTACTGAAGAGGGTAGGACAATAACACTTTCAATTAAATTAACAGCATCAGTATAGGTAAATACATAATATAGAATAGCTGAGAATTAATCTCTTTTCCAAGTCGCTACAGGTGGAATATGACCCATTATAGTACCATTCAACATAGTCAAATTCCTTGCTGACATCAGGTTAATCCATCTACTTACTCTCAATTGCGGTAGTTTGTTATTATTCGAGATGCATCTGATGTTCAAATTCCCAACCACAATGAGTGTGTGAATTTGGGAGTCTAGTGCAACAAGATCTAGCATTTGATTTAGTAAGTCCAAGAATTCATCATCTGAACTCGCCAATGGGTTCCAGTAGAGATTTAAAATAGCTGTATGAGTGCCTATAGCAAGCGATTGATTTGCTGTTGATAGTTTAATTGATTTTATGCCAGAGTGGGGGGGAATCCCCGGCCTCCAGTTTCATACCTAGCTCTAATTATACTGCTATCAACATCCATGCCATTGGACGACCCTTAGTCTGTTTAATAGCCGGGATCCAAGAAATGTTGTAATGTGGTCAAGTGGGTTCAGTGGTTATCCATGTCTCTTGTAGGGCATTGATAGAGAGAAGGTTTTATCTTGTTGCAATAGGTGTTTAAATTCTTGCATATTCCACATAGTCAAACTTTTAATTGCTACTGGTTCCTGGCATTAATAGTTTTTAGCGTGATTAGTGTTTTTAATGGCTTTTTTTAGCCACAACCTATTTCGCTTCTCTGTATTCGTCTGGCCATCATTAAAATATACTTCTTTTGATAATTTGCCTCTTTCTCCTTTACAATTGACAAGTAAAGGTTCAAATTTAGCACTAGAAGGAGTATTAGAAGCAGGGTTTTGATGCGTTACGGAGTGTTTCAGATTAGAGGAACTTGGGGGTCTAGCCGTATCTAATTCATCTATATGATGTTTATGATGTGATGACTGGTAGACTTTCTCTGTTGCAATTTTTCTCCTGTATTCCATAGGAGCTCTTTTACAATTAGTGACAGTATAGTTAGCTCTACTGTATCCATCTTGTAGTTATTGATGAATCTTATGTATCTTACATCTAAAGTTTGTATACGATCCAGAGGAGAAACGTATTTAAAAGCCATTAGTAATGCTGTTCGATTGGGATAAGGGTCCACTTTCTGTCTATTAATCATTTTTAAAATTATCGTATCTCCCTTTTTTAAGGTCCCCCTAGAGGTCTTCAAGTTGTTATTGTTCTATGCTTCCTGCCCAATTCTTCATACAGTTCTTGAGATAGCAGTGCGAGATCTGATCCTAAGTCAGCCGTCATTCGTATGGGCTCTTCATCTGCTTTGACTTTGCAATATGGCTTGGTCTTTTTTGTCCTCTTCCCTTGTTTTACTTTCACCCTCTGTATTCTCATCAGTCTTTCATCCTCTTCTTCCAAGCTACCGCTGCTGTGTTCCTCCATTTCTGTCTGTTTTACCATTTCGCTCTTGCACATATTTGCAAAATGTCCTATTCTGTGACATTTGGCACGCCTTTCTCTGCCGTAGGACATTCTCTACAGTTTGTCATGGGGTTTTGCATTCCACAGGTAAAATATTCTCTCCTTTGTCTTCTCCCAGATGATTCCTCCTTTCTCCATCTTGATCTTCTGCCCATGTGTGCCTCCCTTCCCTTCCTGCAGGTTTCCCTTTAACTGTGTTCATCTTTGTCATTTTTTACCATGGTCTACTTCACCTCCCTGGGCTTGTGTAGTGTACTTTCTTCCACACTGTGTGCTCTTGATAATATTACCTCTTGCACTGAAGCATTTTGTCTTACAGTTCTGCACTTGTTCTCATTGGCCCTTGTCTTTGATCATAACAGTGTAGTGTGGGTCTTCACTCATTGCTTTTCCTACGACATCTCTTGTTCTGGCTCCTCAGTGCCTTCTCGTAGTGGTAATGTGTTCGGGCCATCATTTTCCCTCAATGCTGGTAAGATTTGGAATATTCTTTTGCCTTCTTTCACTTATGCATTCACTAGCACTGCCGTTTTCCTTTATTCACTAGACTCTTGTAAAGCTGATGCCTCCTTTGATACTTTGAAGCTTTACAGCCATTTCTGCCATGTTATATTAGGAATGCCTGGGTTCGAGAGAGACATTGGAGGGGATGTTACTGGCTATGCCATTTCGTTTATTTATTTTCCTTTATTTCAGTTTAAGAGGGTACTGTGAGATAATGCAGTTGGGTACCCCTTGCCCCAAACTGCAGAAGCAGGCCTTGTATAAAAGCGGAATGAATGAGTCTATCAAAGCTAGTTGCATGCAGTGTACTTATTTATCTATTCGATCTGCAGTTACTTTATAATAACAATCATTGGCAAAACCAATAGTTTTGGCATTTACTGCTGTCCTTTGCATTTTGCATTCATAGGCACCAAGTTGCAAGGAGGTAGAGGTGTTATGAATGCAATTGTGCAAGAGAATGAGAAGGGAATAGAGAAAGGGCAGAAGCCATTGCGAGAGGGTGCCCTCGATGATGAGCAAGAGGAAATATGAACGAGAAAGGCTGAGAGTGGGAGCGTAAGAGGAAAAGCAAGGGTGCAAGTGGAACCATGAGAAATAAGTCGGGGCTGTGAGGATAGGTGAGAGTTGGAGAAGATGGAATGAGGGTGAGAGGGAGTAATAGGTGCGGGGAGAAGGCAACACAGGGTGAGAGAGTGACAAGTTCAGAGAGAGACTGCACAGAGAGACAGCGCAGAGAGAGAGAGAGAACGCACAGAGAGAGGAACACAGCACATAGGGCTTCATTACGACTTTGGAGGCAGCCATGGCTCTATTGGCAACATGGCTGCCTCCAAAACCGTGTCCGGGTCCGGGTTCACTGAATGGGGAAATACCGGGCCATTCTGAGTATGGAGGGCCCGGTATTTCCCCATTCAGGGAACCCGGACCCGGACCTTCCCCATTCCCATTCGAGCTCCATAGGGCTCATTTGGGATGGGGAGGGAGCTAACAACGGGCCCATTACAAGAGGGCCCATTGTTAGCTCCCTGGACCCCTCGCGGGACCCGCTATGGACGTCTGGATAAGCCAGATGTCCACATCGGGCCCACGAGGGAACCTCGCAATAGTGCGGAATGTGTTTAACGGATCCAGCACCATTACCAGCGCCGTTAAACGCATTCCGCACAACTTGTAATGAGGCCCATAGAGAGACAGTGATAGCGCAGAGAGAGAGTGACAGTGCATAGAGATAGAGAGTGACAGCAATGGAGAGAGAGAGAGGGACTGACAGCACACAGAGAGAGAACGTTCTGCTGCATTCGTGCCACCATATGCATCAAACCCAAAAATAACCTACCTCTAGTTGATACATTACAATATGAACATTGAGGGGCATAGGCTGAATTTGCAAGAATCAAAAGAAAAGATAGACCATCTGAAGGTGCAACAATACATTAACTGTGTAGAACGGATGTCACCCGCCAAAAGCATCCATACACCTGCCCACCCAGCTCCTTTGTTTCACCCGCTCCCCACACATCGCGAGAGTGTGTGATGTAGCGATGTGTAAAGCACTAGAATGTGAATGGCCAAGCGCCTTCATTGTCATTTCGGCTAAATGTCTTCCTCAACTGTAGAAAGCGGTTGGAACAAGTGCGTTTCTGGCTGGGGTTTTCTGCACAAGCACTGGCGTACTTCGGCGTGCCTTCTACACAATGGGTCTCATCACGTGTTGGGCGCTAACCGCCAGGGCTATTAGCCCTACAGCCAAACCCCCCAGCGCAATTAGCGCCGGGTCATAAGTTTGGCGTAACGGTAAGTCCCCATTCACCATTGGGCCCATTCGGGAATTTCCCATTCCCCATTGGGCCTCATTGGGCCCAATCGGGAATGTTTGGCGCTATTACTGCAAAATCGCGGCTCAGAGCTGGGGGTAAATCAGCCAAGCCCGTGATTTGGCGAACCCTTAAATGCGGCGGTAATAACTTTACCCTTGCATTTAAGGGTTACTGCCAAACTCGTGATGAGGCAGAATGTTTTTTCTCAAAATATGTGGCATTCCACCCACCTGGATATTTCACGTATTGTCACAGCATTTTTATGGGGAGCCGGTCCCCATGCTCCCTATTTCACTCCCCCCAAAGCCCATTATTCCTTATAAAAAAAATGCAAAAAATTATGATATGTCCTCTAAGCAAAGGGCTTTGTGTTTTGTGGGAAAGGAGCGTATGTACCAAACTCAAGCTCAGATATGTGTATGTTTGATGCAGTTCACAGGCAGTAGACCTCACACGCTGCGCTCGGCCACTCCCCCTTTTCCAATCTATTGCTAAACTGCCTACCTGCACAGTAGTCCCTTCTTAAGATGTTTAGGGTTTACACCATGGATACCTATCGAGATAAAAATGTTTGGCAGGTGTCTTCCGCCGTGGACAAAGGTCACTTATGGCAAATCCGTCACCAGTTCATAGGCTTCAATGGGGTATCACCCGCCCTGGTGAGTCAAAGGTTTGGGAGGTTTGTTTATGTTTAGTGAAGTGTTAGCATGCATCTTGCAAAATTACCAAGTGGTGCTCACTTCAAAGTGGGCAGGCAGCTTCATCAATGGACCACGCCAGCCTTAATCTAGGTGTGTGTGGAGGGGACAGATAGCACAGTCAGATAGTGCAGCAAATAGAGTACTCGCTTTGACATCCGTGAAGAGCCTGGAGTTGCAGGTTTGAATGCCGGCAGGGCCAAACTCTGCCTTTCATCCTTCCGAGGTCGATAAATGAGCACCACACACCGTGGGTAATAAGCAGCACTCAGATGCCTGAGGGATTGTAGCGCTATATAAATTTAAAAGAAAAAAAAACGTGCCAAAACTGTTTGCTGCTGTAGGAGAAGTAGGGAATCTGAAAGAATAAAAGAAAGACAGCTCAGCAGGTTAGGCGGATGTTGCTGCGATCTTATACATTTAGACCTACCTGTACATTCAATGGCTTTTTTCCAATTCCTGCAGCTAAATGTGCAGTTAAGTGTATTCTTCCAACCTCGTCATTGGCACGATGCAGAGTGGACATGTCTGCCACCATAGCGAAAATGAAAACTTTGCACCGATTAATAATATGATTGAGTTATCAGGAAAAGCTCAGCGGCCGTTACATCCATTGTGTGAAACCGAACAAAAGCCCATAACAGCGATAACAAATGTCATCAAACATTTAGAAGACTGTTAACTTGCATATTTGAGGGGTTACACTAATGTGTCATAAAATACGACTGCATAATGAGTTAGGAATTTATAATTTTCAAAAAGGAAATTCATGTGGTTCTACTCATAAAACGCTATCTCTGCGATTAACAGTGTAAACACTTTTTTCCCCCTGTATTGTATATTGGCCATCTGAATGCCTACCGAATAAGCAGTGCCACTAAGGCGACTGTGCTAAAGCGGAAATGCTGTTTTGCGAAAGGTTAGCGTCTCCCCTACTACACTGTGCACATGGCATGGAAGCACAAAGTTTGAACACTGTAGTTTCAGATTCTTTAGCATATGGCGCTTTGGGTATCGTGCATCTAATGGATGGGGATGCAGAATAGCTCTGACACCAAATAATCGAACCAACTCACGAAGATGGCAAAGGAGCTGTTTTATTAACAATTATCTAAAACAGGGAGTTACAATGGACATCAACGGACGTGAGCTCGAGCTCTCAATGCATTTCTCATAAAAACAAATGTCAGACGGGATGTCATACTATGTGGCAAATAAGAAAAAGCTATGAGGGATTGTGATATGTTCAAGGGGAACATCTAAGTATCCTTTCTATAAGGGGAGGGACTGTGAATGGCTATCTACTGTCAGGTGGACAACTGATGCCTATCTCTAAAACATGTCATATTTAACACTATTAAGTACACGGTATATCATTGGTCTTCAAAATATAATTCGTTTTACAGCCCTCTATAATTGGTTGGCACGATCGTGCCATGTTTGGAACATTCCGTTCACTTAGCAGCATGTAAGCTCAGACCCAGGTGCCAGGAGGTGGACTTGACTTTACCTCCCCTCATCACCCATGCCTTCTGCCATGCAGATTGTCTTTGAACTTTCCCTTGCAAAGTATCTTTGTGAGAATATATGGGAGTGCAGGCTTTCACTATCGTTGTTCTAGGACTCCATGCTCAACTCTATTTCCATCCTTGGCTCACGTGACAGGAGACCCCGATTTGGTCCATTTTGCAGTATTTAAATGTCTTAAATGAATATATCTTGGCACGCTTGGTGTTCTTTCTTTGCACCTTAACAAGAGATGATTCAGCTTCACACGTTCTCTAACTTCAAGTATAGATAACTTACCTTGGCTTGCTTCAGTTTTGATACCAGGCCAGACAGCCTCGCCATTCATTTCCACATTCTCAGCTTATTCTTGCTGTGACACAGTTCTCAGCCTTTCCTTTCCATGGATCCTGGTTTACTAATATTCATGACACCAATGTCCAGTTTCTATAAAATGACTGCTTCGCCGGCAGTCTATTCACTGCATATAGCCAGCTTCTAAGATTACTTAATCTACTTGCGTTGCAGCATCTGTATAGTTATTGAACGGCTTGCATTTTCTGCAGTGCAATCTTCTCTTCGCATATGAATGTTTACTCGATCTTCAACTTCGTCATCAGTTTCGGTAAGATCCATACATTCTCTTCAGCCAGTGTCCTCAGTGCGTCATGGTGGTCTCTTGTGACATCACTGGCTTTGCTTTCACTCTTTTTCATATTCCTTCAGGGAGTTCCTCCCTCAGTGGGTACCTTCTTTCAAATACTTACCGTGGTATGGTCACAATAGCTGATGTTAAGCATGGCACAATCTCAGGCTTCCAACATATAGGCGGTAGGTGGTGGGATTTCCTGAAGAGGCATGTAACTGCTCCTCTGCATTCCCCCCTCTGGTCAAGTCATTGACCACCTCTTCAATGGTTTCCTCATCTTGATATTTTCTCTTGAAGTAGTGCTTCTTCGGAGGCCAGATCTTCATCACCCACCTCAGGGTGCCGGCTGATTTGCATGCTCATCTGCACTCCAGGTCATGTAGTTGCGCTGTCCAAACTGATTTCAATAGACCCATCTTCCCACATACTTCTTATGATTCTTTGGATACAGGAACTTCTTTCCTTCAGGTGCTACCATGCTGGGATGACATTCGGTTTGTTTCCATATTCTCATGGATTCAGCAGTGGATGGCAAACATCTTCAATGTCCTCTGTCTTGTCTTCCATCTTGTTATGCAGGTTCATTAGCAACGTTATGGCCTCTGTCAAAGTCTCATTCTCGTCATCGTGAGAAGGTAAGAACATGCAACATGGTGGCCCGATTTTGGCACAAACTCCTCCTTCCATCGCTGTGATCATGTCAAGGACATATCTGTTCTTCAGGGTCATTAGTTGTATGGTCCACAGCTCTTCCTTGATAGCATTGAATCCCTTTATGGTGGTGTTGATTGTCTGCAGAAGCTCCCATCTCATAATCTGCAACCATTTGGCATTGACCATCATCTGGATCACAGGCATGAACATGGTCGTAAATATTGAAGCAGTCTTGCGGAACAACCTCTGCTCATAAGGAAAGGAGTCATATGCTTCTATTGACTTGGTTGAGAAGTAATTCCCTCTTCTGGTTCAATTGAGAAATACAGGCAATCTTCTCTTTCTCAAATGGGCAACGACTTTTTGAAATTCTCCAATGTTCAGGTCACTTTGAGGAATCACTAACATTGGAATATGGATGAGCACCATGAAACACGTTCCGCCCCAATACTTGGGCAACTTCATGTAGGCCCTAGGCCCACAAGCCCAATATCGATCCATCAGAACAGCTGTCCCTGCTCCTATCCTGGAAATGTCAACTGTAGTTTTGCAGCCTTTGTTATCTCCCACATGCTTCTTTCCATCTCTTCGGAAGCACAATGTCGCATTTGCCAACGGGATCACAACTATTGGACCTGATTCATCTTCTACCCATGTCAGTAGTTTGGCATGTTTACCCCATGACTTCAAACATCCAACATTCAATCTCTGCACCTCTTGCACATATTCTGGTTTCAGTAGATGAGCTGCAAAAGGCATCAGTCCTCCTTCCCATCACTTCTTGGACTTCACTCATCGATAGACTAAGACTTGAGTTTGTTTACAACATCCAGGTGATCTATCTATTTCTGTTATATCAGGGCAATCCATTCTCTTCATATCTTCAATGACCACATCTTCCTGTCCTGCTGCAGGATACACAAACATATTGCTCTCCCATCCAGGTTCCTTTTCCATCTGTGTAGTCTTGATATAATCATCCTGGAATGGAATGACCATTTCGATCTCCATCGTTAAGTGGCCCAAATTCCCTGAAATTGTCTTCTTGTCATACATGCTGCAAGATGAATGAGGCACCTGGCATTGTGTTCTGGGACTTCTCTGGAGGTGAACGTTGGCACTGTATTCATGGCATAGGGGATGAGAGCACAGATGTAGCAACTCTCCTTCGATATCTTTTCTCCTACTTCCCTCATGTGCTGATACCACATGTTATTACCCAAGTGTGCAGCATTATCTAGATAGGTATTATCCCCTCTTTATCTAGATAAGTATGTATCCCCTCATTATCTTTTTCTGCATCTCTCCTGTGTCTTTTTGAAGCCTTGTACCATTCATGGAGTATATCAAAGGAAGTTCCCATAGTAGGAAGAACCATAGGGACCTCAAGCAAAGGGGAAGTGCTAACATGATAGTTACTGGAAAAAATGAGGAGCAGAAAGACAACAAGAGTAATCATACAGACATATATTATGCATAAAAACATAGGCATCCACTTTTGTGCCATCTTTGTACTTGTTGCACTTGCTCATTCTCTAGCACTGTGTCAGCTTCTACATTTCTCATTTTTAATACAATCATCAAATTTAATTATACTTGCAACTGTATAATTTTCTCAATTATTGCGATGAGAAGCCTTCTTATCACTGGGCCATTTTTAGGATCCTGTAAAAAAGTGTGAATATCAATGTCTCGTCTGACAAGAGCAGGATAGGCTTTAAGGATAAACACAAAGACAGCAAGCATAAATCAATGAACATCACTGTCAGTAAGTACCATATGTTTGACTGCTTAGAACAGATATACACCACAAAATGAATCTGGATACTGATCTCGTTTCCAATTTCTGATCAAGAACTAACGTTTAGGCATAATTTTGATACTTCAATGTGTATCTAAAGTTCATTTTCAAATTCCTGAAATTCTCGGCAACTCTTTGCACTCTTACTAAAATGTCTATAAGGAGTGTCCTTTTGAATTTCAGTTAAAATGCAAAAGCTGCATCATCCGCTGGTAATTGTTTTATCGTCCTTCTTCTTCATCATCGATCGAGTCTGCACATGGTGAAATGGTTCTTCTTGACTTGCTTCTGGATCGGCAATGGTGGGGGGACGGCTCTCACCTTCATAGGCTTTTACATACCCTAGGTGAAGCCAAGCTCATCTCCCTTGGACCTTTAGAGCTGAAAGGGTTACATTCTCAATGCAAAAGGGACCATCGAATCGTGGCTCATGCGACTTTCTAGTAAAGTTTTTAATGAGAACTAGGTCTTCAACATATAACTTAGGTGCCGGTAGTAGTTAATTGGGTTGGTTGTTGAATTGTCTTCTTCTGTGTTCTGTGACCAATCCCCCCTTGTGCTTGACTTGATCGGAAATGAGAGAGATTCTAAAGGTCATACATGTCAAATAATTATGCATTCCATCACCTAAAGTTTTAGCTACAATCTGGGCATCACTTATATTTTTAGATGGAGGAGTGAGGGGCATTCCCATCGCCTCCCTGTCACTAGTTCCTGAGGGGTGAGGGGATGGTCTGACCCTGTCTGATTTTGAAGGGCATATAAAGCTAGGGGAAGGCAATATAGCCAACCCTTCTTCAAAGTCAATTTAATCTTGGCAATCCTTTCTTTAAGGAGACCATTAAGTCTCTCACATATTCCGTTCACTTGCGTGTGATATGCAGAAGAAAATGTGTGCTTTATATTCAATAGAAGCCCTCATTAACAAAATGTGGCCCATTATTGGATCCCAGCACTTCACATACACCCAATCCGGGAAAACTTTGTGCACTCAAAACTTTGTTGCACAAGTGGCATCAGGGTATGTACACGGACCTGCCTCAATCCACCTAGAAAAGGGACACACTCCCACTAAAAGATACCTATATCTATTACAAACCTGCAGCATATCGACATAATCGATATGTAAATGCTGAAAGTGACCATTCGTTCGAGGTATTACCCCTCTAATTGTTATCAGTGTATGCCCAGAAGTAAACCTTTGACACACTCTGCAGTTTACCATAAATAGTGCAACATGCGCCACTTCGTCTGTGGCTTCATTCCTGAAAGAGATAAAATCTGTTTGCTTGGTGTGCGCTGCACATTTAATGACTGCTATGGCCGCTGGGAGTTGTAGTGCCTTAATAAGATGATCCAATAAGGATGCGTGCAGCACTGGATTGCCATCCGCACGGAGGTAGCCTCTCCTTTTCCAACGTGCTAATCTTACATGTATGGTTGACGTCACGTAGGCAGAGTCACTATACTCTGTCACTTCCTGCTGTTTTTGTCGAGCATAACAATAAGTAATACTAATTCTGCTGCTTGTGCTGAAAAGTGAGACAGTACCCTTGCATTTGCTACAACTTCAAATTCACCATTAAGTTAAATCTATGTCTCACTACTGCTGCGCCTGAATGCCAGTCCCCACTAGGCTGATCAACTTTCAAAGAACCATCAATAAAGAGAATTCCCCTTCCCGCTAAAGCATTTCCCTTCACTCGGGGTATAGCATCATAAAATTCAACATTATTAGCACAGTTGCATAGGGGGACCCTATGCACCCCATCAGCTTGAACATCTGTGGACTCTGGCACTGGAGACTGAACAAGGACAGAGGAAGATGGACGCCCGAGCAAAGGTTCAAAGTAATCTTTAATACAGATTCAAAAGACACTGGAAGCAGCACACAAAGCTCTTACAATCAGCTTGCTTATATAGTCTTTTGAAATTGACTCAATAATTCATACAATTTCAGAATACATATCTGATTGGTCCATTCAGTCAAAAATAAACACCTTCATGTCTTTGATTGGTTGGATTGTCACTCACCAAGCCATATTAGCTCACTCTTGGCATGCGCCATCTCACTGACACATATACTGATAAGCGCATTCCATTCTCAGCTAAGGCTAATTACACATCTTTAAACTCCTGCCAAGAAACAGTTCTTATCTACTCCTCGAGGGCCTGCCAAACTTACTTAGCAGTTATACTATGGAAAACTTCATGAGCTCATCTTATTTGTTGCTAAGTAAGCAGCTGTTCTGTCTAATTGCTAGCTTTCCCAGGCCTTCTACCTGATCTACTATCAATCACTGTCAGCTTTCCTTGCCAGAATTTCTAAATATACCATAACAGGCAGGCTTATCTACAGTGAACTGCTGCCAAAGAAAATTCAACATCAGAATGATTCAGCTCTTTTAACACCTGATCCCGAAGCCATTTTGTATTTTGACATCCATTTTAGAAAATATGTCAGCCTATTCAGCCTAGATGTTCAGCTACCAAACGACAAACAAATTTACTTTTGAGCATAACTCATTTTCTATCCAGCTTCCGGACTACATTTTTTGATATTTATGATGTGTGTGTAATACCTGAGACATCCTACACTTCCTGGGTATTTCTGACCCTAAAAATATATGTCACCCTATATTCACTCTTTATCTTCAAAAAGCACTATAATTCAGATTTTTGCAATACTGGAACCATTGATCAGCCTATCATGTTACCTGTATTCAGTTTGAGGGGGGTGGGATCTAGGACCAATTATACACAGTCATGTACATGATCCTCTTCTTCTATTGGCTCAGCTATAAACATGGCAGGATTCCCTATTTTACATCTTACAATCTTAATCATTGGGTTCAAAATCATCCCCTCATAAACTGAAGCTCTTTGGGATGTCAATGTGCATTTGGGTTTCTCTAAAATGACAAATAGAGCTTGCTCCTCGAAGAGGATCATAGAGAAGCCCATAACAATACTTGTAGACTTCTCAATTGTGAACGTGGCAGCAGCCAATGACTGTTCGCAAGGAAGGTGTCCTCTCATAACTGGGTCTAAATCACACTGCAATACGCTAAGGGCTTGTACCCCAATGTAGTTCTCTATGTAAGCACTGCTGTCATGACTGTCCCATTTGTGTGCGAAAACAAATAGAATTCCTCAGCATATCTCAGGTTTGACAGGTTGATCAAGTACAGTGTCTACACAACTAGCCCCACTAGCCCACTCCTCACCTGATGAATCTGTTGGAGACGCAGTAGATTCGTCTATAGAACTTTCCTTCTTCTTTTCTCTTCAGGTGGTTCTTGTGGACTTGGTTTCGATCTTGTTCTTGGATTTGAAGATAGAAGGACGGGCTTGCCTAGAGTCCACTTTGCCAAAGAGGCTATGTGCCCGGCAGCGGGGACTCCAGAGAGCCCACCCCAAACCAGGGAAAAACTGGATGAAAAAACTCTGGTAGATCTTGATATGGATGGTAGTTGATGTAGTCCGTAGAGAAATCCAGTAAGAGTGAAGGCAAGAGTAGTATTGCCTACAAGTACCAGAATGCACTGGTTGTTGTCATAGTTGGCGATTGCCTGTTGTCCGGGTAGAGGTCCAGTTGGCGTGCATATAACACACGGATATACTGGTACACAAGGAAAGAACTGTGTGTCGGGAAAACACCGCTCCAACGGTAGACACCGCTCACAGAGAACAATGAAAGCTGGGGAACTGCCCAGCGCGGGAGAGAGTACAGCAGTAGCAGGAAGGGCGGAGAGAGATGCAAACAGGTTACCGCAACAGATGCCGCACAAGCGGAGAGGAAAGTAGGCCAGAACGGAAGGAGACAAGGAGCCGTTCGAGTGGGAAGCAACCCACTATCAAACGACCAACAAGGTAGGCAGAAACCGGGAAGAGAAAACAAGAGGGAGCGTAAGCAAACTTACTCGCGGGAACAAAGTAAGGAAGTTGCAACGCACAAGTGCTTCTCATCTGCTGGTCTTTAAGGCGGCTAATACTGGAAGACTAGAACGCGCTATGCGTTGCATGGAATAATTCAGTCCTTCTTCCATATCGACCATCTCCTCCATACTTTCCATGGGAGATATGTGACAGTATGACCCCTTCTCAGTAGCCATCCTCCTGGTTTTCCCGGATGCAGTCGATGGAACTTCTGAATGAGACGAGGTGCTGATATTTGTCTAATAGGTTCCCAAGATCTCTCAGACGTTGGGTACCCCTTCCATAGTACCAGATACTGCAAGGTGCCATTCTTGTACCTGGAATCAAGGAGTCTGGAGGCTTCGTATTCCTTGGTGCTTTCTTTCTGCTGGAATCCGATTGTCTTTTTTTTTTTAATGTAAGTCCTCTGTGTATTCTTTCAGTAATGAGGTGTGAAATACTGGATGGATTCTTTGTAGTTTGGCTGGCAGAGCCAAGCGAAAGGCTACCGGATTGATTTTAGCTGTGATCCGGAAGGGTACAATGTAACGGGAAGAGAACTTGCCTCGGTGCATCCACCTGTGTAGGTATTTGGTTGACAACCATACTTTGGTACCAATTTCCCATTCAGGGTTGGGTTGTCTCTTGAGATCCGCCCACCTTTTGCTCTTATGAAGTGCCATCCCACGGTCGGCTCTTGTCTTCCTGTGAAGATCTTGCAGAGTATTCATGAGCAGATCAACGGAGGGTACATTAGAAGAATTCTGACCAAACAGAGGTATGTGTCAGGGATGGAATCCATAGGTGCATGAGAAGGGACTCATGCCTGTAGAGGAATGTCTGGTGTTGTTGTATGAAAATTCTGCTATGGGCAGAAGCTGATACCAATCACTCTGTTCTTGATTACAAAAACACCTGATGTACTGTTCTAAAGTGGCATTGAGACGTTTGGTTTGTCCATTGCTTTCCGGATGAAACCCAGACGAAAGGGATCTTTTTATTCCTAGAGATTTGCATAGAACAGTCCAGAATTTTGATGTGAATTGTGAGCCGCGATCTGATACTATGGTCTGCGGTAGCCCGTGTAATCTGACCATGTCTCTCAAAAACACCTATGCAGTAATGCCTGCTGTGGGTAACCCTTTTAAGGGTGAGAAATGAGCCAATTTGCAGAATGAATCGACCGTGACCATGATGGCTGAGTACCCGTTAGAAACGAGTAAGTCTACAATGAAATCAGTGGAGATGTGTTGCCACGGACCTTCTGGAGGGGTTTCCTGCTGTAGAAGACCCAGGGGTTTGCAATATGCGTAATTATGCTGTGCTCATACAGGACATGAGACGACATAGTTCCTGACATCATTTGCCATTGTGGGCCACCAGAATTGTCTAGAAACCAATTCTAAAGTGCCATTTTGTCCCTTGTGTCCTGCTAATGGTACATCATGACACCAGGCCATTGCTTGTTCTTGTAAGTCGGTCGTAGGCAGAAAAAACTAACCTTCTTTGAATAACAGTTCTCCCCTTTGAGTCATACCCTTGTTTAGGGGGTACTTTTCCTTGCTCTGGGTGAATTGTACTTGTTGCAGAAAAGTGTTAAGGGTATTAACAAACCGCTACCCTGCTAAAAGGATCTCCTGACCCTGATAACCTCCAAAGTCTACTTGACTGCGTGAGAGAGCATCAGAAAGGGGGTTGGCTTTTCCAGGTAAGTATGTCAGAACAAAGTCGAACTGAGAGAAAAAATAGGCCCATCTGGCATGTCTGGAATTCCGACATTCCATCTTCTGGAGTACCTTCAGATTTTGGTGGTCAGTACGAACCTGAAAAGGATGAATGGTTCCTTGTAATAGATGTCTCCATTCTTCGCATGCTTGCCTAATAGCCAGGAGTTCTCTTTCCAAGACAGAGTAATTTCGTTCACTTGGGCTAAGCCTACGAGAGTAGTAGGCGATGGGGTGTTCCAATCCATCCTCCTTCCTTTGTAGTAGTGCTGACCCAATTGCACCGCCTGAAGCATCGGTTTCCACAATGAAAGGTAAGGACTGGTCTGGTTGTCTCAATATGGGAGCAGTCACAAAAGCTGTCTTAAGTCTTTGGAAAGCTTGTTCTGTCGTTTGGTCCCAAATAAATTTAACACCCTTCTTTAAGAGATTAATAATGGGCAAGATGATTTCTGAAAAGTTGGGTATAAATTTACGGTAAAAGTTGGAAAGACCTAAACATCTCTGTATGTCCTTTACTGATGTGGGCACTGGCCATTGAGTTATTGCTTGTGTTTTGGAGGGGTCCATTTGCACACTGTCTGCTGAGAGTATAAATCCTAAGTAAGGTACGGTTGTAGCTTCAAAGACACACTTCTCGGGTTTTGCCAACAGACTGTTCATTCTCAACCTGTGTAGTACCTCCTGAACATGTTGGTGGTGTTCTTCAAGAGTGTTGGAAAAAACGAGTATATCATCCAAATATACTACAACCGAAGAATATAGGACATCCGCAAATATTTTGTCCATAAACCGTTGGAACTGGGAGGGTGCGTTCACTAAACCAAAGGGCATGACTCTGTACTCGTAATGTCCAAGAGGTGTTCTAAAAGCCGTCTTCCACTCGTCTCCTTCACGGATTCTCAGAAGATGATACGCTCCCCTAAAATCTAATTTGGTGAAAATTCGAGCTCCTTGGACAGCCTCTATGATGTCTTTCATCAATGGCATGGGATACCAGTCTTTTATGGTTAGACTGTTAAGTCCTCGGTAATCGATACATAGTCTTAATTCTGTCGTACCTTTCTTTGAAATAAAAAAAAGGGATGCCCCTGCCGATGAGGTGGATTCACGGATTAGTCCGTTCTTTAGATTTGTGGCTAAGTATTCCTTGAGGGCCTCCTTTTCAGGTAGTGACAAAGGGAACATTCTTCCAAACGGTACTTCTGCGTCTGGAACCAGTTCGATCTTGCAATCCTCCTTTCGGTGAGGTGGAAGATTCCGTGGTTGAGTGTCTAAAAACACATCAGTATATTCTTGGTATTGGTCAGGTATCAAGCTGACACTATTTATGGATCTGTGTACCATTGTTTGTACTTTCGGCTTAGCAGGTTCTGGAATCAAACAATGTTGACAGCAGTAACGGGATTGAAATTCAACCGAATTCTGACACCAGTCTATGCTTGGGTTGTGTCTTCGAAGCCATGGGATGCCCAACATACAAGGAAAATGTGCTGCTCTTATCAAATCAAAGGATGGATATTCATGATGATTGGACATCTGGGCCTTTAATTCCTGTGTCTCTTGACTGATGGGTCCCGAGGTTAACGGGGTACCATCAACTCCTTCAACTGGGATAGGTCGTATCTTGGAGCGCCTTGGTATCTGATGCTCCAGGGCCCACTTATCGTCCACAAAGTTACCAACTGCCCCACAATCCAACATGGCTAGACATTCAACAGGATTTCCAATATTCCAGTCAATAAGAATCTTGACCACCATTAGACTGTTGCTGTCAATCACAGTGGGTTGAGCCAATGCACAGGGATTAATTGTACTTACCCCTTCCTTTTCCCTGTTCAAGGTCGGGGTCTTTCGTTTCCCTGTCTTCTGGGAGGTACCTCGGGACAGTCCCGTAACAAATGAGTATCGGAGCCACAGTACATGCACAGCCCGTGATCTTTGCGTCTCTTTCGTTCGCATGCAGTAAGCGATCCTCTTGCTGTTCCTATCTGCATAGGTTCAGTTGGTGTCTTTTCAGGTGTTTGGGGTAGGCTAGGTAGGGCAGAAAAAGAACGGGGTCTCTTTTTCTCTGCTCTTCTTTCGGTCATACCGTAGTCTATCTGCAAAACCAAGGCCACTAGTTCCTGGAAAGGCGCAGGCCTGGCCACTCTTGCCAATTCGTCTTTTAAATCTTCATGCAGACCTCGACGGAAAATGGCCTGTTGAGCCGTCTCCTGCCATCCGGCTTCGGTTGCTACTTTCTGAAAGTTGGTGACATAAGTTTGTAGGTCCAAGGTTCCTTGCCGAACGTCTAGTAGATTCTCAAAAGTTGAATAGAAGACTTTGGGTCTTTCGAATCTTGTTTTCAAATGTGTTACAAAGGTGCCATAGTTGTTTAAGGCTGGATCTGAAGCGGTCACCAAGGGAGTTGCCCAGGACAGGGCGTTACCTACCATATTGGAAATCAGAAATCCCACCTTAGCCCTATTCAGCTCATATGTTTTAGGGCGAAAGGTAAAATATATTGTACAAGCATCGAGGAATTCCTTCACCTTTTTTGGGTTGCCATCAAATTTTCCACAGGGTAGGGAAATGGGAAGTAAGTCTCCCTTGGTGTCTTCTCTCTGTTGAACTTGCTGTCTCAAAGCGGCATTATCTGCTCTGAGGTTTTGCATTTCCACAGTTAGAGCCTGTATGGCATTGGCCATTTCCTGATGTTGCTCGAGGCTAGCCATCTTCTTCGGGGTGTTGCAATCTCTCAGGTTTGACAGGTTGATCAAGTACAGTGTCTACACAACTAGCCCCACTAGCCCACTCCTCACCTGATGAATCTGTTGGAGACGCAGTAGATTCGTCTGTAGAACTTTCCTTCTTCTTTTCTCTCCAGGTGGTTCTTGTGGACTTGGTTTCGATCTTGTTCTTGGATTTGAAGATAGAAGGACGGGCTCGCCTAGAGTCCACTTTGCCAAAGAGGCTATGTGCCCGGCAGCGGGGACTCCAGGGAGCCCACCCCAAACCAGGGAAAAACCGGATGAAAAAACCCTGGTAGATCTTGATATGGATGGTAGTTGATGTAGTCCGTACAGAAATCCAGTAAGAGTGAAGGCAAGAGTAGTATTGCCTACAAGTACCAGAATGCACTGGTTGTTGTCGTAGTTGGGGATTGCCTGTTGTCCGGGTAGAGGTCCAGTTGGCGTGCGGATAACACGCGGATATAGTGGTACACAAGGAAAGAACTGGGTGTCGGGAACACATCGCTCCAAACGGTAGACACCGCTCACAGAGAACAATGAAAGCTGGGGAACCGCCCAGCGCGGGAGGGAGTACAGCAGTAGCAGGAAGGGTGGAGAGAGCTGCAAACAGGTTACGGCGACAGACGCCGCACAAGCGGAGAGGAAAGTAGTCCAGAACAGAAGGAGGCAAGGAGCCGTTCGAGTGGGAAGCAACCCACTATCAAACGACCAACAAGGTAGGCAGAAACCGGGAAGAGAACACAAGAGGGAGCGTAAGCAAACTTACTCGCGGGAACAAAGTAAGGAAGTTGCAACGCACAGGTGCTTCTCATCTGCTGGTCTTTAAGGCGGCTAATACTGGAAGACCAGAACGCGCTGTGAGTTGCATGGAATAATTCAGTCCTTCTTCCATATCGACCATCTCCTCCATACTTTCCATGGGCGATATGTGACAGCATAATTGGGAATTCCTAAAACAGGGGCTGTACAAATTGCTTTTTTCAGCTCCTCAAACCCTTCCTCCATTTTTGCAGTCCATTCTATTTTTACTTTATCCACTTATGCTTTCATTAAAGCTTGCAAAAACAGTTTTGTGTATGTACTGTAACCAAACACCTAGGCTCTAAATAGTTGCAGAACCCGAAAACCTGTTGCATCTGTTTCACTGTATTTGGCTTTGAGGTTTTCATAATTTCCTCAGCTCTTTCAGGTGTCACCTTTTTCCTTCATGTGAAATCAGCTGCCCTATGCATAACACCTCTTCTTGACAGTATTGTAACTTCTCCTTGTCTACCTTATATCCCTTGTCTGCTAGAATAGTCATCAACTGAATAGAATCTTGTCTGCACTCATCTTCTGTGGTGCTACAAATAAAAATGTTATCGACGTATTGTATCACTGCACTCTTTAGATCAATATTGCCTAAATCCATCTGTAGGACTCTGTTAAAGATTGATGGGTACTCACAGTACCCCTGGGGCAAACGAGTATGTTTCAGTCAAGTTTGGCAGAACGTAAAGGAAGTCAAGTCTTGTGAGTCTTTGTGCAATGGGATCGAGAAAAATTCATTTTTCAAATCGATCACCGTGAAATATTGAGCTTCCACCGGGATACTGCATAGTATCGTCACTGGATTAGGAACTAGGGAAATTCTGCTTCTGCAATATGGTTAATCGGTCTCATATCTTGCATAAATCTTCACAATCCTCCTTTAGATTTTTTGATCGGATACACCTCAGTATTACACGATGATTCTGATGGCACCAGAATCCCCTGTTTTATCAGTGCTGTGATAGTCTGGAATATACCCTCATCAGCTTCTCGAGACATGGAGTACTGTTTTGCTCGAGGTAAAATTGCTTCTGGCTTAAGCTTTATTTTAAACTCCCCTATTCCCTTCAATAAACCTACACCATAAGGGCCTGTGGTCCAAAGGACACTCAGCACCTTCTCTAAGTCTTCCTTAACAAATGCTGGACATTGCTGCATTATCGCCATTCACTGTGGGACTTCCCTCTTTTGTATCCTTATCCAATATGTGAGCTCATAGAGAACACCACTTCATCATCTGTTTGGTCTTCCCTGATCAAATTGTCATCAGTTATGTCAGTCAATCTGTACCCTTTCTCGAGAGCTATTACTGTTCTCCATGGTCTACCCTCATCATCTACTCCTTCGAGCATTGCCATTTCCTTTTGTACTAAGGCTGCTTCTAATTCTATAGGGATTGTCTCTCCCCCTCTTCGTCCATAGGTATTTGTGGTCTAAACAAAAACTCATCAGGTATAAACATAATTTTTCCCACCAAGCCAGATAACCATGTCAGTAGAATGCTTACTCCATATAGACAAATCTCTGGATCTACTGGAACACCTCGCAGAGCCACATGCCCTGTGAGCACCAGTATAGATTTGCCCAAGTTTAAATCATGTACTCCTAGAGTGGAACACACTATTCTTTGATCAGTGAATGAAATTGTCATGTTAAGTTTTGTTATTAAATCTCTTCCCAAAATGTTAACCAGTGTCTGTCATGAATATAACAAAGGAACACACGTGTTGCATTCCCCTATAGAGATTGGTAATTCATTAGTAAAATGAACTCGGCTTGTAGCTCCAGAGAACCCTTGAACATTCTTGGCAGTTCCTGACACTGGATATTTTCGTTCTCATATACACGAACGAGTTGCTCCAGTGTCAACAAGAAAAGAAAAGGATTTGCCTCCTATCGTCACATCGACTCTTGGTTCCTCTTGGGGGTCTGGTGTCACAGATAGTACGGAACACATCAAGTAACCCTGTGAGCTGTCGTATTGTGGGTACAGGCTCATCCCCGTCCCTGTGAAAGGATTTCCTCCTACCACAGTACCACCTCCTATTCTGGGTGTCAGCACTCGTCCTGTGTTTGCATACATCTGTGTCTGCATAGGGGCTTGTTGCGACTGCCATAATGGTGGATTCATTTGCACTTACTCTTGTTGCTGTACCTGCTGTACTCGCGGCACTTGTGTCTGATAAAATGTGTGATCTTGGCCAAATCCTTCTCTAGTTTGTGTGCTATATATTGGAGGGTAAACTCTTAAAAAATTGCCCATTTTGTACATTCCCTTGGCTTCTACATACGCATGCAATATTCCCTGTCATCCCACAAGTCCAACCTACTGGGGGTGCCCATCTGACAAGTCCCCCTTGGTTATATCCTCCCTGGGTACTCTGATTCTCATTCTGTGTATTCTGAAACCTACCTTGATTATTTTGGAATCTGCCTCCTCTTCCTCTATAGGCCATACCTCTGCCTCGTGGTATGAACCCATATCCACATTGATCCTACTGGCACTGATTACTCACCTTGTGATGCACCCATTACTTCCTGCATTCCCAACCCTTCTCCACTTGTCAATATTTCCCTTTCTATGGCAAATGTAGACTTTTTTTTCTGTACTAACTGTACTAACTTGGCTCCCTCAATTTTCTTAGTCTCATATTTCTTTTTTTCCCTCTTGTAATAACCAACAATGGTGTACTATCGTCAGCTGTATCTCATCCCAAGACTTCGCTTCCATCCCCAATTTTTTCTTCATCTGCCTCTGTACTGGCTCAGGCAACCCCTCACATAAAATGTGGTCAAATAATGCCACTGTGTTTTCCCACTGCTCGCAAGTTTCAAGTTGCCATTTCTCCTGAATATCCTGAATGAAGCAATATGGTCTTCATCCTCCTTCATCTTACGTGTCATAATTACACCCATATCTGATGTATCTGGGTACTATACCCTGAGAGCCCTCTACACGTCTGTTCTACAATTATTAAACGGCGATCCGTCATGCGCTGTGTTTTGTGCTGTCACACTTAAATATCCTGCTTTCCTCCATATGTCATCAGCACTTTCCCCAAGATTAGCTGCCATATATGGATTAGATAAAATGACAGGAGGAAAAACGCGGGCCATAGGGGAGATAAAAGGTCTCCACCATGTATGTCCCCTATGGCCCGCGTGTTTTCTCCTGTCATTTTTTCTAATTCATACACCCGAAGTCAAACTCTGGAGCTTACACCTTATATTATCCTTGTTCATCTGCAGCCATGGGATCTACTGTGGTCTTGCTCCCCCTTTTTCCAATAAGGGAAACTGCGTAAACCCTGCCCCACAGTCAGATCCCATTGTTAGTCTATGCATTGCAGGAACGATCGTCCCTGTGCGTCTCCTTGTCGGTAACAACCTTAACCTGCTCACATATGGCAATGATTCTACCTTCTCACTATACGATCGTCCTCGGGAACGCTCTGCATATCCTATGGGATCTGGCGTCATATCCTTAGGATGTTCCAGATCTGACCATCTTACTTCTTTATCCATTTGCAGCCTTCCTTCTGGGGCACACGCGCTCCCCCTCCTACCTCAAGGATAGACTCTCTTTCGTCATCTGACATGTCTTGTCCCCAACTAGTGCGACTATTATCTTCCTCACCTTTGTCTAGATTCAGTCTGCTTAAGGGCAATGCTCTACATCCGTGACTGAATGGATCGCTTTGTGATTGAAATGCTAGGGATTGATGCCTCTTCCCTCGACTTCCATACTTGCAACCTTCCTTTAATTCTTGATAGACCTATTGATCTTTTCTCCGATGCTTACTGCATCAAAGTTTTCATCTTCCACTACTCTAGATGATGTTGGCATTGCTTCCTTCATCAGAGGAATCTATTCTGTCTGTCTATTTCTGGGCTTGGCCCAATTAGTTCCTTATGAATGAGACTGGTATCAAGACCCCACTGTCTTCTTCTTCGTTCTATTTCTTCATCTAGTTCTCTTCGTTTTCTCACATCCCTTCTAATTCTTTCTTCCTCTTACCTTAGTTCTTCTCTCCTTAATCCTTCCCTTCTTTCCTCTTCTTCTCTTTGTCTCTGTAATCTTTTGTCCCTTAGTCGTTGCGCTTCCTCCTCTTCTCTCTTCCTTTCTCTTCTATCCCTATCTTCTATTGCTCTCTGTCTATTGTCATACTTTCTTTGTTCTTCTGCCTGTTCTTCTTTTTTCTCTTGCTCCTCCTGATATATCTGTTCTCGTCGCTCCCTGCTCTTCCTTTTCTGCTCGTCTTGTTTCAATCTCTTCTCTCGTTCTTTATCTTTTCTTTCCTGTACGTCCTTATCTGCTCTTTGCCTAACTTCCTCGATGCTTTTCCCATCTATTTTAAGTAATACCTGTCCTCCCATCCATTTGTTCTGCACAAGCACTATCTCATCAGCTTTATCCTTCTCTCCATTCCATCTCTTAATCTCCCTATCTATTTCTGTCAACAGATTCAACTGCTCATTCCTTTCTTCTTTGTCTTGTATGGTCTTATAGACCTCTTCTTTTCTCTTATTCACCACTGGACTATCATCGCTACTGCAAGCTTGGGGTTTGTATATCGTATTACTATACCCCGTTGCCACTTTCAACTCCTTTAAAGGGTACAACCCTATTTCTTCCATACGAGCGCCTTTTACTTCAGGTGAGGTAAGGGGAGCTGAAGGCTGAATACCTTCCTCCTTATGCTGACTAAGCATACACTCCTCAAGTGGTAGATCTTCCCTTTCTTCTTGGTACAGTTTCCAGAGCCCTAGAATCGTTAATATTTTCTCTAATTTCTTCCCCATGTACGCAGCGTGCAAGTATGTGGTCATGTGTTGCAATACAACTTTTGACAATGATCTCCCTTGTGGCCATGGCATGAACATTTTATCTGCTGTGCCTTTCACCCATTCCGCACTATACTGTTTGAGCTTGGGCATGTGCTTTGGTAATTTTTTACATAAGTGCATCAGAGGAGTATCTCTCATATTGACAATTCTGAATTGACTAACAATACTTACCAGACTTATGAAAGAACCTTTATACTTTTGCTTAAATCACCACTTTTTCAATACACTTAAAACAACAAATATGAGCACGCACCATTAATCGCCACTCAAGTCTCTAATTTCTTAATTAGCTATCTCTACCTTTTGATTGGTACCAGTCACTTTGCTATGCTTAATCACTATTGCTCCACAACTTTTTCAATTACTTCACAACTTCTATCGCTCTTCGATATGTTTACTCAACAAACAACATACAGACTAGTCAACATTACACATTAATAAACACTGGTATCACCTTTTTCTCTCTCGACTTTACTTCATACCCCATACAGGGTTTGAGACGTCACTTTACGTAAACCTGCGTTATATATTTCTGTTCTACCCCCATTGGGATTTCAAAAGTCTCCTTCGGAAACTCCCTTGAGCCAGAACTCTAGGCTCTACCTTTTCTTCACACAATATTTTCCGTTACTTAAACATTATCACAATCCCATCCCTACATTTGCCATTCCCCTTAATCTACTCACCATTTGTTCATTAATAGACTTGAGGCCTTCGGTATCGACTCCTCCTCCAATCCGACCACTTCGCCTTCTGTCCACAGAGAGCCTGTGTAACAGGGCAGGGATTTCATCAAAGGGGGACCTGCCCACCGTCTCAGTTCTTCTTGCAAGTTTATATCTATAGGCCGCTCTGCACAGGTAACCTGCCATCTTCCGGCTAATGGCAGAGGATGCCCAATAGTCCAAAAATCTGGAGACAAACTAGTTTGGATCTTTTTCAACCATGCGCACCGCTACCATGTGAGCATATGGCCCTTTGGGTATTGTGCATGCAATGGATGGGGATGCAGAATAACTTAATCTACTTGCGTTACAGCATCTGTACAGTTATTGAACGGCTTGCATTTTCTGCAATGCTTAGCACACATGCAATCTTCTCTACGAATATGAAAGTTTACTCAATCCTCAACTTCGTCATCAGTTTCTGTAAGATCCGTACATTCTCTTCAGCCAGTATCCTCAGTGAGTCACGTTCGTCTCTTGTGATGTCACTTGCTTCTCTTTCACTCTTTTTCATATTCCTTTAGGGAGTTCCTTCCTCAGATTGTCATCTCTTCGGGGATACATTTGATAGGGTTTTCTCAGTGGGTAACTTCTTTCAAATACTTGCCGTCGTATGGTCCCAACAGCTGGTGTTAAGCATGGCACAATCTCAGGCTTCCAACATATAGGGGGGTGGGATTTCCTGCAGAGGCATGTCACTGCTCCTCTACATTCTCTTTACATTGGGAGGTCTTAAATGCAAACATATTGATTGGGAACGTTTTAACTTCTGAGAATATTCATCCAATACTATTTACTCATTATCCTTTGCTTGACTAAAGTTATAACATCACGTAGTTCGGTAAACATTTGCATCCTCTGCATTTTGCTGTGAAAGAATCTTATTGTGTCATTCCAATTTTCATTTTCAACAACCCAACTGGAAATAAGGTGGTATGTTTTTAACCAGTGTTTGTTAAATTCATGAATATACAATGTATATGGGCTACATACATGTATCGGTTTGCTTCCTTGCTAGGAGAATGAGTGAGACTTACATTCTGTGGTGTTCCTTCTCTTCGCTGTTTTGGGTAGCATGTGTTGTTCTTCAGAGAATGGTGGCTCTTGTGCCCCCTAACATAATAGCTATTGATCCCTGTACAACCCTCTCTGCCTGTCAGATCAGACGTGCCCTGCAACTGCTATGTCTCACAATCTGCTTTCCAATAATCTCCTGCAGTGACGACCTGAGTTCCATATTGTTGCGCTCTTCAAGGGGGTGGAGCTATGCAAATTTGAATGGCCATGTTGAAATTGCGGCATCTTCAATCCATATCAAACTTGGAATTGCCAGTTAGGGGTTTACAGTACCATTGATAAATCCATTGGATAAATAACATGGAAAGAGAAAAGGGACATAATCTCTGAAAGGAATTCAAATTTTTACAGTAAATCTAAGATTGTGTTGACCAGAGACATCCAAGACAAACTAGTGAAGAGTGCAAAAAGTGGTTGGTTTGATTGAAGATGGGTGGGTATGAGAGGAAAATCTTATAGATTTGACTTAGAGATGGGCATTACATGGGTAGGATACATAGCCATACTACAAAAATCCATCCGCATACATCATCTGTATTGAAAGGTATTAGAGACCCTCATTCAAAGCCCCTATTTCAAGCTCTTAGGTTAAAGATCTTATTTTAATGACAATAGTTTCGGCTTAAAGGCAGCACTTTCAGCACCACCTAATAGCTGACACTAAACAGGAAGACAGGAGCTCCATGATGCTTCATTCAGTCTCAGTCTCATTCCCCAGAATGCATGCATGGCGTGCTTTACCCTAATAAGCCACGCCCCCATAGGCCATTCATCACTATGTGCCATTGTGCGCCCCGACTAAAGTCACTACATCTCTTATTGCCACCTAAAGAAGATGTGAAAGAAGCAAGCATGCTTCTCACCTGCAGTGAGAGCAGCACAAGTGAGGTTTTGCAGCCCACTGTCTCTCGTGTATTAATTCACATGAGCGAATCAGGCCATCGTAGTAGGAGAGGAGCAAACATGAAAATAATAGCGTCCCAAAAGACAAATGCATGGTGAAAAAGGCCTCCCATGTGAAATAAAGAAACCTATTGGCCCATGCTCGGTGGCAATAAAAAAAGCAAGCATTGGCAATGCCAACACTTTTGGCTTTTGTATACACATGGGAAAGGCATTTGCCGGGCACTGCCTTAGTGGTATTAACTGGCCATCAATGGTAGCAGCTGCAAAATGGTGTGAGTACCTAGGCATATAATGGCAGTGCCTAGTATCCCAGGAGGATGTGTTTAGGCCGGGGAGGGGAAGGAAGTGGGTGGGAATGGCCATAGGGATTAGCATGGCCATGGGTCATTGGTGGGTAAACAACCAAACAACACCTAAAGCTTTGTGTCCCGCCTCATATGTCATTTCTGCCTAACTGTACTTTAATGCAATACATTTGGTTCATAAGTGGCCCTTTAGCGCCACCTAATAGCCAACACTAACAGAAAACTAAACCTTGAGACTTGGGAGCAGCAGTAGAACACTGGCTGGAGGTTGAGCTGATTTTCATGACGAGTGGCACAGGAGGGGCCAGAGAAACAGAAGCTGGCTGCATAAAGTAGACTCACAGTAATGACAGAACCACATGCATATATATATATCTGTTCTATTCAAATCTGAAACCTTGCTCATACAAGTTCCAAAGACATAGCTATATATTCCAAAAATTGAAGCAGAAAATCGTGGTTATTGACAAGTCCTCAAAACTTTCGGATTCCATCATAGCAGTCTGCGAGTATACATAATGAGGGGAGGAGTGACAGTGTATAAAGCATTACACATACATGCAGATAAAAGAAAATTGTGGAGAAATGCTGCATTAATAGATGTTTACCAAGACCTGTTTATTGTGCAAATCATTCCACAAGAAGTAATCTTATTCTTGTAGATCTAGTATTGTAGATCAAATACTCTAAACAAAGCAGTTAACATGGTGGCCCCCTACTCCCCTCCTCCCCAGAAAAGCCAAAGCAACATGCCACCTCAACCCTTGGTTTACCACAGACCTCCAAGCCCTGTGCTCTAAGAAAAGACAGGCTTAAGCCATTTGGAGAAATAAAACCACGGCCCTCACGAAAAAGAGCCTTTAATAAAATTTCTATGGAATATAAACAAGCCATCACACAACTAAAGCCGACATATACAACTCGAGAATTGAGAAAGCCAACTCCAATTTGTAGGAATTATTCAAAATCCTTAGAGAACTCGAAACGCCCGTCACGGCCTCTAGCACCATTACCAATGACGAAACATGAAGCATGGATATCCAGAGGGCCATGAGGGATATAATTTGCCTCCTACAAAAATAGAGATCAAACTTGCCAAATTCACACCCACTAACCTGCTGTCTTCCTCCAGAGCACACCCTGAAATCTCTGACTCAGAAACAGCTATCATCCTCAAAAACCTTAAACCATCCAACTGCAAAGGAGACATCTGCACAGCACCCATCATCAAAAATTGCTCTGAAGCCCTGGTCGCCTTCTTCACTAAATTCATTAACGCCTCCTTCTCCTCAAACACAGTACCAGCTAGCCTCAAGGAATCGAGGCCCCTTTTAAAAAAACCTTCACTCAACTCTGCTGCACCAAACAAATAGCGCCCCATCACCACATTGCCCTTCCTGCTAAAGATCCTGAATAGAGCAGCCTACAGCAAAATTCAATCATAGGAATGCATCAATCTGGCTTCCGACCAGGCCACGGCACCGAATCAGGACTATTAGATTTACTAGATTGACTCGTACAGAGACGTGGGCACACCAGCCAACCTACTCCTATTAGACATATCGGCTGCCTTCAACCACCTAGTAGACCACAACACCCTATGCCACCCTCTAACTGCCTCAACTAACTTCTCTGATGAATCCAGCTCCTGCATAGCCTCCTTCTTAGAAGGGAGATCTCAGACACAGCAAGCGCTCCTCCTATCCCCATTCCCGGCTGTGTCCCCCAAGGCTCCTGCTTCTCCCCTTCCCTCTACAATATATTCACTAAACCCCAAATCAACGTTTTGGACGACATCAGCATCTCTTATACCAATTATGCTGATGACACCCAAATCCTCCTTCCCCTGCCTGGTTCCTAGGAAGAAGACTCCAACACATCAACAAAATGTACTCTACAATCCAAACCTGGATGGCCACAAACTATCTTAACAATGACAAAACCGAGCTCCTGCTGTTAGGCTCACCTTCCATGCTGCAGACAGATTCCAGATCCCTGTCTCCACTGCCATAAAAACATGGGGCGTCTATCTCGATTCCTCCCTCTCTTTCACCAAGCAAGTGAGTGCGATGGCCTCATCGGCAGCTTACACTGCCAAACTCATTAAAGCAGCAAGACAACTATTGATCCAGAGAATTGACTCCCCATTGCCAGAGACACCACCGGTGCTAAATTGTATTATTGTAATGTCCTCTTTGCCGGGACATCCAAACAGAACATAAACAAACTACAGATAATTCAAAACAATACTCTCTGAGCTGCGCTAAACATCCCCAAGAGATACCATATTTCAGCCGCTGGTAAAAAGGTGCATTGGCTACCTATCCGTGAATGTATTATCTTCAAAACTTTATCTATTAGCCATAAATGCTTGAGCAACACTGCCCGCAATACCTGTCCCAGAAATTCGAAAGACCCAAGACCACTATACCGGTCAGATCTCGATATGCCCATCGACTCATCCTACCAAAAGTCAGAAGAGCCAAAGGAGGCAGAGGGAGTTTCCCATCTGTAGCAGCCAACCAATGGAACACCCTCCGCCTTAATCTGAGAGCTGAACACTCCTACTGGGCCTTCCACAACGCCCTGGAAACCTGGCTATTTGCCTAAAGGACCCCTTCTCTCACTATGCATAAAAGTAAACTATTGCTGCTTGCCCACTTGTACTTTCTGTCTTTTTCCACTCTGAATGTTCCTGGCATGTTCACACACTGCCGAGGAAGCTCATGTATCATGTAACTGGTTTTCACAACAGCACCCTGGTGCCTCAGGGTTTGGGCGCATAACAAATGAAAAATAAATAAATTGCTAGTACTTATAAATACAATTCTTCATGCAGCATAGTGGCTACGTCTTTGTCTTGTTCTTGCTTAGATGATTACCATTGTGCTTGATGAAATATAGTAATTTGTCCACTTAGTAGTAGTATGTGATTTATCAATGTACTCTTGATGTTAAATTTGATAAAAAGAACCAAAAATGATTGATTCCTATACACATGTTTTGCCAGTAACTTATGGCTAATCAGCAGGTAATATTCTTTAATGTATTCTCGTTTTTTTAAAATCTCATACACAATAATAATATCCTGATGATAAGGTTTTCTTACATTTCATTATTGTCAATTTTCCTGTTATGGTGTCAGGGTCTAGCTGTGTTATGCTAGTTTCTCCAACGTACTATACATGCTGTATGACCACCTGGTCTTGTTAAACATCTATGGGCGCAACAGTTCTCCAAAATTTTCTTTTTTCTACATTACTGTGTATAATGGGGAGATAAAGGGGCTCATAACGAGTTTGTCAGTAATATGGTGGTAAATCCGCCTTTGCACAATTACTGTTACGGCCGTGGTGTCAGGCAGAATCACTGGCAGTAGTGGTAATTCTGTCACCAAAAACAAAGTACATGATGGTAAATCCACACTTAGGGGGTAATTCATAGAATTTGGCGTACAAGTGGCATACGCGGCTGGCGCACATAGTGCGCGTGCGGCCGTCTGCGCCAGCCGCGTGCACCAAAACCCATTTAGGCGCACAGCGTATTCATAGAATTACACATCCATAACCAGCCATGGCGCAGAGTGGCGCAGCGACCCTGCAGCAGCGCCAGTTACGCCCCCAAACCCACCCCGTGCGCCAAAGAAATCGCACAAATCCAGTACCAGGCGCAAAGGCCAGTGGACCAGCATACAGCCCCCCAACTACGAAAACGCATGCAAAACTCCCAGCGCATGCCCCAGAATACACGTACGCTGCTCGTGCTATGCCAATAGCATGTAAAACTCCCCGTGCATGCCCCAGAATACACATACCACGCTCGCGCTAGGCCAATAGCGTGTAAAATTCCACACGCACCCCTCGGAATACACATCCCCCGCTCATGCAAGGCCAATAGCGTGTAAAACTCCACGCGCACCCCTCGGAATACACGTACCCCGCTCGCGCCAGGTAATTTGCATGGAAAAAGTAACCCCTGTGGTGTGGACTGCCTGTGGGGCATGGGGAGGGTGGATGGACTGCCTGAGGGGCATGGGGAGGTGGGGCATGGGGAGGGTGGATGGGCTGCCTGTGGGGTATGGGGAAGGTGGATGGTCTGCCTGTGGGGCATGGGGAGGGTGGATGGGCTGCCTGTGGGGAATGGGGAGGGTGGATGGGAAGACTGGGTGAATTTCGGGGGTGCGCAGGAAGTGTCACACGCGATCGGCCTAGAGCGAGCAGGGTATGTGTATTTGTGGGGTACGCGGGGAGTTTCACACGCGATAGGCCTAGAGCGAGCAGGGTATGTGTATTTGTGGGGTACGCGGGGAGTTTCACACTTGATAGGACCTGTGCGAGCATGGTATGTGTATTTGGGGGGTACGCGGAGAGTTTCACACGCGATAGGCCTTGTGCGAGCAGGGTACGTGTATTTGTGGGGTACGCGGGGAGTTTCACACACGATAGGCATTGGGCGAGCAGGGCACATGCATTTGGGGGGTACGTGGGGAGTTTCACACGCGATAGGCCCTGTGCGAGCGGGGTACATGTGACCTGGGGGTGCGCAGGAATTTATACATGTGATAGGCCTTGGGCAGCGGGGTACGTGTATAGTGAGGGGTGTGCGTGGATGTAACGCTCACCTGATTCCCGTAGAGGCGCCGGTCTTGACTGGGCGTATAGCGTATCTTCAAAGGTGATGTGTAACACACGGCTGGCTCTTTGGGCTGGACCTCTGTGCACTGTATGTCTGACTCGAAGGGTAAGATGTCTGCAGATAGAAAATATGGGATTAATGAACTGGGTTATTGAATGTCTCTCTCTTCTTCCCTTTCTCTTCTCCTGTAGAATCCCAAAGGTTAACGCTCTCACCTTAGGTAAGTGAACGCCGTGCTCTCCATCTGCCTCGGGACAGGGTGCTGTAACCAGTTTCTTCACTGGATAAGGGGAGCAGGCCTCTTGACTTCAGAGGACTGCTGTCCGTCGTTTACTGCACGAACGGTAAGTTTCGAGTAATTCTAATGTCTTTAAAAGTCTTTAGTAATGATGTCTCTTGTTTTGCAGGGTTCCGGCGATGGCGGATGACGGGCTGAAGTGAGTTGAAGATGGAGCCCGTGTGATGAATGGAAGCGCCTGGAAGCACGTAAGTAAGCGCTTGTTGCCTGCTTCACGATGAGCTCTAACTGTCTTTTTATTTTGCAGGTACAAGTTCGGAGCGGCTGCAGGGTGCCGGAATACCCACTGGGTTAGATGTGGAAAGGAGTAATGGCACGTGAGTATTAAAGTTCCCCAATGTCTTTAAACGCACCTTGTTTTGTCTTTCAGATGCGGGATGCAGCGCCGAAGGCCTCCGGAGCGTGCGAAGAGTTGGTAAGCTTTTGTCTTTCAGATGCCAGAATGCAGTGCGAAGACCTCCAGAGCGTGCGAAGAGTTGGTAAGCCTTTGTCTTTCAGATGCCGGAACGCAGCGCGAGCCGTTGGTGACAGTCGATGGACCAGGTAAGTGAAGCGCTGTCACTGAAGACCGTAATGCTAACCTGTTCTTTCTTGTCTTTATAGGTGTTGCTGAAGACTGGATTCAGGATGGTAAGCCTTTTTCCTTAGGCCCAGGATCAGATGCAGAATAACGCAAAGCAAGATTCATCCATCGGGTGTGGTTTAAATAGCCTCCTGTAGTGCTTAGGTGTCTCCTTCCACAGCCACGCCTAGGTAAGAAAAGAGTTCCTGCTTTCCAGAAGAGTTCCAGTGTTCTGAACCTAGGGAGTGGCTCCTGCCCCACCCAACAGGAAAAGTAGTTCCAAACAGAAGAGGATCAGAGGCTCAACTGGCAGGCAAGTAAGCAGCATGGTCTGCTGCAGGTAAGTTCACCCAAGCATTATGAGCCCGGCGCTTCCAGCGCTGGGACAGGGCATATTTATGAGCCTGTTGCCACTGGCGCCAGGACTGGGTCCAAAAGGTCCCAATTGGGACTGGTTGGCACTCGGAACATGGGTTATGGATCTGCTTCCAAGGGAGTTGGGAAAACCCCGACCTTTTGGAAGCAGAGATCATGACAGTGGAGTTCCACACGGGATTTCGCTGGGCGAGCAGGGTACGTGTATTCCTGGGGTGCCCCAACGTGAATTGGCAGTGTGTGTACTCCCAGGTGAGCCCTCTCCCCCCTCCCCAGGGCCTGCAGGCAGCCCACAACACAGGGGACTACCCTGCACCCTGCAGCCCATCCACCCTGGCCCTGCCCCCCAGCCAGCCCACATGTCACCATGCACAAGTGAGCACCGACACATGTCCCCCTGCACCCCCACCCACCCAGCAGTGACGGGCACCTGCCAGCAGGCCCTGACTCAAGTCCCCCCACCCACCCACTCACCCACCCAGCAGTGATGGGCACCTGCCAGCAGTCCCTGACTCATGTCCCCCTGCACACCCACCCACCCACCCAGCAGTGACAGGCACCTGCCAGCAGGCCCCGACTCATGTCCCCCCACCCAGGCTGTGACAGGCACCTCCCAGAAGGCCCCGACTCATGTCGCCCCACCCACTCACCCACCCAGCAGTGATGGGCACCTGCCAGCAGGCCCCAACACATGTCCCCCTACACCCCCACCCACCCAGCAGTGATGGGCATCTGTCAGCATGCCCTGACTCATGTCCCCCCCACCCACTCACCCACCCAGCAGTGACGGGCATCTGCCAGCAGGCCCCGACTCATGTCCCCTCACCCACTCACCCACCCAGCAGTGACGGGCACCTGCCAGCAGGCCCCGACTCATGTCCCTCCACCCACTTACCCACCCAGCAGTGATGTGCATCTGCCAGCAGGCCCCGACTCATGTCCCCTTGCACCCCCACCCATCCAGCAGTGATGGGCACCTGCCAGCAGGCCCCGACTCATGTCCCCCCACCCACTCACCCACCCAGCAGTGACGGGCACCTGCCAGCAGGCCCTGACTCATGTCCCCCCACCCACTCACCCACCCACCAGTGACAGGCACCTGCCAGCAGGCCCCGACTCATGTCCCCCTGCACCCTCACCCACCCATCAGTGACCGGCACCTGCCAGCAGGCCCCGACTCATGTCCCCCCCAACACGTCATCATGATCCACAATCATGGCCCTCATGGCGACCCAAATCCCACCGCACGCCACCCCGGCCCAAAGAACCAACCAAGTATCACATACACCCCACATTGAAATGGCCATTAGATGAAACAACCCAAATGGCATGTATGTACATCAACACATGTCCGTGACACACACACAATGGGTGCCAGTGAATATGAAAACCCACATTGTGACATGCATGAAACCAATGAGAGAATACCACACATTGAAGTATGAAACAAAAATGTATTCAACACAAAATGCCGTGAATCAAATTAAAACACACAATAATTGAAATAAGAAATAAAATGCTGCATGTTCCAAAATGCGAAAAAATATGAAATCAGAATCCAAAGAAATCCAAATGAAAATGTGTCCAAAGTCTACGTCCAACAAAGCAAATCCAAAGGGAAAGAAATAAGCAAAATCCATGGCTCCATGGTGAAAAAAAAAAAATAATGATGATAAATCCACTGTTCAACTATATACAAATAACAAATCCAGGGTCCATGAGCCCAACGATATAAATGAAACCTACCAAAAAGCCTACCTAGTAAATAACTATATACAAAAATGTGGGGCATAGTCCATGCGCCCCAAATGCAAGAAAAAAGAAAGGAAACTTAACACTAATGAACTATATACAATGGCGGCAGGAAAGTCCAACGGCTCACTTGTTGATGTCCTGGGCCAGGATATCATCGAACTCCTGTTCAATGTCCTGGAGGCGGGCCTGTTCACTGGCCCTGAGGTCTCGCAGGGATAACGCCATATTCACCTCCAAATCCCTGCGAATTCCCTCGAGGCACTCAGCCCTCCTCAGTGCCCTGCACTTGGAGTTCTCCGCCCTTACCATAGTGAGCCGTGCCTCTTCCGCCTGCCACCGCACCGCATCTATGGCCTGGCCCAACCGCTGCCACACAGAAGACAGTCCCAATCCATGGTCCTCCTGCCCTCTGGCCGATGCCTGCCCCTCTGATGTTGATGTCCCCCCGCCATCATCGCTCCCACCTTGAGCCTGCTGCTGCCGTACATGTCCCCTGCTTTGTGATGCCTGCACGTCCTCCTCCTGCTGGAGTCCAGTTGTTGTGGTGGCCGCCCTGCTGGACCACCGACTCCCGACTGTGGCAGGGATGTGTCTTCGAACAGCCTGGCCCCCTGGGTCAGGGCCAGCTCCACAGGGTGCCCAGGTGGCACTTGGGCAGGAAGATGGCACAGAGGACGACTGGTGCATAGGGGGTTCAGTTGAGGAGGGGGTCGGTAGAAGCTCCAGCACACGGAGGAACCCAGCACTGGTGATCCCTCCTAGCCAGTCGACGCGGTCTTTGAGGCATTTGAAATGACGTGCATTGTCCTCACGAGAACCCTGCACGTCACCCCGAATGTCAGGAACACACAACGCCACCCCAGCCAGGACAGGCTGAACACGGTCCCGAATTGCCACATCTGCAGGGAGAGGAAGGCCAGTTGTTGTGCGGCTATCCCCTCCCTGAAAATGGGTCTGGATGAAGGAATCCCTGCTGGCGCCGGATGATGCAGTCACAGGATCGGGGACAGGATTACACACAGGCACCTCTGCGGCGACCTGTACTGCCTCCTGTCCCTGCCCCGGGACTGCACCACTGGCACCAGTGGATCCCCCCCTCCAGGCCCTGTGCGTGTGACTTCCACGGCCTCCTCCTCAACCAAACCCCCCACCAACCTGGATGACTCTGTGCCATCTTCCTCCGTAGGCCCCTGTGGGGTCTCAGCTGACCCTTCTGCTGCCGAGGAGTCCACCTCCGACCTCCGCCTCTTGGACCTACCCCCGGAAGCTGCGGATGCGGATGCGGCACCAGAATCCTCACTCCCCGAAGAGATGTCAACCTGGGAGGGGAGCTGGGCCTTGCGTCTCTGGCTGGTGGTGGGATCACTGCCGCTGTGCTCCACAGCACCGTCTCCGTCCTCTTCATCAGTTGACGCTGCACACAGGGAGAGACAGAACACAGGCATCAGGGTAATGTACAATGGTCTGATACACACATGACAGTTGCAGATGAGTGGCAGTCGCAAACTTCAGACATGGCATCACACACCCCAACACACATGTCATTTCAACTCAAACACATGAGCAAAACAACAGGAATGTTGCACCAGGCAGCACCATCCATACACAAACAATAGCATGAGTAGCCGAAGGTGAGCCTGACGTCACATGCAACACGGGGATTGCAGAACACATGCACACACGCCATCAGCCATACATGCATCTGGACATCTCCACCACCTGTCGCAGTGATAACATCGCCATCCATGTCACATCTGGCAATCAGGCTCCAACATGTCAGTGTCACATGCATCCATGGTGTATCACAGTTGCACGCTTGTCATATACACACACATGCACATGTACATAGTGCAGATACATGCAGATGGAACCAGCATCCATGTGTGACACGACAACCATGCCACAGTACATACACAGAAATTCACAAATGTGTGCACCCACACCTGCATTTGGCCAGCATGCTTACCAACACATACACCATCCAGATGTCTCACACATGAGAGGACTCACATGTGGCAGGCTCACGTCCCTGTACATACACATCCATACATGGCCTTACAAAGACATATGTGCAACCTGCACACTCCTGCCACACCTCAACATGCACAGCGTCCAATCACTACGCATGTACACTTACCGCTCGACTCCAGACGGGTCTGCCTCTCAAGGACCTGGACGTGGATCGCTGGGCGTATACATTCCAGAAACCTCATCTGGTTGTTGGTTAGGCGGACCCAGCACCCCTCAGCATCTGTTGCCTTTACGAGGCACTGGGCCTTGTTGAGGGTCCTGGACCTGAAGTCCTCCCAGCGCTTCCAGAAGTGTTTGACATCACGGGCTGCCACCTCCTCCACATTGTTGGCAGCCACGATGTCCATCCAGATCCTCTTCCGTCCGTCATAGTCGGCGCGCAAACTTCCAAAGAGGGCATCATACTGCCCCAGGACTTGCTCCACCAGGATACCAACTTCATTGGCACTGAAGCTGGTAGCCCTCTGCCTCCCTTCTGGGGTTTGCCACTGGTGCCAGATGGTGTTGCGTCCGACATGGCAACCCCCGAGGCCGGTGTGGGTTGGCAACTGGGTCCTGGGGCTGGGCTGATGGTATCCCAGTTGGGAGTCTTCTGTTCCAGCAGAGGTGGTCACAGCAACTGGACCCCTGCAGATGGCTGACGTGCAGGCACCAAAGAGCAGGGCAGGTGTTTTGCAGGCAGGCAGCAGCAGATGGAAGGTGTGAGCGTGCTCGAGGCTCTGGGGGGCAGAAAAATGGCCTTCTGTGCAGGAGCGTGGTCTTCCGTGTGGTGTCGCGTGGCCAGCTTGATACGGAGTGATTTGGCACGTGAATAAAGTGCACGTCAGCGTGTAATTCGATGAAAGGCCCTTAGCGCGTAAGCGCGTCTGTGACGTTACGCGCGCTGGCGTTTCCCTCGTGATGGGTGCATAGTGACGCTGCACGTGAAAAAACAGCACGTCCGCGTGTTAATGCGTGTAATCTGAGGAAAGGGCCTACGCGCATAAATGACGTGATGTGCGCAGGTGTTTCCCTCAGCACGGGTTAAAGGTGAACGGGTCCCGGTAGTTCACTGTAAGTGCTTTTGTGGAGACCGACGTGTGTGTTGCTACTTCGTGTTGTGTCGCGCACCATCACTACTTCACAGCGGATCAAGGACGTATCTCTTCTTTTGGCAGGGGTATTGGCTACGCGTGTTTTTCATTATCACGCTAGTCTGACGGTGAGTTGCGCACGCTATTTTTCCCACTGCGGGTGCCCCTGTGTATCGTGTACCCATTTTTTTAGGTCATAGTAGCCCGCGTGTACAATGCGTACGTGTTTTTGTGTCCCTGGGTGCCACCGTGTACTGTGGGAGGTTAATTCCACACACGTGGGCTACCGGAGTGCGTGCACGGTTTTACTGCAGTTTTGGGGTGCCTGAGCATTGCGTGACCCGTCAATTCATCACTGGGGTCACATACAGCCTTGTAGGTGCAGGGGTGCTCATAACATCTTGTATCCCACCCCCTTTACCCCAATTGCCCAGGACAATTGTCGTGTACACCTCCCATTGGCACTTCTCCATCTGTGCTGGCACTACTCCATCTGTGCCATAGTTGGGAGGCCACCAAAGGTGAGGGGCGCCTCAGCTGGGCGTACTCCTTGTGGTGGGCGTGGTCAGGGATGTGGCCGGGGTGACCAGGGAGTAGGGGGACTCCAGGGTGTCCAGGGTGGCTGCAGAGGGGGAAGAGGCAGGGGTGCGCCAGCTCGGACGATGTTGTGCCACATGTTGGTGCAGTCATGCCACCACCCCCTGCGGCTCCGGGAGATGCAGTTCTTGCATCTGGCACTGGCGCCTGTGTTTCCCGGCAGTCCGTTTCATCGACTGCCACGGGCCCAAGGGTAGTGGTAGCTGCAGGTGCAGCTGTGGACACCACCACCCAGGCTCAGGGTCTGCCAGCGCAGGCTGCGTTGGCACTTGAAGGGTCCATGGAAGATTTCCTGCAGGTCAGGAGGAACACCGTAGGTGCACGCAGGGCTGCCCTGACCGAGACACGTGTCCCTGGGGCAGCCGGGTGTTGGCAAGTGCAAAGGCAGATGCAGCCAACAACACCCCGGTTGTGAGTCTACCAACCAGGACAGTCGCGGTCAATGACCCTGGCACTGGCACAGCGGATGTTGCTGCGCTGGGTCCATTCCAGGGCACCCAGCAGCCATTGACGCCACTGACGCAAGTTAGGCCTTCGGTCGTCCTTCCACCTGCTACTCCCTTGGTTCAATCCACCGATGCCACTGGCCATACTGATCAGGGCGGCATTCGCCAGCCAGGGCCCGCACCACTATCCAAGAGGAGGAAGGTTGCATCTGCATCACAGGCTGGGACCCCAGACACAGCCACGGCCTACTGCATGTCAAGGAAGAAGCCTTTCTGTGCGCAGGAACTGGACTCCCTTGTGGACTACGTACGGGGCCACAGACGTGACATGCTAGTGGGGCCGAATTGCCTACGGCTGCCCATCGGAATACCCACTGGAAGTATGTTGTGGATAATGTGAGTGCATTCGGCCATGAGCTGCGCACAGGTGCCAAGTGCAAGAAGCGTTGGGATGACCTCAAACGCAGCGCTAAGGCCAAGCGTGCCTCTAATTACAGCATGACTCTGGTGACTGGCGGTGGGCCACCACCTGAGGAGGATGACCTCACTCGCATGAGTCACTAGTTGCGGAGTTCATACCAGCAGAATCGGTCGGAGTGGGAGAGATGCAGGACTTTGATGCCCCATCCAGTGAGTGTTGTTGCGTGTATGTCCAGCCCATGTGTGGTTTGGCTGTGTGATGTTTTGTGCTTGACTGCCACTACATGCTATGTGTACGTGGTTCTCATGTGCTAACCATGCAATGCTTCACTGATGCATGCTTACTGTGCAGGATGGTGGACATGTAGAGCAGACGGGGACTGTCCTCATCACCACACTTGCACCCTACTCACATGCTAGTCACCCAGATGCCCCTCCGGTCCATGTTCCAGCTCACTGGCCCTTCTGCATGTAGCCAGGGGTGTCTTTCCTCTCAGCACTGGGACTATGTCATTGCATGACTGATGTGCATGTGTCCTCTGCCTGCATGTGGGTACTCCACGTAGGCATGACCCCTTGCCCCTCCACCCCCCTGCACCCCAATTACACCATTGCACTGGTGTGCATCATTGTAGCAACTGCAATGGCCTGTTCAAGCCTCCTGTGTACATGCTAACTTCCACCAGCCAACCTGTCAGACACATGCATTGGGGTACATCCTCTGCCCTTCATGCAGGGTGTCTCACTTGGACTGTGCAGATGGCAGATGCTCCACAGGGACATGAGTGCCAATTAATGCTCTGTGTGCATTCCATGCATGCCCCTATGTGTCTTTGACTGGACGATGATTGTAGTACGTGTCCAGGATGATCAACATTTCATGGTATTTCTTCAGCCATCCCATGCCCACTCTGGCCCTGCATCACACACATGTTTAGGGTGTCACAGTCTGTGTGGGGCACAGTCTTCCCCCAGTATCAGGCCCACTGACTCAGTCCAACTGGTGTAGTTGCTTTTGCACACAAATGGTGTACTACTGAGGGTTCGTCATGTCCTGCTTACTGTCCCATCATCATCTGCTGTGTTGTCAGTTGACTCAGTTGATGCCATTGATGCCAGTCAACACTGCCTGCCAATACACATGTCTCTGGTCACCCTTTTGCTACCATGCAAGGCATCCCTGCATTTTCACTCAAGGGTGGGGGGGGTTTGCTTGTAGCCATGCAAACCATTGCATGCACATTGCACGTGATGCCTGAACTTGCCCTTGCACTGCCTGCACGTTTTTTGATACACATCATGAAGTAGATAGTGAGTAACATACACATGTTCTGCACTGCATCAACCCACTTCTGAGCCATGTAACAATGTTCTACATGCCTACTCCCTGATGCAATGTCAAATTAACCAGGCATGAATGGCAGGTTCTCATTTGTGTGTGACATGTCTGCTTCATGTGTTGGCTGTCTGTGTGATGTCCATGTGTCTGTGTATTATGTGCTTCTAACATGTGTACTAATATTTTTTTCTCTCCACTTTTCAGATGATGATGCAATGGAGCCAGAGGATGGTGTTGGCATGCCAGGCACAGGGTTGTTATCACAACCGCAACCCGGTACAAGTGGGGGTCGTGGGGTGGTAGACCACGAGATCCCACATGTGCTACAGACCATCTTGTCTTTGGCTGGCAATGGGTCCAGCCCAGATGACCACTCTGACAGCCATGTCGAGTTGGATGTGCATCAGGTCCATACGTCAGGGGTGAGTGATTCTGATGTGGACACTCCTCTGTCTGCGACACCTGCACTGAGGGGCCAGACAGTGGTGGGACCTCCGCCTGTGGTGGATCGGGATGCAGGGTCACCCTCCACACCAGTCGCTGATGTGCCTGGGGCATCACGTAGATGGGGGCATGTAGTCGTGCAGCCGCGGGCGGTGCCAACCCAACAAGGATGGCCAGTCCTTGGGTCCTGCAGGTGTCAAGCCCAAAAACGCGGTGGCCGCACGCCACCGAGGTATACTGAGTGGGAGAAAGAAATGACTGCCAATTCAGAACAGCAGGGGACAGCACTTGATAACATCGCTGTGAGCATGGAACGTGTGGCCCAATCTATGATCCCCCCTGCTAGGCAGGTGCTTCTCCAGCGGCAGGCGGCGCAGTCCACGGCCCGCTCGCTCAGGCTGGGCATGGCGGCCACAGACAGGGCACACCAGGCTGAAATGTTGTCTCTGCGTCAAGCAATTGCTGCTCACACAGAGGCACACATGAAGGCCATGGAGGGTGAGTATGCTTCCCTCAGATCCACTTTGGGTGTCCTCTTGATGTCCCACAGGGTGCGGTCAGAGGAGAGGTTTGAGCAGCTTGAGCGTACCATCTCGGCTGAGCTACGTGCTTGCCGGGAGATGCATCAGTTGTCCAGCCAGACCACGCAGGAAGAACTCTGTGTTACACGTGCTACCTTGCAAGAGGAAGCACGTGTATCACGGGAGGTTCTGCATGCAGACCTGCGTGTCATTGCTGCACAGAACCAGGCTCACCCGTCTGGCAGACTTTCTGCCGATGAGGGGCAAGCTGCGCCTAGGCGTGATCCTGGCCTATGTCCTCCTTTTCAGGATGAGGCAGATTCGGACGACGACATATCTCCCACATAGTTTTACAAAGGTAGCGGGCGCCCCTCTCTCGCAAGAACAGACATGATAACCTGTTCAGTGGTTATTAACCACTTGAGAGTTCGCAGCCACTGCTTTTACTCACTGTGCCTTTCACAGATGGGAAATATCCATTTGCATATCAGTCTTTGTCCTGCCCAGGGGCAGTCCAGCACCGAAATACAATGGCAATACCAATCTGAACGAGAGTACCACCAGCAACCCCATACACGTGTTTCACCCTTGTTGGGGATCATCAGTGAGGTGAAGCTGATGCCTCTCTAAGCACAGTGAGAGGGAGACCACGTCTGGTTGCCCCCAGGAGACCTAGGGTTACCAATCCCAGGTTCCTTAAAAAATAGTTTTACAAAGGTAGCGGGCGCCCCTCTCTCGCAAGAACAGACATGATAACCTGTTCAGTGGTTATTAACCACTTGAGAGTTCGCAGCCACTGCTTTTACTCACTGTGCCTTTCACAGATGGGAAATATCCATTTGCATATCAGTCTTTGTCCTGCCCAGGGGCAGTCCAGCACCGAAATACAATGGCAATTCCAATCTGAACGAGAGTACCACCAGCAACCCCATACACGTGTTTCACCCTTGTTGGGGATCATCAGTGAGGTGAAGCTGATGCCTCTCTAAGCACAGTGAGAGGGAGACCACGTCTGGTTGCCCCCAGGAGACCTAGGGTTACCAATCCCAGGTTCCTTAAAAAATAGTTTTACAAAGGTAGCGGGCGCCCCTCTCTCGCAAGAACAGACATGATAACCTGTTCAGTGGTTATTAACCACTTGAGAGTTCGCAGCCACTGCTTTTACTCACTGTGCCTTTCACAGATGGGAAATATCCATTTGCATATCAGTCTTTGTCCTGCCCAGGGGCAGTCCAGCACCGAAATACAATGGCAATTCCAATCTGAACGAGAGTACCACCAGCAACCCCATACACGTGTTTCACCCTTGTTGGGGATCATCAGTGAGGTGAAGCTGATGCCTCTCTAAGCACAGTGAGAGGGAGACCACGTCTGGTTGCCCCCAGGAGACCTAGGGTTACCAATCCCAGGTTCCTTAACAAATAGTTTTACAAAGGTAGCGGGCGCCCCTCTCTCGCAAGAACAGACATGATAACCTGTTCAGTGGTTATTAACCACTTGAGAGTTCGCAGCCACTGCTTTTACTCACTGTGCCTTTCACAGATGGGAAATATCCATTTGCATATCAGTCTTTGTCCTGCCCAGGGGCAGTCCAGCACCGAAATACAATGGCAATTCCAATCTGAACGAGAGTACCACCAGCAACCCCATACACGTGTTTCACCCTTGTTGGGGATCATCAGTGAGGTGAAGCTGATGCCTCTCTAAGCACAGTGAGAGGGAGACCACGTCTGGTTGCCCCCAGGAGACCTAGGGTTACCAATCCCAGGTTCCTTAAAAAATAGTTTTACAAAGGTAGCGGGCGCCCCTCTCTCGCAAGAACAGACATGATAACCTACGTCTGTAGAGGGGCGCCCGCTACCTTTGTAAAACTATTTGTTAAGGAACCTGGGATTGGTAACCCTAGGTCTCCTGGGGGCAACCAGACGTGGTCTCCCTCTCACTGTGCTTAGAGAGGCATCAGCTTCACCTCACTGATGATCCCCAACAAGGGTGAAACACGTGTATGGGGTTGCTGGTGGTACTCTCGTTCAGATTGGAATTGCCATTGTATTTCGGTGCTGGACTGCCCCTGGGCAGGACAAAGACTGATATGCAAATGGATATTTCCCATCTGTGAAAGGCACAGTGAGTAAAAGCAGTGGCTGCGAACTCTCAAGTGGTTAATAACCACTGAACAGGTTATCATGTCTGTTCTTGCGAGAGAGGGGCGCCCGCTACCTTTGTAAAACTATTTGTTAAGGAACCTGGGATTGGTAACCCTAGGTCTCCTGGGGGCAACCAGACGTGGTCTCCCTCTCACTGTGCTTAGAGAGGCATCAGCTTCACCTCACTGATGATCCCCAACAAGGGTGAAACACGTGTATGGGGTTGCTGGTGGTACTCTCGTTCAGATTGGAATTGCCATTGTATTTCGGTGCTGGACTGCCCCTGGGCAGGACAAAGACTGATATGCAAATGGATATTTCCCATCTGTGAAAGGCACAGTGAGTAAAAGCAGTGGCTGCGAACTCTCAAGTGGTTAATAACCACTGAACAGGTTATCATGTCTGTTCTTGCGAGAGAGGGGCGCCCGCTACCTTTGTAAAACTATTTGTTAAGGAACCTGGGATTGGTAACCCTAGGTCTCCTGGGGGCAACCAGACGTGGTCTCCCTCTCACTGTGCTTAGAGAGGCATCAGCTTCACCTCACTGATGATCCCCAACAAGGGTGAAACACGTGTATGGGGTTGCTGGTGGTACTCTCGTTCAGATTGGAATTGCCATTGTATTTCGGTGCTGGACTGCCCCTGGGCAGGACAAAGACTGATATGCAAATGGATATTTCCCATCTGTGAAAGGCACAGTGAGTAAAAGCAGTGGCTGCGAACTCTCAAGTGGTTAATAACCACTGAACAGGTTATCATGTCTGTTCTTGCGAGAGAGGGGCGCCCGCTACCTTTGTAAAACTATTTGTTAAGGAACCTGGGATTGGTAACCCTAGGTCTCCTGGGGGCAACCAGACGTGGTCTCCCTCTCACTGTGCTTAGAGAGGCATCAGCTTCACCTCACTGATGATCCCCAACAAGGGTGAAACACGTGTATGGGGTTGCTGGTGGTACTCTCGTTCAGATTGGAATTGCCATTGTATTTCGGTGCTGGACTGCCCCTGGGCAGGACAAAGACTGATATGCAAATGGATATTTCCCATCTGTGAAAGGCACAGTGAGTAAAAGCAGTGGCTGCGAACTCTCAAGTGGTTAATAACCACTGAACAGGTTATCATGTCTGTTCTTGCGAGAGAGGGGCGCCCGCTACCTTTGTAAAACTATTTGTTAAGGAACCTGGGATTGGTAACCCTAGGTCTCCTGGGGGCAACCAGACGTGGTCTCCCTCTCACTGTGCTTAGAGAGGCATCAGCTTCACCTCACTGATGATCCCCAACAAGGGTGAAACACGTGTATGGGGTTGCTGGTGGTACTCTCGTTCAGATTGGAATTGCCATTGTATTTCGGTGCTGGACTGCCCCTGGGCAGGACAAAGACTGATATGCAAATGGATATTTCCCATCTGTGAAAGGCACAGTGAGTAAAAGCAGTGGCTGCGAACTCTCAAGTGGTTAATAACCACTGAACAGGTTATCATGTCTGTTCTTGCGAGAGAGGGGCGCCCGCTACCTTTGTAAAAATATCTCCCACATAGGTCGGGCTGTGCAGGCGTTGAGCCCATGGAGGTTTTTTTTTTGTCTCAACATCATCGCATATGGGTGTTGAGGTGCACCCTGTACCTCCCCCCTTCTGGGTGCCTCCCCCCAGGTCGCATGTGGCCATTTTTGATTTTTGCTTTTAGTTTAGTTAGTTAATATTGACTATTTGATAGTTATTTTAATTAGGTTAAGTAGGTTGTTCATTGTTAGTTTAATTAGTTAATATAGTTTAATATTGTTTGTCTATTGTGCATTCAGGTGATAGTGTGGTGCTTTGTGGCTTTTGAAAGCATCCACTGTCTGTTCCAGCTGGGCCCTTCAAGCTTGTCTCGTGTATGTGTTTGCAGCGGTTCTACGTTATTTCGCCACAGTATTTTTCATCGCAGGTTTTTTCATCGCCGTTTTTTTTCTCGAAAAACTCATCGTTTCAGTTTTTTTTCGAAATAAAAACAGCGATGAAAAAACACGCGATAAAAATACCGCAATGAAATGCGTGTATACCTTTGCAGCTTGGGGTCCTGACTCACATAGGCCACTCCTGCTTCCCTTATCCATGGGCTCACTAGGATGGTTCGGTGTAACAAAATATTACACAAAGACTTTGGACTTTCCTCATAACTGTGGCCTGTCTGCTGCTGTACTACTTGTGTTAACACCCCTAGTGAGGATTGGTTGCGTTTTATCCACCCCATGTCTGTGATCAATTTGGGTGAGTACGTGGTTGATGTCTCCATTAGTTGATGTGGATTGTGATGTATGTTATTTTCTTGCCTGTATATGTGCTTGATGCACTTCATGCTGTAGACAGTAGCATGCACACTTGGCCTGTCAAAGTGACACTGATGGTGGGAGGAGTTTGGATGTAGGTCTGTGACCTGGACCAGTGACAACCAGCTTGAAGACACACACACAGGGAACGTTCCTGCCTTTTTAATTTATTTTATGCCCTTTTTGCAGGAAGATGAGCCTCCAGACTACCTTTGCCAGCAGACACAGAGACGAGTAATCCAGAAAACAGGCCACGTTCGGTGGTGCAGACGTGTGGATGTGTATGCAAGCAGAAGCACAGGGCTTGTGCGAAGACGTCTGACAGAAGCAGACGTGTTTCCATGAGCTGCAGGCAAGGTGAGCAGCACAAGGGCCCACACCGCAGCCAACCTTCCACCAGGCCACTTGCATATGCATGCTAAGTAGCACCAGTGCCGGGGAGCTTTGCCAGGCATTGTTGGAGAAGCACACAGTACAGCTGACATGCATTGAGGGCCAAATGCCAAGTGGCTTTACAAGTTGTCAGGGGCACACACAGGGGCCATCAAACATATCCTGGTGTACCCCCTGCTCCATTGAAGCAGAGTTATTAGGGTAGTAGCGTTCCTAGCCAGACACTGATACAATGCACAGGGACACCCAGCGAGGCACAGACTCGTGGGCAGTGCATGTCATTTGCATGTGCAAATTGCCAGGTGCACTACCTATTGAAATCTGTGGCTGCCAGAACACAACTTGTACTGAAGTTGCACCTTGCTATACGCATCTAGCAGCTCACCCAGGGACCATTGTATCATGTGTGATTCTTGACCCATTGGTCTTCCATTTCCCGCGCGTCCACATGCGCCTGCCTTACTGCATTGACAGGGTATGAACCATTGGTGGGCCAAGCTAACGTACGGGTACAAAGCAGCAGACAGGGGTGTTTGTTTGTGGCGAAGTCACTTACTTTGGGGCATGGATGGGGTTGTGTGTGTGTGTTGTAAACAAACATTCAGATTAGTAACTCACGCTCTCTTTGCAGCATTGAAGTGCTCCGCAGGCAGGAGGCCAGCACTCACCCCGGAGACAAGAGTCTCTTTGGCTTGCATTTGACTAATTTGGTACAATCTGCATGATGAACATATTATCTCTAATTGAGTATGTGTTTTTGTGAATAGTTGTATTTTCCCTACTTTCCCTTGCAAATCCACATCCCTTCTCCTGCCCCACTTTCCGGTTATCCTGAATACCAATGCCTGTCCATGCAACATATCCCTGACCCTCCTTCCACGCCGGGGTCTCAGAGGCCTGTGTAAGTTTGACCTTGCAGGCGCCCAGACCACGGGGGGGGGTTGGTTCGTGCCATTCCTGCGCCTGGATACCGGAGCTGTGACACTGCCCATCAGTTATTGCATCCTCATTGTGTGTTAAGTACCATAAATGTGACCCATCCTGTTGGACCATTGTTCAATTGTGCTACTTTGGTTGTTCTATCATTGTGCTTATACATGTGCTTTGACATTTCCTGCTACTTCAAGTCATCTACTGGACACTCTTCCAGGGTTTTTTGGTGCCTACAGCCTTTTTCCCTGGTTTGTGGTTTGCCTACTTGGAGTTCTCTGCGATTTGGTATTTTTACCAGTCAAGGTGGCCTCTGAGGGGGCTGGACCGTATTTACATGCAAGCTGGAACATGGAGACCAAGGGGTAGGGTGATCCTGTAGCCAGGTAGACTTGAAGGAAGAAGGCTACATACCCCAGAGACAGTTGTTCAGAAGGTCACGGTGATGTGTAAGGGAGGGCCTTTTATTGGTGGACAGTTGGCTTGGGCTACAGTGTTTTGGGCACTCTGACATTGTAATTGTGGGGTACTATGTACATGATGTGTTGTGCTGGTCAATGCCTATTCCTGTGTTGTCTTTACTTTTCAGGTGTCAGGGGATTGGTGTGGTTTGACATGCTGGGGTGTTCACATGGCCAATGTTCACATGTGAAGTGTACAGGACACTGAGGGTCACTTGATCTCACATGCATTTATTGAGTGCATGTCCCTAATGACACACACAGTTGCACAATGATCCACCACACGTACAACCACACTTCCATGGCCACAAGTGCACACAGATTGCATTCTCAGGCCCGCTGTGTCCATGCAGCACATGATCTATTACCATTTGGGTATCCTGTACATGCGTCATTTGGTTATAGATTTCGATTAGTCTCTTTCATGTGATACTCAAGGTGTATCTGCGACACAATGGCTGCTCAAAGTGCTGTGTGCTGAGCAGTGTGTTGCAGGAGACACACACAGCACACGGGTTTGGGAGTCGGGATTTTGCCATGCCCAATGTGCATGTGAACGGGCATTCAGTGTTGTGTTCATGCTACGACTGGTGGAAAGCATTTGTGTCTGACTTTGTATGTGTGGGAGGTTGTTGGTCAGTCATTTCATCTGATTCCATGTCAGGCATCATTGTCTCGTGCCAGTTTTCATTTATGACATGTCACTTCGTATCTTATTGGTCATGTGTTGGCCTTTTGCTATTGCATGCCATGTCATGGCGTGGCAGACAAGGGTGATGTGGTTTGGGAGGGTTTGGGTGACATACCAGGGATTGTGATGGCCTGTCTTGCAGGGGGGTGTGATACACACCTTGCATGTGTTCCTTTTGGTCACACAGGATTGGTTATGTTTAAGTAGCTAGGGATGCACTCAATGTAGCACTTCCGTGGCAACATTCTCAGAGTGGTAAGGTTGTGACAGTTGACTGTCTCTTTGTCATCATCGACTGTCACCTGGTGAGTGCCAGGACTGTGTGCACTCCGCAGGGGTGGGAGTTTAGGTGAAGAATGTGTCCACAAGCTGTGTCCGGGCTGCCTCGCCACATGCCCTGTCCCCTCCCATGGGCAGCGCCTGTGCCTGTGGTTGGGGATGTGGGGGCACCCGCTGTGTTGCAACATTGTACAGGACACCTGCTGCCACAATGATCCTGCACACTACTGGGGCTGCATATAGTAGCTGCCCACCAGAGCGGTCAAGGGAGCGGAAGCGTGACTTGAGCACTGCGAATGTGCGCTCCACTATGCCCCTGGTTGCAATATGGGCATCATTGTATCTTACCTGGGTTGGTGTGGTGGGGTTCCGGATTGGCGCCATCATGTGGTTGCTCAGAGGGTAGGCAGTGTCCCGTGGGGAGGTGATAATATTTGAGATTATTAGGGTTTCGGTATTTGTCTGTGTGTGACACGCATGCATATGCACAGGCATTTGAACTCACCTAGGAGCCATGTGTCACCATGCCCAGCTTCCAGGGAAACTGTCATGGGTGGAGCCAGGGTAGTTTGCATAGACAGAGGTGATGATTCCTTTAGCGTCACATACAACCTGCACGATGATGGAATGCCAGTGCTTGCGGTCACGATAGATGTGCTCAGTGGCCCTAGGCGGACGTAGGGCCACATGGGTGCAATCTCTGGCACCAAGCACTTTGGGGAAGTGTGCCACCCTGTAAAAGTCCTGGACCACGGCCTGCCTTTCTGCGGGTGTTCTGGGCATGTGTATGTGCCTGCGTACTGAGGGGCGTGCAGTGATGATTGCCAACATCTGGTGTAGGCAGCATGACTGAGTGGCCTGTGAGACCTGCCCCCACTATGGCAGTTGTCTGCTGAAATGACCCAGTGGCCAAAAAATGCAAGACATTGAGCCCCTTCTGCAAGGGGCTGAATGCTTGGGAGCACAGGGTGGGGGATGTGAGGTCATCTTCCCACTCCCTGATGAGGTCTAGTATGATACGAGGTGGAAACCTATTCCTGCCATAGACGTGGTCGCCAGGCATCCCAAAAAGGTTGGTCCGGGTAAGAAAATGTGGGCCCTGGCTATTCTACTCCTCCTGCGGTGTCCCACAATCAGTGCTGCAACAAATGGGGCATTCATCGTAGCTGCATATACGTGTTTGTTGTTTGCGGGCACTTTTATACTGTGCGCGGGGACGCTTCCGCCTGCCTTCATGTGGCAGACGTGTTGACGCCTATGTGCTTCTTTTGCCATGCATGGGTTTCCCCTATTCAAATCCATGAATACGGGTTGTTTGCGTGTGTGTGGGCGTTCCGTGTATTTCCCTGCAGTACTTCCCCAGTTACGCCTTCTTTTTCACGCGTTGTTCCCCATTCCGCGTGTTACGCCCAGTATCCCGCCCCTTTTTTGGTGTGTGTGCAGACGCTGTGTGCTTTCCATGTGCACGTCGCGCACGGCGTTTTGGATGTTGCAATGACGCGTGCGCCCGTGTGTGCCACACACGGGTTTGGCGCACATCCCGAGGAAAACATGCGTAGGGACTTCCATGAATCGCACGCTTACGCCAGCTTGCGCCAAGATTTTCGGCACACGTTTGTTCCATGAATCGGCCCCTCAATCGGCAGAATTTCCGTTACCGTCAGATCATTCCACGCTAAATCTGCCGGTGGAAGTACCGCTGGCAGAATTACTGCTGGTGGAAATAACAGAAATAACGTCATTGCAGAAAAAGAAAGTACGGCAGTGGCCATCTTTAAAGACACAATCCATTGGAATTGGCCCTCTAGGACTGCTCTCCATACCCAGAGGAAAGCCCAATCATGTCTGCAGGGAACGTTAAGTCAAATGTACCTGATATGCGGGTGCCGAAACCTTAATTCAGCGATCAGGAAATAACAGTCCTAGCCGAGCTGGTGGTGGCCCATTTGTAGGAGCTCTATAGGTCCCAACAATGCAAGACCACCTAGCAGCAGCAGAATGGATCTTGGCGGACATAAAGACTAAGGTGGTGGCTGTAGGCCATATCCCATAGGACAATTATGACACGAAGAAGAGGTGGAACGGCCTTGCGGCACGAGTCCACACACTAATTGCCAACCCCCGGAGGGAGGGAGATGCCACAGGTGGACGAACAGTAGACCCCATTGGAAGAGACGGTCAGCAGCATCCACCACCTGGTGGGCCTAAAGGTTGTGGGTTTGGTGGAGGTTGCAGCCAGCAGCCAGGGAGAACCGGGTGAGTACATGAGTGAATGATGGACCAATGCAGAACAACCCTACTAGCATATAGACATACACAAACCACCATGCATCGAGGCGACAGTAACCCCGACAATCCATGACCCATCCACGTGACACTGAAGGCCATTACACCAGGAGGCATGGAAGACATGATTCCCTCTTAAATTCCAACTAAGTAGGATGACGAGGGCATGACGTAAGAAACAACCACCATCGAACTGAAAGTAACAAGGACTGTCACACATCTGCATTGCACATCACAACCATCCCTTGCCTGCACACTGGTCACTCATGCACCGACACCATAGCAAGCAGGGTACCAAACATGTAGCGCATATCAAGTGAAGAACACCACTGGACGTGGGTCTCAAGCTAATAACCACTGCAACTGACCAGTAGCTGCAAGGCCCCCATGGAGACATTGTCCAACCTCATGTCGTCATGACTTCACCACAACTAGCAGGACACCCCTCAGCTGACAGTGCTAAAGGATACGCAAACAACATCCATCCTGCCCTACATGTACACATGTGACCCTGTATGTCAGTGATGCACATGACTGCATGATCCAAGCAAGGCACTACCCCCACACTGACCATTTGCACGCACATCAATCAATGCTGTAAATTGCCATACTGTCAGTCACATGAAGTATGCCCCCTTGGAGTCCTAGCATCCTGTGATGCAATAATACACGAGACACTACATGACAAATTTCCATCAAGGAATTGACACACACTTTTAGGTCTCCCCATAGGCACACAAGACACCCAGGGACCCTTGAAAGGTGCCAGTACCTCGGGGACACTGCAGCAGCAATCGCTATAAAGGCTACACCCATACCTAGCCATACATAGCCAGGAAGGGGAGTGTCACAAACACATACAAATCCAAGGGGACAGTACCGTCCACCTCCTTGGTCAGTGGCACACCGGCCACAATTGAACCGCCTACTCTGCCCATTACGGAGGCTGCTGCTCCACCCGCAACAGGGGCACCCCCCACCACTGCTGGGGTCTCAGGAGTAGAATACACCAGCCGAAGTGCTGACAACATCCAGGCAAAGGCCTAGCCCACCACACCCACTGCCACTGTGAAATCTGTTTCTGCCTCCTCTAACTCCAATCCTGCCTGTTCACTGGTAAGGCACTTCTCACCAGAATCCTCTCCTCTGTGCAGCCTCTCATCCATGTGGTCCTCCCCCTCGCCCCTTGTCATCTCGCCGTGCCCTCCTCTTAGAGCACTAAGAAGACACGGATGACCATGCAAAGCAGGCAGGCCAGCTATCCGCCAATGAGGGTATGAGCCCACGGCCATCTCCTGAGCCCATGTAGGGCCCCGCATTTTAAGCTATTTGGGAACAGCTGGACAGAATCGCAGAATATCAGGTGGAAATGCGTGCCATTGCACAGAAGCAATTGTGCCATTTGCAGGCCATGCACAACATGATTTACAGGGCCTCCAGACAGGAGGCCACATCCATTGACTGTCTGTGCCAGAATACAGTACACTGAAATGCTACTAACATCTTCATCAGTCAGCGGGTGAGAGGAGCTTGCTGAATAAATATCAGCATCACATTAGATCATGGCCAGGGGCATCAATGTAACCATGAAGTACCTCTGAGACAGTGAGCCAGTCAGTTCTGTGTCAGCCAACCCCACCAAGAGATCATTGGCGAGCACGACACCCAGACGTCTCCTGCTCCCCTGCCCACGCAAAAAGAGGATAAGCGGAAGCGGAAGCACTAGTGGTTGAGCACATGTGACAGACTGATGGGGTGGGTGATGGAGATGGGGATTAGGGTTTGTTGATTTGACAATAAATCACTGTTGGCTGAGTCTAGACTATATGTACAGTGTGTATTCTATGGTGGTGATACATGTGCATTCAGTGAATCATCAGTGACGTCAGAGGTGCATATGTGCTAAGTCAAAAAAAGTTGTTCATGAGGTCCTGGTGGACCATTCATCCTTCCCTCACCTCCAAATGTATGTCCTGAGACGCCCTGTATTCACCTTCAATGTCTTCCTCATCAGAGCCAGTGGAGGGGGGGTGGTTCTCATCTGGAGGCATTGGTATGTTCCTTTGTATGCACATGTTGTGCAGCATTGCGCCTATGACTACCATTTTACCCACTCTCACTGGGATTTACATGAGTATGCCACCTGTGTGGTGGATGTACCTGAATCTACCCTTAAACAGTCCATAGGTGCACTCAATGCATGTCCTGGTCCTCTTGTGGGCCTCATGATAGGCAGCCTCCTGTGGTGTACCCGGGTTCCTCACAGGTGTCATCAGCCAGGGTAACCGCGGTTAGCCTACGTCACCTACCTGAAATTGAATATACAGTGTTAGACATGGCCGTTTGTCTGTTGAGGTACATGTATATTTTCCAATTGTGCCGTTGGACTATGTGCGCTCATCTGTACATGTGGATGATGCACCTAGCATCAATTGTCGTCGAGGGGCATTGGCCTACAGAGTTCACTTTCAGTCATTCACAGTGTATCATTCATCATGTGTTTGTCTATGTGCCGACGTCAACCATGCAGTTGACACTGTGGAGATGGTGGTAGGCCATGTACCGCCCTATGACCATGCATTGGCAGGGAATGGCTTTGACAGGTGCATGTTCTCACTGATTGTGTTCTGCTACCCTGCATATCAGGATGTCCTGTGTAGTCACCTGAGGTCAGTATGTGTACTGGGGTAAGTCAGTCATGGCTCATCGTCTATTCATTGCTTTCTTGGTAATGCATTATGGTACTTGTAGTTTGCTCACATTACTTCTCAATCCATTCTCCATGTGTGTCACTGTGGTATGTCTTTGTCATATTGACTACTACTACTTACCTACAAGCCATGTAAGCTGTCCTCTCTATCTGTCCAGGTACTCTTGTAGGATTCAGTTGCATGGCATCATATGTGGCACCAGGGTATCGGACACAGCAGTGACTGATTGTGAGGTCGGCATCATATGCTATTTGGGCATTCATGGAATGGAACTGTTTCCTGTCCCAGTATGCCTGCTCCATTGCCTGAAGGGAGAGGGGCACTAATGCCACATGTGTGCAATCCATTGCCGCTATGGTGTTGGAGAACTGGGCAATGGCATAGAAACATGTCTTTGCTGCGTGCACCCTCTCCTGAGCAGTGGGCATGGAGATGTGCTGATGGGCATGCCTCATGAATGCATCCAGAACTTGTTCCAGCACCCTTCAGAAAGTTGTCTGGGACATACTATGCAGCGTCCCAACATGGAATCTGCTCGTAGCACAGAAGTGTAGGAAGGAAACAAACTTTACATGGGGGGGGGAGTGGAGGGCAGCAGTTCTGACTGCGATGGCGCTCTGTAGATCAGCCTTGATCAGGGTGAGCAGGTCTGTGGTGGTGTGATGGTCCAAGCGATAGTGTCACTAATTGGCTGTCCATCAGTGTCCAAGGGGATTAGCGTGGTATGGGTGCCCTCTGCAGCACACGTCTCCTGCACCTTTGTGGTGCCTGTTTCCTTCCCTGTTGCGATCTTGCATTCTGATGTAGCTGGATGAATCGACGTCTGCTTCTGGCTGCATGTTGCTTGGATGTGTGTTTGGGGTAGGTGTGGCCCTTTTATACTCCTCCTGAGTGGTTCTGGTGCACCTGTGCCTTGATTTACATAACCTGTGTGAATGTGCCTCTACCTTTTTGGTGGAAGTAACTGCACTGTGTTTATGGCTGAATTGGCACCTATTTTCAGTGGTAAATCAGCTGTTTTTCGACTTGTAGTACGGTGGAAATACCATTTCTAGTTCTGGCAGTAATTCCACTGGCAGAGTTAGCCCTGGTGCTAATTCTGCCGTATCTCTGTGATAATTCCATAGGCGGTGATACTACCAGTGGTAATTCCCCCAGTGGAATTAGCGACAAGTCTGTAATTCAACATTGTGGTAAAAATGGCATTAATTCCATTACCTCCACTTTTACCGCTCACCGCCAATCTTGCCTTTTTTATTAACAATCATCCATGTTGCATCTCTAGGGGCAAGTGCCATAGGACAACATGCATCTGCTACTGTTTTCTTTTTACACCACACAAGCATGTGTGCCATTGTTGAATAGTCACATAGTAAAGCGGGCACTCTTTTTATCTTTGATTTAAGTAAATAAGCTAAGCATTGGCAAAATGAATGGAACACTGAGCTATCTGTCTAACCGTTGGATTAATAAGGAGTTTATGGATTTGGTTCTAAATACAAGGAACTGGAATATAGTGCATGTTATCTTTGGCGCAGTTAGAATGAACCCAGTGCCTTTGAATGTGCTTACTAATAATGCCAGATATCACTAACTGCCACAGGCCGTCAAATCGGCTTACATCAAGCCGCTACTCAAAGACACAAAAGGAAACGTGGAGGACTTATCCAACTACAGACCCATTTCCAACATTCCTTACATAGCCAAACTGCTAGAAACATACGTTTACAAAATAACCCAAGAATTTGTAGAAGAGCACTGCCTACTAGACCAGGCACAAGTTGGATTCAGACCAATGAGAGGAACAGAATCAGCTCTCCTCTCAATATGGGACGACCTAAAAATGAACGAAGACTCGGACAAGAATACCGCCCTGATTCTCCTTGATCTATCCGCAGCATTTGACACTGTTACCCACAACATCCTCATAAAGAGATTAGAAGGACTAGGAATAACAGACACCGCCCTACCATGGATCAAATCCTTCCTAACAAACAGAACCAAAACCCTGTGGATGAAACCTTTTAAATCCAAACCTAGAGATTCCATGTGCGGAGTACCACAAGGATCATCTTTCTCCCGCTTCTATTCAACATCTACATGTACCTATTAATCAAACTCATCAAAAGACACGGTCTCACATGCTACAGCTACGCCGATGATATGCAAATAATCTTCAACATACAAGACACCCGAGAAGAAAACACCACACTAGAGAATTGCCTTTGTGAAATATTCAACTGGATGAACCTCAACCACCTCAAAATTAACCCAGGCAGAACAGAGATAATGATTGTTATAAAAAAGGTAGGAGACATCAGCTACATCCCCTGGCCAAGAGAGCTTGACACCATACCAGCACCATCATCAATTGTAAAAAACCTAGGGGTCCTGATGGACAACAACCTCACTCTAGAGCCACAAGTAAACGCTCTACTCAAGAAATGTTTCTTCTTCCTGCGAGCGGCAAAAAGGATCCTACTGTTCCTGTCGTTTGCCAACAAAACACTTACCATCATCGCTCTGATCATGTCTAGAGTAGATTACGCCAATAGCCTATACCTGGGAATGCCCGAACGATGCATACAAAATGCGGCAGCCAGACTCCTTCTCAAGCTACCCAGAAGAGAACACATCACACTCACGCTAAAAATACTATATTGGCTACTATTAAAACAGCGAATAAAGTTCAAATCCATGTGCATCACGCACAGAGCAATATGCAAACAAGGTTCGGAATTCCTGAGTGATAAACTACGCCTACATCAACCGACAAGAACACTGAGATCAAGCACCGACATCCACCTGGAATCGAAACCCTATAACAGAAGAAAACTCGGAGGATCCTCTTTCTCTCACCAGGGAACGAAAACCTGGAATGACCTACCTAAGAATATACGGAACACAAGAAACCACCTAGCATTCAGGAAACTCCTCAAATCATGGCCCTTTACAGCGTAACTACAACAGCGATGCACAAGAATGCCCACCCCGCTAAACAACGATGAATAAAGATACCAAACTCGGTCACTCCCAAAAAATGGACATACACAGCACCCAAAGAGCAGACCCCACGACAGACCATAAGACATTATTAGAAATAGCCACAAAAGGAGGACACTATAGACTGATCACCGACTGAGACCGAGCCAAAAGCACATCTACAGCCTCCCAATGTACCATATCCAACCTGCCAGCAGACACATTAAGATAGAAAGTTTGTAAGAGGAGACCACAACACCTGCTCTAACACCCAAGGAGAAGAATAGACACCCAACCCACATTACTTACTCCATCTTAATTAGAACACTTACAGAGCGCTTTAGAATAACACAGGGAGCGCGTCACACAAACCTAAACCCTTGCCAGGCATAACCCCTTGGCCCATCCTGATGGGATTGGGAAGATTAGCGAGCGTCACACTCGGACAGAGTTCTGAATGTTAGCATGTTAAACTTCATATAACCCACTAACAAAAAACTCAACATTTCTGCAGACTTATCTCACTCAAAAATCTCACATAACCATCTCTCGCACAACAACCCGCACGCACTTCACAACACCGCAACAAGACATAAGCTGCACCAACAGGACACGAGGACTGACATCTATCCGATACTCGCACCAAAGCTCAGCACCCGGTGTATACTGAGTTGAAGCTGCCAACAGAACACCACTCCTCTTACTACCCTACTCCCGCTTCACCTACTAACCCATCCCACCTCCTCGTTTGCAGATCCACCAGAGCGCCTGGGGACCAACTCTGTTGTGACGGTGCGTGGTACAAATACCTTTAACATTTAACATTTAACATTTAAGACAGCATTCCTGGGCAGATAATTAACTTCATCGGCATTATGATAATCCTAGAAGGTATGGGCCATGCTTCCTGTGGTTTTTTCCCACTTTGATTGTCCACAGCCATCGCTTTTTGCTCACTGTACTTTTCACAAAGGTGGAATATGCATTTGCATATCAGTCTTTGTCCCGCCCACAAGGGAAGTCCAGCACCGAAATGTCAGGCAAACCTCCTTTGAACAAGAGTACCAACAGCAAGCCCAGACACGTGTTTCAGCCTTGTTGGGCCTCATCAGTGAGGTGGAGCTGTGCCTCTCTGGCCAAGCTGTGATTGGACAAAAACGTTTTGTTTTTGAAAGTGTGAATGATAAGAACCAATGAGTCCAAAGTCTCCCAGAATGCCTGAAACGATTATGCGACAGAAAGCCACTGCCCTCTTCAAATATCATTCGAGAAAATAACCTCCTATGCAAAAGAATCAAAATTATAGAACCTTTTGTCGATTCGGTCAGCCCTTTTGTGACCGACAATAACGCTCTACAACTGCTACATTGTGTACCACAGATACGCATCATAACAACCAATGACATCTCCTTTGTGGAAATACCAGCTACTGACAAGGAAGCCAATTGGGCACTTGTAAACTTTATTTCTCCATTGTTGACCTAATCATGACCCATACTGAAACCTTCTATCGTATGGACTTTGAACAAATAAAATGCCATGAAAAGATTTCAACAGGAGTTACAACATTGGAAAACGCATCAGTTGAGAATATGACCCCTTAAACTACCTTAAGAGATGGACTTGTACACACAGAAAATATCCTCAGCCTTTTCTGGCTTGGCAGAAGTGGCATCAAAGTCGCCAAGTTTTGATGAGGGTGCATTCGACAGTCTAGCGTGATCACCTACCAAAACTGTAAAACGCTGATGGTAACTATGTGGAAAACGAGAAGCTCCAAATTGTTTACTTTGAAATTACAAGGCCAAGCCCTTTTACTGGAATCTGAACTCTTTATTTTACAAGAGACTTGGCTAATATGTTGTTGCCAGTTGGATGGATATCAAAATGTGTAGAGACTGGATCAGCGTAACACGCTAGGTAGACTGTTTGCAAGGACCATTACTTATGTCAAACTGAATTTAAGCCCCTCTGTAAAAATTGCAATGTATTAGCAGCTGTTCTAATTGTTAACTTAACTGCCGATGTGCAGCGAATATCGATGGTAATTTATCAGGGTAAAACAAAAAAAAGCAGTCAAGTACTCTGACATGTGGGATGTTTTCAATGAGTTTTACATTTAAGGTTCCTCGCCCTCACCCCCCACCCCCTTTCATTTATTTCTTTGTCGTTCTTTTATACTGCTCCCTTTGCATATAGGAAATTGGTTAAGTTAATGATATCTTCTGTTCTTGCTGTTTTTACTGTGTACTTGTTTGCAATCCTATTATTGTTGATTGTATTATATTGAAAATGTAATAAACAAATTTATAAAAACAAAAAAAAATGTTTATGGACCCACGCCCCCACTCGGAAGGCAAGGAGACTATAGGTATTATGTCTCATTCAAAGGGTGATTGAGGAATGAATTATTACAGTCTTGGTGGCCATTTTCTTTTTGCAGGTGATTTACATTTTCAATGTTGCTCTTTGAGAGCCATGGGTCTGGGGAAGGACTACTGCTCAAATGTGACGACCAACAATTCCTATGGTATTTCAGCAATCGAAGTGATAGGTCTGAACAAAATCATATAGAGTGCCATGGGGAATGGGCCGCGTTTATGGAGAGACTACCTTCATATGGTGTCAGGCCCCTCACAGTGCCTCTGTTATACTTAGTCAAATGGAAACCCTTTTTCCTGGATGAACTATACTCTCATGCCTTGCACTTTACTTAAATATGTCCTTGACTTTAAGCTTCTCCCGAATAAACTAAGTGACCACTTGTTGTAAAATTTTACATTTAAATGGCAAAATAATAAGCTTGATAAATGTATCCCTGCCTTTTGTACTGTGAACATGGCAGGCAGTAGGCTCGCCAGGACAGAAAAAAACATAAAGATCTTTGGCATCGTTATCATGTAAGAACTTACCTGTGAAGAAACATTGGACCTGATTCGCAGAGCATTTTCCTATGGGATTGCGCCATTATAAAAGTGCTTCTGTGAATCAGGACCATTATGTTTCAGTGATTTGAATGAATTTTATTAAAGGCTTGAAAGGACTATTGAAATTATGGCAAAAAGGCAAAGACAGCATAATAATGATATTAGTCAATCTGGAAGAATTATTTATCTGATCATTGCTACAGAAAAGAACCTTATGACAAGTATTAGGAGGGTCAACAAATCAGTACGACGTCCCATCATCGACACCCTTTTTTTGACGGGTGTTTTTCTGAACATTTTTGCCGAAAAAACACATCACCATTTTATGGGGGGGTCAGAAAAGGCATATAAATAGTTGAGGGGTCGGGAACAGGTAAAAATAGGTGGAGGAGGAGAAACCCCCCTAAATAAAATAAAAATTTGATTCGGTTTTTTTGCAAAAATTGTTTTAAAAAAACACCCGTCAAAAAAAAGGGGGTCAAGGATATGACATAGAACCAACAAATTAGCTCTAACTCTGATGGAAGCACATGGCATAGTGAGCAGATTAAAAACTAGATATAAATATAGGCTGAGATGCCACATACGTTCCACTGCTACCACCCAGTGGCAATCTGATAAAAGAGAGATCCCTCCTAGTTCTGCCACCTCATGGGATAAGTATGCATGCAAATTGTACTATAGAAATATTGCTTCACCTTAGAATACTATTTCAAAGTTTGTGCGGTACAATGGAAACTGCCTTACATTTTCAGAGGAGGATATTATTAACATCATTCAAAAGCTGAAATCTTCCCAGGCACCAGGTCCAGGTGGGTTTGCTAATGGTGAGGGGTCAGGAATGAAAGGCGGACACAATGTTGTTGTATTCTTAAGTATAGACATTTTTAATTACATAAAAATGGGTTGGAAAAACATCTCTCTAGCCCTATTCTAAAGAGAAACATCCCTACCTAGGAACTAAACCTATGGATCTGTCTGTATCAGGATGTCAGTAACTGAAAAGCCGTCCTTGTGTCCAAGCATAACCTACCCTGACTCTCACACTTATAAACAACCAATGAAAAGGTGCAAGTAAATGTCTTTAAATGAATGTTAGAAAATGTGTTCACAACCAAAAGTGTAAAAATCCTACAAAAATGCACTCCAAGGTATAGACCCTTGGATCCCAAGGATGGTCCCTTTCCTCTGGATTTCTAAACAGGATGGCAAAATGTCTCTATAGCTGACAGTTCCGTTGTGTCTTCAGTGAACTTACAAAGTTCTTGTTCAATAAAAAAGTTCTGTTCAAGCACAAAGGTCTGTAATAGTCCTTCTGCAAAGGTTCTTGTAACTTTGCAGATTACCTGGCATACTCCCCTGCCAGGAATCATTATACAATGTTGAGCTGCCTGGTGTACTCCCCTGCTAGGACTTCGCTCTGGGGTTTCCAGATCACCTGTGGTACTCGCCTGCCAGGAATCTTTGCACAATTTCAACTGCCTGCTATACTCACCTGCCAGGACTTTTTATGGATTTCACAGTTCTCAGATTCAACTTCAGCTGCCTGGAGTATTCACCTGCCAGGACTCTTTATGAGTTTCACAGTTCCTTGACATCCCACAATAGCATGTACCATGTGGTGCTTGGTATATCTATTTGTGGTAATATTTAACTGAAATGTACTTGCTCAAACTTCTCCCCTACTTTGGCATCTCATGCTTCTGTATTTCATTGAGGTTTTCTTTATACTTTGCCTTCTTTGCATTCAAACATTATTCTGATTGAATCTTGTCTTTGTACTGTGCCTTGGCTGAATTCAAACAAACTTTGCCTTTGTTCTTTCCCATGTATGCATTCAAATAAGCTTTGCCGTTGTGTACTTTTTGCATCAAACATTCTTCTTATTGGGTGTTGAATTTTAACTTTGCTTTGCTGCATTCAAACAAACTGTATCTTTGTATATTTTCTCCATTAGGAATCTTGTACCATTCAATCACTTTCAAGAGGAAGTGCGAGACATCCTCCGCACTCCATCCACCCCCTCTGAAGTGCCAAGAATGTTCACACCAAAATATGTGACTTATGGAGAACAAATAAACCAGCAGAGAGCCGCAATTGGGCTCTGCCCAGTGCCGATCGGAGTAACAGCACCTTTTGAAGTACCAACACCTAAGCAAATCTGGACAGTAAGATACTCACTGAGAAATCCATATCTACAGACAAGACAAAAGGGTGGCTGTCAGAATGGAATAGCTGAAGAAGCCAAGAAGATACTAAATGAAGACGACTGGTGACATCATAAGAGATCGGACTGATACACATATAGAGTATATAATGTCTAGGAATGCTGATGAAGAGAATAAATACCATGGATAAGTGACATTGTGAGCCTAAGGTGAATCAGTTGATTTCAAGATGAAGAAACGTATGCCATATGCACGATGAAGACATTAAGCCAGTTTAAACGTGTACATATGCAAGAAACTGCAAGAAGTAGAGAAATTGTGAAGAGATTGCTTATGCTTGGTAGTAAAATAGATTGCGGCAAGCACCAGCCATACACATATCTACCTCAAAAGCGCTTTATATATGTCTGAAAATCCAATATGCACATGAGCAGAATTGAATATAGGTTACTAAAGGTCTTAGAGGAGAGGGCCGCAGCAAACAAAGCAAGAATTAAAGACGGCGAGAGAAACTCGCCTTAAGGTAACCATGCAATGAAGCCATGGTCTTATCAGGCTGGAATAGGCTAGCAATGCCTACAATTAAAGAGAAAAAATAACAGAGTCTCCATTTCAGCAAGGTCGAGATAAGCCACAGATGGTAGAAGACTGGCAAATGTAAATCAAATTCACAAAAATGCATGACAAGGCCAATTTCACTGTGTCCTAGTGACGTGGCAAGGCATGCAGAATGGGGTGAGACTTTCACAACTACGCATGGAGCCTTGCAGTACCCATACTCCTTAACTTTCTCAGACCGAGAAGCAGACTCAAGGCCAAACCACAAGGCAGTAATTGACACACGGCCACCGAGGTGATGAATGGTTGTAACATAAATTGGAGGGAAGCTGGGGTGCAGACTTTCTTCCTGCACCTGGCTAATTATTCTGCATGCTGCTAGCGCAAGTGAAAAAGTATGTGTGGGCTCTATGACAACCCAATCATAGTGGACCATGTAATCAAGGGTCCTATAGAGAGTAGAGCCAATGGGACGTCATACTTTTAGTGATGTTTACAGTGGCCATTCGAAGGAAGGGCTTAGTTGCACCAACTGACAATATTATCCAATCCCCTCTCCCCGTTACCATATGCATATTTAGTACCTATGTAAAGGTTACCTCCTATAACCAATCAAGTTGCATGTTAGGTTTTTTAAGATTACACGTCAATGATGATGATTTTTTGGTATAAAGGTTGTGTTTTATCTGAAATTAAGTGGAGTTTAAGCGAGATGGAACATCGAGCGGTTGCTGATGTTCATTGAACTCCCCGTTTATTGTACTTGTCATTAAACAGACTCCCTTTGCCAAAATATTGAGTTCTCATTATTATTTGATGCAAGAGTACAAATCTGCATCCCTCTCTATCTCGAGGGTGCTGCTGCTCATCTTTAAGGGCTGGTTGGAGACTCCCAGTTTTATGGGCCATCTGTGGTCCATCCGGTTCAACTTGTTGGCGCGGTTGTCGCAACGTCCCGGGGTCCACAGCTGCTTTGGGCAGACTCCCTGCTCTATCCCAGCATCTCCAATGTTGCTCATGCCTCTGAGTCATGCCTTCTTCTGCCTTCCAGGTTAGAGTGTGCGGACGCTCCCTCAGCACCGGAAGCAGCTTTGCGGTCACACCCCAGCTCTCCTTCTCAACCGGGGAGAAGTCTGCTGCCTTGCCAAGCAACCAAACCTCCAGGATCTCCTGTACTGCTAAGGGGTTTTATGGCCCTTCTTGCTCGCACGCTGTGTTATTCTACCTATCCCAACAGGCTTCTCTACTTTGCCAGCTTTGTCGGTGTACTTTGCATTCAGGAGACCTGGCATGGATGGCAACATCTCCTTCTGCGTTGTTTGCTGCACCTCTCTCTTCCATGGTGTGGTCACCATTTTCATATGTCCCACTCATCGCAGGTTTGGAAGAACAACTAGTCCGCCTATTGCACTTCGAGGTTCTGTCACTCTGTCCAAACTCCCTTGTCCTCCTCAGCTCAGTACCTGAGTGGTTATGGGAGTTGGCTTTCATAACTTTCTTTGGGATTTTCACTCCTGGATGGTTTTTCTCATGGTTTTTACAAAAAGGCACATCAAGATTACAGGTCATGCTTACCTTTGGATTTTTACTATTAATTGTTTTTCCTCCTGGACTATACACAAAGGCACATCAAGAACAAAGTGTTGTGTGTGAGTTATGGGTGTTTGGATGGAAAGTGGGGGCCTGACTAGAATGACATAGAGAAAAGGTTTATTGACTTCCCCTACAGGGGAGAATTGTTAGCTGACAATAGGCCATTAAGGTCTTGGGGGCCAGTAGGTCTTTCTCATGTGAAAGGGGAGAACACTGACTCCCCCAATGAAGTCATAAAATCTCCCTGGTAGTTGCCTTCTCCCAAAGGATCCTCTCACCTGAAACCCTGTCCACATGGGAGAAGGTTCCCATTGTGGAAACTGTGATGACCCCATTGGATTTATCACATAACCTAGTCTTAAAGAACGTCCCTGAAAGGTGGGCCTCTATTATTTACAGACATTTTAGACAAAATTGTGGATACAGGAGTCATCTGCAGTAGCTGGAAGTAGCTATGCTTGTCCCAATATTTAAAAAGGGCTCTCAGTATATTCCTACCAACCACCATCTTTTGGTCATGGTTGACTCCCTCTCCAAAATCTTCTGCTATTTTATTTTAGATACAATTATTGCATCAAGCAGCAGTGAATTCTGAAAAACCAACAGACAGGCTTTCAGATAGGGGTCAGCATCTTGCCCAACGTGTGGAGTTTATTTTACCTGATTTGTACCACACTTAAAACCAAAGGGAGCCACCTTAAACTCGCAGGAAGTTGTGGTATAAATCATAGATGTGCAGACTAGTCCCTTCCATTCTGCATCTTATTAACTCTTTGTATGATGGTACTTCTTCTGTTTGAGGCAAAAATAAGAAGGTCTTCTAACTTTCCCGTATGACATGAACCTTGCATTAAAACAAGGTTGTGTCCTGGCTCCTGTATTATTCAATATATATGTCTCAGATTTAGATGATAGTCTAAACAAATGTCAGTGTTTTCCACCACGAATTGGCCAGAAATCGATTGCCTGGCTTATGTATGCTGACGACACTGTCCTTTTCAATTATATGCCCATTGGCTTGCATCGTATTATGCAGATAATAACTTGCGTATAAATATAAATAAATTATGATTATTAAGACGAAGGGGGCGAACCTGCCAGGCTTTATTTGGAAGGTTGATAACACCTTGTTGGAGGTGATCAACAAATATATCTAATTAGGGGTTCCGATTTATCACACATTGCGCAGTAGCTTGCTTGCAAATGACGTTTTGCCTAAAGCACCAAGGAAATTTAGCGCAATTACATCCTATGTGACAAATAGCTGAGGCTTCTCCATTAAGGGGCTTCTCAACATATACAGGACTAAAATAGTTCATTGTGTCCTGTATGGTCTTGAGATTTACCACCATGGGGAAACACATTGGCTTAAGGTCCTCGAGGGTAAGCTGTGGCGAATAATCTTGGGTTTGCCAAAATGTAACCCCTCAAAGCGATCACTAATGAACTCAGCTTGACCTCCTTGTCTACACGACACAACATTGCTTGCAGTCTGTTCTATTTTAAACTGGTGGAGAAAAGTTAAAATAAATCCTCTTATTTTTCAAAATAAGTGGGAGAGGAAAACCCTGTTGGGATTTTAAGAGACTGGCTCTTGGATGTCAAGGTATTACACGTTAATATCGATTTTTCGCCATCCTTACTTTTGAACCAGGCTGTGGTATCTAAATTATTAAAGGAAAAAGATGGTGAATGGGATAAAAGTAAAAATAAACAATGGTTATCTTAAGAGTCTACTTTTAGATATTATGTTTTGCAAGGGTTTCCTACTAATGTCCCTTTTAAATATATATATAAGATCTAGACAAAAGTAAGACGCTTTATGATGCAGTTGCACTTTCACCAGCTCCCAATGAATGAACGTTTAGGTGCCTGGGCAAAAATTCCTTATCAGTCCAGGACCTGTTGACTATGTGGACAGGAGATTGAAACCATATGCCATCTTTTAACTATGTGTTCTAAACCTTCTTCCCTTCCATGTATACTGTGTTTTTCATATAAAACATTTTGCCAAACGGTTTTGAAATAAATCTGCTGCAAATTGAATTGTTAGATTGTATAATGAATTTATATCGGAGCAATTCTATCCTTACAGAATCTAAGGATTGTATATACTTGTTTTGTAATTTAAATTATTAGTGCTGTATGTATTATTTTAGTATTATTTTAGTGTTAAGGTTTATTTAACCAATACACTTTATTAAAAACAAAAAATAAAAAGTATTACTTCTTCCTCCTTCTATTTCTCATCTTCCTCCAACACCAAACTCTCCCGTAGACCAACGTCATCCTCTGCTTGATGCCCCTTCTCTCCTCCTTCCTCACTTTGTATTCACAACTTTAACTCAGCCACAATGGCCTGGAGTGCATGGGGATTGGGACACTGATGGCACTACCAGGAAAACCTCAGGCAGAGTAGCTGCGCACGCATGCGTTTGGTTCACTAGCCTTAGTTTCTGCTCTTGTTCATGTGATTCCTATGACGTCTTTAGTGTTCTCTGTGGCCCTGAGGCCTGAACAATGAGAAAGGGGACCACCATCTTCTGATCAGCTAACACTTTCATTGTGGGTGGCTGAATCCACCACGGCTTCTGCACAATCTCCCCTGGACTACCCGACTCGGATGCAACTTCTCTGCAGGATTCCCTCTACCACAGTTTCAAACCTGGGAAATGTACACATGCTTACATGATCCTACTCACAGACTATGTGCTCCCTCACTACTTGCCTGCAGCGTGCATCAGTTCTGATTCGCAGGCTGCCAAGCTCCTGTTTGGGTTTCAGGGTCTATGTATGTCTCCAGGGTTTTGTTATTGGGCATGTGAACATGCTGGGAAGGGAAGAAGGTCTGTGGGTGTCCCCCATGTACTGACTCCAGGGTTAACGTTGTAGAAGGGAAAGAATACCCTGCCGCTCTTGTACCAGTTTACCCCCCTGTTCAGACCAGGGCTATCTTGAGCACTTTTGGGGCTAAACCAAACCAAAGAAATGAAGGCATCTAGAATATCTAGTTACGCATCCTCATGATGTTCACAACCCATAGCTCGATATGTTGCCTCGCAGCAATAAAAAGAAGCATGGGGTCTCCCTTTCAGTCCCCTTCCCCTCTTCAATCTTGCTGTAATCACAATAATAAGGAAGTAGAACTTCAAGGGCAACATTAGCAGTCCACAATGAGTAAACTTGTGTTCTATCGTAGGTGCAGGAAACCTATTAATCAGTAGCAGCCATGAGTAACGTATACAGGATGTGGAATAAATGTAGCATACAGGTCGTATGAAATAGGTGCACGTATCCCAGAATGGACCGAGGACTCAGATTAGAAGGTCCAGCGAATATAAAAGTGCTCAAACATAGAGACAGATTGGAAGCAACAAAGAAAGGTACACATATCAATGCATAGATAGTGGATGCAGATTAGAAGCTACTAGGAAGGTGTCTGCATCCAGATAGACTGGGATTAGAAGAGGGACATGGTTTTCAAGTGGTGTTGTCATTAGAGAGCAAATAACTGACTGTGGTGTGCAATATATCAATGTTCACTATTATTATAGATGAAGCAACACCATAGCCAGTAAGTGCATAGGTAAAGATGTTTTGAAGCTCTTACCCTCAGAACAAAATCCTTATGAAGGGCTATCAATTTTTAAAGGTTCCAGGACTGGCGGTTTTGACAGGTTAGACAATACGAGATTAAAGTAAACACCCAGGATCACACATTGGTTAAGAGTTGAAGTTGGAATTTGATCCCAATATGCAATTTCTGCACATTACTACTTTTGTTTACAGTCCTTACCATATTCAAGGTGTAATCATTTGTTAATGTTTGACTTTTATGAACTAACATAACTGCATTTTATAGAACTGACTTGGAAAGTACACAAGTCAGGTAACCTAGCATGACAATGTTTAAAAACAAAACGTCATAGAAGTATGTTATGCAAGATTGGAATGATTCTATCTTTATTGTCTTCATCATCAAGGGAAGTATATAAGTACCAGCATACTAACTGATGTGAACTTAAAAGATTTCAGCTCGGGTTCTCTTGTGCATTTTAAAGCTTTAAATACATCAAAACATAGGCTTGTGGGTTGTTATTTCTAATGAGAGAAGAAACTTTAAATTGTACAAAAAAAAGAAATGTTTTTGTGTCAAATAAGCAGAGCCTAAAATAGACTTGCCATAATCCTGTGATATCTGGTCCACTCTCTTCTGTCTATGACCCCTCCCACTGAAATGGCCAACATAATCCTATATGTGTGCTATTTAGGAGTGGTGAACAATGGAAATTGGTAAACAGTCTTTATAATGAAAAATAAATAAGGAATGAAAATATACCAAAAAATAAATTAAGAAACAATTACAAAATGTATGTGGGGTGGGGTAAAGGGTTAACACGTGTGGGGAAGCGGTTGTAGTGGGTTTTTAGCCAGGGAAAAGAGGGGCTTGGGGGGACCCCCGTCAAAAAGAAAAACATTGTTTTTATTTGTTGTTGTTATTTATTTCTTTCGTTATATGTTCATTCGTTATTAATTAATTCGTTATAAAGACATGTAACCTGGAAATTGCCTTCTTTAGATTAGGAAGCCTTCTCCCCACCACACAAAAGGTGGGGGCCCGGCGCACGTGCCCCTTTTGCCCTCCCGTAAAGACATCTTTGGTTCACACATGTAACTTCGTCAAAATGATCAATATCTTGTATCTCGATGATGGTGGAGTTAATGCAATTCAATACCACCTTTGAAACATTAATACCATTGCTCAGTGCAAACCACATCTCCTATTGATTATAAAGCAAGGCTATGATGGACGATCTTAACTCTTAACGTTACAGAGGCAAGTATTATACCTTAATCTTACCTTTTAATTCTTTATAGCAGCAATACATGTATTACTGTTGTAGATCCTTCCCCTGGTCAACAACTAATGTTTGTGCATCATGTGAACTTTATCTAGGAAATAAATGTGTTATTTTCCAGCAACGACCTTCCACCTGACATCGATTGGACCTTCAGAAAAAATAGCACAAACACGTGATCCATATGATGACATCACACTTACCCATCAGCCCTAAATTGGAAGAAGGATTGCGAGAGTGGCAATAGTGCTTCCTATTACACATGTTAAAAGCTATGAGAGAACCATAGTTGAAGCACGCACAACAGGTTTTCGGTGAAATATATGAAACGTTGAAGCGTTTGACCTATCAGTAGATTTTAGAATGTGTTCAAGTGTAGACCAGATCAAAAAGCTTTAGAGATCATTATCTCATGAGAGGAATGAGCCCAAAAATCCAGCTAATCTTGACATTTAAACCATTTGAGTGAAAGAATTGCAGCACGGCAATCAGTTTTTTGGAATGGGTTCTCAAATCTGCAGTGATCACGTCTTATTGCTTCAGGAAATAAACAACACACAATTTCAGGTAATCCTGGAAAGACCGAAAAATACATAAATCTGCGGCCATTCTCTGTACCACTGTGCACAGAGACACATAGATCAGAGAACGCAAATACTCTACCAGATAAACCCAAAGCGCACATATCAGAAAATTGTCAAAAAGTAACCAGATCAATCAGCATTACAGATTAAGCCAAAAAAAACAAAATTGCAGAACTAATCATTAAAAGACAGGAAAGGACAAAGTTGACTTCACACATGTCGGATTAAAATGGCAGCAGGGGGATTCCAAGATGGCGGCCGGCAGTGGAAGACGTGTGTAAGCGTCTCTCCCCACCGGCCACGTGATAAACTGACAATAAAGAGTCCAATCGTGGCTATTGCCATCATTGATTAATCAGGACCAGTCGGGATTTGTACTGACAAGGCAAACTTTTGACAATACGAAAACGGTGTGCCACCTCATAGAAAAGTGAGCAATACATCAGGTGCTGGCAGTGCTTGAGTCACACGACGCGGGAAAGGCCTTTGATAGGGTGGAGTGGCCTCAAACATTTACAACAATGGAACATATGGGGTTTGGGACAGGATTTATCCAAATGGTGCTGGCGAATTATAGGTCCCTGATACTACGGGTAGCAGTGAATGGAATGCTCTCTAAACCAATAATATTGGAAAGGGGTACAAAACAAGGATGCCCGTTATCGCCATTGTTGTACACAATCTATATAGAGCCTTTATTGGCACGTATTCGAAGGGCAGACCAGGTGAAGGGTATAATGATGGCTGGTAAGGAACATAAAAGCAATCGCATTCACAGATGACATGTTGGTGTCACTTTTGAACTTGGAACACTCATTGCCGGCTCTTATGAATGAGCTGGATGAGTTCGGGAGGATTTCCAGACAAAAAAATAAATAAAAGTCGGAATTATTGAACTTAACAATGGATCCTAGCACTCTTGACAGGTTGGCATTGGAAACACAGTTAAAAAAGGCGGTTGGCGGGGTATAGTACCTGGGGGTCACATTGATGCCATTGCTTACCAAAATGTATGGGGCAAATTATCTACAACCATTGGAGAAAATTAAACGAGACTTTACAAAATGGAATCCCTTAACAACAATGTGGTGGGGGCGAATGGTGACAGTTAAAATGGCGATACTCCTGAGATTGTTATACCAATTTCAGGCGCTGCCCATCAGAGTCCCAAAGACCTTTTTTAGATCCTTGATCAAAATAGTAACGACATATTTATGGAAAAGCAAGATACCGAGGGTGCCCATGTCTAGCCTGATGGCTCCAATAAACTGCGGAGGCCTGGCGTTTCCGCATTTCTGTAGATATTATGATGCATCCCAATTGCGGGTAGACAAGAGATGGCTATCTGAGAGTCCAGAGAGCATATTGGCATGGCATGATAGGGCTTTTGCTGAGTCCCAGTTTTCAGGAATATTGTGGATGAAGAAACAGCAGAGACATCAAAATGTCAAAATTATTGAAGTGAATGGGGTGGGAATTGAAATATGGGATAAGGCTTTCAAAGGATGAGCACTAACAGTGAACCTCTCCCTATTCTATCCAATGTTTGGGAATCCGGAGTTTCAACCGGGGATGGATCCAAGAGAATATAACAAATGGGACGGAGGATGGGTGCAGGACTATCAGAGATATATATCAAGGAAATACCGTCAGACTATTTGAGGTCTGTAAACATGTCATGGAGTTGAGGGAGAGTGATAGACATAAATATACCCAGTTGAAACATTGTTTGGCAACTCCATACATCAAAGAGGCGGCCACTAGACAACTAACACCATTTGAGACATATTTAACAACTGATACAGCCTCAAGGAAATTAGCTTTGAATTTATATAGATATTTGAATAATCTGGAGGAAACGGCGCAGTGGAATTATATGAAGCGGTGGGAAAGGACATTAGGGGAGGAGATAACAAGGAAAAAGTGGGAGTACATATGGGGTATCATGCCAAATTAACCAGGTCCATACAGTTGAGGGAAATGTGGCAGAAAGTGCTTCTCCAATGGCACTTTATGCCCGAAAGACTTCACGCAATGTTCCCATCTTCTTAGGAAAATTGTTAGAGGGGATGTAACGTGAGAGGAGATTGGAGACACATATGGTGGGAATGCCCGACAATACAGCACTTTTGGGATGAGATGCAAAAACAGATGAAGGTTATGACACCGGGTCTGATACAACCCAAGGATAAAGTATGGATGTGTGGAATTTGGGAGCCGGGACCAGGGGAACCTACATGGAATCAAAAAGACGCTTTATGACAATGTTGATAGCTGCATGGTTGGTAATAGTTCAACGGTGGAAACAAAAGTCTGCACCTACGATATATATGAATAGCTCCTAAAAGTGTGCAATTTTGTGGCCCTAGAATGGGTAACTTACACAATGCAGGGGCAACAAGAGGCATTTAGAAAAGATTGGGGTCAGGTACTGACGTATTTGTAGAGTGACTAAATGATTCATTGGTGCCCGCATAAAATAAGGATTTTGGACCTGCTATAAACAAGTGGTTATAAACACGAAGACTGTGTTCTGCACCAGGAAGAGGGGAGGGGGGACAAAAAGGAAGGGCATGGGGAAGTTGGGATTCTTGATAATTTGTATTATGAAGAAAACAAAGAAACGTGTTACAAAAATGGCAGCTGGGGAGCCATCATGGGAATACCTATGATGAACGATAGACGAAAGGATGTTCATCTACCACCAGGCCACCTACTTAAGTATGATGGTAGAATTACCTGACCTATATAAGTTAGATGTGTTTAATATGGAGTGGAGACCAACTTAGCCTGAAAACTCAAAGCTTCACCAATCTCGGATTTAAAGAAATCCAGATCCCTTTTCTCACACCAGCCAACCCAGATCTTCCGGTAGACCTTTCAGACTTCCTACCCTGCCTGCTGCTATTATCACCAACACCACAACCGCTGTTGCTCTCCCAACACTCACGCTTCCCTTAAAAACTTCCAAACGTCGTTTCCGCCCCTAAACACAGAGATCCCTACTACCAAAGAGGAAAAGAGGTAACAAGTGCTTACAACTTGCACTCCTCAACATACATTTTATGCATCTTCCTCTCCCTCTATCCCAATAACAGACCCCACTCATCTTTTTTAGAGAGCCATCATTTCTGGCAGAATGGTGTTTTCCAAGACTACTTACTTTACCTTCCCTGACCTTACCGGATAATCCCTGGTGACCTTGATTGTCTACTGAAAGACGAAGCTTCCGGTGAGTCTGCTGGACACCCCGCTATGCCAAGGATCAACCAAGCCATAATTGGCAGCTTGCCTAACAAAACTAGAGGATGAAAGTAAATAGGATGTGAAATCACCAGTAACAATATAAAGCACTTGTTAAGCCAGATCTGGAAATGATAACAAAGAGTGCAGCTAGCCGGTACCACCAAAACCAGACCTGGTGGGACTGGCGATTCCATCAAAGATATTAAACCCACCTGTCCCACAGTCTGAAGCCAGCGACTGCTCACCTGGTGGCTCCATAGGGTCTCTGGGAGCATTGCTTTGACGTTTGCTATGAACACCTGTTACACTTTGTCAAAAATGACAACGCTATCAGTGACTGGTCTTGTTAATATTCCCAGCTCATATATTTTCTCTTGTGCTCCTCATTAATGGAGGTGTATCCATCCTTTGTTCTCACTTTGTCTGCTATTTAGTTTAGTTTAGTTGTTTTCTGACATTACGTCTGTTTCTAGAGTTCTTTGCTAATGCCATTCATGGCTACACCAGTTTTCAGACAAATATCTGCCACCCAAAGTAGAATTTAAAATAGTTTTAAATTGCATATGCTATTGTACGCCTACCGCTCCGACGGCCTCTCCCTCTCAACCACCGTCCACGCTGGGGAAAAAAATAAGAGTCTGTCCGAGAACTGGTGTACGAGACTTGGGTTCAGCCATTCCCAGAACCCTTGTAGTTCAGCTTGAACTTCAAGGGTACTGGGAATGCCCGGAAGAATGGCCCCAAGAACAGCAACACCTACCTACGGACGTAAAGGTGGAAACAGTGCACCTGTTTCTTTTACCATGCCAGCTCCAAATGCGATCTCGTCTGACTCTACTATGAACTGAGAGTCTGGTAGCCCCATAAGTGTAGGGTGCACTTACAGTGCAACCCCTATTCTAAGCTCCTGAATAAAGGGGCCCTTGGTGCCCAACCACTTAGCATGTCTATCGCTGTGTTATTGTTTGTTTATTGTTTAACTAGGAAAGGCACTACTACCTGAAAGGTTTTTAAGTGCATACCTTGGGGAACCACATAAGTACCAAGTATTCAGAGGAAAAGGAGTGCCAGAACTGGAAGGGGTGAGTTTTGAGCTTCACAATGTGGCTCCTAAAATGGGACTGGAACTACCAAATGAACTGGTTCCTTTAAAGCGATGGACAAACATACAATGCCCACGCGGTCGCCACAAGATGTTCCACTGTACTATCATGTTTAAAATCCATTAAGCTCCATAGTGAGCAGCTTCACCAAAATGCATCAATTTATTGATTATTAAATCCAATAGACTCATTTCAGCTCAAATCATCCTGAGGATCCATTAAAAAGGGTGGTGAAACACGTGCAGAGGTGTCCTTACAGAGGTGTTCACCCAAACGGAATCCATGGAAGATAAAAACATTTTATGTATATATCTTTTTGAGACATGAAAAAGATGTAACCGAGAAGATGATTACAGTTGGGATAAAGACATTTATTCTTTTAAGATGTTTACTTCAACTGCAAAACAAGACTACAATAAACCATCAAAGTTATGAATTGAACAATTGCCACTCTTATATTTAGTATTTTTGTCTTATTGGCGCTTTTGCACATTTACTTTGGAAGTTTCTTTTTAATGATACAATTCCCATTGGTCTATGCAAAATTCGCTTCTTTAGCCACCAATCTGGCAATAACCTTTCCCATGTCTTCAGACAAACCTTTCAAGTTTGTGGCCAAGGACAGGGGTAACATGTTGTTTTCCTTGAATTGCAGGCCTTGGGTATTCTGTCTTCACTCTTTTCCTGGTCGAAGGATCTGATATCTTCCCAAGGAACACATGAGCAAATCTTTGAACATGGAATGAAACAAACTCCATTATTAGGGTCAGACAGTTACACTCTGTCAACCATCAGGCCAGCTGTGTGATCCACTGGGTACTTATCCAGCACTCATAAGAACATACAGAAAGGGGATTGGTGATGTCAGCTAAAGTGATGGCTTCAGGGTTCTATGTCCTATTTTCACTTTTTGAAGGTCGCCTAACAAAAAGACAGATTTTTTTCAGCTGAATTTAGGCAGCCCGCAAAAAGCAAAAACATATCATAGCTTTGCCCCCCACCTCCACCCTCTCGGGCACGATGTCCTAGAAATCAGGGGGTTCACCCCACAAATCTCCCTTCTTCGGTCCCTGCTGCCTCCCTCCGCACACAAGAATTCCCTCACCCCAAGAAACACAAACACAAAACACACACGCACATACTGACCGTTTCTCCCCCAATGGCGCTTCCAGGTCCTGGTTAGCTTGTCAGCACCTCCACGCACTCGTTTGCAGCGGGGGCATGACAGTTTGATTTAGAAAGACCGCTCTGTGCAGTCACAGAGTAGTCTTTCTAAAGCGATCTATTTTTTCTGTTGCAAAATGCCTGTCTTGGGTTGATTAAGCTATGTATAAAGTACCACTGCCTTCTTAGACAAAGACAATTTTCTGGAGAAAAGGGTTTGCATTTGGGCTAATTTGCATACCCACAATGCCTTGCTGTTGTGGCTCAGAACTGGAGGTGAAATTCCAGTGATGGCTACTAGGGGCACTGTGGAGTGTGTGACTTGGCTCCAATGGATTTTCCTACACACTGACACACTGTTGGTAACCACCCTCCCTCACCTACCTAACGAGAGCTGACATAAAAAATTGGGGAAGAGTTTGATCCTGGCTGGCTCTACACTACAGATACCAGAATTCCTTGCTGCTACAGGCTACTTCCCAGAGGAATTAATTTCTGAACACCTGAAACCTATCTGCCTCCTTGACTATTGCTGAGGCATGAAAGCGCGCTAGGAGTAGAAGATCTTTGGACTATTGAGCAGACTGTTATGGTTTTATGCGGATGACTTGCTGCTATTGTTGTGGGATTTGGCAGTGTCCCTACCGGCCTTGTTAGATGTACTAGACAGATTTCATGCTGTGGCAGGGTACCGAGTTAATTGGACTAAGTCTGAAGTGTTACCGATATCAGGATACTGTGATAAGAACTTGGTTACTGGACTTGGATTTAAGTGGTGTGACAGGAAACTAAAATATTTGAGCATATGGTTGACCCCATTAGTAGAAGAGATGGCAGGGGTAAATATGAGTGAAGTGTATAGTGATTTGAAAATGAGCATTATGAGGTGGTCTATGCTTCATTTGTCTCTCTGGGGCAAGGTGAACGCACTAAAAATGAATGCAACTCCGAAAGTTAATTACATTCTGGGTATGCTTCTGATGAAGATTAGTCAATTCTATTGGAGGAAAATTGATGGTTTGTTGCAGTCCTTTCTTTGGGATGATAAGCCACCAAGGCTAAAGTTGTGGAAACTACAGTTACCTGTGGAAAAGGGTGGTCTAGGTGTACCGAACTTCAAAGCGTATCATTTGGCTTTTTCCAGTCAATTTATTGTACACTTTTTGACAGTCAATTTATTGTACACTTTTTGACAGATCCACCTGATAAATGGGCGATTGCGGAGGTGAGTTTGTTGGGCCCGCTGTCTCCTAGGGCGATTCTCACGGCGACGAACAAGTCATGTAAGAAAATGCCTTGGACAGTTTTTCTGAAAGAGACGTGGAGAAATATACATGAATTGCTAGGGTCGGTTGCTTTGAAAACCACTCATGCATCCATTTGGCTGAATCCATTGATTTCTGTTGGGGGTAAAACTTTATTCTGGCCAGAGTGGTTTCTGAGTGAAATGTATTGGATTGATGATGTATTTGTGGAGGATGAGTAGATTGGAGAGGGAGAGTTGCGAGCTAAATTTAACATTGAAAATTTCCAAGCTGATGATTTCAGAAAATTGAAAAGATGTATAGGCGATGTGGCAGAGCAAGGGGGTGCAATAATGAATCTCTTTCATAAGGAAAGGGAGCAAGGTTGTGGTTCTATTGCTAGCAGGATATACCACAATATTGTGTCTGCATATAAGGAGAATTCTGAATTGAGAGAGGAGTGGGGGAGGAGATTGGGGTGTGTGATTACACCTGAGATGTGGTTGAGATGTGTGCTAATGTTAAGCTCTGTGCTATTAATTTGGAAGAACGGTCGAGACAAATAAAGATCCTCAATAGAGTGTTTTGGAATCCGGAAAGACTGTTCAAGAGAGGAATGGTGGATTCGGATGAATGCTGGTGTTGTAGTAACGGGTTGGGTAGTTTGGAACATCTGTCATGGGATTGTGTGCGTGTAAGGGGATTTTGGCACAATGTGTGTCGCATCTGTTTGCGTGTTTTGGATATGGATGTTGATCTGGACTTCATGACAATGATTTTGGGAGGTGGTGAGATACTTGAGTATCTCTCTGTCTCTCGGAAGAAATTTCTGCTCCGTGGTGCTGGTTTGGGCAAGAAGTTGGTGTTACGGGGTTGGAAGGCTCGGGCTGCACCTTCTGTTGAGGATTGGATTGAGGAGATGTCTGGTCTTGCAGGTATGGAGAGGATGATCTACAAGAGACAAGGGAAATTAAAATTGCATGGAAAGTGTTGGGATGATTTCATGAATTTATACTAGCTCTTTGCTGGTTATGCATATAATGTTTTGTATGGTATTGCACTGTTTAATATTTATTGTTTATTTTGCTGATCTGCTTTATCTTTGTATAATTTTTACAAATAAATAAGATAAAATTTTAAAAAAATAATAATAAGATACCAGAATTCCTTGCTACTACAGACTGGTACTTCCCAGAGGGATTCAATCCTAAACAAATGAAACATATCAGCCTCCCTGTTGATTGCTGAGGCATGAAAGCACGCTAGGAGGAGAAGATCTTTGGACTGTAATGGTTCTTTAGTTGAGCCTGAGTACTTGGGTGTACTAGGGTGCAGAAGGTTTAGGTTTGAGCATGTGTTGTTTCACTGGGGAATGGGAATTGATGTTGGTTGGAAGGGTGGGGTGGAGGTCTTGGAGATGCAAGTCACAGTCCTTGTGTGTCTGAGATAGATCAGACTATGTTTGGTGGAGGATGGCAATGTCTCAGTAAGAGCTTCCACTAGGAAGTTCTTGAATGATCTGAAGTCTTGCTTACTGGGTTGCCAATCGATGTACTTGACTGGTGTAGTGTGGATTATGTCAAAGGGCACTGCCAGTTGGTCTGGCCAGTAAAGCAGAATTAGAGAGCCCTGATTGAGTGTGGGCAGGATGGTGATGATGAGGTTGAGGATATTACTTTTCTTGAGTATTGGGTCTTTTGTGTGCTGTGTAAGGCTAACAGTGTTGGGAAGTCAGTGGAGACCTGCCATCACAGACTTGGCTGCCGGGTTGCCAGGGATGTTGAAGTTGCCGTAGATGTTTTGACATGTGAGAGAGATATGTGATGACCAAGTCCTTGAAGCCTCTGATGGAGTAGGTGAAGGGCTTGGGTGGTCTGTAGATGAGGTGAAGTTGATTTTGTCCATCGTGGAGAGTTGACAGTGGCAGGAGAGGTTTTCACTTGGGTGCATGAACATGATGTCTTGTGAATGATGGTGAGGCCTTCACCCATCTTGTTTGGATGGTATTTTTGTAGAATGCTGAAGCCTTTGGGGATGAAGATATCTAGGATGTGGATGGAGGTGTATTTCATCCAGGTCTCAATAATGTAGATGGTGTCCAAGTTGTGTGTGGGGATTAGGTTGTCAACATCTGTGTGGTTGATTGCTTAGCGAACATTAATAAGCATCTTTTGTTATGTATCCGTGGATGATGTAGTGCTGATGGGGTCTATGCGGACATGGGCAAGGTTTCTGAATGTTGATGGGAGTGGGGTTTTTGGCCATGATTTGGGATGGTGGTTATGGGCTGTTGGGAGACAGTGGTGAGCCCATCGAGGGAGCTTATCTATGTTTGTGGACAGTGATTCTGGTCCTGTATCCTTCCAGTTTGAGCAGGTCCAAACAGGAATTGCCCACTTCTTAGCCTTCTTAGTCTGCCCTTTGCTTTGGACTTCTGGGTGAGAGAAAATGAAAAGGGTAAGGCTAAGCAGGAGAGTGAGGCATAGGTTTGCATGTCCTAGATCATCTTGCATCAGCTCTCCAACTGCAAATGAAAAGAGGCTTGAAGGGTGCCTAAGTAGGAAAAAAGAGCAGCAAATCAAAAGGCACCAACAGATTACCCGTGATTGACAGGTGGGTGGGCTTAGGCCATGTGACCTAGATCCACTAGCACCAGATCACCAACAGCAAAAGAAAAGAGGCTTGAAGGCAGCAGCAAAAGAAAAATACTACTAGGCTCACAGTACACATTCATGAAGGAAACTAAAGTCTGCATGCACATCACCATCTATAGACATCAAATTCCATCAATCCGACTTGAACACAGAGAAGCAGAATATTCAAGTAACCAACGGAAGAAATAATCAGATATTTCCCAAGGAATTGTGTAGCAATCACTCCAAGCACATTATTATGAATTATTAAGGCTTCCATTGTCATGTATGTGTTGTTGGCAGCAGCAGTGGGAGCTGGTACATTTCTAATTGGGAGGGATACATATTTTCACAAAATGCACATGCCTGGCCAAGCAGAACACCGGAGCCGCAACCAACCAAATGGGATTTGCGGGGCTTTCTTAGCAAGACATTAAACACATTGGGCCTCATTACGACCCTGGCGGTAAGGGGTTTACGCCAGCGTTAGCTGCGCCGACCCCTTACCGCCAATTACGAGGTCCCCTAGCGCCATGGTGCTTTTAATTACGGTGGCGTAATTAACGCCTTCCCCACTCCCATTATGCCCTATGGGGCAAAAATGGGAATGGGGAAGGGTAAATGGGGATTGGGGACTTACCGCCCCGCCAAGGTCGGAATGGGGCGGTAAGTCCGCCAACCACCATGGCGTAAACGTAGTTTACGCCATGGTGGTAAAGTCACGGCCCAGGCGGTAACTTACCGCCTGGGTCGTAATGAGGCCCATAGTCAGATAAAATGGTTCATTTGGCAGCACACCTTTTGTGAAAAAGTGGGTAAGGTTTCAGTTTGTTTTGCAGGGTAAACAAAATTGAGTAGATGCCAGGTCACCAATAGTTTAATGAAGCATTTGCCAATGCCTTTTAATTACTCCTTTAACCAAAATATACACCAGAATTCTTGCCAGTTGCATTTATACTCAAATATTACATTACAACACAACTCATAAAATAACATTCCAATTCCCATGATATGATATGATATGGCATTTATAACGAGCCTATACACAAGTGTTTCAAGGCGCGACGAAGTAAGAGAGGGGGAACAGAGGGGAGACAAGAGACAACGATCCTACTAGCCTAGGTGTCATTCAGATCGCGCAAGTGCATGGGTGGGAGGAAGGGGAGCTAGGGGGAGTGCAGTACATGGGAAAAGAATAAATAACAATACGTTAAAAAACATTATAATAATAATTTTGAAAAAATGCCGCTATCATTCAACATCCTCTATAACTTCCATCTATTAAAATTACCAAATGCAACAACTTTCCCCAAGAGGTTACGGCTATAATCAGTAGACTCACAATTTTAAAGGTGCACGTTAGCATCCCCTCGTGTACTTGTATTGTCATTTCAGCCAAACATGTACTCAGTAGGATGCCGCCAGTAAGGGAATATTTTGCTGAATGTGATGAGATGTGCTTTAATTCAATTTCCCGCAGTCATGTGCTTGTAACCCCAGCATCCCCAGCTGCACTTGCCTTGAAGGCAAGCAAGCCCCACGCACTTTCTCTCACTGTTTGCAGAGAATTGCTTAGAAGGAAGGCTGCACGTTTCTCCTGTGGTGTCTCTGGCAGAGCATGTTAAATGTCCCATGGGCCTGGCAATAAGAGATTACACCAACAAACATTTTGTACCGCCAAAAGGAACGCTTTTAGCAATAAAGTACCATTCCAGCACCAGGCATGTTTATTTGTTCTTTACTTTCAGCGTTTCTTTATCTTTAAGAGCTAGCAGGTGCACGTTAGTATTTGCCATAACACCTGTGTGGTTTTTATGGAGCCCATATATTTTTACTGTTCGATTTCCTATCCCGTCTAGGATCACGTTGTCTTCCCTTCAAGTTGCCATTACAATACCAGTCAATCGGGAATCCTGAGGCAAACATGATTGACGGAAAATAGCCAAGGCAAGGGAGGAGCTTTGGCCCTATTTCTTGAAATGTTACAACTGGTGCATGCGAAATTAAAGCCCCATGTCTTGGTAACACAAGTACAGAGTACCTATGGCTGCATAGAATTCCCAGAATTTCAAGCAGCTAAAGCAATACCATCAGAGTCCAAGTGCACCACCGGACGCAAACTAAATACTTCCAGGTACTATATATTTGAGTTTTAAGAGGCATGGTTTTAGTTACTCCAGCTCAAAGATCAGAGCTGGATTGCTGTAACACAGGGGCATGGGGGGAACTAAAGAGATCAGAACCCCACCTGCAAATTGGGAATCCAAGCCTGTTTCAGTGGGAGGGGTGAAACGCAGTAAACAAGCACTTGCAACTTACTTGCCGTAGGGGGGTGAGGTGCCCGTTGAAGAACATACATCAGTTGTACAGGGCCTGGCTGGGACGTCATGGAGAAATGGGACGTGGGGGTTGTGCCATGGAGCAGTGAGAGCCGCTGCCTGGTGGGGGGAGGTGTTACTGTCGAGGGAGGTGTTACAGCAGTGCAGGCTGGCATGAGAGTACTTTGAAACAATGTTATCACCCAGGGGAGCATCTGATAAACAGAGGGGATTACTGCGGGAGGGAGGTCGTCCTGGGGCTGGGCGGGGGGACAGCCTTATCTGTGAATGGCTTTTAGAAGAGTTACTTCCAAATGAACGGAGGGGGTTTGACCGGGGAGATGATGCACAATGTCCCGGAAACATGCCTCCTGTCCATGAAGAGGAGCTCCATAGAAGAGGTTATAGCGCCTCGAGGTGATTTTGCCGACTGTGGGCGTTCAACAAGATGACAACACTTAAACAGCGGGCGCGATTTTTGCTTGGGATCCACAGCATTCTCAGATAGTGGCATCAAGGCCGCGCAAATATAAAGTTACCAGCGATATGCCGATAAAAAGCAGCAAATCCGCCACCCTATTCCCACACAGGGGACAAACTCGATGTACACTTTAGGAAAGTTTGGCTTCCCGTTCACAGTCACAGTTGCCCCTTCATGGCAGTGAGTCTCTAGCTCCGGAGGCGGGAGTGGGCATCGGTTAAGAGACAATCGAGGTCCAGAAAGGCAGTTACTACCATAAAAGGAGGCTCCGGGTGCCATGCGGGGGGTGGTGGGGATAAACGCCATGTGAACTCTGCTGCTAGAGCAAAAGTTGAACACAAGAGAGATCCACCTAGCCGCCCCCAAAGCTCCTCCCCGTGAATCAGCGTCCCAAAAGAGGAGGGGGAGTAAAGGTGTTTGACAGGGGAGGAAACATGAGCAGAATGGAGAGAGGAGACATGAAGGGCAGCGCAAACACGAGAGAATAGGAGGAGGAACGAGCAAGACAAGAGGGCTGGGCAGGAGCAGAGCAGCAGCACCCAGATAATGATGGCGCAAAGCAATTTGCAACTTGCAAATGCGCACGGCACGCGACTGTCATGTTACTTACCAATACAATTCAATGGGAGCAGGCTGGGCTGAGACGGCCCTGGCCCCACCCAGCCCAACCGCTCCCAGTATTTTGTCAATTAGTAACACTGCTGGTGCCATGGTGTCGCAGCAGTTGGCTCAGGGGCTGCCTGCAGCAGGCACTCTGAGCACGGTTGGCCGCCGGCCCGCCACATTCATCAAAGAAAGGTAACACTTTGGTGTTACCTTTCTCTGCATCCGCGGCGGGCCGCAAAGGATATCAATGTAGCTTACGTTACTTAAAGTAACGTAAATTACATTAAACCAAACCAGCCCAGGCATGGGCTTCATGACTGGCCCCCAGGGCCTCGCCTGCCTCATCATTATTTCGGCCTGGCCACGGCCAATCCGACCCTGCTGGCAGCATTGACATGAAAATGATCAGTGGCAAGATGTACCCTCTCATCCACACACTCTGTATTTGCCCAGACCTTGCTCCACTTTTTCTCACGTCCAGCCATTTCGCATCCTGCAAAGAAAAGATTGCTGAACCCCGTATTTAAGTCGTGGTGCTGTATCTGCTCTACACATGTTTCTATGTCTAATTAGGTTCAGTGTAGTCGGTCAGTTACATTAATTTCTGATGTGTATCCTTAAACCGGACCAGTACAAAAGGTTTGCTGGGCCTTCGTATTAGTCGAACAGAGGAAGAGGATACTGTTCAGGCGTCCAACCATGTCTCGTGCTGCCCGCTGGTCTTTTGGGTGACACTTAGTACTATGAATGTCAGGACCCTGAATCCTGTACACATATTCCTTAATGTTAGGGTTGTGAAAGTGACCAATGAGTAGCATAGGATCTTCCACTTGGGAGCCATTGGGCCCTATAGCGGAGTCTTAGAAGAAGGAATGTACAACTATTCAATAATATGTGGAGTCACTGTGCCAGGCTCACGAATTTTCTTTTTATTTGCAATGGCCAACTACTCATGCAAGACAGTGGCGAGCCATGCAGAGGGGGTCCCCTCCCCTAACTCAATCAAGCAACAAATCCTGGGTCGCGCCACTCTCTAGGCCGGCCTAGATTACCATGCTTGTGCAATACACACAAACGTGGTGCTGAAGGGGTATGCGGCACACTGCACTATGTAAGCGATATTCAATCAACACTACAGCTAAGTCAATGCCTAGTCTGGGATGTCGAGGAAAACCCTTATTGATGTATTTTTATATTCTCTTCTTTTTATATACTCTGGATGACAACCTTTGTATAACACCCCCCTCTTAGAATCCCCCTGACCCCACTGAGCCAAGAAGTAGGTTTGTTTTGCAAATTAAAAGGTTTATTTGAAAAATTAAACAATATATATATATATCACACTTTTATAATAAATTAATATCTGATAGCACACTGAGACATATGATGTGGATCCACAATGGGTAATGTTACAGTGGTACACTTGATTACTTAGGAGTAGTATAGAGGATGAGGTAGCTGAGAGTGTTTTTATGGCTTCAAGGACAACGCAATGATGAATGAAATGCAGTACAGAAAATAACTTGATATGGCTTCAACAAAAGGCAATGTAATCACTTTTCCTTGACAATTCACTCCCCCCCTATGCAATGAAAGAAATGGAAGGAGAGCACACAGTCTTCAAGAATCCCAACAAAATGCAATACGAAATGCAGTTCCCCCCCCGCAAGCTTAGAGGAAAACAGGTAGAGGTTTGAAACACAGGCGAATTACTTTAATGTGGTTTGCAAGGAAGTGAAAAGGTGCTAAAATTGCTTTTTATTCCCTCTAGAGGTTCAGGGTAGGTGATTGCTACTTTATATTAGTTCAGGCTCACTTTAACAATACTCTATGAATGATTAGCAGATTGCAAACGAATTTTAGCAAAGAGAAGCAAAAAGCTGCTGATTTCTACAGATGAAGAAATCGGGCCAAATCGCAAATCGCGGTAAATTTCGCGAGTGCGTGTCTCGCGATTACGGAAAAAGTATAGGGAGTAGGAAAAAGCTTGAATTAGATTATTTTAACTAAGAGATTGGGTTCTGCACAGTTCTGGCGGTACTCATAATATATTTTGGGCAGGAATGGGCCTCGCCACGGATCTGATCAGGTTTTGGACTGGACTCCGGTTCTGGTCTCGGCACTTCACAGCGATCTGGGTCAGCTCTCTGGATACAGCGGCCTGTGGTTCTCTAGATCTCTGGTCTGTTTCCGGTCCCGATCACGTGGATTCTGGATGTAACACTGCTTTCTAGATACTGGCAAAAGTTCTTGGCACAGAATTCAAACAGCTCGCCCGTCTGTTGAATAGTTTGGTTAGGTTTGCTGGATTCTGAAGGCCTGCTGAGAATACTTTTGCTTGCAGTGGGCCTTCTAGGTTCAAAGTCCTGTAGTATATGTTTAGCTTAGAAGTCTAAGTATTGGATCTCTGGATGTGAAGTCGTCGGTCAGCATGCTCCGCAGCAAATGGAATTGAATGTCTCTACCTGTCCCAGCAGTCTCTTTTTATGTGTTTTGAAAATGTGTGTGTGCCTGGGCCTAGCTAAGCCTGCCCCTCTCTACTTGTCATTGGCCCAATTCTTCCCTCTCCCATGATTGGGGGAAGGAAATGGATTGTCATCATGATGAGGTCTGTTTATGGGTCAGAGGATCCTCCCCTGGTCAATTTGCACATAAATCTATTTCTGACCCAAATACATATTTATCTATGTACCATTTTTCTAATATTATAGGTTCAGTTAACATATTTTCTGTAGCACCAAACCATCCGATCCCTGTCTTTGTACGATGTCGTGTCCACTGATGACAGAATTCTCCCCTTTTCATCCAGATAACAACCTCTAAACCTTTCCAGATTTTACACAAATGTGCACCAGGGATATGGGCTACAGATGATAAAGTGTCAGATTTTTAACATGCATACATTTGGAGTAACAACCTTTTTTCTGCTACTATCCCCAGGAACATACCACAGGGTCCTAACACCTCTTAAAATGTGCACAGAAAAATCACAAGAATAATGATATTAATTATATAATTTTGACCAGTCCGCACTATGCGTTATCTATCTTTTTAAAATTATGCTCTGGTCAAAAAGGGGTGTGGCTTCCCACATCACATGGTGGAATAACTGGTTTATCCACTTCCCCCAAGCCAGCTTGTTCACAGAGGCACAGCTGCCCCCCAGTTTCTCCCAAGAGGAAGCTATTTTACGACGCCCCCAAACATAACATTTGCCTGAGTCAAGGAAGTTGCATTGTTCTGTCCCTTCCAGTTCCCAGGTGCTCCACCCCTAATCTAATCAGAGAGGTGTCAACTCCTTTTGGCAAGGGGCAGCAGGATGCAGCTAGGCCTGGGAAGAGTGGCTGAGCAGGTTTCAACTCCTGTCAGGGGTAGTTGTCAGGCAGAATCCAGTTTCATTAAGCCAGGTTTCAGCTAAATGTCACTTTTTGTTCCCAGTTTAAATCAAATTTACAATTTTTACATATACATTAAATAATTACTTCCTTCAAGTCATTTCAGAATATAGTTTTACATTGTATCCACCTCTTAGCAAGTCTTTCCTTGGCCTGGTTTTGTTTAATTTGTTCAGTTTTACACAAAAGTCTGGTGGTTTTAAAACGCCTGCTTTCTCATAGTGGTGAGTACCGGTATTGCAACCATTTTTGGGATTAAGAAAATGAATTCCCCACAGTTCTGAGTTGCTTTTGGCAATCAGCATTGCCATTCCCAATGGTTTCAGGCTACTTTTGTGTGTAACCCAATGGTGGTTTTAGGCAGTGCCCTCCTGTGCTCACAACATAGGCAAAAATGGGTGGCAGCCTATTCTTCATGTTTTCCCTGTGCACTCTCTGGGGAGTTCTGGCCATCATGATGTTTTCCATGCCAGTACTGCACAGTTTTATGGTAGGGCTTGGCTGCATGGGTAAAAACATCCCACAAGCCCCCCCTCTTGCGATGGCCATTCTGTCCTTTCACTGATGGAACTCGCAAGATCTGGGATGTTCGCCTCCTCTTCTTCCAATTCCATAGATGGCACAGTTCAGCATCTTTTCCTCCCTCCAGTCGATCAATCAGTTCTCCTTGCTGGTCCTGATGGGAGGATTGGGCGGTACCCCGGGCCCCTCGGGTCTCTGCTCCCGGTCCCCGGTCGTCCTCCTTGGTCAGTCTCCATGGTTTCATCTGTCCTAGGATGATAAAGCAAAGCGGCAATACAAATTCCTAGACATTTCTTCCCCACCATTGATATGGTGGGGTGGCATATACATTTTATAGTCAAAACATTGCGTTATTATTTTAACCAAAACAAGATACAATTATAAGACATTTTTTTCCAAATCATAATATTTTAGAGACTATATGTGGGATATTTTAGGGTTGGAATTGAATTACTCTGGAGCGGTCCCCTCTGGTATTGCAGAGGACTCCTCCAGTTGTTGCAGAGTGTGTCTGGGATGCCAACACTTTAGCTGATTTATATGGACCCACTTATCTTCCCCCTCTGCCAAACTGCCTTTGGGGATGCAGATCTTATAGGCAACAGGGGAGATCTTGTCTCTAATTTCAAACGGTCCCTTCCATGTAGGCAAGAATTTTGGCTGTTTGGCCTGGTTCCTTTGGAAATTGTATAGATAGACCCGGTCCCCCACAGTATATTCCTTCCTGGTGGTCTTCAGGTCGTAGTGGGTTTTCATGCTATCAGCTGATCTTTCTAGATTCCGCTGAGCATAGGCAAAAGCATGCTGAAGGTGTTTCCTTAAATTCTCCACATACTTGGGTCCTATAGAGCAAATGCTGGGGAAGCACCATTTTGCACCCCGTCATCAACTCAAATGGTTGCAGATGAAGGGGTAGATCTGATGGCCATTAGGACCAGAGGTAGTCGGATATCCCAACTTGGCCCAGAATCTGCCACAAACTTTTTTAATATGCTCACAATTGTCCGGTTGTAGCGTTCTACTGCTCCAGAAGAAGCTGGCCTGTAAGCAATGTGTAGCTTCCTTTTAACCCCCAGTATCTCCCACAACTTTGTCATTACTTCACTGGTGAAGTGGCTACCTCTGTCTGACTCAATCCTTTGAGGTAGACCAAAACGTGAAAAGATATGGTTAATCATCAGGGCAGCTGCTGTTTCTGCCTTGCAGTTTGGGGCTGGGAGACATTCCACCCACTTGGTAAACAAGCATGTAACGGTCAACATGTACTTGTTTCCTCTAGACGAGCGGATTACAGGGCCTACAAAGTCGATTTGCAAATCTGACCATGGCAGTGTCATCCCCCTCTTTTGGAGAGGCGCACGGTGTGTGAGGGATGATGGCTGAAATTGTGCACACACAAGACACCCCTTCAAGTATTGGTCGAGGTCTTGCCCCATGTGTGGCCAGTATGCAACCTCTCTTAAGATTTCCAGTGTTGTGTGAAACCCCCTATGACCGGCGGTGGCCGCATCATGGGCGTGACTTAACATCAGGCTTCGGAATGAGGTAGGAACCACCCACTGATCGTGGCCAGCTTTGGATTTCCTTACCAGCAAACCGTCTTGGATTCAGAACATTTTTGGACATTTCATCAACACTCTTAGGTCCTATTTCCCAATGTAATCGGTATCTGTCAGGGGAAAGTTCTCAGGGTCCTCAATGTATTGGTAAAATTTACCAATTATTGGATCCCCCTTCTGAGCTGTAATCAAATCAGCATCAGGGGTCTCCTTACTCCATTGTGCAGTTGAAAGATCATTGTGAGCATTGGTCTGGGCCCTAGTGATGGCAGTGACCTGGATTTCCCCCAACAGGGACTCTATTTCTATTAGATCCCCTTGGATGGCCCCCGTTTTGGCCAGCTGATCAGCTAAGTCATTTCCAGTTTTGTCTGGTCCCTCTACTTTGGAATGAGCCTTGATCTTTTTCCAGTAGATGGTCATCCCATTCGATGTGACCAGATCACCAATGTTTTGGATTAACTTCCCATGTTTCAAGGGTTTGTTATTAGCACATAACATGCCTCTGGTTTTCCAATTAACCAGGTGCTCCATGAACCCGTTCCGTACATAATCCGAATCTGTGATTATGACTAGTTCGTGGAGTTGATGTTGGACGGCAGTGAGGATGGCCTGATGCACACCCATCAACTCTGCCACCTGACTACTTTGGGGACCAATTTTGTATCCAGCAGAGGGTTCTAGGGACTCATTAACCCATGCGTTCCCTACGCCGGCCACCAGTTCTTTCTCCCCGTTGTTGTCAACATGGTAAGAGCATCCATCCACATAGTCAGTGGGCATTCCCTCTCACTTGTCTTCTTCAAAGACTTTGTGTAGGGAATTAAGGTATGCCTCCATGTTGTCCTTGGTTTTTAGACTTTCGTCCTCGAGACAGTTTTCTCTGGCACAATCATGCAAGTCAGCCAGACCTTGCGCGAGGGGACTCTTCTTGTTTTGGCCATATCTGACCTCTACAGGAAAGCCTTGCATTGACAGAATCCAGGAAGTAATTCGGGATTTACTCACATTTCCGGCCCGGATTCTGTCACTTTGGAGATATTGCAGAGGCTGGTGTGGAGTCTCCACTATGATGTGTTCCCCCTGGATAAACGGGTGGTAATTCTTCAATGCCCACACCGTTGCCAGGAGTGCCTTCTCACAATCGTTGAATTTTTCCTCCACAGAGGATAAAGTTATGCTCGCATAGGAGATTACTTTATTGACCTTGTAATGCTTTTGGTATAATACTGCCGTCAAGCACGTATTAGAGAACCCTGTCTCCAGGAAGAACTCCTTGTTTCTGACAGGGTAAGCTAGGCAAGGCGCTTGTGAGAGGCTTCTTTTGAGTTGTCTTACCGCCTCGGATTGTTCTGGACCCCATTCCCACTTGACCCCCCCCTTCAAGAGATGAATCAGGGGTCTAGTGATCTCTGCGTAGCCTTCAATGAACTTTCTGCTGTAATTAGTCAGTCCAAGGAGGCTGCTTAGTTCCCGCAGAGTTGTGGGGTCTTTCAGCTTCTGAAGTGCTTCCACTTTCTTTTCTTGGGGACAGAGGCCCTGAGGAGTAATCTCATGCCCCAAGAAATTAACACAGGTTCTACACCACTGTGCTTTCTGGAAGGAAAGTTTTGCTCCGGCGGCCCTCAACTGTGTCAGAACATAACGGATCTCCGCTATGTGTTCTTCCACAGATGATGTTTTGATGACATCATTTACATACGCCAGGTTACCCCTTGCACCCAGGTCGGGCATGGCCTTATGTAGGAAAATGTTGAATTCATTGCCGGAGTTGAGGTGTCTGAAGGGAGTCCGGGTCCATGTGTACTGCTGGCCCCCAAAGGTAAAAGCCAGTTTGTATTGGTCCTCACTACTGAGAGGCACGGTCCAGTTTCCATTGGTCAGGTTTATTGCAGTGAATACCTGTGACCCCTGAATCTGGGCCAGCCCTTGGTCAATGTAGGGCAGAGGCCATCGGGAAGTATGGACCCGTTTGTTGAGCTCCCTAAGGTCGGCGCAGAGTCTCCACTGGCCGTTTGGCTTCAATATTCCCAGCACCGGATTATTGAAGGTGCTGTGCACTGGACAGATTATTCCCCGGGACTCAAGGTTCTTAATTATTTCAGTAAGGGACTCCATGGATGCGAGAGGCAAACGATATTGCTTCACAAACACTGGAGTCATTCCAGGGTCCGTGGGAATTGTTGTGGGGTGGATGTCGGTGCGACCACAGTCATATGGGTCTACCGCAAAGAGATCTTGGAAATCCAAGAAAACTTGTTTCAAATTTTGCTTCTGTTCCAGAGTCACACAGGCATCAGCTAGGTTGACTGCCTCTTCCACCATCTGCCTGAAGCCTGGAAAGACTTCTGGTTTGGCTATCTCAGCGGCCTCCTCCAGCTGGGTGGAGAAGTCCCTGGTCAGAGTGCTGATTTGGACTGGAGGCTTCAGGTGGGAAAGGCAGCCCTCATGGACCTGGAAAGTCACCTCATCCCTCCTGAAGTCACAAGTCACATCTTCCTTCCCATAAGGGCAAGAAGTGTACACCAGGAAGTTCCCCCCATACCGGGTGAAAATCCTGTCTGGTGTTTTATGGTCATCACTGTCACTGTCAAAACAGTCCTTGGGGATTGGTCCTAACAGTTCATTTCCTAAATCAATGGAGAAATGTCGGTCATCAACCGCCATTCCAATAATGGTGCCTGCGGCTAGAGTAATACTCTTTAAGTCGCTGTTATCCACCTCTATTGGAATGGTGTCATGTTCTATGCTGACTAATGGCGTTGGGTTTACCCCTAACCCTTGCTGTTGGAGAGAAGCATTTAGATGAATGTAAGCATCAGGGTTTTTCAATTTTTGTCCTCTTTTAACTTTCACTTCCAGGGAGAATTGTCGGGTCCTTTCTGGGATGGTGACTTCCTCTTTAATCTGAATTTCAACTGCATAAGGTAGCAATTGAGCTGACCTAAATGCTTTTTCTGAATCATCAAAGCCCATGGGATTATCCGCTAATCGGGACCAAGCTTTGAAGTTTATTAGGTCCAAACTAATGGCAAAGCGATTGAGAATGTCACTGCCTAAGTAAAAGGCGGCAGTGACGTCTCGCACAACCCAACAATTATGGACTATGCTCTTGTTGCCAATGGAGATTTTGAGCATACACCTGCTTGGCAGAAGATGTTTGGAATTGGGTGCTTCCAGGTCCATTTCCCATTCGTCTATCAGTTTGAATGTGGGAATGGCTGGATCTTTTGGGAGTTGGTGAAACATGGCTTCGCTGATGAAGCTCTTACCGTTGTTCACACACACTCAGGCGAGAACAGAGTCCTTCCCATCATTTAACTGAACAGGGATGAACAACTGCTCTCCAATTTGCTGAATATCAGCCAGGCTCTGAGCTGATTTCACCTCTTTCTGGACTATAAGAGTGGGAGTGTCTGATTGTGGATTGGTAAAGAATTTCAGAGTGTTTCCTTCCAGTGTGGAATACCACCTTAAACTGGAAGGAAGGTTGATTTTCAGAAATAGAGAGGACCCCCCATCACCAGTCTGTTGTCCTACTGCTATTACTGTCACGTCTGGAATTTGGTTGTTCTGGAAGTGAAATTCTACTTGGTCAGATTTTTGTTCAACCATGTGGCAGGTGCCATTTAAACTAACATGGTTGACACTCTGTTTTAATTTTATTGGTCGGCTAGTCTGGGTCCAGAGGACCTTGTTTACGCAATCTATTAGGGGTGACAACCTTCTCAGGAGGTCATTCCCTAGTAAACAAGGGGTGCCCTCTGGAGTCACTACTATGACCGGGTGTTTCACCTTGTGTCGCCCAATCTTGATGTCCAAATCTGCAGTCTCCTCGACATGAAGTTCTGCAGTTGTCCAGGAAGAGAGGTGAGAGGAATACGGTAATTCTCCCCCCTTCCTGCATTTAGTTCCTCAAAGGCCCTTTTGGACAGAAGGGTAGCTTGGGATCCAGTGTCCACCAGTGCCAAAATTGTACCCTGCCCCTGTACTTGTACCGGGGCATAGTATCTTCCCTCCTTCTCCTCAAGGGGGCACAGATAATGCACATTTTTGGACAACCGGTGGGCTAACTTTCTGGTTTTGGACATTGCTAGCGAAGAGATTTGGGCAGAATTCTGTGGAGAGCCTTGGGAATCTGGAAGAAAAAGTTGGAAACTGGAGATCAGAGCCATTGTGGGTTCCCCTGGTTCCGGTTCTGGGCCGCCCCCCCTTTTTTGGAGGCAGCCATCAGGATGGGTTTGACTCATGGGATTTTGGTATTGTTGGTTCTGGGATGAGATGGTGGGCGGCAGTAGCTCAGTCTCCACATCTCCCCAGTCTGAATCGGCATCCCTTGAGACCCATTTTTCCTTGGGAGGAGTTCCCCCATCCCTGAAGGAGAAGATCCTTTTCTCAGGATCTTCTGAGGATCCCTCTCCCTCAAATTGGAAGATCTGTACCTCCTCCACAAACTGGGCCTGTTTGGGTACTTTGTTTCTCCTACCCCCCCTCTGCTCCTTGGGAGGCAGGCGTTCAGGGGCAGGAGATTTTGTTTCTGGTTCCTGGTTTTCCAGGGGCTGTTTACAAGTTGGGAAGGAAGCTTCCTCCAAGGCTTTACACCCCCCTTCCCCTTGTGCCTCCTCCCTGGGAACCGGTGGGTTATCGGGGTGCTGACCCTGTCATTGTTCTGGAGCACCAGGTCCAGAGTTTGGGGCATTCTGCGGCGGCATGCTCATCTGAGGGTTCTGTTGAGCCCTCAGTATGTGACCCAGATCCCGTGCCATATTTTGGACTTGGCGCTCAAGTTGTGAAACCCGCTCAGGCTGATACGGGGCTCTATTTTCTCCCCTGGGCTGATCCCGGGGAGGGTAGCTATCCCTTCTCGGGTAATACCCCGGATTGGGAAGATTTGGGTACCCCTCCACCCTTGGCCTCCCCTCTCCCGGATTAGGTTGTCTGGGCTCAGGGAATTGGGGAAAGAAGGATGGATGATTTTGGGGCTGGAAGTTGGGCGGATACCTGTGGAAAAAGTTCTGCCCGGGATTTGGAGAATTTCTGCCCTCCTGGAGGAAAGTTAGGAGGGAAGTTCCCCGGGTCAGGTGCTTGGCTGGATCCCCCCCCTTGGGCTGGAGGAGTCCACACATAACCCAGGATTGGTTGGTTTCCCTTGTAGTGGGGACTTACATAGTCAGGTGGGCGGGGGACCCCATTTGTGGGACTACCTCCTCGACTCCCTGTCTGCGACTGGCCCGAGGGCCGTCTGGGCTGTGAATTATTTGGTGCAGGCAGGTTTTTAGGCCCCTCCATCTCCAAATCTAAAACGGGGGCAACCTTTACCTCTGCCATCTTGGCAGCAGCAGGGGTGCTGTTGGTTTTGGGGTTTTTCGGCACATTATTTTTATTTTCGATGGGCTTCTGCACCTCATAGATCCGGGTAGCCTGATCAATGACCCAGTCTAAAGATCTTTTCTCATGAAAATCTCTCACGAGCTGGGTCATTATGTATTTGGGTAAGGCATGGAAAAACGTATTGATAAATTCTCTCCTATCCGTGCGCACCCTTCTGGTGGTCTGCGCAAAAGCACGCTTTAATTCTTGCACAAACTCTTGTGGGGCCTGATCCTCCCCACATTGCAAATTGTAGGCTGCCTTTGCGAGCCTCTTGAGGATTTCTGTGAACAGAAAAATGTTTCAAGATGGCCGCCCTGAATGTGGACCACATTGAAGGGTTTTGATCCTCCAGCCCCGCAAAGAAACTGGAGTATTCTGGTGAGAAGGTCCACTTTACATATTGAATACAGCTTTGGCTGTCCTTCAAATGGAAATTCTCCAACATTTGCTCATAGAGCTCCAAGTGTTCCCAAACAGAATATTTGGCGTTCTTATGATAAGGCGTGATGACACTCCTTATTGCCTTTATTTGTTTCAATGGGTCCTTAAGCAAGGCCCTTTTTGCCTTATTGGCCTTTTTGGTTCGGGTAACCCTGGTCCATTCATCCTCCGACTCAGAAGCGCTACTCCCAGAGGTGCCTGTCTGATCTTCCAGGTTTTCCCGGATTCTGCGAGCCTGGGAATGGCTGGCAGAATGTGGGGACCTGGTCTCCTGTGCCCTGTGATGCTCAGAGGAGTCTTCAGATCCCTCCTGGCTAGCAGGATTTGCTGGGTATCCCCTCCACTGACCTAACTGGGCAGAGGTTTTCAGGATGCCCTTAGTGGGCCTACTCTCCTGGGGTTCCCCACTAAATTGCACTGTGCTTGGGTGCCCATACCCGGATGCCCGCCCATCCATTCCTGGGAGGTACTGGCCTATGAGCCCCATACTTCTAGCTGGATAGTAATCTGCCATCCCCGTGGCCCTGGGCTCATGTGCGCGAGGGGACATGGGGGTGGCAGAGTCCAGGGACTGGGAGAGATGAAGGCCTCTGGTACTAGGGCTCCTGAGGTTATGCTCAGGAGTTTCTCTTTCCCAGCGAACCTCATCTCTATCCGCCCCTGCTTCCTGTTGCAATGCAAGAGCCTGCGCTTTCAGTTCCTCAGTTAAGGCCTTACCAGACTCTATCAGTCTCTCCTGCATGGCTACCTGTTGCTGGAGCCTATCATTGTGCTGACAGAGAGCCTCATTTTCTCTCTGTGCCTCCTGATTGGTCCTGGAGTACTGGGCCAGTCTCTGCTGCAGGAGGGTTACCTCCTCAGTCCCATCCCTACTGGCCTGCTCCCTTCTTGCCAGAGCCTCCTCCACCCTCCTGGTGTGATCTAGCAAGCCCTGATGCTCTTTTTGGAGGTCACCCAGCCCCTGTAGGGCCACGTGATTTTCTTCAATTTTTCTTTTTAAATGGCAGACTTCCTGGCCTAAGGTATCCCTTTCCTGACCAAGAGCCTGCATTTGTGAGGCCAGGTCGTCCCTCTGCCTTTGAAAGGCACCAGTTTTCTGGCGTTCTTCATCAAACTCTGCCTGGGTATCCAGGTCTTTCAAAATCAATTTATTGCTTTCCTCTTTCTCTCTGTCTAGTTGGATTTGCAGGGTGGCTACCTGCTCTGTGCATGCCCTGTTAAAATTAATCTGTTGCTCCAGCTTTTTCTGGCTCTGCAGTAAGGAGTCTAAACTGTCTTGGTGCTCCTTCTGCAAAGCCAGAATTCTGGTATCCTGGTCTGTCTTTTCCTGTTGCAGTATATCCATGTCCTCTTTTATTTTAATGATATACTGCCTACTATCATTTTCTGACTCCTGGCTCCTCTGCAGCCTCTGCTCAGAAGAGACCAGGTCAGATTGGGCCTTTTCTAACGCCATCTGTTGCCCATTTGCCAGATCTTGGCCTTCAGCACATTTGTACTGCATGACTCCCATATATAGATACAAATATGCTTCTATCCTGGCAATCTTATTATGTTCATCTTTGGCTTTAGGGGCCATATATAGTTCACTCAGGGCCACATGTAGGGGACCCTGATCTCTCCATTTATCTGACCCTGTTTCAGTGACCTGTTGCGCGATTGCCTGCAACCAGAACGTTTGGTCCTGATGAGTCCAATCACCTCTCACAAATAGTTTATGTAAGAAGTGCTCTATGGCTATTTTCATATCTACCAAGGTCGTCATTCTGGAATTTGAGTTCCTTCCTGACTTACAGAAGTTTGTATTTTATTTTGCAAAACAGACCGTTTCCTTAGAGCGTTCCTTTGAGGGATGCTTTCACAGTGTAAAACAGCGTGGAGATCTAACCGGATATGTGTATCTGGTCAGTTGGCACATTGTATTAATCTGCACAAGTGGTAAATCTAACCCAGAAAATCCCGGACGAGCCCCCACTTTTGTAAGCGATATTCAATCAACACTACAGCTAAGTCAATGCCTAGTCTGGGATGCTGAGGAAAACCCTTATTGATGTATTTTTAAATTCAGTTCAGTACTCTGGATGACAACCCTTGTATAACACCCCCCTCTTAGAATCCCCCTGACCCCACTGAGCCAAGAAGTAGGTTTGTTTTGCAAATTAAAAGGTTTATTTGAAAAATTAAACAATATATATATCACACTTTTAAAATAAATTAATATCTGATAGTACACTGAGACATATGATGTGGATCCACAATGGGTAATGTTACAGTGGTACACTTGATTACTTAGGAGTAGTATAGAGGATGAGGTAGCTGAGAGTGCTTTTATGGCTTCAAGGACAACGCAATGATGAATGAAATGCAGTACAGAAAATAACTTGATATGGCTTCAACAAAAGGCAATGTAATCACTTTTCCTTGACAATTCATTCCCCCTCTATGCAATGAAAGAAATGGAAGGAGAGCACACAGTCTTCAAGAATCCCAACAAAATGCAATACGAAATGCAGCACCCCCCGCAAGCTTAGAGGAAAACAGGTAGAGGTTTGAAACACAGGCGAATTACTTTAATGTGGTTTGCAAGGAAGTGAAAAGGTGCTAAAATTGCTTTTAATTCCCTCTAGAGGTTCAGGTTAGGTGATTGCTACTTTATATTAGTTCAGGCTCACTTTAACAATACTCTATGAATGATTAGCAGATTGCAAACGAATTTTAGCAAAGAGAAGCAAAAAGCTGCTGATTTCTACAGATGAAGAAATCGGGCCAAATCGCAAATCGCAGTAAATTTATAGGTCCAGTTAACATATTTTCTGTAGCACCAAACCATCCGATCCCTGTCTTTGTACGATGTTGTGTCCACTGATGACAGAATTCTCCCCTTTTCATCCAGATAACGACCTCTAAACCTTTCCAGATTTTACACAAATGTGCACTAGGGATATGGGTTACAGATGATAGAGTGTCAGATTTATAACATGCATAAATTTGGAGTAACAACCTTTTTTCCGCTACTATCCCCAGGAACATACCACAGGGTCCTAACACCTCTTAAAATGTGCACAGAAAAATCACAAGAATAATGATATTAATTATATAATTTTGACCAGTCCGCACTATGCGTTATCTATCTTTTTAAAATTATGCTCTGGTCAAAAAGGGGTGTGGCTTCCCACATCACATGGTGGAATAACTGGTTTATCCACTTCCCCCAAGCCAGCTTGTTCACAAAGGCACAGCTGCCCCCCAGTTTCTCCCAAGAGGAAGCTATTTTACGACGCCCCCAATATAACATTTGCCTGAGTCAAGGAAGTTGCATTGTTCTGTCCCTTCCAGTTCCCAGGTGCTCCACCCCTAATCTAATCAGAGAGGTGTCAACTCCTTTTGGCAAGGGGCAGCAGGATGCAGCTAGGCCTGAGAAGAGTGGCTGAGCAGGTTTCAACTCCTGTCGGGGGTAGTTGTCAGGCAAAATCAAGTTTCATTAAGCCAGGTTTCAGCTAAATGTCACTTTTTTGTTCCCAGTTTAAATCAAACTTACAATTTGTACATATACATTAAATAATGACTTCCTTCAAGTCATTTCAGAATATAGTTTTACATTGTATCTACCTCTTAGCAAGTCTTTCCTTGGCCTGGTTTTGTTTCATTTGTTCAGTTTTACACAAAAGTCTGGTGGTTTTAAAACGCCGGCTTTCTGATAGTGGTGAGTACCGGTATTGCAACCATTTTTGGGATTAAGAAAATGAATTCCCCACAGTTCTGAGTTGCTTTTTGGCAATCAGCATTGCCATTCCCAATGGTTTCAGGCTACTGTGTGCGTAACCCAATGGTGGTTTTAGGCAGTGCCCTCCTGTGCTCACAACATAGGCAAAAATGGGTGGCAGCCTATTCTTCATGTTTTCCCTGTACACTCTCTGGGGAGTTCTGGCCATCATGATGTTTTCCATGCCAGTACTGCACAGTTTTATGGTAGGGCTTGGATGCATGGGTAAAAACATCCCACAACTAGAAGAAAGATATAAATAGGAATTTTAATGCAATATATAGCACACTTTCTGAGAAAAATTGGCTAAAAAGCCAGAGTGTTTGCAATTGTTTTGTAGGGTAGCACCAATCGAATACATGCAAGTCACCAACAGTGCACAGGAACATTAATGCTTTGCTATCAAAAATGCCATGCCACAATGAAAACATGTCCAACTGGCTGCACAATAACAGTCAGTCAAATTTCAACACAATCGTGATATTTGGACATTAGTAACAAGCGGATATGTTGACATTTGAAATGTAATGGAATCATAAGAGTGACAGACAATTAGGGTTGGTGTCGGGGAGGAGTGGTGGGAGTTCACAGAGAGAATGATAGAGTAATCAATGATTATACATTGAAAACATAACATGAGTAGATTGAACCATCTTTATAACACTTGGGTTAGGTGGTTTTGAACCGTTTTCTCTTAATAATTCCAACACTTTTGTGGATCATTAATTACCTTGTATTAGGTTAACAGTGATTCGATTTGAAACATGTGTACGGTTATTTAGCGTCCAGTACATGCTCCTTAATTAGCATCTCGAAAATAGTGATCAGATACTTAACTCTTAAAAGTATCCTACTTATATTATAGAGTGATAAATTCTATCCATTTCACAGGTGTGATTTATAGTAAAGCTTACTGATCGTTCTTCTACGATCTCTCTAATTTTCTCCTAATTTAATGGGCTAAGTATCTGATTACTTTTCAAATGTCAACATATCCGCTTGTTACCAATGTCCAAATATCACGATTGTGTTGAAATTTGACTGACTGTTATGCTGTAAATACATTCACTTATACTTTGAAATAGAAAAATAATGAAATATGCCTGGATTTGAAAAAGGCAAAATGCCGAAACACACACGTGTCATCCCAAGGGCACACACAATTAGAATAATAAACTGTGGTGATAAATCTTGGCGCATGGTCTCATTGAGTATTAGTAGACTTGTTATTTGGAGCGGTTGTTTGGCCTTTCACCGTCATACTCCCTTGCGACGCGACAAGGAATAAGACTAATTAACGAACGGAAAAAGACATCAATAAAGGAGTCGGCGAGCTAACCAGTTAGAAAGAAAAGAGCCCTCTGTGTATTTCAATTCACATTTAGACATAGCTAGACTGGTTGCACCAAAATGCCAGTCGAAGCAATAACACTCATCAAGAAGAGAGCGCACATTCAAGCACGTGTCTCTGCAGCCTCTAACAACACGGCCAAACTCTTTAAATCTGCAAGGAACTGGCCAATCCTGTTGTGGTCTCTACCTCTCCTGTTCCCTCCCAGGCCCTCTGTATGGCTCTGGCCTCTCACTTCTCTGCTAAAACTCAGGACATTCTGTCCTCTATCTCCTCTTCCTCTCTCGGCCCCCCTTTGGCCATCTCTCCCTCTCCTCCTCCTTTCTCCTCTTTCTCTCTGACAACACTTTATGAGGTTTCTAGACAAGTCCGATCTGTGAAAGTGTAGCCCAAACAAGTGCTCACCTGCTCCTCCAGAACCATATTGACTCCCTTGCTCCAGCCTTGGCAGATTTCTATAATGACTCTTTCTCCACTGGAACTTTCCCCTCTCCCCTTAAGCACTCCCTTGTGCACTCACTCCTCAAGAAGCTGTCTGCCGATCCGACCTGCCCGGCAAACTATTGCCCAATCTCCATTGCCCCTTTCCTGGGCAAACTCTTGGAAAAGCTGGCATCTCCCAGCTTACTCTCCACACTGAATCTGTTGGTTGCCTCCATGACTAACAGTCTGCCTTCAGAGCTGCCAGAGGCATGGTAAATGCTTTCCTGAACACCCATGAAGATCTGCTCTCTAACCTTGATTCCAGCATTCCTTCTGTCCTCATCCTCCTTGATATTTCCGCTGCTTTCGACACAGTCAACTATGTCATCCTGTTCAATCAACTCCGTGAGAATCTGGGCATCACAGATCAAGCCCTGGAGTGGCTGACCTCCTTCCTCTTAGACTGCCCCGCTCAGTACATTTTTGTCCCTTTTTCTCTGCCACCTCTCTCTCTACCTGTGGCGTTCCCCAGTGCTCTATCCTCTCACCCTGGTTTTTCAACCTCTACTTGGCCCCTTTGGCCCACCTGATCTCTACCTTCTCCTTGAACTTTCAGTGTTATGCGGATGACACTCAGCTTTCCTTCAGGCTCCTCTCAGCCTCTTCTCTTCTCTAGCTCATTCCTGAATGTCTATCCGCGATTCAGGTTTGTTGCGCCTCCAATGATCTCCGCCTTAATGCCAGTAACATGGAGATCCTTCTCATTGGGGACCTTGCACCTGCTTTCCCTCTCTCACTCTGGCCGCCTGCCTTGGGCCCTCTTCCTCCGCTTTCCTATGAGGCAGCAAACTTTGGTGTCATCTTCAACTCCACTCTCTCTTTCTCTCCTCACATCTCGGACTCCGCCAAGAAGTCCCACTAACTGCTGCACCAGGGACATCATTTCACCAAAATGCCAGGGGTAGCAGAAGTGACATCACACAACCCTTGACCCCTGATGACATCACAGGAAGTGATGTCATTTTCCCCCACCCAAAGTGATATCGCGGGAAGCGATGGAACACAATCTTTCACCCATTGACAAAACAGGAAGTGACATCACATAGCATTGTACACTACGAAAAACATGGTTACGATATCACTATAATGTGATGTACATTTCATGCAAGAATGGATCGCCATATGTAGCGTTAAGATCAGTGTGTATAGGCCCATATTATCAAATTACTGTGAAAGCAAGCAGACGTCCATGACCAAATAATAATGATGTGTTATTATATAGCACTTACGCTTAAGCACTTTATATAGAAAACATATGCACCCGATATCATCCAACCTGTGTTGGTACTCATTCATCGACCTCAGAAGGATGAAAGGCTGAGTTGAGGCGTTTAAGAACAGACTAAATCAGTGACTCACTCCCTGATGTGACGCTGAAATAAACCTTTAATGAGTCTAGTAATTATTGTATAGAATTCCAGAAAGACACATTATTTGGTTTCCTATTCTTTCTTATTTAGTTTCAGTGCTGAAAGTGTTAGACTTGTGGCACTCCTGTTCTTATGTTTCTTTTCTTTTTTTTTTTTTAAAGGGACTGAACATGAAAGCCAGCCACTCCAGGAGCTTGCATTACAAAAAATGGAAAAAAAAAAAACTTTTTTTAATTTTTTTTATAGAGGTCGCCAGGCAGACCTCTGAGGTCGCAGTTGTGACCTCTGGCGACCCCCAAATAATGTCCCTGTGCTGCACCTCCTCAAAGGAACTCTTTACTTTCTCACTTTCCCCCAGAAGCTCACTGTCTCCAGAGCCCTGGTTCTCTCTAGGCTGGACTACTGCAACAGCCTCTTTCTCAATCTGCCTTCCTCTACTCTCCGCCCTCTGCAACTAACCCAGAACAGGACTGCAAGACTTATCCTTGGCCTCAAGCCGAGAGACCGTATCTCTCCGGCCCTTAATTCTCTATTCTGGATCCCGGTGGCTGCACGGATCAAGTTCAAGACCCTTTGCATTGTCGACAGGGCTTTCTGGGGTTGGGGATCGCACTACATCTAAGGCTCTCTTCCAAAATACCTTCCTTCTCGAGCCCTTCGCTATGTTACCTCCAACTCTGTAAGGGTTAGACGCTTCTCCAGGCATTGAATCAGTGGTAGATCCCTCTCTTCTGCAATGGCCTCCCTGCCCCTCTCAAACTTGAACCGGAGAACCTGCAGTTCCGGAAACAGCTCAAAACGTTCCTCTTCTCCTCTGCTTTCTCTCTCTCCCTCCCCTGCTGACCTACCTGTCTGCTGTACCAACTGGTTGCTTGGCTACCCTCAGAGTCTCACTGAGTCAAGCCTCCCTTGCACTGCTTCTGGGCCTACCACACACGTAGGGGCTCCAACTGTAATCCAACACTCCCTTGATCTCCTTGCACTACCCAGAGCTGCACTGCCCTCGCTGCACTTAGAGCATTGCTACCCTGTTTTCCCCTCCCCACTCGCTTGCACTCCCCCCCTCCTTTTCCGCTTGCACTTCTCATTCTCGCACAATCTGAATGACACAAGGCCTCATAAAATCATTTGTCTTGTCCTCGCTCTGTCATCCCTCCCTTGTCTTGTCGCACCTAGAAACACTTGTGTACAGGCACGCTATAAATGACTTATCATATAATATCATATCATGTTATCACAGATGCCCAGAAAAATATACAATGCTGCAGTAAGAAATGGCTAGACTGGCATCACCCAAATGCCAGTCTAGCCAGGTAATTACACTTAGCAGGACTGCTTTATCAGAGATGCCCAGTTTAAAAAAGTCATACCAAGCTGAGGAATGACTAGACTGGCTGCACCAAAATGCCCCTGTAGCCACTAATACAGATATCCTGCCTGCTTAGCCTGGTCATGGAGGACTATTATGATTTATCGCAAAATCCTGCCCCCCACACTTCCCCTCTCCCTTCCACTCCTACCCCAACTTCCAAAATTAGCTCCTTGTCCCAGAATTAACTCAACGTCCCTCTTACATGTCACAGTGCTTACGTACAAGGCACCTTGCTTCATAGGTAAGTAATGGGATGAGGAAGAGTGGGACTAGGAGTTATGAAGATTACATGTAGCTAAGTCAGGCATTATATCCATGTACCTCTACCTCATCCCAGTACTTGTGTATGAGGGAGAGTACCTCATACACAGGTACTGCCTCAGGCACTGGGACAAGGAAGAAAAGGGCTAGGAGCAATGAAGATTACCAATAAGTAATCAAGGCATTAAACACAAGTAGTGGTGCAACACCATTGAGCTAACTGGGCTTCAGCACTCCCCCACCCATTAAATACATTTTGGGCTATGTTGTTTCGACCTGGCTGACCTACAGAGCAGTTGCAGGACAGAACACGACACAGATGTTAAACGGCACCCGGGTTTCGCTGTTAACAAGGGCCCAGCAATTACTAACGTAAAGATTTCACTGTTAGCACATGCATTCAAATGCCAAATTTTTTAGGCAATTCAGATTGTGATGTGGGTTTAGTACTTACATGCTAAGGGAGTGATTGGAAGGGTAGAGAGGGAAAGGAGACCGCTCATACTCACAGCAGTCCATAAGTGGATAATTTTAGACTTAAAGGAGAGAGTTAACTATTTGTAACATAGAAGATGCACTAGAATAGTCTCATTAAAACATGTAAAGAAGTTAGATACCCACACACAAATAAGTTTGCCCCTCCCCACCAGCTGTGAAGTTAGCACCTCTCCCAACATTTCAAGGGTTAGCCCCCCCCCCGAAATCTAGGTTTCGTTCTGCCCCTGTACACAAGCGCACACACCATTCACCAAATACACACACGCACACCCAGCCATCCATACATTTAAGTGTGGACTCTTTCACCATACAGGCACACCAAGGCAGCCATCCATACATTTAAGTGTGCAGCCTTTCACCATGCAGGCACACACATCCAGACACCCGCCCATACATTTAAGGGTGCACCCTTTCACTGTACATGAACACACACACACCCAGCCACCCATACTTTTGGGTGCACCCTTTCACCTTACACTCACACACGCACACGTCATGGGGTTAAGGGGAGCCCAAATACTTAAAAAAGAAATGATTTCTTTTTGAAGTCACTCTAACTTCATAAAGACATTATTTCTGTTAAGGACTGAAACATAATGGAAATAATGTCTTTATGAAGGCAGAGTGAATTCAAAATAAACTATTTCTTTTTGAAGTCATAGGGCTCCCGCCACCACATGATATGGAGGCCTTCAGCCTAGGGTCTTCCATGGGGTGGGGGGAGCACTCATCTTCAAAAAGAAAGTTTCTTTTTGTAGTCACTCTGCCTTCATAAAGAAATCATTTCTGTTACAGAAATAATTTCTTTATGAATGCAAACTGAATTCCAAAAGATTTTTTTAGAAAAATGTATTTTTTTGCTTTTTTTTCTCCAAGTGGGACCCCCTCCCAGGACATGTGCTGGCGGGGCCCCTGCACTGCGGCCGTTGCGGGGGCCCCTGTTAGGCCAGTGACGCAAGAAGGGGACAAGAAATCCATTTTGGGTTATGGAAGATTCTGAAAAAGAATCCGGGCATGGCTCTTAGGAAGAGTTCTCACCGACCCTTTATTAAGGGACAAAAATGATCCCTCAAACATTAGGCAAAGCAGTGGCCCTAACGGTTACCTTGGTTACCCTCTTGGTAGCATGGCTGAGCGCCAAGGCTAAACTCTCAGAGGTCAACTAGGTTTTGCACTTCACACCAGCAAATAGGAAATCACACAAAGAGCTCAAGATAAGGAAAGTCCAGACAGATTATTTGTAAAGTAAATGCTAATGTTTCTTAAGAACTTGCTTTACTACTTGCAAGCTTCTGAACTTTGAGAGACGTGAGAAACGCCCACATCAGGCAAAATACATACAATAAAAGGGCGTGTGCTTTCGGTCAAGTGTTTGAACATTTGCGCACGGGTCGGTGGAATGTGATACTTCCACACTGCAACAGCCACGTCAAACATAACCCAGGGTGTCCTGAATTTACCTGAGAATAATGCATTCTGCATTACAGCTCTTAACGAGGAATTCCTCCAAAATCATTATTTAAGCAAGAGGTAATATGACATATCTTAGCTGCCCACGGTCAAGCATCTTCTACCTTTAAGATGGACGTGGTAAGGCTGGCATTTTCCAGAAAGACCCCAACATTACGACTGGACATTTTTTTTTTTTTTTTTGCATTTTTAAAGCGCTCATACAGCCGCTGGGCATCGAGGCGCTGTTACAGGAATTTTTTGTTTTAGTTGCGTATTTATAACACGCTTAAATACCCAGAGGTCTCTAAGTGCGGACCGAAATTGCGTTGCTTCGTGTCGTCTTGCTTCCAAGGCGAGCACGTTGCCGCTGAGCTATCCTCCTGAGACATGAGAACTGTGATAACGTTCAATTTACATAAGACCACCATGGGATAAAATACTCATGGTTAGACCAGAGAATAGGACTCAGTACACTCGCCATTCACTATGAGAGACTAACGCAGGATCAGGAGGCCGACGGGAACTCTGCGAGTCCAACAGGAGGAATGCAGTTCCTTCAACTTGGCAGCGGACACCACAGAGAAAAAAGAACACAGCTTTGGCCGGGATTAACAAACCCACTTACTTCAGCAGCCTATCGCAGGCAAGCGCTCAGTTCTTACCTAGTGTGTAGGTGAGTGGGTGCTTAGGGATGCCAGACAAGCCAAGCACGGTTCCCCAATTCAACAGACATGAAAAATGAAGGCCATGAAGAATTAAGGGAACTCCAGCCCCCCCCACCATCTCTATGCTCTATGAATTGTCTCCTTTAGGACCACAGAGGCCATGAAAGTGAGCTCCAAGTGACCTCAGACATATTGGGAATTGAGGAAGCAGGGTGGGTACATGGTTTATCTGTCCCACAGATCGGTAGCACCTTCCATCCACACAGCCACACTCTCGCTTCAGTTTCACAGCGGTCCCACTATGTGGAGACACATGTGCTATGAGTCTGGGTTGAGGCATTAGGTCTACCATAGTAGAGTCCAGCCTCTCTCTGGCAATCCTTTTCGGGTCTCCTAAGCTCAAATGCTTAGGGCCCAGTCTCTTGACAGAAGTGCACCACCGCTACAGGTACCTCAGAACTGGTACACCCTCCACAATGAGCATAGTTTTGCAAATTACCAGAGCTTCAAGGTTCGACATTGTCACCTAAAGAACATGAACACTCATTAGCACACAAAATGAGAATCCTGAATTGCGGGGGCTCGTGACAGCACACTCACAACAGGCTTGGTGCAAATTGGCTGCATAACTAAGAAAGGTTTAAGACCGAAGCTTCATGGATCAGAACAGGAGTAGCTGGATTAACCTCTCCTCAGAACAGAACCACAGCCCTATAGAGCAGCTGTTCGCCTGAACACCCTCAGAGCACGAAGTGTTTCAATGGCGAGTGTAGCCAGCAAGGGCTTTAGCGCCCAGGCCTATTGTAAAAAAAGAAATAGTCCAGCAAAATAGCCATGACCACAAGACTACTGTTCTACGTACGTTCCTCATAACACCCTCACTCCACACCTGGTTTCTTTGGCCAGCATAGCCACCGAAGGCCCAATAGCCCAAGTGTTCCAATGGATAGAACAGGAATAGTCCAACCGGCTAAACCTCAGCACAGTATCGACAGGCTTCCTCAGGAAGGGCTTGCACCATGAAAGGTGCCTGTGGTACAGCTAAGAGCCCCAGCTCAGAAATAAGTGGATAAAGGCTCCTCCTTCAGGGAAGTGGGCAGCCCACATACCTGCCCTTGGAGAGATTCCACTTCCTGCCTGATGGAATCTACCTACCACCAGAATCCCCCATCTTCTGAAGGCTCTTTATGGGACATTGACAAAGAAGGTGTGTACACAAAATGTACACCCCTTTCCCTCCTAGTTTGGCAATGACACAGGACTGCGCTAGTTCTAGGTTGGAAAGGCAGCCTGGGAGATTTTCCAACACTCCAATCCCCTTGAGGTAGAGCTCACACAGGAAAGTCCTTGTTGCTTTACCCTGGCAGATGTCTTAACGAGCATCGCAAGGATTACATTTTTCCTTGTTCTACCTCCTAGGAGAGATGCCAGCAGTTGCCTTCAGGCCCTGCACATTACTTGCAATCTGGCATAATTCCAGACATATTAATTTCAAAGGAAATAAAGAGGTTTAACAATTCATTTAACCAAAGACATGAGTAACTTTTAATTTGCTGCTATTGTTTGATGAATAAGCCCTGAAATGTAAATGTCCTCTTGAATTTTACCAATCTAGTGTGGAACTGAAACAAATGATGGGCTCTTGTCATTTTGGTGACCCTCTTCTGGTGCAAGCTTTCATGTGGGCCCTTTGGGTGCAGCACTGCACGGCCACAGTGGCAATAGCCAACTCAGCACTACTCATTTTACGTGAGGTGATTTGGGTGCTGTAAGCGATATTCAATCAACACTACAGCTAAGTCAATGCCTAGTCTGGGATGCTGAGGAAAACCCTTATTGATGTATTTTTATGTCCAGTTCAGTACTCTGGATGACAACCCTTATATAACTCCCCCCTCTTAGAATCCCCCTGACCCCACTGAGCCAAGAAGTAGGTTTGTTTTGCAAATTAAAAGGTTTATTTGAAAATGTAAACAATATATATATATATATCACACTTCTATAAATAAATTGATAATGGATATTACACTTGTGAATATGAGCAGTAATCAGCAAGAGGTAACTTATGAACAGGAACAGAAGAATAAGGTGGGAAAGAATGCTTTATATGGTTCAAGGAAACGCAATGATGAATGAAATGCAGTACAGAAAATAATGTGATATGGCTTCAACAAAAGACAATGTAATCACTTTTCCTTGACAAATCACTCCCCCCCTATGCAATGTAAGAAATGGAAGGAGAGCACACAGTCTTCAAAAATCCCAAAAAAATGCAATACGAAATGCAGTTCCCCCCCAGCAAGCTTAGAGGAAAACAGGTAGAGGTTTGAAACACAGGCCCACAATGCTTTGAATGTGATGACAATGAAGTGAGAAATGTGCTAAAAATGCTTTTAATTCCCTCTAGAGGTTCAGGGTGGGTGATATCTAGTTTATATTAGTTCAGGCTCACTTTAGCAATGCTCTATGTGTAACCAGCAAGTAAAAACGAATTTTAGCAAAGGAAAGCAAGAAGCTGCTGATTTTTACACGTGGCTGAAATTGTGCAAAATGTCAAATCGCAGCAAATTTACTCGTGCGCGTCAAGCGTAATTACGGAGGCACTATAAGGAGTAGGAAGTCGGTTCTAGGTTTGTTGCAAAGCCTAGAATCTTAGCTTTAAGATGAAAGTTAAATCTCGTTCCTAGCACAAACGGTTCGGGAAAGTAGTTTTTCGGATTTGAAATTTTAAAGCTCAGAATGACAGATGACAGTTCTCAGTTTTAAAGATGACAGAATGACACAATTGTAGGAGGCAGTTATAATAGGCTAAAATAGTTTGGATTAGATTATTTTAAACTAAGAGATTGGTTTTGGCACAATGAGTACTCACACTATATTTTTGAAATAAGCCATCAAGGTCTGGTCAGGTTGGACAGGACTTCCGGCGGGTGGTTCTGAACAGCGGTCTGGTCTCTGGTTCTGCTCTCAGCACTGCACAGTTCTGGTCTCTCTGGATCTCTGGTCTCTCTGGATCTCTGGTCTCTCTGGATCTCTGGTCTCTGGAGGATGATGGATTTGAAGTCTGGAGTCTCCTGGCAAAGCATCCCACAAGAAAGTGGAAAGTGAATCCCTACCTGGGTTTCAGTGGCCCTTTTTATGTGTTTTGAACATGGGTGTGTGCCTGGGACTAGCTAAGCCTGCCCCTCTCACTTATCATTGGCCAAGATTTCCTCTCTCCCTTGATTGGGGGAAGAAATCGAGTGTCAGAGTGATGCTGTATGTTTTATGGTCAGAGGAACCTCCCCTCGTCGAATTGCAGACAAATCTATTTCTGACCCAAATACATATTTATCTATGTACCATTTTTCTCATATTATAGGTCCAGTTAACATATTTTCTGTAGCACCAAACCATCCGATCCCTGTCTTTGTACGATGTCATGTCCACTGATGACAGAATTCTCCCCTTTTCATCCAGATAACGACCTCTAAACCTTTCCAGATTTTACACAAATGTGCACCATGGATATGGGTTTCAGATGATAAAGTGTCAGATTTTTAACATGCATACATTTGGAGTAACAACCTTTTTTCCGCTACTATCCCCAAGAAAATCCCACAGGGTCCTAACACCTTTTAAAATGTGCACGGAAAAATCACAAGAATAATGGTATTAATTATATAATTTTGACCAGTCCGCACTATGAGTTATCTATCTTTTTAAAATTATGCCCTGGTCAAAAAGGGGTGTGGCTTCCCACATCACATGGTGCAATAACTGGTTTATCCACTTCCCCCAAGCTCAGCTGGCTCTCACAGGCACTGCCCCTCCCAGTTTCCCCCAAGAGGAAGCCACTTTACGACCCCCCCAATATAAAATTTGCCTGAGCCCAGGACAGGGCTTTGTTCAACCTCCTGCAGGTGCCCCTCCCCTAATCTAATCAGAGAGGTGTCATCTCCTTTTGGTGGGGAACCAGGATGCAGCTAGGCCTGGGAAGAGTGGCTTAGCAGGTTTTTCCTGTTGGGGGTAGTTGTCAGGCAGAATTCAGTTAAATGTCACTTTAGTTCCCAGTTTTCTACATTCAAATCCAACTTAAATGCAGCTATTTTTTATATATACATTAAATAATTACTTCCTTCAAGTCATTTCAGAATATAGTTTTACATTGTATCCACCTCTTAGCAAGTCTTTCCTTGGCCAGGTTTCGGTTCATTTGTTCAGTTTTACACAAAAGTCTGGTGGTTTTAAAACCAGCTTTCTGATAGTGGTGAGCACTGGTACTGCATCTATTTTTGACATTAAGAAAATGAATTCCCCACATTGCCATTCCCAATGGTTTCAGGCTACTGTGTGTGTAGCCCAATGGTGGTTTTAGGTGGTGCCCTCCTGTGCTCACAACATAGGCAAAAATGGGTAGCAGCCTATTCTTCATGTTTTCCCTGTGCACTCTCTGGGGAGTTCTGGCCATCATGATGTTTTCCATGCCAGTACTGCACAATTTTATGGTAGGGCTTGGATGCATGGGTAAAAACATCCCACAAGCCCCCCCTCTTGCGATGGCCATTCTGATCTTTCACTGATGGAACTCGCAAGATCTGGGATGTTCGCCTCATCTTCTTCCAATTCCGTAGATGGCACAGTTCAGCATCTTTTCCTCCCTCCAGTTGATCAATCAGTTCTCCTTGCTGGTCCTGATAGGAGGATTGGGCGGTACCCCGGGCCCCTCGGATCTTCGCTCCCGGTCCCCAGGTCGCCTTCCGTGGTCAGTCTCCATGGTTTCATCTCTCCTAGGATGATAAAGCAAAACGGCAATACACATTCCTAGACATTTTTCCACCACTATTAATGGTGTGGCGAACATACACATTTTATAAATCAGAAGATATGAACATATACATTTTCTTTTTTAAATTCGGAGACAAGAACATATATATATACAAGAATCACAGAATTTTATATGCTATATGTGGAATATTTTAGGGTTGGAACTGAATTACTCTGGAACGGCCCCCTCTGGGATTCCAGTGGATTCCTCCAGTTGTTGCAGAGTGTGCCTGGCATGGCAACACTTCAGCTGATTAATATGGACCCACTTATCTTCCCCTTCTGCCAAATTACCTTTGGGGATGTGGATTTTGTTCGCAACAGGGGAGATCTTGTCTATAATTTGAAAGGGTCCCTTCCATGTAGGCAAACATTTTCGCTGTTGGCCTGGTTCCTTTGGAAATAGTATAGATAGACCTGGTCTCCCACATCATATTCCTTCCTGGTGGTTTTCAAATCATAGTGCGTTTTCATACTCTCAGCTGATCTTTCTAGATTCCGCTGAGCATAGGCAAAAGCAAGTTGGAGGTGTTTCCTTAAATTCTCCACAAACTCATGAGTTGTGGAGGCATTTATCAGTGTCTGCTCCTGGGTCCTGTAGAGCAAATACTGAGGAAGCACCACCTTGCGTCCAGTCATCAACTCAAATGGTGACATTTTAGTTTCAGATGAAGGGGTAGATCTGATGGCCATTAGGACAAGAGGTAATCGGATATCCCAACTTGGCCCAGAATCTGCCACAAACCTTTTTAAGATGCTCACAATGGTTCGGTTGTAGCGTTCTACTGCCCCAGAGGAAGCTGGCCGGTAAGCAATGTGTAGCTTCCTTTTAACCCCCAGTATCTCCCACATCGTTGTCATTACTTCACTGGTGAAGTGGCTACCTCTGTCTGACTCAATCCTTTGAGGTAGACCAAAACGGGAAAAGATGTGGTTAATCATCAGGGCAGCTGCTGTTTCTGCCTTGCAGTTTGGGGCTGGGAGACATTCCACCCACTTGGTAAACAAGCATGTAACGGTCAACATGTACTTGTTTCCTCTAGACGAGCGAATTACAGGGCCTACAAAGTCGATTTGCAAATCTGACCATGGCAGTGTCATCCCCCTCTTTTGGAGAGGCGCACGGTGTGAGGGATGATGGCTGAAATTGTGCACACACAAGACACCCCTTCAAGTATTGGTCGAGGTCCTGCCCCATGTGTGGCCAGTATGCAACCTCTCTTAAGATTTCCAGTGTTGTGTGAAACCCCCTATGACCGGCGGTGGCCGCATCATGGGCGTGACTTAACATCAGGCTTCGGAATGAGGTAGGAACCACCCACTGATCGTGGCCAGCTTGGGATTTCCTTACCAACAAACCGTCTTGGATTTGGAACCTTTTTGGACATTTCATCAACACTCTTAGGTCCTCTCCCCCAATGTAATCGGTATCCGTCAGGGGAAGTTCTCAAGGTCCTCAATGTGTTGGTAAAACTTACCAATTATTGGCTCCCCCTTTTGAGCCGTAATCAAATCAGCATCAGGGGTCTCCTTACTCCATTGTGCACTTGAAAGATCATTGTGAGCATTTGTCTGGGACCTAGTGATAGCAGTGACCTGAAGTTCCCCCAACAGGGACTCTGTTTCTATTAGATCCCCTTGGATGGCCCCGGTTTTGGCCAGCTGATCAGCTAAGTCATTTCCAGTTTTGTCTGGTCCCTCTACTTTGGAATGACCCTTGATCTTTTTCCAGTAGATGGTCATCCCATTCGATGTGACCAGATCATCAATATTTTGGATTAACTTCCCATGTTTCAGGGGTTTGTTATTAGCACATAACATGCCACTGGTTTTCCAATTAACCAGGTGCTCCACAAACCCGTTCCGTACATAATCCGAATCTGTGATTATGACCAGTTCATGGAGTTGATGTTGGACGGCAGTGAGGATGGCTTGATGCACAGCCATCAACTCTGCCACCTGACTACTTCGGGGACCAATTTTGTATCCAGCAGAGGGTTCTGGGGACTCATTCACCCATGCGTTCCCTACGCCGGCCACAAGTTCTTTCTCCCCGTTGTTGTCAACATGGTAAGAGCATCCATCCACATAGACAGTGGGCATTCCCTCACACTTGTCTTCTTCAAAGACTTTGTTTGGGGAATTAAGGTATGCCTCCATGTTGTCCTTGATTTTTAGACTTTCGTCCTCAAGACAGTTTTCTCTCGCACAATCATGCAAGTCAGCCAGACCTTGCGCGAGGGGACTCTTCTTGTTTTGGCCATATCTGACCTCTACAGGAAAGCCTTGCATTGACAGAATCCAGGAAGTAATTCGGGAATTACTCACATTTCCGGCCCGGATTCTGTCACTTTGGAGATATTGCAGAGGCTGGTGTGGAGTCTCCACTATGACGTGTTCCCCCTGGATAAACGGGCGGTAATTCTTCAATGCCCACACCGTTGCCAGGAGGGCCTTCTCACAATCGTTGAATTTTTCCTCCACAGAGGATAAAGTTTTGCTCGCATAGGAGATTACTTTATTGACCTTGTCATGCTTTTGGTATAATACTGCCGTCAAGCACGTATTAGAGAACCCTGTCTCCAGGAAGAACTCCTTGTTTCTGACAGGGTAAGCTAGGCAAGGCGCTTGTGAGAGGCTTCTCTTGAGTTGTCTTACTGCCTCAGATTGTTCTGGACCCCATTCCCACTTGACCCCCCCCTTCAGGGGATGAATCAGGGATCTAGTGATCTCTGCGTAGCCCTCAACGAACTTTCTGCTGTAATTAGTCAGTCCAAGGAGGCTCCTTAGTTCCCGCAGAGTTTTGGGATCCTTCAGTTTCTGGAGTGCTTCCACTTTCTTTTCTTGGGGACAGAGACCCTTATGAGTATTCTCATGCCCCAAGAAATTAACACGGGTTCTACACCACTGTGCTTTCTGAAAGGAAAGTTTTGCTCCGGCGGCCCTCAACTGTGTCAGAACATAACGGATCTCCGCTATGTGTTCCTCCACAGATGAATTTTTGATGAGGACATCATCTACATAAGCCAGGTTACCCCTGGCACCCAGGTCGGGCATGGCCTTATGTAGGAAAATGTTGAATTCATTGCCGGAGTTGAGGTATCCAAAGGGGGTCCGGGTCCATGTGTACTGCTGGCCCCAAAGGTAAAAGTCAGTTTGTATTGGTCCTCCCTACTGACCGGCACAGTCCAGTATCCATTGGTCAGGTCTATTGCTGTGAATACTTGTGACCCCTGAATCTGTGCCAGCCCTTGGTCAATGTAGGGCAGAGGCCATCGGGAAGTATGGACCCGTTTGTTGAGCTCCCTATGGTAGGCACAGAGTCTCCACTGGCCGTTTGGCTTCAATATTCCCAGCACCGGATTATTGAAGGTGCTGTGTACTGGACGTATTATTCCCCGGGACTCAAGGTTCTTAATTATTTCAGTAAGGGACTCCATGGATGCGAGAGGCAAACGATATTGCTTCACAAACACTGGAGTCATTCCAGTGTCCGTGGGAATTGTTGTTGTGTGGATGTAGGTGCGACCACAGTCATATGAGTCTACCGCAAAGAGATCTTGGAAATCCAAGAAAACTTGTTTCAACGTTTGCTTCTGTTCCAGAGTCACGCAGGCATCAGCTAGGTTGACCCTCTCTTCCACCATCTGCATGAAGCCTGGAAGGGCTTCTGGTTTGGCTAGCTCAGCGGCCTCCTCCAGCTGGGTGGAGAAGTCCCTGGTCAGAGTTCTGATTTGGACTGGAGGCTTCAGGTGGGAAAGGCAGCCCTCATGGACCTGGAAAATCACCTCATCCCTCCTGAAGTCACAAGTCACATCTTCCTTACCATAAGGGCAAGAAGTGTACACCAGGAAGTTCCCCCCATGCCGGGTGACAATCCTGTCTGGTGTTGTATTGTCCTCACTGTCACTGTCAAAACAGTCCTTGGGGATTGGTCCTAACAGTTAATTTCCTAAATCAATGGAGAAATGTCGGTCATCAACCGCCATTCCAATGTTGGTGCCTGCAGCTACAGTAATACTCTGTAAGTCGCTGTTATCCACCTCTATTGGAATGGTGTCATGTTCTATGTTGACTAATGGAGAATGCGTTTACCCCCAACCCCTGCTGTTGGAGAGAAGCATTTAGATCAATATAAGCAACAGGGTTTTTCCATTTTTGTCCTCTTTTAACGTTCACTTCCAGGGAGAATTGTCGGGTCCTTTCTGTGATGGTGACTTCCTCTTTAATCTGAATTTCAACTGCATAAGGTAGCAATTGAGCTGACCTAAATGCTTTTTCTGGATCCTCAAGGCCCATGGGATTATCCGCTAATTGGGACCAAGCTTTGAAGTTTATTAGGTCCAAACTAATGGTGAAGCGATTGAGAATGTCACTGCCTAAGTAAAAGGCGGCAGTTGCATCTCGCACGACCCAACAATTATGGACTATGCTCTTGTTGCCAATGGATATTTTGAGCATACACCTGCTTGGCAGGAGATGTTTCGAATTGGGTAATTCCAGGTCCATTTCCCATTTGTCTATCAGTTTGAATGTGGGAATGGCTGGATCTTTTGGGAGTTGGCCGAACATGGCTTCGCTGATGAAGCTCTTACCGTTGTTCACACACACTCGGGCGAGAACAGAGTCCTTCCCATTATTTAACTGAACAGGGATGAACAACTGCTCTCCAATTTGCTGAATATCAGCCAGGCTCTGAGCTGATTTCACCTCTTTCTGGACTATAGGAGTGGGAGTGTCTGATTGTGGATTAGTATAAAATTTCAGAGTGTTTCCTTCCAGTGTGGAATACCACTTTAAACTGGAAGGAAGGTTGATTTTCAGAAATAGAGAGGATCCCCCATCACCAGTCTGTTGTCCTACTGCTATTACTGTCACATCTGTAATCTGGCTATTCTGGAAGTGAAATTCTACTTGGTCAGATTTGTGTTCAACCATGTGGCAGGTGCCATTTAAACTAACATGGTTGACACTCTGTTTTAATTTTATTGGTCGGCTAGTCTGGGTCCAGAGGACCTTGTTTACGCAATCTATTAGAGGTGACAACCTTCTCAGGAGGTCATTCCCTAGTAAACAAGGGGTGCCCTCTGGAGTCACTACTATGACCGGGTGTTTCACCTTGTGTCGCCCAATTTTTTTTTTCAAATTTGTTTTTTATTGACAGTATACATAAAAGGTAGGGTGCGTCGGCAATCCCCGCCTGCCATATAGCAACAAGCAAAAGTGTCAACTTTATTTTATCTTTTAATCCCATCCTCCTCCCCCCACCCTCCCCACCCCTCCAACTTTGCTCCATACCAAGTCTTGAGGTTTTGCAGGTTATAGAATTTGCCGAGAGCACATTCGAAAATCGCTATGTACATTGTTATAAACTTTGACATCGTGGGATCTGCTAGATTCAAGGCAGACTGAGGGCCAAACTCTAACTCTGGGGCTGGTGCTGGGATGGTTACATGAACTACGTAGTAAAGCCTTTTTTTTTTTATTTATTTTTTTACAGACGCATTGAAACACAGTCATCATGAAGGAGCACCGCAGTCCATTCCTGCGTAAATTCCGATACTGAGTCATTTTTCACTGCTGTAAGCTTTTCATAGGTGAAAATCGACCTTCATTTACAAAGCCATTCCTCCTTGGATGGTGCTAGAGCACTTTTCCACTTTTGGGCCAGCGCTAACGTCCCCGCCCTCAGCATGGCCCCAATGACCCTCGGGAATGCGTTCTGTTCCGTCTCCGGCATGGGGGTACCCAGGAGAATTTCCAGGGGGAGTAGGGTTGGGCAGAACCCCTCTATGTCCTTTATCCAGCTGAGCAGTTCCGACCAGTATACCTGAATAACCGGACATCCCCACCACATATGGAACCACGTGCCCCTTTGGAGACATAACCTCGGACAGAAGGGGGATACCTCTACAAACATTCTGGACAGGGTAGCCGGGGGGCGATGCCAGGAATGGAGAATCTTAAAGCTGTGCTCCATGGCAGCGGTATACAGAGAACCCATGAATATAGACTTGAATATTGCCCTCCATGTGTGGTCATCCACCGTCATGCCCAGCCTGTCCTCCCAAATTTGCTTGAAGGGTTGTCTGCCCTCCAGGTTAGCCGTTATCAGTTCACTGTAAAACTTAGATAGAGAGCCCTTCCGAGAGACCCTTTTAGCTATTACATTTTCAAAGGGGGTGAGGGGGCGTTTAAGGTTGTCAGCCCACCGAGGGTGAGTCAGAATTCCCTTTAAGCGTAGATACTCAAAGATCGAGGGTGGTTTGTCGCCCAATGCCTCACACAGTTGGACATAGCCCTCTTCGCGTGATAGTTGGGAAATCCTCTCCAAACCCATGTCTGACCATGCCTGGGTATCTCGGAAGCCTCTGGTGTCTAGATTGACTGGGGGGCCCCACAGTGACGTTAAGGGGGACGGCCAGGATGACAGTACTTTGTTATCTTTATTCGGTTTCCAGGCAGCCCATAGGGCCGCTAACGTAGGGTGTGTTCTGAGGTGGGAGGGGAGGGCTTTAGGGGAGGCCCATAGCAGGTCTCTGACTTTTTTCGGGTGGGTGTGGATATCTTCTATATATGTCCAGTATGTCCTCATAACTTCCCGCATGTGTTCCATCATTACCCGGAGCTGTGCTGCTTTATAGTATAGCCTAAAGTCAGGGAGGCCGAATCCACAATGAGATTTCGGAAGGGTCAAGGTGGAGAACTTGACTCTTGCTCTCCTCCCGTCCCATATAAACTGAAGGACTCGGGATTGTAATACCTCGAAAAAGGCGTCAGGGATCACCACGGGGAGGGCCGCGAAGAGATACAATAGGCGAGGCAAGACGTTCATTTTAACCGTGACCATACGCCCAAACCAGGAGAGTGTAAGTGGTGCCCATCGTTTGAGATCGTTGCTAATCTTGACCAAAATTTTGGGGAAGTTACTCTGGTATAGTAGTGAAAGGTCCCTAGGAATGCAGGTACCAAGATACCTAGTGGATACTCGTTCTATTCTTACCCCCAACATTTTGGAACTATTCCCAATATCATGATCCCCCAGACCCATAGGCATAATGCTAGACTTGGACGCGTTTATCTTAAGTCCCGAAAATGCACCATAATAGTTTATAAGCTCGAACAGTCTGGGTAGTGAAACCTGGAGGTTGGTCAGGTAACCCAAGATATCGTCAGCAAATAGGGAGAGTTTAAAGTCGCAGTCCTCACAGCGTATCCCTGAGATTTCCTGGTCCGCTCTAATCGCTATGGCCAGGGGCTCCATTGCCAAAGCATATAGAAGGGGTGAAAGGGGACAGCCCTGCCGGGTTCCTCTGGACAGTGCCAGGGGTTCCGATGTGCCACCATTGACCAAAACTCTTGCTATAGGACCATTATATAGTGTTGAGACCCACCCACCAAAATTTTCCCCCAGGCCCATTTTCTGAAGAACTCTACCCATATAAGGCCATTCGACACGGTCGAAGGCCTTTTCAGAGTCCAATGCCAGCAAGTAGCCCTCCACCCCCTGCCTAGAAGTCTCGTGCATTAGGTCTAGGGTCTTCCGTATATTATCCGAACCCTGGCGTCCCGGAATGAAGCCTAGCTGATCTCCATGTATTAAGGAGGGGAGGAGCTTCGCCAATTTGTTCACCAGATGTCGCCCAATTTTGATGTCCAAATCTGCAGTGCCCTCGACAGGAATTTCCTTCCCGTCAAAGTTCTGCAGTTGTCCAGGAAGAGAGGTGAGAGGCAATATTCCCCCCTTCCTGCATTTAGTTCATCAAAGGCCCTTTTGGACAGAAGGGTAGCTTGGGATCCAGTGTCCACCAGTGCCAAAATTGTACCCTGCCCCTGTACTTGTACCGGGGCATAGTATCTTCCCTCCTTCTCCTCAAGGGGGCACAGATAATGCACATTTTTGGACAACTGGCGGGCCAATTTTATGGTTTTGGACATTGCAAGAGAAGATATTTGGGCAGAATTCTGTGGAGAGCCTTGGGAATCTGAAAGAAAAAGTTGGCAACTGGAGATCAGAGCCATTGTGGGTTCCCCTGGTTCCGGTTCTGGGCCGCCCCCCCCTTTTTGGAGGCAGTCACCAGGATGGGTTTGAACCAGGGGATTTCGGTATTGTGGGTTCTGGGATGAGATGATGGGTGGTGGTAGCTCAGTCTCCATATCTCCCCAGTCTGGATTGGAATCCCTTGGGACCCATTTTTCTTTGGGAGGAGTTCCCCCATCTCTAAAGGAGAAGATCCTTTTCCCAGGATCCTCTGATGATTCCTCTCCCTCAAATTGGAAGATCTGTACCTCCTCCACAAACTGGGCCTGTTTGGGTACTTTGTTTCTCCTACCCCCCCTCTGCTCCTTAGAAGGCAGACTTTCAGGTGTAGAAGATTTTGTTTCCGGTTCCTGGGCTTCCAGGGGCTGTTTACAAGTGGGGTAGGAAGCTTCCTCCAAGGCTTTACACTCCCCTTCCCCTTGTGCCTCCTCCCTGGGAACCTGTGGGTTATCGGGGTGCTGTCCCCGTCATTGTTCTGGAGCACCAGGCCCAGAGTTTGGGGCATTCTGCGGTGGTGCTCATCTGAGGGTTCTGTTGAGCCCTCAGTATGTGACCCAGATCCCGTGCCATGTTTTGGACCTGGCGCTCAAGTTGTGAAACCCGCTCAGGCTGATACGGGATTCTGTTTTCTCCCCTGGGCTGATCCCGGGAAGGGTAGCTATCCCTTCTCTGGTAGTACCCCTGGTTGGGAAGATTCGGGTACCCCTCCACCCTTGGCCTTCCCTCTCCCGGATTAGGTTGTCTGGGCTCAGGGAATTGGGGAAAGAAGGATGGATGATTTTGGGGTTGGAAGTTGGGTGGATACCTGGGGAAAAAGTTCTGCCCAGGATTTGGTGAATTTCTGCCCTCCTGGGGGACGTTAGGAGGGAGGTTCCCTGGGTCAGGTGCTTGGCTGGATCCCCCCCTTGGGCTGGAGGAGTTCACACATAACCCAGGATGGGTCGGTTTCCCTTGTAGTGGGGACTTACATAATCAGGGGAGCGAGGGACCCCATTTGTGGGACTACCTCCTTGACTCCCTGTCTGTGACTGGCCAGAGGGCCTTCTGGTGTTAGAGTTATTTGGTGCAGGCAGGTTTTTAGGCCCCCCCATCTCCAAATCTAAAACGGGGGCAACCTTTACCTCTGCCACCTTGGCAGCAGCAGGGGTGCCGTTGGTTTTGGGGTTTTTCTGCACATTATTTTTATTTTCTATGGGCTTCTGCACCTCATAGATCCGGGTAGCCTGTTCAATGACCCAGTCTAGTGACCTCTTCTCGTGAAAATCTCTCACTAGCTGGGTCATGATGTATTTGGGCAAGGCATGGAAAAAAGTATTGACAAATTCTCTGCTGTCCGTGCGCACCCTTCTGGTGGTCTGCGCAACGGCACGCTTCAATTCTTGTATGAATTCTTGTGGGGCCTGATCCTCCCCACATTGCAAATTGTAGGCTGCCTTGCGAGCCTCTTGAGGATTTCTATGAACAGAAAAATGTTTCAAGATGGCCGCCCTATATGCGGACGATCTTGAATGGTTTTGGTCCTCCAGCCCTGCAAAGAGACTGGAGTATTCTGGGAAGGTCCACTTTACATATTGAATACAGCTTTGGCTGTCCTTCAAATGGAAAGTCTCCATCATTTGCTCATAGAGCTCCAAGTGTTCCCAAACAGAATACTTGGCGTTCTTATGATAAGGCGTGATGACACTCCTTATTGCCTTTATTTGTTTCAATGGGTCCTTAAGCAAGGCCCTTTTTGCCTTATTGGCCTTTTTGGTTCGGGTAACCCTGGTCCATTCATCCTCCGACTCAGAAGCGCTGCTCCCAGAGGTGCCCGTCTGATCTTCCAGGTTTTCCCGGATTCTGCGAGCCTGGGAATGGCTGGCAGAATGTGGGGACCTGGTCTCCTGTGTCCTGTGACGCTCAGAGGAGTCTTCAGATCCCTCCTTGCTACCAGGATTTGATGGGTATCCCCCCACTGACCTAACTGGGTAGAGGTTTTCAGGATGCCCTTAGTGGGCCTACTCTCCTGGGGTTCCCCACTAAATTGCACTGTGCTTTGGTGCCCATACCCGGATGCCCACCCATCCATTCCTGGGTGGTACTGGCCTATGAGCCCCATACTTTTAGCTGGATAGTAATCTGCCATCCCTGTGGCCCCGTGCTCATGTGCGCCAGGTAACATGGGGGTGGCAGAGTCCAGGCACTGGTAGAGGTGAAGGCCTCTGGCACTAGGGCTCCTGAGGTTATGCTCAGGAGTTTCTCTTTCCCAGCGTACCTCATCTCTATCCGCCCCTGCTCCCTGTTGCAATGCAAGAGCCTGCGCTTTCAGTTCCTCAGTTAAGGCCTTACTAGACTCTATCAGTCTCTCCTGCATCGCTACCTGTTGCTGGAGCCTATCATTGTGCTGACAGAGAGCCTCATTCTCTCTCTGTGCCTCCTGATTGGTCCTGGAGTACTGGGCCAGTCTTTGCTGCAGGAGGGTTACCTCCTGAGCTGTGTCCCTATTGGCCTGCTCCTTTCTTTCCAGAGCATCCTCCACCCTCCTGGTGTGCTCTAACAAGTTCTGGTGTTCTTTTTGAAGGTCACCCAGTCCCTGGTGGGCCAGGTGATTTTCTTCCATTTTCCTTTTTAAGTGGCAGACTTCCTGGCCTAAGGTATCCCTTTCCTGACTAAGAGCCTGCATCTGTGCCGCCAGGTCGTCCCTTTGCCTTTGGAAGGAACCAGCTTTCTGGCGCTCCTGATAAAACTCTGCCTGGGTATCCAGGACTTTCAGAATCAATGTATTGCTTTCCTCTTTCTCTCTGTCTAATCAAATTTGCAGGGTGGCTACCTGCTCTGTGCATGCCCTGTTGAAGTCCAGTTGTTGCTCCAGCTTTTTCTGGCTCTGCAGAAGGGAGTCCAAACCTTCTTGGTACTCCTTCTGCAAGGCCAGAAATCTGGTATCCTGGTCAGCCTTTTCCTGTTGCAGCCTATCCATATCCTCCTTTATTTTAGTGATGTACTGTCCGCTGTCATTTTCTGACTCCTGGCTCCCGTGCAGCCTCTGCTCAGAAGAGGCCAGGTCAGATTGCGCCTTTTCTAACGCCATCTGTTGCCTATTTGCCAGATCTTGGCCTTCAGCACATTTGTCCTGCATGACTTCCATATATAGATACAAATATGCCGCTATCCTGGCAATCTTATTGTGTTCATCTTTTGCCTTAGGGGCCATATATAGTTCGCTCAGGGCCACATGTAGGGGACCCTGATCTCTCCATGTATCTGACCCTGTTTCAGTGACCTGTTGCGCGATTGCCTGTAACCAGACCGCCTGGTCCTGATGAGTCCACTCACCTCTCACAAATAGCTTATGTAAGAGGTGCTCCCTCGCTATTTCCATATCTACCACGGTCGTCATGCTGGAGATTGATCTCCCTCCTGACTTACAGAAGTTAGTATTTTATTTTGCAAAACAGACTGTTTCCTTAGAGCGTTCCTTTGAGGGGTGCTTTCACAGTGTAAAACAGTGTGGTGATCTAACCGGATATGTGTATCTGGTCAGTTGGCACACTGTATTAATCTGCACAAGTGGTAAATCTAACCCAGAATATCCCGGCTCCGAGCCCAAACTTTGTAAGCGATATTCAATCAACACTACAGCTAAGTCAATGCCTAGTCTGGGATGCTGAGGAAAACCCTTATTGATGTATTTTTATGTCCAGTTCAGTACTCTGGATGACAACCCTTGTATAACTCCCCCCTCTTAGAATCCCCCTGACCCCACTGAGCCAAGAAGTAGGTTTGTTTTGCAAATTAAAAGGTTTATTTGAAAATTTAAACAATATATATATATATCACACTTCTATAAATAAATTGATAATGGATATTACACTTGTGAATATGAGCAGTAATCAGCAAGAGGTAACTTATGAACAGGAACAGAAGAATAAGGTGGGAAAGAATGCTTTATATGGTTCAAGGAAACGCAATGATGAATGAAATGCAGTACAGAAAATAACTTGATATGGCTTCAACAAAAGACAATGGGCCTCATTACACGGATGGCGGAGAACCATGGCGCTATTAGGGCCATGGTTCATGCCGGTAAAATACCGGCACCGCCTTGGCAGAAAGGGGAATTACCGCCCGATTCCAAGGTTGGCGGGGCGGTAATTCCCCCTTCCACCATTGCCCTTCCCCATTCCCATTTTTGGCCCATAGGGCTCAATGGGAATAGGGAAGGCGTTAATTACGGTACCGCAAATTGCGTTACCGTAATTAGCTCCCTGGGTCCCTTTGCAGGTTGGTTTTTAACGCCTGGAAAAATGCAGGCGTTAAATCCCCCAACCTGCAAAGGGACCTCGTAGTAAGGCGGTAAGGATTTACCGGTACCGGTATTTTAACTGCCATCCGTGTAATGAGGCCCAATGTAATCACTTTTCCTTGACAATTCACTCCCCCCCCTATGCAATGTAAGAAATGGAAGGAGAGCACACAGTCTTCAAGAATCCCAACAAAATGCAATACGAAATGCAGTTCCCCCCCAGCAAGCTTAGAGGAAAACAGGTAGAGGTTTGAAACACAGGCCCAAAATGCTTTGAATGTGATGACAATGAAGTGAGAAATGTGCTAAAAATGCTTTTAATTCCCTCTAGAGGTTCAGGGTGGGTGATATCTAGTTTATATTCGTTCAGGCTCACTTTAGCAATGCTCTATGTGTAACCAGCAGGTTAAAACGAATTTTAGCAAAGGAAAGCAAGAAGCTGCTGATTTTTACACGTGGCTGAAATTGTGCAAAATGTCAAATCGCGGCAAATTTACTCACGCGCGTCGAGCGTAATTACGGAGGCACTATAAGGAGTAGGAAGTCGGTTCTAGGTTCGTTGGAAAGCCTAGAATCTCAGCTTTAAGATAAATCTCGTTCCTAGCAGAAACGGTTCCGGAGATACGGACGATTTTGTGAAAGCAGTTTTTCGGATTTGAAATTTTAAAGCTCAGAATGACAGATGACAGTTCTCAGTTTTAAAGATGACAGAATGACACGATTCTAGGAGGCAGTTCTAATAGGCTAATAGTTTGGATTAGATTATTTTAAACTAAGAGATTGGTTTTGGCACAATGAGTACTCACACTATATTTTTGAAATAAGCCGTCAAGGTCTGGTCAGGTTGGACGGGACTTCCGGCTGGTGATTCTGAACAGCGGTTGGTCTCTGGTTCTGCTCTCAGCACTGCACAGTTCTGGTCTCTCTGGATCTCTGGTCTCTCTGGATCTCTGGTCTCTCTGGAGGTTGATGGATTTGAAGTCTGGAGTCTCCCGGCAAAGCATTCCGCAAGAAAGTGGAAAGTGAATCCCTACCTGGGTTTCAGTGGCCCTTTTTATGTGTTTAGAACATGGGTGTGTGCCTGGGCCTAGCTAAGCCTGCCCCTCTCACTTATCATTGGCCAAGCTTTCCTCTCTCCCTTGATTGGGGGAAGAAATGGAGTGTCAGAGTGATGCTGTAGGTTTTATGGTCAGAGGAACCTCCCCTTGTCGAATTGCACACAAATCTATTTCTGACCCAAATACATATTTATCTATGTACCATTTTTCTCATATTATAGGTCCAGTTAACATATTTTCTGTAGCACCAAACCATCCGATCCCTGTCTTTGTACGATGTTGTGTCCACTGATGTCAGAATTCTCCCCTTTTCATCCAGATAACGACCTCTAAACCTTTCCAGATTTTACACAAATGTGCACCAGGGATATGGGTTTCAGATGATAAAGTGTCAGATTTTTAACATGCATACATTTGGAGTAACAACCTTTTTTCCGCTACTATCCCCAAGAACATCCGACAGGGTCCTAACACCTTTTAAAATGTGCACGGAAAAATCACAAGAATAATGGTATTAATTATATAATTTTGACCAGTCCGCACTATAAGTTATCTATCTTTTTAAAATTATGCCCTGGTCAAAAAGGGGTGTGGCTTCCCACATCACATGGTGGAATAACTGGTTTATCCACTTCCCCCAAGCTCAGCTGGCTCTCACAGGCACTGCCCCTCCCAGTTTCCCCCAAGTGGAAGCCACTTTACGACCCCCCCAATATAACATTTGCCTGAGCCCAGGACAGGGCTTTGTTCAACCTCCTGCAGGTGCCCCTCCCCTAATCTAATCAGAAAGGTGTCATCTCCTTTTGGTGGGGAAGCAGGATGCAGCTAGGCCTGGGAAGAGTGGCTGAGCAGGTTTCTCCTGTCGGGGGTAGTTGTCAGGCAGCAAGTCTTTCCTTGGCCTGGTTTCGGTTCATTTGTTCAGTTTTACACAAAAGTCTGGTGGTTTTAAAATGCCGGCTTTCTGATAGTGGTGAGCACCGGTACTGCATCCATTTTTGACATTAAGAAAATGAATTCCCCACAGTTCTGGGTTGCTTTTGGCAATCAGCATTGCCATTCCCAATGGTTTCAGGCTACTGTGTGTGTAGCCCAATGGTTGTTTTAGGCGGTGCCCTCCTGTGCTCACAACATAGGCAAAAATGGGTGGCAGCCTATTCTTCATGTTTTCCCTGTGCACTCTCTGGGGAGTTCTTGCCATCATGATGTTTTCCATGCCAGTACTGCACAGTTTTATCTTAGGGCTTGGATGCATGGGTAAAAACATCCCACAGTGCATTCTTTTAGGAACACACAACACCAGGGGCTAGATTACAGACGATTTGGACTGGTGCAAATGAACTTTTGCATGGTATTATCACTAGGGCAAGGTTTACTCTAGTGCAAAAAAAAACATGTGGGCCACATTAGAAATCCTTTGCACTGTTACAAGTGCAATTTGGCATGGAATTAGTATGAGGGCAATGTTTTGTGGGGACGGGCCTTCTATCACCTTAACCCAAAACAGGCCCACCACTTAAAAAGTGAGTATACGGTTGTACATAAAGCAAGTGCATTGTACAAAGCTCCAGGGAGTGGTTAGATGGTGTTGCAGGACCAAACAAACTCATGTCTCAACAATACCACATCAATTCAGATCTTTTAAGCATTTTTGCAACAGTTAAAACACTCACAAAATACTGTATTGCAATACTCCCCCCGAACATAATTGGATGCAACCCTCTTCAAAGAAATCCCATCTTTTTCAATTCCTATGTTTTCAATGGCCAGTGTTATCTCAATAACTATCATCAGATTATATTCATAACACACCTCTTCTTATGATTCTTCCGTGGTAGGTCATGATGACAACACATGGTTAAACATTGGTATTGAAAACATAATTCGTTACTGGTAATAACTGACCTAGGCCGTTTAAATCCTAATTCTTGATTTGTACATGGCTTGTATGGACATTCCATGCAACATGAGGAGGATGGATGAATGATTCCTGAATGGTCACTGTTCCCTTGAAACTTTTCAATCTACAAGACTCCCACTTTATCACACCATTGAAACAACTAAATATCTGTAGGCATTTAGTTTTACTACTGACCAGAATAAATAACAAAACACTTTTGATCACGCTCTCAAACAGCAGGAGATTATATCTACTATCTATTAGACTTATCAGAGCATAAACTCAAGGCTACATCTGCAGATGCTGAGCGCAAAGGTTGAGATTACTCATGTACCTGCCTTCTGAGGCCTGAAAAACCTATTTAGAACTCAAAGTGCATTTTGCAATAAAGCCCTAACCACTGATTTCTGATTCATTCTGAATAGCCACTTATATTGAGATTCATGAATTCCCCATGTATTTATATTAATGTGCATACATGTTTTTACATTAGGTGTATTTCTTTTTTATTAAAATGATATAGTTTATTTCTAAACGTTTCATTTATACACAATACATTTTTAGTTCAAATAAAATTCTTCAGTTAACCTTGTTTAGGCTTGTACACCATTTTCTATTATGTTATTCCAAAATTGGATAATGGTGTAAACCAATTTCTTATTATAGCCTAACGAAATTTGTGACCAGCGTTCTTTTGGATCCATCTGTATATTATGAGTGCCAAACAGCTCTCTAAACAAGTAACACTTTTTAGTCAGTGCAGTACATTCCATTATTATATGGAACAATGGGCCTCATTACAAATGGCCCGGTATGGAAACAACGGTGGCGGTTAACCCGCCGCCACCGTTGTTTCCATGCTGGGCGATCACAACTCCTGCAAGCGGGAGGTGATGTTCCCGCCAGGTCTGACCTGGCGGGTTTAACACCGCCCACCTGCAGGGCGACGAGGAAACACCGGCAGCATTACGAGATGCTGCCAGTGTTTCCATGATCCCCATTCCCATTGAGTCCCATAGGACTCAATGGGAATGGGGATTAACACCATTCTGCCTCCGTGATTCCCGGGAAACCGGGGTTGTAATGCCCCGGTAATTCCGGGAATCATGGAGGCGGAATGGTAATACGAGTCCGGCAGTAACCAGGCGGTTTTACCGCCTCTGTTACCACCGGACTCATAATGAGGCCCAATGACTCTATAACTTCTGTTTTGTTACAGAATCTAGAGAATACTTTGGTTTTTAAGATTTTTTTGGTTTTTGTTAGCAGTTCATGTGTAGGTAAGAGATTGAGACGAAATCTCAGAAAACTGTCTCGAAATTGTAGATCCCGAAAAAGTAAAAGATAGTTTGGTAGTTGATTTATCGGCCTTACCTCAGATTTGGAGTTAAGGTCCATTTGGTACTGGGCTTTGAGATATAGCATGCGTATCCAATCATTTACAAGGATCCATTGTTTTGCGTATTGGGGCGCTTTATCAGCATTTCAATTGAGATCTCTGCAGCTCAAATTGTTCCGTCCATAGTTTGTTTCCACTTATTTAATGCTTTGTCATTACAGGATATTTCTTTATGCCGCAGAATGTCAATTGCCGGTATCTGATCTTCGCTAAGTATTTTCCTATAAAGGTCAAGTTGTTTCCAAGTCATTAACGACTGTAGAGATTGTGTAGTGATTTCATATTGGATGCGTGCCATAGGAAAAGATGGGGGGAGTGAGAGGACTTTCCTCCAAAAATTGCTTCTAGCATTTGCCAAGGTGATTGATCGAGTTTCATGGAAGTCTCTCTTCCGTATAAAAATTGCTGCCACTTTCTGCCTGTAAAAGGCTATTACGGGGTTCAAAGATAATTTGCCGTATTTGCGATGGATGAAATGCCTTGTCTAGCAAGAGACGTGCCTTTGTTTTAAGGTGGACCGCCCATTTCTTTTCGATTCCCGATTGGTTGATCCAAATACCTAGATATTTTATTGATAGTACTTGCAACAATTTTTCTTTTTGTAGGTGCCATGTTGGTAATTTGGTACGTTTGGAAGGAGTTAGTGAGTGTTTTTTGTATATTGATTTTCAATTTGTTCAAATTCATATAAGTCTCCAAGTGATTAAGGCTGATCTGGAGGCCTCTTGGAGTTTTATCGAAGATAACAATATCTTCAGCATACATCATGAAAGCTAACTGAATAGCATTAAGTTTCGGTGGATTTATTGATGGATTTTTCAAAGATTCTTCAAAGTCTGAAGTAAAGAGGTTGAAAAGGGTGACCGCTAAGAGACACCCTAGTTTCAGCCCATTCCAGGTTTTGATGGGCGCTGTCACAACTCCATCTGCTGTCATGCGAATTTGTATGCTGGTATTACTGTAAAGTTGTTTAATGGGTTCCAATATGTCCTTTTGACACTTCCAGCGATTGATATCATCCCAAAGAAACTGCCTATTGACCAGGTCAATAGCAAGTTGTAGGTCAATAAATGCTGCATAGATATGAGTTTTTTTTTTATGGATTCATGCATAAGCAAGTTCAACAGAAGCAGATTGATATTGGTGCCAATGTGTTTGGTGAAACCTGTTTGTTGTACCGGTAGTCGGTTAGTATCTATTGCCCATGTTGATAGTTTTTTCAATAGAAAAGAGGGTGAAGATTTTGCCTAATGGATCGAGCAATGTGATAGGGCAGTAATTTCTTGGATTCTTTCTGTGCCCTGCTTATAAATGGGAATAAGAATCGCTAGTTGCCACGTCTTTGGTATTTGATTTGTTTCTACTATCAAGCTGAATATCTGTGCACACAATTCTACCCAATACTTAGGATTATGTTTGTTTAAGGCATTGGAAAGTCCATCCGGGCCATGAGCGTGAGACATATTCCGGGTCTTGATTAAAATCTCAATGTCTTCATAGTGCTACTTTTCCAGTTTGATAAGTTTATATTTGTCTTCTTCTGTACCTTTTAGCCTCCTGTGTAGGTCTATTTTTGTTTCCTTAATCAGGGGATTAAAGGAGTGCAGATGTTGCCTTCTTGGTTTCCCATCACGGGTTTGATCTTGCAGGAATGGGCTCAGAAGCCATTCATAATTCATTTTCACAGTACCTTGACGATTTGTCTTTTCAAATATGCTAGACAGCGTTTCTTTCTTTTGTTTGAGCCAAGCAGAGTCTGCTTAATCTGTTATTGATTTCTAGCGGTGGAAGGCTATGTTTGGGTTTGATAGACCTCAATGAAGACCAAACTATAGACAGAAAATGATGATCGCTGTTATCAGAATGCATATTATCAGTTTTTTGTAGTCTGTCCTTTATCCCCTGTGAGATGAAGATGTAATCTATTGTTGCGATACAATTCCCTCGCAACCAGGTAGGTGGCACAGAGCCACTGTCGTCAATGGGACTAACAGTGAGGGACAAATTTCGATCGTCAATTTGTTTGATCCATTTTGGGCTCTAGGTGGCAAATTAGAGATTTCATGTCTAGTTCCATTCTGACTGTAATGATGAAGATTCAAATCTCCACAGATGATAAATTCAATCTGTGGGAATTTCTCAGTTACTAGGTCAATTGCTGAGAAGACAGTGGGCCTCGTTACGAGTTTGGAGGTAGCCATGTTGTATTTAGCGGGATGGCTGCCTCCAAACTCGTGTCCGGGTCCTGAAAAAAGGGAATCACCGTGCCATTCTGACTTTTGCGGGCCCGGTAATTCCCTTTTCTCGAGACCCGGACCCGGTACATCCCCATTCCCATTCGAGCCCCCATAGGGCTCAATGGGAATGGGGAGGATGCTAACAATGGACTTGTTAATGACGGGTCTGTTGTTAGTATCCTGGTCTGCTCGCGGGTGGCGGTATGCACGTCTGGTCTGGTCTGGTTTAAATTCTATACAATTTCAATGTATTTAAAGTACTCTGTCTTCAAGGATCGATGAAAGTAGGTACTTGCAATACAGTTTTATTATATGTGGATCTTGATTTATTCGTCTTCTCATTTGTACATGGACTGTTGTAATTTGTGGTTACAGTAGTCACGTCCTCTTCATCCGATGTTAGATCAATAATCTCTGTATTGGCAATACTGAAATTAGCATCCGATATGTCCTCACAGGTTAAGTCCACATGTAGAGTGACGTCAGAGCATCCTCCTTCATATTCATCAATGACTATGAGAGAGGCATCACTATCATTAATGTATTTACCACCCTCAGGCTCTCGATCTAGATCTATATGGGTTGAGAGGTTGAGGAGTATATCTAATTGATGTTGTTCTTCCAATTGTCTCACTTTAATTCATTGGTCTTTCAAGCTCTTCTTTGTTCGTATTAAGTAGTACAGCTACTTTCTTTTTTTGATCAATGAAGATGTCCTTATTGTTTGGTTGTTTATCGATAGAATTCTGTGGTAAAGAAAGATTTCTTAAAAAGGCTCTAGATCCTTTAGTGCTTTTTTTGGTTTTTTCGCCATTTCTTGTTTCTGTTTTGTCTTGTTGTGCATATTCTTTGGCGCAAAGATGTCGAAGGTCTTTTTCTGTTTGTGGATTTTCGCAGTAGTAGTAATCTTCCCATCTATTATCTCTGGCTCTTCCACTATGTTGTCGGTGGCAATCTCAAGACCTTGCACAGCATGCCTTTCTGACAAGTCATCTGGGATTGGTTTGAATCAGGTATTTTAGTTTTCTCTTTTGGAGACATTGGGTGATGAATACGCTGAGGAGTCAACGACTGATCAGTGTCCAGATGGTTCACATTAGACTTTATAGACGATGGGTCTTTTTTCAAATTGCTAGTATTCAGTGTTGCAAGTAACGTATTGGTCATTGGGCTTTTTCTGCCTGGTCACTTCTGGCGATCTCAAAAAGACATGTCTGCCACATCGCACTACCCTCAGCTTCCATATAGATCCTATGCTGGATTCTGGCAATGAATGCCTCTGCATAGATTTGCTTTGAATGGATCAATGCCAAGAGGGTCGCCTGATCTTTCATGGCCTCAGTATAAGCTTCATGCAGTTTTAAGAATTGAATCATTGCTTGTGAAGTGGTGGCAAGCAGGATGTTCTGCAGATCAACCATTGTCATCAGAATGGAATCTCTCAGGCATCCCCATGGTGAGTTACAGTGGCATTTATTGTTGAGATTCTCCTCATGACTTATTTGTCGTTTAACTTGGGAATCGGAGCTCTCCATGTTCATTGATTCAGATGGCATAGCTTTATTATCCTGGAAGCCCTAAGGAGTATACACGAACTTGTGTGGCTGAAAAGAGGGATTACCACGAACTTGTGTGGCTGAAAAGAGGGATTACTAGGGCATGGTGTTGAGGTGGTGTGCTTGTTGGCATTCTTTGAGTCACAAAGTTCCCCAAAAACATCCTTCCTTTTCTCATGGCTACTCATGAGCAATGTTCCCTCTAAGTTGGGCGCATGTGCGCTTGCCCAGCTTCCTTCTGGGTGCCGCTCAGAAGATTTTTAGCTGTGTACATAGACAATTCTCACCTATATAAAAAGATTTAATAAGGCACAAGCCACATCAATTACCTGACAGTTTCTTTCTCTTAACATAAGCAACTAGTCTTCATATTCTACTAATTTGAATTACACTACTATACACCTACAATACCTAACAGCAAAATACAACACAAGAGGTTAAAAACGAATATGAAAAACTGGCTCCATGAACAGAAGAATCTAACCAAGATATGCCTGCACACATTAATCGAAGATTTTAACCTCCCCACCTATTACTCCTAAACCTGACTCTATGACACCCTTATGCTAACTTCTGCCCCAAAGTACATTAAGATACTACTGGACAACCTCGACTCTTCCTCTCTTGGCTCTGCGAATGGTTAGCAGACGCATACCTATCTCCACTTGTTTTATGTTTGTTGTAACATGAATAACGTTCACGTACCAGAATGTCTGTCACTCATTGTGCCTTATGAAAAGCGTCACCCCCACTACATAATCGAACTACCAGCTCAAATATCGGATACTGTCTGTAAGTAAGCAGGCTATTTGGATGTGTAACCAAATCCCATACTTCCTCTTCTTTGTACATCTGTCACACAACTGCTTTGAAGTGACCACCTTGTAAGTTAACGCATTATAAAACTAAAATATTATTTTGCCCTATAAAGATTTTGAAAAGACAAATGTGTTGCTCAGTGTCTCCTACTTCAACATTACTACCATTACCCTACAAGTAGAGAGCGGCATTGCAATATCATTTACTTACCCTACAAGGGATAATGGGTATGGACTATGCCTGGGATTACTTGACCATATTATCAGTGCACCGGATATTCAGACAGATGAATGCTTTTCACACAATCTGCATCATTTCCAGGTGTTCAGAGTTCTTTGGGCATAGACCATCACACATAATATGCTCACTTGCTTCTATACAAAAATAGTTTCACTGAGCCCTTGTGTAATCCTACACAATGATATAATGGCGGGGTATGGTGCAAACAATCTTGTATGCACTGTAAAAGAATTGTGTACATGCAGAGTCATGACATTATTAAAATTCACATTATATGTTGTCATTTAAATATGCCTTGCTTGCAAAGTATGGAGGGTCTGCAAATATTCCAGTGAGTGTTTATTGCTACTATCCTTCACTTTTTACAATGCTCTATAATAATAATCTGGTGTTTATATAGCACTATGAACTCTCAGGCATCAGAGCTTATTATTACCCACGGTGTGGTGCTCATTTATCAACCTCAGAAAGATGAAAGGCTGAGTTTGGTCCTGTCAGGATTCGAACCTGCATCAGCAGGCTCTGCACAGATGGCAAAATTGAGTGCTCTACTCACTGTGCTATCGGACCGACTGGTTTATCAACTAGTATTGGAGGCAAGCACAGGGGCCGAGGAAGAGTATGAGTGGATGCATCACATCACTCCTTGCGGGTGATGAACAAAGCAGCAAATTCCAAAGACCAAGTCAGACGTTTCGGCAGTACACTGAAGGAAATGTATTGCATTTTTGCTAAAGGATAGGAAATTCTAGTACCCATGTAGACAACAGCACCTACTTTTTCTTTCTATGCTCAACTGCTGTGGGCTTTTCAATATAGCCATGTGTTCTGTTTTTGCAGTTTCTAGCATATCCCTGCATCTTATCTAACTGATCAAAAAGAATTACAGAAGAAGGCACTCAATCAGTTGTATCTCTGATGAATTGATGCAATTACCTTAAAAATGCATATATGTTTGATTTTCTTCAACATGGCTCCATAATAAACGTCAGTAAGGCTCAGTAAGGCTCTTGTTTAATTGTATTTATCCTTTGGTGCGGAAGGGTGGGAAAAACTATACAATTTATTATGTGCCCTGTCATTTCACTCCCTATCTCAGGGGTACAAGCAGGACTCAGATGTTGCTCCCTACTTGGAGTCAAATGATTTTTCAGGGAGTAATTAAAAGTTATTAGCTTTGCAAATAGGGATACTTTCTGCTTATTAAAAAGATGTTCTTTCCCCATAAAATTCCTCTTAAGATCGGGCATTAATATTATTAGAGTTCCTTCCTTCCTATGCCACTGCTCTACTGTTCACTAATTCGAAAAAATATCAGTGGAGCTTTGTGGGTTGAAGCAATGATATGTTCATTGTTTCTCTTTTTTGTTAGGCACGTTTTGCTTTTTTAGGGAGTAAAAATGCATGGTGCATATGTCTCTTACCGCTAAGGATGGTGTTATCACTACCTACAGGAGAACGTAATGTGGATAGTAAGCAGAGGCATAGGAATTTTGAATCATCATTTTCTAAGGTGCAGTTATTCTGATACAATTGTCATCCTTACACAAATGATTAGAAGGATGTTTTCCTGGTGCTTTTAATTGCCGTTAATCCATCGGCAAATGTATTCTGAGTTTCTTGACAGCCACATCAGTTATGACAAGAGATATTTGTGTTTTGTAATACAAATGAGTGATTTTCCAGTGTCATAAAACATACACATTGTTCTCTGCAAGGTTCTGTGGCAGATATTGAAGGCTTGGACTGGTTGATGAGTTTTCTGTATAATCACATATGACATATTTTATTTTAGCTTATGTGTTTGGAAAAAGTATTGTAAGATTTTTAAAGAATTGCAGTGGCTGGGAAGAGGAAATTCCATTCGAAACTCTGTTCTGCGACGGCAGCTCATAAAGTGGCTTTCGTCATTAGTCAGTTGCGCACATGGAAAATAATGTGCGCACAACAGCCAACCGGTTCCGCACAAAGAGAAAAATAATTAGAGGGTACATTGCTCATGAGCCTCTCAAGTTCTGTAATATCTAAAGATGGTCAAGTAGGCCGCATGGAGGAAGTTTGCTTATTTGTGAATTTGATTTCTTCTGCATTTGTTTTTTCCGCTTGTATTTTTTGCCAACGTTGCTTTGCCAAAATGGCTTTGTTTTTTTGTGTCATCTCTAACTTAATAGAAGGAACAAAGTGGCTAAATTCCATTTCTTGCTTTGTCATGCCAGGTCTCAGAGGATTCGAAGTTTCACTCATCAGAGATGCTGATTTTATAGAATTGTCTTGTTGGGGATTTAGGGGAAGTTGTGACTGCATCTTCTTGATTTTTATTAAGTTTTTTTTATGCTTCAGTAAGAGCCCCAGACGTACCTTCTTCCAAAAGTAAGGACGGGTTCTCGTTCAGCCTTACTTGTGATTTTACAAATGAAAATGCCACTGCTTCTGGAATATGATGAATTATCTCATCAAAGTCTAGAGAATGCATGGGTTTTTCTGCCGATTCAGGGTTGAGCGAGGGAGGCTCTCTGTCTTCTGCCTCCCACATATCCCTAGCCGCCCGCTCATTCCCTGCGGCTCCCTCCATCCGCGTCGGACCATGTGCCACTGCCATACATGGGGGACACATACCATTCCCATGGGCGAATTGCTCCGCCTCGCAGAGACCATCAGGAGTGTCAGTTAGAATTACAGGAGCATAGGGCTGCAGGGTGAAATTATCCAGAGCAGAGAATTTTTTAGTGTGCTGGCCTGTCAGGGGGCCAGCAGGGAATTCCATGTTAGATGTCGTACGAGGAAACGTACAAACATAGGCAAATACTCCCAGCAGAACAAGACAAACTCAAACGAGTTAGTAGTTTTTGGCGGTGGTTAGGGATGAAGATTCAGGGGTTCCAGATGACCTCACGCCCTCAGATCCCAAAGACCATAAGACTCTGCACCCGACTCCACGGCAGGGGTCAGGTTTTGTAGACACTTCAGCAATAGGCAGCAAAAGAGAACTCCAGCAGGATCTCAGTCAGGAGACAGGCAGACCACAAGACTCTGCACCCGACTCAGCGGCTGCTCTGTGGCAGGGGTCGGGTTTTGTAGACACAGCAGCAATATGCAGCAAAAGAGGACTCCAGCAGGATCTCAGTCAGGAGACAGGCAGACCACAACACTCTGCACCCGACTCCGCGGCTGCTCTGTGGCAGGGGTCGGGTTTTGTAGACACGGCAGCAATAGACAGCAAAAGAGGACTCCAGCAGGATCTCAGTCAGGAGACAAGCAGACCACAAGACTCTGCACCCGACTGGTGGATTTAATATTTTATTTTTCTGTCTGCATGCATGATAATATACATACGTTGTGAACAAAAGTAGCACTCACGCTCAGTTTGCTGCACCCCCAGTCATCAATCTGGTGCACACAACATGACCCCCTCGTAGTGCTGGGACCTCCATGACCAACCCGATATTCCCCCCTTTAGTTAATACATCAACTAACAAATCATAATCATCTTCTTCAGGAATACCTCTACAACCATCTCTCACCCCAGTCTCAATATGGGCATACTCCTCCGAAGAATCAACCCGACTCGTCCCTCCACCATTTCCGCAATCTATCTGCCGTTCCACACAAGCATGCCAATTTAGTGGAGGAAACAAGATAACTTTAGTTTGAGCACCCAGTTGCAATGAAGTGATGGTGACCCTAGCCTTGTACAGGGTTACAGTCATCATAACAGGAGCTGTTGGAACCTGGTCAGAACAGCATCGTGAAGGTATTTGGTAACAACAGAAAGGAATAAGCAAAAGAACAAAAAGACAATAACAAAAACACTTCAAAGCTCAACAAAGAGGGTACTCAAGAGACCAAGGAGTTGATCCATTGCTCATTGGTGATCCAAGCCTCACTCTCCATGATCACTTTCAGTTCATGCAAAGCAGCAACAGTTCTGATGTGAGTACCGTTTTCTGCTGATATCGATTGGAAATGTCTGTTAAATCTTTTGATGATGCAGCTGGAAGGCAGTTTTGATCTTCTCCTTTGTTGCAATTTGTTCCTTATTCTTGCTGTCAAACATAGGGCCTCATTACGAGCTTCCCGGTCCGGATACAATGGTACCATTAAGCTTGCCGGTACCATTGTATCTGGCCTGGCAAACTCTGAGTTGTGCTAGCGGGTGCCTTTCATTCAGCCAGGTCTGACCTGGTGGAATGAAAGGCAGCCGCGAGCACAGCATGCCTTTAGCAACGGCACCGTTATGAACCAATGCCGGTGCTACAGGCATCCCCATTCCCATTGAGCCCAATGGGGCTCAAGTGGGAATGGGGATCACCCGATTCCGGCACCCGCAGAGGCAGAATGCCCCAGTAATTGCCCATTCACGGGTACCGGATTTTCTTGCAAGTTTGGAGGTAGCCTTGCCGATTTAACTGGCAAGGCTACTTCCAACCTTGTAATGAGGCCCATAGTCTTTTTGTTCATATAAGATAATGGAGATGATGCAAGGGGAACAGGGGACAAAGGGGGCACAGAGGTAACTTCGGGCATTGGACGGGCCAAAATGAAATATTCTATGAGAACGGGCACATGAAGGGTAGAAAGACTGCACTCACCTCGCCAGGGCTGGAGGGAACTGCCTGCATGCATGTGATCTACAAGTCCAGAAATCATCCAAAAGAGCAGCAGTACCTCCAGCCAGATCCCTTAAAACACAGAGAAATATTGGTAAGTGTCTGTACCTTAACTGGTCAGATACCACAGATGATTTCTCCATACTGACCGCAATCTTGGTTAACTTGTGCCACCCCTTCTTCTGAGAATCCCCTTATTCCTCCAGCTCTGCAACTCTTCACCCTTTGCTTTCATCGATTTCTAGAATAAATAGCTCCTTCCAAGGTCCATTAAACCCTTTGAACACACCTAATATTAATAGTGTTCTATATGCTCGTCATTTGAACATTCATCATCGCTTGGTATAACTGATGCTGTAATGGACTGTCCTTTAAACTGCCCTCAAACCCTGCACAAGGCTAGGTGCACTAGGCATAGTGTGTATGCTAACTCTCCTTCACTTGGGACAAACACCCTAGTGATGACAGAAAACATGGGGGATGACAGAGCAAACATAGAAGTATCCTACAGATCCCTTGCTCACCACCCTGCTTATATGGCTATAGCATATGTTATCCACTGCAAAACCATGTGCATTCCTTGTAAGATCCAATTCATCATTATCAGAAAAGATTATTGCCATTCCTTTTCACTTTTAGTATTTCCTCCTCAGACCACATAAAACTAGACAATTTTTAAATTTCCACTTTTTATACTAGTGGTCATCTTCAGACATGATGGCTCAAGGATCAAGAAAATCACAAAAATGTCAATTTTTACACAATTTACAATCTTAGACATTCATTTCCCTCTACAAAAGAGTATTTACATTCCAGATATATATTTGCACCCCCCGCATCTCCCCCTTTACACTGAAATGAACTGTGAATCCCTGGGGCGCATTTAACTTCTATGCTTGCTCCTGCTCCTGGTGCAGGTGGTGGGCTGCTGGTATCCCTTTCAGGTGGATCCAAGTCTTGTTGCCCGCCACCTTCACCTTAGCCAGAGTCGCACAGATCAATGTGCATGACCCATGGAAACGCTGTTTGTTCCAGCGATGCATGAAGACGCAGATATAGATGAGTTCCTCGGGGAGAAGCTGTGTCTTGTGCTGATCTTCGTAGTCTCACCGATTTCTTCTGTTGGCTATCGGTGAGAAGACACAGGCTGATGAAGATATCATCTTAACACTTTTCATACACTGGGACCAACCTCAAGGCACTAGGAGAATGGACTAGCCATTACAATTAGATATTTGACATTACTGTACCTCATTATCATGACCACACAATCAATTCTTGTGGAACTCCGTGAATGCACAAGATAGCCCCGGCAAGACCCCCCTCACCGATCCCATGGTTTTTCCGGGATTGAACTCCTCATGCACTACAAAATTCCCTATGAATCTGCTTACCTGTTCTTGTAGGTTAGGGATGGACCAATCCTCCTGGAGCTCTATTGTGATTTGTCATCAAGAAGTATGTGACAGGTAATGTAGTTATACAAGAGCCAAAAGAAGCAGCTCTACGGGCATTACTATTTTCCCTGTCATTTCCTGTCTCCAATGCAGATTTATGGGCAAGAGAACACATCCTCTCTTTTCCCAGAGCTCATATTCTTCTCTAGTGGCTTTCCCTTGCAATTCTATTATCTGAAGCACCAGGACTGCGGTGTACAGGACTGGTAAATGTACCTGGGGGATACTGTTTCCATTTTCTGGGAATCTGTGAAAGGAAAATATGTTGCTTCCTTCGCTGCCTTGTCTGCAGCATCATTTCCATTATCCAGGATAGCAGTGCAGCAAGCTGGACAGGGGAATCGTCAAACCTCCTGAATTCTCTTCTCTGTCATCTTGATAACGCAGAATGGATGGTGAAGGTGACGTATGCAGAGTCAGAATAAACAGTGACTACCTTCCTCTTACACATTTCTAGTGCTTCTATAAGTGCCACTAGTTCCGCCACTTGTGCAGAGTAACAAGTAGGCAACCATCTGTTCAGTCTGACCCGGTACTCCCCATCTACAAGACCCACAACAACATGAACCCGTTTGCCTCTCACCCATCTCCTGGTTGATGGCCAAAGACCCATCAACAAAAATCCCCTCACCCCCCAGAGCATCCTCTTTCACTTTCACCCTTTATTCCTCTTACGTGGCACAATCGTAAACAATATCATTTGTTTCACTGTGACTGGATGAGGTATATTTTGAATGCAGTGGTTCTCTCTGGCATTACCTTCCTTTCCTGGAGGCTATATCACTTGCCCAAAATGATACAGCGGATCGACAAACAAAGCTGTGTGCCACTCTCCACTTCCTCATCTGTGCCTGAGAGAACCACCCTGTTCTTCTTGATTACTATGGACTCTAAGAGATTTGTAACAATGGTGGCTGGTGTTCCTTCCTCTGGCACGTCAGGACGAAATAAATAAAAACTCAAATGGTAATCGCCAGGCCTGATTTCTGATCCCTGGGACCCAACTCAACAAAACCATCACCCCATAAAGAAATAATGCAGCATGCATGGTAACCCCCCTAATCACGTTGTCACTACAATAGGTCTAAATATTTGCTGCAGTGTCTGTACAATACAACAAAGGGGCTGATACATTTTGATTACCCACCTTTATATGAAGATCTTTAGTATAAGGAACCGACAGGATAGCCCCAGAGAATCCCTGTGTGCCGATCATTTTGGTCACCTACCTGCACACCTATCCAAGGTTCCCCTTCCAGGTTGGTGGTAATGGACAATACTGGACACATCAGGGACCCCTGTGGGCTGTCCTACTCCTGGTACATATTAGCACCTGGGAGAGAAAAATGATTTCCCCTGAAAACACTTGCTCCAGTGTAGTGTGCAACTGTTCCTTGGGGTAAAGGATTCTTTTGCCGTGTCTGCGCTTCTGCTGGCATGGTCGGTGGTATCCTGAAGGTATGTGCAGCCCCAGTTGTTGTGTTCTATTCAACCCATGCTTGATGGGATTGCACAGAGTCTGGGGTATATGGCAGGGTCGGGCATGCATATGTTGAGCTCCCATGTTAAAGTACTGTGGCCGTTCACAACAATCTCGTGACACGTGTCCCAACCTTCCACATGACGCAACCTGAATCCCAAAAAATCCTCCAAAATGATTTCCTGTTGGCCCATTAACCCGGGGTCCTGTTCCTCCGAAAACCGCCAAGTGACCCACTTCCCTGTGGAAATACTCTCCTGCCCCTTGGAAACGCTCTCATCAGTCTTGGACCGGGGATATAGCTGTCCATCCACCCCAGTGTCAAACCTGGTTCACTGTGTCCCTGTTGTCCGGATTGCCCCTGCTGTCCCTCCATAGGATTTGTGATTACTGCCTCTTCTAGGCAAATCTTCATAATTTTCTTTTACCCAAGCTTAGCCTCTGCTTTTAGTGGCTACTCTACATTCTCCCTCTCTTTTACCTGTCTTCTCTTGCAAAAATGCACAATGTGTGCCTGAATTTCTAGCCAACTCTTGGCCTCCATCCCTACGACTTTATCTAAATCATGCTAGACTTCTAAAGAAATTTAATTGTCAGATTCTATCCCATGCTTCTCCCATTTCTGCCCTCCACATCTCCAAAATTCACTTGATGTGTACGGCAGGAACATCATCCAATTTCATTGCCTTAGCTAACATTGAATTGATATCAGGCACATCAGGATACATAATCTGCAAGGCCCCCCATGCCTGTGCCCTAAGATTATTAAAAGCTGCTCCATGATGGGTATTTGTATCCAACTGAACTCCCGGATCTCTTCCAAAAGCTCGTCTGACCGCTCCCCCATTAGGGCCGTAAATAAGCTCTTCATGTCCCCCACGGCCAACATGACACCGGCAGTGTGCTTCTCTAATGCATAAATCAACTTCCCCACCCCTGCAGCGAGCGAAGGAAGTGTCTTCATCAAGTTACTCTGGTCCATGTATGACCACAGGACATAATACGCCCTTCCCAGACCCTTCTGGAGAAACGGAAACTGAGTTATACTTGTTTTTCCTGTGGCTTCCCCATCTTTCCCCTACATTTTATTACAGCCATGCGAGTACCCTGGCACATCCTCTGGCTCCATGATGTGCTATCTATGGCTCCTACTGGAGCTGGATGTGAGGTGCCTACACCCTACTCTCATTGCTTGACATCCTATTCCTCTCCTTTTTCATCATTTACTCTGCATACTGCATTCCCTGACACTTCTACAGGCACAGAATCATAATCAGCACTACCACAGGGTGCTGTCTCATGTCCTCCCTGCTCACCCCCTGTACCCTTGGCTGCATCCCTGTTATCCATGTCCACCTCAACTGTTCTGATAACCGAGTTGTCCAATCTAACAAGAACTTGCCCATGTCTCCACCTTCCTTCTGCTACATCCCTTGCCTGTCTTCTCACTTCCTCCTGCTCTTCATCTCTTTTGTACTGTAGCAGCATTACCTCTTCCTCTGCTAGCCTTAGCGCTCCCTTTAATTGTTCCTGTTCTTGCGTATCTATCACTCTTCGCAGCCTATCCCCAATCCGAACAGGAAGAGGTCTAACCTCTTCTTTCTCTCTCATTTTCAATCCTTCCTCCACTCTTCTGACTACCGGCCTCACTCTTTCTCGCCTCTCCACCATTAATCTTTATGCTAACCTAGCAGTCGGGGGAGTTAACCCTTTCCTGCTCTCTCTTTTCAACCTCTCTGTAACCCTAACCTATGAAGGAGTTATCCTTCCATGTTCCTCAAAATCCCAGTTCTTAGAAATCGTAACTGATGGAGGTGTTACCTGTGTCTGTACGCATGCAAGCTAGTATGTATCAGTCCTGAACAAAAGTAACACTCCCCCTCAGTTCGCCGCACCCCCAGTCATCAATATTGGCGCATGCGACATGAATCCCTCATAATGATGGGGACCCTCCTTGACCACCCCGACATTTTTCCCATGGGCAAACAACTCTTCTTTTAATGCTTTCTTGTGCAGAGCAAAGTTTGCCCTAGTGTTAATGTGGAATGGCATTAGGACTAGGGCAAGGTTTAAAAATACTGTGTAGAATTGCACTTGAACAGGTGTAAAGTTTCTGTTACTTGGAGACTGATCTTTTGCCGCCATCTTGTGGACACTCTCATTGCAACAGGATATATTCGATTAGGTACAAATAATTTGCAATCTAAAAAGGCAGAACAAGTAATGGAAGGACTAGATTGGCCTCCTACCTTGGATCACAGGGAGAGAGAGCTCACAATCCCATTAAAATCAGTCAAGACTGTGATCAGCAGGCACGAATGTTGCGTTGATTTAATCGTATTAAGGCGCTGAATCTCGTCAAACACCACTAGCTTACTGAATAGAGGTAAATCAAAAGATCTTGATACCAGGAAGAAGGATCTGTTTACCTGGACTGCTCTGCTCTACCATTTCACGCAGTCTGTGACTTACCTCCAATGAGCACTAGAACACAATTCTGCCTCCTCCCATTGATTTTTGTTGAGGGATACGGTATGTTCCTATTTAAAGAGATATGCCGGTCTGGTAACAAACCGTTGTTACCGGACCAGCACACTCAGTCTGTGGGCGGCTGCTGTGTTGGCCACCAGGCCTGACCTGGTGGGCAGGACGGCAGCTGCCCGCAGACTTTCTGGGAAGCACCAGCACTACTATCAACGGTGCCGGTGCTTCCGTCATTCCCATTGAGTCTTACGGGACTCAAATGGGGATTAACATTTTTCCAGCACCTGACTTCCAGGAACACCAGAGTCGTAATACCCCAGTGTTTCCGTGTAGCCAGGTGCCGGAAAAATGCACGAGTCCGGCGGCAGCCTGCCGGTTTTACCGGCACGTCTAGCTCCGGACTCGTAATGAGGCCCAATTAATGGCATGCAAGGACTTCAGTGCAGCCATGGTTAGGTTGCCAACGCTACACTGGCATAAACTGCACCAACCCACCAACTTGGGTTCTAACTTTTGATTTTCACTATGGAGGTAGAAATACCCACAACGAGCAAAGCGAGGGAGCTGTAACCATCCCCCGGGTCAAAACAAGTCATTTTAAAGCACATTTTACAGCAAGAAATGGAAAAAGCCATAGGATTTACAGACAGGTCTGCATTTTAGCAACAGTCGCCTTACCCGCTGCGCTGTCTTTCCGCAGCACACTGATTTTCGATCTTCACCTTCGCCCTACTTCTTCCACACTTATCAAACAGCTTTGGCCTGGCCAGCCCACTCCGGCCCCCTCCACCCTGCAATTATGGCTCAGGTGGTCAATTAATGATGCAGCCTTCCCACTTTCAAATGAGCAGCACTTGCTAATTTTGCAAGATGAATGCTAACACTTCCCTGAGCCTAATCCCAGCAGGAGATGAGCAGAAGCCCTGTTTCACTGCGTGGTATAAAAATACATGGCACTCAATTCTTTTTTTTTCCATTAGTTTTCATTTTTAGTCACCCACATGCAGAATATCCACAGGGGCAAAATGGCACTCTTTTCCCCAGGGTTCAAGCAGTACAGAGTCAACTTGCACACGGCACCAATGCCCACTACAACCCCAGGCCCACATAACGGCCAAATGTTTACGCACTGCACCTACACTGTGGTGGTGTGCGGGCCTCCCTGGGTCAGGACACCAGAGACGTCTGCTTGTTCCGGTACTCCGGCGCGAACTGCCCGGGCACCGCCTTTATTAACTAGCGTGCATGCGCCGGCCCGCTGTGCCGCGCAGGCGCGCTTCGTGTACCACGTACACAACATCCCTCCTTTTCCCCCCAAACAACAAACACATTAAACAGGGGAGCCAACTTGGCTCAAATCAAACTGTACTTAACAGACTTCGTTACTCAGGCTGCCGAGTCCATGATGAAATCTTGGAACCTTTGCGGTGGACGGCGTCCTTCCCTGCGCGGGTACCTGGGCGAGCCTCTCTCGAGGTTCTCTGGTCCCCCAGGGTCCTCGGGCGGTTCACCGCCTTCCTGCGGCGCCTCTGCTGCTTGTCCTTGGGCAGGATTGGTTTCTTCCTCCGCTGCCACGGGTCCTATGCGCTTGAAGAAGGACACATTTCTGGTTACCGTTCCTCGCGCGTTCGCAGCTGTGACCATTGGACCTTTGACATGAGTTACTCCCATTGGTTGGGTTTCGTAAGTCATCGAGAGTTTTCCTTCCGGTTTCCTGTTCCGGACTAGGACGGTGTCTCCTACTGCCATCTCTTTTCCCGACAGCCTCCGCCTTGTTGTTTCGCTCTCGTTTCTCGCTGCTCTGTCTGCTGTCACCCGTGCGCTATCGATCACTCCTGGGCGTCGGTCTCCCGCTTCAGGTATCAGCCCTCTGGGTATTCGCCTGAACAGCGCCTCGGCGGGTGCGATTCCGGTGGATCGATGTGGGGTGGACCGGTACTCACGGAGAAAGTCGATTAGGTTGTGTCGCAGGTCCTCCCCTCCATTGACAGAAATACGAAAAATTTTGTTTAGTGTCCGCATGAAGCGCTCAACCTCTCCATTGGCCCTTGGCCATAGCGGGGTCACCTTCCGGTGCTTGATGCCTCGTTCCGCGCAGTATCTGGCAAACCGCTGTCCTTGGAACGGCGCTCCATTATCTGAGCAGATCTCAAATGGGAACCCATGGGTGGCGAAGATTTTGTCCATTGCCAGGATGGTGTGATCGCTGGCGGTGGATTCCACGAGTTCCACTTCCGGATACCTCGACCACTGGTCTGTGACCACCAGGAAATATAGGCCTCTTCCGGTCGAGCCGAAGTCTGCGTGCACCGTTCCCCATGGCACGTCGCTCCGTTCCATGGCCTGAATGGGTGGGCCCCTTTCCACAGGACTCGTGGCCTGGCAGGGAATGCAGGTCCTCACAAACTCGGCTACCCTGTGCTCCAGATCGGGGAACCAGACCTTCAGCCTGAGGCGTGCCTTCATCCTGGCCATGCCTTGGTGCCCAGTGTGGGCCAACTGGAGGACTCTCATGACCAACGACCTGGGGATCACGATCTGGTTCCCTCGTAGCAACAGGCCGTCCGTGGACACTGAGAGCTCGTGTCGAACTTTCCACAGCAGTTGTAGGTCCCTTTGTACCTCTGGGTTCCTCCTGGCATTGTTTAGAAGGATGTCCCGCCACTCTCCTGTGGCCACCGCCCTTTTCACTCTTAGGAACGCCTCGTCGGAGTTCGAGTCGTCCGCAATGTCCTCTCTCGACAAGGCTTCTGGCAGGGCTGATTCAATGACGAGATGGACGGCGTCCCCAGCGTCTGTTATCTCTACGGGACTCTGGGTGTCCCTCGTGCCTGGGTGGCGAGAAAGGTAGTCGGCTGGGTTATGGGTGCCTGGGCGGTATACTAGCTTGACGCCGTATTCAATGAGGGATAGCATCCATCTTTCGATGCGGGGAGGCGGCTTGGATGACGTTCCTGACAGGATAGGAATCAGGGGTTTATGGTCTGTAATCACAACGACGGGTTTGCCGAGGATGTAAATTCTAAAGTGTTTGCACCCCCACAGGATGGCGAGGGCTTCCCTTTCTATCTGGGAGTACCGCCTTTCCGTGTCGGTGAGGGCTTTGCTGGCATATGCTATGGGCCTCATGACCCCTAGTTCGTCTGTCTGCATGAGGACTGCCCCCAGTCCCACCGGGCTGGCATCGACCACAATCTCCGATTCCCGGCTGGGGTTGAAATAGGCCATTGTCTCCTGCTCTGACAGGGCTTCCTTGATGGCTTTGAAGGATCGTTGTTCAATCTCAGTCCACTGCCAAGCCACGTCATTCCTCGTAAGTGCCCTCAGTGGTTCCGACAGAGAGGCTAGGTCTTTGATGAAGCGGCCGCAGTAGTTGACCATCCCCAAGAAGCTCCGAACCTCCGCCGGTGATGTGGGTGGAGGCGCATCCCTTATGTCTTTCACTTTTCCAGGGTCCGGGGATATGCCCCCCGCATGGAAGGTGAACCCAAAGAATTCCAGTCGGTCTTTGAGGAATTCGCACTTTTCTTGGTGCAGGGTCAGGCCCACCGCCTGTAGTCTCTCAAAAGTGTTCTCTAGCCGTTTAAGGTGTTCAATTTCCGACCTGGCGAAGACTAAGATGTCGCCGGACATGTTAATGACACCTTTAAGTCCGGACAGGGCTCCTCTGATGGCATTCTGGAAGACCTCTGCCGCGGACGAGATTCCAAAGTTAAGTCTCTTGTACTGGTACAACCCCTCGTGAGTAGTGAATGTCGTAATGTACCTCGACTCGGGGTGTAGCTCTAACTGGTGGTACCCAGACCTGAGGTCCAGTTTGGAGAAGACTTTGGCACCTTGGAGTTCTCCGACGATGTCGTCTAGAGTGGGTGTGAGGTGACGCTCCCTTTTGATGGCGGCATTTGGGAGCCTCATGTCCACGCAGATGCGTACTGCCCCCGGCTGTTTCGGCTTTGGGGCTACTACGATGGGCGAAACCCAATGGTTGGGGCCTTCCACTCTTTCAATGATGTCCCGGTCGACCAGCTGTTGCAGCTCCTCCTCCACTTGGGCTCTTAAGTGAAAAGGAATCCGGCGATGTTTGAGTGCTGTCGGCCTAACGGACTTGTCGATGTGTAGTTGAATGGGCTCTGCGTTCAGTTTACCAATGCCCTTGAAGAGAGTTTCAAACCTGTGTAGCATGCTTTTCAGATCGGCGTGGTATACCCCAAACATGAAGTGGACAATGTCGAGTGCTTCTGACGCCGCACAGCTCAACAGGGAATGTGGGCTGACACTGGTGACAAAGAACCTTGCTTTGATGGTGTTTTTTCCATGAGAAACCGGGGCCACGAACATACCTTGGATGGGTAGGGGTGTTTCCCCACCGAATGCATATATTCGCGCCATGGACGCTGACAGCTCTGGTGGGCCTGGCAGGGCCTCATAATGTTTGGTGGCTAGCACACAGACCGAAGCCCCAGTGTCAATGAGAATGGGGGTGGGGACGTCATCGATGTTGACAGTGCATGTGGGTTGGCGCCTCGTGCCAGGACGTTTTACGATGCTGGAGATGAAGAAAACCTCTTCCTCCTCCTCTTCTTCTTCCGCGATGTCCAGGTCCTGCAGGCCCTGATCGATCGAAGAGATGCCTCTCACTCTGCGAGCGCCTCCTCGTCCAACTCTCTCCGGTCCTCTTCCTGCCGCAACAGGGGAGGCAGCCCGGCACATCCTGGCATAGTGCCCCGGTGTGCCACTCACCCGGTGGGCCGCGCATGCGCGCTTCGTGTACCACGTACACAACAGTTGCCAGTGCAGGTCTAGGGCTTCGTGAAATGTCCGTGGGCAAAGCGAAAAGTGCGAAATTCGCACTGGAATCTGCTTCCACTTGTGTATAGGCGCATTACAAATGTCAAATGCCATATCATATCATTCCACGAAACCTGCATTACGGTCTACCTAGAACATTTTGGCTAGTTTTGTGTGCTCGGGATGCAATAAAACAGCAAAACTGTTCTATTTTCGCTCTTGTGCCGTGTGACGAAACAGCATGGTTTTTTAGTTTCTGGGTGTTATGTAGCCTTACGTCCCGCAAGCACGATGACGTAAGCTGCCTAAAAATAAAGAGCCCGCCCCACCATGAGCGAGGCAGTTCAGGGAACGCCCTAAACCATGAATGTCGTGTCTCATTGCAGCTCTGCACTGCCGGGCCTTCCACGCAGGCAGGGGTGTTGCTAGGTCTGGAAAAGACCTGGGGCTACTCTGATGTCAGAACTGTTGAGACTGGGGGCTAGCAAGCCTTTTGGCTGTAGCTCCTGAGATTCTATCTGGGGCTACAACCAAAGGACCAGGGGCTATAGCCTCCTTAGCCCCCCCCTAGCAACGCCTCTGCACGCAGGCCATCATCCGTTCTCCTGTCAGCCAGCGCACCGGCAAGAGAGAACACAACACCGGGTTGGTGTAGCGAGATGAGAAACTTTACATAGGTCTTTTTCAATTCCTGCTAGTTTCACATAGTGACATGAGAAACATCATGCAGTTTTTCCAATCCGTGCTAGCTTTGCGCAATGACGCAAGAAACTTTGCACAGGTTTTTTTGCTAGGTTCGCGAATTGACACGAGAAACTGTGCATCCCTTTTCAATACGTAAGCGTGGCGGCACGGCGGGCGGAGCAAATAAAAAAGCGGACACATTTCTCTTTCGCTGGCAGAGCGGAATCTTAGAATTTAGCCTCTTTTATGTAGGTCGGCAAGTTCTCAGAGCACAAAGTGGAAGAGGACAGCTGCCTCTGTGGACAGAAACGCTTAGTGTACGGGCAGGGGAGTTTCAGGGAGCTTTCAGTTTGGGCAGGTATCTCTGAGTAGTTCTGATTTTGAGAGGAAATACCTGGATGTGGGTAGATGACTTCTGAGTGTTGGTAGAGGAGGTCTGAGGAGATCAAGGTGCGAGGAGCAGAGTGGGTCTGATGAGCTAGAGTGTGATAGGAGAGTTCTGAATGTAGGTTGGCAGGGCAGCCTGTGGAATTTAGAGTAACAGGGGAGCTCTGTGTGTGGGCAGTGGTTTAAGTGGAATGGAAAATTGAGCTGGGGCTCTTTACGGCGTGTGGCTGCCCGGGCGGCAGACAAACCCCGCCAGGCAGCCCTTTGCAAACAACACCACCCTCTCGCCCAGGGCACTAGGGTGTTAATCCCTGCATCTCTTAGCTGCATTACACCTCCTCAGACTTAATTGTCGTGCTGACGCTAGGTATCCCTTTAACTAAAAGATGCAGAGATCAAGGTTCTCACCCTGAGGGAGAGTGTGGTGATATGATATGATATGATATGGCATTTGTAACACGCCTATACAAAAGTGTTTCAAGGCGCGACGAGGCAGGGAGGGGGGAACAAGGGGAGACAGACAACGATCCTACTAGGCCAGGTGTCATTCAGATCGCGCAAGTATATGGGTAGGACGGACGGGAAAAGTGCAAGGGGGAAAGGGAGAGGGGAAAGTGCAGTACAGGATTAGTAATGAACAAGATAAATAATAAGGGCCAGCTGGTGGCAAGTGCAAGATAAGTGCAGACAAGTGCTGGGAAGGGGGGCTGTAGGGATACAGAGACAGTCCCGCAGTGCAGGGGTTGCCAGGAAGGCAGTGCAGGGGAGAGTGGCTGGGCCAAGGACCGAGATTGGTGAGTGGCCCAGTTGCTGATTCAGTACAGTTTCAGTGATTTAGCAGGGGAGAGGGAGAGAGAAAGCAGAAGCAAAGAGGAAGGTTTTGAGGTGCTTCCGGAACCAGAGATAGTTCTCCTCAAGTTTCAGGGAGGCAGGAAGGCTGTTCCAGAGGGAGGCCCCTGCTGAAGAGAGAGATCTCCACCCCAACTCGTTGCTTGGAGAGCGGCTGACCTTGAGGGAGTTGGAGGCGGAAGAGAGAAGTGCTTGAGAAGGAAGATATTTAGGAAGGGAGAGTTGAAGGTAATTTGGCCCCAGGCCCCAAAAGGCCTTGTGGACAATGCAGAGGGTTTTGAACTTAATCCTCGCAGCCACAGGGAGCCAGTGAAGAGATTTCAGTCCTGGAGAGATACGGTCCCTGGGCTTGAGGCCAAGGAAAAGTCTCGCAGTCCTGTTCTGGATGAGTTGCAGAGGGCGGAGAGTAGAGGCAGACAGATTTAGATAGAGGCTGTTACAGTGGTCCAGCTTCGAGAGAACCAGGGCTCTGGAGACAGTGAGCTTCTGGGGGAAGGAGAGGAAAGGAAGGATACCTCTGAGGAGGTGCAGCTGGTAGTGTGACTTCTTAGAAACGTCAGAAATGTGAGGAGAGAAGGAGAGTGTGGAGTCGAAGATGACCCCGAGGTTTTTTGCCTTGCAGATAGGAGCAGGAAGAGGGCCAAGAGAGGCCGGCCAGAGAGCTGCAGGGAAGGAGGGAGTGGGTGTGCCGATGAGTAGAATCTCGGTCTTACTGGCATTAAGGCAGAGGTCGTTGGCGGCACACCATTCCTGTATAGCAGAAAGACAGTCAGAGATGAGGGAAGGAGAAGAGGAGGCCGAGGGTAGCCTGAAAATGAGCTGGGTATCATCCGCATAGCAGTGAAAGTTGGGGCAGAGAGCAGCGATGCTGTGGGCGAGAAGTGCCAGATACTGGTTGAACAGCCAGGGAGAGAGGTTAGAATCCTGGGGGAACACCACAGGTAGAGAAAAAGATGTCAGACAGGAAAGACCCCAGTTGGACCTGGGAGGGTCGATTTGAGAGGAAAGAGGTCAGCCAAGCCAGAGCCTGACCAGTGATACCCAGGTTATCACGGAGACGGTTAAGCAGGATGGTATGGTTGACAGTATCAAAGGCAGAAGAGAGATCAAGCAAAATGAGAAAACATGGAATGTTAGAGTCAAGGTTCGAGAGCAGGTCCTCACGGATGTTCAGGAGAGCAGTTTCCATGCTTCTAGCAGCTCTGAAGCCAGACTGATGGTCATGAAGGCTACCACCAGATTCAGCATGGAGATTAAGCTGGGAGATGGCAAGTTTCTCCAGGAGCTTGCCCAGGAAAGGAGTGATAGAGATAGGGCGATAGCTAGCTGGGCAGGACGGGTCGGAAGAGGGTTTCTTAAGAAGGGGGTGCACAAGGGAGTGCTTGAGAAGGGATGGGAAGACTCCAGAGGCGAAGGAGTGATTGCAGAAGTCAGCAAGGGCAGGAGCCAAGGAATCGATGTGGTCCTTAATAGTTTTGGAGGAACAGGGGTGGACCTGTGTTGACGAGACTTTCATAGATTGGACTTGTCTCGAAACCTCATCAGCAGAAAAAAGGGGAAAGGCAGAGAAGGAGAGAGGAGGGGTGGCTACAGAAGGGCCAGAGGATGGGCAGGGGATAGAGGGGGGGGGGTGATGGGAGGTGAGTGAGGACAAGAAGTCCTGAGTTTTTGAAATGAAGTGAGAGGCCAGTGCCGTACAGAGGGCCTGGGAGGGGACAGGAGAGGTAGAGACTGCAGCAGGGTTGGCCAGCTCCTTGCAGATTTTAAAGAGTTCAGCCGAATTGTTAGATGCCGCAGTAATGCGGGCTTGGATAAGGGCTCTCCATCTCTTAGTTAAGGGGACACCTGGAGGAAGCCAGCAGCACCACCGTTCTGGAAGGCCCTTATTCTAATGCCTGAAGCTCTCGGGCATTAGCTAGAGCTTCAAGCTTTAGGGAAAGAAAGGCATCGACTTTTAGCAGCTTTGCCTTTCCGCCCGTAATTGTGGCTCCGGCCCCCCAGGCCCGTATTGAGTTTATGTAATCTTCATAGACTCTTTTAACGCAATCCAGCTGTCACAATCACAACTTAATGGAGGAGAAGAGATATTGACACTCTCCCCCGAACCACGGATGCTGAATCAAGTCGACTCTCCCAACGTGGTTGGCACAGGCACCTGATATGTAAGAACAGGTAGCCACGTGGCAGCCAATGGGGGGAAGAGGTGTTAGGAAGAGGTTGTGGATAGGGTGGGGAAATAGGAACACCTGGAAAGAGGTTAAGGAACTCCTACGTTGGATGGGAAAGGGGAAGCACAGGGTAAAAACCCTAACCTGTCTAAACATATAACACACAAGAATTCCCTTTTGTAAAGGTACCAGTAATGACACTACATGCAAAGTAGATTTAACAGTACACCATATCCTCCGGTTCTCTGCCCTACGCCTGAAAAGCACACCTTAATACGTGCGCTAAATCATTGTTACACATAAGGAGAACATGTAGCAAGCAACATAATGGAAACAAACAAATGGGAGTCTTCCCAACATGATAAGACAATTACACATGGCCCCTTGGGTTGGCGTAAGAAACACACAAGAAACATAAACTGTGCATCCACTAGTTTGCAGCACTAGTTGAGGTTAATTTCCTGCCCAGGTGCAGTAATAGATTCCTGGACATTGCGTTAGACTTGATTCTCCCTGCACGGAATGGCATGCTTCTGCCTTCTAGAGTTTTTACTGAGGAGTGTTACGAACATATTCCAGCATGTAATGTAAATACACCATGCACTTCACATGAAATTCACCAAACGTTCTTAAGTACTTATCTGAAGTCTGGGAGCCCATCAGGACTTCCCAGACGAAGAACACACAGCAGTAAATCAGCCCGACAGCCTCGTAGCCCAGATGAATTCAACAGACTTCCCCAAGTACTTATCTTAAGTCTGGGAGCCCCTCAGGACTTCCCAGACAAAGAGCGTAGTGCCGTAAATCAGTCCGCAAGCATCATAGCCCTCCGTTCTGCAAGATGCTTGATACCGTCTTGAAATGAACGGGCCGTGAACCACAGAAACCTCCTATTTCCGCCCGACGCCAACTGCTCCCTGGAACAAAATAAGCCACACCTGCCGCACGCCGTTGCCTGCTAATAAGCTGTTCATAATTAAAGACAGCTGGCAATGCGCGCGCACAACCAGAACTACGATGCACACTGAGAATGCTGGGAAATGTATTTTCAGGTCCTCCCGGCGTTCCCTGACATCAGTAGGCACATTTTAGCACTCCACGTCTGTTCCAGCCCTTATTCCGGACTTTACCTCCTCTCCCAGGGCTCTTCACAGGACCCGGTTTACCCGGGTGTTGCAAGTGAAATTGGTTAAGTAACCTGGGTGCATGTACATCTCTTGCTGGTTCCCAAGAACAATCCTCAGGTCCATAACCTTCCCATTGAATCAAATACCATAATTGTTGATATCTTCTTTTGGCATCCAAAATGCGTTTTACTTCATATTCTGTTTGCCCTTCCTTCACCAGCGCCGGAGGTCTTTTCATAGGCATCCCTGGAGCTGCGGGTTTAAGCAAAGACACATGGAATACCGGGTGTATAGGGAACAAGTTACTTACCTGTAACTGTTGTTCTCCAGCATGGGTCTGACATGGATTCACATGCTTAGGAATATTCCCTGTCGTCAGGCTGGGAATCCTTGGTAAAGAAAAAATCAGTTTCAGTTTCGTTTCTGAACTTTCTTTCTGCTAGTAACCAATCACTGGTCTCTGGGTCATACTGCCCCCAGCCAATGACTGCCCTCTACCTAAGCCCCTCCTCTGGCAGCCATCTTCAGATTTGGTAGTACGTAAAGTGGCAGTAGGACCAAGAGAAGAGCCGCAGAGGGGTAGGCGGGAGGGTTCGCATGTGAATCCATGCCAGACCCATGCTGGAGAACAACAGTTGCAGGTAAGTAACTTGTTCCTTCTCTAGCATGGGGTCTGGCATGGATTCACATGCTCATTAATACAAGAATATATAGCAGTACACACATGCACAACCACGGGAGGTGGCAAGGCTCAACATTAAGCATTTCAACAACTCAACATTAAGCATCTCTTACCTCCTCACTAGGCTCATCTTCAGGTGAACAGGTTGCGCAGCACTGCCTAGCCGACTCTGGATTCCACCCTGGAATCCCGGTCGACGCAGTAGAATCTCGTGAAGGTGTGCATCGACCTCCACGTAGTAGCCATGCAGATGTGCAGCAGGGGCACACCAGACAGGAACGTCGTGGTTGCGGCGATCGCTCTGGTTGAATGGGCTCTCGGACGGCCGGGCAACGGTCGGTTTGCCAACCGGTGACAGTGCCTGATGCAGCCGGAGAGCCATTGGGAAATGGAAGCCTTCGAGAGGGCCTTCCCTTGGTTCACAGGTCCAAAGTTCACAAACAGCTGTGATGTCTTCCGAAAAGTCTTTGTGCAGTCCACGCAGAACTTCAGCGCTCTAGCACATCTAGCCAGTGCAAAGTCCTTTCAGCCGGCAACAAAGGTGACGGGAAGAAAACAGGTAACACCAAGGGCTCGTTGAGATGGAAGTCGACGGCACCTTGGGCATGAAGGAGGGGTGCGTCCTCAGCACCACCCTCGTCTTGTGGAATGTCAGGTATGAAGGTTTACAGGAGAGGGCCTGGATCTCTCCCACTCGTCGTGCGGAGGTGATGGCCACAAGAAACGCTGTCTTCCATGACAGGAACTTCAACTGAGCTGAATGCAGAGGCTCGAATGGCAGCCCCATGAGCCGGGTCAGCACCACGTTGAGCTCCCACATCGGGGCTGGAGCCTTCACCAGCAGGAATGATCAGAACAGTCCTTTGATGAACTCCTTCACCAGGTGATGAGACCATAGAGATGACCGCCCCAGAGTTCTGGTGTAGCGGGAGATAGCCGCCAGATGGATCTTGATGGAGGCATGCGCCAACCCTGCCTTGGCCAGCGATAGCAAGTACGGCAGCACTTGAGGAGCCGTAATCCGCAGAGGGGTAATCCTCTGTGCACGGCACCAGACAAAGAACCTCTTCCATTTGTGTCCATAGCACTTGAGAGTCGAGGATGCCCTGGCCTTTGCAAGCACCTTCTTGCAGTCCGCCAGGTTATCGTACCCTCCAAACTCTAGTGCTGCAGGAGCCAGGCCTGCAGGTTCAGCAATCCTGGGTCATGATGGAGGATGGCGCCTCCTTCCCTGGTGAGAAGATTTGCGTCCTTCGATAGTTTGACCGGGGGGGACACTGACAAGTCAAGAAGGTCCGGAAACCAGATGCCTCGGCCATGCCGGTGCAACAAGGATCATCCTGCACCGGGACCATCTGAGTTGAATGATGAGTCGCAGCAGCAACGGCAACGGGGGAACGCACACAGGAATTGGCCGTCTCAGGGGAATGTGAAGGCACGCCCATGCTCCCTGGTTGGGGAAACCTGCTGGCGAACCTCCTACACTTGGCGTTCATCGCCGTCGTGAATAAGTCGATCTGGGGATTACCCCATCGTCGGAATAGGAGATCCACTTGATCCTGCCGCAGTTCCCACTCGTGCCACGAGCGCAGCTCCCTGCTGAGTGAGTCGGCAATGGTGTTCTTTATTCCTGCCAGATGGAAGGGTACCAGGAACATCCCTTGGGCAATGGCCCAGTGCCACAGATCCTGCGCTTCCTTGGATAGGGTTGGGGATCTGGTGCCCCCCTGCTTCGAAAAGTAGAACATTGAGGTGGTGTTGTCGGTGAAGACCCTTACCACTTTGCCCTTGAGGGACGGAAGGAATGACCTGAGGGCCCAGAACACTGCTCGGAGCTCCAGGGCATTGATGTGTAGTGACCTCTCTTCTGGGAGCCAAAGGCCTCTTGGGTGGAGATCTCTGGTGTGTGCCCCCCATCCGTCCAGGGAGGCGTCCGTCGTCACCGTCTCCTGATGTGCCGGGGTCTGGAAGTCCATGCCCACCGCTAGATGCGTGTGGGTGCCCCACCACCAGATCGCTTGGCAGAAAGTCTCGTTGAGTGAGATCCTGTCTTCAAAGCTGCCCGCCACCTGCATCCAAAGGGAGTCGAGGAACTCCTGTAGTGGTCGCATCCGTAGCCTGCATAGGTGCACGAGGTGGATGCACGAGGATATCATTCCGAGTAGGGACTTGATGGATCGCACCCTGGCACGTCCATGGTCAACAGCCGTTGTACCTTGCCCAGGATGGCCTTTGTCCTTTCCTCCTACGACAAAGCCAATCGCACCACTGTGTCGAGTCTGGCTCCCAGGAACAGGGCGTCTTGCGACGGTACCAAGTGGGATTTTGCAAAGTTGATTGAGAATCCCAGATCCGTGAGCAGTTGGACGGTCTTTGCTGTGTGATCGACGGCGAGTTCCCTTGACTTTACTCCGATGAGCCAATCGTCCCGAGGTAGGGGTAGATGTGGAGCCCTGCTGGAGCAGCCGCACCGCTACTGGTGCTAGGCACTTGGTGAACACCCTGGGCGCCGACTCCAATCCGAAGGGAAGGGCCTTGAACTGAAAGTTTTGCCCTTGGACCACAAATTGTAGGAATTTTCGATGTCCTTTTATAATGGGGATGTGGAAGTAGGCATCCTCCAAGTCCAGCGACGATAGGAAGTCGCCTTCCTCCAGCTGTCCCAGCAGGAGCTGGAGGGTGACCATCTGGAATTTCTGGGACTTGATGTACTTGTTTAGACGACGAAGAACCAGGATGGGTCGCCAACCGCCGGTCTTCTTCCGGACGAGGAAGTACTGCGAGTACACTCCGGAGCCCCTTAGCCTCTTTGGGACGAGTTGAATGGCTCCCTTTCTTAGCATCGCTCGTACCTCCAGCAGCAGTTGAGGGGCGTGGTTTTCCTTCCTGGCCACGGGTGGAATACGGGGACACCTTTTTTGAAATTCCAGAGAGTACCCACGGGCCCGGGCATCCAGCACCCAACGGTCGGTGGAGATGGACTCCCACACGCTGATGAATTTCGCCAGCCGGCCTCCCACCAGGGTGCTCAGGTGGGGGCCCGATGCCACGGCCGGTTCAATCCTGTTTCATCGCCACCTTGCCACCTTGGCCTCCTTGGCGATGACAACGGGATACTCCGGTCTTGCCGCGTGCTCTGTAGGCTTCCTGCGATGAGGAGCAGGCCGCTTGGCGGTACGATGAGGAACTGCCGCTGAATCCTTTGTAGGCACCTTGCTTGCCTCTGGAGTTCAGAAAGGACAGCCGTCGTTGTTGAAGAACGCCCAAGGCCCGAGCCGTCTCGGTGTCTGCCTTGATGGCATGCAGTGACTCGTCCACTGTCTTGCCGAACAGGTTGTTCCCATCGAAGGGCATGTCCAGAACCCTGGTCTGCACGTCCTGGCCTAAATCGGTGGCCTTGAGCCACCTGTGCCGGCGAAGGCAAACGCTGTTGCCCATCTGGCGAAACCCGGTGTCGGCAATATCCGTGGCCACCGTTATGGCGTGGTTCGAAGCCACCTCGCCTTCCTGTAGGATTTCCAGAGCTTCAGCCCTCTTGACGTCCGGGAGGAAGTCCAGGAGCAGAGCAATCTTGAACCACAGCTCCCTGTCATAGTGTGCCACGATTGCGAGGGCGTTGGCCGCTTTAATCGTCATCGCAGCCGACGAGATGCACCATCGTCCCATGGCGACCAGCTTCTTCCCCTCATCGTCCAGGAAGGATGTAGAAGCTGAGGCCGTAGCTCACGCCGATTTACTCTTGATCGCCGTGGAGGCCACTGAATCCGGGGATGGCTGTGCTCTGAGGCACATAGGGGCAGTGTCCGGGCCCGTTACTTCTTCTCGTACCGGTCTCTCTTAGCGGGAGCCGTGGCTGGGTTATTCAGGAGTGCCAGCCCCTCGTCCCAGATGTCGTCCAGTAACGGGACTGAGAGGACAGTCTTCCCCTTGGCCTCCCTTCATTGGTAGAGGAAGCCATCCTTCTTCTGTTCTTCGGGGCAGAGCTGGAAGAGCTCGGATACCTTGGTGATCATGGCGTGGAAGGAGCCAATTTCATCAGGGGGGGGCCCGGGGAGTGGTGATGGGAGGTCCATCCCGTCGTCACCACTGGCGTCGTCCGTCCCCGTCGTCGCCATCTCCGTTCCCATCTCATCCCTCGGAGGAGGTGATGGGGTGAAGCCTGAAGGGGGGAGGAGGATGGACTTGTCTCTGCTTGTTAGGTGGGCTCCCCGACGGTCCAGGCTCCGCTGGGTCATCGGTGGGGGGTAAGGGCATGCTAGTCCTTATCTCCGTACACAGGGCCTGTATAGTCATCAAGATAGCTCCTGAATTGTCCCTTGGTACGGGTACCGGCTGCAACGGGACCGACGGCTGGTGCGTGGTGCCCTCCACGGCACTATCCTTGTCGGCTCCCCCATTGCTCTTTTCGTCGGCCTCGTCGAGATCCTTCCCGTGGGCCCTGGATTCGTCAGACTTCCTGTCCAGGATCCTTTGAACGCTAGCCAACTCATCTTCAGAGGTGGTATCAGTGTCCGTTATGGCTACCATGCCCCCCTCATTCTCCTGCTGGGGTTTCACGGGGGTCTTCTCAATAGGCAGAAAAGAAGATTTCCTCCGGGGTGGCAGGGAACCTCTAGCCCCTGGAGCCATCTCCAGTGGGGAAGCCTCCTTAGGTTTCGCAAGGGCCACCAGGACTCCTTCAATCGAGGCTTAAGCCGGGTGAATCAGGGCCTTCACGACCTTGGCCGTGCCTGAGACTTTCTCCTTGGGGGGAGGGTCACCGCCTCGCTCCCCCTTGGCTGTCTCCATTGGGATCGACCAGGGCTTCTCCCGAAGCTTATCTGGGTTCTCCGACTTCCTCTTCACCGAGTTAGAGCGTTGGCTCGTGGTTGATGGCGTCGGTGATAATGCGCCCTGCCTGGCAGCCGAGGTGCCCGACCAACCGGTGCTCCCGGTGCCTGCGGACTCCCGGTGCTTTGCCTTTTGTTGGGCCCCCATCGCCGGAGCGCCATCAAAGGTCTTAGAAGACCGCTCAGACTTCTTCCTCTTCTCACCTGCTGCTGGGCTCTTCCCCTCCAGCCAGTTGGTGAGCCGAGTACAACGATCCTTCATTGACTGTTCGGACATGTTCTTACAAAATGCACAGTCCTTTTCCACATGCAATTTGTTGTCATGAAGGCAGTAGAGGCACCGGGAGTGCTTATCCTCCTTAAAGACATTCTGTAGTCCGCATCCAGGGAAGCTCCTGAACAGTTTGGATCCAACAGGCGTCATGCTTCCTTTGTCCTGGGCCATGTCCACACGGGGTAGGCCTCAAAGATCTTCTGGAATCCTCCGAGAAGTGGAAACTTGACAAAAAAATGCCCTTGAGGGGCTTTGAAAATTCCGAAAACAGGTCCCTGTTGATCGGAAGTAGAATCGGTGGAGCTTGAGGCGCGACTGACAGAAAATATATGAGTAAACTCTTCGAAAAAACACAAATAGCAGTAAAGCTCGAGAGCTACAGCATGAGGACTCCCAACACTTGAACATGTGGTAAAAATCTGAAGATGGCTGCCAGAGGAGGGTCTTAGGTAGAGGGCAGTCATTGGCTTGGGGCAGTATGACCCAGAGACCAGTGATTGGTTACTAGTAGAAAGACAGTTCAGAAATGAAAATGAAACTGATTTTTTCTTTACCGAGGATTCCCAGCCTGACGACGGGGAATATTCATGAGCATGTGAATCCATGCCAGACCCCAAACTGGAGAAGTAAAGTTTTAGGCAAACGCTGTTTCATAGCTGTAGAAGACACACATGTGATTATTTCATATGGTCCAATGAATCTAGGCATACATTTACGAGATCCTACTAAGTTTAGATTTCTAGTTGACAACCAAACCATGTCTCCAATCTTATATCGAGGAATCTCCTGCCTGTGTTTGTCAGCTTGCCTTTTATATGCTAACCTGGCCTGCTCCAAATTTGTGCGCGCTCTCTGTCTGATCTTAAGAAGCAACTGTTTTCGGTCCTGTAACACTGGCATATTCTCCATTTCAGCTAAATGTTCTGGTATCATGTTTTGTTCATGCCCATATAAGCATTCTTTGGGGGGCATACCCAATGAAGTGTGTAAGGTGTTGTTATACGTAAATATTGCTTGAGTGTTTGATTCACCCGTTCCGTCTGACCATCAGTTTGAGGGTGATAACTGGTAGATAGCGCACAGTTGATTCCCAACATGCGACAGAAAGTGCACCAAAACTTTGAAGTAAACTGCGGGCCTCGATCTGATACAATACTCTTTGGCAGACCATGCACTCTAACCACATGTTGGAGAAACAACACTGCTAACTTGCCTGCTCCAGCTATTCCTTCACAAGGAATACAATGGGCCTGTTTAGACAATAAAATCCACCACTACCCAAATGGTGTCAAACTGCTTATAAGGTAGAAGATCCATCGATATGTGAGTCCATGATTTCTCAGGAGTTGGTAATGGTTGTAACAACCCTCTCTTTTTCACATGATCTGCCTTGTTACGCAAGCAATTCACACATTGTAATATCTATACTCCCACATCCTGCCTCAAATTAGGCCACCAAAAATATTTTTCCAACATGGTTTTCATTTTTCTTTGGCCTGAGTGGTCGGCTAAAGGAGAATTATGACACCAGTATAGAGTCTTGTCCTGTAATTCCTTGGTGGGCAAAAACAACCGATCGTGGTGATACAGCAATCCCTCCTGCACCATTCTTGCAGGATGACTGCCCCGCCACTTCTGAAGTTGTTTGGGTGGTAAGGCTCTCTTTACTTCATCAATTAATTTTTTAGTAATAGCCCCAATGACCTTTTCAGGGGGAATGATTGCTCTCACTTCGCCCACCACGTTATCCAAGTTTTGCTGCCTAGACAATGCATCTGCTTTCCCATTGTTCTTCTCCGGCCTGAATGTCACCACAAAATCAAATTCATTGAAATATTGGGACCAGCGAAGTTGTCGGGGACTAAGTTGTTGAGCAGTCTTGAAGTATTGCAGATTCTTGTGATCAGTTACCGCCACCACCTGATACTTGGCCCTCAATAGGTAATGTCTCCACTCTAGAAAACCTGATCTAAAAGCCAACAGCTCCTTGTCAGTGATAGAATAATTCTGTTCACACCCTGATAACTTCCTAGAGTAAAACGCTCCTCATCCTTCCGAGACAAAATAGCACCTAACGCCACGTTGCTGGCATCAGTCTCCACCTGAAATGCTCTACCCGTATCTGGATGTTTAAACACGGGTGCTGTAGTGAATGCTACCTTCAATTCCTGAAAACCCTTTTCCGCTTCTTGACTCCAAGTAAAGGGTACTGCCTTTCTAAGTAGTTGGGTAATCGGAGTGACTATTTTTGAGAAATTACTAATGAAACGCAGATAGAAATTGGCAAACCCTAAGAAAGATTGTATGTCCTTGATGCATTGCGGAGATAGCCAATCTGTCACTGCCTGTACTTTCTTTGAATCCATAATAACACCCTCTGGTGTTAGAATAAACCCCAAAAATTCCACTTACTTAGTGTGAAAAGCACATTTCTCCATTTTACACAAAGCTGATACTCCTGCAGTCGTTGAAGCACTGTCCTCACATGCTTGACATGCTTCTCTTGTGAAACTGAATAAATTAGAATATCATCAAGGTAAACTATAACAAAAACATCAATGAAAACCCTCAACATTTCTTGCATAAAGAACTGAAATGCCACGGGGGTGTTACATAATCCAAACATCATGACCAAATACTCGAACAATCCAAACTTTGTCCAAAATGCCATTTTCCACTCTTCCCCCTCCTGCACTCTTATCAGATGGTATGCCCCTCTTAAATCCAACTTAGTATACATTTTCACCCCCTCACTTGATCTAGTAAAACTGAAATTAAAGGCAATGGAAATCTATTCTTAATTGTTACCTTGTTGAGGGCGCGGTACTCAATACATGTTCGTAATGTCCCTTCCTTCTTTGGAACAAAAAATAAAGGTGAGGAGACCGGAGAAGTGGAATGTTTAATGAACACCTTCTCTAACATGTCATCCAGGTACTCTCTTAGGTGTTGATTTTCTGTTTCTGTAAGAGCGTAAATTCTACTGCACGCCAATTTTGCCCCAGCCTCCAATTTAATGACACAATCCTATGGTCTATGTGGAGGTAACTTCTCTGCTCCACCTTTGCCAAACACTTTTGCAAAATCTCTGTATTGTTGGGGAATTCCTGACTCCTCTGCTCCCACCACCTGATCTACACTTCCCTGGTCAGCCAAAAAAAACATTGGTCCCACTTCCGGTAACATGTGCTCTTGACACCTCTTCTCTTCAAACCATATGTTTGCTTTTCCCAATCAATCCTTGAATTGTGTTGCACTAACCAAGGCATTCCTAAAATCAAACCAAACTGCAGTGCTGCTATCAAATCAAAAGTAATTTCTTCCCTATAACCGATGTACATATCATCTGCAAAGCTTGTGTCTGTTGTTATATATGGCCTGACACTAAAGGAGAACTGTCTACTGACTGAACTCCTTCCACCCGCTGTTTCTCTTGTAAGGGTAACCCTAACTGATTAGCCAATGTAATATCCACAAAATTACCTGTGGCCCCTGAATTCACCATGGCCAGTACTACCTGCTTGAACATCACCCAGCATAATGTCACCAAAATATACAAGTGAGAGGTATTTGCCACCCATCTGGGGAACCCTGATTCTTTCGGGCCTGTCACCTGAGTTCCCCCTAAGGCCGGCCCAACTCTTTTCCAACTTCCTTTTTGCTCCGTCCCCCTCCTACACTCTTCTGTGGAGTATCAGGACAGGTGCGTATAAAATGTCCTGCCTGTCTGCAATACAGACACAATTTGTTAAGCTTACACTGTTCTTTTTCTGCCTCTGATAATGGTCCTCTTACGCTACCAATCTGCATTGGTTCTACCGCACTGCTTCTTCCCCCCTACTCCTATCTAATCTCACAAACGGGGCTGCTTCCGGTCTTCTCTTATCCCCCTTTCTCTCATTCATTCTCTGGTCTAATCTTAGGGCTAAATCTATCATGGCCGTACAGTTACCTGGTTGAGGCTCTACCTAAGCAATGGCATCCTTCAACTCCTCTCTTAGCCCTTGATAAAACAATACTGTCTGTTTTGGTGGAGGAGTCGGTTCCATTTGGCTTGGGTGGTTGTGAGTATCCCAAAATGGGGGTGGTTTATTATGTCACAATCACAACTTAATGGAGGAGAAGAGATATCGACACTCTCACCCGAACCACGGAAGCCGAATGAAGTTGACCCTCCCAACGTGGTTGGCACAGGCACCTGATATGTAAGAACAGGTAGCCATGTGGCAGCCAATGGGGGAAGAGGGGTTAGGAAGAGGTTGTGGATAGCGTGGGGAAATAGGAACACCGGAAAGAGGTTAAGGAACTCCGACATTGGATGGGAAAGGGGAAACACGGGGAAAAAACCCTAACCTGTCTAAACATATAACATACAAGAATTCCATTTTGTAAAGGTACCAGTAATGACACTACATGCAAAGTAGATTTAACAGTACACCATATCCTCCGATTCTCTGCCCTACACCAGAAAAGCACACCTTAATACGTGCGCTAAATCATTGTTACACATAAGGAGAACATGTAGCAAGCAACATAATGGAAATAAATAAATGGGAGTCTTCCCAACATGATAAGACAATTACACATGGCCCCTTGGGTTGACGTAAGCAACACACAAGAAACATAACCTGTGCATCCACTAGTTTGCAGCACTAGTTGAGGTTAATTTCATGCCCAGGTGCAGTAATAGATTCCTGGACATTGCGGTAGATTTGATTCTCCCTGCACGTAATGGCATGCTTCTGCTTTCTAGAGTTTTTGTAATACATATACTCCCACATCCTGCCTCAAATTAGGCCACCAAAAATATTTTTCCAACATGGTTTGCATTTTTCTTTGGCCTGAGTGGCCAGCTAAAGGAGAATTATGACACCAGTATAGACCTTGTCCTGTAATTCCTTGGTGGGCAAAAACAACGATCGTGGTGATACAGCAATCCCTCCTGCACCATTCTTGAAGGATGACTGCCCCGCCACTTCTGAAGTTGTTTGGGTGGTAAGGCTCTCTTTACTTCATCAATTAATTTTTTAGTAATAGCCCCAATGACCTTTTCAGGGGGAATGTTTGCTCTCACTTCGCCCACCACGTTATCCACATTTTGCTGCCTAGACAATGCATCTGCTTTCCCATTGTTCTTCTCCGGCCTGAATGTCACCACAATATCAAATTCATTGAAATATTGAGACCAGCGAAGTTGTCGGGGACTAAGTTTTTGAGCAGTCTTGAAGTATTGCAGATTCTTGTGATCAGTTACCACCACCACCTGATACTAGGCCCTCAATAGGTAATGTCTCCACTCTAGAAAACCTGATCTAATAGCCAACAGCTCCTTGTCAGTGATAGAATAATTCTGTTCACACCCTGATAACTTCCTAGAGTAAAATGCTACTGGGTGCCATACTCCCTCCTCATCCTTCCGAGACAAAATAGCACCTAACGCCTCGTTTCTGGCATCAGTCTCCACCTGAAATGCTCTACCCGTATCTGGATGTTTAAACACGGGTGCTGTAGTGAATGCTACCTTCAATTCCTGAAAAGCCTTTTCTGCTTCTTGACTCCAAGTAAAGGGTACTGCCTTTTTAAGTAGTTGGGTAATCGGAGTGACTATTTTTGAGAAATTACTAATGAAACGCAGATAGAAATTGGCAAACCCTGAGAAAGATTGTATGTCCTTGATGCATTGGAGAGATGGCCAATCTGTCAATGCCTGTACTTTCTTTGAATCCATAACAACACCCTCTGGTGTTAGAATAAACCCCAAAAATTCCACTTACTTAGTGTGAAAAGCACATTTCTCCATTTTACACAAAGCTGATACTCCTGCAGTCGTTGAATAAATCAGAATATCATCAAGGTAAACTATAACAAAAACATCAATGAAAATCCTCAACACTTCTTGCATAAAGAACTGAAATGCCACGGGGGTGTTACATAATCCAAACGTCATGACCAAATACTCGAACAATCCAAACTTTGTCTGAAATGCCATTTTCCACTCTTCCCCCTCCTGCACTCTTATCAGATGGTATGCCCCTCTTAAATCCAACTTAGTATAAATTTTCACCCCCCTCACTTGATCTAGTAAAACTGAAATTAAAGGCAATGGAAATCTATTCTTAATTATTACCTTGTTGAGGGCGCGGTAATCAATACGTGTTCGTAATGTCCCTTCCTTCTTTGGAACAAAAAATAAAGGTGAGGAGACCGGAGAAGTGGAATGTTTAATGAACACCTTCTCTAACATGTCATCCAGGTACTCTCTTAGGTGTTGATTTTCTGTTTCTGTAAGAGCGTAAATTCTACTTCACGCCAATTTTGCCCCAGCCTCCAATTTAATGACACAATTCTATGGTCTATGTGGAGGTAACTTCTCTGCTCCACCTTTGTCAAACACTTTTGCAAAATCTCTGTATTGTTGGAGAATTCCTGACTCCACTGCTCCCACCACCTGATCTACACTTCCCTGGTCAGCCAAAAAAAACATTGGTCCCACTTCCGGTAACATGTGCTCTTGACACCTCTTCTCTTCAAACCATATGTTTGCTTTTCCCAATCAATCCTTGAATTGTGTTGCACTAACCAAGGCATTCCTAAAATCAAACCAAACTGCAGTGCTGCTATCAAATCAAAAGTAATTTCTTCCCTATAACTGATGTACATATCATCTGCAAAGCTTGTGTCTGTTGTCATATAGGGCCTGATACTAAAGGACAACTGTCTACTGACTGAACTCCTTCCACCCGCTGTTTCTCTTGTAAGGGTAACCCTAACTGATTAGCCAATGTAATATCCACAAAATTACCTGTGGCCCCTGAATCCACCATAGCCAGTACTACCTGCTTGAACATCACCCAGCATAATGTCACCAAAATATACAAGTGAGAGGTCTTACTCCCTACTGTATTTGCCACCCATCTGGGGAACCCTGATTCTTTCGGGCCTGTCACCTGAGTTCCCCCTAAGGCCGGCCCAACTCTTTTCCAACTTCCTTTTTGCTCCGTTCCCCTCCTACACTCTTCAGTGGAGTATTAGGACAGGTGCGTATAAAATGTCCTGCCTGTCTGCAATACAGACACAATTTGTTAAGCTTACACTGTTCTTTTTCTGCCTCTGATAATGGTCCTCTTATGCTACCAATCTGCATTGGTTCTACCGCACTGCTTCTTCTCCCCCTACTCCTATCTAATCTCACTTACGGGGCTGCTTCCGGTCTTCTCTTATCCCCCTTTCTCTCATTCATTCTCTGGTCTAATCTTAGGGCTAAATCTATCATGGCCGTACAGTTACCTGGTTGCGGCTCTACCTAAGCAATGGCATCCTTCAACTCCTCTCTTAGCCCTTCATAAAACAATACTGTCTGTTTTGGTGGAGGAGTCGGTTCCATTTGGCTTGGGTGGTTGTGAGTATCCCAAAATGGGGGTGGTTTATTATGTCACAATAACAACTTAATGGAGGAGAAGAGATATCGACAATCTCACCCGAACCACGGAAGCCGAATGAAGTTGACCCTCCCAACGTGGTTGGCACAGGCACCTGATATGTAAGAACAGGTAGCCATGTGGCAGCCAATGGGGGAAGAGGGGTAAGGAAGAGGTTGTGGATAGGGTGGGGAAATAGGAACACCGGAAAGAGGTTAAGGAACTCCTACATTGGATGGGAAAGGGGAAGCACGGGGAAAAAACCCTAACCTGCCTAAACATATAACACACAAGAATTCCCTTTTGTAAAGGTACCAGTAATGACACTACATGCAAAGTAGATTTAACAGTACACCATATCCTCCGGTTCTCTGCCCTACACCTAAAAAGCACACCTTAATACGTGCGCTAAATCATTGTTACACATAAGGAGAACATGTAGCAAGCAACATAATGGAAATACATAAATGGGAGTCTTCTCAACATGATAAGACAATTACACATGGCCCCTTGGGTTGGCGTAAGCAACACACAAGAAACATAAACTGTGCATCCACTAGTTTGCAGCACTAGTTGAGGTTAATTTCATGCCCAGGTGCAGTAATAGATTCCTGGACATTTTGCGGTAGATTTGATTCTCCCTGCACGTAATGGCATGCTTCTGCTTTCTAGAGTTTTTACTGAGGAGCTTTACGAACATATTCCAGCATATAATGTAAATACAACATGTGCTTCACATGAAATTCACCGAGCGTTCTTAAGTACTTATCTGAAGTCTGGGAGCCCCTCGGGACTTCCGAGACAAAGAACACACAGCAGTAAATCAGCCCGACAGCCTCGTAGCCCACATGAATTCAACAGACTTCCCCAAGTACTTATCTTAAGTCTGGGAGCCCCTCGGGACTTCCCAGACAAAGAGCGTAGTGCCGTAAATCAGTCCGCAAGCATCATAGCCCTCCGTTCTGCAAGATGCTTGACACCGTCTTGAAATGAATGGGCCGTCAACCGCAGAAACCTCCTTTGTCTGCCCGACACCAACTGCTCCCTCGAACAAAATAAGACACACCTGCCGCACGCCGTTGCCTGCTAATAAACTGTTCAAAATTAAAGACAGCTGGCAACACGCACGCACACCCAGAACTACCATGCACACTGAGAATGCTGGGAAATGTAGTTTCGGGTCCTACCAGCATTCCCTGACATCAGTAGACACATTTTAGCACTCCACGTCTTTTCCAACCCTTATTCCTGACACCAGCATTTTAAAGAAGTGAGGCAATTTGTGGTGGCTCAATCTTTTTCGCGCCCATCTGCCTCTGTTGAAATTGTTATTCTTCTCAGAGCATCATGTAGGGACCGTTCAAATATGTGCCCACCAACCAGAATAGATTATTAAATCCCATTTGGTCAATTCATTTATTGCATTTTTTAAATCATGATTCGGGAACCCAGCAGTGATTTCTCAACAAGATATCTAAGTGAAGTGGCAGTATAGTGAAAGGCCATAGGAGACATACACAACTCCAGCCTGATTGCACACGCTACGATACAGTTCTGGAGACCCAAAATGGATCTTAAGAAATGATTTTGAATCATGTGCAGGGATCTTGGGCACACGTGACCCCAAACATCAGCTCTGAACAGAGCAACCAAGGAGATGTTAGCTTTGAATACCTCAGTTCATTTCATAAGAACTTGGACACCATATTTATAATGAAACTGCAGAAGCCCCCCACCTTAGATTTAACAGGTTTTTTATTCTCAATTTGTGTGCTATCCAGGACACATTGTATGAAAAGGAAATAGCTAAATATGTGTATTGTTTTACATCCTTTAAGTTAGTTTTTATCTCTAAACCATTTGGATAATCATCTTTTCCTTCCCAGCACTAACATTTTTATTTATTTATTGGTCATTTGTTATGCGCCTGTACACAAGTGTTTCGAGGTGAAGCAAAGCAGGAGGGGGGAGGGAAAGTATGGAAAAAGTAGCAATCTTAATAGGCCTTGCGACACTCAGATCAATCAAGTGTTGTCACGAGACTTTCATGGGGGAGTTGGGGAAGTGCAGGAACTGGGTGGAGGGCCCTTGAGAAGGAAAGTGCTATGGGAAGACAGGTTGTCATGGCCAGGGTGAAGCAGAGAGTGAAAGGGTTCCACAACTAAGTGCAAGTTAATGGGGCTGGAATAGCTCTAAAGAGTGCAAGCCGGCCAAACAAGTCAAGTTTAGACGTGAGGCCCGTGAGGGCAAGTTCAGGTTAAGTCTTGGGAGAGGGAGTTGGAGGGGGTCAGGGAAGGACAAGTGCAGAGTTATACTGGGCACGGGGGGCCTGGTGCCATATATGACTCTGAGGGAACCAGACCACCAGTCTCAGGAGGAAGGGGACTTTAGCATGGAAGGGGGCGGGGAAAGGAAGAGGAGAAAAGGGAGGTCTTGAGGAGCTTTCGGGACTTAATGAGATCTGGCTCAAGTCTCAGAGGATCAGGGAGGCAATTCCAGATGGAGGTACCTGCAGAGGAGAGAGTTCTACCCCACACTCTCTGCTTGGAAAAACATTTAATTTGCAGAGAGTTAGAGCTGGACGAGCTAAGGGCTCTAGCAGTGAGGGATTTAGGGAGAGAGGGTTGGATGTAGCGAGGTCCCAGGCATTTGTTTTTGTTTTTGTGAGGTTCAGTTCTAGCTTTAATGATTTAAAATATGCTGATGCTGCATGAAGACTTCTTTGTTGGCCTATCAAAGTTAAATCTAGCAAGATTGTATCATCAACATACAATAGAGAGCAATATTTCTCACAATTAAGAAAAGGTGCTACGTGTCTATGATGAGTAAGAATGATTCAAAATTTGTCAACAATAATACAAATATTAGAGGGGCTAGTGGCAGCCCTGCCTGGCTCCTCTATTTGCATCAAAAGGAGCCGAAGAGCTTGATCCCCACCTTACTTCCAAAGATGTTTTTTGTATATCAGTAGGATTAATTTAACAAAGTCCTCTGGAATCCCGAGCTTGTCCAATTTGGACCATAGAGTATTCCTGTCCACCATGTCAAATGGTGGTTTTAAATCGAGGAAGGCTACATATAAACTCATCCCTTCAGTTCTAATATATTTATCAACTGGGGCGGCCAACAGCATACAATGGTTGATAGGTGAGCATCCTGCCCGACAACCTGCTTGATTGCTTGAAATGATATTTGAGGAGTGTATCGATTCCTCAAGTTTTCTGGAAATCCAGCTTGATTAGTGCTTCCCTGAAACATCAAAAAGTGATGTAGATCTGTAGCAATTCAGATTTGCAGGATCCCCTTTTTAAAGACATACCCTAACCCCTCAAATACAGTAAAGAACCTCTATGCAGATTCCTATGGTTGTACGAAACCGTCTACCATTCATCCAGACTTAAACATCTTGTACCTTAACTTTCATTTCCACCGAATCTTATTGCAATCATTGCATTAATTTCATCTAGACTTGACGTTAGAAACAGCATATATTTGGGCCGCATGCTAGTCAAATCATCAGTGCATTCAAAATGAAGCTGCCGGATTCATACTTCGCCTGAGCAAATATGGCCACATTGCACATAGACCTAAAATTCTAACATTGACCCATAAGAGTTTATATGGTATTTAAGAAAAATAGATTGTATCCTCCCGGCTGCTTAAACACAAGCGGCATACAAATCTTAGAGTAAAATCATCAGGACTTGAACATTTTCCAAAATACAGCAAAGTCATGTGGACAGAAGATCCTTTACTGTGCAGAGCTCCATTCCATGTAATACCCTCCAACCATCTCTTCAGTTAGAGGAGATTCTTCTAATTTTTACAAAGAAATTAAAAACATATCTATTTTAAAATATGCTACCATGCTTGGTCCTTTGAAAGCATCCTTATCTTAAGAAAGAAAAGGAAGGGGGGCGTGGCTTGGAGCCATGGCGGTCGGAACGGCTCTGTAAGAGCTCCCGGCTGGTGCCACGCTGCCATCCACAATGCCCGGTGAATCCTGAGTCTGCTACTTTAAAAAATCATTACTGCGATGCACGGAAGCAGGGGCATGCTTTAGGTGCTCTCCGATCCGGCTACGGCGCTGCATTCGGTTGATTTCTTGGGTCCGAGGCGACGGGGAGCCTGCCACGGAGCAGATTCAAAATGGCGGACCCCACTGCAGCCGAGGCTTGCCATCGATGAAGGAGACTCAAGCTCAGCCCACGGCTAACCCGGGTCATGGACTCAGACTGGGGCCCGTCCGCCCGCCCGTGAGCAGGCCGCCAGCTTTCCCGGGCTCTACCGGGTGTGGGACGCCTTGATCGGCACAAGCACCTCGTTTCTTCCAGGGCTCCGACGCGGCGCCTGGCGGGAGAGCAGAGCCCGCTCGCCGAGCGCACGCCTACTGAACAGCACGGAGCGCCTCCAGGCTCCGGACAGAGGATAGCAGCTGGCTGGGGTCCTGCAGCGGTGCCTTCTCCTACCTGTTCTCAGCTGTCCTTCACTGCCTCCGACCCGGGGACTGCGCCGGGAGGAGGGGGAGAGCCTCATCTGACCCCGGCTCCGCCGCTGCCGGCCTGCGCGAAGTCATCGCCCTGCCCACTCGGGGCCTCGCCTGTGGGGTTTTGGGGCTGGTCCCATCACCGATTCCTCAACCCTGAGCTGCCTCAACAACGCCGGCCGCGGACTGAGCCGTGAGCGGCCTCGAGCAAAGCTGTCACCCCCCCGCTGAGCGGAGCCGCTGCTGCATGCCTGGGCTGCATATCGAAGCCCCACCGATGCGGTCCGGATAGATCCATTGACCGCGATGTACCGAGAGGGCGCGGGGAACAAGATGGCGGCCGCCTCCCAAGCCCGGTGCTGATCTCGGAGCCTGGAGGTTGGAGGCGTAGCATTCCGGGTGGGGGACCCAGTCCGCGGGAGACAGCGACTTGGCTCTGGCGTCGCCCCTGAGGCTCACCGGCATCCTTCTGGGGCCCTTCTGCACTTGATGAGGGGTCCGGCTCCTGGGGCCCCTCCCCCACCTCCCCTGCTCCGGAGTCCAGCGGAATCGGCGGTCCTCCCTTCCATCCCAGCCCAGCACTCCAACTACTCCACCGGGTCCGGCGCTCCCGGGACGTGGCCGTGGGCCTCCTCGCTTCCCCCCTCCCTCCCTCTGGATAATCTCAGCGGCATCTCCCGTCTGCCTCCTGTCTTCGGCGGGGGCGGTACCCGCGTCCACCAGCAGGCCGAGCCGGCCCGGAGGAAGGCCGGCCGCGGCGGGTCAGCGTAGACCCAGTCCCCAAGCCGGCAACCCTGCGGGACGTCCCGGGAAGCCTCCAGCTTCGAACCCGGACAGGGGCCTTAATTTAACAGCCGCCCAGGGGCTGCATCGTGGTCGCTCCTCGTCGAGCCCCCCCCAGCTGCACCCCCTGCCCCTGTCAACGGAGGGAGACGGTCCGAGGCCTGATCCTCCCCCTCAACGGCCCCCACCCTCTCCCCGCCACCTCTCAGCTTCAGCGGGCGAACGGCGCCTGGAGCCGCCCGCTCTGGTGTGGACGGAGCCAGCCCGCCCCGGGGGGCCACAGAGACCGCATCTTCCAACATAGCTATCAGGGGGGGGCCCATCACCGAAACCAAGGTGATCCTCTTACGTGACGTCCCCCCTCCGCCTCAGCAGCACATCTAAGGCTCTCCCTCCTTCGTTGCCCGCTGCGGCCCATGCGGTGGCCCTTGAGCCCCTCAACAACCTCGGCACTCCCCCCTCAATGCATTGAAGCCGTAGTCAGGAGACTCGGCCTGAGGCCCTGGGGTCCCACTGCTCGAAGGACTCTCCACGCATCGGGGCACCCATCAACGCCTGCCCCGCACCCCCAGGCTCCTGGACTTTCTTTCGCAAAAACACGCTTCTGGCTCACTTCCAGAGGGGGGAGGCAGCCTTTCTAAACCACTGCCACAAGGTAAGGCGGCACCTGCCGCATCTAAGCCCACCTGGACGCTCTGCTGCCCTCCGAGTCTGGCTTGTTGCCCCCTCCCGCCTCTGTCCTAGCTGCAGGGGCTGCTCCAGGGCGACATGTCCAAATCGGGTAAAGCCGCCAAGCAGTCTGACATTTCCACACTTTTAACCATGCCTACTGGGGGGGAAAAAAGCAAGAAGGGTGAGCGTAATGAGGCTGGGGCGGGGAATGGCCACCCTGAGGACCAAGCATCACAAGCGGTCACGAAGGCAGATCTCCAGAACCTTCTATCGGCCCTCACCAGGGAATTCCATAAGGGCACTGAAGAAGTCAAGACCCAAATTGCCCAGCTGGATAAGAGAGTGGGGGAGGTGGAGGCAAGAACCGAGGAGATTGAGACTACACTATGCGAGCAGAACTTTGAGATCGGGGAGGGGGCGGACAGGATTAGGGCCCTGGAGTGCAGGTGTGAGGTGCTGGAAGCTAGACAAGAGGATGCCAAAAACCGCTCGAGGCGGAACAACATCAGAATCCGGGGAATCCCGTCGGCAGTCTTGGAGAATGATCTCCCATCCTATGTTTCCGATCTCCTCCGCCACATCATCACCCTCGCAGATGACTCCCCCCTGGAGCTGGACAGAGTACATAGGGCCAGACCCAGGCAGAGACCCAGCGGGGCAACCAATGTCCTGGTCAGGGTCCATTTCTATAAACTCAAGGAGGAGATTATGCAGGAGGCCAGGGCCATGGGTCAGATCCACTTCCGCGACTCAGAGATAGCCCTTTTTCAAGACTTAGCCGCATCTACCCTAGCCAAATGAAGAGCTCTGAAACCCATGGCTGACTGGCTACGGGAACGCAAGATCACCTATCGCTGGAGCTTCCCTTCGGGCCTCTCCTTCACTTGGGAGGGAAAACCTCAGCAAATCCCATCTCCACGTGAAGCGGCAGCATTTATGGACCCAGACATGGAGGAGGGGGTCCCAAAGGGCCCGGCCCGCTCCCCCGAGGGGGCTGTGGGGGGATCTCTCCGCCCCTGGTCCCAGGTGGTCAGTCGACGCAGGATACCCGGCCCTCTGGCAAGGGGGAAAAACACCAATACTCACTGAGAACCCGAATGGCCCAGATCCAAGCTTATACTTATCAAAGCCATACAGCAACCGCCTGACCGCCCCCTGGGAGCCTAGTCTTTAAACCTAGAGCCTTACAACCTCCTAGCCCAGCAGAGTCGCTACCGAGTGACCCTCCAACTTCACAAGTCGATTGGCCTGGGCGGCCGGCGGCAAGATCTCTCAATCTGCAAGATCTTCACCACTATAGCATGAGACCTCCTGGTCTCCGACACGGATGGCGTCTGTGGCCCAGCCGACAGCCCTGTTGGTAGAAGGCTGGCCTGGATACCTTTATCTGTTTGTTGTTTTAGGTTCTGTTCTAGTTCATGTTTGTGGTTCTCCTTGGTCAGGGGGAAATGGGCTGGAGCTTGAGCAGGTGGCGAGAAGGAAAGGTCGGACAAAATTCAAGCTGACGATGCGCGCTCCTCTCTGCCTGGCGTCTCCAGGGCAGCAGCGAGGGGGCCAGCCGGATCTGAGGGGTCCCCAGCTCCGTAATCCAAAATACCCAGGGTAAAGTCTCTATCAATCCTACCCAATAATGTCTCAGCCGGATAGGGAACTTTCACTCCTGACCTGGAACGTTCAGGGTCTGAATTCCCCCAGGAAAAGGAAGTCCGTGGAGCATAGGCTCTCCCGACTGGCACCCGACATCATTTGCTTGCAAGAGACTCATCTCTTCAGGAGCGACGAACGCCGCATAACCTTTCAACGCTACACCAAAAGATTCTTCGCCTCTGCGGACCTCAAGAAGAGAGGGGTGGCCATTCTGTTAAGCCGGGACTTACCCTTATCTAATATCACCACCAAGCGAGACCCCGAGGGTCGTTATCTCCTGCTAAAAGGCCTCCTGTTAGAACTTCCCATCACGATAGCCGCTATATACTGCCCAAACACCGGGCAAAGCACATTCCTCCGGAATCTCCTACCAATACTTACCGCCTTCATAGAAGGTCGCGTGTTTATAGGGGGCGATTTCAACCTGGCTCCCGACCCAAACCTGGACAAATCGCTCCCTCCATCGAAAGAGGATTTCAGCAAAGCCATTGCCATGGCGGAATTCCTAAGGGAGACTGACACTATAGATGTATTGAGACTGGCCAACGAGGGAGAAAGGGACTACACTTTCTTCTCCCACGTTCACCTGGGTCACTCACGGATCGATCTGCTTCTAATCTCAAGCATCCTCATTCCCCCGCGTCGAATCCATCCAAATCGGGCTCAGAGCCCTCTCGGATCATGCTCCAGTCATGTTGAACCTGAGGGTATCAGGCCTCCCGGAACCTCCCCAGAGACAATGGAAACTGCAAGACCACATCCTATCTGACATCGCAATCAGAACAGAAATGGCAGAAGCCCTCAAAAATTATTTCAGGGAAAACACCACCAAAGACTCCTCGCTGGCCATGATATGGGACGCTATGAAACCTGTCATCAGGAGCACGGCGAACGACTGCACAGCTCGACTCAGACGACTTGGCAAGCTGCAACAAGACGCACTTGAAGCGGAGGTGGCACAAGAGGAAAATATCCTTAAACGAGGCCCGAACAGGAAAGCGAGCCGCATGCTACAAAGGGCGAAACGCTCCTTAGAAATGCACCTGGCCGACAAAGCGGCCAGGGCGCTAACATATACTAAACAGTTTTACTATGTTCACAGCAACAAAGCAAACCGGCTCCTGGTCCACAAATTAAAAAAGCTACGAACGAGAAACCTCATCCATAGCCTCGCAGATGCGCAAGGGACCCTCCGCTACTCCATCAAAGAGAAAATTGAAATCATGGCTTCCCATCACAGAACGATCATGTCGGGTGCTCCCACGGCCGAAACAGCACAAGCCAAATATCTGGCAGAAGCACATATTGCCGCCCCATCCCCACAACTTGACGCCCTGGAGGCCCCCTTCTCGGCAGAAGAAGTCAGTGAAACCATATCTAAATTGAAAAATTCAACCCCTGGCCCAGATGGGTTTACAGCTCAATTCTACAAAAAATTTTCATACATCCTATCTCCCCACCTGGCTACCTTATTTAACTCATTCCTCCTCTCGGGCACAACCACCCCCTCAATGGAAGAATCAATAACCGTGCTCCTGCCGAAGCCTGGAAAGGATCGGAGCCAGTGTGCCTCCTATAGACCTATCACCCTTCTGAACTATGACGCAAAAATCTTCACCAAAACCCTCGCGAACAGGTTGGCCCCCCTGCTCCCATCAATTATCCACCCGGATCAGACGGGATTCATACCCGGCCGCTGCACCCACGATAATATAAGAAGAACCATCAATGTCATCGAATCTGCCAATAGGAGGGGGCAGGCATTGATGGTACTATCATTGGATGCACACAAAGCCTTCGATATGCTTGACTGGGGCTACATCCGAAACTCACTCACACACTTTGGCTTCGGCCCACACTTCATAAAATGGACACTAGCAAATTACCAACATCCATCCACCAGCCTCAGAATGAATGGAGCTAAGTCTGACCCGATCAAAATCTCAAGAGGCACTAGGCAGGGGTGCCCCCTGTCCCCCCTGGTTTTCGCCCTCTCCATGGAGCCATTCGCGATCAGGGTTCGCCACAATGCAGGGATCCAGGGTCTGGCAGTCAAGTCCCAAACATATAAAGCCGCCCTGTACGCCGACGATGTCCTCCTCACCTTAACCAAGCCGGAGGAATCCATGAAAGCCCTATGGAAGGAACTGCTAGATTTCGGGGAAGCCTCGGGGTTTAAGGTTAACCTTACCAAGTCTACAGCATTAAGCATCAACCTTCCCAGCCAGCTACTATTGGACCTGGAGAGGGGATATCAGATCCCCTGGGCCAGAAAGAACCTCCCGTATCTAGGGGTCCAGCTCCCCGTCGCTTTAAGCAGACTATACAGAGCCAACTTCCCGGCACTCCTGAAAGAACTTAAAGCCGATCTCTCACGCTGGCAAAAACAGGAGATCTCCTGGTTGGGAAGAATCACGGCCTTGAAGATGAATCTCATCCCTAGACTCCTGTACCAGTGTGCGGCCATACCCACTACAATCCCGAAGCAAGAGATCCAGAAGTTACAAAAGAACATCATGAGCTTTATCTGGGAGGGGAAACAGCCGCGCATCCCGGGAAAGATCATGCTCCGGGGTCGGGAGACGGGAGGTCTGGGAGCACCCGATGTTGCAAGATATGCTCTGGCCGTTCAGCTCTCGTCGGTGTTCGCTTGGCTCGCCGCCTCCAAGCCCCACTGGCTGGAGCTGGAGGAGGCCTGGAGTCCAAGCCCAATAACCTCACTGCCACACCTGAAGGACCCCAACGCAAACAAGGAAATGGGTCCTCTGTCGGCAACTGAAAACACAGTAAAGAGCTGGAAGAAAGCGGCGCGACTATGGAACATCCGCGGCACGACGGGCCCACTCACCCCGGTTTGGGGAAACCCAGAATTCACCCCAGGCTGCAACCCCAGTAACTTCAGGAGATGGAAAGTTGGAGGACTGGAGAGGATACAAGATTTTTATGAGGAAGGAATCCCCCTAGACTTCGAGGCCTGCAAGGCAAAGTTCGACGTGCCGGAGAGCGAAAGATTCAGATACACCCAGCTCCGCCACTGGCTCTCGAGCAGAGAGATGAAGCGTCACAGAAGCAGGGCCCTTACAGCCCTGGAACTCACCCTCACAGGCTCCCCGCCAAAGGGCAGAATCTCCACCCTCTACAAGCTCTTGGACAGAACAGACCCATCCCGCAAAGAACCATATATGCTGAAGTGGGAAAATGACATCGGGAGGCCTATCGATTTGGAGGAGTGGAACCACATCTGGACAAGAGCAACCAGAAGCTCGAAGTGTGTTTCCAACAAGGAAGGAGCATTCAAGGTATGCTTCAGGTGGTATCGGACCCCAGAGACACTCAATAAATGCAACCCCACGATTCCCCCGGCTTGCTGGAGAGGATGCCCAGACAAAGGCACACTCTTCCATCTGTTTTGGTCATGTCCCAAGGCTATCCAATTCTGGAAATTAGTGCTGGATCACATCAAGAAAATGACAGGTCTCTCCATCCCATGGGACCCGGGCATCGCTTTATTGGGATCAAGCGGGGAGGGCCAATTCCCCCTCTCCGGGCACAGAGCAGAGTTATGCTCCCACCTGTTGACGGCCGCGAAAATCTCCATAGCTAGGCTGTGGAAAAACCCAGAGGGCCCAGCAGTAGAAATGTGGTGGACAAAATGCTGGGACATAATTGCAGCAGAAAAGATAACTGCCCTCCGGTTCGGAAACAGAGACAAATTCTCCCAAACATGGGCTCCCTTTTTGGACTACACCCAGAAATTCCCAGGGTTGGCACGACAACCCCCCTCCCTACGATGGATGGACAAAACCGAATAAATACAGAAGGGACAACGCAGTAGCAGAGGTACAGATTGGCCCAAGATCCCGCCGGCTATTAAACCCAGGAATAACGCATCAAGGCCCGGACAATCTGACGCTCGACGCCACCCACTCATGACCCAGCGCCTAAAGTACTTTCAAGGATCCCCTCTCGCCCACTTGTAACCTATCACCGCCCACTAGGGCTAAACTAACCACTTGCCCTTCCCCTTGAACTGTCCCCTGACCTGTTATTACTGTTGTTTTGTTATGAAGGACATAGTCCTTGTTGTTTTACTACTTGTATCTCGAAGCTCAACGTCGCTGCTCGCAGCGCTCTTTATGTATTCGCTACCACTCGATGCAATGTTTGTATAAAAACCAATAAATATATATTTTGAAAAAAAAAAAAGAAAGAAAAGGAAATTACACTGACTTTACATTACCATCAATTAGTATTTCACAGTGCTCTGCTTCACCAAATATTAGTGGTGTCATGGTTGATTTGGTCTATCTCTCGTTTAAGCATACTGCAAATGTGTAAATGAGTAGCACTTTGGGTGCATCTTCTTTCCAAATTGCGTAACAAGCATTTTAATAGGTTCACCTGAAAAGTTAACAATTTTTCCTTTTTTCTGTGACCATTATAACATACTTTTCCTAATGGGAGAGTACTTGTATTTGTGTTTTTGTTTAATTTATAAAGCACTTTTCACCAAAAGCACTAGAACAAAAAATAAGAAACAGTAAAATCAAAATGAAACAAAATCAAGGTACATCAAGGCAGAAGAGGTGAGAGAAAAAATAGATCAGTTATTGGAGAGAACAGATAGAATATGAGTTCCTAAGTTTGTTTGAAATATACGGAGAGAAGAATAAGACTGAATAGAAAGAGGGAGAGAGCTCCAATATTTGGAAGCAAGCAGGGCAAAAGAACAGAAACAAGAAGAAACACAGGGGGGGGCGAAAAGATAGAAAGCAGGGAAACCAAAAAGGAGAGCAGAGCAATAGTCAATACGAGAGAAGACTAAGCAGGAGAGAAGAAACTTGGTGGCGTGAAAATAGAGAAAGGGACGAGCACCACAGATATTAAAGAAAACATAGCAACAAGATCAAGAAGTAGAAGAAATATGTAGTGAAAAGGAAAGAGAGGGGTCAAAGATTACACCCAAATTACAAGTAGATGAAGACAAGGAAAGAGGAGAGGGGGAAAGAAAGGGAAGGGGGAATAGTAAGAGATATTGTAGTAGAAGCAAAGTATCGAACCTCAGATTTCAAGGGATTAAGGTGAAGAAAATGTGAGGTAGCCAATTTTTAACTGCAGAGAGGCAGTTAGTGACAGTAGAATGCAAAGCATCAGTGAAGGAAGAAAAGGAGAAGAAGATGTGGGTGTCATTGACATAAAGATGAAAAGAAAGACTGAAGGAAGAAATAAGAGCAGAAAGAGAGGCAATATAAAGAGAGAAAAGTGGTGGACCAAGGACAGACCCTTGGGTACTCCATTGAGAAGAGGATGGTAGGGGGACGGTTTACCAGCAGAATTGACCAAATTGAAACATTGGGAAAGGTAAGAATGAAATCACTTAAGAACTGAGTCCAAGAGTTGAAAGGGAGGAACTGAGAAGAAAGTGATCAACAATATCAAATGACGCTGAAAGATCAAGAAGGATGAGGATAGAGAGCAGTTGGAGTATCGAGCTGTGAGAAGAGCATTGGAAACATGCAGGAGGGAAGTCTGCATTGATTGGGATGGTTGAAATCCGGACAGAAGAGGTGGCAGAAGAAAGTCAAGATTAAGGCATACACTTGAGAGTAAACAGCACGCTCAAGAAGGTTAGAAGGAAAGGAAAGAAGAGAAATAGGACAAAAGGTAGCAGGGACTGAAGGATCGAGAGAGGGTTTCTTCAAGATAGGGAGCATGAGGGCATGTTTAAAAAGATAATGAATACAAGAATTATTAATTGAGAAGTTTATAAGAAAGGTAAAATAAGGGAGGAGGTGAGGGTATATTTTGGGAATAAGATTAGATAGAAGAGAGTCAGAAGGTGAGGCAGTAGGTGGAGCGAAGGTGAGAAGAGCAGAGGTGTCAAGATCAGAAAGAGGATAATGAATAATGAGATTGGGCTACAGAAGGTGTGTGAGAAGAGGTAGAGGTAGGAAAAGGGGCGCAAAGAGTAGCCACTTTAAATGTGAAGCAGTTTGCAAAGTCAGAAGATGAGAAAGAGGGATGGGTCAAATGGTTTGGGGAAAGAATAGTGTGTAGAAGCTGGAAGAGATGACGAGGCTGATGATAGAGGGATCGTAAGATCAGGAAAATAAGATTGGTTGGCATTAAGTAAAATAAGATTGTAAGAAGAATGTAGGGAAGAATGAGCGGACCCATCATGAGAAGATTGAGATTCTTTCCAATGTCATTCAGCTTTGCAGAGGTTACGACGGAGGGAGGTAAGGACAGGGGTTATCCAAGTTTGGGGAGGTTGCAAGGTAGATGAGAAGGGACAAGCAGGATAGGTAGAGTCAAGAGTAGACAACAGAGTTGAGTTAGAACACTTACAGCATCATCAGGAGAACAGAAAGAGAAAGAAGAAATAGAGGGAAGGGAAATGTGAAGTAAAGAGAACAAAGAGGTAGGATTAAAGAGGCGAAGTTTACAATGAGTGAAGGTAGAAGCAGAGGGATGGTGTAGGAAGGGAGGGGAGAGAGAGAGAGAGAAAGAGAAAGTAGATGATGGTCCAAGGAGTAGAGGGTTGGGCAGAGATGGAGCCAAGAACAGGGGAGGAAGAAAAAATAAGGTTGAGGCAGGAGCCGGATTGATGTGAGGGGGTGAGGGGAGGAGGTTTAGGAGACGGGTGTCAATGAGAGATAACAGTGATGAGTGGATAGAAGAGGTAATAAGAGGGAGATTAAAGTCACAAAGGAGAAAGAAGGTGGAAGAAGAGAAAACAGGAGGGAGTCAAGGGGATCAGCGAAGTCAGTGGATGGACCAGGAATTCGGTAAATAGTGAGAAATCAGACAGGAAAAGGGTATGAGAAAGAGGAAAGATTGTATTAGAAAGAAGTATGAAGACCAGAAGGAAGAGGTAAAAGCAACCAAGAAGTGTTGAAAAGGATTCCAGTACCGCTGTCGCACCCAAAGGGATGTGGGGTATGGGAACAATGAGTAGAAGAAGTGTGGAGAGAGGCTGGGGTAGAAGTATTGTCGGTAGTGATCCAAGTCTCAGTAAGAGAAAGAAAATGAAGATTGAATCCGGGGCTCATTACAACTTTACCAGTGCAGCAATAACGTGCTGGTATTACTGTATACCAGCATGTTTCTGCACAGGCAAAGTACATGTTTGCCGGTGGGGTGAACGGAATTGCATACAGCTAAGAGTTGGATGTAATTCCGCCACCACGCTGGGAAAAATACCTGGTATTACTGGTGCCGGTAATACTTGCAATTTCCCCCATGGAGTCTAATGGGACTCCATTGAATTGGTATTTACCAATCTTACCGGCACTTGTAATCCTTCAGTAATATCGCCGGACCGTGTGTGTGCCGGTAACGGTATTTCCACTTGCCAGTATCCTGGCATAATTTTCACCCTCCAGCAGGTGCAGCTACCTGGTTGAACCTGCCAGTATCACATGAATGTCTTAAAGATTAAGCCATGTACGTGTAAGTATACACAGCCGGTACAGTGAAACTGCGAATTGTTAATTAAATCAGTTGTAATAATTCTGGAGCTAATACCTGCAACCTGAACAATCCAGCTCACCCGGCCGCTTTGGTGACTCTCGATAACATTGGGCCGATCTACCGTCTCCGAGACGGTGATGATACATTCAGATGCCCGCCCATTTTCCATGGTACTTTCTGTGCCTACCATGGGGACCACGGGTAACAGGGATTCAGGGTTTCACTCTGTAGATCGAGCCTAAGAAACAGTTACCACATCCAAGGAAGGCAGCAGATGTGAATTACCCACTCCCGACTCTGGGAGGTAGTGATGAAAAATAACAATACAGGGCTCCTTCGAGGCCCTGTAATTGGAACTTTAAATACTTTAACAAGAATCCATTGGAGAGCCAGGCTGGTGCCAGCAGCTGCAGTAATTCCAGCTCCAATAGTGTATATTAAAGTTGCTGCAGTTACAAAATCTTGTAGTTGGATCTAGGGATTGAGTTGGAGGTCGCTGCAAGGTGAGGTACCGTCTGTCCCAGCCCCTTCCGTACAGCCCACCTTTGCTGCTCTTGAGTGAGTGTCTGAGGCATCTTAAGGGGTTACTCTAAATAAATTAGAGTGTTCAAAGCAGGCCGGTCGCCTGAATACTTCAGCTAGAATTAATGGAATAGGATTCTGGTTCTATTTTGTTGGTTTTCAGAACTAGGGCCATGATTAAGAGGGACGGCTTGGAGAATTCATATTGTGCTGCTAACAGTGACATTCTTGGACCGGCGTGAAAGCATTGACCAAGAATGTTTTCATTAATCAAGAAGGAAAATCAGAGGTTTTAAGTTGATCAGATACCATGGTAGTTCTGACAATAAACAATGCCGACTAGCGATCCGGCAGCATTATTCCGATGACCCACTGAGCAGCTTCCAGGAAACCAAATTCTATGAGTTTCTGGGGGCAGTGTGGTTGCAAAGCTGAAACATGAAGAGTTGACAGAAGTGTACCACCAGGAGTGGAACCTACAGATAATTTGACTCAACAATGGATACCTCACCCGGCCCAGACATGGAAAGAATTGACAGATTGATAGCTCTTTCTCGATTCTGTGGATGTTCTTAGTTAAGGAGCGATTTGTCTGGTTAATTCTGAAAAAAATGAGATTCTTCCATGCCAACTAGTTACGCAACTAGCCAGCGGTCGGCATTGAACTTCTTAGAGGGACAAGTGGTGGTCAGCCATATGAGATTGCGCAATAACATGTCTGTGATGCCCTTGATGTCTGGGGCTGCAAGCATGTTACACTGAATGGATCAGCCTGTGTCTAACCTTCGCTGACAGGGGCAGCTAACCCTGTGGGATTGGATTGGGGATTGGGATTGGGGATTGCAATTATTTCCCATGAACAAGGAATTCCCAGTAAGTGTGGGTCATAAGCTCGAGTTGATTAAGTCCCTGCTCTTTGTACACACTGCCCGTCGCTATTACCGATTGGATGGTTTGGTGAAGTCAGCAATGGCCCTCGCATAGAGCGCCAAGAAGATGATCAAACTTGACTGGAGAAAGTAAAAGTCATAACAAGGTTTCTGTAGGTTAACCTGCAGAAAGATCATTAATGGTGGAGCAGCCGTGGGGTTGACCTCCTTTCATCCCAGATGCGCACACCCACGACCCAGGTCCCCCTCATGCTCCATCAAGGTCCGGGCTGCAGAGCGGTCCACGGCTGGGGCACATGGGGGACCAGGCACCGGGGAGCGGATCCCTTCCACTGGAGGGGTCCCCCACCCAGCTGACGGACAGGGATGTCTTTCAGGGTTGGGTTAACCCGCTGGGACATCCCCGGCCATGGACCGGAGAGGGAGCTTTAAGCAGCCCTCCTCCTCCCCGAACCGGCCCTTGAGAAACCGTTATGGCCAGGTGCTCCTGTCTCTGACCGATCAGCGGGCAGGTGTCGGCGGGTATTAGTTCTGATTTTCTCTACAATGGCCTGGTGGACAGATGTGTAGAAGGCCAACCTAGTTTAGTGACAGGGACAACTCTAGGAGCTGTAGCCAAACCAGTTCAAGGTAGATAGGTGAATGGTCAAGGTTAAGTCTTAGGAGGGATGAGCCTGGTATGGGGCCCTCAATGAGAACACACAGTGAAAAGTTAAGGAACACACATGACCACTAGCATGTAATTTTATCACACAAGAATAAACAACTGCCACACATATACAATCACCGGAATAGGGCAAAATGCATAACAAGCCCCTGCAAAGGAAGGGAAGCATTAGTATGCAGCACTGCAGGTCCACAGAGATACAACACTAACTTTAAAATTCCATCCCTAAGATGTGAGGGATCTTGTCCGCAAAAGTCCACCAAAGGACCACACAGTTTTGTGAGACAGGAAAACAATAGTAGAGGGTTTCTGGGGACCAATGAAGAGTCCCAACGGGTAGAGGACAAGTTGTTCTTGTGAAAAAGTGCCCCCCCCCACTTTCTGAATGTTTGTGCAAGCAAGCAAAAGTTATCAAACTTTTAAAGGGGAGATAGGGGATTAGGTAAGTACTCATACATCTCACTCCACATTCTAATTATTCTTAGGTCTTGGCAGGTCTTCAGAAGAGGGTCCAAGGTTGCTTTTCCTGCTGTCAGCTCTGGTCCTCTGTTCCCAGGGGTTGCACGTTCAAACACTTCTGCGGTCAGCGACAAATGCTGCTGCAAGGTGCAGGATGGAGAATGCAGAAGAACTCAATGCAGGGCCCCTGTCAGCACAGGAATGGATGCAGGGAAGGTGTTTTAGATGATGGCCACTGATGCACAGCAATAAAGAGGGACACACTTGACGTGGTCAGACTTCACCTCGTATCTCGGGTCTCTTATATGCTGGAAACACACAATTTGGCAGAGATGAGTCATGTAGCACAAGCTGTCGATCCCCAAAGTTTGGGCCTCAATCAAGAATGGTGACATCTGCAGCACGGTAGATCAAACTCTGAACTGGGCAGCCACTGGGTTGTCTAGGGGCACTTCCAAGAGCCCTTCTTCGCAGGACTCCGATCTGACATTGAGAATGGATGTTTCCTACACTCCAAGGTTCGAAGCTCCTATGCAGGACTTCTGAAGATCACCTACAAGACATGGCTCTTCCAGGACAGCAGCAGAAGTTGGTCACCAAGCCTTCTTCCAAAGGGTCCATGGTCTCCTTACACATCTTGCAGTTGGACAGGATGCTAGGCTCATTCAGGTTTCTTCCAGGAGCTCTCTGGAACTGGTGCAAGGGCCCTCTTCTTATCCAAAGGCCAGGTAAGAGCTGAATACTCCCACTAGTCAATCAAAGATCTGGCCAACACACACACCTCAGCAGTAGTCCAATCAGGACCACTGGTGGCACAGCTCATGCATCCCATACAGACAAACTGAAACCAGTTTGTGGATTTATTTATTTGTCATTGTATAAGCACACCTGGCTCGCATGCATCTGGGCATTGATTAGAGGAGAGTGGGCAAAGGGAGAATGCAGAGGGACAAAGATGCAGTCAGTTAAATAGGTAAGGTTTCAGCTTTCTCCTGAAGATGCTCTAGGATGATTTGTCTCGTAGGTGAGAGGGGAGATCGTTCCAGATCATGAGAACATGGACTGGGAACTTACAACCTCCTGCTCTCTTACGGCTGAACCTTGGGCTGGAGAGACAATGTTTGTAGGCCGATCTCAGGGGCCTGGGTGGAGAGTGTCTTTGTATTTTGATAGCCAGGTAGGAGGTAGCGTTGTTGACTCACAGCGCATTGTTCTGTACAGACTGGAGTTTGGTAAGATTTTAAGTGGTGGTGCCACTAGGTAGTGAGTTGCAGCAGTTCAATTTAGAGCAGATAAGGGCATGTGCACCTTCAAGTCAGTTGTTGCTGGACAGGAAGGGCCTGCTGACAGTAATGAGCGTTTTGGCGTAGGCAGATGTTGATGCTATGTGATTGACCTGCCATGTCATGTTGAGCAAAGCATCTAGGTAGACGCCTAGAGTTTTTACATAGGTGGCAACAGGAATAGAATAACCATCAATGGTGAAGGTTTTGTACGACTGGTGTAGTTTGACTAGGCACAATGGGGAACCAACAAGGAGGAGCTCTGTTTTTTCATCGTTCAGGCACAAGATGTGCGTGGCGTGAGGATTGAATGGTTTTAGAAGTAAGAATACAACACAAGTGGTTGAAGTTCAAGGGTGTTTATTTAATAGTTTCAAAAGGGTTGGAGAACTCCGATCTTGCTCTACTGCAAATCTGAGAGTAGTCTCGACCATTAATAAGAAAAGATTTTGCTAGTCAGTCTAGTCAATCTAAAAGGCCTAAACTAAATAAGCCTATTTCCCGCCCTCAATCTAATACAAAAGTTGCAAGGGATATGTAAGCTTTTAACACAACAGGGTAGTGTTCTCAAAGAAAATACAGTGTTCAGGTTTTCAATGGGAAATGCAAAAGAAATAGTGTGTCTCAAGGATAACTGGGCGTGGTAATAGTTACTCCCTTCCCCACTTTAATAGCACACAGTTAGGTAGAGCTTGTTGGCAGCGGAGCGCACTCTGGCGTGCAAGCACTTCGAACCCAGCTTCCCAGTGTTGCTGGATTTCCCAGCTTTGGCTTTCAATGAACAAGACTTTTGTACGGGTCAATATCGCAGTTCTCTGAAGTTCCCCTCTGTCGGGCTCAAATTCTCATCAGAAAACGTCCCCTAGTTTCTCTCGGCATCCCTCCGTCGGGTTCACACTTGCCTTTGTAATCACAGTTCACTATGCAGTGTCCACCTCCTGTAACGTCCTCTTGACGTCCCTCCGTTGGGTTCACACTTGTCTTTATAACACAGTTAATTCAACTTTATCACAATTCTCCTGGCATCCTATAGTCGGGTTCACAGTTGTCTTCAAAAATCACAATTCTCTTTGTCAAAGACTTTCGACTGTACAAGGGTACTTACACACTTGACTTTCCAATTGTATGACCACTTTGACTATTTGCCTCCGCTCCCAAGGCATTCTGGTACTCCTACTTCTCTTTGCATCCCATTTGCAATATTCTCTTACTCTTGCAGTTCATTCGGAGACTTTCGACAAGGTAATTCTTAATACCAGACCACTCCATTATTATGTATGTTCCTTCTCTCAAAGCGATTGTTCAATTGAGCTCACTCACGGTTTCCCGTCACACGGGCAGCCTTCACAGTGCAACTGTATCAAATGATTGTCTACGCACACTGGACTTTTCGTGACTTCCTTCACTCACCGGTTGCGCTTTACATTGTATCACAGGTTCTTGTGAAGTCAAGGCTTTTGATACTTCAGCGTCTGGCTCTGTCCAACTCGATCGTTCATCCGAGTTTCTGGTAATCCGACCACAAAGCAAAGGAGTTTCCTTTGAACTTTCCCGCTCGACCTTCGTGCTGATACGGCCACGGCCTTGCTGTCACCATCTCACCGGTTTGCCTCTGCATCCAGGGTCGTGCCTTCCAGGGGGTAACTGCTCTCCTGTGGCTCTGCTCGCCTCCCTCTAATTGTGACTCTGAGCTCTGCCTTTTATCCAGGTGGGGAGAGTTAGCATTCTGCAGGTGTGGGTTCTGGGCTTGGTTAGCCTGACTTGCCTGACTTGTTAATGGGGAAGAGCCATGGCAAGTAACAAAAGGTAAAGCTCACATGGTCTGTCCTTCATTTTCTTACCATAACAGTGGGATTGTAAGGATTGTGGGAGTGGGAGTGTTTTCCAGGAGTTTGAGTAAAATGATATAACTTGCTGTCAGAAAAAGAAGAATAGGTGTTTCGTTGTGAAAGGGGAGTACTTTGGTGGTCAACAGGGAAATAGGGATTCTGGGAGATGTAGTTTTCCAATGCAACTGGGTTTGGGTTTAAGTGGTGTTGATTTTGGGACGGTAGTTTCCTGGCTGAGGGTAAAAATCTAATCTGTTAGAAGGTGGAAGTGCATAACGATTGAACACTGGTCGATTTCTATCATGAAAACAGGGATTATGGGAGTTGTAGTTTGGTATAGAAATCATAGGAAAATCATACAAATCCTTGTCAGGTATGTTGTGGTGAAGGAATGAATCTTAATTTCCCAGCTTATACTATCAAGGTGTTCTTTCTTGTGTTTACCTGTCTTCTCCTTTTTCTGGTAGGTTTGGCAAATGTAGAAGGGTTGCTGGATCTTCCTTTCGGTAAGGGAGATTCATTGGGTGGAAGGGATGATGAGTGGGAATAGCCTATAAAAGCTTCAGGGACTTCCTCCTTCTCACCTTCTTCCCTGTGGTGATAGCGTGTCTCACCTGGGGTATTCCCCCGAGCGTAGCCCCGAGTTCCCCTACCCAGGTGATCCTCCTTCGCTCGTCCACCCCCAGGGTTGGGATCTAGAGCACCGGTCCTTGCCTGGCCACCTGAATAAGGGATTCTTGGGGTCCACTTACTTGGGGGAATACCCTCAGAGTTCTCACAGTGGCCATCCAGGTCTGGATGGTTTCGTAGGTAGAGTTCATATTGAGCGTGTCCTGTGTGTAAACACCTGTGAGGAGGATGAGAATCTGAGTGTCGTCGGCATAGTTAGTGTACGATATGCCTAACGAGTCGAACAGATCAAAGAGGGGTTTGGTGTATATATTATAAAGGTTGGGGAAGACACAGGATCCTTGTGGTACTCCGCAGGAGTTGGGTGTGGGAATGGCAACCGCCTCACTGACCAACAATCGTGGGGTTCTGTTGGCTAGGAAGGAGACAATACAGCAGGTTGCATCGTTGGAGAAGTGGGCTACAGTAGTGAGGTGGTGCCAGAGTGTCAAGTGATCAACCAAGTCAAAGGCTGCAGATAGGTCTAGAAGCATGGGAGGCGTTAGGTTACACGGGTCGATGGATGAACAAAGTTGATTTTTGAGGTCCAGTAGGGCGGTCTCCATTCCGTGCTTGGGGCCGAAAACTGTTTGCTGGTTTTTTAGTATGTGATGGGATTCTAGGTGTTCCTGGATTTGTAAGTAAGTGACGCTGTCGATGATTTTTAACAGGAATGGGATGGTGGTAATGGGTCGGTAGTTGGTGGGGATGGCCGGGTCGAGGGAAGGTTTTTTTAATAATAGGGAGATCCAAGACTCCTTGAGTGCTTGGGGAACAACACAAGAGGTGAAGGAAGAGTTGATGATGGCGGCAATGAGCGGGACCAGACAGTCCCAACCCACTTTCTGGCAGCAAACACACATGGCCCTGCAATATCCTATGAAAAGCTACCCCGGGCACTGTAAATCCACATAAGGATTTTACTGACCTCACAGGTCAGGAGCCACGGTTAGTGATAAGATGACTAAGGGATGAACGAAAAACCTTGCAGCACGGTGTGAAATTACCAGGCAGGAGACAGTGGGTCTCATTAAGAGTGTGCCGGTCGGAAACAACAGTGCCGTTAAGCCTACCAGCACTGTTGTTTCCGGGCGGGCACACTATGACTCTGCAGACGAGTGCCATCCCGCCCGCCAATGTCAAACCTAACAGTCAGAACGGCACGAGCCCGCAGTTTTCCCATTGAGTCCTATGGGACTCAATGGGAAGGGGGGAATTACAAAATTACTGGTGCCTGACTTCCCGGCCGCCGGACTCGGACTAGCCCGATAGCACCGGGAATTCAGGTGCCAGTAATTAATTGCGGGTCTGGCGGCAACCTGCCGGCTTTACTGGCACGGTTACCGCCAGACCCGTAATGAGGCCCAGTGGGCCTTAACAGAGGAAGGTCTTTTATTCAGGAATGCGAAAAATTAGAAAACTGCTCCTGTGGGAGCTCAGGGCTTAAGTAAAGCAAAGAAAAGTCTGTGGTGAGGATCGGTATACGGATCCCATCTTGTTCTCCTTCTATCCAGCTCTATACGCCCAGCGGAAGCCTTTGTTGATCTCCCGCCAGTCGTTGTTGTCTCTCTCTGTCTGTAAACCGCAGAGAAAATAGAACATGTAAAAGCCTCAGCGCTTCCCTATTCAACTGTACGTCCCACAACCCCTGTCCAATCCGCAGGCTTCCTAAACCCTGCGCAGTTAGTGGTGTTCCCTCTAACCCCCTCCCACTCCCATGGGCGGTACCAGTGTCCAGCCTGTGGTATCCCGTCCCAACCCGACTCTGACCCGTTGCGACCTTCGGTTGCATCAGGGTAGTGGACTGCTGCAGCCCTGATGCGGGAGCCTTCGTAGGGCTTGTGGCACTTTCCAATCATCACCCGTGAGTATGGGTCTGCCTTTCCACTGAGGCATTTTGGTGATCCTGCCTTTCGGGAATGGGCACCAAGGTAGGGTTTGGGATTTGTCCGGCAAGCTAGCATTCTGGGAACTGTAGTGCGGGAATGGACTTGCACTCTAGGGGGGGCGCTGGGTATTGTAGTGTGAGGCTGGATTCGCTCTCCAGCGGAGCCACCTCACAAACCCCCACCAAAGTACCAAGCCGATCGGGCGGGCCAACCAACCGAGACTGATAGTCGGCGACCAGTTGGAAACTACCCGGTTTATGAACCGTAGTGAAGTCGAAAGGCTGGAGGGTAAGGAACCACCAAAGGACCCGATGGTTGGAATCTTTTTGAATGGCCAGCCACTACAGAGGCGCATGATCAATAAATAAGGTAAAATGGCACCCCAACAAATAATAACGGATTGACTCAACGGCCCATTTAATTTTAGGCACTCATCCTCCAGGGTGGAATAGGACAGTTTATGCGGAAGTAACTTCCAACTGATGAACGCAATGGGACGGAGGTCAAACTCATCTCCTTGGGGCAACATTGCTCCCAGGCCGCACCCAGATGCATCAGCCTGTAGAAAGAAAGGTTGTGTATAATCTGGACAGTGTAATACGGGCGGCAGGATATCGTAGAGACCAAGGTTTGGAAGACCTGGATTGCCTCGTTCCATAGGACTGCCGAATGATTAGCTTGAAGAGCATCCGTTAATGGAGCGGCTATAGTTGAAAAATAGGGAATGAACTGGCGGTAATACCCTACGAGGTCCAGGAATGCTTGTATCTCCTTTTTTTGTGGTGGGGATCTGAAGTTTTTGAATGGCTTGGATTTTGTCCATAAGAGGAGGTATCCTTCCCCGGCCTACAGTATAACCCAGATATTTGGTGATCTCTACGGCCAATCAGGTTTTCCTTGGATTGATGTGCAGTTCAGCCTCCTTGAGAGAGGTGGTCACTGTCAGGAGATGGCAAAGGTGTTCTTCCCATGATGAAACTGTAGATGCCGATGTCGTCTATATAGGCGGGTGCATATGATTTATGAGGTTGCATTATTCTATCCATTAGCATCTGGAAAGTGGCGGGTGCCCCGTGTAGTCCAAATCGAAGTACGGTAAACTGAAAAAGACCTTGTGGGGTCGAAAATCCAGTCTTTTCTTGATCTTCAAGTTTTAAGCGGGATTTGCCAATAGCCTTTCGTTACGTCTAATGTACTCAGATACATAGGTGAGCCTAGGTTTTCGAGTAGTTCATCTATGCGGGGCATAGGATATGCCTCATAGCGGGAAATGGCATTTTGTTGTCGAAAGTCCATACAGAACCTTGTGGTGCCATCCTGCTTTGGGACCAGTACAACAGGGGAACACCACGCGCTTTTGGACGGCACTATGATGCCCATTTTCAACATCTCATTAACCTCTTTGAAGGCTTTGGTCATTTTGGCTTCTGGTATCCGATAAGGCCATAGTCAGATTATCTTCCCAAACTCCGTCCGGATTGAGGTTACCGCCTGACTGGTTCTACCAGGGAAACAGGAGAGTATAGAAGCCACAGGGGCTAAAACCTTGAATAGTTCCTCCTTCTGGGCTTCACTCAATTGGTCTCCCAGTAGCACATCTTGGATATTGCTTGGAGTGCTTGAGACCAGTTGCTCCAGTACTGATAGATCCACGATGGTGACGATCAGAACTGGGACTGCGTTTTCCTTACAGTGTTTTAACAAATTGATGTGATAATTCTGCAGCTCTACCCGCCAGTCAGGTTGCTCTATCTCATACGTTACTGGTCCTAACACCTTAGTCACCTTGTAGGGGCCCTTCCATTGGGACAATAGCTTGTTCTCACTTGTAGGAATCAGGACTAGCACCTTGTCGCCCACCTTCAGTGTGCATACTCAAGCCGTCTTATTGTAATATTTCTCTTGTTGATCCTTTGCCCTTCCTAGGTTATCACAGGCGAATTCACTTAAAATGATTTAAATGATCTCATAGGTCACACACATATTCCGTTAGATTCGCCTCGTCTCCTCTTCTGCTTCTCATGTTTCCTTCAGAATCTTAAGTATGGTCTTGGGCTGTCTTCCAAACAGGAGCTCGATAGGGGAGTACCCAGTGGAGGATCGAAGAACCATTAACACCCATGGTAATGCTCAGTCCCAGCATAGTCCTGTAGGTCCTGTTGCTCATCGTAGCATTTGCTTGATTGTTTTGTCATACCCCTCTATGAGGACAGCAACTGGGGGATGATAGACCTAGGTTATTAGGTGTACGATCCCGATCCCCAGAGTTTTGAAGACCTGTTTCATGACCAGGGACATGAAGTTTCTACCTTGGTCCTTAGCCCGACTCATACAAAGAATGGAAGTAGCACATCATATACTTGTCTTGTTGAGGTTCCTCATAGAGGAAACTGTTGGGGTAATTTCCCAGGGGGGGGGGCGGCGGGGCCGTCTACGGACCTCCGGGGTTGGGGAGGTCCCAACTCCTCCCGCGTCCCAAAGGAGTATGAGGCACACACAAGAGGAATGAGTTACTGCTCTTTATTACATAAAACAGGCAGGGACAAGCTCTCAGATCACGGGCATCCGGGAGACCTCTCGATCATAGTGGGCTCGCAGGCCCTTTTTCTAGCTGTATGACGCGGCTACGTGCTTCACCTGGGAAAACTTGCCCCAAAACCTAGCGCCATCTCGGGTTGGCTCCCTGAGTGGTAAAGTCAGTATAGATACATTTAGAAGAGGTTGTTAGTAGTGGAGGAAGGGTCAGGTGGTACGCTTGGGCCATCCCTACTAATTGCTACAAGAAATTTGTTACAAGGGGACAACTAGTAGTTGGCTAAACTATAATGGCGTCAATGGTGGGCCCCTCGTATTCTGATTGGTTCACCCGCATGCCCCCAAACTTGGGACCATCGTTGTTCCCAGCTCACGGTGTACCTGATGCTGGCAACAAATTATGACTATGTGTCAGCGGCAGACAATGGACAGGTCTGACTATTAGCTGGTGTGCGTGTCTTTCTCATCACTGTCGGTGTCCAATTTGTCACTTCATTGTTGCAGCCTGTGTCCCAGACGTGAGACCCCAGCGCTTCTCTGGTCCCTGGAGATTGGCATCGTATCAGGTCGGCCTAGTCATGTGTTGTGAGACCGTGGCTGGAGCAGAATTATGAGCATTTTATTTGGCTCTGGGAGCGTTTAGCAGTGGCAGGTGTAACATTGGCGCAGGGAGCGCGGCATGTAGATTGCAACGTTGTGGCCTTGGCTGTGGGCTCTTGTCAGGGCCCGGTCTGCATGATCAGCGCCTTGCAGCTTTGTCTGAGCTGCGCCGGCCTGAGGACTCTGTCTTGTGGCCTACCTTGGCCTGGTTTATGGGTGGCAGTACATAGTCCATGTTATTTGGCGAGGAAGCGTCTGCAAGCATGTACACAAGCTCTTTTGGCATCTTGCCTTTCTGCGGTGCAGTGCTGTAGTTGGCCTATTGTAAAAAAATAACAACGATGTATGTGTGAGTGTAAGTGTTCCTCTATGTTATAGCACTGAGTATGTTCTTCGTGTGGATTGGTGTGTGTATGACCAACGTTCTTTGTGGCACGTGTGCTCATGTCTGCTGGCTATTTCGTCATGGCATGTCTAACGATGGTGGTTTTTTATGGTCACTTTCTAATCGAGTTGATCCATATGATCGATGTCAGCTCCATCTGAGGTTCCAGCACATGGTTTGATTGACAGGCAGCTTCCCTGGCCATGCGGGGTGTGGCCACAGTGGATCTTGACGTCTGGGGTGGCCGTGTGTGGGTCAAATTCCTCTTGCGGTGGGTGCTTGGGTCGTGACGTCCTAGGCCATTGTCGGGATGAGACTCAGGGGAAGGGATTGTCCCATTTTCCCTCTTCAAAACACTTCTGGTTATCTAGTGGCGTAGTCTACTAATACCAACAGATACCGGTAGCCCCTACTGTTGGGTGCCAGGGGACCTACTATGTCCATCCCTATACTATGGAAGGGCTCTTTTATAACGGGACTCTGGGAGGTATATGAGCACTTGGTTTCTGGTATATGGGGCTCTCCAGACAAAACTTTGCAACTTCAGAGTAAATGCCTTGCCAATAGAAACCCTGTAACAGCCTTTTCTGTGTCATGTTCTTAGCCATGTGTCCTCCTGTGCCATGTTCATGGGCTAACTGGACCAGGCCCTTCCTATATGATCGATGAACCAATAGTTGTTCCCTCTCGATCTTGTCCACCCCCGACGTGACTCGGTATAACAGGCCTTGGTTTTCCTTGAAAAATGGGAGTGAGGGATTCACAGGCTCTCTTGGGGGTTTCATTGGTTCCTGTCTCAGTTCGGAAGGATGGCAAATGGTCCTCGAGTCTCCAGTTCACAAAACCCACATCCTGAAGGTCCTCCTTCCATTTGGCCCTCATTTGTCTCTTGACTGACCGAGACTTGCATACTTTTGGTGTGGTCTGGTTTGTTAGATCAATGTCTGAAAAGGGGGCCTCTTGTAGTCACTCTGTTGAGCCAAATATTTTGGGAAAACCGGGAGGTCAGTGCCAAGCAGGACGGGAGTAGGTAAAGACGGAATGACAGCAGTCTGCATTGGTATCATAGCCCCATGAATCCCCAAAGTGACGTCTCTAGACGGGTATCTTCTAACATCACCATGTACACATTTTACTGGAATAACCTCATTCTGTATATTGGGTTGTTCACTTACTTGGGGTTGTATGGCGGTTTGATGATAGCCACTGTCTACCATCACTTGGGCTGTCTACCATAACTTCGATGACATAGGGCAGACGTTTCCAATGATATGTCTGAGTATGCAGGTCTCCGATTTCCATAGGCTCTGGTTTGTCCTTCTTTGGACAGAATCGAGCGATATGTTCCCATTCACCACACTTGAAACACTGAGGTTTTTGAGGCCTCGCCATAACCCCTCGGATATCGGGCCAATGTTTTGGTTCATTCTGTACCCATCTGGATGGATGGTTGAGGTTAGTCGTGAATAATTACTGGGTCTTCCTGAATTGGCTGGAAACCCGTTAGGCAACCCAGCTTTCTGATAGGCAGTGGCTACATCGATAGCCTTGGTTAAAGCCAGGTGAAAATGTTGATGGACCCATCATTCAATAGGGCCGGGTAAGGCCTCGACGAACTGCTCCAGGAGGATCTTGCCCCTTAACTGAGCAAAGGTGGCCGTGCAGAGGAGCAGCCGAATGCTTCTGCAGGAAGTCCCGCACCACTCCTACCTATATGCCAGAAATCGTGCCATCCACAACACCAGTGATTATGACTATTCCACAGAGAGCCTTCAAGAAAAAAGGGTATCCACTAAGATAACTCTATCTGATGTATCATCGTAGAGATGACAGTCTCTTGGAAGAAGTGACCGAAGGAATATGATAATAAGAGAAAGAGAAGTTGATGACATCAAAAGAAGCAAGCGTGACGCACTGAGAAGACTGGCTGATGAAAAGAAAGTATGGACCTTATAGAACCTGACGACGGAGTAAAGAATCGAGGAAACCTTTGTATATGAGACAAGGATCGCACGTGTGAAAAGCACTGCAGAAAATGCAAATTGTTCAATAACTGTACAGATGTAGCAACGCAAATAGATTAAGTAATCTTAGAGGCTAGCTATACATAGTCAAAGACTGCAGGCGGTGCCACCATTATATAGAAGCTGGTTATTGTGTCACAATTTTGTAAGTTCAGACCCATGGCTAAAAGGCTGAAGATGTGTCACAGTAAATCTACAGGTTAGATCAAGGAAAGGCCTGGAAGGACTGCCTGGCCTGGTGTCAAGACTGAAGCAGCCAAGAACTATCTATCCTTGAAGAACAGTGAGCATGAGACACTGAATCATCCCTTGTTAAGGTGCAAAGAAAGAAAGTCATGAGTGTCAAGTTTATTCATTTAATACAATTAAATGCTAGAAAAGAGGCTGAATTGCGGTCTCTTGTCACGTGAGCTAAGAATGGAAATAGAAGTTGGGCATGCAGTCCAGGACCAAAATATTGCATGCTCATGCTCCCATATATTCTCAGGAACAGGGATACTTTGCTAGGCCAAGTTCAAAGGCATGGAAGAAGGCATGGATGATGAGAGATGCTGGCCTAATTGGGTGGGGAGACATGTTCAAATCCACCCCCTGACACCTGGTGTACGAGCTTACGTGTTGCTAGTGAACTGAATGTTCCAGAAGAGCACAAGTGTGCCAACCAATTGTAGAAGGCCATATAACGAAGAGCCTTATAGTTTGATAGCCAATGATGAATCGTGTATCTATTTACTAATGAAGATGACTTGCACTAAGGGTGGGCATTAGTTGTCCACCTGACTGAAGAGATTTAATCACAGCCCAACCCTTATAGAAAGTATACTTAGATGTTCCCCTTGATGCAACCACAACTCCCCGTAGGTTTGACTTATTTGCCACGTAGTATAACAACATGTATGATTATTTATTGCTATAAAAGTATAATTTGTTATGAAATGCTTTGAGAAATATGCTGTGCGACATCCGTTGATTTCCTTTGTAGCTCACTGTTTTAGATAATTGATAAAAAAAACAGTAAACACACTTTGCCATCTTCCTGAGTTGGTTTGATTTTTGGTGTAAGAGTTACTATGCCTCCCACATATTGCACGATATGCTACCTATTAAGGGCCATACGTTCACTTGGTAGCAGTGGTAGGATGGTTCTGACCCATCAATTAAGTTAGCTCCAGTATTTTGGATGATCTGACATCCTCACCATCTGTCCAGAAGATCGCTGGGTTTCCTGTGGAAAGCGTCCAAATAGAAAACTTGCAAGAAAACTGAGATGGTGAGCAGGGTCCCTCTTTGACGAAATCCCTACCTGGTTTCCACAGGCGCTTTGCGGACAGAAGGCGAAAGTGGTTGGTTGGAGGAGAAGAAGATACAGGGGGCCTTGAATGAAACAAACGAATGGTGAGTAGACTGAGCGGAATGGTAAAATAAGGGAACAGGGTGTGGTAATTTAAAAGTAACGGGAGTAATGGGAAATATTATGTAGAGATAGAGAGAGAGATAGTGCTTGATAATCCTGACCCAAGGGAGTCTAGAAGAACTTGTCTCACACTCCAGTTGGAGTCTCTACACTGCGTGTAAACAGGTTTACATAAGGAGACAAGTTAAATCCTGTGACAGGTTATTGATTAGGGGCGGAGAGAAAAAAGAGTGATCACTAAGTAGTTTTTAGTAAATGTGAAAAGTCAACTAGCTTGTCTGTGTTGTGTGTAAAGTTAAGGTGTCAAAGAGTGACACGAATTGTGAAATAATTGAAACGAAGATGAGGAGCTAGAGGGACAATCTAGGGAAGTGGTTGGTACCAATCTAGAGATCAAAAGGTTTGAGTGGCAATTGTTGGAGTGCACTCATATTTGTTTTTGGTGAAGGTATTTTTATAAAGTCTGGTAAGTATTGACAGTCAATTGAGACTTGTCACAATGGGAGACACTCCACATACACATTTATGTAAGACATTGTCAAAACACATGCCCAAGCTCAAACAGTATAGCACGAAATGTGTGAAAGGCATAGCAGACAAGATATTCATGCCATGGCCACACGGGGGAATCACTATCAAAAGTATTACAACACATGACCATATACCTGTATGCTGTATACACGTGGGAGACATTGGAGAGTTTTAGAAGATGTACCAAGAAGAGGGAGAGGATCCGCCACCTAAGGAGTGGATGCCTAATCAGTGTAAGGAGGAAGGTGTTGAGCCCTCAGCTCCCCTTACCTTAACCGAAGTAAAAGGTGCTAGTACGGAAGAAGTAGGGTTGTATCCTTTGAAGGAACTAAAAGTGACGACAGGGTAAAGTAATCTGATATACGAACCGCCCGCTTATAGCAAAGACGATAGTTCAGAGGAGAGTAAGAAAAAAGAGGCGATCCTTAATATCATACAAAACAGGGAAGAGAAAATTGAGCGATCGAATGTATCAACAGAAATTGAACGAGACATCAAGAAATGGAAAGGAGAGAAAGATAAAGCTGACGAAGTAACGCTTGTGCAGAATGAATGGATGGGAGGACAGATATTACTCAAGCTAGATGGGAAAAGCATCAAGGAAGTAAGGCAAAGAGAAGATCAGGACAAACAGGATAAGAAAGACAGGAAACGAAAAAAGAGGCTGAAGAAGATCAGCATAAAAGAAAGAGCAGAGAGCAACAAGAACAAATGTATCAGGAGGAGCAAGAGAATAAAGTAGAACAGGCAGAGGAGCATAGAAACCATGATAACAGGCAGAGAGCAATAGAAGATACGGACAAACGAGAAAGGAAGAGAGAAGAGCATGAAGTGCAGAAATTAAGGGACAAAAGAACACAAAGACGAAGAGAAGAGGAAGAAAGGAGATAAGAATGAAGACAAGAGAAGGTAAGAATTAGAAGGGAGGCGAGAAAGCAAAGAGAATTAGATGAAGAGTTAGAACATAGGAGGAGACAATGGGAGCCTGACATTAGTCTCAATTTAAAGGAGCAAATAGGGACAAGCCCAGCAATACGATGGGATAGAATGGAAGAGTTCCTTCCGTTACAGGGAGAAACGTCAGGGGCATCTAGAGTAGTAATAGACAAAGAAGACTTTGATATAGGTTGTATCGGAGACAGGATCGATAAAGCCTATCAAGAATTAAAGGAAAGTAGCAAATCAGGAAGCCGAGGGAGGGGAGATCAATCCCTAGTATTTCAATTATGAGACAAAGGAGAAAATCTGTTCAGCCTTGATCACAGAGCCTTATCCTTTAGCAGATTGAACTTAGACCAAGGCGAAAGAGACGAGAGTCACACTAGTTGGGGACTCGACATGTCAGATGAGTAGAGAGAATCCTTCCATGGGGAATAGAGAGCAGGTGCATGTGGCCCTGAGTGAACCCTACAGATGGACAAAGAAGTTAGATGGGCCGATCTAGAGCAACCTAAGGATAGGATGCCAGATCCTATAGCATATCCAGAAGTGTTGAGAAGGGCGAATCACCGCCATATGTGAGCAGGTTAAGGTCATTTCCGAAAAGAAGATGAACAGGGACAATTTTCCCTGCCATGGATAGGCAGACGATGGAAGCCGATTGCGGGTTAGGGTTTACGCAGCTGCCCTTATTGGAAAAAGGGGGAGGAAGACCGCAGTATATTCCATGGCCACAGATTGATAAGAATAATTTAAGATGCAAAATCCTGAGTTTGAAGTTGTGTGCGGGAAAATGGATATATGAATTAGAAAAAATGACAGGAAACACGCTGGCTATAGGGGACATTAATGGTCTCTTGGCAGACATTCTTGGGGAAAGAGCTGATGACATATGGAGGAGAGCAGGCTATTCAAGTCTGGCAGCGTAAAACACAGCGCACGATGGAAAGCTGTTTACTAATTGTAGAGCAGACGTTTGGAAGGCTCTTAGGGTGCAGTATCCTGACACATCAGATTTGGACGCAATTATAACACGAAAGTTGAAGGAAGGTGAAGACCCTATTGCTTACATTCAAGACATTCAAGAGCTTTGGGCTCTTGAATCAAGGGAGCTGTGGGAAAAACTGTGCCATTATTTTACCACATTTTATCTCAGGGATTTCCTCAGCAAGTACAGACGCAGATGAAAAAGCAAGTGGGAATGAAAGCAAACCCATGGCTGAAATACAGCTGACGATAGTGCACCACTGTGGGCTATTAGAGGAGAAAAACAAGAAGAAAGATGAGGCGAAGAAAATGGAGGAAGCCAAGTTAGTTCAGAACAAATTGTCAAAACTTGCCATAGGAGGGGCGGTACTGACAAGCGGAGAAGGATTGGGAATGCAGCAAGCAGTGGGTACATTGCAGGCAAATAATCAGTGCTCGATGGACCAAGGAGGGAATGGGTTCATGCCACGAGGCAGAGGCAAGGGCTGTAGAGGAAGGGGTGGATTCCAAAACAATCAAGGTGGATTTAAAAATGTACAGAATGAGAATCAGAATGCGCAAGAAGTATTCAACCAAGGAGGACTAGTCAGGTGGGCTCCTCCTGTATATTGGACTTTTGGGATGACAGGACACATTGCACACATATGGAGGAGCCAAGGTAATGTACAGAAAGGCCAAATCTCAGGAGGCGGGACAGCTTATCCTCCACCATATAGCACACAAACTCGGGAAAGGTTTGCCCAAGATCAGACAGTGTATCAGGCACAAGCGCTGCAAATACAAAGGCACAGCAACCACAGCAAGTGCAAACAAATCTACCCAAGGGAAGTCGCAGCACACCCCTTTGCAGGCACAGCAGTATGCAAACATGGGACAATTACTGACACCTAGTGTAGGAGGTGCCACTGTAGCGGGGGGAAATCCTTTCACAGGTGCAGGGATATGCATGCATACACAATAGGACAGCTCACAGGGCAACTTGATGTGTTCATTACTATGAGTGACATCAGACCCCCAAGAGGAACCAAGGGATGATGTGACGCTAGGAGGCAAATCTTTTTCTTTTCTAGTAGACACTAAGGCTACTCGTTCATGTATACAAGAGGGAAAATATCCAATGTCGGGAATTGCCATGAATGCTCAAGGGTTATCTGGAGCTATGAGTTAAGTTCCTTTTACTGATGAATTACCACTCTGTATAGGAGAGGGTGACAGGTCTGTTCCATTGTTGTATTCACGACAGATGCCAGTTAACATTTTGGGAAGAGATGTGATGACAAAACGTAACATAATAATTTCATTTACTGACGAAGGGATAGCGTTTTCCACTCCAGGAATACACTACTTGAATGTGGGTGAGTTTATACTGGAATTCACTGGGCAAGTGGCTCTGTGAGGCGTACCAGTAGAACCAGACATTTTTCTTTATGGCGTGAGCATTCTATTGGCATGGCTACCTGGCTAAGAGGGAAGCACTATGAGGATACCAGACAAATTCTTGTTTAGACCGCAAATACCTATGGTCGAAGAGGGGGGACAGACTATCCCCCTAGAATTAGAAGCAGCCTTAGTACGAAGGGAAATGGTGATGCTTGAAGGAACGGATGATGTGGGTAGACCATGGAGAACAGTAATAGCTCTCAAAGAAGGGTGCAGACTGACTGACATTACAGATGATAACATGTTAACATGTTTAGAGATGATCCAACAGATGATGAAGTAGTCTTCTTTATGAGCATCACATACTGGATAAGGAAAAAGAAGAGGGAAACCCCACAGCAACTTATGACGTAGGACTGTTGACCGGAAAAGGGGAAGTTAAAATAAATCTGAAGCCCGGGGTGATTTTACTTCGAGCAAAACAGTACCCCATGTCACAAGAGGTTGATGAGGGTATATTTAAGACCAATTCAGCACTGATGAAACAAGGTATTCTGGTGCCATCAGAATTATTGTGCAACACTGTGGTGCATCCTTTGACAAAATCAAAGGCAGGGTTGTGGAGATTCATACAGAACATGAGACCGATTAACCTGATTCTAGAGGCAGAGTTTTCTTTAGTTCCTAACCGGGCGATGATACTATGCAATATCCCAGTGGAAGTACGATATTTCATGCTGATTAATTTGAAAAATGTGTTTTTCTCAATCCCATTGCATAAGGACTCGCAAGCCTTTACTTCATTTAAGTTCGTCCAGACTCATCTGAAACATACTAGGCTGCCTCAAGGGTACTGTGAGTCTACATCTATCTTTAACAGAGTCCTACAGATGGACTTAGGCAATGTTGATTTGAAAAGCACAGTGATACAATATGTAGATGACATTTTAATTTGTAGAACTACAGAAGATGAGTGCAGGCAAGACTTGATTCAGTTGATGACTAACCTAGCAGACAAGGGATACAAAGTAGATAAGGAAAAGTTAGAGTATCCTCAAGAAGAGGTGTTATACATAGGACAGCTGATTTCACATGAGGGAAAAAAGGTGACACCTGAAAGGGCTGAGGCGATCATGAAAACTGCAAAACCTCAAACGGTGAAGCAGATACAACAATTTTTGGGGCTATGTAATTATATTAGAGGCTGGGTATTTGATTTACGTTCATATACAAGACCCCTTTTGCAGGCTTTTAAGAAAGTACAGGTGAATGAGGTTAAAATAGAACAGACTTGAGGAGTTGAAAAAAGCCATTTGCACATCTCCTGTTTTGGGAATCCTAAATTATGCTGAGGAGTTTTTATTATTATCACACACAAATGGGACAGTCATGACAGCTTACACAAAGGACTACATTAGGGTAAAAACCCCTACCATATTACAGTGGGATTCTAGACCCAGTTATAAGAGGACACTTTCCTTGCGAACAGTCATTGGCAGCTGCTGCATTCGCAATTGAGAAATCTACAAGTATAATAATGGGCTGATCTATGACGCTTTTTGTGGAAAATGCTTTGTTTGCCATTTTAGAGAAACCCAAGGGTACATTGACATACCAGAGAGCTTCTGCTTATCAAGTAATGATTTCGAACCAAACAATAAAAATGGTCAAATGTAAAATAGTGAATCCTGCCACATTTCTAGCTGGGCCAGTGGCAGAGGGCGAGCATGTGCATTGCTGTGCAAATTATGTTGAATTCTATGAAGGCACACCTTGCATAAAAGAAAATTCTTTGTTGGGAGGGAAATTCTCTTTATTGTTGGTTCTTTGAAATTTGATCAGACTAGCGGGGAAAGGCATTCTGGCACAGCTGTAGTGAGGCACAGAGCAAGTGGCACATTTGAAATTGTAGTAAAGGGCTGGACTATCGTCTCCCTTTTCAGCGCAAGCAGTAGAATTGGTAGTGCTCATTGTTGCGCTCGAGAAACATGAAGGGCAGGAAGTGACAGTGTACAGTGACTCCGCCTACGTGATGACAACCATACACATGGGGCTAGCATGTTGGAGTAGGAAGGACGACCTCTGAGATGACGGCACTCCAGTGCAGCACGTATCCTTATTGGACAGTCTTATTAAGGCACTACAACTCCCAATAGCCATAGCAATAGTTAAATGCGCAGCGCATACTAAGCAAACAGATTTTATTTCTTGCAGGAACGAAGCCGCAAACTCAGACACCAAAAGGGTTGCCTATTCACCAGATATCTCAATTTTTGATACTCCAAATGTCGAAGAGAAGGTAGTCATGATTATGGTTATGCGAGATGGGTTTAATCATTTGCCAAAATCCCAATTAATGGAGATCCAAGGCATTGCACCGGAGGAGTTATGGAAACGAAGGGGGTGTTCTTTATCCCCCATAGATGCATTATGGTGACAGGATAGCACTAGAAAGCCAGTGATGCAAGTACCATTATTGAAGGTCACGTTAGAACAGCTGCATTATCGCAGGCATGTAACTAGGGAAAGTCTTGTTGCAATGATTGCTGAAGACTGGTTTGTTCCAAATTTGCTAGAACATTTGTTGCATTTTATGTAGTGAATTGCATCGTGTGTCAAAGGTTTACTGCTCGGCATACACCAAGAACAATTAGAGGAGTTATTCCTCGAACGAATGGTCCTTTTCAGCATTTACATATTGAATAAGTTGAGATGCTGCAGGAGTATAGTGGATACAGTTATTTGACAGTGGTGGTGTGTCCCTTCTCTAAGTGGATTGAGGCAGGTCCGGGTACACACCCTGATGCCACTTGCGCAGTAAAGATTTTAGTATATGTAGTCTTCCCAAAATAGGGTGTGTGTGAAGTGCTGAGATCCGAAAATAGACCTATTTGAGTAAATAGAACTATTGTTGAGCATTAAACATACGTTTTCTTCTGCTTATCACCTGCAAGTGAACGGAACATGTGATAGACTCAACTGCCTCCTTAAAGAAAGGATTGCCAATCTCAAGCTAACGTTGAAAAAGGGATGGCTATATTGCCTGCCCATAGCCTTATATGCCCCAAGGAATCAGCCTGGTTCGGACAACCACCTCACCCTACACAAACTAGTAACAAGGAGGTGAATGAGAATGCCTCTTACACCTTGATCGAGGAGTAGAAGTGATGCCCAGAGTACTGTGAAACTCCTAGGTGAAGAGCTGCATAATTATTTGACATGTATGGCCTACAGCAGCTCTCTCACTTCAGATCAACTCAAGCGCCAGGGTGGTCGGTCTCAGAACACAGATGAAAACCATTCAGCAACCGGATCTCCTGAACTATTATAGGCACCTAAATTATTTGTTGGTGACAAAGTACTAATTAGAAATATTACCAGAAAGTGGCATGAACCATGGTTTAAAGGCCCCTTTTGCGTTGAAAATGTCACTCCCTCAGCAGTAAAAGTACAAGCAGACGAGCTTGGCTTCATTTGAACGACGTGAAATTATACACCAGCGAGACTGCACTACCCCCAGCTGCCGATCCAGAAGCAAGACATGTAACGCTCACCTGACTCCCACGGAGGCGCTGGTCTAGTCTGGGTGGCTGTGGCCTCTTCGAGCATGATGCGCAGAACTCGGAACACCGACTGAACAGGACCCTCAAATCTTGCTTGTCTGGCACGTGGGAATATCCTTTTGCAGATGAGAAAGGGGATTAACAGTCTTCAGAATAGTGTGCTTGCTCCCCTCTTCCCCCCTTCGTTCTTCTCTAACTTCCTCCGAAATCCCCGGTTGAAGCTCACCTTATGGTTTGAAAGGATGAACTCTCCATCCTGCTTCTGGTGCAGGGGCGCGTGTTTGTCCAGATTGAATTGCCGATGGTAAACTCAGGTGAGTTAGCGATGGGGGCGATGTCATGATCTCTGCTTCCAAAAGGTCAGGGTTTTCCCAACTCCCTTGGAACCAGATCCATAACCCAGGTTCCGAGTGCCAACCAGTCCCAATTGGGACCTTTTGGACCCAGTCCTGGCGCCAGTGGCACCAGGCTCATAAATATGCCCAGTCCCAGCGCTGGAAGCGCCGGGCTCATAATGCTTGGGTGGACTTACCTGCAGCAGACCATGCTGCTTACTTGCCTGCCAGTTGAGCCTCTGATCCTCTTCTGTTTGGAACTACTTTTCCTGTTGGGTGGGGCAGGAGCCACTCCCTAGATTCAGAACACTGGAACTCTTCTGGAAAGCAGGAACTCTTTTCTTACCTAGGCGTGGCTGTGGAAGGAGACACCTAAGCACTACAGGAGGCTATTTAAACCACACCCGATGGATGAATCTTGCTTTGCGTTATTCTGCATCCTCTGCAGCAGAACGCTCATCGTGTCTTCAGCATCTGATCCTGGGCCTAAGGAAAAAGGCTTACCATCCTGAATCCAGTCTTCAGCAACACCTATAAAGACAAGAAAGAACAGGTTAGCATTACGGTCTTCAGTGACAGCTCTTCACTTACCTGGTCCATCGGCTGTCACCAACGCCTCGCGGTGCATTCCGGCATCTGAAAGACAAAGGCTTACCTACTCTTCGTGCGCTCCGGAGGTCTTCACACTGCATTCCGGCATCTGAAAGACAAAAGCTTACCAACTCATCGCACGCTCCGGAGGCCTTCGGCGCTGCATCCCGCATCTGAAAGACAAAACAAGGTGCGTTTAAAGACATTGGGGAACTTTAATACTCACGTGCCATTACTCCTTTCCACATCTAACCCAGTGGGTATTCCGGCACCCTGCAGCCTCTCCGAACTTGTACCTGCAAAATAAAAAGACAGTTAGAGCGCATCGTGAAGCAGGCAACAAGCGCTTACTTACGTGCTTCCAGGCGCTTCTATTCATCACACGGGCTCCATCTTCAACTCACTTCAGCCCGTCATCCGCCATCGCCGGAACCCTGCAAAACAAGAAACATCATTACTAAAGACTTTAAAGACATTAGAGTTACTCGAAACTTACCATTCGTGCAGTAAACGACGGACAGCAGTCCTCTGAAGTCAAGAGGCCTGCTCCCCTTATCCAGTGAAGAAACTGGTTACAGCACCCTGCCCCGAGGCAGATGGAGAGCACGGCGTTCACTTACCTAAGGTGAGAGCGTTAACCTTTGGGGTTCTACAGGAGAAGAGAAAGGGAAGAAGAGAGAGACATTCAATAACCCAGTTCCTTAATCCCATATTTTCTATCTGCAGACATTTTACCCTTCAAGTCAGACATACAGTGCACAGAGGTCCAGCCCAAAGAGCCAGCCGTGTGTTGCACATCACCTTTGAAGATACGGTATACGCCCAGTCAAGACCGGCGCCTCTACGGGAATCAGGTGAGCGTTACAGAACGCAAAGCCTACCACAAAACTCCCGTCCAGGCGCTATGGAAACCTCGGATACCGACCAGCTAGCCCAGTTACTTGGGGAACTAAGGGAAGAAGTGCATGCAGCCCGTCAGGAAACGAACGCTCTAAGAAGGGAACTGATTATTTCCAAGGAGCGAACAGATGATCTCGCTAGACAATTGCTACAGTCACAAGCCGGACAGACCCCGTTACCCGCATCTGGGGGAAATCTTCCTTCTACATCCTCTATGAATCCAGTGCAGATCAACCTACCTGGGAATGTACCTCTGGCTCCGCCCGAACGATTTTCTGGTGACCCAAAGAGGTTTGCAGTATTCATCAATCAGTGCCGGTTGCATTTCTTATGCCGGCCAGCAGCCTTTCCAACTGATCAAGCTAAAGTAGCTTTCGTGCTTTCGTACCTTAGTGGGAATGCGGCAGACTGGTCGATCCCTCTGGTAAATCAAGATGATCCGGTCCTCCATGATTTTCAAGCTTTTCAGCTCAGTATGGAAAAACTGTTCGCAAGACATTCACAGGGGCAGGCCTTGGACAATGAGCTTCTTTCGTTGCGACAAGGTAATCAAGACCTTTTGGCTTATATTGCGTCTTTCAACAGACTGATAGTGGAAACTCAATGGCCTGAGGACAAAAGGATTACGCTGTTTTATAGAGGTCTACGTGGAGAGCTCAAAGATGTGTTAGCCCAAGTAGTGAATCCCCCACAAGATTGTTCGGACTATATAGACTTAGTCATTCAAATAGATCACAGACTGCAGAACAGGAAGGCCGATCGTTCCAAGTTTGATGCTCGAGTATTTTCCAAACCGCCAACTCCTTCCAAAGGAGTAGACTCCGGGGAACCCATGCAAATAGGGGGTCTGAAAGGTCCTCTAACACAAAAGGAGCGGGAAAGGAGAAAACAGTTGCAATTATGCCTGTATTGCGGAAACTCAGGGCACTTTCTTCGAGACTGTCCGGTGAAACCTGCCAAGAAGGCAGTAGGAGCTGCAGTTACCAAAGTTACAAACTCTGAGCAGGGAAACGACCTCGCCCGACAAGAATAGAGGTCCTCTTGCCGAGCGTGAAATCCAGTTCCGTGACCTCGCATTTCGTGATACCTATGGTCCTCATTAGCCCTGATAATCCGATCGATTACATGCAATTGAAGCTTACGTCGACAGCGGTGCCATCGGCAATTATGTGGATCATGAAATGGTTTTGAGGATGAATCTAACTCTTTGTCCCAAGGCTGTAAAGGACGTCATTACTACGGTGGATGGTACGGAGATAGCCTCCGGGCCAGTAACGCATACCACTCAAGAGGTGACGCTAGTAAGTCAAGATGGACACCATGAGAAGATCGTGTTCGATGTGATCAAGGCCCCTCAGTTTCAGATTATTCTGGGAATACCTTGGTTAGAGAAACACAATCCTCTGATCGATTGGCGAGCAAGAACGGTCCAGTTTCCAGAATGTGTCTGTACTTGTCACCCTCCACCTGGTGTTGCACTGGCAGCAATTTCTTCAGAGACTCCCCAATTACCTCCCGAATACCTAGAATACCAAGATGTTTTCCGGAAGGATCAGGCTAACTCTCTACCTCCTCATAGGTCTTATGACTGCCAGATAGACCTGATACCTGAATCTACTCCTCCTTGTAGTAGAATTTATGCCCTCACCGAGCCTGAGAACCTTCACCTTCGACAATACCTGGATCAATACCTGGCAAATGGGTTTATTCGTCCTTCCAAGTCCCCTGCTTCTTCAGCTTTGTTCTTCATTCCAAAAAAGGAAGGAGACCTTAGAACTTGTATAGATTATCGCTCCCTGAACCAGATCACCGTTAAGAATAGATATCCGTTACCTTTGATCCCTGAACTCCTGGACCAAGTCAGAAAAGCATGCATATATACAAAGCTGGATCTTAGAGGAGCTTACCACTTGGTACGAGTAAAAGAGGGCGATGAATGGAAGACGGCCTTCCGCACCAAGTATGGGCTATTTGAATATCAGGTCATGCCCTTCGGACTTTGCAATGCCCCGGCAGCCTTTCAATATTTTATGAACGATGTCCTCAGAGAGCTCATAGATGTGTGTGTTGTTGTTTACATTGACGACATCCTCATTTATTCTTCATCGGAATCTGAACATCGGAAACACGTGAAAATGGTCCTCGAAAGATTGCGTCAACACAAACTTTTCGCTAAGTTGGAAAAATGTGTTTTCAACGTGACTGAAGTTGAATTCTTGGGATTCATATTATCACCTGGCGGAGTGCGTATGGATTCAAAGAAGGTCGATGCAGTTCTCAAATGGCCATCACCATCCTCCGTAAAAGGTGTGCAAAGCATGTTAGGCTTCGCTAACTTTTACCGCAGGTTTATCCCCGAATTCTCTCGAATAGTCCAGCCCATCACTGCCTTGTTAAAGAAAAACAAACGTTTTGAATGGTCTACCGAGGCGGAACAAGCTTTCCAGGATTTGAAGACTAAATTTATCTCTGCACCAATCTTAAAACACCCTCGCCCCGAACTCCCCTACATCGTGGAAACTGATGCTTCAAGCCTTGCCATGGGGGCAGTTCTATCACAAAAGGACCCGGTAACCAATCAGTTGCATCCCGTGGCATTTTGGTCCCGCAAATTCTCGCCTCCTGAAATCAATTACACGATTACTGACAAGGAACTTCTGGCTATCAAGTCTGCCTTTAAGGCTTGGCGGCATTATCTGCTGGGGGCCCGACACACCGTTACTGTGATTACGGATCACCGAAACCTGCAATATTTGAAAACCGCAAAAGCCCAATCCTCCAGATAACTCTGTTGGGCATTATTCTTTGCCGAGTTTGACTTCATAATTACCTATCGACCTGGTACAAAGAAGGGTAAAGCTGATGCCCTTTCTCGGATGGGAGTGGAAGAACACTTGATCAACCCTAAACCTGTACCAATCATTCCCGAACAAAGAATTCTGGGTGTAATCGCCACAGAATCCATAGAGGAAGTTAAGGATAAAGCCAGGCAACTTGTAACTCCAGCAGACATACAGAATTGGCATCTGCAGGGAAAGGACTTTGCAGTAAAGGACAACTTATTGTATTTCCAAGAACGATTATACCTACCCAGCACAGATTTACAGAAAAAAGTAATCGCTTGTTATCACGATTCTTTAATGGAAGGACATCCCGGTATGGCCAAGACCTCAGAAAAGATCAAGCGCTACTTCTGGTGGCCGTCTTGGAAAAAAGATATCAGAGACTTTATAATGTCCTGTGGAGTATGCGCCCAAAACAAGAGTCAAAAGGAAAGACCAGCAGGCCTCTTACGCCCTATTGACATTCGACCTCGCCCTTGGCATACGCTTTCTATGGACTTCATCACCGATCTACCTCCATGCTCCGGATACAATACGATTCTAGTAATCGTGGACTTATTCTCCAAGATGGTGCATTTCATTCCACTCAAAGGCTTGCCAACAGCATCAACTCTGGCCGAGAATTTCTCGAAAACATCGTCTGACTGCACGGTTTTCCTTCGGTTCTAATTTCGGATCGAGGTAGTCAATTTATTTCTCATTTTTGGCGAAGTTGCTGTCGGTCGGCTCAAATTGATGTGAGACTATCGACCAGTCACCACCCTCAGACCGACGGACAAACCGAGAGGACCAATCAAACTCTGGAACAGTATTTACGCTGCATGCTGCAACAAACTGAAAAAAACTTGGAAAGACATCCTTTGGATAGCTGAATATGCCTACAATAACTCTGTCCATTCGGGAACTGGGAAAACCCCGTTTTTTCTTTTGTACGGCAGTCACCCTCGAACCTCGGAGTTGGATCCCCTCCAAGATCTTGAAACACCAGCAGTAGACTACCTACATTCTACAATCACCCAAGCCTTCAAGGAAGCTGTTGCTCACCTTCAAAGGGGTAAAGAACAATACAAGAAAGGAGCAGATCAACATCGGAAGGAAGCCCCTCAATATCAAGTAGGGGATCAAGTCTGGTTATCCACCAAATATCTACCTCTAAAAGGGCCACGCACATTCAACCCAAGATACCTTGGTCCCTATTCCATCACTACCATAGTAAACCCAGTAGCGGTCAAGTTGGACTTGCCCCCGCACATGAAGATACATCCGGTCTTCCACGTCTCTCTATTAAAACCCGTGCAACCTCAAACCCGACTAACTAAATCTCCAAAACCTATCCTAGTTGATGGAGAACTCGAGTTTGAAGTCAAAAGCATTCTGGACTCCAAGATCTCCAAATCTAAACTATTTTACCTAATTGACTGGAAAGGCTACGGCCCCCAAGAGAGATCCTGGGAACCTGCTGAATATGTCCACGCTCCTCGCCTAATCAAAAGATTTCACCGAACATTTCCTGACAAGCCAAAACCCCCGGAGGAGCCCGGTTTGGGAGGGGGCTTGAGGGGGGGGGTACTGTCATGATCTCTGCTTCCAAAAGGTCAGGGTTTTCCCAACTCCCTTGGAAGCAGATCCATAACCCAGGTTCCGAGTGCCAACCAGTCCCAATCGGGACCTTTTGGACCCAGTCCTGGCGCCAGTGGCACCAGGCTCATAAATATGCCCAGTCCCAGCGCTGGAAGCGCCGGGCTCATAATGCTTGGGTGGACTTACCTGCAGCAGACCATGCTGCTTACTTGCCTGCCAGTTGAGCCTCTGATCCTCTTCTGTTTGGAACTACTTTTCCTGTTGGGTGGGGCAGGAGCCACTCCCTAGATTCAGAACACTGGAACTCTTCTGGAAAGCAGGAACTCTTTTCTTACCTAGGCGTGGCTGTGGAAGGAGACACCTAAGCACTACAGGAGGCTATTTAAACCACACCCGATGGATGAATCTTGCTTTGCGTTATTCTGCATCCTCTGCAGCAGAACGCTCATCGTGTCTTCAGCATCTGATCCTGGGCCTAAGGAAAAAGGCTAACCATCCTGAATCCAGTCTTCAGCAACACCTATAAAGACAAGAAAGAACAGGTTAGCATTACGGTCTTCAGTGACAGCTCTTCACTTACCTGGTCCATCGGCTGTCACCAACGCCTCGCGCTGCATCCGGCATCTGAAAGACAAAGGCTTACCTACTCTTCGTGCGCTCCGGAGGTCTTCACACTGCATTCCGGCATCTGAAAGACAAAAGCTTACCAACTCTTTGCACGCTCCGGAGGCCTTCGGCGCTGCATCCCGCATCTGAAAGACAAAACAAGGTGCGTTTAAAGACATTGGGGAACTTTAATACTCACGTGCCATTACTCCTTTCCACATCTAACCCAGTGGGTATTCCGGCACCCTGCAGCCTCTCCAAACTTGTACCTGCAAAATAAAAAGACAGTTAGAGCGCATCGTGAAGCAGGCAACAAGCGCTTACTTACGTGCTTCCAGGCGCTTCTATTCATCACACGGGCTCCATCTTCAACTCACTTCAGCCCGTCATCCGCCATCGCCGGAACCCTGCAAAACAAGAAACATCATTACTAAAGACTTTAAAGACATTAAAGTTACTCGAAACCTACCATTTGTGCAGTAAACGACGGACAGCAGATGGAGAGCACGGCGGTGAGAGCGTTAACCTTTGGGGTTCTACAGGAGAAGAGAAAGGGAAGAAGAGAGAGACATTCAATAACCCAGTTCCTTAATCCCATATTTTCTATCTGCAGACATCTTACCCTTCAAGTCAGACATACAGTGCACAGAGGTCAGCCCAAAGAGCCAGCCGTGTGTTGCACATCACCTTTGAAGATACGGTATACGCCCAGTCAAGACCGGCGCCTCTACGGGAATCAGGTGAGCGTTACAGGCGATCCCTCTAAGCAGAGGATCTGTGAACATCGCTCATGCGTAAAAAACTCAGTGCCCGACAAACCACTAGTAGCCCACTTTGTAAAAGCCAAACATACTGACTGCCAAAGACATGGAGTGGTTCATAATTCAAACTGTACCAGCCCACCCCCGCTGGGGGGATAGAGATCGAAAATTAAGACAACTTGAGCAAAAATTGATTTAAAACCTTAACACTGTAAAGGCCGGCCTCAACATCGGGATAGAGTGGAGTCTTTTCTTGCATAAATGATCCTTTGTCTTGCACAAATGATTTATCATGAATTGTTCAAGTCCAACACATATTGTCATGATCCCTTCATTTAAGGGCATGTACAAACCTGCTTCACTAAGAAACCAGGTAAATAACCATGTATGACATTCCTGCAATATTGATTGCAAGATGCAAACCTGTTGTGACATAAATTTCGCTGCTGCTATTTTTGCATTCGCTATCCACCATCGCGGTGCCAGTGTTCACACTTACTCCTCAGCTACAACTGGTTCTATTGAAACACTGTTATATAATTGTCAATTCGTTTGGTTCCTCTTTTTGAGTAGTAATTGCTTCACTACCATCGGGACTGGTCGTTTGATTGACATATTGCGCATATCAACATACTAAATAGGTACATGACCAAAATATAACAGTAAAGACCATAATGGCTGCAAAAATTCAGTTCAATCGGGCCTTTAACATGCCTTCAACCCAGACTTTCTCAGCTACAGTCGCCATTTTTATTTCAAGATGGCGCACAGATTGCACCATACTGATTGTTCATTCAGTCACAGTCTAGTTTCCCAACATACCCGTAGAGTAATCATTGTTTTGTTCAATTAGAAACCACCGCGAAAACTGACAGTGTGGCAACTAAACCAATAAAGATATACAAAGGAGGTAAGCGTATGAATGCATCCGTTGTAAAATAACATTTAATTTGAATGCAATGCTTCGAGTTATTCACTCTGAGCATTTTTTCCAGAAACTGAATCCACTGCAACCTTCCCTAACGCCGGGCATAACACAGGCATACCGCGGCTAGTGAGGCCATCGGAGGAATTACCTCCATTAGCTGAAGGTAAACCTGTGATCTCAGCACTTCACTTTATACGCGATGGAAATATCCCTAGCAGGCTGAAAATATAGAATGAAAATGAATGTTCAACAGATAGCAGTGGTATTTAAGAAAGTACTTGATACTGCATGCATATATGTTACGCCCGCATCTACGCCAGGCTTTATCTTGATACCAAAACTAAAACCGCTACGCCAGCATAAGAAAATATGTATCCCACAACAGCATTTGTTTGTTGCTGTTGCAGCCTATTGTGCCATTTCTGCACATTTTATTGCATTTTTTAGTATGTGTGCGAGACATAAAAAGCAAGGCAGGCTAACAAGTAAAATGAAGCCATACATGTAGCAACGTGGTGCTAGTACAATATCCATTAATGTATACAAACACAAATTGTATGAGTCCACATTGGGCTCTTACATTAGATTTGGATTGCTGTGTACTTATCAAACAACTTGCACCAAGCTTTGCAAAAAAGTAAAAAAAAAAAAGCAGAAGTAAAATTGCAAGTTTGAGTTTATAAGGTCCATCTCACATTTGCCTTTCAGTTCTAATGACTGTGAGAATCCGCAGCCTTAACGTTCGAATTCGGTCTACATGCCTACCCAATTCGATGCCACACATGCCAATGAAGTAATCAGAAGGTTAGTGTCAACGGTTGCATGTGCACACATATAGAGATATGATACCCCACCTTGGGTTCTTAACTATGTTACCAATACGCTTTTTCTGTTTTGGTTTTTAGATTGCAATAATGTGATGGGGTCAACTAAGGAACCTTTTTTGGCATCAAATTCCTGGTGTCATCATTTAATGTCCTGAAGACGGGTTCAGCACACATCCAATAGCAGTTTAAGTCAGCTATAAAATTGTTGCTAGTTCCCAGGAACACATTTCTCTGAGTCGACAGAGCCAAGGACAAGTTATAAGAATTAGGGGCATATGAAACAGCAATATGTCCACCACACACCCTTACTAACCTCACAATATTGTTAGAATATGGGAATTGTGGTAGCTTTGATTCATTGAAATCAGTGACTTTCACTGAATGTTGTTTTATGTGATATCTTGTGTAAACAAAATGCATTTTTGTCTTTTTTATATGGAAATTGTTCCGAGTGTTTTTATACTTTTATGCATTTCGTGTTGTATATGCTTGTATCTGGTCCTCAGCCACACAGCCCCCTAAAAAAGAGGACCCCCTAGCTCTAATTGCTTGTATTTCTGGTCTTAGCTGACTCCAGAATGGGGAAGCCAGACGGGGCGCAGACTGGCAGTGTGCAGTAGCGCCTGGAGCGTTCCAAATGCCAGATGGGATTACCAATACATGATCTCAGACCCAAATAACTGGACAGACTCAAAGCGTATGGCAACATACTACTTTATTATCAGCTCAAATAAAGTAGGGAAACCTGGTGAACAAACGGATTGCAGCTCACTCACTCTCAAATACATTTCAACGACACAAAAGCTTTATACCTCATGTACGTCAGCTATGATGTCATCCTACGTGGCAAACAGTAAAAACCTATTGAAAGGAAGGATTGGTTAGGGGTACACATATACCTATACTTCGTTTAGGTGTTAGTAACACAATTGGCTGCCCCTTATCTGGTAGACACACCTTGAACTACCTCTAACTACTTATAATACAGATTAATAGTAGAATAACAGCAGCGGATTGGCTTCTGCAATAATGTATGGTCCATCGCTACCTAGGACCTCATGATTGGTTGGCATTCTCTCCCAACCTTGGACATTCGGCTCATTAGCAAAATGTTAGCAAACCGAAACCCAGGTGCGGGGAACAACGTCAGACCACTGCCCACTTCACCAATTAGCCTTTGTTCTCTCATCAGTTAAGCCCTAATCCAAGGCTTCTTCTTTGTAGTTAACCTTGCTGCCTATTCTCATCCTCTGGCCTTTTAAGGGAGTGAAGGTACATTGCTATCTTTGTCCGGAGCTTAATAAATAGGCCTGTTTTCTAGTCTTGCATCACATGTGACGAGACCACAGTTTTGGCGATTCTCACCTTTCATTTAGTGCCATTTCATTCAAACATGCTGGGTGCTATTACTCCTCTTGGCTTCTGGAGACTTGGTTGTTTCGTCTTGCATATATTTTCTGCATCTTTGATTGCCCTTGTACTTAATCTACGAGAAATATGTTGTGCGTATGTAGCTTATTCTCTTTTCATGCCTTCAGTTGAATCTTGCTGCAGCATCCTTGATCCAGAGCCAAACAAATACCCTTTGTTCCTTGCATGAAGCTATTTTCCAGCGCCTGTCAGTTTACAGCCTTGGTCTCTCTCCTTCAGGCTTCTTGCTTATTATTTATACAGAGTCGACATCCATCTTTTCATCATTGCTGCTTTACCCATGTTATATTTTCTACTGCAGCAAGCTTCTATATGTCTCATCTACCTTGTGTTTCTGCATATGTACATCTACTGCATCTCTTCTCACTTATCTTCTCAGTGTATATGATTCCCTCATATCTGCATAAATGTTCACTTTGTTACTTAAGTCACTTCTTCATTCTTTAAATATTCACAAACCGTTTCAGGGTGTCCTTGTGTCTTCTCTTCATGACATCACTTTACACTCATCAGATTTCACTTATAGCTCCTCTATGTTCAGTGGTGACTGCAGGCATCCTTCTACCACGTCATTGTGAGGGAACATTTGATACGGTTCTCTGAGTGCATAATGTCTCCCATATCTTCAATGCAGTATTGAGATGCTACCTGGTGTCATACACAGTGCCTTCTTGTTGTTCTTCAAATAAGATGAAGGTGAGGAGGCAGGCACTAGAGATAATGTGTGCATCTACTGCTCTATATTCCCCCTCTGGTCGAGTCCTCGACCACCGCCTCAATTTTCCTCACTTTTCTTCACACTGTGGTTTCTTCGTAATCCATATCTTCGTTTGCTGTCTTCTTGCACTGTCCAATGATTATTCTTACAAAACAGAATCCTAGCAATACTAACACTAATATTGCTCCAAGCAGCTTGAAGGCATTCGCTATACAGGTTAGAACCCACGAGAACAGAGATGAGAACCAGTCATCATCTTCAGTCTCATCTACGTCTTCTTCCATTTTCATATGCAGAGTTGTCAACATAGTTATTGCCTCTGTCAGGGCTCCATTTTCTCCATCATGGGCAGGTCTGTATATACAGCAAGAAGGCCCGATATTGGTGCACACTTCACCTTTCATTGCTGTAATCAAGTCCAGGACATATCTGTTCTGGAGGGTCATAAATCTGATGGCCCTCAATTCCTCTCTAATCACATTAAATCCTTGTATTGTTATGTTTATTGTTTGTTACTGCCCCCCCCTGTTTTTTTTGCAACCACTTGGCATTTGCAGTCTGAATTCCTGGCATGAATACAGTTGTACATATTCCTGCCATTCTACTGAACTGAAGAGTTATTTTAATCATGGCTATCCTTTCTTTATGGAGTACATTTAATCTCTCACAAATACCATTCACCATTCAAGAGTGATCTGTTCAAACAGTTAATTTACAAAATGCGACCCATTATCAGACCACAGGATTTCGCACACACCCCATCTAGGAAACACCTCATGTACGAGAACCTTTGCAGCACATGTTGCATCGGGTGCGTACATGGACCTGCCTCAATCCATCTGGAAAAGGCACATACTACCATTGACATGCATCTGTAACCATTGCATGTTTGCAACATATCCACGTAATCTATATGTAGATGTTGAAAAGGACCTTTGGGCCTAGGGATTGCTCCTCTCACTGTTTGCAAACCGTGTCCTGCTGTGAACTTCTGGCATAAAATGCAGTTCACAATAAACTGTGCCATGTGTTCTAATGCATTTAGTGAAAACCAGTCTTCTGCGATCATGGCAGCAAGACTCTCTTGATGTGTGCATGGGCTAGTGAAGCTGCTCCAGTGCCATCTTCAATAATGCTAGAGGCATAACAAGCTTTTCAGTACTATCTTTGCTCCATATAGCCTCTGTAGGGGATAAAGAACACCCCGGTCTCTTCCATAAATTCTGCTATTCTTGTGGTGCACGACCTTGTAGCTCAATTAACTGTATAATGGATAACATATGAAAACCTTCCTTCACCATCATACATCATCCTGACATTTGCTTAACACTTTATACTTCAAAATCAAAAATATTAGGGAAACAATCTGCCCTTTTTGTCATGATTCCTGCCCCTCATGTCCCCAGCCCTCAATATGTCAGGCTGGAGCCAGCCACGATCACCTACATGGCCCTCAAGGCCTCTCCATCTCTCCAAAGACCCATTTGGAGTCAGACTTGGCGCTTGTGGCACCAGACTCACTCACTCCCAGAGGATAACATTGGGGATTGGACTTGTAGTGCATTGATGGGGACAAGATGGATGCTCCCACATATTTCGGTTCCCAGAACTGCATGTGCAGTCTAGTCTTTTGGGTGTGGTTCAGCCCAGAGACACCTGGGATACCCAGAGACTATTTAAGCCACGCCCAGGTTGAGAAACATGCTTTGTGTTTTCTGCACCTGCAGCGTGACACTCACCGTGTTTGGATCAGTCCTCCAGCAGGCCTGCATCTTTCTTCTGCACTCAGCTCCTGCAAGAACAAGAACACCATTAGGAACAGCCTTACCTTGCAGCGCTTCTGCTCATCATTCATCGCTCCTTCTGTTCTGCGGGCATCTTCGGCGGTGTCATTCCCATCCCGACACGCCGCTTCCTAAGGAAAAGGGAAAAGAACAGAAAAAAGGCATTAGTAAGCATTCTGCAAATCTTCGCTTATTTTTAAAGACTGTATGAGCTTCAAACGCTTACCTGAATCCAGCTGCTCTGGGGGAACTCTGTCTCCGAAACTTCTCATCCATCTGCAAGAGGGAAAAGACACTCCAGGTTAGTGTGGAAACATCTAGAGGCGCCGCATACCACGCTTACTCACCGGATTTCTTCTTCATGACCGGCATCCATGCTGAAAACGTCGCGGCACCAAAAAGACACAGAAAAAGAACTCAGTTCAATACAAATTCGAAAGTGTTGCATCGCGCATCGCGCTCTCACTCACCTTCAGTGCTACTCATCTCAGCAGCACATCATCATCTCCGGACGCCGGCCATCATCTAAGGAAGGAAAGGAACGAAGTTAGAGAACTGGTCAAAAGACTCATTATACTTACCTGTCGGACTCTTGCCAGTGAAGTAACTAGGCAGCAACGAGCCTGCATCAATCAACCCGCCCCTGCGCTGAAAGCAGGATGGAGAGCACACTTTCCAAGAAAACAAGGCCCAGTCTCCAGTCGAGTAGACTCCAGGGAAGGGTTCGAGGTCGTAAGAGATCAGAACAGGCTGAGTGACGTCCCCGTTGATACCAGGTGAGCGTTACAGAACACAAAGCCTCACATCAAAATCCACCTGGGCGTCATGGAAACATCAGAAACCTACCAGTTAGCCCACATGTTGGGGCAGCTATATTCCGAAGTACATGCAGCCAGGCAGGAGACCAACACCCTGAGGAGAGAGCTGATAGTAGCCAAAGAACGCACTGATGATTTAAGCCGGCAACTTCTCCAGTCACAAGCAGGGCATGCACCATTGCCGGGAAGAGTGCCCTCGATGCCAGCACCATCAGCCAATCCCGTTCAGATAAACCTTCCTGGGGCAGATACCTTGGCCCCGCCTGAACGATTTATGGGGGATCCCAGGAGGTTTGCAACATTGATGAACCAGTGCCGCCTGCACTTCCTTTGTAGACCAGGGACCTTTCCGAATTACCAATCATGGGTTGCTTTTGTGCTATCCTACCTGAGTGGTAGCGCCGCGGACTGGTCTGTACCCTATGTGGCCCAAGACGATCCTTTGCTGCATGACTTTAGGGGCTTTCAGTAGGAGATGGAAAAGATGTTCGCCCGTCGTACTCATGGGCAGGCATTAGACAACGAACTTCTGTCCCTACGCCAAGGGAATCAAGACCTATTAACATACATAACCACGTTCAATAGACTCGTAGTTGAAGCAGAATGGCCAGTGGAGAAGAGAACCACGTTATTTCATCGGGGGTTGCAGGAGAAGCTCAAGGATGTTCTCACACAAGTAGTGAACCCCCCAAAAGACTGCTTAGAATTCATTGACCTTGTTGTTCAACTGGATCATAGGTTGCAGGACCCCAGAGCAGATCGAACCAGACCGGACCCTCGCCCTATGTATGTGCATTCAAAGGACAATATTACCCGCACAACGGAAGGTTCAGGAGAACCAATGCAAATCGGGGGGGTCAGATCCCCCTTGACTAAAGCGGAAAGGGATAAAAGGTGACAGCAGCAGTTATGTCTGTACTGTGGAAGGTCAGGTAATTTCCTTAAAGAGTGCCCTGTGAAGCCACCCAGGAGGACGGTAGGGGCCACTGACAAGGAAGATACCATCAAGGAATCGGAAAACTCCCCAGTCCAGCAAGTGTAGGGGTCCACTTCTCGAGCGAAGAAAGTGAACTACAGACCTCCCATTTTGCACTATCTGAGGTCTTGATCAATCACCAACAACCATCTTGGATGCACGCAGTAAGAGCGTAGATTGACAGTGGAGCCGTTGGGAATTACATTGACCAGGATCTTGCAGCAAAGATGGGGCTTCCGTTATGCCCTAAATCAACCACCTACACTGTTACCACTGTCGACGGCACGGAAATAGCTTCTGGTCCAGTATCCCAAGGCACTGCAGCTTTAACCCTTCTGTGCCAGGATGGACACCAAGAATTTATCTTTTTCGACCTCATTAAGGCACTACAGTTCCGGTTGATTTTGGGAATGCCATGGTTGGTAGCTCACAATCCTCGAATCGATTGGCGAGCAAAAGAATTGGCCTTTCCCGAGACTTGCGCCCACATATGTTATCGTCAAGAGAAACAACCAATAGACACCAGAAACTCCACGCTTGCGACTGTGGCAATCGGCACCCTACCAAGTGAATACCAGGACTTTCAAGATGTCTTTCAGAAAGACAGGCTAATAACCTGCCACAGCATAGACCATACGATTGCCAAATCGACCTGATACCCGGCGCACAAATCCCTTGTGGGCGAATTTACGCACGCACGGAACCATAAAACCAGCACCTGAAGGCCTATCTTGACAAATACCTGGCCAACGGGTTCATCCGTCCCTCGAAGTCTCCAGCAGCCAGTCCTCTATTCTTCATACCGAAAAAGGAGGGGGACTTGAGAACGTGCATCGACTATCGCACACTGGACCAGATTACAGTAAAAAAACGCTACCCCCTGCCACTGATCCCTGAATTGCTTGATCAAGTCAAAGATGCCCAAATCTACACAACACTAGACCTGAGGGGGGCATATCACCTTGTTCGCATAAAACATGGGGCAAATGGAAAACTGCTTTTTGCACCAAATACGGCTTGTACGAATATCAAGTAATGCCCTTTGGCCTTTGCAACGCGCCTGCAGCATTTCACTACTTCATGAATGATGTCCTACCGGAATTGATTGATGTCTGTACTCTAGTGTACATCGACGATATTCTAGTATATTCCGCATCAAAGCAGGACCATGTTAAACACATCCGATCTGTATTGGAGAAACTCCGTCAACACCAGCTGTACGCCAAGCTCGAAAAGTGCTCATTCCACGTCTCCGAGGTGGAATTCCAGGGCTTTATTCTCAGCCCGAATGGAATCCGAATGGATGTACACAAGGTAGATGCTATCCTGAACTGGCCATCCCCAAATTCATTCAAGAGGGTTCAAAGTATGCTGGATTTTACAAACTTCTACCGCCGGTTCATCCCAGGATTTTCGCAAATCGTGCATCCCATCACGTCATTGCTAGGGAAAATCAACAAAAAGTTCCAGTGGACAACAGAAGCCGAGGAAGCTTTCCAGGAACTCAAAGCAAGATTCACATCTGCCCCAATCTTACGCCACCCTCGCCCTGATCTCCCATACCTGGTGGAAACGGACGCCTCAAGCATGTCTATGGGAGCCATCCTCTCACAAAAGGACCCTGAAACGGGCCAGTTACACCCTGTTGCCCTCTGGTCGCGTGAATTCACACCCCCTGAACTCAAATACGCTATCACAGACAAAGAACTCCTGGTCATTAAGTCAGCCTTTAAGGCATGGCGGCACTACCTGTTGGGCGCCAGACACATAATCACCGTAATAACTGACCACCGGAACATCCAGTACCTAAAAAGGGCAAAGGCCCAATCCTCACGACAACTACGTTGGGCTTTTTTTTGCTGAATATGACTACGTGATTACATTTCGACCAGGGGTGAAAAAGGGGAAGGCCGATGCCCTTTCCCGTATGGGGGTGGAAGAGCAAGCGTATCGGAATCCAAATGAGTCCGGAGCAATTACAAGCATGGAGTGCACAAGGAGAACATTACATGATAAAAAATCAGTTGCCTTACTTCAGGAATCGTTTATTCTTACCAAGCCAAGAACTACTAGAACAAGTCATGTCCGGTTATCATGATTCCTTGATCGAGGGCCACCCCAGAATCGCTAAAACCCTAGCCAAGGTAAAACAAAATTATTGATGGCCCGCGTGGCGTAAAGACATTATCCAATTCATCCTATCTTGTGGAGTGTATGCTTAAAACAAGTCATCCAAGCAGAAACCGCCTGGACTATTACAACCACTGGAAATCCCACCAGCACCCTGGCACACGTTGTCCCTTGATTTTATTACTGACTTACCACCCAGTCAAGGGTTTAACACTATTCTTGTGGTCGTGGACCTAGTTTCAAAAATGGCATATTTCATTCCTCTTAAGGGGCTCCCAAATGCTTCCACTCTGGCAAAGGTATTTCTTGAAAGCATCGTACGGCTCCATGGACTTCCTTCAGTTTTGGTCTCAGACCGAGGTACTCAACTCGTATCTAACTTCTGGAGAAAATGCTGCTCTATGGACCAGATCGACATCCGGCTATCCACCAGTCACCATCCCTAAATGGATGGTCAAACTGAGAGGACAAATCAGACGCTCAAGTAGTATCTGCGTTGCATATTACACCAAGCTGAAGGAAGCTGGCTCAACCTATTATGGATAGCTGAATATGCTTAAAATAATTCCCTACACACCAGCACTGGGCAGACACCCTTTTATACCATGTATGGCAGGCACCCACGTACTTCTGAGTTGGACATTCCTACAACCCTGGAAATGCCAGCAGTGAAAACCTTGCACACGACCATTTCTCAAACCTTTAAAAGGGCAGCTGAACACCTACTTCAAGCTAAGAATCGCCAAAAGAAGTTTGCTGATCAACACCGAGCAAAGGCCCCCAACTACCAAGTGGGAGCCAAAGTCTGGCTGGTGTCTAAACACATGTCCATTAAAGGAACCCGAACTTTCCGTCCAAGATACCTAGGTCCATTCACCATCACCTCTGTGATAAATCCTGTGGCGGTCAGACTAGCTTTGCCGTCAAACATGCAGATTCATCCTGTGTCCCACGTGTCTCTCCTTAAACCTGTTCAACCTGGGACCAGGGTAGCAACGCCACCGCAGCCAGTAGTAGTTGCCGGGGGGCCAGAATTCGAAGTCAAAGACATCCTGGATTCAAAGTACGTCAGATCCATATTATACTACTTAGTAGACTGCAAGGGGTATGGTCCACGAGACAGGACATGGGAGCCTTGTGATTACATCCATGCACCTCGCTTGCTTAGACGATTTCATCAAAACCATCCAAACAAACCAGGACCAGACAGAAGAGCCACCATGAGAGGGGCCTTGGGGAGGAGTGTTGTCATGATACCTGCCCCTCATGTCCCCAGCCCTCCAAGATGTCAGGCTGGAGCCAGGCCACGATCACCTATTAAGATGGGTAGGCTATGTGTTTCTATGGGATGGGGAGATACTCACAGTCCATGCTTGAGCTTGGTATTTTGGAACAGTCAACCAAGTTCTGGTCACCGCACGACGGGCGCCGGATAGCAGCGGACTCTACTGGCAGAACCACAGCTAGGCCTGTCTGGTCACTGGATGGCAAAGGTACAGCTGGATGCAGGTAGTGCTACAGCTGGATGGCAGAGGTACAGCGGGTATACAGATAACAGACAAAAAGCTGGTCTGGTCTCAGGATGCTCCCCAAAATGGGTACCACAGCTTTTCCCCTTTTCTTGTGGGGTTTTTAGTACAAGGCCTTGCTGGCGTAGAATCACCTATGCTTTGGCCTTGGAGTGGAGTGTGGAATCTGGCAAGATGAATGTAGAATATCAGGAACGCAGGTGCTGGAAATTCAGGAGCGAGTGTGTCTGTGAGCTCCCACCCTTTATATAAAAGCGGGTGACATCATAGAATTATATGGTAGGTGTTACATCTTACAGACGCTGGTCTCTTTGGCATCGCGGGCGACTATGTGGTGTGTGGTGCGGAATTCTTCCAATATGGCCAGCAGAATTGTATGTTCCGCGAATTGCAGCAGTACAGCCTTTTCACGTCTTGAATTGACGCTGCCGGCTACTCACGTGATCCTATATACAGACCGAAGACCAATCGTCCTATGCATCGCTACTGCTAGAATTGGCGCTGCATAAGTTCGCATCTAGGATTCTATGGTTATTTCCCTTTCATGTGCTTTTTCCTCTCTTACCTTTCTTTTCTTATTGATCGTAGATCCAGGCTTTCCCAGCGGCAAGCACCTTCTGCCGCCATTAGGCTCAGAGACATCTCTCCGTCCCGCTCTGGAAATCCGCTCTCTTGTCGTCTGCTTTCTCTTGGAAGACAAGCCCTCACCGTCCTTTCATTAGGTAGTTGGCCTTCTTCTACTTTTATGCCGGTGCAGATTATCTAGAACTAACATTCTCTCTCATCTTTAGGACTCTTTTCTCATTCACAGAAGTCCCAGGCATAATACGTTTCTTGCATAGGGGAATTGAACTCCTTCCTTTCTATCCATCCAGGTCGTCGATTGAACCTTAGGTGAGGTCTGGTCACAACTGGTTTCCCTCTATCCTTTCACTCCTTTGTTTTCACAATAGAAGGCTATACTTACGTTACTGTGCTTTCCTCCTTAGAGAAGATTTTTGGCAGCACATAATTCATTATCCAGCAAACTGCAGCCTTCCTCAAGACCTGGCTCTGAAGTCCCTGCTAGCCAGCCGCTACACAGGGTTTTTTCCACCAGAGGGTTTCCCTGAGAGCAGTGCCCTCTCTCTCTCTGGTTTCCTTTACCCAGGCGGAGGTTGGCAAGGCTTTCTGGGGGATCTTCACTGCCACATTTGTCTTTCTACTTGATTCTCTGCTGTCTGCCCAGGTGAGTGCTTGCCTGGAATTATTCATATGTACCATTAATTATAACAGTAGGGCAGGCTTAGGCTGGGTACACCCCTAACAACTGGATTAGACAGGAGTGATCGTTACCGCCCTCTATCAGCTGATTGCACTTTTAGTGACATGACATCAGCTTTAAAATGTAGGTTTACTATGTCCAGAACCACCCACAGATAATTTTTCCACAACCCAGTTTTGACATAAATGGCACATCTTTACAATTTTGGCGCCTTTGAAACTTACATAGGCCAATTAAATATTTTACGCAGAGCGTGCCAGTCCAACTCTCCAGTTTGTAAGACTTTGTTTCATCTGCTTAACAATTTTTAATCATTTTCAGTTAGAAATATTCAGTCTGAAATTCTATAACTTTATACATGTGTGTAGATTTTTATTAGGCATATCAGTATTGAATTCCAAAGTGACATCATGTACACTTTCCTTACAATATGCAATTTTCTGCCATTTCTGTTCCCAATATGGCAGTGAATGCTACAACTTCTTAAATTAAAAACCACAAAATTACATTTACACTGTTAACTTTTTACATTCCTGCGAAGTCCTGTTGCAAAGATAAAAGATTTAAAAGTTTCTTAATCAAAATAGTCTTTTGAAGCAAGTGGGGCTGGCCTTTGTACTTCACTTGGCCCATTTTTCTTTCATGCTACCCCCCCCTGCGATTTTAGCCCTGGCTAGCCATGGGGGTTTCCCAGTTTGATTGAATGTGTATTGCCACTTCCTCACTTCCCAGGTTGGTGTCCCAGAAACTATTGTCTCAGCCTGGAGCACAGACAAATGTCTGATTAGTATGTGATATGCAGCCTCCTTGTCCGATTCAAAGTTGTCCAAGCTACCAATTATCATGTGTCCCAGCAGTTTATGGGGGCTCCTTTTGGGGGAAGGCCTCAGTTTAGCCAGCAGAAAGACCTGTTATGCAGCTTGCAAAATCCAGTCAATGCATTTTAATTCCTTTCTTTTCTTTTCTTTTGTTCTGAATCAAAAACGAGCCTGTTGAATAAAACATCCCATATATGTTCCCCAGCAAAAACCCCTTCTATATTGCTAGGCAAGGAGAAGTTTTTATTCAACATTGTACTTTTAAAAACAGGCATTTTCTTTTGGTTTGCAAAAGCCATTTTGACACATGGTGAAATCTGCTAGGATTTCTCTTTTAAATTCGTTTTCTCTCTTTTCCACCTGGCTTCCCCCTATTGTTTTGCAGCCCTATTCAGTTTCTTGTATCCAGCAGTTTGTTCAAGCCACAGGTCCACTGAAATTGACACATGTCCATAGAGCTAGGATTTCTTTAAAGCCTTGATTTTTGACATTTTGTAACCCAAAATGTTAAGCGTATTTTTCTCACACAGTTGAAAGTGCAGTTTCTTAGATTTTCCAGATCTGGCTTGACATTAGCCTGTCATTCAGGGATAATGCTCTTTTCTGCTGAAGCACAATGTGAATATGGATGGGCATGGCGGGGCCTTATTGATAAAAGCAATGTGATATGGAATAGATAAAAAAGCGTCAGGGCAGAATCCTTTTTAGTTTAAAATATTCCCTTTTCAATGGGAACTTTTAGCAAGCAGCTGAGCAGCGCTGTCTTTTTTTTTCAATTTGCTTCTTTTGGTGCACACAAGAACACACACTGGCACTTATCAGTGTGCTCCCTGTCCCAACTCGCCCAACAGGTGTTTGGCAAGATGGCGCAGCCTTCCTTTTGTCACTGTAAAACGCAGTTTCAATGCAATGGTGCTCCAAGGAGCCAGTGCAGCCATTTTGCTGTTGACTGCAGAAGCACAGCTTGGTTATGGATGGGAATTCTGCTGAGTGGGTCAATGTAGCCCACATAGGTTAGTCATCAGTAAAAGGAACTAAACTCAGAGTCCCAGAGAATCCCTGTGCATTCATGGCAATGGCAGATATTATGTACTTTCCCTCTCGAAAACAGGAATGAGTTGCTCCAGTATCTACAAGAAGCAAAAATGTCTTGCCTCCTATCGTTACCCTGACCCTCGCTTCCTCTTGGGTGTCTAATTCACTGATAGTACTGAACACATCAGGTTGCTCTGTGGGCTTTCATATTGTGGATATACATTCATCCCTTGCTGTGGTTGACCTGGTGGTGACTGTGATTGGCAAAATAAATTGTTGCGCTTGCTGTATTCGCATTGCATATGAATCTGCATCTGATCTTGGGCATAATATTCCTGAGGTTCTGTATTATACTGTGGAGAATAGCCCACCATCCCCAGATCTGCTGCATGCCCCCTCTACTTCTACATGTTTGTGCCATATGTCCTGTCATTCCACAATTTCAGCATTGTTCTGGCTCTCCTCAATTAAATCCTCTTCCCCCTTGAGGGATTTGAAATCTACCTCTTCCTCTTGGTCCATTCCATCTACCTGGTGGCCAAAAATCTTACCCACCTTGATCTATAGGGTACCCTACATTGCTTGGCCATGGTTGCTGTAACTCTCGTTTTGCCACACCTTCACCACTTGTCAATACTGTTTCTTTTATAGCAAATGTTGACATTTGTTTCTGAACTAACTTTGCTTCCTCCAGCCCGAGAACTCCCCCCTATCCAGGCATGGCAGAGGTCCCTGTGCACCCCAGCAGGGTCCAGAGAGAAAAAGCTCTAATGCACCCCAGCCGGCTGGGCTTTCTGCCCTTGCCCTCGGGTGCCATAGCCTTCTACGAATGTCTAAGCTCTTAACACCTTGAGGCCAGATCCCCAGAGTCCCAAGGCCCCCCATCTACTGCAAACCCCTTCCTCTGGCGATGGGTGCCCAGCAGCTTACATGGGTGTGAGGGACAGCTGACCTTCCCAGTCAAGTTTTCCAGTTACATGCGTTACACCTCGAGGCAGTCCTGCTTATTACTTCCAATTGCATGCTGGAACTTGTCGTTTTGCTTTCCCATTGCAAGGTTGGACATACAAATCCCAGCATGCAGAATGAAAAGAAACACAGGACTGGCACAAAGATTCCACATGGAACTGAGAAACTTGGCAGCAATGTGTTAAATTCTGTTATGTAATTCTATGTCATCTGAAAGAAAGGCAGGTTTAGTTAGGTTAGTTGGAAAAATGCTGATAGCTTTGATGTTGAATGGTGCACACAGGATGGGAGAACCCAGGTTCTGCTGGTGGGCATGTACTTAGGGTCATTTGTGTTTTTGGCACTTGGTATATCTGTATCCAGAAAGGATCCGTGTGTGCCCAGAGTGCAAGGGTGCATTGGTTAATATTGTGTTATCCAAATTTGCGGCATATGTGTACATTTCTGCTGATTTTGGTGTGTTGAAAGAGGATGTTCAATCGCCATTTGTAAGTGGCATAGTCGATGTGTAGTATAAGGCAGAAAGTAGCATTTTTAGCTGTTGATGATGGATCAGGCTTATCCCAATGGTCATTTAGAATAGCCTATCCGGTTTAGTAAACATCCTCGGAGACATGTGCCTAGATGCAAGTACACTATGGGGAACACCCAAGAGCAAATCACAGTGAGGGAGATACATGGGGTAGCCATACAGGGAAATACATAAGAGAAAATCACAGTGGGGCAACACCTAGGAGGGAATCCCATTTGCAAACACATACAAGCAAATCAAAGCGGAGAACATCCAGGTGCACATCAGTGCCTGGGGCACATAAGAGCTAATCATAGCTGGGGAAACGTAGAGGCCAAGCAAAGTGGGGGACACTTTTGGGGCAGATAAAAGTAAGGAACACATAGGGGCACATCATAGTGCATAGCATTCAGATGCATGTCACTGTTGTAGGGACCCTGTACCAAAAGCACATAGGTGGTCCCTTCGGAACATGTTTACAGTGAGGACATCTAGGAGCAAATTATAGGATGGGAATCCAGGGAACAAATCAACAAGGCAGTTTCTTGGGGCAAGTCACAGAGTGACAAAATGCCAGAGGCAATTAACTATGTGGAAACCTCGCAGAGGGCCCCTTTGAAATAACATCTTGAAATGCAGTGGGTTCCTACCGAATAGTTTATTACAATGCCCCACTCACCTTAGTGTTCCCTGCAATTGGGCTAGAGACCTTGTCTGGATAGACCTCTTGTATAAGGTCTTAGTGGCCCCTTGGGATCAGTATCTGTGGTGGCACAGCATTGAGGGTGGTAGTCGAAGTATGGTTCTCTGGTCATCTTTTCCGATGTTGAGCTGCCCCGGAGTCCAAACCGGCCATTCGGGGAGAAAGTGTTGCATAAGGTTTAGTCTGAGAATTATTATTTGATGGATTCTTAGTATTTGCTCTGCGCTGTGAATCTATCATGCAGTTTCAGAATCTCAAGGTGCATGCCGTTGGGTACAAGTCTGGAGCTAATAGCATCAGTGTTAATCCGGGTGTCTTTGTCCTGTGTTTCGTTCAGGCCAGTTCAGCTCTACCACATAGTTGGTTGAATATGGGTGGTGAGACGTAGAGTTGTTATGGTTTAAAGAATAACCAATTTGTCTTTTCTGGAAGGTTAGTAGACCTGGATTGTGGAAATTCCCCAAGGAACTGAATTTCAGAGTTTGGATGTGGAAAAGCAGAGCCACCATGCCTCTTTTTTATGAATCATGTTTGAAGTATTTTGCTTCTGAATATAAGTCGACTCCTCGAGTGTATTTGTATTTGTATTTATTTATATTTTATATAGCTCCGTAAGCCAAGGGCCTGTACAGAGAACAAAATAATGGTACAATAAAATGCGTAAACATAAATAATAAGAAAACAATCAATCAGGCATGTTGGAGAAAATGAGACTTCAATGACTTACGGAATAGAGAATAGACGAAATAGAAGGAATAGAGTAAAGAAGGGTGTTCCGGTGTACAGGAGCTAAAAGAGTGAAGGTACGAAAGCGAGATTGAGCGCATGGGGGCCAGGTACCACTAAGAGAAACTGGGAAGGGGGGTATAGAAAGATGCCAAGACCGAAAGATAGCTTGAGTTGAGAGTGAAAAGATAACCAGCCAAAAGTAGCGAGAGAAGATGAGATAGAATCTTGGAAGTAAAGAAGACAAAGGAGATGAGTAGATGAGTTAAAGACAGATTTTAGGGGAGGCAAGACGAGAAGTTGGAAGCCCAAAGAGAGTAGAGGAGCAGTAGAAGAGTGGGGAGAAAATCAAAGAAGAGATCAATGGTTTTGAAGCTTGAAAGGTAAGAAATGGGCAAGCTTTGTGGATATTGTGCAGATGAAAATGGCAAGCGCACAATGTTAGAGAAATGTGGTGAGAGAAGGATAGACTAGAGTCTAGATAGAGCCCCAGATTGCGAGCCGTAGGAGGGATTGGAAGGTGGTATGGGGGAAGGAAATAAAGGATGGAGGAAGAGAAGGGGGAAGAGTGTTAGCGGAGAATAGGAGGACCTCTGTTTTCCCAGCATTAAGTGTGAGATAGTGAGAAGACATCCAAGATTAAATGGCTGAAAGGCGAGCAGAAAGAGTGTGGTGAATAGCAGAGGAAAAAGAAGAAAAGGAAAGAAAAAGTTGAGTATCATCAGCATAAAAGTTGTGCGAAAGACCAAAGGAAGAAATAACGGCAGCAAGAGGGAAGTGTAGAGAGAAAACAGAAAAGGGCCCAGAATGGACCCTTGCGGAATACCATGGGTGAGTAAGAAGGATTTAGATGATTTACCAGCCCATGAAACAGAGAAGGTTCTTTGAGACAGGTATGATTGAAACCAGGAAAGGACCAAACCTGTGAAATCAAAGGAGGAAAGGGACGCCAATAGAAGGAAGAATAAGTCCAAGAGAATAAGAAGGGATGAATGTTTAGAATACCGTGCAGTGAGTAGTGAATTCAAAACAGAGAGAAGTGCAGTTTCAGTAGAGTGAAAAGGATGATAGCCTGACTGGAATTGTGGAAGGATAGAGAAATTAGAAACAAAAGTAGAGATTGAGAGTAAACCAACCATTCAAGTAGTTTCGAGAGATAGGGTAGCAGAGAGAGACAAAAATTTGAGATGAGAAATGGGGCGGTGGTAGGTTTCTTTAAAATTGGGATGATGGAGGCATGCTTAAATGATGAGGGAAAAGTTGAGGTTGAGAGACAGATATTAAAGAAAGAAGTGAGGTAAGATACCAAAGAAGGGTAGACCTTGAGAATGAGTGCAGAAGGAATTGGGTCGGTGGAAGAAGCAGTGCGATGATCTTTAGCCAATAGAAGAGAACTGTCAGCACTAGATATTGGTTGAAAACAGGAAATAGAGGGAGAGGAACCAGGAGTAAAGGAATTTGTAAGTACGGGTGAGATGGAAACTTAAATGTCAGAACGAAGGGAAGCTACTTTAGAGGAGAAAAATTGAGCAAAGTCAGAGGCTGAAAGAGTACAACGGGCAGAAAAGTCAAGGGATAGAGGGGATAGAAGAGGGGAAAGAAGAGAATTTGAAACAAACGCATAGGATGGATAGACTGAGCATGTAGGAGATCAGAAACATATAGGCGTTTAGCACAGAGCAAACAGCCATCATAAAGAGCATGATAGGTAAAGTAAGAAGAGCAATCCGCCGTAGAGTTGGTCTTGAGCCAGCATCTTTCAATACGACAGAGAAAGCCGCGCGTAAAGCAAAGATGAGGAGAGAGCCATGGTTGAGAAGGTTTACGAGTAAGACAGAAGGGCAATATGGGGTAAAGTGAATCAAGAGAGGAAGAGAGAGGGTAGAGGCATCCTTATCAGCTTGTGGAGTTGCAAAAGAGGAGTGGGGAGGGAGAGCAGAAATACAAGTAGAAGTAAATAGTGAAGAGTTAAAGCTACGCAAATCATGCTGATAGAAAAGTGACGTGGAAGGGGAGATGGTTTATGAAGAGACCTGAGGAAAAAGTGACACAGAAAGAAGATAGTTGTCAGAAAGATAAACTGGGAGTGCGGAAACAGGAGAGTGTTGGTTGGAACTCCCAGGTATGCCAGAGCAAAGCTGGAAGTCCACAGACTTGAAGAGCCCAACACCCTCCCCCAATGTACACGACTCAGTCAACGGTAGGCTCAAAGTGCGATTTATTGCAAATAAAACGAACATGGATCAATACAAGAACACAGATGGATTCCAGTACTTCTCAACGTCTCCCGGCTCGTAGGCCAGTTTTACTGCAATATTAATATCATTACTCCGTCATCAATTGAGCCCTTCTCCAAAAAACCTATCATTGTGAGGGATTGGATAATGAGACCTCAATTACCTATATGGCTGCCTAAAAAAGTTATTCTGCTGGCCCTTGTATGTCATCCCCAATTCACCATCTATTACATTGCTGCAGAGTAGTGGGCTTACCATTGGTTCTTGTCTGTTGCTTTCCACCCCTGGAATACTAACCTGTGATTGGTTAGAGATGATCCCCCCCCCGCCAGGACTGAGACTCGAACAAGTTCTCAGCTCGCTGTGTACCTTTTCAAGGTGATGTGAACGATTATGTGTCTGTATTGTTACTTGTATACACCACCTTTGCCTATGAGAACGTGTTCTGTACTTTGCAACAACTGTGTTTGCTTTTCCTGGGATCTGCTCCCCTTTCCCACAACAGAAGACTGTCCATTGTTTCATTTGGCTGCACCAGGTGTTCGGAGACCACATAATTGGGCTCTGCAGCTCTTAATTATGAGGATTTATTCTGTTTCTCTGCAGCTGGTACCTTTATCACCTGGGGATTGGAATGAGTCTTCATATCTCTGACCTTGGCCGTGGGCCTGTCCCACATGTCTTGCTCTCTGCGCAGGCAGAATCGGCTTCGTTCATCTCCTGCTCAGTGGCTTGAGGCCTACTGTCATTTTCCTACACCTTATAATGCGGTTTCTACATTGTCCATAGCCTGCTACATCATCTATAGGTTAGTCACACTTGGTTCGGCCAGGGTTCATAGATATTCCTGCAGTTCCATAGGGTTATACGCGTTAAGCATCTGCAAGCTTGCTCAGGAACTCTTGTACCTTGCGGTTCTGCATTTCTGCATTTGGCTAATAACAAAATAATAAAAACCAATGACAGTATGTTTATGTAGCTGTCCTCTAGCTATAGAACTGTGCACTCATGTTCTTCATGTATTCGATTTTGTGTTTGTGTGGTGCAGTGTGGACTGCACGTGTGCTTCATGTCAAATGCTGCTATGTCGTGGTGTCACTAATGACGTCAGAATCATGCTTCTTGGTGCTTTCGTGTGTCTCTTTTCACGATCATGGCCTCTTCTCCCACACATGAAAAGATTTTCATTGTATTTGGTATGTAGGGCTGGCTGGGCGGGTTCCTCTCAGTGTACTTGTCAATCATTGGTGCGTTTGGGATTCATCCGAAGTAAGATGAGTGGCTGCAAGCATTTCTGGCCTTTCTTCTCATCATGAACTTAATGGGGGGGGTGGTCTCGGGACCCAGACTCCCTCTTCAAGAGGCAGAAAAGGAGGAAATAAAAATAAGATAAAACAGGAACCAGACATGTGAGACAGAGCAGTAGAAAGAGGGTGAAAATAATAAGAGTCAAGAATTGAGAGAAAAGAGAGAGTGGAGTGTGTTGAAAAAAGGTGAAGATTGAAGTCACCCATCATTATTAGAGGGAGAAGGAAGAATATGGGAAAGAAGATGATCAATGTCATCACAAAAGGAGCCTGCTGGGCCAGGAGATTGATAGATAAGCAGGAAAGAAATAGAATAGGGTTTAGAAAAGATATCATAAGAGAATTCAAAGGAAGAGTAGGTAGGGATAGCCAAGGGAAAAGAGATAAGTGAGAAAGAAGATTGATAAAGAATGCCAATACTCCCTCCCCGAGCAATTGGACTTGGGGTATGACAAAAAGAAGTTTGCAAAGTGGTCAGAGAGGCAGCGGCAGTGGTGTGGTACGGAGGAATCCATGTTTCTGTTATACAAAGAAAGTGTAGATTGAGTCTTAGAAAGAGATCCAGCACAGCAGAGGATTTATTGCAAAACAATCTTGAATTCCATAATCCACGGTCAATAAGTGCAGTATTGGGAATACATGGAGAGTAGATAAGGTTGTCATAGTTCCGAGTGGCCGTAAGTCTAGAAGTAGATGGATTGCTTTCTGGAGGCATAGCGGTAAAAAGCGAAGAAACAAGAAATATGTTACCAGACCTAGAGTAGAATAGTTTGCTGAACCAGCTATTAGCAAAGATGGTTGTGCTGGGGTAAGGGAGACAGGTGGAGGTGCCATGGCCGGCCTAGATGGAGATCCAGTAAAGCACTTGAAGGCTGATGAAATAGCTGTAGGTCCGCGCATATATCCGTGGACAGCCGCAGAGAGCGAGGGCTACTTTGTCGACTTCGCCTGGGCTTTGCCCATGACGGATGTAATAAGCAGGTGAGCGGGATGAGACTGAGGAAGGGGGTCTGGCCTTAATCGTTGCTAGGCAACGTAGACGCCGGTGTTCACGCCAGAGGAGTGGGTGGGGACAGCAAAGCAAAGATGGAACCCCAGTGTAGCAGATGGACCAGGTAATGCTGTGAACGCCCTCACAACCGGACAGGTGAATAACATATGGAAAGTTAACTCTCCTACAGCTACGGACTCCACAGACAGCGAGGGCCAACTTTGCCGACTTCACCTGGGCTTTGCCCAGGTTGGATGTAATAAGCCGGTGAGTCGGGTGATACTGAGGGAGGAGGTGTGGCCTCACGCATTGCTAGGCAACTTAGACACTGGTGTTCGTGCCAGAGGTGCGGGTGGGGACAGCAATGCAAAGACTGCACTCCAGTGCAGCAGATGGACCAGGCAAAGCTATGAGCGCCCTCACAATCGGGCAGGTGAAATAACAGATGGAAAGTCCACTCTCCTACAGTCAATGACCCTGCAGGCAGCGAGGGCCAACTTTGCCCCGACTTTGCCTGAGCTTTTCCCAGGGCGGATGTAATAAGCCGGTGAACGGGATGAGACTGAGGCAGGAGGTGTGGCCTCAAGCATTGCTAGGCAATGTAGACACCGGTGTTCATACCTGATAAGTGGGCGGGGACAGCAGGGCAAAGACTGCACTCCAGAGCAGCAGATGGACCAGGCAATGCTGCGAGCACCCTCAAAAACAGCCAGGTGATTTAACATATGGAAAGTCCACTCTCCCAGAGGCACAGACCCTGCAGACAGCGAGGGCCGACTTTGGGTGGTATGGAGCCAGGGCTAAAGTCAAGGGTACATGCAGTCCACCCACTTTTTTCAGAGTGTGGACGCAGTCCGCTCCCCTAGCTAAAATGAGAAACATTGAATATCTAATTCATGCATTGAAGCCAACGACAGGGATTGAACCACAGTCGTCAGGTTTGTAGGGCGGACACTTCACAGCTGCACTATATAACCTGATGAAAAATAAAAACTAAACGTGAATGTCAAGTCTGAGGGAAAACAATTGTATTGGTTCTTGGAGTTTAAAACATGCACACCTTTTAAGGTTTTCAAACACCCTATTAGAATTAAATATCCTCTCTTGGTTTTGTGTGTGTGTTGATTTTATGAAAGTTAAATGCTGTTCGTCCTGTGCAATTTTGATAAGTCCCCCACTTTAACTTTTAGGACTTGACCCCTGTTGTGCATGTACTGTGATGCGCTACTCTGCAGGGGGGAGCAACTTCAAAGTGTTTTCGAGGAGCCGGTCCGGGAACATGAGAATGAGTGTCCCTACCTAAGTGAGGGCCACCCAACATCTTCCTCTCTCTTCACGTGCCCTATCTTATCCGGTGGTTGGTGCCCCTTCCCTACCCTTCCACTCCTTCCTTTCCTTCTGTGTCTTGTGTTACAAGACCAGGAATGATACAAAACAACCAAAAAAGAAAAAAAAGTTTAAAAAAGGCTCCTTTCAGAGCCACCTTTCACAGTTAAAAAATACCATTGCCAATTAAATAAGGCAGGCAGACTCGCAGCCGATAAGCTCTGCAGATTGCGCAATAAATAAAGGGAGTGGTAGCTCAGTCAAAAACATTGCAGTCATTTCCGGTAGAAAGTGCTGGTTCTAAAAAGAGGTGTTTTGTGGTGTTGCATTGTGTTTTGAAGGGTAGAAATGAGCAACAACTACTCGAAAAATGCTTTTTGTACCTGAAAAAACAACAGCAATGCATTTTGTCATATTTCACAAACAAAGCTGATTAACAGCATTAGTAAGATGAACTCCATCTGTTGGAAAAATGGTCATGCTACTAAACTTAATGTTTGCATTGTGGAAGTAGGACATCCCAACATCTCACAAAAAGGCACAAACAGCCTTCTTGACATTGCGCCTTGCTTTTTCCATTTGCGAACTAAAGCAAGAAGAACGCAGCCAGATCTTTGTCTGCCTAATGCAAAGAATAAAATTGCTCAGGAAACATACCCATGAGCTAGCCAAGTGCCTCCTTCATCGCACGTTGCAGAGAAAATCTGGTAAAATGTCCTAAACTGTTCCTTCCACAATGAAGAATAAGAATGGCTGGCTGAATTGAGCGTCATCATAAAGGCACAACGAGGAACCAAAATCTTCCTCTTCATTGCACCTATTCCATACCAGTGCACATCCACATGATAGAATCCAAAATGTGCAGCCACTCCACAGTGTTTTGCATGCACTTTCAAGAAATGTATCTAGGAGTCCTCCAAAATCCATACACTCTGCCTCCTGACCCACACAACCATAAGCATAGGCTTCTGCATTCCTCTCTACAAACACACCTTCTGCCACAGTCTCAGACTGTCTGCTTACACACCACACCCAGAAACCTTATTGACCAATCTGTTAGCCTCCACGGTCCCATTTCCATGCCTGCCATCCTCAAGAGCCCCGGATGTGGCACGTGCGACCCTGCAAATACCATGGTGTCCGCAGACTTATCGTGCGGTGTACGAGAGTGGGGGAACAGATTTCAACCAGGATAGGGGATTCCGTCTTTAGTGGTGGCTCTGAAAAAAGCCTTTTTTCTTATTTTTTTGTAGGTGCTTGCAAACAAACACCTTCTTTACGGGGTAAGGGGGGTTATTTTCTTCTCCTTGCATTCTTAGAGGAACCTCTTCAAAGAATCCTGTATATTGTAAAACAATATTCCATTTGCAATGGTGGTCAAAGAAATGCCATTTGCATGGAAAAAGAACACATTTCTCGAATTAAGGATGTCACTGTCACAGTAGAACATCTCAGCAGTGCACACAAATGCAGACATGCTTCTGTTTATAAGACCCCTCCGACCTCTGGCTTCGGACAAATTATATTCAGATAGTCCTGTTCTTGTCTTGGTGGTATGCATGAGAAAAGCACCTTGGCAGTGAGAAAAATCCACTTCACTGCTTTCAGCAACTTCTTCAGTTGACGCAGCAAACGTGAACAAGGCATGTAACCCAAATGTAGGGCTCCATAATGCACAACGACAACATGAACAGTAGCGACAGTGGTCACATTTCTGCAAAGTGCAATCACAGCTCTGAAACTGCACTCACGTACTCCCCACAGTCCCATTTTCATGCCCAGCTTTCTCACAAGTACAGGCTGTGACACGTGCACTTCCCCAACTACTGCGAGGACCACTCCCTAGTAAAGCAGGGGCTGTGCTTCTTCCCTTTCCACTACTCTTTTTCCAGCACACCCCTCATTGGGTAATGTGAAATATTCACACACGAATGCACCAATCACATGCAAGACCTCTGCATCCAACACTATCATTTCTGTAAGGCACTCTGTAAGTACCGTTAAACACTCTGAGTACACGTCACGTGTGCTTCCAAAACACCTTCAGTAGAAAGTTCTGCAAAAGAATCCATGATTTCAGCATCCAAAATCATCCAGAGCGGCACCCATCACGACTTTGGCCATGCACCCAAGAGTCTAGGCCTTGCCTACAATCAGCACAACATAATGGAGCCATGCATGCGAACATGCGGCCAGGTACCACAATCCACAAATGTAACATAGCCAGCGGCACTTCCACCCAACCCCGCACCCTAACACAACGATGTATGGAAACATGTCAAAGTTAGCTGAATCCACAAACATACCACAGCCTTTGGCACCCCTACCCACTTCCAGTCACAAAGTATTGTGTCACTGCCAACTAAACCACAAAATCTTCACAACATTGGGCCTTCTCCAAGCAATCTGCACATAGGAGAGTACCCAAGTACATTGAAGATCCAGTTCAACCCTACCCTCTTCGATACTGACAGTATTCCAACACTGCACCCAGTGGGCACACTGCAGGATTTGTCACAACAGCATCTCCAGCAATACACCGAAAACTGTAGGATGTTCTAACAAGCACCTCACCCATGGAACCAACAATATACGCATGTCAGCTCACTTCTCGTGCGCTACCAAGTCTAAAATGTGATTCACAACCATTCTTTAAAGGTCACCACCCTCAGAGAGATGCAGAGTGAAAACTGCATGGCTGCGATGGGTGTGGTCCGGGCCTAGACTCTTGGGTGCATGGCCTGCAGCCTATGGGCTTTGGCCATGCACCCAAGAGTCTAGGCCTTGGCCACACCCACCGCAACATATTGCAGCTATGCATGCGAACATGTGAGCAAGTACCACAATCCACAAACGTACCACAGCCACCGGCACTTCTACCCAACCTCTGCACCATGATACAGCTATGCATGTAAAGATGCAACAGTTAGCAGCATCTACAAAGATAACGCAGCCTCCGGCACCCCTACACACTTTCATTCCCATACTATGGTGTTACAGCCAACCGAACCACAAAGTTTTAACACCAGTGGTCCTGCTCCCAGCACTCTAATAGGTGCACAAAAGCAATACTTCATAGTGCACTACAGTAGTCAGCAATCCGTGTAATGGACGCTACCCAAGCCGATAAAATATGCAGTTGGACTCTATCCACTTCTAGGCACACAGCATTTGAACATTGCACCTAGTTGACACACTGCAGGAGTGTTCACTCCTTGAGCTCCAGCCATGAACTAAACACTGTAGGATGTGCTAACAATCCCCACACCCATGGAATCAACAATATATGCAATGTTGACAAACCACACACACAAGACAACAATGCCAAACCTACGTGCAACCAGGGCACAAACTTGTCGGTGCAAGGCCTCCAGCCATGCATGTAAGGGGCTACGGGCTTACCACATGCAACACACCACAGTACATGCTATGTTAAAATATTAATGTCATGTGCGATGCACTCCCCTTCTGCAATTGACCTGCCACCAGTCACTGCGGAAATAGGATGCCGCATGAGCTATCGTGCCGTAACAAAGGCTGCCTGCATTCTCCACACAATGTACTCGCCCGATTTGGTCAGTATGATATGATATGATATATGATATGATATGATATGGTATGATATGATATGATATGATATGATATGATATGATAAGGTATTTATAACGCGCCTATACACAAGTGTTTCCAGGCGCGACGAGGCAAGGAAGGGGGAACAGAGGGAAGACAGATAACGATCTTTCAGGTGTCATTCAGATTGCGCAAGTGCAGGGGGAAAGGAAAGGAGAAAAGTGCGAGGGGGAAGGGAAGGTGGAAAGTGCAGTACATGGGAGAGGGGAAAGTGCAGTACATGGGATAGTAGAATATTAGGATAAATAACGGCCGGATGGTGGCAAGTGCAAGGTAAGAGCAGACATAAGTGCTGGTGGGGGACTGTAGGGATACGGAATACAGTTCCCAAGTGCGAGGGTTGCCAGGGAGGCAGTGCAGGTGTGCAAATGGTGGGGCCTGGGCCCAAGGTCACAAAGGGCGGCCAGGTAACCAGTGCAGTTTCAGCCAGGAATTTAGCAGGGGAGAGAGGGAGAAAAAGCAGAAGCAAAGAGGAAGGTTTTGAGGTGCTTCCGGAGATGGAGTACGCATGGATACTGCAGACACACCACCGTCGTCTTCCACCTAATGAGATATATCAGATGAACCACTTCTCACCCCCCCCACCCTTTCCAACCCTTCTTCCCACCACCACCTGGCGTAAAGTATGTTTGCAAGGGCCTTTCAGCGCTGCACTGTCGATGGATAGAACATGGCTGCGTAACCCGAAATAGTGATGCACAGCACGCTTCCCTCCAGTCAACCAGAGGGCACGTCCAATGCTCCCCGACATCACGCCACACTCCAGGCCAATGAGACTTTGGACTTTGGACAGGGAAATGGGACAGCGTAGAGGAACCAGATAGCACTATTTTTTAGAGGCGTACATTGGAGCTGTTTTTAAAGAAAGTCCTGGACAGATTTTCACCACATTTACAAAACCACACTTTCAGGACCAAGCTGCCACCCCTGCCGCAAATTTGGTGAAAATCCATCCAGCCGGTTGCCCTGTATGCCTGCGCAAAGTTTTTCTCCATTCAGTCTATGGGGAAAAAAAAATGTTTGGGACCCCCTATAACTTTGTCCCCCCTTCATCAGACATCACCTAACTTCCCAAAAAAATTCAGAGAGGCCCATATAGTTTTTTACAAAGTTTGATGCAAATTCGTTCAGGGAGAGCGAAGTTATATACTGGCCAAAAAGCAACCTAAACCTAACTACACGCCCGCTATCGTGGGCCGTTTAATATATATGGGTAAGGGGATAAAACAGGTGGGGAGCAGGTTGGTGGGTTGAAAACATGGGGAAACAGAGGGATAGGGGCTGAGCACCCCCACCCCCGACATAAAAATAAATAAATCAGTATTTGTTGGTACATTTGTTTTAGTAAAAAATGCCTTGAATAAAATGTTTTTGGGAAAATAACATATAACCCTTCCTTCAGTCCCCATAGGCCTCAGTGGCAGTGTCCATTTTGTGCTGGCCAGTGGGAGTTCAATAGCCATGTTTTCAGTCGTTTTCTGTAGGTGAGGTGGGCTTGACGTTTTCCAGGATTTTACTATATATATAGCTCTATGTGATGTTTGGCAACAAAAGTATGCTGTAGATTGGATAGTGCTTGTGGGCTCCTCATCATTTCCTGCCATGGTTTTGAGCAATAGCTTGATATAGGCCAGTATTGTGGTATGACTCCTGCTTCCAATGATGAATTCCCAATTTCCCAGTAAAGGTTGGACTGAGCATCTTTGCTGATGGTGTCTTTTTAGATGATTAGCTTGAAGGGGACACTTGGCTATTGAACTTTGTTGCTTTTTTCACTTCTGAGTCTTCCAGATAAGTGATTGCTTCACAGTCGTTGAATGGAGTGGGCTTGGCAGAAGATGGTTCTTCTTTTCTATCTGTTCGCACTTCATCTAATTCTTTTAGTATGCTCTTTAATTTGTGTTTGAAGTCGCTAGTAACCTTGTTGCAGATTTCCTCAACATGATATTAGGATGTTGTTTCATGGGTTTAGATTTGTTCTTCCATCAATAATTTTGAACACCTCTTTCTGCAGGTGTGTTGGAGTTCTTATGCACTCTGGGTAATTGGGTTTCTTTTCCTTTTGGATGAACACATTGCAGTGTTTAATCTGCCATTGGTATGCTGCTCAGTAGAGGTGTGGGAGCTGTTCATTGGAGTTGCGGGAGCTACTCAGTAGAGGTGCTGGAGTATTCATAGGTACAGCCAGAATGTCTTGCCTGGCTCTAAAAACCAACACAGCTCGAATCAGCAGAAGACCCGTGACACATGGCATGAAGCTTCACCATCCCCTCACCCTCATAACCTAACACCCGTATCTGGAGTCCCACTGCCCTAACCCCACGGTATCCCCACAACACAAACCCACACCTATAGTCCTGCTTTCCCACTCCTCAAAAAACAGTACACAGATCTAGTGTCCAGACTCCTGAAGCCCACAACACAAAACCCATCACTAGTGTTCTGATGTCTGCAGCCAGAAAAACACAATGCACAGACCTGAAAGGATTTAGGGCCTGATTCAGGGAAATATGCACCGAAAACCCACAGGGGCTGCGCGCTGATACAGACACTGGAACTTAGACACTGCAGCCCAGAACACGGCTTATGCCTCAATGACGAGAAAACTGAGCTCCTTCTTGTCGGCTCCCAACCACGGCTAAACAAACTGGACCCCTGTTACGCATCAATCAGCATAGACGGTAACATAATCACTGTGGCAAAAGAAATTAAAACTCTAGGGGTCTATCTAGATTCCACACTATCACTCAAAAAACAGGTGAACACCACAGCCTCCTCCACAGCTTATACAAATAAGCTTATCAATGCCTGAAACCCCTTCCTCTCGCCCACCAGTTGCATTACACTAGCCAGAGTGCTTTCAAAAATTGACTACTTCAATACTCTCTTTCTTGGCTCCTCAGAACACAACTTGAATAAACTGCAGGTGCTTCAGAATAATGCACTCAGAGCCACTCTTGAGTATCCCCCGACACGCACACATCTCAAGCTTTAGACAAGATGTCCATTGGCTCCCTGTACAAGATAGAATCCCCCTCAGATCCCTCGTCATCATCCACAAATGCCTCTCCAATGACCCCCCCAAATACCTGGCAGACAAGTTCCAGACCAACTAGAGCAGTGCACTCTCACTGTCTCTCCATTCCCAAATTCTCCCTAAAAAAGCAGGCTGCTCCAGCTTCCCAGTCCTAGCTGCCAAACAATGGAACGCTATACCGTTGAACCTTAGAGTAGAACCCTCCTTTTGGACCTTCAGAGCAAAAACAAAGTCCTGGCTCGCCAACAAGAACTCCACCGCTATCTGACACTCTACTTAATGCTCTTGGTTTCTCTGCCGACCACCATGTAACCCAGTCAACTGTACTTGTTTTCTTTGCCAACCACAATGTAACCCGGTCAACTACAGTTACTGTTATCATCTTGTATGTATATACTCTGCTGTAACTTCCTCTCTGTCTCTGGTGCCCAGGGTTCGGCACGCGGTATAAATAAAGAAATTAAACTAAACTGCCCGAGCCTGTGCGCAAAATAAAAAATGTGTGCTTAATGTATTCATGGTATTTATTGCGCAAAGTAACCGTAAACGCGCGTCCCGGCAGGAACGCCCCTGACACGCCCACATGCAATTCATAAACAGCAAGAACAGCTATCTTTACGGACTCCCCCGGGAATACACGCATCCTTCAAACAGTTTTTGGGGTCTCCCGCAAGCAGGCCTGCATCTCAGGGACCCTGCACGGGGTCCCCGTAACTGTATCAGGTGTACTTACGGCTGCCTTTGGGTGGCGTTTTCCCCGCTGAGAGCTTGCACGATTGAATATATGAATACGTCTCCTGCCGCGCAATTGTGGGCATGCAAGGGACAGCGTGCAGCCGTCCCTCTGAATGCATTTTTTTTAGCAAGTTCTTCCCCATTTTTGCTGTTCCGCTCCCTTCCCAGCCCTCAACACTTTCCATGCCCACGCTCTCAAGGCCCTCGACGGCTCATAGAGATGTGCTGAGCCTGCGCAAACTCAACGCAAGTCCAGGAAAAGTACTGCGCATTCGATTCCATGAAACGACGAACAGGGATTTGCAATGGCGCACAAGTACCCTATTTTCCACGCAAATAATTCCATGAATGGAGCCCTTAATGATAACAGTAAATATAATTCGGTGCACAATTGGTGTATACAAATTTGCATAGATAACTATTACATGTAATAGAAGGCGATGAGGGTAAGTGCAGAAGCTTAATGCTTCAACGTCGTAGTGGGCTTTATTGCAGTATTTAAATAGCGCATTTTCACTACGTACCATACATGCTTTCTACCTGTTTATAAGTATGGTTTAGAATTACATCAAACATTTGCATGGCTCTCTTCCTTGGACCAGGCATGTACTGTGAATTTGCTTGTGCAATCACTGTGGCAGAAAGGCACATAAAACTCTAACAACAGCTAAACTGGCAAAATAGTTCAGTGAATTAAAAGATGACAGCAGCGTTCAACCCACAGGATATAGGGAAATCCCATTGGAGGGGCAGGGAAATTAGATTTTATTATTAAGCAGGTGAGACTTGCCGCATGTTTTAGCCAGGCACCGGTTTCAAATGCGAGCTAAGCTCGAGCTTCTTGTTTTGCCCAGGCCAGCCCTAGCCCCGCCTGGCTGACGCAGCTCTACTTGGGCATGGTCCAGGATGATGCCCGTCTTGCTTTTGATCAATGATTTTATATAGTCCATCTTGAAGTATCGTGGTAAGAGTCCTATTACCAAGGATGAGTTTATGTTTCCCTGGCAGAAACTGCCCAGAGTGGATTTTCTGAAGATGTCTTTTTAGATGCCTGAGGGGCAGGGGGCAGTTGACTAGTCTTCTTTGCTGCTTTTTTTCTGGATAATTCTGGTTATATAAAATGTTTAAAGTGTTTGAGTGGGGAGGGCGGGGGGGGCATTGGTGCGGCTCTTCACAAGATGGTTTTTCTTTTCTGTTGGGTCACACTGGGTCTAATCATTTTGGTAAAGACTTCACTTTATTTTTTAAATGGCTTGTGATCTTGTTACATAGTTATTCAGATGGCATCAGGGTGTTGTTAATGAGTTTGAATTTCTGATTTCATTGATAATTCGAAACATCTCCTTCTTTTGGTTCGTTGCCATCTTTCCCTACTTAAGGAGCCCTCCAGCCTCTCTTCCTTTGCAGATGGGGAGCAGGTGCAAGTGGGTCTAGGTCACCTGGCCTAAGCACCACCCACCTTCTTGGCCCTGTCTCTTCCTTCCTTCCTTCTCTTAACTCTTAGATCAAGGGTGTCTCTCGCCGAAGCGAAGGTCAGACAAAGAAAAGGGCAATTCCTATTTGGACCTGTTCAGACCAGGTGGACTCAGGGCCCAAACCCCTGCTCAGACAGCAAGTAAGCATGCTGTGATGTTGTGTGCCGTTCCCATGCACCCCCCTTCTTGTTTGCCTTTGTTTCCTGCCTTGGCTTACTCCTGTCTATCCTGCCTTCCCATCCCTCTTAGCCCTCTCCCTCCGTCCCTCCCCGCTACATCAGACCACTGCAGGAGTTTTGTCTTGATACACTATTGCTCTCCCATCACTGTGTTGTTGCAAATGCTTGGTTTCGACTTTGTGGACACTTTTGACTCTTGTATCATGCTGTGCCATTTTCATCCTGAATCCTGTCTTGCATTTGCTGTTCCCTGCAACATTATGTGTTATCACCGACTCTGCAACTGCATTAGTCTCTCCCCACTTGCCTCTCCACTCTTTCTCACTCTGTTCTCTCCTCTTCTCCCCTTCTTCCTTTTCCCTCTCTTCTTTCCCACTTTCCCTTCTTTACTCTATGCACTTACTCTATCAGAATTGTCCTCTGACATAGTATGAAAGCTACATAGTTTGTCTCCCACCCGCCTCTCGTTTCTCTTCCTCCCCCTTCCTCTCCAGCACTATCTGAAATGTTGTCAGGCCTAGTACGATAGTCGCTTGTTTTGTTCAACTCCTTCCTTCTCCTCCCCCTCACCCACTCCTCTTGTAATCCTCCAGCTCTATCAGAAATGTCATCTGGCCTAGTACAATAGTACATTTTACATTCTTATTGTTCAAGGCCTTGTAAGAAAGTTCACTGTTTGTATTTTTCCTGTGTTCCCTCTCTTGCCTTGAAGCACTTTGAAACACATTCGGGGTAATTCATGGAATTTCGCACAAAAGTGGCTCACGCAGCTGGCGCACAGTGTTCCCGTGCGATAGACTGCGCCAGCCGCGTGCGATAAAATCCATTTCATCGCACAGCGTATTCATTGATTTTAGCCTCCAATACCAGAAGTGGCGCAGAGTGGCACAGCGACCCTGCAGCAGTGCCAGTTACGCCCCCAAGAACGCCCTCGCGCAAGGAAAATCCATCAAAAGTCCCAATTCAGCACAAAGGGCTGCGCTAACCCTGGACCAGTTTACAGGGCTGCCAAACAGCAAATGCCAAGCGGGGAACGTGCACTTCAGGGGTGCGCGGGAAGTCCCACACGCGATTTCAGCAGGGTATGTGCATTTCGGGGTGCGCAGGAAGATTCACACGCAATTTCAGCAGGGTACGTGCATTTCGTGGTGCGCGGGAAGTTTCACACGCAATTGGGCTGGGTACGTGTATTTCAGGGGTGCGCAGGAAGTTTCACATGCGATTGTGCCGGGTACGTATATTTCAGGGGTGCGCGAGAAGTTTCACACGCGATTGTGCTGGGTACGTGTATTTCAGGGGTGCGCGGGAAGCGCCACACGCGATTTCAGCAGGGTACGTGCATTTCGGGATGCGCGGGAAGTTCCACACGTGATTGTGCTGGGTACGTGTATTTCAGGGGTGCGCGGGAAGTCTCACACGCGGTTGTGCCGGGTACATGTATTTCAGGGGTGCGCTGGAAGTTTCACACGCGATTGTGCTGGGTACGTGTATTTCATGGGTGCGCGGGAAGTGCCACACGCGATTTCAGCAGGGTACGTGCATTTCGGGGTGCGCGGGAAGTTCCACACGCGATTGGGCTGGGTATGTGTATTTCAGGTGTGCGCGGGAAGTCCCACAAGCGATTGTGCCGGGTACGTGTATTTCAGGGGTGCGCGGGAAGTTTCACACGTGATTGTGCAGGGTACATGTATTTCAGGGGTGCGCGGGAAGTGCCACACGCGATTGGGCTGGGTACGTGTATTTCAGGGGTGCGCGGGAAGTTTCACACGCGATTTTGCCAGGTACGTGTATTTCAGGGGTGCGCGGGAAGTTTAACATGCGATTGTGCTGGGTACATGTATTTTAGGGATGCGCGGGAAATCCCACACGCGATTTCAGCAGGGTACGTGCATTTCGGGTGCACGGGAATTTCCACACGTGGTTGTGCTGGGTAAGTGTATTTCATGGGTGCGCGGGAAGTTTCACACGCGATTGTGCTGGGTACGTGTATTTCAGGGGTGCACGAGAAGTGCCACATGCGATTTCAGCAGGGTACGTGCATTTCGGGGTGCGCGGGAAGTTTCACACGCGATTGGGCTGGGTACGTGTATTTCAGGGGTGCGCGGGAAGTTCCACACACGATTGTGCTGGGTACGTGTATTTCAGGGGTGCGCGGGAAGTTCCACACGCGATTGTGCTGGGTACGTGTATTTCAGGGGTGCGCGAGAAGTCTCACACGCGACTGGGCCTGGGAGAGCGGGCTACGTGTATTCCTGTGGTGGGCGGGAAGATTTACACGGTCGCCTACAACGCGCCAAAAAAGACGGTCCAATCCGGAAACACATACGCCAGCATGAAGCCGGCATACGTCGACTCGCAGGAAGCAGGAGCACGGGCACGGGCACAGGCACAGCAGCAGCAGCAACGAGGTGGGAGCCATGATGGCTGGGCCTTCGACAACGGAGGGGCAGGCATCGGCCGGAGGGCAGGAGGACCCAGGACGGGAAGTGTCTTCCGTGTGGCTGCAGTTGGGCCACGCCATAGATGCGGAGCGGCATCGGGCGGAAGAGGAACGGCTCACGATGGTCAGGGCGGAGAACTCCATACAGAGGGCCCTGAGGCGGGCCGAGTGCCTCAAGGCAATCCGCAGGGAGTTGGAGGAGAACATGTCATCGTCCCTGCGGACCCTCGGGCCATGGAAGAGGACCGCCTCCGGGACATTGAGCAGGAGTTCGATGATGCCCTGGCCCGGAACATCCAGAAGTGAGTCGTCGGACTAGCCCGCTGCCCTTGTAAATAGTTCTTTAGTGTTAAGTTTTCTTTTGGTTATTTTTTTTTTTTTTGGCGGTTGGACAATGCCCAAACTTCTTGTATATAGTTCTTCATTAGGTAGGGTTTCATTTTAAGGATTGGGCACATGGACCCTGGATGTTCACTTTGTAAATAGTTTGACAATGGATTTGGATTATTATTATTTTTTTCCATGGATCAATGTTTTTTTATTATTTTTGCACCTTGGATTTATTTTCTCAGACTAACACTTTGGAGACTTGCTTTTGGATTGCTTTTCATTTGGATTTCATGCATCTTTTTCATTTATTGGACATGCAGGATTTCATTTCATTTCCATGTTCTTCTGTTCCTTTTCATTCCCTTGTTTTTCTGTTTAATACATTATCATTTGGTACTTCAATGTGTGGTATTCTCTCTTTGGTTTCATGCATGTCACAATGTGTGTTTTATCATTCACATGCTCTCATTGTGTGGGTTTGACGGATATATGTGGATGTGCAGACTAGCCATTTGGGATGCATCATGTGGTGGTGATTTCTTTGAGGGGTGGATGTCATACCTGGTGGTGTGTCCGGACCGGGGTGGCGTTGGGGCGTATTGAGGGGGCATGGGGACCATGATTGGGATCGTCATGAGGTGTTAGGGGGACATGTGTGGGGGCCTAATGGCAGGTGCCCTGCACTGCTGGGGGGTGGTGGTGCAGGGAGACATGTGTGGGACATGAGTGGGGGCCTGCTGGCAGGTGCTCTGCACTGCTGGGGTGTGGGGGTGCAGGGGGACATGTGTGGGACATGAATGGGGGGCCTGCTGGCAGGTGCCCTGCACTGCTGGGGGGTGGGGTGCAGGAGGACATGAGTGGGGGCCTACTGGCAGGTGCCCTGCACTGCTGGGGGGTGAGGTGCAGGGGGACATGTGTGGGACATGAGTGGGGGCCTGCTGGCAGGTGCCCTGCACTGCTGGGGGGTGGGGGTGCAGGGGGACATGAGTGGGGGCCTGCTGGCAGGTGCCCTGCACTGCTGGGGGTGGGAGTGCAGGGAGTCATGTGTGGGACATGAGTGGGGGCCTTCTGGCAGGTGCCCTGCACTGCTGGGGGGTGGGGGTGCAGGGGGACTTGTGTAGGACATGAGTGGGGGCCTGCTGGCATGTGCCCTGTACTGCTGGGGGGTGGGGGTGCAGGGGGACAAGAGTGGGGGCCTGGTGGAGGGTGCCCCTGGATGCCGGGGGGTGGGGGTGCAGGGGGGCATGTGTGGGACATGAGTGGGGGCCTGCTGGCAGGTGCCCTGCACTGCTGGGGGGTTGGGGTGCTGGGAGACATGAGTGGGGGCCTGGTGGAGGGTTCCCCTGGATGCTGGAGGTGCAGGGGGACATGTGTGGGACATGAGTGGGGGCATGCTGGCAGGTGCCCTGCACTGCTGGGGGGTGGGGGTGCAGGGGGACATGTGTGGGACATGAGTGGGGGCCTGGTGGAGGGTGCCCCTGGATGCTGGGGGGTGGGGGTGCTGGGAGACATACGTTGGTGATCAGTAGTGCAAGGTGACATGTGGGTTGGCTGGGGGGCATGGCCATGGTGGATTTGCTGCCTGCGGGACATGACCAGGGGTGCAGGGTAGTCCCCTGTGGTGTGGGCTGCCTGCAGGGGCTGTGGAGGGTGTAGAGGGAGCTCCTGGGAGGACCCACACGGCCAATTCACGTGTAGTACTCCCTGGCGCCCCCGAAATACACGTACCCTGCTGAAATCGCGTGTGGAACTTCCCGCGCACCCCGGACTACACGTAGCCTGCTGTGTTCGCCTATGGAACTTCCTGCGCACCCTGGAATACACATAGCCTGCTGTGATCGCGTGTGGAACTTCCCGCCCACCCCGGAATACACGTAGCCTGCTGTGATCGCGTATGAAACTTCCCGCGCACCCCGAAGTACACATACCCTGCTGTAATCGCGTGTGGAACTTCCCGCACACCCCGAGATACACGTACCCTGCTGTAATCGCATGTGGAACTTCCCACGCACCCCGGAATACACATAGCCTGCTGTGATCGCGTGTGAAACTTCCCACGCACCCCGGAATACACGTAGCCTGCTGTGATCGCGTGTGGAACTTCCCGTGCACCCCGGAATACACGTAGCATGCTGTATTCGCGTGTGGAACTTCCCATGCACCCCGGAATACACGCAGCCTGCTGTGATCGCGTGTGAAACTTCCCGCGCACCCCGAAGTACACGTACCCTGCTGTAATCGCGTGTGGAACTTCCAGCGCACCCCAGAATACACGTAGCCTGCTGTGATCGCGTGTGGAACTTCCTGCGCACCACGAAATACACGTACCCTGCTGAATTCGCGTGTGGAACTTCCCGCACACCCCAGAATACACATAGCCAGCTGTGATCGCATGTGAAACTTCCCGCGCACCCGAAGTACACGTACGCTGCTGTGATCGCATGTGGAACTTCACGTGCACCACGAAATACACGCACCCTGCTGAATTCGCGTGTGGAACTTCCCACGCACCTTGAAATATGCGTACCCTGCTGCATTCGCGTGTGTCACTTCACGTGCACCTTGAGATACACATACCCTGCTGCATTCGCGTGTGACACTTCACGCGCACCCCGAAATACACGTACCCAGGCCAATCGCGTGTGGTACTTCCCGCGCACCCCGAAATGCACGCACACGCTATTTTTCACGCAGCGGGTGTCCGTGTTTGTCGCGTACCCCTTTGCACGTCATTTGTCCTAGAGGGCCACAGTATGGGACATTCATCATAGCTGTATATAGGTGCTTTTTGTTAGCGCACATTTTGGTGCACATTTATTTCAGGCGCAGGGACGCTACCGCCTGCATTCTTGTGGCGGACGTGTTTGGGCCTGTGCGCGTCTTTGCCTGTGCGCTGGTTTGCCCTATTCGATTCCATGAATACGTGTTGTAGGCGAGCGTGTGGGCTTTCCGCGCTCTTGCCTCCTGTACTTCACCCGTGACGCCCATATTTTCACCCGTTGTTCCCCATTCCGAGTGTTACGCCCCGTGTTCCGCCTACTTTTGTTATGTGCGCCGCGCTATGTGCGATTTCGCTGTGGCCGTGGCGCACGCAGTTAGATGACCTGTGCGCCGCCATGCGCCGTGCACTTTTTCAGCGCACATCCAATATTTTTCTCACGCACGGACTTCCATGAATCGATGTGCGCTGGTTTCCCTGCAATTTTCGCACTTGCACTGCGATTTTCGCTCTTTCACTGCGAATCGCACGTTTTCGCACGCTTGCGCCGAAATTTTCGGCGCACATTAATTCCATGAATCGGCCTCATTGTGTATAGGCACTATACAAATAAACTATCCTATCATATCCTGATGCACTCTGCATGATGGTGTTTCGTTGCTTTTAGGGCAGCCGCTTTGTAGTGTTGAATTTGTCACTGGTATGCTGCTCAGTGCTTTGCCTGTTGCAGCTTTCCCTCCATGCCTATTCCAGTTTCCAGTTGATTTTCAGGAAGGTGTATAGTTCGAGTGAGTAGATGCTTTTTATATTTTGTGTAATGGGGTGAATTTCTTTAAGGGAGTTTGAATGACCACCACTCTAGTCATACATTTGTGAAGGGTCTGTGTTTTTTCCTCAAGGAGTCTAGGATGTAGTGCCTCTGGGTTTGGTTTGGTTTGGTTTGGTTTGGTTTGGTGTTGAGATCCTCTAAGGTGTGAGTTTTCCAAGTCTTCTGGTGGTAGGTGATTGACTCGACTGTTTTTAGGATGTTAGTTGGCATGTTAATCAAGAAAGGTACTGTGAGGTGGACAGTTGTATGTGCATAGATAGGGGGGACTATTGTTGCTAATCCCACACCCCCTTACAGAAAATCTCATGCCTGGCTGAATTTGTTGCTTATTTTAACATTTGATTTTGGTGCAGGTTTCCCATGTAGAAACACCGTGATCCCATGATGTCTCCATTTTTTCTTTGAACCAAATGCTGAAATCTCCCAGCACCTCTCTGGTGCACCAGCACAAGGCTGCTGAAGGTGCTTGTGAAGGTGGAAATGTAGGATGGCGGTTGATATTTTTTGGAAGGACAGATTTGCTTGGTGGTTGAGGCTGAGGTGGACGAGGAATATTCTGTTTGGAATACTTATTAATGGTGAGGTTCTTACGTTGAAGTGGTCCTTATGCACAGTAGCGATTTCCCCTCTTTTTCCTTCCAGTCCGCCGGATGAGTTAGAAGATGGCTGGGATGCCTTTGTGCCCTAGTACCTTATAGATGTCCGACGTCCACATTCCAATAAGGAAGAGTAGGACAGTGCCTTATTCTAAATGGGAGTTAGTTGCTTGCAGATGGCCTGGCCTCAGTTAGGCCTTCGCTTTCTGGTTTGGCTTCTGATCCTGTGTTTCTTTCGTTGTCGGGCACAGAAGCGTCCCTTATTTTGGCATTCTCAGCTGATCTTGCAGTTACTGAGTCCCAGCAGCTACTCCCAGCAGTGGAACTGAGGCAGATTTTATATGCAGTGCAAGATCCCATATGCAGCCTACTTTAGTCACCAGGAAAGAAGCACATCTGCCGCAACTGCCTGCTGCAGAATGGCACCTGTCATGTCTCTTTTTTCTGGTCATGATCCCATGAAGCACTTTTACCATGGCACACTTAGAGTCTTCTACTCTTCGGGGCACTGCGCCAGAGGCGGGGCGTGAGCCCAGGTCGCCAGACTTCAAAGTGGGATACTTAATCGCTGTGCCACAGCTGTGTCTAAATGGGAGCTGGTGCATACAACAAGAAAGATATGTGGTGCGGCATTAAGTGATTGGCGTTGGGCCCTGTGGGTCATGTGTTCGAAAATGGCTTCAGCACAGGACTCGACTGACATATATGATGTGCTCAAGTGCCTTTAGCCCCTTCTGGCTTCTTTTGTAGACTGGTTTCCGGGTCTAGTTTTGCAAATGTGCTTGTTCTACTTTCCCTGCCCTTAGTAACATGTGAATGCAATCCAATGTCAACCATGATTTCGGGGAAGCGCCTTACATATGTGTTCACAGAGTAGCAGAGGTTTGTCTGTGGAAAGTGTGCTCAGAGCACGGGGCAGAGAATGGTGATTTCTATTTCTGGAAGAGAGGAAGCTCTAGGGCACTATTGGGGAGGGGCATGCTGAGAAGGCGCATATGGGGTCCCAAGGCTCTGAGTGTTCCACTAGTACTCTAGTGAGTGGGAAAGAAAGGTAGTGGTTTAAAAAATACTCGGCTGTGTGCACTAGCCCGAAAAACATGCAGAGTTGCCACAGCCTAAGGTCACGGCCACCTAGTGGGTCCAAAAGACACATATTGGAAGAACAGTGGACACAGCCGAAGGCCATGGCTAGTGGCCTGTAAAAAAACGATAGCATAACAAAACCCTTGAAATTCACTGAAAAATCATCCGTTTAACACGGTGTTCCAGTTGCAAAGCCCATCAGCACATACATATTATAAGAGAAGGGATTCACGATTACATACAAAATAGCATTATGGGGGACATCAACGGGAGCGCGCTGAGGTAAGCTGGTCATGACTTCCCACATCCACTGAATGTCAAGGGTTTTGTTGGGTTAAATCTGCACAATTTAACCGCACCTTAACTAAGGTTTCTCAGTGAAAATATATGTAACTTAACTACACCTTAACTAATATATATATATATATATATATATATATATATACACACACATATATATATATATATTTATATATATATATATATATATTTCGGAAAACAAGTTATATGCTTGCCTAAGTCTGATTGTTTAATTACTTCACTAAAATCTGAAAAAGAATCAACGAAGCAAATGCTGCAGAAGTCAGTGCATGTCAATCGTATTTCGACCACAAGGGGGAAACATTGCATTTAATAAATTGCTTGCCAGATCTTCAGCATTGTCCTGTGGAATTCGTGTCAAATGAGGATGTACTGGGGCATTGTGTTGTCTGACTTATGGACAGAACGCATGAGATATATGCGGAATTAAGCAGGGAGAACATGTTTAACAATGATCGCTTGAATTAAATGAACGCAAGGCTTGGGTAATGTGGAAATGATAGGAAAGGGAGGCTGAGCTGTGATTTGATGACATCTTGCAAGTGGATACATGGATTCTATCAAGGTAGTGCAGAAGCCTTTGCCATTCACAGAAGAAGAGCGGGGACAGGCGGTCAATAGTTAAAGAAGGACATGCTGAATCTGAAAAAATAATGTGTTTTAACTTTTAACAGAATGGCCCTCTGCAAAGTAGTCCCCCCCCCCTCCGCCCCCAGATAGGGTTCTTACAGTCAGAGCTGTGTTGGAGAAAGAGAGGTGTGACAAGAGTAAGAGCAATTATTAAGACTGATAAACGAGCATTCTGATTAGGATATTTGGGGCATTTTTCTTTAATGAAATAATTTAGACACCAATAAGAGTTTTCTGACACCGATGTAAAAGCAGCGAAAGTGCCAGGTTCTAACAAACTGGAAAAAGCTAAATTCGGAGGAACGTGTGCCTTCTTGGGATATGATATATGACATTTATAACGCACCTGTACGCAAGTGTTTGTAGGCACGACAAGACAAGGAGTGGGAAACAAATGGAGGACAGGACAATGATCTTACTAGGCCTTGTGTCAATTAGATCGCGCAAGTGCAGGGAAGAGGGAGGGTAGAAGTGACAGGGAGGAGGGGAAGGAAGAAGTGCGGGTAATTCAATAAGTGCAGCCAGCAGGTGGCTCATAACTGCAGAGCGAAGGGACTGTAGGGGTGCAGGTGCAGACCCTTAATTGCTAGGGGAGCCCGTAGGCAGTGCAAGGGCAACTGGATATGCAGAAAACTGGGCCCGAGTTCAGAAGGTAGCAAGGTGACCAGTGCACAGAGTAGTCAGGTACATCAGCAGGGGAGAGGAAGAGAGAAAGCGGAGGCGGAAAGAAAGGTCCTGAGTTGCTTCCAGAACCGGAGGTGGTTCTGCTCAAGTTTGAGAGAGGCAGGGAGACTGTTCTAAAGGGAGGCTCCAGCCGAGGAGAGAGAGATCTGTCCCCCACTCTCTGCTTGGAGAAGTGTCTGACCCTCAGAGAGTTGAAGTGGATGGGTCGGAGAGCTCCAGAAGGAAGATGTTAAGGACGAGAAAGTCAGAGGTAGTGCTGTCCCAGGCCCTAGAAAGCCCTGTGGACGATGCAAAGGGTCTTGAACTTGATCCTTGCAGCCACAGGGAGACAATGAAGAGATTTCAGAGCTTGAGACATATAACCCCTCGGCTTGAGGCCAAGGACAAGTCTCACAGTCCTGTTCTGGATAAGTTGTAAACGTCGAAGAGTAGAGGCAGGCAGATTTAGAAATAGGCTGTTGCATTAGTCCAGCATAAAGAGGATCAGGACTCTGGAGACAGTGAACTTCTGGGGGAGAGTGCGAAAAGGAAGAATACCTCTTAGGAGTTGCAGCTGATAGTTTGACTTCTTAAAGACATCGGAAATGTGAGGAGAGAAGAAGAGGGTGGAGTCGAAGATAACACCAAGGTTCTTAGCTTCACAGGAAGGAGCAGGAAAAGAGCCCAGGGTGGGCGGCCAGAGAGAGGAAAGGAGTGAGTAGGTGTCTCAATGAGGAGGATCTCAGTCTTACTGGCATTAAGGTAGAGATAATTGGTGGCACACCATTCCTGAATTGTGGCCAGACCGTCTGGTATGAGAGAAGGAGCAGAGGTGGCTGAGGGGATCCTGAAAGAGAGCTGGGTGTCATCCGAATAACACTGAAGTTTGGAGCAGAAAGTAGCAATGCGGTAGGCAAGAGGTGCCAGGTAGTGGTTGAAAAGCAGGGAGAAAGAGAGATAGAAGAGAGGAAAGACCCCAGTTGGGCCTGAGAGGGTTGGTCGGTGAGAGAGGAGGTCAACCAGGCCAGGGCCTGACCAGTGATACCGAGGTTGTCACAGAGGCGATTGAGCAAGATGGCATGGTGGACAGTATCAAAAGCAGAGGATAGATTGAGGATAATGAGGACAGAAGGAAGATTAGAGTCATGATTAGAGAGAAGGTCTTCACAGGTGTTCAGGAGAGCAGTTCCCATGCTTCTGGCAGCTCTGGAGCCAGACTGGTGGTCGTGGAGACAACCAACAGATTCAATATGCAGATTAAGCTGAGAGATGGGCAGCTTTTCCAGGAGTTTGCCCAGGAAAGGAGTGATGGAGATTGGGTGATAGTTAGCCAGAGAAGAAGGCTCGGCAGAGGGATTCTTAAGAAGGGGGTGCACAAGGGAGTGCTTACGGGGGAGGGGAATGTTCCAGTGTCAAAGGAATGATTGCAGAAATCGGCCAAGGCTGGAGAAAGGGTGTCAATGTGGTCCTTGGTGGTTCAGGATGAGCAGGGGAGAACTTGCTTTGACAAGACTTTCATAGATCGTTCTAGAAACATTGTCAGTGGAGAACAAGGGAAAGGAGGAGAAAGGAGGAGTAGCGGCCACAGACGGGCCATTTGAAAAATATTGTCCAACTATAGAAGGATCACGCTTTTCTGATGCCTCTTAATGCACACACATGATTGGTGGGGGGACCCGGTGCGACACATCTAAAGCCTATTCTGGCTGCAGGATGCTGTAGCTTTTCATTAAATGGTCCTTTGAGTGACTAGTTTTGGGGATTTTAAAAACTGGGAATATTCTGTGGTTGGACAAATTGGAACTATATTGGGATGGTCAAACTGGCAGTGAATGCTCAGTTTGTCCAACGTGGGCTGCACTGGAATTGTTGGATTCCCAAACTAGGATAGCACTGGATGCCCAAACTGGCACTATATTGTACTGGCAAACTGTGAATGTACTGGGATTATGTAAACTGGGAATGTACTGAGGTCATCAAAGTAGAAATGTTCACAAATAACGTCAAACAGGTAATGTAATGGGGTTGAACTAGCTCAAATTATATTGGGTTTGCACATATTATAATTGTTAAACAGGATGTATACTGGGTTTGAGCAAACCTTGAACATACCAGGGATTATGAAAACTAGGGATGAATGTGTGTATCTAGGTCTTTATATATCTATCCATGTATCCATCTAGTTAGGGGATGCATAGTACAAACCTAGCTATTATTATTTATTATTATTAATATTTACTTTCATAGCACACATTTAGCTCAGGAGCAACAGTGCACTGTAAAGGTCATAGAGTAACACATTGTTAGTGAGAATTTAACAAGTCCACAAGCAAACATTCGCAATAATGATCACAGTACAACATAGAAATGGGGGTGTCTATAGGACAGCCAGAGTCTAGGTTACACCAAAGTTTTGTATGTCTTTAGTTCTTTCCTAAAGTGAAGGAGATTAGGAGCAATCTGGATTGAACGCATGATGGATTTCCAGAGAACCAGAGCCTTGCTTGCGAGCCAGTCTAGTTTCCAGTCTGGTGATGGTTTTACTCACACATGACTTGGATGCACAATGTTTCTAGTTTGGCCATTAGGTAGGCCGGTGTACCAACAGCTTATATGCCTTATATGTGAAGCATGTGGCTTTGAACCAGATCCTTGCCAGGTCGGGGAGCCAATGTAATTCACGCAAGGTGGGGATTTATGTGGGCAATTTTGCTAGAGCCAGTGATGAGGCAGGTTGTAGTGTGGTCAGCCACTTTGAGATGGCAGGTGGGCAGCTGGGAGCCCTGTTAGGAGGGCATTACCCCAATCGATATGCAAGATCACTAGAGTCTGCACCACCCTCGAGCACGAGTAAGGGCTTGATCTTGCTGAGTAAAGCAAGCCTTGATCTCTTTTCACCATATGTTGTTGAAAAGATAGATTGCCATCACAATGAAGCTTGGGGACTTTGCTGAGTGTGTAAGGAGATGATTGAACCCGTCCAAGCTGTTTTCACACAGCCACTTTTGTGTGGATTCCTGCTTGGAAGGGTGGGGCAGGAATACAACGTCGGCCTTGGTGGAGTTAAGCTTTAAATAGGCACTTGATGATCGCTGTTTGAATTGATGTAATGCATGAGTGGGGGTGAGTGATATCTTGTGACCACTTGACCTTTAGATATAAATGTCTATCATCTGTGTCTAGGTTTAGAGGTCCATGGGGAAATATAAGGAGGAAGGTCAGAGGATTTGGAGATCTCGATATGGAGCCTGATGTTATTGATCTTATTGGTAAAGAACCTATTTATAGCCTTAGACTTCTCTGGGTATTCTGGTATCCCTGGGTATGGTGTGGAGTGTGAGCAGAGGAGAGCTGAAAAAGAGTAGGGTGGGGTAAAAGTAGAGGGAAGGTATGGTAGAGGGGCAGGGAGACCCATTTGTCATTCTTCTTTCATCATTGGTCAATGGCGTATTCCTTGAAGAGCAGTGTCGTCATATCCTTTCTTAAGTGGAGGATGCAGGGGGCCAGTCTGACATTGGTGGGCATATTGTTCTAGAGTGTGGAGGCATGGCAGGAGATTGTGTGCCCTCCAGTTTTCTCCTTGTATTTATTGTACTTCATTCAGGAGATGCCTTGACTACAGAAGTTGCGAAAGCCTCCTAAAATAGTGGGGAATATATGTTATGGTCACGTGGGAAATATACTTATATTGTCAAACTTATGATGTAATGCAATTGTTGAGAATGCACTGAGGTTGTCCAACTAGGAGTGTACTGAAATTGCCAAACTATGTTTATAGTAATACTGTCAAACTCAGAATCTACTAAGATTATGCAATCTGACAATGTTCTGAAATAGCCAAACTGGGGATACAGTGGGAATGTTAACTGGGAATATAACAGCATTGGACGAATTCAAATATGCTGTGTTTGTGAAAATTAGGAATCCAAAGTGCATGCTTTGATGGGGCAAACTGGTAGCATACTGCGGTTTTGCAAAAACTGGGAAAATACTTTGATCTTGCAAGGTGAAAAGATACTGGGGCTGTGAAACTGTGAGATTACTGGGATTGTCAAACTGTGAGTGTACTCGGTTTGTTAAACTGGCTATGTTTGAATAGCTCAAAGACAGAGTTTCTGATCTTTGGCTCTCCCCAGGCTCGAGCAATGTTAGACCCTCGCATCCCGAGCTTTAGCATCGAGGAACATGAGATTAGGGTGCAGGAAAAGGTGAAAACACTTGGGCCCTAATGGATGGAATGATTTTCGTGGAAAATAGGGGGCATGCGAGAGAAATAGCGCGCAAGCGCCAGTTTGTGTATTCATGGAACACAATGCGCAGGGCTTACCGGGGACTTGTGAGGAAACCGCGCCGGTCCAACATGTCACTGCAACACCACGAACGCCTTGCACGAGACTTGTAGCGAAGGGGCGTTGGGTTCTGCCCAGTCACCTAAACAGGGGGTGGAACACATGGAATGGGTAACAACAAGCGAAAATATGGGTGTAACGAGGGATGTACCAAAGTAAAATACTCGCAACACCTATATGCACGCTAAAAACTCATATTCCTGGAATTGAACAGGGCTGTCCATGGCACGGAAAAGACACGCAAATGCGGAATCACATACGCCACACAAAAGCTGGCGTAAGCATCACCCCGCACTAAAACAAATGCATAAAAAGGACCCGCGAACAACAAACGCGCGTATACAGCTACATTGAATGTACCATTTGTCGCAGCAGGGATCGTGGGACACCGCAGGAGGAGGAGGATGGCCAGGGCAGAGATTTCTCTACCTAGGACCAGCCTTTTTGGGATGCCTGATGACCAGGTCTATGGCAGGTATATGTTTCCACCTCATATCATATTAGACCTGGTCACAGAGTGGGAGGATGACCTTGTGCTCCCAAGCACTGAGCCCCTTGGAAAAGGGGCTCAATGTTCTGCATTTTATGGCCACTGGGTCATTTCATCAGACAACTGCCATAGTTGGGGGCATTTCACAACCCACGTAGTCACGCAGTCACGCTGCCTACACCAGGTATTGGCAATCATGACTGCATGCCCCTCAGTCCGCAGGCACATCTACATGCCCAGAACCCCTACAGAAAGGCAGGCTGTGGTTCAGGATTTTCATGGGGTGGCACACTTCTCTAAAGTGCTTGGTGCGATTGATTGCACCCTCTGCTGATTGAGAAGACTCCCAACGTGCCAGACCATCACCACCGCTCCACATCCTTGCCCACCCACACCTGCCTCGGGGGTTGCCATGTCTGAACAAACATCTCCAGAGGCAAGTGGCAACCCCACGGCAGCGAGGCAGAGGGCTGTCAACTTCAAACCCAGGGAAGTTAACATCCTGGTGGATTAAGTCCTGGGGCATTATGATGCCCTCTGCAACCCCACAACGCAATGCATATCTTTGAAGACAACAGTCCTCTGTATATGCTGCAACACACCACCGTGCCGGGGGAAGCAATTTCAAAGTGCTTTGGAAGCTGTAATCAAGCAGCATAAGAAACACTGCCCCTACCATAAAAGTAACACACAGGCAACATCTTCCCCTGTCCACCTGCCACTCCATATTAGTGCTTGGTGCCTCTTCCCTCATTTCCCTCCCCAACTTACATTCTAACCTCTCCTGCAAAAAGAAATACATCAAACAACAACAAAAGGAAGGTTCCTTTAGGAACCACCTGTTCACAGTTAAAAAATAGAACTAAAAAAGAAATCTTATAACTCCATCTACTTTACATTTTTCAGTAAAGTACATATACTCAATAAGATTTTCCAACATTACCATTAGCATTTTGTGCTATGCTAATGGGAATAATGTGGTGTTCATCCCCCATTCCAGAGACTGGAATGGGGCATAACGGCCCGGCCCGGCAGCTCAAGTTCCAGACCCGGCCATGGGGGATGAAGACCATTAGCACCGCGGGTTCCCAAAGCGGTAACCCGGGGTGCTAAAAAAAAAAGGGATTTTCCTTTTCCAAGATGGCCACCATGGAAAGGGAAGGTGGGGCTCCATACAGAGCCCCTCTTCCCTTTCCATGTTCGCCTGCAGAAGGTGAAGTGAGAACCCTATGACCATATTACCACTAGCACAATTTTTATTCCCTTTCAAACCTATCCCACTTTAGAATAACTTTACCACATAGCCGGTCCCAGGTGGACATGGCCACTTTAACCCCGTTTGTCGTCCCTTGTAGTCATGGCCAGTAGCCAGATTGTCTGGATCATGACCTTATGCAATGACACGGACAATCAAACATAAAACACGGGCACATTTGCAAAACCATGCTTTAAGGTCCTTGCCAATGCTCCTTACATGAGTTTTCAGGAAATTCACCCTTGTTTTATTTTTTCAAGTGTCAAAATGTATGTACATACAATAGTCATATAACTTCCACTCGACAAAATCCATTCAGTCTTTACACAAAAACTCAGGATTGGGTTTATAATCTTTCTGGAAACCTTTGTCCAGATTCGTCAAACGGCAACCAAGTTATAAGCCATTTAAAAATGTTGAGACCCCCTTCTAATTTATCCCCCTCTTGACAAAATCCCACCGAAATTTACAAAAACATTCATATCTAGATTTAATATGTTTTTTCAAACTTTTGTGTAGGTTTCATTGAGTGGCGTCAAAGTTATCAGCCATCCAAAAACAGCTTTTCACCAACCCTGTAATGCAGAAATAGGCATCGATGTCCCTGGACATCCCAAACCACCCGTTCTTTGTCTTCTTACGGCCAAATCCCATCCCATCCTCATCACTGCTCACCTCCCCATAGATTGTTTGATACGTTTGACAGGTGCAATGTTGTGTTTTTAATATGTTTTTACTGCGCTGTCCGCGGACATTGGCCGCTGTTCACTAATCCAACATGGCAGGCGTTTCCAGAAATCTGACGCACTTCACGCTTTTCACCATCCAATCAGTGGGTGCATCCCATGTCTGCGGACATCACGTTGCCCTCCAGGCCAATCAGAGGCCCGTCTGCGGTCTGAACAGGGAAGTGAGTCCGCGGACCAAACCCAGTCATCACTAATTTTTTTGTACTGGCTTTTAGCCCATTTTAAAGAAAACTACTGGACAGATTTACATATATATACAAAAGCACGCTTTCGGGACCAAGCCGCCAGTCCTGCCACAAATTTGGTAAAAATACGTCCAGCGGTTTGGGCTGAAGACAAATTTGATTTCCTATAACTTTGCCCCCCCCCCATTGACGAAACCTCACCAAACTAACCAAAATAATTCAGACCGGGCCACATACTGCACGGTTTGGTAAAGATTCGTCCAGGGGGAGCAAAGGTATAAGCCACCCAAAAAGTGCTCTTCCTAGGAGTTGAGCGACTTAACCATAACTACACGCCCGCTACCGCAGGCCGTGTAATTCTGATTCTCAAACTGGAAATATATTGGAAATGTAAAAACTAAACACTCAATTTCCAATCTTCAAATACACTGGAAATGTCAACCTGTGTCTATAGAGGAAGTGTGCAAAGTAGAAACATACTGAGAGTGTCAGACTGGAGTTTTGCCGGGCGTTATCAAACTAGGAAAATATGTGCCAAGTGGAAATATAATGGAGTTGGCAACCAAGAGTATATTGTGGTTGTTAAATTGATAACACCCTGTTTTTTATCTAACTGGGAATATACATTGACAGTCAGGCTGCAGAGATCCTGAGGTTTGACAAACTGGAACATTCTTGGATGAACACACTGGAACTACACTGTGAATGTCAAACTGGAAGTGTACTGGAATTTGGGATTTGAAAACTGGTGTAATGTTGGGATTGTCAAATTGGCAGTATTCAAAACGATGAAGACCATACGTATGCTGACATTTCAGAACTGGGAGTATGCTAAAATTGTGTAACAGTAAACTGAGTGTATAGTTCCATTTCCCAAATTGCAATATGCTGTATTTGTGTAATGATAAATTCGGAGCATATTGGAATTGTGAAAATTGCAAATATATTTGAACTCTGAAAAACTGAGATTATACTAGAATTATGCAACATGAAAACAAAATAGGAGACTACTGGGATTGACTAGCCGGAAACACACTTGTATTTGTAAAACGGGGATTATAACTCATTAGCACCCAGTGAACATTGGTGCGCCAATCAGCAGGGAAGTAACCTTGGCTTTTTCTACAGATCTAAGCCAGTGTTCGATGCTGCTGCCTGGCTCTAAGTCCTCTGGGCTTCGCTGGCGTGGCCTTGCACTGTCACTCTCCCATTCTGCAACTTGCCACTACATGTGCCTCCCTTCACACCTACCTAACTTCACACTATGCAGCTGTCAACTGCTGCCACCTTAAACTCTCCCGACCATGTGCCACACTGCCACCTACTCCCTCATTGGCCACTGCCCACAACAGGTCATGTAAATAGAAGATGGGTTCTGCAGAAGGCCCTGGATTTCATTTCCAAAGCAGCCATTTTCATAAATTGTCAAACACTGGCTCCTCAAGACCTGCACTTACTGAGCCACATGTTTTTTTGCATTTCACGGGCACCTCGCACCTCATTGGTTTTCCCTTAGCTACTGATAGCAATGATGCCCCAATCCACAGGTGGGGGGAAGCGTCTTGCAGACCTCGAAATTAACTTGCAGAGCATGCCATTATTTCCCGGTAATAGCCCTCGAAATGCAGCCATATTGCTTAAGTGTTAACTGAAAACATACGACTGCTGTCAATCTGGTGTTATACTGAGATTATAGGAAAATAGGAATATACTGAGTATTTGGAAACTGGGGAAATATTGGGAGTTTACAGGCTGAATATATCATGAGATTTCGGTAACGCGTTAATCTTGTGCATAATTTGTATAATATTAGAAGCATTTTCATTGTCCTATTGATAATACTAATAGCAGTACCAAAACTAGTATTGCTGCATTTGCTACTGCGAATTAAAATGAGCATTTACAAAGGTAACAGGAATTCCTTCGGCAGTACAGTTATCTTTTCGGGTCCCAGGCAGCGAGAGCACAGAGGCAGCCCGCATGGTCGATGCAGCACCACCAACAAAGTGTTCCAGAGCGTCCATACACTCATCTAACACCACCAGCCTCCATGATCCCAGTGCATTACAGTGTACACAGTCATATGCATACCACATTCCATGCATCTGTAACATGGGTTCCATGCATCGCGCCTTGAAACACTTGTGTATTTGCGCCTTGAAACACTTGTGTATAGGCGCGTTATAAATGTCATATCATATCATATATCATATTGAAGAGGAAGTGCCAGACATCATCTGCACTCCAGCCACCCCCTTCGAAGTGCCAGGAACGTTCACGCCAAAATATGTCACGTATGGAGAACAGATAAACCAGCAGAGAGCCGTAGTTGGAATAACAGCACCTATTGAAGTACCGACACCTAAGCAAACCTGGGCAGTTAGGTACCCACTGAGAAATCCATATTTACAGACACGACAAAAGGACATTTGTCAGAATGTAATACCCGAAGAAACCAAGAAGATACTAAAAGAAGCCGACTGGTGACGACATGAGAATCGGACTGACGCACATATAGAATATATAATGACCTAAGAATGCTGATAAAGAGACGAAATACCATGGAAAATTGACATCTTGAGCCTAAGGTGAAGCAGTTGATTTCAAGATGAAGAAACTTATGCCCTATGCCCGATGAAGACATTAAGTCAGTTAAACGTGTGCATACTCAAGAAACCGCAAGAAGCAAAGAAATCGTGAAGCTTGCTTACGCTTAGTAGTGAAATAGATCGCGGCAAGCGTCAACTCTACACATATCTACCTCAAAATCACTTTATAGGTGAGTGAAAATCCACTACGCACATGAGCAGAATTGAATAGAGGTTACTAAAGGTCTCAAGAGGAGAGGGCCACAGCAAACAAATTGAGAATTAAAGACAGAGAGAAACCCAGATGAAGGTAACCATTCAAAGAAGCCAAGGTCGTATCAGGCTGGAATAGGCTAGCAATGCCTACAATTAAAGAGAAAAATAGCAGTCTCCTGTTCAGCAAGTTCGAGATAAGCCACAGATGATGGACGACTGGCAGGATTACATCAAATACACGCAATTGCATGAAGAAGAGGCCGATTTCAGGGTGTCCTAGTCACTTGGCAAGGCAGGCAGAAAGGGATGAGATTTTCACACCTACGCATGGAGCCTAGTCGTACCCATACTCCTTAACTTTCTCAGACCAAGAAGCAGACTCAAGGCCAAATTACAAAGCAGTAATTGACACACGGCCACTGAGGTGAGGAATGGTTGTAACATAAATTGGAGGGAAGCTGGGGTGAAGACCTACTCCCTGCACCTGGCTAATTATTCTGCATGCTGCTACCCGCAAGTGGGAAAGTATGTGTGGGAACGATGCCAACCCAATCATAGTGGACCATGTAATCTAGGGTCCGATAGAGAGTAGAGCCAATGGGACATCATACTTTTTGTGACATTTACAGTAGCCAGTTTGAAGCAAGGGCTTAGTTGCCCCACCTGACATTATTATCCAATCCCCTCTCCCCACTACCATATACAGATATAGTACCTAGGTTAAAGTTACCTTCCTAGAACCAATCAAGTTGCATGTTAGGTTTTTAATATTACATGTCAATGATGACAAGTTTTTGGTATAAATTTTGTGGTTTTTCAGAAATTAATTGAAGTTTAAGCGAGAAGGAAGATCGAGCGGTTGCTCCCCGTTTTTTGTAATTGTCATTAAACTGACTCCCTTTGCCAAACTATTGAGTTGTCATTATTATTTGGTGTGAGAGTACGAATCTGCATCCCCATCTATCTCAAGGGTGCTGCTGATCATCTTAAAGGGCTGTTTGGAGACCCCCAGTCTTATGGGCCGGCTGAGGTCCATCCAGTTCACTATATTTTGATCTCTTGTTAAAGTGCCACCTATTAGCCAAACCTATGTAGCCTTATTAGGCGTAGATTAAACTAATAACATCATGTGACATTTATTGCTAATTTGTTAGGCGCTAACTGTAACTCCTGAATAAAAAGTGAAAGGGTAGAAAGGGTAGGGGACAAGTGATCATTCACAAGTTTAGGCGAATATTCAGATCAAGCAAGTGCAGATGTAATATTACAGTAATTGCAAGTAGGCAATGATTGCTTATTAAAGTACTGATGGTATGGTATTAGTTTCTTTCCCCAACATCTAATGATTTGGGGCAAGAAAGACCAAATACTGAAGCCCACATAGCCCTGCCACAGGCCGTACAAGAGTGCACGCAGGGGCTCTCCGACAAACATGAAAGGGGGAAGATGTGGACATCGGAAGGAAGTGTGTGTGTGTGTACGTATGTGTGTGTTTAAGTGTGTGTTTGTTTCTGTGTAGGTGTGATGGGGAATGTTTGTGGTGGGCAGTGGTGGCCTGTCACTAAGGGTGGAGGAGTGGGGGCCACCCAGGCCAGAATTGCAGGCTGCCACTTAGCCTGAGTGGTAGGCAGTGGTAGTGCCCTGTCAACTCTCATTATTCTATGCAAGCAGAGTAGACACACTGCCTCACAGGAGAGGAGGCCTCTTCTGTCAGTCCACGTGTTCACATTGCAGAGAAACGCTACGTGAACACTATAACTGACAGAAGATGCCTCCTCTCAGGCAGAGTGTCTATGTCCCGGGGAGGGCCATCTGGTGCTCCCTGTGGCTGTGCAGGTAAGTATTTTTTTTAATTGTAAAGTGTGTGTGTATATATGTTGGTGTATTTGTTTATAAGAATGCATGCATATAGGATATATTTGAATGTGTGAATGTGCAGATGGAAATGTTGTTTGTGTATGTGCGTGTCAGCCTCCACCCCTAAATTTAGTTGTGACGGGCTGCTGGGGTCATAGCATTGTTTTTTGCTTTACCCTTGATGCACAGTACCATGCATCAAGGGTAATGCAAGCATGATAAGTGAAGGGTTATCATGTGGCTAGACTGACCTACATTGCATTTTTTATTTTGTCTCTAATGTAAAATCAAAACATAAGTGTTATTAAGTAGGCAGACTGTTCTACATTGAATGTAGGCCAGTCTAGCCAGGTAATAACACTTATGTTTGCTTTACCATTGATGCCAAGTGAAAAATGCCTTTCCACACTAAGAAAGTATATGCAGACTGGCACTACTACTGTCAGTATGCATATACTTTCTTATGTGTCATGGCACTTTTGTACATTGCATCAAGGGTAAAAGCAAACATAAGTGTGATTGCGTGATATACTAGCCTATCTTGGAATAACCAGTCTGCATATACTTCTTTATGTGCCAAAGTATTTGTTACTGGCTGGGAGGCCTTATATGATAATACTGGATTATATTTTGGTGCAGCATATATGGATAAATATGGGCACAGAAATGTTTCAATAGTGGCATATGTTTTGGGCCAGCATCATGAAACTGTGTTGCAAAATGGACCTGTGCAAGGTTGGTGACTTGCATCTTTTTTTTTTTCATGTGCTACCATACGATTGATTGTAAACTGTGTGGCTTGTTACACAATTTTTCATAGAAAGTGCTGTCAAATGCATCATTTTAACCCATTATTTTAAAAATGTTCATGGTCGTGCCTGCATTTTAGGGTCAAACATATACACACCTCCAGTTAAAGAATTCACCAGATGCTACTGGTGGCGTGAAAGGGAGGAGCCAAGGAGCGAATTTGAGTGAGTTTAGGGGATGAAACCCCCCAATTGAAAGTCAATCTCACCAGAGCAGAAGAAAGTGGGCTGTGGGGGCCAGGGAGTGGGTGGGGCTTTGGCTCCCAGGGCAGTTGGATGGGTGAAACCCCCTGAAATTGCCATAATCCCATCTGTTGGAGGCCATGCAAAATTGGCCGAAAAAAGCTGGCTCTTTTACGTACAGCCTTCAGTGGTCGAAGTGGGCGGGAGCGGTCGTGAGCAGTGCTTCTCTACTTCTTTTAATTATTTTAAAAAGAAACCGTTCTGGAATGGTTTTGATTTAAAATAAAAGTGTAGGAAGAAGTTGAAACTTGCACTTTCAGTGCACTGAATTGGAAGTTCCCTTAAACAGCAGGAAGATGTGTTTTTGGGTTTGTATTGTGCATGGGGAGGGGCGTGGCAATGGGGTTTGTGGGGAGCGGGGGCAGGCCAGTAGGGAACATAGTTCCACTACTTCTTTTAGTTCACTTGCACCACTGACAGCCTTCATTTGGTGGGATTATGGTATAGCACCGACGGTAACAAACTAGCACAGTGGGTACAATCAGAGTCAAGAGGAAAAGAATGGGAGTGCATGAATGTAGCGAATGATATGGTGGATGAGGGTCCAATTCAGTCGATTGACCGAATCAGCGAAATAGGATTTTTTCTAGAGAATAATCTTCACCTCTGTCTTGACGCAGACATGGTTTATTTCAGCTCTCAAGTCCTGTCGGAAGGTGTTCCAGACAGCAGCAAAAGCCTGATCAAAACTTTTTCTCCTCTGTATTTTTTCTTCTGGAAGGGGCTGTGACATGGGCCTCTAAGACGTCTTAAATGGTAGCTGCTCTTGGTCTTCTGGATGAGGTCGTTTGGATCAGAGTGCTAGAAGGCTCTGTGCAGGGTGCAGAGGCTGTTACATTTTATGTGAGCTGCTACAGGAAGCCAGAGCAGTCCAGCGAAGGCTTGGGTAATGTAGTCACATCGTGTCAGGTTCAAGACCAGTCTAGCAGCCTCGGATCATCTGGATTTGGTAAGTAAAGATTTTAGGGTGATGCGGGGGAAACGGTCACAAAAGCTGAAATGCCTGATGATCATTGCCGAGGCAACCTGCTCTTCTTGCGACATGTTCAGCAGTGGTAGCATACATTGGAGAATATGCAACTGGAAATGAGCTGGAGGTAAAACTATGTAGCAAAGGAGAGCTGCAGACTTTCTCCAGCTCTGCACTGACAACCTTCTCTCTGCATTGGCATCCTGATCCCTGCACCCCATATACCAACGTGTTACCCTTACTATTATAACAATAACACCATTAATAATAATAATGGCAACAGCGCAATTAAAGCTGATAATTACAACAATATTGTTAAGATTAATCTAACCTCCCTCCTATAAGTGGGGGCGAAACACGCACTTTTTTCAACAGAGTTTCGTAATAGCTGTGTATGCGCCTGAGCTGAGAATGTTACAATAATGAAAGCAAAATGTACAGGTTTAAAGTAAGTGAGTGTGATGCTTGAGCTAAAACATGGCACTGGTGCGCAGTGCATTCTGGGGGCACTCCGAGCCATAATGGATATTTGTTCCATGCCTCAGTGGAAGCTGCACTTGCTGAAAAACATGTCTTCAAAGTTATTCGTTGCTGAGACTGGTATGCATGCCTCAGCCAAGGACACAGCGCTGGGAAAGCTAGGATCCACAGTTGCCGGCTGGTACCAGATAAGAAGGTTTGTTATGGTTTGCTATGCCTGCGTCAAGGTTTCAAGATGAGTTATGGAATTGTTTTCCATGGTGCTTTAGGAGAGGGAAGCGCTTTGCTCCTTGGGGTTACTGTTGGTTGACCCAGCCGGCAACCAACGGTCACTCATCAATGCACAAGCGCTAATGCCACAAGGTTTGAGAAATTGCCTCCCCTTTTGAGGAGGGCATATATGCAGAGCTCTGGAAAGGTCAGACGAGAAAAGCCAAAGACCTCCGTCGGAGGGGGGACGCCTTCTTCCGAAATCCCTGTGGGTTGTTGTGCTCTCGGCTTGGCTGTTACTGGGGTATTTCAGCCGCTTCTGACAAGATGAAGAATTCAGTTACGCCCATGGTGATGTATTCTTGCTAACTTACTATCTTTTCTGTGATTTATTTCTGTGTTATCACTTATTGCTTATGTATGTTTAACTATGAATAAATAGCTATATAAGTGCTAATTATCCTCTAAATGTGCGTGTGGTTGTAAGTCATTGCCTCGTCTACCTGTGTTCAAAGTATTTGTTCTGCAAATGTACTGGTGATAAATAACTGTCCGTGCACTCTTGCCGAGCAAGACAATTTGGTGACGAGGATGGGATATTTGTGATGAATTGCTCCAAATATTAAAGAATCTGTTTGAACGCAGATAGGCTTCGCTTACATTGCAAGCAAAAGTTTGTTTTCATTTGGCAGTGACTGTCAGACTGTATTAATTTGTGTTATTTATGTGCATGCTTGCGCGAGTGAAAAGGGAAAAAAAGAGGTTTTGCAAATTATCATAATGATGAATAGTTTGTTCAGGAAAAAGGGCGTTCCCGCTGGCGGTGAATGTCCCGATGTGATGATTCCAGGGTGGACTAAGAGCCCATATGATAAGTTGGCCCAGGTGTGGGCATGTGGCGCTGGGTTGAGTGAAACATGGGACGATGGCTTAGGAGAAGCTGCTCCGTCAGAAGTAATGTTTTGTTTACAACAGATTTCAGTAGAGAGAGGAAAGGGATGTGCCACGCTAGGCAGGCGGGGTTGGGTTCCCTTGCATGCCTACAGGAAAATACATCAGAAAAATGTGGAAATGAAAGAGCATATTTTGCGATTAGTAAAAGAGTTGGCTGCTAAACAGCAGATAGCGTTATGCAGGAATTACAGATGAAGCTTTTTAAAGACAAGGCTGTTAAATATCAGGCTGTGGCAGAGAGGGCATCAGTTTGAGTGGCCCAGTACAAATATAGAAAAAGATGATGGGGGTTAACCAAAGGAAAGTGGCAGCTGTAATCACTACCACAGGTGTAGATTGGGATTCTGATAAGTGGGATGGAGATATTTTTGACTCAACAAGCCCAGAGAGCAGCTCGGCAAATGAGTCAGATTCCAAAACAGAACTTGATCAAAAGACAGTGGCGGCTAAGCCGGTTAGAAGACGGCGTGCCGGACCCCACCCACAGAATCCTGCAGGCGGGGTTGTGGATTTAACCACGCTGGAAGATTACACTCAGCAGGAGGTTGGGGAAATCATTACTCGTTCGAGGCAGAACTAAGGGGAACCTTTACTCATATCAGTGAGATTGGTATGGTGAGATTGCTAGATGGGGGCGCCGCAGGGTTGTTGGTAGATGCCAGACTCACCACACGTTTTGCCCTTGTCAACTGACACCAGGGTACAGGAGGTCTTAAGGGCAGGGCCGCCCCCTGAGGAGGATGGGCAAGCTTCACAGGTGTCTTTGTTGCACTTAGCAGCCCAGGCATGTAACCGCAAGTATCCTATTACCGCAGACTGCCCTAGCGAGGAAAAGAAGTGGCACACTTTGAAAGAAGCGATTCAAAAGGTCAGAGAGCATGCTATGAAAGAGGCAATTCATGTAGATGCACCAGGACACATGGGGGTCGTACCGCTTTCAGTTTCGACCAGGAATATGGTGATCAGAACTGCCCCGCCCACATACAAAAGTGTCATTATGACTTTGCTCGTAGGTATGATGAGCAAACCCACTGATGAAGTAGTGGATGCCATCCGGCAACTGGCAAACTTAGGGGAGTGGTACAAGAGTGATGACAAGACACAGGAGAGAGAGGGGCAGAGTGAGAGAAGAACTGAAGGCAGGAGGCAAGATAGTAGAGACTCCCGAGTGTCCAGAAAGGACATGTTTTTGGCCTTGTTAAAAGATGGTGTGCCACGAGAAGAAATTGATGGCATTGAAACCAGGGTAATGTATGAACTATACGAAAAGAGAGGGCTTGCAGCCAAAGAACGCTATAAACAGATCAAGAAGCAGGTGGTGACTAAGCCACAGAGGGACACCTCACCTTCTGGCCCTCCTGAGGAAGAACAGGAAGAAGGGTCTATGGAGATTCCTTCCCCCTACCAGCCAACATATGCTGATTTAAGGAAGGTGGTGAGTGCAATGTTAGAGGCAGGTTACACTCATTCAAAATTTGACTAGGGTTACGGCCAAGCTCCGGCAGCGTCCGCTCGCATAAAAGTTGATAGGCAGCCTTAATGTTAAGATTTTTTGGGGGCCGGGCAATACGCAAGGGGTGCAAGCATTGATAGACACCGGGTGGAGGTTTCTCTGATTCATGGAAATCCAACACAATTCAAAGGAAGACACTTTACCATTACAGGGCTAGGGGGGAAGGAGACCCCCACAGTACAAACAGAAGTGGATATGAAAATAGGCAATTTGACTAGGCAGAAATTCCAAGTGTTGATTTTCCCGATACCTGAGTACATAATTGGCTTTGACATTCTAGAAGGATTTACTTTGGGACTTGGAGGTAAAACATATCAGTTTGGGGTCAGTGCATTCACCTGCACACCCATTACCGTAGGCAAATTGAAGATGCCCCCAGTGCAGGTGCCTGTGGCAACGAAGCGGGTAGCAATGAAACAATACTGCATTCCCATCGGCACAAGGACATTTCAGACACCATCAAAGGGTACGTGGAGGCGGGTGTGTTACGCCCTATTACTACCACGTAGAACAACTAGCTCTGGCCTGTCAAAAAAGGGAATGGGTCTTGGAGGATGACCGTGGATTACCGCGAGTTAAATAAACACACTCCTCCCTTGGTGACAACAGTCCCAGATGCCATTACCTTGATTCAGAATGTCCAAAAGTTTGAGGGAACCTGGTATGCAGTGCTAGATTTAGCCAATGCATTTTTCTCTGTGCCAATTGCTGAAGAGTGCCAAGAGCAGTTTGCATTTTCTTGGAACGGGCTTCAGTACACCTTCACGAGGTTACCTATGGGGTACATACATAGCCCGACTATCTGTCACCGCTGGTGGCAGAGCACTTAAACAAGATACCGTGTAAACCTGACATACAAATCTCTCACTACATTGATGATATTTTGATTCAGGGCAAGGATGAGCGAAGTGTGCAAAACCAGTTAGAAGTCATTATGGAAGGATTGAAGAAGGAAGGGTGGGAGATTAACCCGAACAAAATTCAAGGGCCAGCTGTGACAGTGATATTCCTAAGGATTCAGTGGCATAATGGGCATCGAGAGATGGTGCCGAAGGCCCGACAGAAAATACTTGAGTTCACCACTCCAATTAACAAAAAGCAAGCTCAGCAGTTCATAGGGCTGTTTGGGTTTTGGAGACAGCGCATTCCCCATTTAGGGCAGATACTGGCTCCTCTCTACAAAGTGGCACGAAAGAAATATGAGTTTCAGTGGAGGGAGGAGCAGCAAAAAGCATTTGATTTGGCGAAAGATACTGTGCATCTGGTGCTTGATTTGTGGCCATTGAAGGAAGGCGAAGTGGAACTAAATCTGTCTGTGCAAGACAATCACACTAACTGTAGTGTGTGGCAGAAACAGGACAGGAAACGTGTGCCATCGGGTTTCTGGAGTAGTAAGTTGCTCGATGCTGGTAACTCATACACTCTGTTCGAGAAGCAGTTGCTGGCATTTTAATGGGCCCTTGTCGATACTGAGCAAATGGCGGTGGGACATGATGTATTGATGAAGCTGGAAATCACGATCATGCAATGGGTGTTGAGCTCTCCTAAAATGCACAGAATGGGACACGCTCAAGAAGCTAGCATATTTAAATGGAAATGGTACATTCAAGACAGAGCTAAATCAGGGAAGGGTGGGGTTGCAAAATTACATGAGCAAGTAGCCAACATACAACCCGCAGATTACATACCACCGGAAGTGTCTGAGAAATGCGAGTCTCCTGTGAAATGGGGAGTACCTTATGGTGATCTGACCGTAGAGCAGACAGTTCATGCCTGGTTTACAGATGGTTCGGCCCGATATGTGGGAACCGAGCAATACTGGAAAGCGGTGTCATACAATCCCAAGACTAAAAAGATTTTGACAACGTCAGGGAAAGGGAAGAGCAGTCAGTTTGCAGAACTTTACGCAGTTTACCAAGCATTGAAACAAGAGACCCCTGGTCAATGTCATTTGTACACAGATTCATGGTCAGTGGCGAATGGGTTGGCGGTGTGGCTGCCAACCTGGCAAAAGAATGGGTGGAAGATTCATTCAAAAGAGTTGTGAGGGAAAGAACTGTGGCAAGATATTGCGGAAATATTATCACAAAGTTAAGTCACTGTGTATCATGTGGATGCGCATTGTGCTACAGATTCATTAGAACGTTGGTTTAATTCTGTTGCAGATGAACACACCAAGATTTCATCTGTGAATGCGGAGGCTCAGGAAGACAATTTGGAGGGTTTGGCCAAGTGGGCTCACCAGAAATGTGGGCACCTTGGAGAAAAGGCTACTATCAGGTGGGCACAAGCTCGAGGAATCAGTATTCCTTTAGAGATAGTGAAAACAATCATTTTGCAATGTCCGGTCTGCCAACACCAACAGCATTGGCCTATCCCTCAGATTGTCAGGGCACGTTGCGAAGAGGAAAGTTACCAGGTCAAATTTGACAGATTGAATACATCAGTCCTCTGCCAATCAGCAAAGGCTGTCACTATGCATGCACCATTCTGGATACATACTCTGGATATATGATGGTTTTGCCATGCAAACGTGCTACACAACTGAACACCATAAAGTTGATAGATCAGATCACGTTGCATTACAGAGTGCCTTTGCAAATTCAAAGTGACAATGGGTCACACTTCAAAGGCAAATTAATTCTGGGATATTGTCAGGAAAAGAGTATTGAGGGGCTCTACCACTTGCCCTATCACCCCGAAGCGTCAGGATTAATTGAAAGGATGAATGGTTTGTTGAAAGAACAGCTGCGCAAATCTGGAGATGGTAGTTTAGCAGGCTGGTGTGATCGTGTGTTTGCAAGTTTGTTTGTTTGTTTATTAATTTGATAATGCGCGCCAAACCCTTAGGTAGACGGGCGCAACAGTACAAGAATTCTCGAGGCTTGGTTACAGTGCCAGTCTCAGGCAGGTGCATACATATGAGTACAATACAATATAGTACAATACAATATAATACAGTATATAATACAAGATATAGCTGATCAAGGTGCAAATCAGGACCAGATTAGGCATTACTTATATTTAAGGTGGGTATATACATGTGAGTGCAACATATAGTACAGTGTATAATACAGGATCTAGCTGGTCAAAGGTGCAAGTCAGGGACCAGGGCTAAGCATAGTCTAGGTAGAGGGTGAGAGTGGGTTTGCAGAGGGGGGATGAGAAGGTTGTTGGTGCGGAGCCAGTTGATGGCGTTGTTCAACCCAACTCAGTTAGAGAGACTCTATTGTACTGGGAAATTACCCCGGGTTCTTTAGCTCCCTATCAGGCGAATCTAGAGTCAGCAGGGATAGACTTGCATTCTCATGAAGAAATCAGATTAGACCCGAGAGGAATTGTTGTGATTGAAACAGGGATTGGAGTACAAATCCCTCCAGAGCATATGGGATGGATTGCCCCTAGATTTGGATTAGCATTGAGGGGAGTTCAAGTGCTGGGAGGGGTCAATGATGCCGATTACCAAGGCAAGATCAAAGTCATCTTAATTAATAGTGGGGACTAAGTGTTACCGATTCATAAAGGTTATCGTGTGGCCAGTTGATTATTGTTCCTGTTAAGTTGGCCATGATTAAAAAGGTGGAGCCTCCCACAGTGTTAATAACCTGTGGGGATCGTGGTTTTGGCTCTTCAGACAGTATGCTACCGGGTGCAAAGGTGTGGGTCGAAAGACCAAGTGGCCCACCGGTGCCCGCAGTTGTTATTGCATCAGGCAAAGACCAGGTAGTCTTAGTAATGGACCCCGGCAAAGAAAAATGGCAGTATGTGCCCGCAGACAAATGTTACCTAAGAGAGTGATTTTCAACACCGATGTCTCGTTTCTGGGTTTGCCTTGTAGATCCTGTGTATGGCTGGTGTAATTGTGGGACTAAATGGACTCCTTTGGGAGAGTCGAACGGCATGCAGCTACCCATAAGAAATGTCACATCTGTGCCAGCGATCCATGGGAAACCGATGATGATGAGCAATGATGTCCGAAAGCAGCCTTATGCCGATGCGGAAAAGCCAGCCAGACTGAAGAAATGGATTTGTGGAATGCGGCAAACACGTCAGGTGCAAGCGCAAACAACGTTGATGCCAGCTATGCAGGAGATGTCTTTAGGACGGCGAAGATATTCCCAGATGATTACCCAAACTGAGAATATGATGGACATATTCGGCACAACAGGTACTGAACATTACGCACTTTTGCCTTACTGACGTGCCCAATGCTGAAGCTTTGCTGACTACTTGTTTAGTAGGGGTGCCGACGCCAGTTCCGGTTCTAAAGCACATTTTTGGCATCATGCACCATGATTCTGCGGTACAAGATTCCGACATCAGACAGTCCTTTTCTGTCTATGAGTACTGCAGGTTTTGCCAGCAAACAGATCGCAAGTGGAGAAACCTGACACATATTATAACTTACAATGTGACTCAAGGAGATGTCTGTTATTTTATGACCTGTCGACCGAGTGAAATTGGCAAATGCCAACAGCTGAATTTAACAAAACAGGGAAATCAAACTGTATTTGAGAAAAGGTTGTGTTCACGAGTTCCAAGCATATGTACCAGTGTGAACAACACTATGTCCTGTAATCACACCGTGATAGCTGCCAGTCATCTAAATCATGTGAATCTTCCAACAGGATGGCTCTTTTCATGTGGCAACATCAAATACACTTACATTCCAGCTAAAATTTCCAGAGGTCCATGTGCCTTAACTCGATTAGGATTAATGATGTTCCCTTTACACCCAGCAATGTCTCGAAGCAAAAGGTCAACTTTCGAATCTGTGGGGCTATACCCAGATTGTGATTCACATGTGCAATCAGAGGCTGAGGTTCTAGTATTAACCCTTTCATTAGTGGGAATTTGGGGTTTAGCTGCTGGGGGTTACAAATCTTTAATTAAACTATCATGTTTAGTAGTAAAGGGACTTAATCATACTTCTCAAGCATTAGAAGAGTTGCTCCTTGATAGCAAAGTTATTGGAAAAGCAACTTTGCAAAATAGGGCTGCCATTGATTATCTATTGCTGAAACATAATTTGGGTTGTAACGCAGTTGAAGGTATGTGTTGTTTTAATTTAAGTGAGCATTCACGATCCATTGAAAGTCATATTCGAGGTTTAAGGGACCTCATTTCCCAAGTGTCTCAAGATCATACTGGGAATTGGTGGGATTGGTTATTTTCATGGATTCCTGATATTGGGGGTACACTGCGTTACGCCTTTGCTTGCATTTGTATTATATTAGCTATCATAATAGCTGGTTGTTGTTGTATTCAATGTATTCCCAATTTAGTTCTGATGTTTCGTCGGTTTCCAAGACCGGCTCCTCTACCACTGGGCTATGGAAAGTAAATATCCAAGGGTGGATTGTGATGCTTGAGCTAAAACATGGCGCTGCTGCGCATTGCATTCTGGGGGCACTCAGAGCCATAATGGATATTTATTCCATGCTTCAGTGGAAGCTGCACTTGCTGAAAAATATGTCTTCAACGTTATTCGTTGCTGAGACTGGTATGCATGCCTCAGCCAAGGGCACGGCGCTGGGAAAGGTAGGATCCACAGGTGCCGGCTGGTACCAGATAAGAAGGTTTGTTATGGTTTGCTATGCCTGCACCAAGGTTTCAAGATGAGTTATGGAATTGTTTCCGTGGTGCTTTAGGAGAGGGAAGCACTTTTCTCCTTGGGGTTACTGTCGGTTGACCTGGCCGGCAACCAACGGTCACTCATCAATGCGCAAGCGCTAATGCCAGAAGGTTCGAGAAATTGCCACCCCTTTTGAGGAGGGCATATATGCAGAGCTCTGGAAAGGTCAGGTGAGAAAAGCACAAAGACCTCTGTTGGAGGCGGGATGCCTTGTTTCGGAATCCGCATGGGTTGTTGTGCTCTCTCGGCTTGGCTTGGCTGTTACCGGGGTCTTTCAGCCGCTTCTGATGAGATGAGGAATTCAGTTACGCCCATGGTGATATATTCTTGCTAACTTACCATCTTTTCTGTGATTTACTTCTGTGTTATCACTAATTGCTAATGTATGTTTAACTATGAATAAATAGCTGTATAAGTGCTAATTATTCTCTAATTGTGCGTGTGGTTGTAAGTCATTGCCTCGTCTACCTGCGTTCAAAGTATTTGCTCTGCAAATGTACTGGTGATAAATAACTGTCCGTGCACTCTTGGCGAGCAAGACAGTGAGGTTTTTACAAAAATGTATGGGTTTCAACACAGTCTATTTATAGTTAATTGGTCGCTCTAACAGGGCCTTCCTGAAAGGATATGTATAGTAACCCCTCAGCTGGTAACAACATTGATACAATCAAAGAGTAGATGATGTGTCATTATATTGAAACGCCTGATTCTTTGAAATGCATAGGTCACCTTAGCCACAACAGTGGCCGCCTGCACCTTTCTGAAGGGCTTTGTGCAAGCAGAAATATTGCGCAGTCCCGCCCCCATGAATACACTCATGTCAGGTGAGTGCATAAAGAGACTTCCAGCACAATGTGTGGGATGCTTGCCAATGCTAGCAAATGCTTCTCTTGAACTGGAAAAGGGTTAGCAATGTTTATGAGATTGCAGATATCGTGCTGCTATACAGGGAGAAACATATGCTTTGACGGGCACAAATGACCCTTCTGTGATTGTGTTTTCCCGTTCATCTGTTCCAAAGCAGGGGAATACATGGTTAATCTATGCATTTCAGTGGCCATTCCGTTTGGTATATCTGCAAACTCGGGGTTCGTGGTCGATGGGATTGGGAACACATACACATACACATAGGAACATCTAAGAAAGGGCAGGAAGGGGGGGCGTGACTAGGCATCGACGCGGATGGCTGCCTTATTCCAGGCTCCTGCACTGACGGCCGCTTTATTACATTTGGTTTTGAAAATATAAGTGTCATATTTCACATAAACCCAATCCTACATACCTGCCTATGGCGGTGCTGCTTATGGAAATCGGTTCTTCACTGAAACAGCGAGTGAATAGAAAGTAAAAGCTCCAGTGAACACGGCCTGCAGCAACGGGCTTGTATGTGTCTAGTCAGCTGGCAAGAATGACGTGAGTAGGATACACCGCTAATGCACGGAGGTGAGGTTTTCTCCACAACAACGGGACAACTCCCTTTTTTCAGATAAAGAAACAGGGCGTCATTACGAGTATGGAGGCAGCCATGCCCTTATAAAGGGCATGGCTGCCTCCATACCGGATTCCAGGTCCGGGTTCCTTCAATGAGGAATTACCGGGGCATTCCAGCCTTGGAGGACCCGTTAATTCCTCATTGAAAAAACCCATCCCCATTCCCATTTGAGCCCCCATAGGGCTCAATGGGAATGGGGAGGGAGCTAATAACGGGCCTGTTAATAACGGGCCCGTTATTAGCTCCCTGGTCCCCTTTGCGGGACCCACTAAGGACGTCTGGTCTGACCAGATGTTCTGAGCGGTCCCGCAAGGGGACCTCATAATAGGGCATCCCGTAATGAATGGAGCCGGTCCAGTACCGGCACCGTTCATTACAGGAACGCCACGGTCGTAATGAGGCCCTGTATTAAGGTACTTTTGGCACACGGTTGCCTTCCATACTAAGGAGAAAAATGTATTCAGGCACATTTTACTCATTATAACCTGAAGCTTGATTGCAATTACATTTTTGGTGCAAATTATTGTAAAAAGGGCGTACAATCTCTGGTGGCTCCCTTAGCATTAAGTACATTTTTGGCTCTAAATATTGGCAAACGCAGTGCCTTTAGTCCTACCACAATATAGCTTAAAAAAAAAGGCCAACTTAAGGAAGGGTCCTCAATTTCAACCAGTAATGCGCCTAAAAGACAGAAAAGTGACTCTTCCACACCTAAGGATGACACCCATGACCCTGTAATGCAAGCTATATTAACAGAGATAAAAGCCCGTAAGCCTTTCATGGAAGCTACAACAGCAGAATTGCAAATGTTAGATGATAAATGGTACAATTTTGAGTCAAGAATAGACAAAGTGGAAAGAAGAGTTAGCAATGCTGAAGACGTAACTGGGAGAGTAGCTACCGTTGAGAATACAGTTAGCTCCCTGCAGAAGCAAACAAATAAATAAAAACAGAAGGAATAACCTGTAGATTTTTGGCCTTCCGGAGTAAAAATTGAAAAGGATATTCCCATTCAATTCCTGTACTATATGCTTCCTCTACTTTTGGAGCTCCCAGCCTCCGTGCAGTTCAACATTCAAAGGGCGTATCAGTATTGGACCCATGACTGCTAAGCACAATGCTCCCAGAACTCTTTTTTTTTGCCATACTTGGCTACACACATGTCCTACTCGTTATGGACAAAGTTATGCAAAAAAGGCAGTTCATGTGGGAGGGCTCCAAAATCTTTATTTCTCGAGATGTTTTGAATGCTACTGCAGCAAGAAGAAAAGGACTACTAACTTTCAGACCTGTTCTCAGACATCTAGATGCCCGATATGGAATTATTCACCCAGCTATACTAAAGGTCACTCTCAATGGGCATACGTATACCTTCCAAAATTCACTGGGCCTGCACAATTTTATCCAAAGCCATAGAAGAGAGAAAATGGATATATCCAGACTACCTATGTGAATTTATTTTTGTGGTATGAAGTCAACATTATTATGTGACCTTTTCAATGGAGTGAAGCACTGGGCGGCCCCCCTTCGGGTCTGGCTCCTCACCCCTACTCTTCTTGTTCCATTTGCAATATGGGTTGGAGTGGCTGTTTCGCGTTAGCCTCTATTCCGTTCAAGGTTATCCGGTTTACATGAAGGTTAAAGGAATCCATGTTGTTTGCGTTTGTCAACCCCCTTCCCTGTTATGTCTCCACCTTTTGTTTTTTGTCACATAAGCAAATCTCATTAGCATTGTTCCTTGTATGACTGCCATTAAGTTTTACCTTCTGTACTATAATGTCTTAGACTCTTGTACTAAATGCTCTGATATTGTGTGTTGCACGTCTTCGTATTCTACCCCTTGCTTGATCTATGTCATTTAATATAAGCTCGTGGAACATTAAGGGTTTGCCTAACCCTATTGACTGAGAGAAAATTCTCTCCCATCTCAATCGAGCCAAACCTTCCATAGAATGTATACAAGAATCTCACCTTTCACAAGTCGAAGCTGCAAAACTGAAACGACTTTGTGTGGGTCAAGTGTTCTGAAGTGCGTCTAAAGGGAAAAAGAATGGGGTCATTACACTTATCAATAAGCATTTTCAATGTAATGTTATAGATACCCAATCAGATGATGTGGGAAGATGGGTTTTAGTTAAGTTACTTATTGAGTCCATTGAATACTCCATTTTAAATGTATTTGGTCCCACCAATTCTGAACCTGCATTCTGGATTCAGCTGAGAAATTGTATCCTAATCTCCAATGATCTTATTGTATGTGGAGGTTGCAATGAGGTTTTAGATCCCTACCTTGACCGGAAATCTAATGTACGGTTTAAGAAAATGAAATCCCACCTACAATTTGCCAACTTTGTTTCTGAATTAGGTCTAATTGATGCATGGCGTTTGTCCCATCCCTCGGATTTTGAATACACGTTCCACTCTAAACCTCATGATTCTTTTTTGAGAATTGATTATATCTTTATTTCCAAATCCATGTCTGATCGCCTGTTAGATGCTACGATTGAATGTATTAACTTGTCAGACCATGCACCTGTCCACATTCAATTATCCGATCTTCGAAATGTACATATACCTAACAGATGGAGATTCAATTCTGCCCGCTTGAAAGATGAACAATTTACACAATTTATTCAACAACAGCATTCCCATTTCTTCTCAGAGAATCTGATGGCTGACACCTCGATTGTTAATAATTGGGATTGTTACAAAGCCATACTCAGAGGACACCTTGGGCCTCATTACACGGACGGCGGTAAGGGTTTACTGGTACCGGTAAGGGCACCGGTACCGGTAAACCCTTACCGCCTTACTACGAGGTCCCTTTGCGGGTAGGTACTTTAACGCCTGCTGTTTAGCAGGCGTTAAAAACCAACCCGCAAAGGGACCAGGGTGCTAATTACGGTACCGCAATTTGCGGCACCATAATTAGCGCCTTCCCCATTCCCATTATGCCCTATGGGGCAAAAATGGGAATGGGGAAGGGCAATGGGGGAAGGGGGAATTACCGCCCCACCAACCTTGGAATAGGGCGGTAAATCCCCTTTCCACCAAGGCGGTGCCGGTATTTTACCGGCATGGACCAAGGTGCTAATAGCACCTTGGTCCTCCGCCTACCGTGTAATGAGGCCCCTTATCTCTTACGACGCCTTCAAAAAGAAACAACTTAAACAAGAAGCAGATGATATTCTCAAGCCAATTGAATCCCTTGAAACCAGATAAATACATACTAATTCTGCATATCTTCTCCAAAAAGTTACTAGACTCAGAATTCAGTATAATAATATGGCTGCACAATATTCCTCTGCTAACCTATTAAAATACAAATCAAGAATTTATCAATTCTCTTATAAGTCTAGAAAATCTCTAGCAGCTTATCTTAACTTTAAAAGGCAAAAGACCAAAATTGTGGTCATTAAAGATCACAATGGTAATAGACTCTTTTCTGATAAGGATATTTTACAAGCATTCTCTAAATTCTACCAAGAATTATATACTTCTGAAGTTTCACCTAATAATGCCCATGCTCAAGATTTTCTTCATCATGTACACCATAACTCTTACTCTAACATGGACCTTCAAGCATTAAATGCCCCCATATCATCTAACAACATTTTTAAAGCTATTAAGAAAGGTAAAGCTCTAGGCACTGATGGTTTTTCAATTGATTTCTTTGCACACTTCAAGGATCTCCTTGTATCTAAACTTAATGAACTTTACACTCTAACGAAAAAGCCATGCGTACCTTCTCCAAAGCTATGCTAATTGTTTTCCCTAAACCAACCAAAGATCTGGACCTAACCCACAATACAGACCAATTTCTTCAGTCAATACTGATTGTAACATCTTGGCTAAAATTCTAGCCAATAGACTTATACCGTTCCTTCCTAATCTAATTAAAAATGACCAGGTTGGGTACGTTAAAGGGAGATTATCATCAGCCAATATTAGACTTTTTATAGACATCCTCGACAGCATTCAGAAATCCTATGACCCTCATGCAGCAATAGCACTAGATGCAGAAAAGGCCTTTTTCTGCATCTAGTAGGGTGGAATGGAATTATATGTTTGAGGCCTTAAAATGGCATGGTATTAATGACCCCTTTATATCTATGGTTAAGGTACTATATTCCAATCCTAAAACATTGGCCTTCATAAATGGGAAAATGTTTTCATACATTTCATTACACAGAGGTACACGTCAAGGTTGTCCCCTTTCCCCTATTCTATTTATTCTTGAGTTAGCGTCTTTTTTAGAAGCAATACGTCAGAAAAAATAATATAACTGGTATCTATTATTGTGGTATTCAGATTATGATGTTTTGTTATTTCTCATTATTTCGGATGCGTGTTTGCAATTCTTACTTAACACTATCACACAATTCTCCAATGCATCAGGATATAAACTCAATACAGATAAGTCAGAAATTCTACCACTCAACTTACACTGTACTAAACATCACACTCAATCAGCTGGTATGAAATGGTGTCCTTCTAGTGTTGAATATTTGGGTAAACATATTTCATCCTCCATCAAAGATATTGGGCCTCATTGCGAGTCCGGCGGTAACCGTACCAGAAAAACCGGCAGGCTACCGCCGGACCCGTATTACCATTCCGCCTCCGTGATTCCCGGAATCACCGGGGCATTATGACCTGGTGGCCTGGGAATTTCGGAGGTGGAATTCTGTAAGTCCCCATTCCCATAGAGTCTGGGGACAATGGAAACACTGGTTCTGTCTATGACGGAGCCGGTGTTTCCATTTGCGCCTGTAGGCGGGTGCTGTTACTCCCGGCAGGTCAGACCAGGCGGGAGTGACACCTTCCGCCTGCAGGACTCTGAATCAGCCGGTCCGGAAAGAACGGTGGCTGTGTTTTTACCGCCACTGTTCTTTTCGGACAGGCAGGGTCCTAATGAGGCCCATTATTAAGCAAAATACTGATTCTATCCTAACCAAAGTTAAGGAATTTACTAATTCATGGTCCCCCTTTTTCTATCATGGTGGGGTAGGATGGAGTCTGTCAAAATGATGATTTCCCCTATTATACTCTATGTTTTATACATGCTCCCAATCTCCTTTCCTCCTTCTTTCTTTAAATCACTGGATTTGTATATTCTTAAATTTCTTTGGTGGAAAAAGAAACAAAGATTTTCTTTATGTATACTCAAAAAGCAATGAGCAAATGGTGGTGTGGGCCCTCCAGATAAAAAAAAATATCATATGGCTTTTGTTTTACGACAAGCACAATTATGGTTCACTCATATTGATCCTAATGCAACTAACTGACTTCTTTTGGATAGAGCTATGGATTCCCCCACGCTCTTGCTGATTGCCCTAAAATCAAGAGAAGGAAAAGGATGTTTACCAGTACTTGCATTAATATTTCTGTACAATATTGTTGATCCTTTTTATTTCCTTTCATCACTAAACCACCTTAGTTTATCTTGCAATACATTTGGATGAATCCCCTAATAAGTCAACAAAAAAATTATCTGTTGAAAACCCTGGCTCTCTCTAGGTATTAAATATGTCGAACAATTGTTGAAATTGAAAATGATGATCTCCTAAATTCTAAAGCTACTACTCCTCAGATTGTAAGATTACAGCATATGTCAAACTCTAGTTTTACGGCTTCCATGTTTTATAAGACAATGTCCTCAGTATCCACAAACGAAGAAGTTTGGAAGTGTCTCCTGGCATGCAAAAAAGAATGTTCCTTAACTGAATCCCAGTGTCTATGGCCTCTGTATGGAATACCATCTCCAAGGCTAGTATCTTAGCCACCCTTCTCCAAACTCTATACTTCTTCCACCATAGAGCCTTTATTACCCCACTAATTTTGTTCTCAAGAGTGGGATTTTACAAAATGACAATTGCTGTAGTTGTCTTAATACTCAGGGCTCCTTCAAACATATCATTTCTGAGTGTAAGAATGTTAATAATGTTTGGGAAAATGTGTGGAAAATTCTTAAATATTTTTTCTCCCTACAACAAGAGTTCTCCCTCACATTTCTTTTTTTTGGTAGTGGAGCTACATGGCCAATGAGCGATAAAAACAAATGTTATCTGTTTGATCTCCTAATTGCAGTAGAAATTCAAACTATAACTGCTAGCTGGAAAGAGCTTAGGCGTGTACATCTTAGGATATGGTGGAACTCTGTGTGCAATATCCATAGAATGGAAAAATACAATGCTACAGCCGCATCTCTACAGATAAAGCATGAACAGAAACGGCAACCTGTTGTAGAATTGTTAGAGAAATCAATTTATACTTAGCTCACATATTAGTATTCCGCTGATTTTGTTCCTTTTAGTTTAGACCCTGCCCTCCCTTCCTACTGTTTCTGTCTGTCCTGTATTTCCCATGTGTGCTTTAGTTTAGCTAACTTTACCATAACTATGAGTCTATTTGAAATTGCACATTTGTGCATTTGGTTTGTACCATTTATTACATCATATAAGATTATTATATTATGTATCTTTATCTTGCATAGTTATTTGTTTATTATGTGCTTTCTTTGTTGACTCCACTAAATGTAATGTAAGCCATATATGCTTATTGAGATCAATAAAATATTGTCATTTTTAAGAAAAAGAAAGTGCAGGAAGGCTAGTGCAGGCATATCATGCTATGTTTTGTTATTAGGTTTTAGATCGTGCTGAACTGACATTTGCATGGGTCCCTGGTGCTCGGGTGGATCTGAATGGGAGGGGTACTCAGTTTGGTCATTGGAGAAAGAAGAAAAATGCAAGATGGCTTTGCCGTTCTGTTGGTTTGTGCAGTTCAGAGGTAACCGGGTACTATGAGTAGTTCTGCTTCTAGGTGTTTCTTGTTGAGAGCAGGTTTGTCCAGAGGGGAGCCTGCTGTGCCTGCAGTGTGAGGATATGTTGGTTGGGACTGTGATATATCAGCTGGTTGGAAATGTTGAGCTTTCTGATGTCTCTTGGGCCGGGTGTTCAACTGTCATGTGCTGGTGGCTTGGTTTGTATGTGTATTATTTATCTGTAGGACAAACAATCTCAGCGAGTTAGTGAGTGGAGCAGTGAAAGGAGACTTAGACCACATGTCAAAAAAAGGGAAAAGGGAGTAGAATACCAGTTGACAGACAAATGGAAAGAGACGATGGGTTGGGAGTGGGGAATATGGCAGCGGAAGTGAGAATGTATGTGTTGTCTTTTCTAATGTATCAGAAAGAGTGCTGATCAGAAGAGAGGTGATCGCACCCACTTGTAAATCTGAATATTTTCTGTCATGGTAGTTTCTAGTACATTGTCGAGAGCTACTAGATATAGTCAATGCATAGTTGTGTGAAGGGCGCAAGATGTGCTCAAGCGTAGCCTTGAAGTACAGAAGCTACTGGAGCAGATGAAGTTTATTAACCATCCACCCTTTCACAGGGAGGATAATCTGAAGAGGTGAACCTAAACATAGTCCTTCTTACACCCATCCTGCAAGTCGACAGAGAAACGAGAGATGTACTTCACTCGTAGCCCCCTTCTCGCTTTCATCGTTGATGTATTGAAGGTGTGGGAGATGTTATTCGCTCAGACAGCCATTCAGACCATACCCAGATGATGTTACAGCAGAGACCAGCCTGAAATCCATAGAGCAAGTCGACTGACCACCACTACATAGAGCAGATGACGTCACGACTGACCTCAAGACATTGGGCCTAATTACAACTGTGGTGGAATGGGTTAACGGGTGCCGCAAAAGGATGCAGACCCGTTAACACCATTCCGCCACATTAAGAGGTTCCCTCGCGGGACCCGCTCTGCACGTCTTGTAAAACCAGACGTGCAGAGCGGGTCCCGCGAGGGGAAGAGGGAGCAAACAACGGGCCGCTCATAATCGGCCCGTTGTTTGCTCCCTCTCCCATTCCCATTCAGCCCTACGGGGGCTGAATGGGAATGGGCAAGGTCCGTGCCCGGGTTCCTGGAGGGAGGAATTACCGGGCCCTCCGAACTCGGAATGGCCCGGAAATTCCCCTTTCTGGGAACCCGGTCCCGGACCCGATTTTGGTGGCAGCCATGCCGCCAATAGTGGTATGGCTACCGCCAAAATTGTAATGAGGCCCATAGATACGTTAGACGTGAAGTACATATGCATCCATGCACAAAGTTATGCAGACATTTTAGTTAGTTGCAGGTAGACACAAAGGATATGTTTATGACTTACATAGCTAGAGGAGTGACACATACATATATTATTTTGCTGAGCACGAAACCGCAAGATGCACGAGAATACATATGAACATCTTGCTGATGCTTAATGCGATTAACATGGACAGCCATGCAAATCAAGATGGAAGCCACAGCTACATTGGAATGAATGGGAGACGCTTCAAGAGTTCGAGATGCAGAGAAAGCCGACAGGCTGACTTTGTTGAGGCTGGCAGGACAGGCTTCCAGTGCAATCACTGTGCATAGATAGCCAAGGACACAGAGAGAAGGAAAGTTTCCAGCTAAGCAGAGGTACGGAGCACCTGCAAGAAACACAAGCTGAAATCCTCATAATTACAGACAGCGAGGCCTCATTCCGTGGTCCTTACACACGTGACTTGCATCTGGCAGACAGTGGCTATTCATTCGGGTTAGATAGGGATGCCTACTGCCATGGAGCCGTTCTTGGTGCAGGGGATTTCTGGGACCCAGTTCCTCTTGGATGTTAATCAGGAAGCTGTTAATAGTCCCCGGACTGCCATTACAGGTGGTAGTAGAGAGGATGGTTGCTAAGACCCCTTGGCAATAAGACCACCGTGTCCCGCTGCGTGCCCGAAGAGCTGCACCGTGACCCACGAGGACCGTATTGAAAGCCACACGTGGAATATTGAAGAAGTCATCAGGAGCCCCCTTGGAGAAATTCTTGCACGCTCCACCTGAGACAGAACGCACAGCAAAGTGGCAGGTTAGAGGGAAAGGCGGTGCCCGAGATCTTCAGCAGATCCACAGAGTTTAAGTATAGACTCAGCCATAATAAAAAGACTGGGGAAGGAAAGCTGTTGTTTGTTGTTTGTTTTGTATAATGGCGAAGATTACCTTTTTCCACGCATTTAGCTTACGTTAGCTTGGTTTATGGATGGAAAATAAGAAAATAAAATAATAAAGTATACTGTGTATAGGTGGTAGTGTAGCTCCCTTATGTCGCGGATGGTGGTTTCTTAATTTTTCGAACAGAGATGTTATCCTATGCGATGGTACATAAGAAGAACCACGCAATTGTTGAGAAACCCCTGTGGTTCAAGGACAGGAAGATGGCTGTATATACGTACATATGTTATGGTGTTTGTATTGTTGTGTTTTGGGGCATTGCAGGATGTGAAAGAGCATTTGAAGCATTAAGACTTTTCCTTTAGCTTTGTGACGTAACATAAAGGATTAGCAGATAGGACAAAGGGAGTTGTTGTGGAAGTGAAGACCTGTAGTGGGACAGAGATGTGGTGATAGCAGAGTCCAAAAGAAAAAAGGTGATGGTTTTTAACATGAGGAGATGATGATTGAACTGTTATAGAGAGTTTCATCGTTTTGGGCAAGGCTGGGTGAGCACAACAAGGAATTGTAGGTGGGCCTTTAAAGGCGGAGAATACAGTATGGGCAGTGAACGGAGCACACTCTTGTTGATGGTGGTGAGCCGGAGAGGCTTTGAAAGGTTTTGTGGGGATTTCATGGGGCTTTGAGAGAGCCAAAATGTATAAACTTTGCCCAAAAAAAATCGATTTGAGGTCAAGTAAGTATCGACAGTCAGAAAGTGACATGCCACCATGAGGGAAACACCTCTTAAGCACCTGTGCAAGTCTCTTCTGTGGTATCAAGTTCAAATATTCAATTGTAGTGCAGAATGGACTTGCGATACATTGGTCAAAATGGCCCCGAGAGGGCAGTCCTTCCAAATGTGTGCTGCAACATATGTCCTCGTATTTAAATGCTGCATTTAAAAGGAAAAAATGGAGTAAACTGTTGGCCATACTAGAACTCTGGAAAATGTTTGAGGACAAGAAAAAGGACCCGCCCAAATAGGAGTGGATGATAAGCCAGCAGGATATAGGGGGTGATGCACCCATGGTTCCTCCTCCTCCTCAAACAAAAGACCCTATAACAGAATGTGAAGGATTTTACCCCTTGAACGAACTAAAAGCAGCGTCTGGGTATACTAATCCCATTTATGCACCACCAGCATATAGCAGCGAGGACATGCTTATTGACACGAAGCAAACAAACAAGAGGATAGGCTCTATAGGCCATGAATGCAAGGAGCGCAGCAAATTACAAGTGAGAATGGTGAAAAATGATAAAGGGCCACCAGACCGCATCAGTGCTGATGAAGTGAGGTGGCATTGAATGAGTGGATAGGGGGACAAATATTACTCAAACTAGACATAAGGAATACAGACGACCACACAAGCACATACGAGGAAGTTCAGAGACGCAAGAAGAAAGAGGAAGAAAGTGGGGAATGGGCAAAGATAATGGAGGAAGTAGAGAGAAGAGAAAGGAAAGAGAACAAGGATCAAGAGCGACTGAGATGGGAAAAGGAGAAGGCAGAAAAGAAAGAAAAGGAAGAGAGAGAGAGAGAGAGCGAGAGGGAGAGAGAGAGAGAGAGGAAAAGACAGAAGATCATAGAGGAAGAGATGAGGAGAAAGGTGGAAGAAGAAAGGGAGAGGCAGTCGCAGGTGAAAAGGGAGAAAAGAATGTTATAAATTGAGAGGCTCGTTAAGGAGCATTGGCATAAAGAAGAAGAAAGGGACAAAAAACAGGAAAGGGAAAGGAGCAGAGAAATATGCCTCAAACAGGTAGCAGATATTATGATAGTACCGACACGGTTAACTAAAAAAGAGGAAGAGGGAATACGGATGCGAATAGGGACACTGTACAGGAGCAGGAGGGATGGGGCTTCGGCACCAAGACCAAGTATGAGTGTAGCAGGGTCTCCATTGAGGGGGGAGAGCAAATCAATGGAGAGAATTACAGGGAAGCGACAGGAGAAACCCTGTTGAGGAGACATAATTTCGAAGATGAGGGAGAAGACAGTGATGATAGTGGGGGATCTATGGGTTCGGATAAAGAAGCAATGGAAAATGTCAATGACAAAGGGAGAAGGCTATGCCGCACAGCCAGGGAAGTAAGCCCTCAGCAGGAGATATCATGAGGCGGAGAGGAAACTGTTAGGAAGAATATACTAGGACCATGCTCTCCTTATCTCCCGACTCTCTGAGGCTGGGATTGCTGGCCAAGTGTTGCATTGGTTTACTGTGTTCCTTGCGGATCGCTCTCAATCAGTCTCTCTTCCTCCTTTCTGTACTGACCCTGCTCTTCTATCTTGCGGAGTCCCACAGGGATCGGCACTATCTCCTATCTTATTTAATATCTATATAAGATTTCTCCTGCTCCTCATTGCTGCACATAGGTTCTGCTTCTACTTTTACGTGGGCGATACCCAGATCTTGGTCCGCCTTGCTCTAACTAAATCTGAAACGGCATCTTGTCTCAGGCACTGCCTTGAGGAACTAGGAATATGGATGTCACAGAATTGGTTGAAACTTAATGGAAGTAAAACCAAGGTTCTTATTGTGGGCACTTCCAGTCTGCAGTCTTCTGGACTGCTGATTTCTGGCCCTCATCCCTCGGTCCTCTTCCTATACCTGTACCATCCGTGCGTAATCTTGGTGTGCAGATCTCGGCCACACTGACCATGGATGAACAGGTCAGTGCGGTATGCAAATCCAGTCATTTTAAACTCTGGATCCTCTGAAAAGGCCTTGGTCTGTTGGATTATTGCAACTCACTCTATCTGGCGCAACCTGCCCACCTGATGGGACGGCTGCAACTACTTCAGAATGCTGCTGCCAGATCTATCATCCACCCTCTATTTGGTGCGCACATGACCCCTCTGCTCCGTCAACTGCATTGACTTCCCATTGCTCAGTGGATTATGTCCAAATCCATGTGCTTGTTGCACAGGGCCTTTTATGACACTGGAGCTGAATAAATGCAAGCTAAACTTTCCTGTTATCTGCCTACCCAAGCCCTCTGGTCTCTCCGGTAATGGTACCCCGCTTTAGGCTCACCCACAAAGGCAGTCGCTTCTTTTCGGTAGCGGCCGCTAAAGGGTGAAACAATATGCATCTTTCCTTGCGTGAGAGGATAGATCATCTCACTTTTTGGCGGAACCTGAAAACCCTGCTTTTCAAATAGGGGTGTCTCTGTGTCTCCACTCTTCACTCCCTCTCTGTAGCACCATGATGCCCTCGGGCGTACGTGCGCTTGACAAATAACAATAACATAACATAACATAACATCCAATGGGACTTTGAATATCATAACATAAGTAGATTGCATAGTGCAAACAAATTCACTCCATATGCACAGAGGCTGGGAGTCTTACCCGGATGGAAAAGAGCAAGTGTGACGAGAGCATTTACTGTTACCAAAGACATGGGGAAGCACTATAGGGGAATAGGACGGACACAGTTCCTGTTACTAGAAAAGGGTGGAGGACGACCACAATATATACCATCACAACAGATGGACAAGGATAGTTTAAGGTGAAAACTGCCCCTGTTGACTGCAGGAGCAGGGAAATGGATATATGAGCTTGAAGGATTAACGGCAGGGACGACATTAGAAGTGGGCAGCAGAAAATCTTGCTTTCAGCCATTCTTGGGAGGTACCTGACGACATGTCAAAACGCGCAGGGTATCCGAGAGGGACAGTACAGAATATGGCACATTATGGTGCAACATTTAACAACTATAGAGCACCCGTATGGCAGGCTCGGAGAGTACAGTACCCAGAAACATCTGACAAAAGCACGATTATGGCACGCAAAAAGCGTGAGGATGAAAACCCACTTCAGTGTTTTCAGATATATAAGAGCATTTGTGTCTTATGATGAGAGAACCGTGGGATAAAACGGTGGGCTTATTATATCACATATTAAGCCAATGGCTGCCAGAGCAGGTACAGAAACAGCTGAAGAAACTGATGGGAATGGAAGCAAAACCATGGTCAGAAATGTAGTTTACTATAGCGCATTATTGTCGCTTAATGCATGAAAAAGTGCAAAAGAAATGCGAGGAAGGGGAATTAGTACAGAAGTAGCTATCAAAGGATACAATAGAAGAACAGGTTATGTACCTCTGGTAACATCCTTTCGACTGGATGTTCCTCACACGTATTCCTTAGCTTTGATATTTCCTAATATCCAGCTTGCTGCTTGAGGAAAAACAATTCCCAGTAGAGGACGCTGTGCGTCGTTGCCTGTCGAGTCGATGGCCCTCGGAGGCCTCCTTGCCGATGTCGACGTCATCACAGGTATAAGTAGTGCGGGCAGCATCCGTTGGTCAGTTCCACTTTGAAGCATAGCAATGTCTTCAGTTAGACGGTTACTACCCTTGAAGAAGCGAATACTGTAACCAAAAGGGAAGTTTTACTGCGGAGTAGTATGGGAGGGGCGATAAGGAATACGTGGGAGGAACATCCAGTCGAATAACAAAGTTACTCACCATAGTGACAACCTTACTCCTAGTCCATAGTCCCCTTTCCTCCATACTTTTGGGACATTCCGTCCAGTGGGACGGGACCAGAGCACTTTTGTAAAAATGTCTCCTTCTTCTCTTTTTACGCAGGGTACTGCACACGGCCATAACCCCGTCCTCCTTAGCTCCGCCCCGCGCATTGCCCTTCAGTCCTTTTCTATCGCCAGGTCTGAGACCTTTAAGCAATAATAGAGGATACTTATTACAGGGGACGGTGGGCGGGCATATGGAGGAAAGGAGACTATGGACTAGGAGTAAGGTAGTCACTACAGTGAGTAACTTTCTTATACTCCTATGTCCCATCCCCTTTCCTCCATACTTTTGGGAGATTACCAAGTAATCCTCACAAGAAAAACGGGTGGATTGAACTCCCTTACTGAAAGAGGTTCTTAAGAACAGCCTGACCGAATTGAGCATCGGCTCTGGAGCTCAGGTCTAAGCAGTAATGCATATAAAAAGCTGATGGGGAAGCCCACCTAGCTGCTCTGGCAATGGTTTCCCATATTTCTGGAAGGCAACGGCAGCTGCTTTGCCCCGCACAAGATGGGCATGAATTCCTTTTGGAGGCAGAAGGCCCTGAACGGTATACACCTCTGATATAAGGAAGCAATCCATCAGGAGATAGTTGCTTTCGAGGCCGGCTTTCCTTTCAGATCTCCAAAGGTCACAAAAAGCAGGGAAGAGCACCGAAGTTTAGATGTTCTGTCCAAATACAATTTAAGGGCTTGTCTGACATCCAAATTGTGCAATACCCTCTTGGCATCTGAGGCCGGGTCTGGAAAGAAGACCGGTAAAGAAATAGACTAGTTCAGATGAAAACTTTCTTGATGGCTATCACTGCAGAATTGGGTAATGTATCTTATTGGGCTGTCATTTGTTACCTGTTTTCATGCATGAGAGAGGATACCCAGACCAATCAATACAAGCAGCCATAGCTATGGCCAACAGTAGAGAACGCAGCTCGCTTTTGACTCCCAAGGAACTCAGAACAAGGATCAGGGAACATCTCAATTCCCTACATTCCCAGGACACCAGATATCCACTGGCATTACACTGGCAGGAAGAACACCAGTGGGACAATAAGGAAGACATAACCTTCGTGGGACTGGAGAAAATATCAACCGACATAAGGGGCGGAGATAGAGAACTACAACTACGCCAGAAAGAAGCAAAGCTGATATGCAAATATCGCGCCGTTACTTTTGGACTAAATACTGACAATGATTTCCATGTTTTCCTGTAATCAGTCGTACATAAACCTGTGAGAGTTTCTGCCTACACATGCATGATGGACGCAATTGATGTAACTTCCTTCCATGTAACTATCCTGATCAGGCTTGTTCTGGGCAATTCCCCTATATTTTCTAATCTCACCCCTGTGACGTAAACCATGACAGTTTCTCAACCCGCAGGGCGGCCTCCTCAGACCAATCAGACGACTCGATGAACCATCCAATCCGCGTCATGGTCTTATAAATTCCCAAAAGTAGGGCTGATCCACAGCACACGGATTTCCGAGAACGCTCGCACGCAACAAACTCACCGGACCCGGCCAACGGTAAGCCTCCCATCAGATGCCCCCCCATAGACGTCCCTCTCCAGCCTCGTGCTTAATTGCCACAACCTAGCACCCTTACCTCTCCCACTTGATATCTATCTAACATCGGCCACTCGTCCATGGGTCCCATCCCTGCTGAGAACCCTATCTATCTACTTTTCAGATAGGCTATCCAGCCCCCCTGGCGCCCTTATCTGGGAGGACCAGCTTACAGCATTTTGAAGTCCACCCCTTAACTCAATTGGGTAAGACTCTGCTTCTTCTACATTCCTTCAACAAGGCTGTCATACCAATTCCTTTTGGCCCTTGACTCAAGTAATTGACTCTCCTTTTCCTTTGTCTCCCTTGGTACATTGTCTCTTACTCTGTCTCAATTTTACTTGAACTGTAACTATACACCTCGTTATGCCTAAAATGTAACTATCAATTGTTATATGTTCTGCCCTGTTATTCACCCCGTCACTACCACTCACGATCACGGGTTTTGCTAATTACCAATCTGTTGCCACAATGTGCTTCCATTCCTCATTACTGAAACTATTTATTAAATACATGCATATTGAATGGAATATATATGTCATAAATAACAATGGGTATCGCTATGTCACTTCACAGTGCACATCACAACATCACTAAATCACAGCCTTGAAAAAGACTTGAAACGCGTGCCGGCTGTGTAGCAAGTTACCATGTCAAAAAACTTGTCATTCATTTCTACAATGATGTTTTCTTTGGTGCTAACTAACCAAAAATAAACAAATAAATGACTATGACCTGACTGGACCATATAATTGATCAACAGCGACCTTTGGACCACCATACCCTACCAGCGCCCAACTGATCCAGAGTTTGTCATCCCCACAATTCTCACAAATAAATGTGAACCCCGGAGTTGGTTCCTCGACAAACCAGGATCCAGGCTGCTGGTCAGATTCGGAAACAAGAAAAGAGGAGGTGCGCAGGAGAAAGGGAGTCCCGCCACGATTAACTCCACCCTTGCTAAAACATCTAAATTAATAGCCTGCCATTCTGTCAGATGCTGTGTCAACCTGCCTCCTACTGCTGTTTTGTTATGTAAGACCTCAGAGAGATTTTGGGGAAGATGATGCAAAGGGTCAGGGTCAAGCAGCCCCTGCTGATGCGGTCTTAGTACCTCTACCCCATCCACCATGGGGGAATCGTCTCTGACCCCTTTGAGCTGGCTGTCCTCTGCCTTTTCCAAATGAGGAATAATAGCGAAAAGACCTACCCCTCCAGGGCGCACCTGTGGGGCGGTTTGGATTTTGCGTTATCGCTGCTTCAAGTGATTTGGCTGCCGTCTTGGAAGTTTGCAGCTTCTCCAGACTCTCATCAGCTTTACTTCCAAATAGATGTGTGCCATCAAAGGGCATGTTGAGAAGTCTGGACTGTACGTCTGGGGCAAATCCTGACTTCCGCAACCATGCAAACCTGTGGATTACTATACTAGCCGTCACGGCTCTACTGATGCTGTCAACAGAGTCGAGACCGGTCTGGAGGGATTCGCACATAGCGTCCGTTCCATCCTTGATAAGGTTCAAGAAACCGTCCTTTTCCGCCCCTTCGGAAATAGGGTCAGTCGCCATCGAAATACAATCCCAAAGGGTATGAGTAAACCTTCCCAGCATGCATGTGGCATTAGCAGACTTTAACGCCATCATATTTCTTATCATCACGATCTTGTGGGATTGTGGGATATGAATTTTGCTTGCCAGAAGAAGTTGCAGCCTGTACTACTAGGCTTTCTGGTGTTCGGTGCTTTGAAAGATATAGAGGATCTAAAGCAGATGCTCTATATTTAGCTATTAATCTTTTGTTAACTGCAGGGATAACCTCAGGTGATTCCCAATTGGAATATACCCAATTATGTCAATCTTTGTGAAATGGTACAATAGGGCCTTCCTGTGGTCCTTTGTCAAGTATATCCGTTAGGTCATCCTGTTCGAAAACAGGTGTGGGTCTATACCACCCCGTGTACTCCATCACTCTAGTCATAAGCATTATATAATTGCCTTCGGCATGATCTCCTGGGTCAGGTGTACCAAATTCAACTTCCGGGGAAGTGTCAATTCCACTTGCCGCATGCAGAGATTTCTGCTGCTGTTTCATACTAGATTCTACTGACACCAGTTCTTCTGGAACAGAAGGCGTCCCATATTCCAGACCAAAAGGTCTTTCCTCTTCAGATGATTGTGCATCCTCATAGATTGAGGAGAGGGTTTTGAAATAATCTGAATGAGGTTGTGGTGAGTAATTTTTGTCGAAATCGTCGACGGTGATGTCAACGGCTTTGATGAAATCGTCAACGGCTTCGAAGTCGTTGATGGAATTGACAGTAATGTCAATGGGCCTCATTACACGTCTGGCGGCAACCAGCCGTTTTTTTCGGCTCGGTTACTGCCAGACTCGTATTACCATTCCGCCTCCGTGACTCCCGGAATTACCAGGGCATTACGACCCTGGTGTCCCGGGAATTCCGGAGGCGGAATTCGGTAAATCCCCATTCCCATTGAGTCCCATAGGACTCAATGGGAATGGGGAAGTGGAAACACCTGCACCATCTCATGATGGTGCTGGTGTTTCCACGTCCGCCTGCAGGTGGGCGGTGTTAAACACGCCAGGTCAGACCTGGCGGGAACGCCACCTCCTGACTGCAGGACTCGAGATCAGGCGGTACGGAAATAACAGTGGCAGTGGGTTTACCGTCACTGTTATTTCCGGACCGCCCGACCCGTAATGAGGCCCAATGGCTTTGACGAAAGCGTCAAAGATATTGTCTTGTACGGCGTCGAGGAGGCCGACATGTGAGGCGTCAATGGCTTCTCCTTTGATGAGGGCACAGAGGGAGTTGATAACACAGTCTTCGGCTTTGCTGTATGGGTTGATAGTGATGACTTCTTGTGAGTCACAGAGGCTTTCTCTCGACTCAATGGTTTTTCACACTCTCGAGGAGTTTCCCCAGCCGAGGTCGAGAACTCACGGCTCCTGTGTTTCCCATGTGTTTCTCCTGGGGTATCGCCTCTTGGTGTCTTCGAGGGGGGCAAGGTCGCGTTCTTGAACACCTTTGACATACTTTTATGGAATTCCTACCACTGTGCCGGGGTGCTGTGTCTCGAGGGACAAATTACCCTCTCTGGTGAACTGGAGGATGAGGTGGACGGTGACCTATGGCGTCTTTTCTTGCTGTGTTTCGAATAGAGGAAGAATTATGTGATCTGCTTCGAGAATGTGATCGGGAGTGTTTTTTATGACAAGGAGACGAAGGCCTTGACTCGTCAGAAGACTTGCGTTTGGACGGGATAATGGATTTCTGAGGCTTACTTCTCTCCAACTTCTCTCTGCGCTCCCTCAAGGCCTTGGCCGTCATTGACATGAACTCATTGCATTCGAAACACTGATGCTCTGCCCTAAGGCACCACAGACAGACCCTGTGTGGATTTGTCATGGACATCTTAGCCCCACAGTCACAGCATTTTTAATCCGGACCGAGGCCTAGACGAAGCCGATGAGGAGGCCATCACATCGGTTGCTAGTAGAAATTTTCACAGGAAAATCGAAAAAATTCAATGGATCACGGAACCGAGCGTTGCGTTACCAAAGCTGTGAAGCGTGGAAAAAATGTAAATGAGTTATGGACGCTGCATGTGCTACTTATACCTGTGATGACATAGACATCGGCACGGAGGCCTCCGAGTGACATCGACTCGACAGGCATCGACGCACAGCGCCCTCTACTGGGAAAACATTTTTTCTGAATCAGCAAGCTGGATATTAGGAAATATCAAAGATAAGGAATATGTGGGAGGACACAATCTATTCGAAGGGGCTATGTTGATGAGTGAGGAGGGAGTAGTCACTCCAAACACACAAAAATGCCACAGATGGCAGGAGGAAGTTTTGCGGGAAGAGGCTATATGAATCAGTGGCCATGGGGTGAGGGATGCCCCAAGGAAGAGGTATTGGATAGCCCATGCAGAAGAGTGGAGACAGGTTCAGTGGAGGCCAGCCGAGACCCTTGGGGGTCCGCTGTATTGCTGGACATGTAGTAGATTAGGCCACATGACAAGACGGTGCATCACTGGAGGCGTAATACAGCCAGGTGGATGGGCGACATACCAAGGACATAGCAGACTGAACAGCCTGACTATTATGCCCAAGATCCCACACAGTAGCAGGCATATGCACCGCAAATGGCACCAGCACAACTAACACTGGGACAGTCACAACAACCTATGGGATATATATCACAGACAGAGGGGTACACACAGCCACCACAGACAATTTTGCAGGCACCAGTACAGCAGAATGTTATAGCCACAAGACACACAGACTCTACAATACAGACTCCCATAAGGAAATTAGGGGGAGCGACAGTGGTAGGAGGCAGTCCCTTCACAGGAACAGGAATTACCATGTATCCACAATAGGACAGCTTCAGACAGACCTGATGTGTTAAATCCTATCTGTTACACCCAACCCGAATGAGGTACCACGTGTAGAGGTGACCATAGGTGACAAAACATTCTCTTTTTTCGTGGATAAAGGGGCAACTCGATCCTGTTTGAGAGAGGGGAGATACCCGATGTCACGCATCTCCATGAATGTGCAGGGGTTTTCTGGGGATACAGATTTGGTTCCCTTTACAGACGAGCTTGCAATCTCTATAGCAGAACACAACCTTACCATGCCATTATTGTATTCCCGTCAGACACCAGTCAATATAATGGGTAGGGACATGATGAGCCGACTCAATGTGACAATTTAATTTACTGAGCAAGGGATAGTGTGATCAACTCCAGGAATTCACTACATGAATGCACAAGAATGTATTCAGTCCTTTTGCGGTCAGACTGTACAGAAGGGGGTGCCAGTGAACCTAGAGTTATTTCAATATGGAGTGCAGGTACTATTAGCATGGCTTCCAGGGATCCAAGGTAAATTGCTTTGCATACCTAATGAGTACCTATTTAGACCTGAGGTCCCCGTAAATGAAAAGGAGGGACAGGTGTTCCCACTAGAACTAGAAACGGTCATAGTGAGAGATGAGAGAGTAGTGCTAGACTGGACCGATGACTCAGGACGGCCATCGAGAACAGTAATCGTGGCAGGAGAAGGGTACAGACTGACTGACTTGACAGACAAATCATTATTCCGAAATGACTATTCGGACATCGAGGCGGATTTCCACATGAGCATCACTTACTGGGTGAGAGACCACTATAGGGAGGTACCACAGATAGTGGTGCCAAGGAAGAATGTACCAGCACCATTTCTCGAGGAAGATTCAAGGCGAGTGCCGAGAATTTTATGCGCCAACAGCCCGTATGATGTGGGCCTTTTGAAGGGAGTGGGAGCTGTTAAGATCAAGCTCAAGCCAGGGGCAATCTTACCATGGGCAACACAATATCCCTTATCCTGGGAGGCAGACAAAGGCATTTTTGAGACAATCTCTGCATTAGTACAGCAAGTGATTTTAGTATCATCTGAATCACAGTGTAACACTGCAGTGTACCCAGTGAAGAAGCTAACAGGGGGATCATGGCGTTTTATTCAGGACCATATTGTCGAGGCAGAATTTTCCCTAGTTCCCAATCCAGCAACAATACTGTGTAGCATTCCACCGGAAGCTCCCCATTTCACAGTGATAGATTTGAAGGATGCCATCTTTTGTATTCCACTTCATGAAGAGTCACAGGACTTGACATCGTTTCTATATGGAAACACCAAGTGGAAACACAAAAGACGTCCCCAGGAGTACTGCGAGTCACCCTCCATCTTTAACAGGGTACTCCAAATGGGCCTGGGGAACATACATTTGGACAGCATGTTTATTCAGTATGTAGACGACATCTTGATTTGTAGCAGGTCCGAAGAGCAGCGCATGGAGGATTCTATAGACTTTACTGACTGTGTTAGCAGAAAAGGGTTACAAGGTGGATAAGGTGAAGCTGCAATATTGCCAGAGCAAGGTTCTGTACATCGGATAGTTGATATCACACAAAGGTAGAAAGGTAACCCGAGAGAGAGCAGAGGTAATTTTCAGGACACAACCGCTGCAGACCATAAAAAAAATGCAACCATTTTTGGCCCTTTGGAATTACTGCACAGCAGGGTGTTAGTCTACAGTATATATACGTGGACTCTTCTAAGCAGGCTCAGGGAAGCTCAGAGAGGAGATGTTACATGACATAGACACAAGAGATGACTGAAGCATTTGAAGAACTAAAAGGGGCAATATGTACAGCTTTAGTGTTAGGGATTCCCAATTATCGTGAGGAGTTCTATTTGTTCTTGCACTACAATGGAGCTGTGATGATGGCAGTGCTCACAAAGAAAATTACTTTAGGACCCAAACCAATAGCGTACTACAATGGGCAATTAGACCCTGTAATGAGAGGACACTACCTGTGCGAACAAGCAATGGCTGCTGCTGCATTTGCAGGAGAGCAGTCAGAAAGTGTCACAATGGGCTGTAGCACCATGCTTTACGAGAGCATGCCATTTTTACTATTCTCGAGAAACCCAAAAGCATATTGACTACACAGAGAGCATCAGGGCAAAAATAATTATTTCGAACCCAGCAATAAAAGTAATAAGGTGCAAAATTGTAAATTCAGCGACATTTATAGCAGAAGCAGTAGAGGAGGGAGACTATGTACATGACTGCACTACATATACAGTATGCTACGACGATATCTCCAGGGTAGGATTGATTGATTGATTGATTGATTGATATTTTATTTCTATTGCGCTCGTACAGTAAGTGTTTCAGAGCGCGACAAGGCAAGGGAGGGGAACAGGGGAAAACAAAACAGCGATCTTACTAGGCCCAGTGACATTGAGAACGCGCAAGTGCATGGGAGAGGGGGGAGGGGAAAAGTGCATGGAAGGGGGAGAGGTGGAAAGTGAGAAGCAGAGGAGAAACAGATAAATAACACAAATAAATAATAAAGGCAACAAACAGTGGTAATGCAGCCAGCAATTTGCAAGTGCTAGGTTTAAGGCAGCAGACAGGGTAGGTTCGATAAGTGCAGGAAGAAAAAGGGGGGGCTATATGGGTACAGATACAGACCCCAGTGCAAGGGGTGGCCCGGAGGCTGTGCGGGAGTGTGACAGGATGAGCAGGTACCTGGGCCCAAAAGACAGAAGATGGCCAGGTGCACGGTGCCAAGAGAGAACAGATCAGCAGGGGAGAGGGGAGCGAAGGCAGAAGAAAAGAGGAAGGTCTTGAGGTGCTTCCGGAACCGGAGATGGTTCTCCTCAAGTTTTAGAGTGGCAGGGAGGCTGTTCCAGAGGGAGGCCCCTGCCGAAGACAGATATCTACCCCCAGCTCGTTTCTTAGAAAAACGACTGACCCTGAGTGAGTTGGAGAAAACACGCTTGAGGGATAAAGGTACTCTTTATTGCCAGGTCATAAACCATAGACCAGACAATGGCAGAAGGGCATACTGGGACAGCAGTGGTAAAAATAAAACCAAGCAGAACAGTAGAAGTAGTAGCAAGCGTGAGACTACCTTCACATTTTTTAGCACAAGCGGCAGAACTAGTGGCTTTCATCATGGCATTGGAAGTGACAAGGAGGAGGAGATTACAGTGTACTCCAACTCAGCCTACATGACGTCAACAGTACACTCAGGACTGTCATGTTGGAAAAGGAGAGGCTATCGATGTGCTTGCGGCACACCAGTGCAGCACGCGCCCATATTGACCAGACTCATAGACGCACTACAACTCCTACCAGCCATAGCAGTCGTGAAGTGCCAGACACACAAGAAGGGGAGGACGTGATCTCCTGCCTCAACAAAGACACAGAAACAGAAGCAAAGCGAGCAGTGTAGTTCATGGAAGTAACAGAGTTAAACACTCCATCCAACACACAGATGTGTGTGCGTAACCTAATACTAAGAGATGGAAATAATTAATTGCCTGTTACCAAATAGTGGAGTTCCAAGGGCAAGCACCAACAGAAGAGAAGAAATTGTGGTTGAAGAGAGGATGTTCAATAACTCCTACAGATGCACTGTGGAGACAGGAAAGCACAGGGAAACCAGTACTTCCTGCGGAATTGTTGCCGATTGCACTAACGCAGCTGCACTATCCCACTCACCTCAGCAAGATCTTCTTGCTGTGAACATTGGAGAAGACTAGTTCTTTCCCAACTGGGCAGAATTTGTCGCCACATTTATGGATTTTTGCATTGTATGCCAGAAGTATGACGCGGGCCACACTTTGCGTGTAGTGTGAGTACATATATATAGAAAAAGCCACAAAAACAGCTACCCACCTTCGCACATACTAGGTGTGTCTAGTTGCAAAAAGTGCTATCTTTCATATCAAACAATTTATGCAGACGGAAAAAATAGAGATATACATATTTTAATTTATAACTACCGAACACTCAAAAATGTTTTTGTATTAAAAAAGACAAAATGCATTGTTTACATATAACATCACATAAAAAACATTCAGTGAAAACCATTTGTTTAAACTAAACACAACCATCATATTTTTACGATGTTGTGAGGTTAGTAAGGGTGTGAGGTGAACAGATTGCTATTTCATATATCCTCAGGTCGTAGTGAACTTGTCCGTGACAGTGTACTGTGAGGAGCAATACCACGCCCTATCGGGCCTTTTCAACATCTTCACATAGATTATGTGGATATGATCCAAGTCTGCCAGGGGTACCGCTACATGATTAGGATTATATGCCCCTTTTCTCTCTGCAACAAACCCAGTCCATGCTCACACCCTGTTGCCCTGAGTGCGGCTAAACTCCTCTTCAGAGAGGTGTTCCCACGATCGGGAGGTGTGCAAGGTCTTGCATTCGGACAATGGGCCTCACCTTGTAAACACATTTTTTGAGCACCTCACAACCCTGTTGGGGAACACACACAGGTTTTCCTGCGCTTATCATCTGCAAGCGAACAGGCTTTGTAAATGCCTTAATGGCTTGCTCAAGGAGGAAAATGCTAAAATAAAAGCAACGTAAAAAGAAGGGATGACTCTATTGCCTGTCCTTAGCCTTGTTCGCATTGTGCAATCAACCTATATCTGACCACCATTTAACCATGAGTTGGTGACAGGACTATGCATGTGACTCCCAATTTCTCCTCCACTAGAGCACTGACAGATGCCCAGAGTACATCTATTGTCATAGGTGATGACAGGCTCGACTATGTTGCTTCAATGATGGGTAGTGCTTCCTTTAACTCTCAACAGCTCCAGTCGTCCCAGCTGGGGAGGTCAAAGAAGGTTGAAGAAGATAATGCCAAATAACAGACTCGTGACTGCTTGCAACCCCTACTCTATGCTTATAACCAGGTCCTCCTAAGGAACTTAGTCCTCTCCGAAGGACCCTATGTAGTAGAGCACGCATTGAAAAAGATGGCCAAACTTGCTGGTAAAAAGGCCTGGAACAACATTCGAGACGTCAAGCTCTGCAGAGATGAGACCCCCCTCAGCACAATTCATAGATGATCAAAGGCAAGAAGAAAGACAATGAGAGTAAGAAACCCCACAGCGCATACAGACAAGATCGCAGACTAGAGCAAAGTGAAGAGCTAGACTAGGTACACTGTCATTTTCTTAAACTAGGTATTCATTGTGAAAGTTGAACTGATTTGTGGCGCGTACTTTTATACCTACACTTCTCCTTTACTTCTCCTTTACGTTGCACACATTTACCCAGCATTTACTGGAGGCAACCCATCAGTTATTACACTACTCAATAAGAATGTGTTCCTTTTGGATATGATTGTTTCTAACAGAACTTCCACAATATTGCTGCCGGAGAGCTTGATTTTCACAATATTGCCACTGCAGTGCTTGACTAACATAATACAGCAATGATAATTATGCCAACGATTTTTTCAAATGGTTTTGTGGACTCTATGGACACTATAAAAGAAAACCAGCAATACACAACACAGAGGCAGCCGTGCGATTTATTGTGAAAATGTTTTTTGCCTTCTGCTGTCTCTACCTCTTTACCCTCACTGCATTACTAAAGATTGCGTTGTCTGATGCATATGCTTTGGTACCTGCTAGCCCTACCCCTACCCGTGATATCTTGGGAACCATATCTGGTCACATGAGTTACGCTGACAGAGTAGTAAAAAGACTCAGGCGAAGCGCAGATACAGGTTTTGAACATGTACATGCATTACATTGCAGATTCAGCTCATATATCTAACAAATTGTGGCATCAACACATGACCAAGTTGGGGAGCGAGACAATGAAGGAGAGCTGCTATGTCTCTTCTCTCATCCCCTATGCCACAAATGCCTCCGGAACATTCATAGCCACTGAAATTCCAGCAGCTAGAGCACAATGCCTTATGCGCTTAGCTCTCTTCACCACAAGAGGTCGATTTCAAAGGAGATGGGGCACATTAAGATAGATGTCGTGGAAGACGACCCCGTATGAAGATAGTTACATAAAGACTCAAGAAATGATAGACGAATACTGGAGAACTGACAAAACATAGAATACTTTCCTGACGGACCAAACAAGGGGGAAGCTAGAATAATGACGCAAAAGGAATTACAATGCCCAAGAACAGGACAAAGGGAGATGGGGGATTCGAGGATTCTGGGAGGGACCTCAACTGTTAGTGTATGGACAGATATTCACAGGAGAAGGATGGAAAGTGGGAATGGTAGGGAGTAAAACACACACACTCCTGACAGTTCCAGTTGAGATGGTAAAGAAGGGAAATTACAATTGTCTCAAGGAATGGGCAGCAGGTGCAAAATTGCTCACCTGGGTGGTGAATGAAGCAGGCCCTATGCCAATCATACCACTCGAGAGTGCTTCCTAATATGCAAGTGCATGTGAAAGATACCAGGCATGAATGTTGGAATTGCAGTACCGATAGACCACTATTGGGCCTGTGGATCCAAAGCATGCATGAAATTACCACCCAACTGTGGAGGGATATGCTCTGTAGTGCAATTGAACATACCAAAATTGGTAGTACCTCGAAAAGACATACAAGTAGATGGATTCCCCGAAATGAATACACACTAGTGGAAGAAGAGGTCTGCAGATATAGTGAGAGCAAAAAGATGGAACTATGTGTCCTCAAAAATGGAAGACGCACAGGACCCCATACCACAGAAGCACAGATTGTTCAGCACTACTTAAATGTTCTTTGCGTCAGTAGTTCAATGATTCCATGCCAATGTCAATGCCAAATGGCTCCAGATAACCAGGTGGGACACGTTGCAGATGATAAACTCGACCGTCAAGGTGTTTAACGCCATCAAAGTAGAACTGACGGCTGTCAGATTGATGACCTTACTGAACAGTTATGTTCTGGATCTACTCACAGCAATGGAAGGAGTCGTTTGCGCCAAGATCGGCCTTCCTGTTGCACGTATGTGCCCTCTCACGAAGAAGAGAATGGGACACTTACTGAGGCGATCACACAATTGTTAGACCTGCGCGCAAAGATGGAAACAGTGATAACCCCAACAGAAAAAAAAAGAAGAATATGAAGACTGGCTGTCATAAATCTTTTCATGGATACCATCTTGGATGGCCATCGGACTGAAAGTGCTGATAGCAGCTTTAGAACTGGTTTTATTTGCCTTCTGTGTTAACAGAGTAACAATAGCATAATGCAAAAATACCACTAAAAATACAAGAGAGGGACCTAAATATAGCCCTCGTTACACCCATCCCGCTCTCAGCCCGTCCACCGAGAAACGAGAGATGTACTTCGCTCGTAGCCCCCTCCTCTCCTTCATCATTGATGTATTGTATGTGTGAGAGACGTTATTCACTCAGACAGCCATTCATACCATACCCAGATGATGTTACAGAAGGGACTATCCTGCAATCCATAGAGCAAGTCAACTGACCGCAGATACAAGGAGCAGATGACATCATGATTGACCTCAAGACATAGATACGTTAGACATGAAGTACATATGCATCCATGCACAAAGTTATGCAGACATTTTAGTTAATCGCAGATAGACACAAAGGATATACTTATGACTCACATAGCTAGAGGACTGGCACACACATATACTATGTTGCTGAGCACAAAACCATAAGACGCACAAGAATACATATGAACAGCTTCCTAACACTTAATGCAATTAACATGGACAGCCATGCAAATCAAGATGGAAGCCACAGGTACATTGGAATAAATGGGAGAAGATTTGAGAGTTTGAGACGCAGAGAAAGCCGACAGGCTGACTCAGTTGAGGCTGGCAGGACAGGCTTCCAGTTTAATCACAGTGCACAGATAGTCAAGGACACAGAGAGAAGGAAAGTTTCCAGATAAGCAGAGGAATGGAGCACCTGCAAAAAACCCAAGCTAAAATCCTCATAATTACAGACAGCGAGTCTCCATTTCATGGTCCCAATACAAATGACTTGCACCTGCCCGACAGTGCCTATTCATTTGGGTTAGATAGTGATGCCTGTTTCCATGGCGCTGAAGGCAGTGTGATACAAATGTAACACAAGTTCAAAGGCAAATATTCTGGCTCACGGCCTAGGTAAGGCAACTTAATTGGAACACGCAGCACCTTCCGAGTCGTTCCCTCTACCTTGAGTTGTTGCACTTGACCTGGTGTCTGACCAAGGATCCAAGGCTGAGAAGACCCTTTTTGTCAAAACTGTTCACCATTCACGCTGAGCTTACACTATGTTGCATCAGCCAACCACCTTTCACTAACTTGTAACTCTACATTTGATACTTCCGGAGGTGGCTTCAGGAGGAGCCACCAGATATAGTTTATCTAATAAGTGTACTAATCCATTATAGAACCGATATGTAGTTCACCTCACTAACCAATCACCTCCCCTGTTAGGTTTCTGGGATGTAGCCACATTTTGTGACATCTTTTGTAAACTAAACCAGCTGACAACCGCTTAGATACTGAGAGCGAGTGGAGAATGTTACAATGTTCATGTTGCAATCCCTGTCATTTGAATGCGCAATAAAGACAGTTGAATTTTGTCCTATGGCTGTGTCTTCCGTTCTTGGTGCAGGGAATTTCCAGGGCCCCGTTCTTCTTGCATATAAATCAGGAGGCTGTTAATAGTCCCCCTACCGCCATTACAAATGTTTGGTTGCCGGCTCTCTGACAGATGCAGCATCATCAAGAGTTGGCTGTGTATAGTTGAGTATGGGGGTGCATACAAGGAAAGAAAAGGAAAGGGAAGCAGGGAATACAATATGCTTTAAGAGCTATGTCAAGTAGATCATAGATAGCTATGTCAGGCAGATCACAGATTAGGATGCAGAAATTAGGAGGCTACATTCTGAGGTCCCTGAAAGAGAAGACAATATTTATGTGAGGATGGTTTTAGAGAGATAAATATGTATTACTAAAAGTAATGCGTAGCTGTGTGAAGGGCTCAAGATGTGCTCAAGCGTACCCTTAAGGCATGTTGTCTATTATTGCCCAAATGTATGTTTAATTTCACCCACAAAACAAACTCCAAAATTGTTATTCTTTCCGTCAATGGCCATCTTCGTAGCCAAGACAAGAATGGACTGAGAGAGGTGATTGTAGACTGAGACAAAGCGAAGATAAAGACTGGCAAACTTTGTGTAAATAGTTCGAGTGATGTGAGTGTGTTTAACTCAGGGGTAGGCAGGCTTTGAAACCTTCTGAAGCTGCCTGGATCTCAATGCTAGCATTGTTTTGTTGAAACAATGCACAGGGGAACAGAGAGCAAACGTCCTTTTTCTAAACCCCTGTTCCCCCTAAAGGCCACAAACAGCCAGGTTCTATAGACAGGAAAGATGAGCAGAACTAAGGCAGGCATGGACTTTGTGCCTCACAGAAGGTCTTGCTGAGATATGAAAATCCTAGCTGCCCATTTCACCTTCTGTTCTATGTTGGTTGGCAGTCTGAGTGTCATCTCAAACCTTGTTCTAACTCTAATGGTGAGGTGGCACTCCCAACCCCTTGTGGGGAGACAGACCTCATGAGAAATTAGGCTGGGATTTACTCATTGTTCTGCCACACTATTTCTTCAATTCGGAAATAATAATGAAAATAATAAAAAAAAGGGTTTTCTTTAATGTTTCACATCAGATTGCACCCACATTCAGATTATGTACCAATCAATTGTATTATTGGTTGTGTTATCTTATTAGTTTTTTATACTAAACATTACCACGGTAGTGGTCATTAAGTGCTAAGCCTTGTCCTTGTAGAGGTGAATTGCGACCCTGCTCAGGTTTGTAGCCAGGCCAAGGAGAAAAGCCAGAAATGTCAGGGAGACAAAAAATGGGCAGACGTAACTCACAAAATGTAGGGAATTTAAAACATAAAGGTGAGTGATAGTGATCAATGGGAAGAATGTATGGTTTTAGTGTTTTGACGAGAAGAACATTTCATCGAGGCAATTAACAGTGTTTCGGCGGTATCACATTAACTCATGTTGTGAAAACCAGATGGCTTTGAGATGTGTTCAAGAGTACCTACAAATTGTATGTGCTGCCAACCAGATAATCATACCTTATCCCCTGCTGCTAATGGTGGGAGGGGTTCTGGTAAGCCAAATCTGCTGATGGAGGTGTCAGACTCCAACATATTCTGACTGCAGAATGAGTAGATATACATAAAAGGAAAGTTTGACAAGGATATCTCTCACCCTTAGTCATACCAGATAGCCCTCGGGTGGGGAAGACAGAACAACCGCTGCCCTTGTAAAACGTAAATTGGTATATACGCCACTGGAATGCAGTGTGGGACAATTGCAGTAGCGGTGAGGTTGTAAAATAATGCATATAGGCTAGCTAGGTCAAATGACATTCAAATTAAGGATAATAAATACTCTAGGTGAGAAACTGACACTATAAGGCCTAAATGCTGAGGTGTTCTGGCATCTTCGGTACAGACTTGGAGGCCTTCCTGCACTGTTTAACTGTGTCTCAGTGATGCTAAATGGAAAAGGAGTAGACACACTCTTCTTCATGCTTCCTAAACCTAATGACCAGGTTCTATAGACGGGAAAGCTGGAAGTTACTACTGGTGCTCTTAAATTAGACTGAATTTTGACCCAATGTAATGGTATTTAATGCATCAAAATCTAAAAACCTTATGACAGAGTTAATGCTGCCAGGATTTTAACGTGTGAAATTCAAGCTGGCTCTGTGCCCTAGGAGAGATTATCTCATAAAGCAATCCATCAAGGCTGTATCTCTGGTCTTTTTAAATTGTTGATTCCCCTAAAACTGTGTTACAAGTTAATGGGGCTCATTAGAAGTTTGGTCGTAAGTGGTAAAAGTGGTAGTAATGCAATTACCGCCACTTATACCACAGTGCTGAATTAACGGTGTGTTGCTAATTCCACTGGCAAAAATACCACTGTTGGAATCACACTGGTGGAATTAGTGCCAAAATCTGGCAGAATTAGAGCCAGGGGTAATTGCGCTGGTGGAATACAGCTAGAACCACAAATGGTTTTTCCACTGTATCACTATTTAAAAAAAGCTGAATTACCACTGGAAATCGGTGGTAATTTCAGCCAAAAACACAGTGCAGTTACTGCCACCCGAAAGGTGGAGATAAATGCACACAGGTGATGGGAATGAAGTCACAGGTGCACTTAATCCACGCAGGAGGAGTATATAAGGACCACACCTTCCCCAAACACACAGCCAAGCAACATGCAGCCACAAGCAGACGTCAATTATGGGATACACAACCTGCTACTATTCATCCAGCTACAGCAGCATGCAAGACCCAAGCAGGGACAGGAGACAGGCACCACAAAGGCGCAGGAGATGTGTGCGGTGAGCACCGATACCACATGTCTGCCAAACCCTTGGACACTGACGGACAACCAATTAGTGACACTCTGTCGCTTGGACCGTCCCACCATGACAGACCTGCTCACCCTGATCCATGCTGATCTCCAAAGCATCATCACAATCAGAACTGCCTCACCTGCTTTGCAAGTGAGGCCCTCCTCGAGTTGTTGAGGTCGCATTTAGACATATTTCCTTTTAACTTTATTTACCACTTGTGTGCTCTCCCCTGCCCCTCTTTCCCGTCCTCCCCCAAAACGACTTCCCTCCCTTCCGGCCCTACATGCTCCCTGATTGGCCGCAGGTCCTCCAGAAGCCTGACACCTTACCAACAATGCTGTGGCAGACCCTTTTCCTCTCCTGCACATCGGCAGTGCAGAACACCTGCCTGGACCTTTGCACCTTGGAGGTGAGGCGCTACTGGAGCCGGAGGTCGTCTTTCACCATATTTCCTTTTTTTAACTTTATTTACCCCTTGTGCGCTCTCCACTGCCCCTTTTTCTCCATCCTCTCCCAACTCGACTCCCCACCCTTTCCCGCCCTGTTCCCACCCCCCATGTGCCCTGATTGGCCGCAGAGCATACAGAATTCCCAGAGCAGTCATGCCCAGACACCGGCTAAGGGTCATGGAAAAGGGTAGCTCCCCTCTGGGCAGCTCCCATCTCTCTTTGCCCCTGTTCGCCGCAGAACATCCTACAACGACAACTCAGGTAAGGTAGTATGGGTGGACAGTACAGCCATTACTGTGCTCTGGTTAAACCCTGCCACTCTTACATTGCTAGCAACTACTCTTAACATTACGTTGTTTTGCCATTGCTTTGATTTCAGACAGAATTTGGAGGTTAGCCTATGTATCGCTTTCAGATGAAATGTGGAGGTTAGCATATGTATTACATTTAGATGCAATGTGGAGGTGAGCATATGTATCGAATTTAGATGAAATGTGGAGGTTAGCATATTTATCATACTTAGAAGAATTGTGAAGGTTAGACTATAGACTATGCATCACACTTAGAAGTAGTTTGGAGCAGTCAAAGAGGTTAGTACCTCCCAAGTCACACTTAGAAGAATTGTGATGGTTAGAGTATATATCACACTTAGAAGAATTGTGAAGGTTAGTATTGCACTTAGAACAATAGAGAAGGTTAGCCTATGTATCGCACTTAGGAGAATTGTGAAGATTAGCCAATATACTGCACTTGGAAGAATTGTGAAGGTTAGCCAATAGGCTGCACTTACAAGAACTGTGATGGTTAGACTATGTATCACACTTAACAGAATTGTGAAGGTAAGCCAATATGTTGCACTTAGAAGAAATGTGCAGGTTAACCAAAATGTTGCACCTAGAAGAACTGTGAAGTTTAGCCAACATATTGCACTTAGAAGAACTGTGAAGATCAGTCAATATATGCACTTAGAAGAAATTGTGTAGGATCACCAATATGCTGCACTTAGAAGAATTGTGAAGGTTAGACTATGTATCACACTTAGAAGAATTGTGTAGGTTAGCCTATGTACTGCACTTAGAAGAATTATGAAATAGCCATTATGTTAAACTTAAAGGAATTGTGTAGGTTAACCAATATATACTGCTGGTAGAAGAATTGTGTAGGTTAGCCTATTTACTGCCTGTAGAATCTAGCCAATGACTCAAACTAGGTGATTTGGAGTGAAGCCAATGGGTCTAGTCTAGGTAACTGTTAGAAGTAGCCAATGTTTTTAACCCTGTCACACTCCATGCATATGGAATTCTAGCCGACGGCACGGCCACTGACACACACGCATCTGCCATCATACACCACTCTTAGAATCTTCGCACAACACCTCTGCCATAAGAATGCAGCTTCTATTCATGACAAAAATGTGATAGGAAGCTCTAGATTACTTCTCAACAGCCATCCACATGCCAGCTCAAAATGGGTGGCTAGCAGGGACTTGGCCCCCCCTTCGCATTGGCCAACATGCACATATACATACTAGCACCTCCTTGAACTTCCCATACCTGGACTCGGGTCCCCGAGGGCTTTCAACCTACAGCACAATCATACTAATGGTGAAAGGGGCTATACATATGATGCACTACATAATAATAATAATAATAATAATAATAATAATAATAATAATAATAATAATAATAAAAAATGTGATGTAACGTATTCATAAGGGCAGAATATTAAAGAATATTAAAGTTTTCTTTAACAACCAACAGGTACTCCTGTTGTTGCCATGAAACCTACATTCCAATGGGAAGACAATATAGCCAAAATGTCAGTGTGGCACTCCCTAATGGATTAACGGTGACAATCATTTGGTAGGACAGAGGAGGCCTGGCTTGCCTGTTAGTTGTCCTCACAGCTCTTCTGTCAGGTGTTATCCACCATGTAATCAGCTCACTTACCCACCAGGCACTTTACATGACCTGCCCTTCACCTTCCATGTGGACATCAGCCTTTGCTATATATGGATTTGGCCATCACTCTATGGAGCATTGGGATTTTCAATCAACTATTTTAAAAGCTTAAAGTCCAAATAAAGTAAAATAGCTACATTGTGATCTTGCATTGAGACTTCGCATAACAATGGGAAAATCTACCTTTCTTTTGGAGCAAATGATCATACCTGAAAAAATGTGCATGAAGTGAAAAAAGGACTAATAATACAAAGCTGCAGCCGTTAACATAGCTGATCGAGTAGAGCGTTTGCTTTGACATCCAGGCAGAGCCTGCCAACACAGGTTTGAATACCGTCAGGGCCAAACTCAGCCTCTCATCCTTCCGAGGTCAATAAATGAGCACCACACACCATGGGTAATAATTAGCGGTGTACTGAACTTCAGCTTCGAGTAAGTATTCGGACGAATTCAGGCTGAAAAAAGCTATTCGCTCCGGCCAAATAGTTTCTAACTATTCGGCTCTTGCCGAATACTTTGACATGCTCATTTGAATACAATGCAACATGAACTCAGAAAGGCAAATATAGACTTCAGTTTGCAAAACTGAATAGAATTAGACCAAACAAATTAATATCAAACAGCTGAAAAATATCTTATATTGTAATCTGCTTTTGTTACAGATTCTTAGACAAAAAAGGTGTTTGTCTATTATACTAGCCTGCAACAATACAGGAACATCTTTAATTTTGACGAATGTTTATATGCAATGTGCACTTTTTCAGTTGGAAAAAGAAAACTGAAAGAAATGTGCATAGATACTTTCAGTTCCTGTCATGTCACTTCCCATTGCCGACTTCATAGTCCCCCTTTTCTTTTTTTAAGGACTTGAGTCCTGAGTTTAACATTATCTGATATTTTATCAGGAAATTGTAAGTTGCATATGTTTGTGTATTATGCAGTATTTGAACCCGGGGAAGGACGCTCAGCCAAGCAGGTGGTTGGAACGGTGGGCGAGAATACACATTCCACGGCCGCCATTTCTTTTTTTGTTGTTAATGTGGGGGGTCTGAGGCGGCCTTTCCCTGTTGCTTCCCCAACCCACCCTCCCCCAAAAATCTCCCATCATCCCCTTTATTTTATTTATTTTTACATTCAAAACAGCGCCCCAAACCCTCAACCATAATGGCACTAGTTACAGTGAGTGCAAAGTGAACATTCTTAAAAGTGCAAGACCACTTAAACAGGTTAAAACATACAAGAGGTTCTCAAAAACAATCTGGCAGAGCCACGTCTCCTAGAACAGGGGGCTACATAAGGTATACAGCCAGCCAAAGGCAAAATCAGGTAGGTGTACATTCTGGCAGAGCCACGCCTCATGGTGTGGTTGGCTACAACAGGTACAAAGACATGCAAAGGAAAAATCAGGTAGGTGTACATTCTGGCAAAGCCACGCCTCATGGTGTGGAGGACTACATCAGGTATACAGACATACAGACAGAAAACATAAAGTAGGTGTACAGTATGGAAAAGCCACGCCTCATGGTGCAGGGGGCTACAAGGAGTATACAGATAGGCAAAATCAGGTAGGTGTACACTCTGGCAAAGCCACACATCATGGTGCAGGGGGCTCCATCAGGTATACAGACAGGCAAAGTGAAAATCAGGTAGGATGCAGATAGGTAAGATGCATATTCAGCATTAGTGAAAAATGCATATTCAGCATTAGTGAGCAGGTCTGGTCAGGAAGGCTGCAAATGTGTTAGGAAACATTTAAAGCACTGGGGTCCAGGATGCAACAATGTCAGGATACATATTAAGCACTAGGGTGCATAATGGGAAGATGTTAGGATACAAAGGATCTAAAAGTGGATGGATAGTGTACTGTGGACACGCCCCAGCGCAAGGTAGGCACACAGTGGGTATATAAAGTATGCAGTGCAAGCGAGAAGGCAGGAGGCAGCAAGAATATGGCAAAATGTGCATGGGCTCATACCTTACAGCATGGATACATGCCAGACAGGCACTGACAGGTGCTATCCTTGTCCGTGGTCCTTGTAAGCGGGACTCGGCTCTGCTTGCCGACAGTGTAAGCCTGCTGGAGGAAGTCCTTTAGGAAACCAATCAAGGTATGCAGTCAAAGGGTAGATCGGCAGAGAATTGGCCTTAAGGATGGTGATGCTGGCGGTGGCAGCCATCATTACATGGGCTTCTGTCCCATTATGCTTCTCACAAAGGCCACTTGGAAGGCCTTTACTGGATGCACAGGGCAGGTGCCCATTAGTAAAGGAAGTTTGATGTTGTCCAGCCGGTTTCAATAAAGCACAGACAAGTGTTATCCTTGTCCATGATCCCACCTCTAACCACCATCCCCACTTACCTGCAGGTCCGGAGCACTGTGAACCAGTCCTGGTGCTTCTTCTGTCTCCCGGTTGCCATCATAGACATGGAAAAGGGACTTAGGGCCTCATTACAGTTTTGGCAGTCTGGTAAAATTGCTTTTATGATTCCTGATAATTCCAGCCCCAGCTATTTTAATAGACCGGCAAAACACACGTTTGCTGGCAGGGGCACTGATTTACCTCCATTGGCAGCTGGAGGTAAATCAGGCCGCTACCAGCAAATAAATGCAGAATTACCGGTGACAGTAATTCCAGAAATCCCTTCAATTGAGTCCTGTGGGACTCCATGGAATGGGGATTTACCACCTTTTCCGCCGTCTGTAATATCCCGGAAATTCCGTGATTTCATATGGTGGAAACAGTTGGGGCAGTTTGCTGGTATCTCACCTTAATTACCGGCAAGATACCAGCAAACTTGTAATAAGGCCAATAGTTCCTTTTAGATAGCGTGGCGGTCTTTATTTATTTTAATTTTTCTCTGGTAGATCGGCTGCACAAGCAGCACAGATCTCCTGAGGAAAACCAAAGAAAGCCATTTGCACCCCAGTTGATCCCCGGGTGCGAATGGCTTTAATTCCCACTCAGGAGGGCGGATATGGCCGGCAACGACCCACAGCCGAGCTGAGGACCTCACTTTGCTTGGGCCTGCTAAAGCTCGGGTTGGCGGCCGCTACTGGCCATTTCCTGGGCGGGAATGAAAGCCATATTCTTTAGATGAGGGGGCACGTGAGCGAAATCTGTCCCAGAGAATTTGGGATTCTCAGCTAACAAAGCAGCAGCATAAGCCTGTAGCTCCTGCCACCTAGCTATAGATAATACAAGGATAATATGAGCCTTATTAATAGTAAGAAGAAAATTGATTTGGCGGTGAATCGTACTCCTAAGAAACCTAGGCAAGTGGAGATGGAGGATACTCCTGGGACAAAAGACATCTATTCTCTTTTGATGAAGGTGGCACAAGATGTGGGTGAAGTCAAGAACACCTTGTCAGGACCTTCTATATCTAAAGCGGAAACAGACACTGTGGAATTGGCAATAGAAATTACAGGAAGTTTTAGGGTGTATAACGAACTGAAAGGTGAAATTAATAAAATGCTGACAAGGGACATGGAGCTAAAGATAAAGCCACAATCTACGAATTATGGGCCTGGAAGAGAATGAAAAGTTCAGAAAGGTATCAATGAATGTATGGTCCAGATGCTATCTGAAGTGTATGGCTCAGGGATAATCAGCTAGACAGATCTGGATTTTGCCATAAAAGGAAGATCCCGACAGATAAGAATTGGCCTCACTAAGATCAGTGTGAATAAAAGAAAGAATCTTGAAAGCAGCCAGAAAAAAAGTGACCTGCACTATTTAGGATTACAATTTTGACAATTTTCCGGCTGGTTCATTGTGGGTGCTGGGGCCAGTGATCAAGTGAGTGGGAATGGTCAGAGTGGTGTTCCACTACTTTAGTTACTAGTCACTTAGACTATTGCAGTGCCCCAGCCGCACCACCTTGTCACATGTTGCACTAGGCTTCCGTCTGCCCTCTCCCCTGCCAAGACCGCAGTTCCACTACTTGTTTCAGTACACTTCTACCACTGGCTGGGGCGGAGCACTGGCGAGTATCTGTGCTGAATGCCAGGCCTCATGCAGGCCAGAGAATAGTGTTCATCCGGGACTGCTCTCGCTGTATGAAATCATTTCAATACACTGCAGTAACAAATGATATTACTATGCATTTGTGCGTGAGTCTCACGTCTCCGTCGCCCCATAAACAAATGCGCAGATCTGAAGCAGAGGGTGTTAACAGGAATTGTCAATGCCGAAAATAAACCTTCACAGGGCGCTGACTTGACTGCGCCCGAGACGTGAACCAGAGAGGGAAAGAAGTGGTCTCTGGCTTGACATGTCAGCGTCATTCTTTATCTGTCAGCCGAGGTCAGGTCACAGAGCCGAGCACACTTGGAGCCGGAGAGCTGCAGAATATGGAACTTACTACTCTTCTCTAACCACAGGTATTTAGGAATTTTGAGAATAAACTGGGAAGAGGGAGGAAACTATGCAGCAAGCTGAAAAAAGGCGGTACTATTAAAATTGATAGATTTCTGCAGGCACAGGAGATGCCTCAAGCACTGTCCAGCTTCTGATCTAAAAGGGCTCACCCCGAGTCCATGAATCAGGTGCATTGTGACTTCTGTCCCTGTTGATTTTTAAGGAGAGTTCTCAGATTCTGAAGAATTACACTGATAAAAGTGAAGCTGATAATGAAGGGGCAGGTATCCCTTGTACGTGTACGACTGGTGCTGCTGCAGTGGAAAAAGAAATCAAGCAGAATGTAAAATTCAAAAAGAACAGCAAAAGTGAGAAACGACATCCAGTGAAAGTGATTTATACTTGAAAACTTTACTCGAGCATCCTCCCCGTATCTTTCTCTGTGTTGTATTATGAGCATATATGATATGATATGATATGGCATTGATAGCGCGCCTGTACACAAGTGTTTCGAGGCGTGACAAGATAAGGAGGGGGAAACAAGTGAGGTCAAAACCGGCGAAAAATAGGCCTTGTGTCATTCAGATTGTGCACGTGTGGGGAGAGGGAGGGGAGAAGTGCCAGCCAGGGGTGAGGGGAAGGGAGAAGTGCAGGTAAGTAACTCAATGCGTGCAGCCAGCAGGTGGCTCATAGGTGCTGAAAGAAGGGACTGTCGGGCTGCAAGTACAGACCTTTAAGTGCCGGGGGAGCCCGGAGGCAATGCGACAGTGCCTGGACATGAAGGAACCTGGGCCCGGGTTCAGAGGGTAGCCAGGTGACCAGAGCAGTCAGGGACATCAGCGAAGGAGAGGAAGAGAGAAAGCGGAAGTGAAAAGGAAGGTCTTGAATTGCTTCCGGAACCAGAGGTGGCTCTGCTTAAGTTTGAGAGAAGCAGGGAGGCTGTTCCAGAGGGAGGCCCCGGCTGAGGAGAGAGAACTGCCCCCAACTCTCGGCTTGGAGAAGCGTCTGACCCTAAGAGAGTTGGAGGTGGGTGAGCGGATATCTCGAGAAGGAAGATGCTTTGGAAGAGAAAGTTAAAGGTAGAGCAGTCTCAGGACCCAGAAAGCCCTGTGGACGATGCAAAGGGTCTTGAATTTGATCCATGCAGCCACAGGGAGCCAATGAAGAGATTTCAGAGCTGGAGAGGTACCATCCCTGGGCTTGAGGCCAAGGACAAGACTCACAGTCCTGTTCTGGATAAGGTGTAAAGGTTGAAGAGAAGAGGCGGGAAGATTTAGGAAAAGGCTGTTGCATTAGTCCAGCCTAGAGAGGACCAGAGCTCTGGAGACAGTGAACTTCGGGGGAAAAGTGAGAAAAGGAAGAATACCTCTGAGGAGGTGCAGCTGATAGTTTGACTTCTTAGAAACATCAGAGATGTGAGGAGAGAAGGAGAGGGTGGAGTTGAAGATGACACCAAGGTTCTTAGCCTCACAGGAAGGAGCAGGAAGAGGTTCCAGATTGGGCAGCCAGAGAGAGATGAAAGGAGGGAGCAGGTGTCTCTATGAGGAGGATCTCAGTCTTACTGGCATGAAGGCAGAGGTCATTGGCGGCACACCATTCCTGAATTGCAGCCAGACAGTCCGGTGTGAGAGAAGGAGCAGAGGTGGCTGAGGGGAGCCTGAAAGAGAGCTCGGTGTCATCCGCATAACAATCAAAATTGGAGCTGAAAGTAGCAATGCAGTCGGCAAGAGGTGCCAGGTAGTGGTTGAAAAGCCAGGGAGAAAGGTTAGACCCCTGGGGAACACCATAAGTAGAGAGAGAAATAGAAGAGAGGAAAGAGCCCAGTTGGACCTAAGAGGGTCAGTCGGCGAGAAAGGAGGTCAACCAGGCCAGGGTCTGATCAGTGATGCCCAGGTTGTCACAGAGCCGATTGAGCAGGATGGCATGGTTGACCGTGTCAAAAGCAGAGGATAGGATAGCTCAGGTGCACCATGCTTGCGTTGGAAGCAAGACGACGTGGAGCAGCACAGGTACAATCCTCGGGTATGTGCTTAGAAACCTCTAGGTATTAAGCACGTTATAAATAACCAATTACAATAGATCGAGGAGAATGAAGACAGAAGGAAGATTAGAGTCAAGGTTGGAGAGCAGGTCTTCACAGGTGTTCAGGAGAGCAGTTTCCGTGCTTCTGGCAGCTCTGAAGCCAGTCTGGTAGTCGTGGAGACAAATAACAGATTCAATATGCAGATTAAGATAGGAGATGGCCGGCTTTTCTAGGAATTTGCCAAGAAAAGGAGTGATGGAGATCGGGTGATAGTTAGCCGGAGAGGAAGGATCGACTGAGGGCTTCTTTAGAATGGGGTACACAAGGGAGTGGTTAAAGGAGAAGGGGAAGGCTCCAGTGTCAAAGGAGTGATTGCAGAAAACGGCCAAGTCTGGGAAAGGGTGTCGATGTCGTCTTTGAAGGTTCTGGTTGAGCAGGGGAGAACATGCTTTGACAAGACTTTCAGAGATCGGACATGTCTAGAAACATCATCAGGGGTGAGCAAGGGAAATGAGGATGCGAGATGGTCTCAGACGGGCCAGGAGTGGCAGAGGGGGTAGAGGAATGGACAGCATGTCCTGAGTTTTAATGGTAAAATGAGAGGCCAAGGCCGTGCAGAGGTCCTGGGAGGGAACAGGAGAGATAGAGACTTCAGAAGAATTGCCCATCTCCTTGCAGATTTTGAAAGGTTTAGCTGAGTTGTTAGATGCCGCAGATACAAAGGCTTAGATGTAGGATCTCTTCTTAGAGAGGACAGAGAGTCTGTACTGCCTTAGGAGCAGGCGGCAGGCCAGTTTGTCGGGGGTGCGCCTGAAGCCCTCCACTTCCTCTCAGCCGCCCTACACTTGCGGTTAAGTGTGGGAGGTCAGAATCGTACCAAGAGTTGCACTTGGATTTGTGCTTCAAGCGTATCCTCATGACAGGGACAAGGACATCCAGAGTGTTAGAGATAGAGAGATGAAGGTGAGAGAGGGCTGTGTCAGGGTGTGAGTCAGCCAAAAGAGCAGGAGAAAAAGTAGCGGCGAAAGACTCAACTGAGGAATGCATCATGGGTCGGGTAACTGAGCAGGTAGGTGGCAGTGCTGGAGTCGGCTTGACCTGAGGGGTAGAGAGAGAGGTGGGAGGAAAGAAGAATATGGCTTTTATAAGGCATTGCAACCATCATGATGTGCTTTAAATGCTAATAATATTAGTATTTAACATGATGCATGTATATAACGAACAGCAAGGTATTTTGTTACCTATATCTATTGCACTCATTTGAAACATCCATAAAAATTAATTAAGGGTGAGTGGGCCCTTCTTGCAGTTGGGACTTTAGCCTCTTCCACACAGATCTCTGCAGCAGGCACTGAACCCACTAAGCTATTTTACAATCTCATAAGCTTGAGTTTCTATAAACTAGTAGACAACTAATGATACAGGACAGACTGTGATCGGTTAATATTCGATCACCCTGCCACACTTTGATCATTAGTCAGACACACAGCAATTTTAATACATTTGAATGTATTGACATTACATCTATTTTAAGACCACTACTCCAGTATGCCAAGAACTCTGCCATTTAGCACTTCTGGTAATCTGATGCTTTTTTAGGCCAGTCCTTATTTCAGACCCCAGAATGCCCAGCTGCCTGTATTACTTGTGTCAATATATGCTTTGCAGGGGTGTTCCCATCTCATTCCCAAATCATGAGATGTGCTCTTGAAGAGAGGGAGTAGCTGGTATGATGCATATATCTGTAATGTCTGCTGAGCTCTAGCTCACTCTCACACTCTATTTACTCTATGAACGTGCAAGCCCTGTAAGGAATATATTTCCCCAGCCTGTGAATGGATATGGTGCAAGCTCACACCGAGCTAGGCGTATTAGACATTTGGAAATCCTATTTCTGCAGTTCAGGAATATATAGTGGTGCATTTGTGGAGCTGTATCTGGATCCCAGTAGGACTATTTGCTCATGTTGAAAGTTAAGATGGAGGTACACAGGAAGAGCTTTGTTGGGACACAGTCCTGGAATAGTAGGGGTACATTCAGACCATGACTAGGATAAATTGGCAAAGCTAATTGTAGGTCCCAGTGCTCGAATGGTGGGGGGGGGGCAGTGTTGCTACAGGATTGATGTATATTGCCAGAGCTGTTCCTTACTCATGGCACTGAAATAGTAGAGATTGTTGGTGGCTATTATTAAAGGCCAGACATCTTTTGACATACCTCTATGTGAGTCGCAGCACTGAAAGATCCAGTGCTGCTGCTCATAGGAATTACCTGCATTGACAGAGTTGCATTTACATTTCCTACTGAAGCTGGCACGACTGAGGCACACTGGAATAACTTATGGCGGCATCACCTCTCAGTATTAGAGTGACAATGAGAGGGAGGAAGACTGCTGTGCATTGATGGAACTTTGCATGGGCTTCAGTTTTGGAATATGACATGCTGCGTGTCAGGAATGTGTGTGGGACTCAGACTAGATACACCAAGATTCAAACAATATTCAAATTGGGCAGGCCCTGTCTGAGCTTTTTTATAGGACCAGCACCATGTTTTGGAATACTAGAGGCTACTACATGTCCAGATGGGTGCCTTGGCAGAGTTGTCTGGCTATGTGCTTCAATAGTATGGACCCATTGGGATTCAAATGCAATGGCAGAATCATATATATCTCACAGTACTGACATTGCAGACATTGTTGTCAGTCAGATGGTATGCAATGGGACAGCAGTGTGTGAGCTAGAAAAATAGGGAGTAACAGGACTTGATGGCACCTCCCTGTTCTGGAATAGTGTGGGGTTCTACAGTTCACTCTTGATTCGAATTTGCAAAGCATTGTGTGTGCTTACTGCAGGGAATATCAGAATGTGAAGAGGCTCACCTCTGAATTACTGAGGCAGAGTTTTTTGGGAACCATGAATGAAATATCAAGGTAGATGTGGTTTATGACAGAAGTGCATTGGAATAGCTGATTGTTATCCTGCATGCTGGGACAATAAGGGGTGCTTATGATTGGGAGTTAGGAAGTAATAAAAGAGGTGTGTGGAGTACAAGAACTGAAGCATACTGACTTAAGCCATGTGTACTGATATGCCATTGCACCCCATTCATCCATCAATACAACACGCAGGGTTGGCCTACTTAGTGACGTATTAGCTGCCCGTCATAGTGAAAATCGGATGGAATTCACTAGGCTGGGGCATAAAGACAGAATGTGAGGTGCTTGAGCACAGGACAGGTTAGCATGAGGAGCCTGTGACACATCAGCATGAAGAGTAAGGAGCTTGCAAGTGGCAAACAGCACCTGCAAAGAGGTTGAGGTTACTGGTGAATACGTAAAGCATTAGCAACATGGATAGACAGGAGCTGAGCATAAACTACTATGATAAGCGTTTAAATCATAATGCCTACAGCAAATATGCTTAGTGTTTGCAAAATTGTACTGTAAAACGAACAACTAGACTCCATTTCCTTTTTAAATGTTCTTCCAGTGAGCCCCCCGCCCCCATCCCTTGGAAAAGGTTATCAGTGATAAAATGTACTGGTAGTTACTCTGCACCTGTTTTAAAGATCACCAGCCGCCACTGGATAAGAGGAAGGCTTTCCAACGAAACAAAGGCCTTGGCAAACAGCAAGAATATTAAGGTGTTTTTGGCAAGACATGCAAGTTGTAAGTTGTTCCTGCAAGATTAAATAAAAAGCACAGCGGATCCGAATGAAGCACTAATGTGGTTAAAGGAAACTCTCCCAATCACTGACTTCTGAGTTCTGGATCCCCACCCACTCCTGGTGTTTGGCTTGATATTTTGTTCTGCTTTGATATCATTGCTCCATGTTAATCTGAACTATTTAATTTTCATGTATACACAGTTATATAAAAACAAAAAAAACAATATTACTTTGATTAGGATGCCCCGCTTAAACAGCGGTTTTACGACTTATGAATGTTGGAATTAGCAAGATGCAGGATGCAGGAGCCTGCAGCTCAGAACACAGAGGGGTGCTTATCTTAGGCGGATGTATGAAGCAAGGTGGTGGCATGTTAACGCAGCGTTCACATCATAAAGAGGCCGTTCAGAACATTGGAGGGTCCTCTTCTCTATCACTCCAGGACCAATCTACTCAACTTCGCTTTTCTGCATGTTCGTTTTGTTTAGCCTGATTGATACCAGATTGATTGAGGTCATAACCGTAAACTGCACAATGACTATTTGTACGATTGAACACTGAGGAGTGGCTTGGGTGAGGGAGGTAAATGTTGCTAATGTTTTTTAATGATTTAGAACATGCTTGTGTTTATTAATAGATATATATATATATTTGTACTTCAAACACTTTCTCTAGTGGTGCTCAACCTCTATTCAGCGGGTGATCGTGTAGGTTTAGAGAAAACCAATATTATGCACAAACTGCTGTAATGTTGTGAGAAAATGCCTTATGTTAGACACTCTAACACCATACAGCTTTAAGCACAAGCCCTCAGCCCCACACAATAGTCCTAAAACTTATCTTGTATTCAATATTAAAAAACATTTAAAATAATACAAGTCAGCATGGATTTACAAACTTGTAGAAGGGCGCCATAGCCACTGTTCTGTGCCACGCATTCCATCCCTACTCAGGGACTTCTTCAGGCTAATTTTGCCATTAAAAGCTCTGCAGTCATTTATCTAGCATTCAAACAGGAAGTTGTAATGCAATCAGTCATGTGACTTTCTTAGTACCATATATTATGGTTACGCCAAGCAGCCATATTGTGCTACTCATTATTGGTTGATTTCTCCTCGGTTATGTTCTAATAAATATTAGTTCAACATTTCACATTATTCGTTTGCATTTATTTGACATTCCTGTTTGATGCTTTTATAATGTTCTAAAAAATCTGGCCGCAATGATAAAATATCATTTTTCATTATGAAATGATGATTTCTATGCAGTCCATCCTGCATAGCAGCGGTTAGAAAACTGCTACTTCTGAAGGCTGTTAAGGCCGCGGCAGCTAAGCCTCCTCCATAACGTGTCCCTAGTATTCCGAGAACACATTATGTGCAATTACCAAAGTGAATACATGGGTGAATTTCAATCCTCATACAAATATGATGCTGCTTTGGGCTAAAATAGATTATTTTACTCAATATGAATTACTGATGCAGAGATATCATAATTCCAGCAGCTAGTAAAATAAGAAAAAATGGCAGTGCAGTCTCTTACAACCATGTTTTTTGTATAACGTGCTGGTCTTGACTAAAACACCCTAAGGCATTTAGAATCTTTAAGTTCGAAAACATTTGTATCAATGCATATGTGTCCTCTAAACTTCGTACCATTTCAACGAAGCCCGAGTGGGCAAAAGACAGAACCAGCAGAATCTGCAGAGTCTCTTGGAGTGACCAGATCAGTGACTAGTGACCAGTGGCTCTTCCCTTTCCTTGCTGGAGTCAGACCCAACTACTTCAAAACCCCAGACTCACCGCGGAGCGGGCGTGGAGTCTGCAGAGTCTCTTGGAGTGACCAGACCAGTGACCAGTGGCTCTTCCATTTCCTTGCTAGAGGCGGACCCAACTACCTCAAAACCCCAGACTCGCCGCGGAGCGGCCGCAGAGTCTGCAGAGTCTCTTGGAGTGACCAGACCAGTGACCAGTGGCTCTTCCCTTTCCTTGCTGGAGGCGGACCAAACTACTTCAAAACCCCAGACTCATTGCGGAGCGACCGCAGAGTCTGCAGAGTCTCTTGGAGTGACTAGACCAGTGACCAGTGGCTCTTCCCTTTCCTTGCTGGAGGTGGACCCAACTACTTCAAAACCGCAGACTTGCCGCGGAGCGGCCGCAGAGTCTGCAGAGTCTCTGAGAGTGACCAGACCATTGACCAGTGGCTCTTCCCTTTCCTTGCTGGAGGTGGACCCAACTACTTCAAAACCCCAGACTCGCCGAGGACCAGCCGCAGAGTCTGCAGAGTCTCTTGCAGTCTGTGGAGCTCTGAGGAGCCATGGGACCAGAACATAACCCAGACTCGAATCGAGGTATTGCAAGTCGGAGTAGAGGCAAATCCCTCAATGGCTCTCATCCTCTCACCCGCCTACAGCTGCGTAAAGGAGCCACTTGCCCGGAAGCTGAATGTCTTTCACTTTCTCAACAAGAGAGCTACAATCAACAATCAACAAGTGAGTACACTTTGGCCCCCACTTTGGCCCCCATCTCGGTCACTGCTCTGACGCCCATTGTCCTCACTGCCTTGTCTAGTACCCATTGTCACGAACAAGAACATGAACATGCGCCCTCATTACAAAACCCACAAAACCTACAAGCTCATAATATCCGTGAAAAAAATCAGACTGAATCAGTCAATATATCTAACACACATGCCTCTTCTCTGCCTCCCCGGAGACCAATAATAATTGCAAGTGATCACCACGGCATGATCCACAATGAAGAAGACGCTCGCATAGTGCGTTTGGGAAAAAATAAATCTTATTACTCACGTGAGGGGGCAGAGCACAGTGTCTCGCCATGCTGAAGTGGTGCCTGGCGCTGCCAAGGCTGCTGAGGCTGCGGAGACCACAGAGACCACAGCGAGCGCCAGCTGGTCTTGCCTCGGGCTTGAGACCCCCCCTATAACCCCAATCCAATATGATGACCACCTGGAAAGGAGAAAATCCATGGAAATTTTTAATAAACTCTTACTGGACTTGACAAACATAAATGAAGCTCGAAACAAGGAGAAAAATCTGAAACACTCTATGTCTGATCAAAATGACATGAGTGAATGCGCAAACATCAGCACGGATAAGAGCTAGCCCAATGAAACTCCCTTAAATTCATAAATAAATGATAAAACAAAATGGCAAAGTGTGAGTGAAGAGGAAGCCAACAACATTCCCCCAAAAGTACAAACAGAGGACAAATCCAAATGGCTAAGCGGAGCTTTGAAGCAGAGACGAATAATGGCTAGTGAATCACCCAAGATGCACTATTTGCAAAAAAGGCTGAGACAGACTCAAATTCATGAGGACCCAATTCAAAAGTATCTTGCCCTGGATTCAAAAAGGAACAGTATTCAAATAGCCAAAGACGACAAAAACACTTCAATGGACATTGGTAATGCCACCAGGGCATTATCTGAGACTTCTTCAGACAACAACAGCACAGAATCCTCAATGATGGACCGGGAATATCCTAAGATCAGAAGAACTAATCACAAACTTAATCATAGAACCCACACCACAAAAAAGGAGAATACTGCCAAAGTGGAAGTCATTATAAAAAAATACATCCAAGACTTACAACCTGCCCTGACATCATCGATGTCGATGACCATTTCTCCATTCTTGAAATGTACGAGCATCTAAATGATACAATAAAGGACAAAACACTCTGATTGCCTTGATGAACTCCAAGCTCATCAATACAGAATGTAAAAACATATGAGCCAAACAGCGCCCCCAAGAACTTAAAGGAATGGTGCGGTCAGAAATATTATTGTCCCTATGGTTCGGCCATGTGTTTTTAACCATAGGTTTATCGATCGTACAAACATTTCCTATGCACCTTACCAGAGTTTTCGTCTCTTGAACACAAGCAAATTCAGGCAGCAGGGTGCGGCCATCTTGTGATAATCTTATCACTTGCCGCACCGCCCTGGGTGACCTGCCTTTGCGGCACTAAATTATATCCCCCGCCACCGAGCCTGACATCACCAAATCATTGATATTCTCCGCCTCTATCCGTGACATTACTGGGCAGCGTAGCCAAATGCGCCCAGTCGTCACCCACGTGACTTGACGCAGAACGCGGAAAACAACACACATCGTCTCACAACACACCGCATCACAATTCGGAATATGAAACTGTACTTTAAAAGGAAACAGCAAGACTGTACAATCAGTAAAGTACATTTATTTCACATTAAATGTTTTGAGAGCATTCAGCGTCTGACATATTCAATCAAAATGGAACTTTTTTTCTTTGCTCTTGATCTGCAAATCCGCAAATGTTTATCGTGAGTCACGCGCTGCTCCTTTTTGGTACACAGGGTGTTCGTTTTGGGTAAATGAACCACTTTGGTCGCGCAGTGAATTGCAAGACTGGTGCATCAACTTGGCACTAGACCACCGTAAAGTTTGTTATGTTGCTCCTAATCGCTGGTACAGGGTAAGGGCATATTGGCCCTTGTCGATCGTCCCAAAAAATAGTCAAATAAATCCAGTGATTGACATGTAGCTGCAGCTGGCGGTTGAAGAATCCATCGGTTGGGGTCTGGAATAGATGACAATCGCAGAATGGCAGGATGTACCTGTTTGCAAAACATAATATAGAAATGTGTCTCAGTAGATGATTTTTATTACAATTAATCATTTTATTTATTACCGTAGAAGTGACACAATGTGAAACGAGAGAATACAGCGTGGAATATCAAAGTACTCCACTATTTGCTTCAGAGGATAGTGCAATGGAGTATGTTCAGCTCTAAACGTAATGCGTAAACTGAGGCAACAATTCGAGGTGCACACACAATGTAATGATTTATTAGCATTGAAGCAGGGGGAAACGAGTGGTGGTCTACATGCGTGTCAATGCTGGACTGCCCATGTGCCCGGTAGAAAGACCAGCACACAAAGGTTGTACTAGCACTTCATTGCAATATGCCACACAGAACGAATGAGTACAATGTAACCCAGCAATAACGGTCAGCTATTCGTATTTGGACCAGTTCTGGTATAAAATAGTCTAAAGAGAAACATACATTATATTTGGCATTTCCATTCTCTTGGCGTAATGCAGACCGTAATGCAGACTCTGTTCGTGTCAACGAGTTTTCATAAACTGAACTTACATGTAAGGTTGTCCAGTTTCAGAATGGACAACGTTATCATATCTTACGTTATTACACCCCTCCTCCAATTCAAGCCTTTTCGGAATGGTCCCTGTCTCTCAAGGTCAAAAAACAATAGAACCTTATACTGTGTGGGCGCCGCGTGGGCCTCCCCAGCCCCCAAGCAAAAATTCAAAGCTGGTGACCTTCACTCACAATGAACATACATCCATGAGAACTTGAATTTTGAAGCAGGGGCCGTGGAGGAAAAAACTGGGGGCTGTCACTGCTCGCTGTTCGTGGCGCTGCTGAGGCTAGGGGAAACTTGCCAATGACCAAATGCGCCCTACTCCAAAATTATAGTCGATGAAACACAAAAACTGAGTCAAAGTGTGTCTAGTAATAGGCCCACCTCTGCTTATCTAACGACCTCCTACCCCATGGCATGTTTTCACAGTCAGTACTTCTTGCGTGCCTAGTATCTTATGTAGCCTAGGTCTCCTCCCTTTTGTGTGACGAGCAGATATTCAGCTGTTTGGGGAACTGTATGGCAAGGTAACTGCCAAACCCAAAGATACTTACGCACTGTTACCCATCGGGCACTAACACGATAAATTAATTTCCCACAGTAGCTCGACTAAACTGTGAAATGTGAAAGCAGTGTTACATTGTATATCAATCGTAATAATTGTACTATTTTTTTTAAAAGGACTAAGAGGATAGATTTCAAAAGAAAAATGGCATACTTTATTTGGACACTTTAAAAAAAATTTTTGGCAAAAATAAAAACAGATGGTAATCATTTGTACTGGGATTTGAACTGTTCAACAAGCTCTGCTTTGGGTGGACATGGCACGTTGGCAATGTTTTGTGGCAATGTATGTGTGCTCTGCACAGATTTGCGAGCAATGCTTCTCTAGGACATTAATAATAAGATATTTCACAAAATCGAATTCCATTTCCTCATATACTGGTTTGACCACCCATTTTTTGCTTCTTTTCGTAAAGACCATAGTGTAGCGAAGCATCCCTAAGTTTCCTGCAGTCCTAGATTGTTCACGGCCTACATTCTCGTTATGCGCTAATACCGCTAATAATGTCCTATATTTCATGCCTCCGATGCCGAAATGCAATCTCTTTGGCCTGTACTTAGGCACATATTGTGGAACACCTCCAAATCTCCTGTGTGACAGAATTCTGTGAGTCCCTTCAGATCTATTGATAGAGTTTTATCAAACACAATCTTCTCAAGGGCTTTGTGTGGAGGTGAAGATGGAATCAACCACTTCTTCTTCCGTGCCTGCTCTGAGGACAAAGGGCCATGTTCACATTGGTGGAAATGATGGTTTTCTGTCCAGTGGTGAACGTTGCAACAGTGGTGCATTAGTGACCGACATTTTTCCAGTAGAATTTCCACAGACCTTTTACATGTTTTGGAGCTCCACCAAAGATGATTGCTGAAAGACTGGGACCACTGTGAAATACTTTCCAAAGCCTTTGTGAGAGAATTCTGTGAGTCCCTTCAGATCTCTTAATAGAGTTTTATCAAACACAATCTTCTCAAGGGCTTTGTGTGTCGTTGAAGATGGAATCAACCACTTCTTCTTCCGTGCCTGCTCTGAGGACAAAGGGCCATGTTCACATTGGTGGAAATGTTGGTTTTCTGTCCAGTGGTGAACGTTGTAACAGTGGTGCATTAGTGACTGCCATTTTTCCAGTAGAATTTCCATACAGACCCATCACATGTTTTGGAGCTCCACCAAAGATGGTTGCTGAAAGACTGGGACCACTGTGAAATACTTTCCTAACCTTTTTTTTCCCCTGAAGCCGAGATTTTTTTATTGATTGATTTGGCAACATGCCATACATCAAAATGATGTTTAATATTTGGAAACTGCTCTATCATTGTCTTGGCTATTGAAACGTGTCTGTCCGTGGCTATGAGGTCAATTTGTATTCCCGTCGATTGTAGATATTCCAGTGATTTTATAAACCCACGTTTCTCCATGGCTACTGAGGATTTACATTTGGACACCTGCACGGCCACCAAACTCACAATTTTCTTACTTTCCATGTCCTGAAAATGGTATGTGCAGTACTTAGCAGAAAATCTGGGGCTGTCATACTGTCCATCACCGGCTAGCCTGAACCGTTTGTCGGAGAATGTACTTTGAATAGACAATTGTTCAATGTTCCAAGCTTCACTAATGGCAGGGAATAGATAATCATGTTGGTATTTGTAGTACTGCGTTTTAGAAATGAAATGGAGTCCCACAAACTGAAAGAAACTGGATAACTTCCTGAAACTAGAGCCACTGAAAAGTAAAGCTGCTGCACACAGTAGATTGCCAGCTGGCAGTTTCCCCAGCATCGGTTGAGCGGACCATGAAAATGTTTTATGTAACTTTTCATAGGTGGCATGTATTTTGAGGTTACTGCCTTCTGTTAGACGAGTCACATTCACCAATGGCTTCCCACATACTTCCCCTCTCACTGAATGCACACATTCCAGCATCTTTATAACTCCATGAAGCTGCTGTCGAATACTATGGGCCTCATTACACGGATGGCGGTAAGGATTTACCGGTACTGGTAAAATACCGGTAGTGGTAAATCCTTACCGCCTTACTACGAGGTCCCTTTGTGGGTTGGGGGATTTAACGCCTGCTTTTTGCAGGCGTTAAAACCAACCCGCAAAGGGACCCAGGGAGCTAATTACGGTACCGCAATTTGCGGTACCGTAATTAGCACCTTCCCCATTCCCATTGAGCCCTATGGGGCAAAAATGGGAATGGGGAAGGGCAATGGGGGAAGGGGGAATTACCGCCCCGCCAACCTTGGAATGGGGCGGTAATTCCCCTTTCCGCCAAGGCGGTGCCGGTATTTTACCGGCATGAACCATGGCGCTAATAGCGCCATGGTTCTCCGCCATCCGTGTAATGAGGCCCTATGTATTTGGCCTATTTTATTATACTGTCATCCTGCATCACTGTTGTTTCGGACTGAACCCTTGTGGACATATCAGCCAAACTGGACATACTATAGTTGATATCTTTGTCTAGTTCGTCGGTCAATAGCGTTGATGCTTCAGTCTCTGCCATTTCAACATCTGTTACTTGACCATGGATAGGAGAAAACATCAATGTCGACTGCTTTTTGGGGGGCATTTTTTTGGCGGGTGTCGATTGTGTCAAGTGCTCTGCGAGTAATGTAAAACTATCTTCTATACATTCATTTTCATCTTCATCTGGCGGAGCAGTCGGATTGTAGCAATGGCCCAAAAACACATTACTGAATTTGCTGGTCACATTAAATTCATTTTCTGGCCATTGGACAAAGGCATCTCGAGTCTGAACATGCCGCGCCTCAATTAACAGTTCCTCCTTGGTGAAAACAGTTTGGCAAGCAGAATCTCTCATTTGTGTCACTGTCTGTGTCTGCATAGTCCTTACTCCATCGGGCAACTACAGGACAGATAGGAAAAAGGATGTTCAGTGTAAATCTAACATACAGTATCGTACAATTTACATTAAAAAAAACATATAATGAAGGCCTCAACAATTGCTAAAAATATAAACTGTTTATAAATAACCTTATTTTTCTTTCTTTTCTTTGAAACCTTCTTTACTCTAACATCACCATCAGCAAGCTGGTGCACCGACTTGGATCTGCATGCCTCCCTTTCAATATACAGATCTTGTATACATCCCTAGAAAAAAGCATCCACTTAAAATAAGTCATTTGCATTACACATAAAATTAGACTGACTTTCTTTCATTAAATGGCACTGTCAGTACGCATACCTCTGGCTCCGGATCAACTACAAGGTCTGGCTCCGGATCGACTACGAGGGATGATGTAATTGTAGAGGACGCTCCAGCAACTCCCTGAAACACAGTACTTGCATTAGTATGGATTAAAATATTGGAAACTGAACACACACATTGGGACGACGACAAAGGTACATGTCAATAGCAAACCACAAATGAAACATTGTGTAAAACAATTACACGATATGTAAATATGATCAGATTATCTCGTTCGATGTAACTGTCAGTACCCATACATCTGGATCAACTACAAGGGATGTTGTAATTGTAGTGGACACTTCAGCATCTCCCTGAAACACAGTACTTGCATTAATAAGGATGAAAATATTTGAAATTGAACACACACTTTGGAAAGGCGACAAAGGTACATATAAATAGCAAACCACAAATGAACCATTGTGTAAAAGAATTACATGATATCTAAATATAATCAGTTTATCTCAAACAATGGAACTGTAAACACCCATACATCTGCATCAACTACAAGGGATGTAGTAATTGTAGAGGACGCTCCAGCATCTCCCTGAAACACAGTACTTGCATAAGTATGGATTAAAATATTGGAAGCTGAACACACACTTTGGAAAGACGACAAAGGTACATATCAATAGCAAACCACTAATGAAACATTGTGTAAACGAATGTCACGATACGTAAATATGATCAGATTATCTCATTCGATGTAACTGTCAGTACGCATACCTCTGGCTCTGGATCAACTACAAGGGATAATGTAATTGTAGTGGACGCTTCAGCATCTCCCTGAAACACAGTACTTACATTAATAAGGATGAACATATTGGAAATTGAACACACACTTTGGAAAGATGACAAAGGTACATATCAATAGCAAACCATGAATGAAACATTTCATAATAGAATTACACAATACGTAAATATGATTACATTATCTCAAATTCCGTGCATAAAACAAGTCTGGAACACAATAGGTAAGTAAGATTACGTGATACGTGCTCGAAGTGGTTGATGACTCCAGGTAAGACATGGATGTTGAATCTTGTTGCTTCATATTCGGTGCATAGTCATGGAGTTGTAAAGGGAAAGTATTATTTGATTTAGAAATGCTAATATAAAAGAATGGCATGTAAGGAGAATTAACACGAGAAAATCTACTTATGCAAATGCATAATATAGAATAGTTATCTGTGCCCAAAAATCAATTTTCAATGAGGGTTCTAAAAACAAGGACTGATGTTTAGCAAACTGGTCATTATTCAAAGAGCAATACAATCATATACATATCGAAAGTATTATAAGTGACATTTACACCTAACATACCAATCAATCCTTTTGGTTACCTGCACACTACAGCAAGGCTTAAAGCTAAATCCAGAAGCGTGACTCACCTGTGGCGGCATGTGAACGAATAAAGTCGGAATAGTGTTTGGGAGCAATTTTCGAGTCGTTCTCAGTTGATTCTTCTTTGTGTACAAGGATGTGTCGTACATATCCGGGGTATAGTGCAGGCTGCAGATGCGGTATCAATCACCCCTCTTGTTCTCCAAGACTTTTTTGACTCTACTTTCAAGCTCTGCCAGTGGATATCCGCAATATCTGACCCATTCTCTTATTCGATCTACAGTCTTAGGGAATACATGCATTGTAGTGCCTTCAGATTTTTCATGGGTCTTCGAAGGGCAACCGAAAATTGAACATGCGGGCATTGTTGTAAATTCTGCAAAATAAAGGTCAAAATTATTAGAAATTTATTTTGCGTAAAAATGTGAGAAAGAAGGAATTATACCATACATTGTTCAATGCACGCTTTCTTTTGGGCACCACAGCAAAACCAGTGCAGCATGGGCAGCTGTATTATAAGATAACTTTCACAAACAATTCATTGATGTGACGAAAATCGGAACATGTTACTCGTTCCTTGAATGTAGGATACATGCACTTACCTTGACCAACAAACAGTTAGATTCAGCAAGCAGAGTAGTTAGACGCAGGAGAACAGGGAGATGTTCACAGGTAGCACACTGACGAGTTGACTCGCAGCGGTCACAGAAGTTCACAGATAGTACGACGTCGAGCAGATTAGCATCAGTCACCGGGGTCCTCTGGTATCACGTTCACGAGTTGACTTGCAGTGCTCAAAGATGTTCTCATGATAAATATCAAGTGCTTTATAAAGAATTACAAAAAGCGATGTGTTTGTGAATGAATGACATGTATATGTCGTGGTATTTTGTGGATTGCAGGGGCGCGGCCTGCTTCAAGGGGAGCCTGCCTGGAGACACGGGGTCTGAGGAGGTCATGTGAACAATGACCCCTGCGCGAAAGATAGCTTTGAAGTGTACATGGTCTTTGGCACCTTGGCCATTCGCGCCCCTGACAGCACCCCTTGGCAGCGCACATCCACTGGTGCGAACTGCCTTTGATAGTGGAGGGGGGATGGATGGGTCTGGGGCGTGCAGACAAGGCACCGGAACACTGCTGAATGGAGACACACTTGATTCACTTAAAAACTGAAACAACCATTGATAAAAAATCTGTTGTGTTTTATTTTGTTACTTATTTTGATGCCACAAAACTACTACACATTGTAAAGGTCTGATTGCAGCACAGCGAGGGAAAATCCCCTGTACTGACCGCTGTCACTGGGGAAAGTTTCTCTAATGGCACCAATGACACAGGCGGGTATTACTCGTCGAACGCGGTGTCCAAGCCTTCCATGAAGCCACCATGTAAAAAAAATGATAGTCCACCAGCCGGTACCACCTGTGAAAGAGAAAGATACAAACTGTTTTTTAAATGACCAAGATAAGTGTATTAAACCTTAGTTGTCAATGACAATTCTTGTATCAATGGCATTTTTGCCAGAACAAATGCTAACTAGACACTGCACAATATTGAACGACTTTTATACAACTATTACTAGAGAATTGCAAGACTAAATTGATATGACAATGATATATTGAAGTTACGAGAATATAGGCGACAACCATGAAATAGAAGTGGCCTAACTGACATCACAAACAGAGTATACTTACTCGTTACTTGGATTACAAGGGCCAACTGTTGAGCGAAGTTTGTGCATAAGCACCATCAAAATCCTCTACACTGACCGTGTGAGGCAGGCGCCCTGAAGTCTGGCCGCTCGGTAACGCATTGCGGCCGTGTCCCGCCTTCCAATATGTGGGACAAGCATCCAGAGTTTTCTCGGCAGCAGCAGTTCTCCTCCTCGGTTGGCATTAGCGTGCACCGATTGCAGGTACACTGGCATCTGTTCACACCGGCTACAAGCAACGAAGTTAGCTGACCAGAGCACAGAAACAATTCCCAGAATACTCAAAGAAATACAGTGAGAGGAATGGAATAGAAAATCTGCTGTTGTGTGTTGTGAAACGGTCTGTTTATACTTATTGAGGAAGGAGGCGTCCTGCCATTTCCATGGTGACACGTCATTAGCTGAAGATGTGCTTTGGCGTTGTGAAATGGGCGGTGCGCGTCTAGTGTTGTCAGGCTCAGGATCGGGGGATATGATTTAGTGCCGCAAAGGCAGATCACCCAGGGCGATGCGGCAAGTGATAAGATTATCACAAGATGGCCACGCCTTGCTGCCTGATTTTGCTTGTGTTCAAGAGACGAAAACTCTAGTAAGGTGCATAGGAAATGGTTGTACGATCGATCGACTTATGGTTAAAAACACATGGCTGAACCATAGGGACAATAATATTTCTGACTGCACCATTCCTTTAATAACAAAATCGATGGCTCACTTGCTGCATTGACGGCCCACAAACGTAACAACAGTGACGATAAAAGACTGCTGGCAGAAGTCGCAAAAGACGCGTTCTCCCTGTTGAGATATGAAAGAACCAACGAATTTGGCAAACTCCCGAAAACTGAAGCTGATCTAACAACAAAAGAATCTTCACAGTCATTGACTGGGGAACCTGAGACAGCTCCAGAGGACTCCTCATCAATCAATGCAATGTCTACTCATCCACAACTGTCAATCTCGATGCTGGAACCCAGTCTCACCCTCTCCTTTAAGGACATGCTCGCAATAACCAACCAACTAGAAAATAGAGCCAACACTGATATTCAGATGCCCTCGTCATCTACAAAGGACAAACCTCAAACATAAGAGGAGAGTGCATCAAATACAGCCTCGTCAATCGCAACAAATAAATCACCTGACCAGATTCTGTATGATATTTTCAATAACAACAAACAACCATCAGTGACAAAGCTCCCCAAGACATTCCAACTTAAAAAGACAAAAAGCCAAAGTATGAAAGAGCATGACACCACTAATAGTTCTAGAAAATGTCTATGCAATATCAAAACAGTACGTTTCACAGTGAACAAAGGCAATGAAAAAACTATGGGAAAAGAAAAAACAATACACATTGGAGTAAACCAAAGCAAAAAACAGGTTGAAAGCTGTAATGAACCTGCCTCCATTATGGAAAGTTCAGCTGACCTATTAGAGCTATCCATATACGCAGATGAACCTGAACAACCAGATCTGGCTGACTCTATACCGACTCAGGACACCCTGCCTCAAGAGAAACAGAGCGCCATGAGCTCCCAGGACCCTAATGATAAAAAGGAGGAACGAGTATGTGTGTTGATTCTCCTGACGAAAGCATCCCAAATTGACAAAGACAAGCAATATAGTCCAGTGTTCAGAACAATGGACGATAAATGGAAACAATTGGCCAGCCAACATTGGAGCAACACCGATGCACCTGAGGACTGAAATGGAACCACAAGCTCAAATTTGAAAGAGATAAATTTGACTGATGCAAAGACGAGAACATTTGCTCCGGTCAGCAAAACTTTAGCAAACTCTGTCGATAAAGGGCCCTCGTGGCCTCTTTCTAGTCAAAAAACACAAAACGACAACTCAAATAAAAAAATGTGTAGATATCATGCACAAAACGAAAAACAGCAACAGGAAGGAAAACCGCAATATAAATACTGCCTTGTTTTAGAGCGTTCATTCTCAGGAAAAGATGGTTTGACGTTGAATCGCGCCAATGTGTTACAACTTTTTCATTATGTTCCATCACTAAGAACCATTGAATCGAGAGACATAAAATGCATGGAATTCTTCAAAGAACCTGAAGATGATAAAGTGAAACTACATCTTGATTCTAGAATCGTCTGTGACATCCTTTTAGATGCTACTGCAGTACTTCTCTCATTGGGTTTCGAAATTTTTGAATCCAATAAGGCTGCTGACTGGGACGAAAATGAAGAGCCAATAAAATATGTGAATACTACCGATCAAAAAAGAGAAAAGTGGACTGTAATCAAAGACTCCAACGACAAAGAGTTGAACAGTACAATCCAAAACACATTTAACAAAACAATATCAAGGTCAATTGAGCGTAACGAAATTCCTGGAGACCAATCACCAAGAGATCAAATTCAAACTACATTCTTATGTAAACACACCAATAAGAGCAATGACATCAAATGTACTTCACCAGCCCATGCCATTGATGAAGATCTGAAGAAATGGAATTGGATTCCTGCAGCCCTGACAAAACAAACAAAAAATTAACGCCAGGCCTCACCATCTACGCTCACGATTAATTGTAGATCTTGGAACACACGGGGACATAAACACCTTTTACAACAGGATTGGCAGAAAGGATTAGATATAATAAGTCTCCAAGAAACATGGTTAACAGGACCTCCCATCTCAGACGAGTACGACATCTCCTTCAACCCTACGATCAAAAAAGAGAAAGGGAGACTGATGGCTGGGTTGATAGCACTAGTCAGGAAGGGTCTGGGATATAATATATTGGAAACCAGAAATATAAACCCCTACATACAACTGACTCATATGATATACCAGGGCAAACAAAAGAAGGTAACAGATTCAATCTATTTCATCACTATCTACTGGCAACCCAAAACAATGAAACCAACGCGCTTCATCGATGTGATAATGCAATTACTTGATGAAATCAATGAACAAACTGATTCAGCAAACATTGTATTGTGTGGTGCCATGAACATCGCGTGCATAGAGAAAAATACATGCGATCATAAGAGCAATTTAACCACAGCTAACCAATGGTGCACACAGATGGAGGCACGAAAGATGCACATGCTAAACTGCAACACGCCCGGGCATATACCAGTTAAAATGACTTGTCGAAGAGATAAACAAGAATCCATTCTGGATTACTTTTTTGTCTCCGAGAGTCTGCACTGGCGAATCCAGACCCTCCAAGTCATCGACATAGTAACTAAATCAATAAATTTAACCAATAAAGAAACCAATGCAGATACGGCTCATGTAGTCGTTGAGAGCAAAAAACCAACTGAATTGGAAACCATGGTTATTGATCTAACAACAAAAGAATCTTCACAGACATTGACTGGGGAACCTGAGACAGATCCAGAGGACTCCTCATCAATCAATGCAATGTCCACTCATCCACAACTGTCAATCTCGATGCTGGAACCCAGTCTCACCCTCTCCTTCAAGGACGTGCTCGCAATAACCAACCAAAAAGAAAATAAAGCCAACTCTGATATTCAGATGCCCTCGTCATCTACAAAGGACAAACCTCAAACAGAAGAGGAGAGTGCATCAAATATTGCCATGTCAATCACAACAAATGAATCACCTGACCAGATTCTGTTCGATATTTTCAATAACAACAAACAACCATCGGTGACAAAGCTCCCCAAGACATTCCAACTTAAAAAGACAAAAAATCAAAGTATGAAAAAGCTTAACACCACCTATAGTTCTAGAAAATTTCTGTGCAATATCAAAACAGTAAGTTTCACAGTGAACCAAGGCAACGAAAAAACAATGGGAAAAGAAAAAACTATACACATTGGAGTAAACCAAAGCACAAAACAAGTTGAAAGCTGTAATGAACCTGCCTTCATTATGGAAAGTTCAGCTGACCTATTAGAGCTATCTGTATACGAAGATGAGCTTGAACCTGAACAACCGGATCCAGCTGACTCTATACCGACTCAGGACACCCTGCTTCAAGAGAAACAGAGTGCCATGAGCCCCCAGGACCCTAATGATAAAAAGGAGGAACAAGTATGTGTGTTGATTCTCCCGACAAAAGCATCCCAAATTGACAAAGACAAGCAAGATAGTCCAGTGTTCAGAACAATGAACGAGAAATGGAAACAATTGGCCAGCCAACAATTGAGCAACACTGATGCACCTGAGGACCGAAATGCAACCATAAGCTCAAATTTGAAAGTGATAAATTTGACTTATGCAAAGACTGGTCAGCAAAGCTTTAGCAAACTCTGTCGATAAAGGGCCCTTGTGGCTCCTTTCTAGTCAAAAAACACAAAAGGACAGCTCAAATATAAAAATGTGTAGATATCATGCGCAAAACGAAAAACAGAAACAGGAAAGAAAACCGCAATATAAATACTGCCTTGTTTTAGAGCGTACATTCTCAGCAAAAGATGGTTTGACGTTGAATCGCGCCAATGTGTTACAACTTTTTCATTATGTTCCATCACTAAGAACCATGGAATTGAGAGACATAAAATGCATGAAATTCGTCAAAGAACCTGAAGATGATAAAGTGAAGCTACATCTTGATTCTAGAATCATCTGTGACATCCTTTTAGATTCAACTGCAGTACTTCTCTCATTGGGTTTCAACATTTTTGATTTCAATATGGCTGCTGACTGGGACGAAAACGAAGAGCCAATAAAATATGTGAATACTACCGATCAAAAAAGAGAAAAGTGGACTGTAATCAAAGACGCCAACAACAAAGAGTCGAACAGTACAATCCAAAACACATTTAACAAAACAATATCAAGGTCAATTGAGCGTAACGAAATTACTGGAGACCAATCACCAAGAAATCGAATTCAAATTACATTCTCATGTAACCACACAAATAAGAGCAATGACATCAAATGTACTTCACCAGCACATGCTATTGATGAAGATCTGAAGAAATGGAATTGGATTCCTGCTGCCCTGACAAAACAAACAAAAAATGAACGCCAGGCCTCACCATCTACGCTCACGATTAATTGTAGATCTTGGAACACACAGGGACATAAATACCTTTTGCAACAGGATTGGCAGAAAGGATTAGATATAATATGTCTCCAAGAAACATGGTTACAGAACCTCCCATCTCAGACGTGTACGACATCTCCTTCAACCTTGCGATCAAAAAAGAGAAAGGGAGACCGATGGCTGTGTTGATAACACTAGTCAGCAAGGGTCTGGGATATTAGATATTGGAAACCAGAAATATAAACCCCTACATACAACTGACTCATATGATAAATTAGGGCAAATAAAAGAAGGTAACAGATTCAATCTATTTCATCAACATCTACTGGCAACCCAAAACAATGAAACCAACGCTCTTCATCGATGTGATAATGCAATTACTTGATGAAAGGAATGAACAAACTGATTTGGAAAACATTCTATTGTGTGGTGCCCTGAACATTGCCTGCATAGAGAAAAATACATGCGATCATAAGAGCAATTTAACCACAGCTAATCAATGGTGCACAGAGATGGAGGCACAAAAGATGCACATGCTAAACGGCAACGTGCCCGGAGATATATCAGCTATACAAGATAAACAAGAATCCATTCTGGGTTACTTTTTCGTCTCCAAGAGTCTGCACTGGCAAATCGAGACCCTGCAAGTCATCGAAAAAAGACAGAACGATCATAACTTGATAGAAATGCGCCTCTTTGAATTAAGCATGGAACCTCACCATTATTGGAAACACATTGTCTCCATGGATTCCACAAGAGTAAGATTGAAACTTGAAGATGTTGAAGTTAAGTCCATCACTTCAACCTACAAGCACGAAGAAGACGTGCTTGAATATAGTCACATCCTTACTCAATTTGAAGAGAAAAAACAAGGTCTCAAAAGAACAGCTTTCGTAACTGAACACACACTTGACTTGGAGATTCTGAAGCAAAAACTGAAAATGAGAACTCAAATCCGTTCTATTGAGAAACAAAATACTCCCGAAACACAAATCAAGAAAAAACAGATCTTGCAGACATATAAAAATTGGCTAAAGTCCCACAAGACAATCATGAAGCAGCTGGACTCCGAAACAATGTTATTGAAACTCTCAAAGACGAATACACGAGAATTCTGGAGAATCATCAACCAGCACGAAACTTCGCAACAAGCGATTCAGGCAAACTCGGTAATGGAAAAAGACTGGATCTCTCATTTTACCCTTCTGTATAGTAAAAAGGGAAATATAAAAGATCAAACATTTCCATCCGTGACATCCTGGGATCTCAAATTCGATCAAAGTGAGATCCTAACAATCATCAAAAACCTGAATCCCTCAAGAGCGCCCGGACCGGATGGGTTGTGTAACTACACCTTGAAACAAAATCCAGAAGAGTGGGCTAGCTTCTGTCACATACTATTTAATAAAATAGCTGCATCTTGCCATACCAAAATCATGGAAAAGCGCAATTGTAGTCCCTATCTTTAAGAAAGGAGACAGAACGAATCCGAAGGATTATCGTCCAATTGCACTTTTACATGTTTTGGGAAAAATCTATGCAATAATGTTATTACAAAAATTAAATGGAGTTGCACAGCAAACCTTATGGACAAAAGACAGACGGGATTTGTGAAAGAAGTGGGATGCAGTTTGAATCTGCTGATCGTGAACATCTTAAAAATGGAAACTATACGGTCTGGCAGAAAAATGTATCTTGTGTTCATTGACTTTGCACATGCTTTTGACAGCATTGACCGCGAGATCATATGGACCAAGCTATCCATCTGGAACTGCCCCATAAGTCTCCTATTAGCAATAAGAGGGCTCCACACCGAAACAAATGTTAAGATCAGGCTTGACAGAGCAGGCAAATTATCCAACGCAATATTCACCTATTGTGGAGTGAAACAGGGATGTCCACTGGCATCTATAATTTTCAGTCTATTGTTACTCTCGATGAAGCTCATTCTTTCCCTCCAAAAATAAATGGTCATCATGTAAGTCGCCTACTCTACGTGGATTATCTAATTCTATTGGATCTCACCTCTGTATACCTATAAAGGAAATTAAAGGCACTAGAAAAATATGTCCAAACCAACGGCCTAACTATCATCATAGGGGAAAAGAGAGGACGATTGAGCAAATTCCGCTGGTTGCTAGAGAAGACATCACTTTGTATTACCCCGTCTATCAAATACCTAGGAATGATCATTAATTCAAATATTAATGACACGCCATGGGTTGCCAGTGTGAAAACTAAATGCCAGCAATTGGCAAACCAAGCATCTATTATACACAAAAAATATGGTCAACATTCACTTCTTGCAGTATTCACATTTTATAAACAGAATGAAGTAAGTACCAGCGCTCATATATGGAGCAGAATGCGCTCTAGGTGCCTCCCACCAAGTGTGGAACAATCTTCAAAACACCTTTTGGTCTAAAGTGTTACATCTACCACAAGGGACACCAACAGCTTGCATCCACTATGAACTTGATCTAATATCCATTCACGCCAGAATCTGTTGGAACATGTTAAATCTGTATTGCAAAGTGACCAGCATAAACATCCCCTTGCAATTCGAGATTTTACAAAATATGGAAAACTCCACAGAACGAAACATACTGACAACTTTGGTCGATTTCTGTAAAATGACCCTGAAAGACCTCGATACTGATATTGAAACTCTCCACACCAATCCAAATCTAGTAAAAAAAATGTTTGTGGAGATCTGTTTGGATCGCATCAGGAGATCAAAGAAGAAACTATAAACTAATGAAAGATGTGCCTAGCGAGAAACGGACATTCAATGAAATTCCAAACTATATGAAACTTTTTCCAGATTCACGTCGACGAGCTCTGTATTTTACATTTCGACTGAACTTATTCAGAACACAAGAGCGATAAAGCCTGTGGCAGAAAAGCAAAATAATGGTAAAGAATTGTAGATTTTGTGGCCTACATGACGAGACCCTGAAACATCTAACCATGTTCTGCACAGCCCTACACACGGACAGAACAAACAGTCTTGGAGAACTGACGAAACAGAAAGAAAATGAACAGAAAGAAAATTAACTTTTGCCTTGACCTTTTCTTTAGATATTGTAAACTTGCGGCTCAAGAATTGGGAAAATGAAATCTTAAAGACAAAGGAAATTGCAGATCATAAGTAGCAATGTGAGGCACTTTCTGGATGGAAATGTAATTGCGTGATGCTCAAATCTGTATGAAAGTATATTTTAAAGGTTTGTAATAAAGCATATCAAATAAAATAAAATAAAACAAAAAAAAACACAGACCCATTCACAATTTCACATTCTAGTACAAAAATCCTAGTGCAAAAGTATCAGAATTCTAGCTCTATATTATACAACTAAAGTGTCAGTGCAACTTCTTACCACCATGATTTTTGTATAAAGTGCTAGTGCATCATGGACCATGTAATCTTGACTAAAACGCCCTAAAGTATTTTGAATCTTTAAGTTGGAACTCATTTGTATCAATACACTTGTGTCCTCTAAACTTTGTACCAACTCAATGAAGCCTGAGTGGGCAAAAGACAGACCCATTCACAATTTCACATACTAGTACAAAATATTAGTACAAAAATGACAGAAATCTAGCCGCTATTGTATACAACTGAAGTGTTAGTGCAACGTCTTACCACCATATTCTAAGTATAAAGTACTAGTGCAGACCATATTGTATGATTTGATATTAGCTATGCTTGTTAGCAATCTTAAGTATTATTGCTGTCTCACTTATGCAAACTGGATATCGACTTAATAGGCAGAGTGACATATCTAAGGTAACTTGACCAATTCCAATATAAAGAAATGGTGCAGATTATCAAAATCTCATAGTTCTAGCAGTTGTGTTATACAATCTACCATCATCTAGTAACTAGTTTTAACATGTCAAATACACTTTTCCTAGAGATTCCACATCCCATTTACCTACAGTATAGGAGTGTACCTACTCTCAGTCTCCCAAAAGATGGACACCCAATTCTTCCCCTGAATTATTCCCATTAGGTATTTTGGTAATGAATGTGATAATAAGACTAGATTCTAGTTTTCTGAGTTTACGTTCTCTGTTACCATCTATTTTGTGTACCGGTACATGAGCTAGTGCAAAGAACCTCATTTGGGTAGCACCCTGCGAGTCTTTTTCTGCAAAATGCTACAGGCAGTGGATATGCCAAATCCTTATTTAGAATAGCCCTATAATGTTGAAATATTCGCATTTTCAAATGGCAGATGATCTATCCTATATACATAAGATTACAAGGACAAACTATGGCGTATAGCACAAACTTGGTTAGACAATTCATTCTATGTTTAATTTCCCAAATTCTATTCGATTTCTGTCCATAGTGTAACATATTCTTAGGTTCTGCATACTTACACATCTTGCAGCTATTGCATTTGAAGAACCCTTTGGATTGTTTCGATTTCCCACGCCAATTGTCTGAAGTATTTCCACAAACTATCATACTGGGAGCTATCAGATCTTTAAGAGATTTGGCTTTCCCAAATGTTATCATTAGTTTTTCTCCAATAGACTCACACATAGTGTTATCAGTACATAGAATCGGCCAATGTTTTTGCAAAATTTGCCTAATCTCTTTGGCCTGATTACTAAATCTACTGATAAATCTGATTGGTCCCATCTCTTGTGTCTTGGATGTTTTCACTTTTAGTAAATCTTTTCTTTGTCTAGATGATGTTTGTGTATACGCCCTAATAATGCCATTTTACTTATAACCTCTTTCAAAAAAGCGAGCACGCATTAACTCTGCTTCTTTCTGAAATTCCAGTTCCATTGAACAGTTACGCTTTGCACAAATCATCTCCCCATACGGTATACTGGACTTTAACTTATCTGGGTGGTGGCTTTTGCCATGTAGTATCGCTTTGGAAGCTACAGGCTTTCTGTGTAGTTTGCGTTCCATTCTATCTCCACTAACATAGAGCTTCAAGTCTAAAAAGACCAATTGTTGTTTACTGCTCACACATGTTAGTTTCAGATTCATGTTATGGGTGGTCAATCTTGCTACAGACTCGATTAGAGCTTCCTGGCTGCCATTCCATACCAAAAATAAATCATCAATGAATCTATACCAACAAATTACTTGGTTAACAAATGCATCATTCTGTTCCGACCAGGCTATGGTTTGCTCCCACCACCCCATATATAGGTTTGCGTAAGTTGGGGCTATGCAAGAGCGATGGCTGTGCCATTTTTCTGTCTAAATAAATTGTCATCAAATAAGAAGACATTGTGTTCCAAGCAAAATTGTAATAATGTTATAACTATTTCATTCATGTTGCTTGTATCTAACGGACTTAGTATCCAAGAAAAATTGGCAAGCCTCTAAACCAAACTCATGTTGGATCGATGTATATAAAAACACTTCATGCAATGATAATAGCCAATAAGATGTTTCTCACTGTAGATTCTGTATTTTGGCTAGTAGATCTGTAGTGTCTCTTATATAGGAGTTAAGGTCTTTCACAAATGGCTGCCGGTGTATATCCAAATATTTAGAGATGTTTTCCAACAATGAGCTTCTAGAAGAAACTATGGATCTTCCTGGTGGTTTCAGCAAGTCTTTATGTATTTTTGGTATAAAATACAAAATGGGCGTTGTGGGAAAATCTTTCTTCAAGAATAACACTCCTTCCGGTTCCAATAAGTTCTTGTTTTTGTAATGTCCTACTAAGGCATCAAGTTCTTGTTTGTTCTGTGACAGATATTCTATTTCTTTAATCTCTAACATGATGTATCTTGCAATTGTCGGTCTACTTCTTCCATGTAGTTTCTCTTTGACCAAAGAACTATCCCCCCCTTGTCTTCTTGTCTGATGACAATAGTTTCATCTGATTTCACAGTTTCAACTGCAGCTTGTTGTAAAGGAGTGAGGTTTGACTTATTGGTCATAGATTTAGATGCCAAAGTTCTTAAATCCTCGAGTACACATTCCTCAAAGACTTCGATGTTGTTGCATGCAATGGCCGGATTGAAGACTGATTTATTCTTTAATCCACTCTCAGTGGTAAGGTTTGTGATGATTCCATAATTATCTGGGATAAATTGATTATCCATCGTGTTGGGCAGTTACGCTGTTTGAGTTACAGTATCAATCGCTACTAGGTCTTTCACACTTAAAATACTAGGTGTGGGCATGAGCTCTGTCTGTGTATGTGGAGTTTCTTGCACTTGTGTAGCAAAGATCTGTGTTAATTTGACTTTACGTAAAAACCTGAAAAGATCTATCCTGGTCTCTGTGTAGTCGAAATCCGTGGAAGGGCAGAATGAAAAGTCCTAATTCAAGGACATCTTGTTCAGCTGTTGTTATTTCTCTTTCTGAGATGTTAAATACTCTCGCTTTCAATTCTGTTTGTGTATTCCTCTTCCTCTGGTTTTCTGACCTCTCCCAGAATGTGTTGCTCTGTTTGTTGTATTTCCATCTCCCACACTTCCTGCCTCTCCTTGTTTTTTTGGTTTGGCTCCTCTTCCCCCTCCTGGAGGTTGACCTCTGGGTTTTTTGTCCTTTTTGTTCTCCAGGTGTAACAGTTTGAACTCCTCTAAAGAATGTAATCTAACTGGTCTTAATTCAGAGTCGGAGGATTCAATTTCTGAAGATGCGGATTCCATTCGAGTACTGGTATAATTTGTCAAGATTTTCTTATTGTTTTTAAGTTGCTCCCTAATGGGTTCATCATATTTTCGTGAAAATGTGTAAATTCTCCCCTGTTGGTATTCTTTTTTGTCCCTTAGGAACTTTTGTTGTTTCTTCAACCTGATTTCTCCTTCAAATCTTTCTAAATTTTCTTCCATTCGGGTTACTTTTCTTTTACATTTGTCTGCTTCTTTAGAATTGAATAACATTTCTTCAAATTTTTCAGTTTCCTCAATACGTTTTCCCCGATCTTTTTTAGCAAACTTGGTGAGGGATTGCATCATCCCAAAAGAGCAACTATGTGCATGATTTGTCCATTCGTCTATTAAATCTGGATCCATATCTTCGTATGTGGGTATGGTAAGGATTCTGAGACCTCTGGGAATCCGTTTTTCTTCCAAATACATTTCCAATGTCATGGCTTCCCACCATTTACTGATTTCTTTTTTCCTGATCCTTTCTAGTTTATCTATTCTGTGTATTACTGTTAATGCCTCAGAACTCATGGACTCTTGAGTTATGGCACTCTCAATGTCCACCTTATATAAGGCTTTTGCTGCCACATATCTTTTAGCCTCCATTTGTTCTGCCATGCTGACTAGGCTGAGGACCGGTCTATTAGAACACTGGTACTTTAAGTTTGCACTATGCAAATCATTATTTTATAATGAAAAATGATATTTTATCATTGCGGCCAAATTGATTAGAACATTATAAACGCAACAAACAGGAATGTTAAATAAATGCAAACAAATAATGTGAAATGTTGAACTAATATTTATTAGAACATAACTGAGGAGAAATCAGCCAATAATGACTAGCACAATATGGCCGCTCGGCATAACCATAATATATGTTGCTAAGAAAGTCAAATGACTTGTTGCATTACAGCTTCCTGTTTACATTTCAGGTGAAAGGGTTTTGTTCAAACATTTTTAAACCCACCATAAATTTCATAAATTTCTTGGTGTTATATATATATATATATATATATATATATATATATATATATATATATATATATTGACTGGTATATGCAAAAATTACCTTCATGGTGATTCAGGGTCTCTTAGTCCAAGCTCTCACCCATCACAACTGGTTGGGTATGCCTGCATCCACAGGCAGACTGGAAACCAATGGCTGAAAAAGATAGCTGTCGCTTTACGAAACTTGAAGTTGGTGAGACCACGTTGCATGTGTGTCCCTCGGCACACCAGCCCCACCCCTCAGTCCCACGTCACCAACTGCCCACACTGAGTTCCTGATTTCACCACTGGCGGTTGAATTCAAGTATAAGATTAAATCGAGATGGCCGGGGGCTGTTGTGAAGGAAGGAGATCCTGGACTAAGAGAACCTGAATCACCATGAAGGTAATTTGTTCATTTCTCTTAAGTCCTGGCTCTCCCTCCTTCCCTCCTTCCAAACTGGTTGGGACCAGACTAAAAAGCCTTAATATGAGTAAGGGTGGACGGGACAGCATATACGCAATTAAAGCAAACAAGTTGCAGAGCATCTCTTGGCCAAATTTGCCATCTTCCTGGAGGATGCATCCATAGCGTAGTGCTTGCAGAAAGTGAGTGGAGTAGCTCAAGTAGCAGCTCTACAAATGTCTGTGATGGGGTCATGCCTAATAAAAGCTACTGATACTGCCTTGACTCTTGTGGAATGAGCCCAAAGTCTGTGCGAAACAGCAAGCCCCTTCACAGTGTAAGCCTTTGTGATACAAGAAACAACCCACTTGGCAATAGAAACTTTGGCAGCCTTATGACCAGGGGCAGGACCACTATACGTAATACAAAGTTGGTCTGATTTCCTCTATCTCTAGATAAAATGTGAAAGTTCTTGACACGTTCAGATTATGCAATTTTTCCTCAGTCACGGAAGCATATGGCTGGGATGAAAAAAAGGAAGGAACATTTTCTGATTTAGATAGAAATCAGAAACCAACTTTGGTAAAAGAAAAAAGAGGATATTGTACGAAGGACTACCTTATCTTTGTGAAAAATCAAATAAGACTCCTTTGATGAAAGAGCCTGGAGTTCTCCAATCCTCCTAGTTGATGTAATGGCTATTAAAAAGGCTGTCTTCCATGTCAAAAGCTCCAATTTGCAGGATGCCATTGGCTTGAAAGCCTTGTGTATTAGAGCCCAATGGACTATATCTAGATCCCACTGAGGGGGTGGTTCGTGAAAGGGTTGATGCAAATGAAGAAGGCCTTCAAAGTGCCTGTTAATAGCTTAATTTGACAAAGAAAATGTCCAGGAAGCGTTCCTGGAAGCTACTATGATATTCAGATTCTGTTCTGATAATTGAAGATGAACGAAGGTTAGTTCTTCAGGAACCAAGCCTTCAAGTTCAGCAATTGAGGGCAGGAGTGAAGGACATGCCCCTTCTGTTGTGTCAATGGATCCTCCGAGATTGGTAGATCTAACTTGGATTGCCCTACTAGTTCCAGGAAATCTGGGAACCAAATCTGGCATGGCCAGAAAGGGGCTACAAGAATCATTGTCAGATTCTGAGACAACAGGAAGTTGAATAACGTCTTGTGTATTAAGTGAAGTGGAGGGAACGCATAAAGTGTTTTGTTCGACCAATCCAACTGCATGGCATCTCCCAAGGAATGAAGATCCAGGCCCTCCTGCAAAACAAGCCGAGGACAAAGAACATTGAACTGTGTGGCAAAGAGGCCCACCGCTGGATGGCCCCACTTTTTGAATATCATCTTCACTACTGACATTTTCAGATCTCAGTCCTGGGGAGCACATTCTAGCCCGCTGAGCTTTTCCACCAAGACGTTCTTCTTTCCCTCCAGATGGGATGCAAACAGGAAAATATCGTTCTCCATGGCCCAATACCATAGTTTATCTATGAGGACACACAGAGGAAGAGAACGAGTTCCCTCCTGTTTGTTAACATAAAACATTGCAGTGTTATTGTCCATAAGTATTTTGACCACCTTTCCCTGAAGGCAGGGAAGAAAGGATTTTAGAGCGTAAAAAATCACTCTTAGTTCCAAGACCCTTATGTGATCTCCCTTTTCTTGAACTGACCCAAGACCATGAGCCATCAAACTCTGACAGTGGACTCCCCATCTGAACTCTGATGAGTCTGTTGCACCCACCATCTGATGATGAGGCGTTCAAAAGAGAATTCCGATCAACAGTTCTCCGGATTGTTCCACCATATAAGGGAACCCTGAATGTGACTTGGGTTGGACATTTCATATCTTGAGAATCCAATAGCTGGTTCCCGTTGCTGGCAAGGTGCCATTAAATGGTTAACATTTGAAGCTTTGCGTAGGGAACTAGATTGATGCAAGAAGCCATCAACCCTAAAAGTTAAATGAGCCACAATGCTGAAAGAATTTGATGTGTTTTGAACACAAAGATGGCCTGCTAAATTAATAACACCCTTTCAGACAGTGCAAAGGGAGTTTCTCGAGTAATATCCAGTACCGCCCCAAGAAAATGAATCTTTGAGAAGGAATATGTTTTGACTTTACCACGTTTACTGAGAAACCTAGATCTTAAACCGTGTCGCATGTTAGTTGCGTCTTCTGTAACAATTACTCCACAAACAGTGCTTGTAAAAGCCAATTGTCCAGGTATGGATATAGATGCCTTGACCGAGAAGCACCCACAGATCACTTTTTCATAATTTTTTCACTCTTCTTCTAATATAGACACCCTTTGTCCTCTCCCCTGTACCCTCCACCCCGTTCTTTTAAATATACAGGTGGAGCCTCCTCTCAAAACAGTCAAGACATACTGAGAACAAAGGAATAAGACTGCACACTATTCATCCCTGATGAAAGAGGGATAACAACACATCCCCACCGGTAGGCTATTGTCCTGTACCCTGGCATACAGAAGCGAGTAAGCAAGAACCGCGAACCAGGCCACAGAACTGATCCTCTCCACAAATCAAGAGAAAGGACAATGAATTTATCTTTACTGGGAATGGAGCTAAAGAGATACCTATTACTCATCATCCTAGAAAATAGGAGTTGTTACCGAAATTCCTCGGTCAAGTCACTATTTTGAATTGTGGACTTAGTAAAACACAAAATTCCTGTTCTCTGGCTCTATTATTTTTAACAGGTAGCCAAGAAAATTTTAAGTTTATTCAGCAATTCTTCTTGAAGAAGAGCTGCATTTCATAGAAACCGAATAAAAGAGGTTTTAAGTTTCACTTGGAAAGCAACCAATATTTTAGGAAAAAGGGCAAAAAGGAACAAAAAACTGATTGACTACTCTTCATGATGTGATTACAAAATAAATTCACCTGAATCAAAAAGTGGTACCATGACTGTTAAGGGAAGATTTGGGTGTTAGACCCCCCATATCTGGTTCTATCTGTGGATAAATGGATATAGATGCACGATCTTCAACTGAAGGTGAGCTTCGAACAGCCCCGAGACCCTGGTTTGAAAGGGAGGCAAGTGTACTGGTAATACGACTTCCCCCTGGTGAACCTCAGATACTTCTGGCATTCCTTGAAGATGGGAATATGAAAATAAGCATCTTGAAGATCTATGGATGCCATCCAGTCGTTGAGCTGGGGAGCTGCGGGAATCTGTGGTGCAGTGATCGTGCGGAAGGTCCCTACAAGCAAAAACTGGTTCACATTGGAAGGAGCTAGAATTGGTTGAATTCCACCTGTCTTTTTTGGAATTATAAAATAATGGGAGTAAAACCCCCAACCCAATTCCTCTTTTGGAAATAATTTTATTGCCCCCGAAAAGAGAAGGTTATGAATCTCTTTTAAAAATTCTGGAGATGACTTTTGGATCTTTGGAGGAGAAGATGGAAGTGTATCAGGAAGGGCTTTGGGGTGCATTGAACGGCCCCACATAGAAGTCCCTTTCACATGAACAGCAGGGTTTTAAACTCTCAAACAAAAACAGCATGGCCTTTGTTTTTTGTTCAAGTTAAATTAGAGGGTCATGTGGAAATGGGGCCTACCTGACATTATCAAAGGAAAAGCAGCATTTTAATTTACAAAAAGGGAAAAATCAAAGAACCCTTTCACATGCAAAAAGGATTCTTAAACAGTGACATCAAAAACGACTGGCACAGTTGTGTGCAAATAAAAGCAGTTTAAATGTGAAAAAGTATCACTGCTAATAGAAAAATATCTGGGAAAAGACATGAGGTGCGGCTTTACAAAAAGAAATGTATAGGCTTCACACACAAAACTCCAGTACTCCAGGGACATTTGAAAAGCCACTTTGTGTTCATGAGAACATGTCATCCCAATACAAACTCTTTCACAGGCTGTGGGAAACTTCACAAATAAATCTCCCACTACCAGTCTGGGTGTCACAACTCCCATCTAATTACTAACTGCAATAAAGTGTCCTCCAGACCTGCTGGCACTGAAGGCATTGAGTGCAGAAGTTCCCCTTGGCTGGAACATGACTAATATGTGTGAAAATGGGGGCAGCTACTTTGAAGAACAAGCTTTCAACACAAAGAGACTGATAGAAAAAAAACCTGGGTGCAGGCTGACCCAGTGAAAACAAATGGCCGGAAGGCAGGAGAAAGGCCATTTGTTCCACATGAAGATTCACAATTAATTTAAAAGGGCTATTATCATTTAGGTCTTTTTCTCAGCAACCATAAGGTGGATTGTTTTCATCTATGTACCATTTTTATGTAATTTCCAGACATAATTACACAATTTTTATGTAATTTCCAGACAATTTTGGAGATGTACAATTCATCCACCTGTGACACATGGAGTGCAATGGTCCTCTAAGATGTGTTTCTTGCAGATCTGAACATGATGCAAATGTGAAAGTTGGTGAGCGGGCACAGAATACAATTAAGGATATGGGTAATAATTTACATATTCATAACTATTATGCTTTTTATGGAAACAGCAGAAATGTGCCACAAGGCCGTGCTACATGGTACGGACTTGGTGGTCAGTTTATCTAATTCTCCATGATTAGCTGAATCAGAAAATATGTTTATTATGGCAGTTGCTAGCAAAATTAAAAGCTGTGATACATAACTCATTTTTGGCAAAATGTTGAAACAAGAACAAATTGCGATTAGAAATGGGAATTGACATATGTTGCTCTAGACCCCTAAACCAATCCTGACATGGAGGCTGGGTTTGAGAGGAGAGAGAAGGGTAACTGTCTAATCCTAGTTGCTGTAATTATTGAAGGGTACTTCCCCAAGATTGTAAATTGGTGGTGTCATCGCTCCTATATAAGGGAGACTGCACTAGGAGTAGGGGACACACAAAGGACACACCGGAACAGACAGACAGAGAGACAGAGCGGGCTGCTGAAACTTACGATGGAACAGCTGTAAGAAAACACCATTGGAGATTGCTGAGAGTGCATCTGCATGGAGCTGGCTATTTCTAGGACGGCCTCAAAGCTGACTGGGTCCTCTGGTGGAGAGCGGGAGGCCATCTTTGAAAGTGGAGTGACCAGACCTCTGCCCTATCTTTCCAGAGTGCCCTGTGATGCAGCTGGCTTTCCTGTAATTTAAACAAAGGCTTTCTATGTAAGTAGAACTGAGCCTTGGAAACCAAAAGGTGGGGGGAGTCTGCTTGCCTTGAACGCTTTCCCTTCCTAGTGGGTAGGGGGAGGGCCAAATTGTGTAGTTCCTTAGCCTATTTAACTAAAAGTATTAATTTAATTGATTCTTCATTTAGCAGAACACTACGAGGTGGATTTTGTTAAAATTCAAAATTAACAAAGTTCACTTCCCAGGGTGGGCTGAAAACTATAGCCTATAATTTAATTAGGCAATCCTTTTTGTCCTGCTGATCCCGACTTCTTTAAGGAAGAGGGGTGTCGGGGGCATGGATAGCCAAGGATGCCTGTGGATGCTTCTTCGGTGAGCTCTGGGACTCCTTCCCCGTCCCGAGGCCCCAAAACCCCCTTAAAAGATTTAATTACTCAGGGAATAAGCTCTGCGGGCTCCTGAATGCCTGAGGAGCAAGCTGTGCAAATCTGAGAGGCAGCGGAGCTCGCATGGAGGAGTAGCGAGAGGAAGAGTGGGGAGCCCAACTGACATAGCCAAGATGGAGGACTGGACTCATGTCGGCACCGAGGGAAATGTCAGACCACCCCCGGAGAAGAAGTGAGCTGAATGGCAGACAGACCGACGAGGTCCCGGAACCACAGAAAGTGCCCCGTCTTGGACTGCCGGCAGTCGTGTACTGGGTGCCCTGGCTCGGTGATCGGAGCCGAAGCACTCTGGGGAGAAGCCCTTCCCCCCCACCCCTGCGGGAGGGAAGGCTCAAGATGGGATCCGAGGACCGAAGCGAGGTCCAAAAACATGCGGGAGCCCAAGAAGAATTGGGTAAGGAGGTACTAGGGTCAGCCGGGACAAATGCATAATCAGCAATAAAGTCTCCCTACTCAAAGCAGACTGTAGAAGACATCCGCACCCCCAGCAAGGGCCCCAAACGTACCGAGTATCACCCAGCGGGTGCTACGGTGCACAGGCAGTCGCACAGTACCAGGGCAGGCTGCAGAAGCCATCTGTGCCCCCAGCAGCATTGCCGTGGGAGAGCCGCAGAGAGGGCCTACACAGCAAAACTTCACCCGAACAGGTGCGCATCCCAAGGCGGGCTTAGGGAACCACCAGTGCTCCCAGCAGGATTGCTTTGAGGGAGCTACTTAAAGGTCTTTGGGAGACGCGACTCTGAGATTTTCAGGAGCAACCCAGCAAATAACCCATGCAGGGATGCCTGTGAAAATGACTCAACAATATGAAGCACTCTAGACAAACATCGCATGACTAGTTAATGAAGTGCCTAAGGTGGTAAGGAAGCACTAAGGAGCGCCCCTGAACAGGGGTAACCCTCCCTTGAGGGTCAAGGATCGGCAGGTGCAACCCGAGTGATCCCTCAGGGGGCGAAAATGCAAATGCCAATATTGCAAGGGCAGAGTGGACAGGAAACCCCTATAATCTGCCATTACCCAGCAACTTAACAGTACCCATGAAAGTGGTGGGAACCATGAGCCACTTTGTGACGAGCAGCAGAAGGGTTTAACACTAGCTACGGGAACCCAAGCATCTAGGGGGGCGAAGAAATAACAACGAACTTTCCTGAACGATGAACCACTCTCCAAGAGGGCGAAATAATTAAGGGCAACCCCCGAAGCCCAGGCGGCGAGCTACAGCAGATGTACACTGCCCTGTGGGACAACACTACTAGCGGAATTGCATTGAGTGACAAGTAGGGCTCAACTGGAGTTCGGCAACCCCCAGATCACACACGCTAGTCCATAAGAGTGCACACAGCATAAGAAGGGCAATTCACTGTGGCGGAGGGTAGATATGTAACAGCTTCAATGTCACAAATGGTGGGGGGTGGGATGGGAGGATTCGACCAGATCCCACATTTCCCAGAGGAAAACAAACCCGGTGAGTCACTGTGGCATAGCCATGGTGAGAGTTTTTAAGTTCAAGGGGTTGTTATACGTTGAGGAGTTGGGGGGATATAAAGGAACATGATATTTGGGTGGAAGCTACACACAACACATACAGAACACTGAAGGGAGCGGACAGGCTGTACAGCACAAAGGCAGGCACGCTATTACAAACCAACAATGGCTTATTTAACATTTGTGACACTAAATGTGCAAGGGCTCAACTCTCCAATAAAAAGGAAATCAATTATGAGAAGGCTTTTGGATATGCAGGCCTCAGTGGTGTGGGTACAGGAAACTCACTTGCTCCTGGAAGATGAACACAGACTAAGGCATAGGGCCTTCCCCATACAATACTTCGCCTCATGTGGGACTAAAAAAAGGGGAGTGGGCATTCTGCTAGCCAAGGGGATTAGATTTGAGAAGCAATTTGTCAAAAGAGACCCACAGGGCCGTTATCTAGTGTTAGGAGGGGTACTGATGGGCCAACAGGTCACCCTGGTGACAATCTACGCCCCCCAACGAGAGACAAGATCGCTTTGTGCTGCTGCCCAAAATTGCAAAATGGGGAGTGGGGCAGATCTTGATAGGAGGTGACCTCAACAGCGTAATGGACGCCGCAATGGATAAAACCCTCCCAGCCACTCCTAACGAAAACATATACAGGCAAGCCCTGGCCCAATTCCTAAGGGAGCTACACCTAATAGAAATGTGACGATTCTTTCACCCACATGGAAGAGCATATACCCATTACTCTGCTGTACATAGGGGATATTCACAGACCAATATGGTATTCATCTCAGACACCCTGGGCCCACAAATTACGGGGTTGGAAACAGGTGCAGTGCTTATCAGACCACGAACCGGTCTCCCTAAAGATAGAGCTGATCACTCCGCGGCAGCAGATCCGTAAACCATGGCATCTAAATTAAATAATCCTAAAGGACCAAGCCCTCAGAGCAGTCATAGAACTGGCCCTGAGGAATTACTTTCATGAGAATGTAAGGGGTTGAATGGGGCACTATTTGGGATGCTAGCAAAGTGGTCGTACGGGGCGAGTTTATCGTGAATGCGGCAAACTACGTTAAAAGAAAAGACAAGGTGTGGTGGGAACTGGAGGCCAAAATAACGACGGCTGAGACAAAGTATAAAGATAAGGGCTCACAAAAGGCGTTGCGGGAACTTACAAAAAGCTAGGGCAGCCCTGGAGACACACTTGGCAGACAAAGCTGCACAACTCCTTCTACAAACTAAACAATCTTACTATATAAATGGGGACAAAGCCAACCGATTCCTTGCAGCCAAATTAAGAAAGCAGAAAACCCAGAATCACATCACCCAACTTAAACACCAGGGAGGGGACTTAGTGAGCTGGGAAAAAGAAGTAGCTGAAGTTATGTACTCTTACTACATCAACAACCTGAAGGGGGAGGACATTGAGAGAGAAGCACATGTAGCGTTCCTGGGTCAAGTGACCTTGCCACAGATCACTGAATCGGACAAACAAATGCTAGAAGCGCCCATATCCGAGGAAGAAGTGGAAGAGCTTATAAGTGCGTTGAAGGGACATAAATCCCCAGGCCCAGATGGACTATGTAATGCGTATTATAAAACATTTAAGACCATCCTGGTAGGCCCCTTAACGAAATTATTTAATCACATACGAGACATGGGGCAAACCTCTGGGGATATGGTCCCAGCCACTACGGTGCTACTGTTAAAACCACACAGAGACCGATCAGAATGTGCAAGTTATCGGCCTTTCTCGTTACTGAATAGGGATGATAAAATGTACTCCACGATCCTGTCCCAGAGGCTAGCAAATGTCCTCCCGAAGATAATTCACCCGGACCAGGCAGGTTTTGTGAAAGGGCGGCACACCTACCATAATATCCATAGAGCTATAGATACCATCAAATCAGGATGTAGGTCAGGACAGCGGTTCTCGGTGCTGGCATTGGACGCCTCTAAAGCATTTGATAGCCTAGACTGGGGTTTCCTACAACTGACCTTCAAAAAAAATGTGGTTGCGGGCCAACTTTTACCCGTATGGTCTTGGCTAACTATTGGAACCCCACCACACGGCTAATGATTAATAGACAGCTCACAGGGAAGTATCCCTATCCGAAAGGACACGAGGCAGGGGTGTCCACTGTCACCATTGATTTTCGCTATGGCCATGGAGTCCCTCACGCGTATGACTCGCGATGAACCAGGAATCCGAGGGGTGGAAGTGGGCGCCAGTGGGTCTCAGAAAATAGCCCTCTATGCGGACAACGTCCTCATGTTCCTGAAGGACACAACAAATTCACTCCCAAAAGCAATAGAGCTGCTGGACAAGTTTGCAAGGGTATCCGGGTTCCACATTAACTATCCCAAATCCAAGGCGCGTAACATCACTGAGGACCCAGAACACGTGTTAGAATGGGAAAATCGCCACCCCCTGAAATGGGAACGAAAATCTATAAAATATTTAGGAATACATCTAACACCCACATATGAGAGATTATATGGGGCTAATATCCCGGACCTGCTGAAAATGCTGACAGGAGATCTGAAACGATGGGATATGCAGGAGCTATATTGGCTCGCACGCATAACAGCAGTTAAAATGACCCCCTTACCAGGTTTCTATATGTGACGAGAGCTCTCCCAATAAGCATTACAGGCCCAGCAATTAAAAACTTACAAAAGGAAGTCATGTCTTTCATCTGGAAAAAGAAAAAACCAAGGGGCCCCAGGAAAGCTCTATTTCGGTTACAATTACTAGGGTGACTGGGGGTACCAGAACTCTGCAGGTATCTATGGGCAGCCCAGGTAGAGCCCATGTTGCAATGGATGCCTAGAGAAAACCAAAACCGTTGGGCGACCCTCAAAAGGGAGGCAACCAGCACACCCCTAGAGAATTTGGGATTTCTCACAGCGAGGCACAGAGGTAAAGGAGGCACACTACTGCAAACAACTAAGGCCACTCTATGGTACTGGGATAAAGCGCTACAGAGAAAAGGGACAAAAGTAGGGGGAGGCCCTCTAACACCAATCGCCCATAACCCAGATTTCACACTGGGAATGCACCCTGACTTCTGGGCACATTGGGGAGGAGGGGGGGCAGTCCCAGACACTGGGGGAACTCTACGTAGAGGGGTCACCCTTAACATTCGAAGGTTACAAAGATAAATTTCACATCCCCGAGAGAGAACGCTTCCATTATATCCAAATTAGACATTGGATCCTGAACACAAAGGTCTGGGAGGGAGCATCTCGGGACCCAAAAGGGCTGGAACTCACTGTAAAAGAAGGGACTCTGGAGAAAGGGGTGGCAAGACTATTCCGGCTGATGTGTGAGGCGGACCCGGCAGAAACTCTATGCAGAAATGGGAGTTAGATGTGGGAACCAATACCGGGGGAGACATGGAGCCGCATATGGTACCGAGCTGCAAAAAGTTCCAAATGTGTCTCAATTAAAGAGGCGGTGTACAAACTGTCTGAGGTGGTACATGACGCCAAAACTAATGCACTCCATTAACCCAGACTACCCCCTATCATGCTGGAGGGACTGTGGCCAGCCCTTGGACCTAATCCATATGTGGTGGACCTGCCCAGTGGCAGAGACATACTGGAAGGAAAATCTGAGCCATATCAAGGAGGTAGTCGGGGCACAGCTGCCTCTTGACCCAGTGGTAGTCTTATTGGGCAAAGCAGTTGAAGGGAGCTATGCGAATACAGGGAACAAAGCCAGCCTCATCACCCATATGCTGAGCGCGGCCAGAATCAACTTGGAGCAGGCGTTGATTAATAAACAGGGGCCGGTGGTGGCTATGTGGTGGGTGAGGCTGTGGGAGTGATAGCAATGGAAAAGGTGACTGCAATGGCATATGGCTCCTACTCGAGATACTTGAACACCTGGATGCTATTCCATGAGTTCATGGATGACAGGAAACAAATGTACTTTAAACCGAAGCTACTCCGCAGGATTTCTATTGTGTAGCAATGCAAGCCTCAGGAGGACAGTCAGGTCCGCAATATACCCACATGAGTTGAACAGAGACGTTCTGTTTCACCCAAATGTTGAAAAGTTATACTGACGGGGGAGGGAGTTATAACAGTTAAACTCATGAACCTATGGAACACAAAGATGGGAATTGACGAGGGAAAAACAAGGACAAAACTATTGTTTGCTGCTCCCATATATATGTCTGTAACCTGTGCTCTTGAGAAATAAATAAAGTTTGTTAAAAACAAAAGGAAGAGGGGTGTCTTTGTTCTTAAATCAGTCCAGCCTTTTTATCCAGCTTCCCCAACACAGGCCTTTTAGTGGAGAGGGGTCTCAAATCCAAAATTCCCCAAATCATTCAAATTTTTCTGTCTGACTTCCAGAACACAGACCAAAGTAGGGGGCTAAAAAACAAACCGCTAAATCACAGTGTGTTTATTCTAAGACAAAGGTGTGGGCGAAATCCTAATTGCTGTATGCATTTGTACCAATCTTGAAATCCTACTCCTTGCCTTTTAGGCTTGTAAGAAAGTCAAAATCGCACAACACTACACAATAATTGCTTTTGTTATTAACCAGTGTAATTATTTTGTGAAGTGAAATTTGCAGCAAGTGAAGAATTGTGATTGTGTTCTTTTCAACTCACTTTTGTGATGTATTTATGCTAAGAGAAGTTGTGTGTCGTGCCACGGATAAAGCAAGGTTTTGACATTTTCATGCTCATTTTTATTACTTTTCATTTAAATAAATTCCAATATATTTCCCGTACACCAACCTGGTTCTTGGCTCATTGGTAGCTCAGGGGAAAGGGATCCCTTTAATTTGGGGGGAGAGGAAAGGCATATTTGGTCTTGGCATGATATGTGTCTGAGATAGGGCTACAGAAAAGAATCAGTTAAACAATTTGATGTGTCACACCTTAAGTGGGGTAGGAAGGAAATCCCTGTGTTGACGGTGACTTCTCAATAAACCGTTACAGGGCTAGTGTGTAGCCATGCTGATTTATATTTAAAACCAATTCACCCTGAGTGATGATGTCCCCATTGATGAAGAAAACTCTAAATCGTTGCTGCTACCGGGGATGTATGCTCCTTGATAGTAATTGGAGCAATTTGAACGTACATCCCTGGATGGAGGTCAAACAGACTTCTTTTGTCCTTGAGAAGAGGTATTTGAGGGGGTAACCCCTAACTTCAACTTCAGCCTTTTTAACAGAGGAATAATAGGACTTAGTGGTAGCAAAAGAACCATTATTTCCCTCCATACGTGGTTTGAAGGATTTGAAGTTCTGATGATAAGGCTGTTTCACTGAGATTGGACTGAGTGATTTAGCCACAGTAACACTAACTTCGCATTTTTGAAGCACCTCATCAGTAGAGGGATCAAACAGTGTTTTACCATCAAAAGGCAGGTCTACAACCTTGTCCTGAATGTCTTGAAAAAAGGAAGTGGCTGCCAAATATGTATATCTACACATGCATACAGCGCCTGTAATTGCCTTTGCTGTGGTGTCTGCTAAATCTTTAACAACCTGAAGTTGTTGAATGGCCGCCTCTCTTCCTTCTGAGACCCAGATGGAAAATTCATCTGCCGCTCTTTGGGGAAGCAGTTCTGTGAAGTGGTCCAGGTTTTCTCATTTTAAAATATTACAACCTGCCAAAACCGTAACGGTGGAATGAGAAGGTGCAGAACTTTTCCTCTTAGTACCCAAAGCTCCGGAAACCACAGCAGATTGTGCAGGAAGATTACATATGACCACAAAATGTTTCTCTTTAGGAGGCACAGAAGGAGTCACTTTATCCTTAATGCATTGGACCAAAACTTCCATATAACATAGTCTCAAGGACAGTGTTAGTAATATCGTTAGCCATATCTGAACGTTCACTTTGGGTTTCGTCCAGTCTCAAAGGAAATGTTGAAGAGTCAATCCTAGAACGTTGCGGAGCAGGATTGTATATATTGAATACAACAGGTATGGGTAGCTGTATATTGATCAACACCAATTGTGGAGTCGAATGAGCTGTTGGATCCTGAACAGGTTCTGCCAAAATCTCCTCAGTATCAGGAGAAAAATGTGGAAAGGTTTTTGAAGTGTTTGCCTTCACTGTAGTACAAAATAAATCTTCAGGAGACCCTATGAAGTATTTTAAAGAATCAAAATCTTTTGAGTCCGAAATAAGACTGATATGCTCATTTTGACTCCCTGGTACCGAAGTTGAAATTGTGTCATTAGAAGATTTCTTTTGTTTGTGCCTCTTTGGAGAGGCCAGTACCAAGCTAGTTTTCGAACGAGAATGCTTTTGCCTCTTATCTTTGCTTTTATCTGTCTTTTTCGGTACTGAGGAATGAAAACACGCAACTGCAGCAACCAAAACAGAAACCTGATTTTTCTTCGGTACCAAGGTACTCGAAGATTTAACTGCGGTAGCCAACTTGGGAACTGACAGACACAGGGGAATCAGTTGATACCGAATTAACCCTGGAGGCTTTTGACTCTTTTTGGCAAATCTTGCCTGTTCGAATAGCCGAGGCAGGTGAGCTCTTACCCGGTACCACAGTGATTCTGTCACGGGTAAACAAATCTTCTGGTACCGGGTGGACCTTTTTAGACCCTTTCACACCTGGAGGTACTAACGCAGGTTGAAGTGCCCGAGGTTTCCCCCTAAACCATCCTGTAAAAACTGGAGAGGTGGTCTTCACGTGGGTGCTGTGGGCTGGTGCCAAAACACGTACCCCACCTGCAGGTACAGTCCCCCTCTTAATGATGTCAGCCTCCTTCTAGGTCCTTACGAAGTCCTCTGTTGCTTCCATACCCGTCCCAGCTGTGACATGGAAAGAAAACAATTATGCAAAGACCTCGGGTGAATTCCACAGCAGAAGACACACACACTGACCAGGTCATGGATACACAGGCATCATATGCAGGCATGATGTGGATTGGCCGCTGAGAATTGCTTCCTACAACGGATGTATTGCTTGAATCCTGTAGGAAATGGCGTACGTCAAAGAGAGGCACTGCACTGCATTAAAAGATGCAAAATAAACCAATCGTATGGCAAATGGTATGTACAGTTAAGAGGTGACAACCCCATTAAAAGGGGGCGTCACGGAGCTCATTAAATTCCGACCCACCCAGTAGGTGCAAAACCAGAAACTGGGTGTGGGCAGTTGGTGATGTGAGGGTTAGGGATGGGACTTGCATGCGGAGGGATGGACACGTGACATAGTCTAACCAACTTCAAGTTTCGTAAAGGGACAGCTATCTTTCTAAAACAACTTTTTACAGCCTGCCTGCAGATACAGGCGTACCCAACCAGTTGGGAAGGAGGGAGAGCCAGGACGTATGAGAAAGATGTAGGATTGCTTTCTTACAGTATAGATTATTACTATGCTCATTAAGTTGGGGGGAGAAGAAAGGCATATTTGGTTTTCCTGTCAGGGTTTAGGCACTGTGATGTGTAGACTGACACCGGTGTAGGGAGAATTGTCATCTGTTAGTGACCTGTCCAGCTCAGAGCCCCTATTTTATCTTCCCCCTTGTAAACACTACAACCATTCAATATGGCGAATAACTTAACAGGACAGAAAAAAAGCCATTTAAAAAAAGAGTGTTTGATATATGTATTGTGGAATGTTGACAGCCTGAAGAGCCCTGTCAAAAGGAAAAAAGTGCTGTCACTCTTGAAGAAGATAAATGTAGACATTGTCAAGTTACAAGAAAGTGGCTGTAGAGGTTGACTAAGTGATATGTAAGAAAAGCATACGCATCTGCATTAAAGACTAAATCAAGGGGGGAGGTCATCCTAATAAAAAATAACCTGCCTATTACAGTGATAAGACATGATAAATATAAGGGAGAATTGTATCTGTCACTATTAAGATACAAAGAACAAATGTGACAATATGTAACATATATGCTCCGACAATGGTTGATGGCCCCTTTTCAATGAGGTGGCCCAATACTTACAGGCTCATTCTGAAGGCGTTATCCTGATGGGGTGGGGGGTGATTTTAATGGGATGCTAGATATGTTACTTGACAGAAGCCAAGGAATACAAAAAACACAAGTAAAAAAATCAAAATGCTCTCAACGAATTGCTTGCAGACTTTAACTTGTGCTAGAACACCCACCGGACTGAGATTATAGCTCCAGAGCTCATGATGTGTATTCTCATATAGACGTTGTACTGAAACCTGGGAGAGTGACTCAAAACTTCCTCAAAAGTGAAATAGGAACCATACCTATTTTGAATCACGAACCAGTTGTGACAGAATTATCCTTAGACTACATAGTGAACAAATCCAGTATTTGGAAAAATGAATACATGATACTTCAAAATAAGAACACATTGGAGTGCAGTTCGAAACAGGCTGCAATGTTCATTTGTGGTCTGAGAATCCTTTAAATGCTATATGAGAGGTATAATTATTGGTCTTTCAAGCAAAAGCAGAAGGAGAAGAAATGTGAGCTGAGATCTCTTAAAAGTTTTTTAAAGATTGGGGAAAATTTTGCAGTACACCCTGCGCAGGGATATTTTGATGCCAGCATGTTTTGGCACAGCAGTACAAGTATTTTAATGAAATTTTAAAAAATAAGAATTAGATGCTATTTCGAACCCTGGCCTGTGGGGCTGTGAGTGTGACGAGCTAACCACTAGGCTATGAGGATGCGTTTGTTTTAAGATAACCAGTTACTTATATTAGCGAGGGTAATTCAGAATACGTTACGGTTACTATAAGTAACTGTTGCAAACAAAACCTGTGAGATCTCTATGGCCTTATGGTTAACAGTTCACCCTCACAACCCTACAAGCCGGTGACATAATTATATGTTTATTAGTTTTGTTTAATTAAAATTCCAATTTCAATAAATGTTTTAATAAACTTGCGCCGAACCAGCTGTGCTGAGGAGTGTGCGCCAAACCAGCTCCTGCGGGGAAATATCCGCGCCTAAACGGCCTGCGCCAAACCAGCAGCGCCGATATTTCCTGCTCCAAAAAAGTTACTGGATGAACCCAGAATAAACTACTGACCGAAAAGGCTGAATATGCTTTATTCAAGACAAGATGCATGTACTCTGAAGGAGGGGAAACATGTTGTCACCTTTTGGCACATCAGTTAAGGATGATTGAAAGTTATAAAGCAATTAGAGCTATTGAAAAAAAAAATTGAGTAAGATCATATGACCCGGATATTATCAACAAAAAATGTAAAGACATTTTATGAAAGTCTTTATTCTGCTGACAAATGGAACAACACTGTGAGTTGGTTAGATTCTTTGGAATCAGGTTCCCTCCCAAAGGCAACACATGAAGAAGTAGATATGCTTGGCAGGGATCTTTCTACAGAAGAGCTGAAGAAAGCGGTATACGGTATGAACAAAAAGTCTAGGCCCAGACAGCTTTCCAGTGGAATTCTAGGTATTGTACGATCGGACCGAGAAAAAAGGTCCGACTGTACAATGCGACCAAAAAATGCTACCACCAAAGGTTCGAACACCAAATGTTTGAACCTTTGGTGGTAGCATTACAGGTAAGTAAAAAAAAAAGACTGTGGGGGTTGCGGGTGTGTCCCCTGCAACACCACGCTCACTATACTGTGTGGTATAGTCAGCGGGGTTTTGCGGGGGTACACCTCCGCAGCACACCCATGAAAAAAAAGAAAAGAAAAAAACAGGGGCTGCGGGGCTGTCCTATACTTTACAGTATAGTGAGCGGGGTGTCATGAATGGCCGGGTTCGACCTTTCTGGACTTCATGGTCCTTGATGCACCGCAGCATTAACTCTGCAACCCATTTAAAATGGCCACCGACACAGAGCTGCGGCGGTTTAGCCTTTGCGTGCACTCACCAGCTTCCTAGAAAACCGGCACGCCTCAGCGGCTCAGCGCATCTCAACTCTTCCCCTACGAGTTACTAGACGTGTTCGAGTTCGCTCTCTGTTTATCGTGCATTCTACCTTCCTTCTCTCCTGGAAACCCCCCCCTTCTATTCCTTACCTTCGTACCTTTGTTATCTTCCTTCCTGGATTAATTGACATTGTTCCTGGATATTCGAACGCTACCGGCTTGGCAGCCGGCTTCCACGCTGGAACCCGAGGAATCGCGTTCCAGCTTATACAAGTCACGGTCGGTGATAAAGAAAGAAGCCACATCCCGGAAGAACGCCAACAAGGATAAAAAGGTGAGAAATAAGGGAGCTTCTGACAGCAGAGGTTGCAGGGGAAACCCCTGCAGCCCCGGTAGTATGTAAGTGTGTTTGCATGAGAAAGGTGCAAACTTGTGGTAGTTCGCACCTTTCTCATGCAAACTTTCGGGCTGTGGCAAAATCAGCCACGGTCGGATCACTTAGAACCGGAATTCTACAAGATAATGCCAGAGAATGTATGAACACTTACGATAGACATGTATAAGAAATCTTGTGAGATTGGTCTCCTTCCATCAACCATCTGCATTCGAACATCACAGTAATACTCAAAAAAACAAATCCCCCTAATTTCTGGCAGATGATAGACCTATCAGTCTGATCAATATAGATGGTAAGATACTGGCTAAATTATTAGACTGCCATTTGGAATACGTTTTTATCAAAGTTGATAAATCATAACCAAACAGGATTTGTAAAAGGCAGACACACATCAATAGACATGAAACATCTTTTGCTAACTCTACATGAAAGAAATGATGTGGTGCTGGCCCTTACCCTGCATGCAGAAAAAGTGTTTCACGAAATAGAATGGGATTTCCTTTCGAAACTCTGGGAAGATTTTGATTGGGAGAAGAGTTATTAAGTGGATTAAACAATTATACTTGATGTATGTCGACTGCTGCAGTTGTAACCAATCGCAATATTTCAGATTGGAGAGTGGGACCAGATAAGGGTGTCCCCTTTCCCATTTATTATTCGAACTTGCCATCTAACCACTAGCAAATATCTTGGAAGAAACTGAAAGCATAAGAGGTGTGAAATACAAACAGAACTCATCAAAGAAGGTTTCCAGTGGTGCCCAAGAAAAATGAAATATCTTGGGATCTGTCTCTAGAAGGAATTAGGACATATGATGAACAAAATCATGTTAATAGCATTGGCAAAATTGAAACAGGACATTGAGGGATGGTCTAAGCTAAATCTGACATTCTGCAGTGAAGTGAATACGATTAAAATGACTGCTGCCACAAGAATTATTTATATTCTTGAAATAACTCCTCTACCTAAAAGAAAAGGAACTTGGAATTAATTGGATAGAATGTTATAAAATTATGTTTGGGACAATAAACCAAGGTTAAAATAGTGGAAACTGTAATTACCCATAAGCAAAGGAGGCATGAATGTGCCCAATTCTGCGGCATATCACTTTGTTTTTCCACTCACCACATTGTACCTTTCTTGGAGGAAACACTAGATTAATGGAGTGAGGCTGAGACAAAGCTGCTCTGTTTGCTGGAGCTTAACGCTATATGACACAAAACTGAATCATACCCTCTAATAGATTATGTGAGGAATTGTTGGTTAGAAATGTCTAAGATACTGGGACTACATGTGCTATGTTCCCGGAAAGCTTCCAGCTGACTGAATCAGAAGGTGGAAGTTTAAAGAGAAGTTGCTTTCCTGGCACACATGGTACTTGGGAGGTGTAAAATGGCTCAAAGACTTAGTTGAGGATGATGCCTGCACATCTCTGAACAGGTTTAAAGCAAAACACAATCTAAAAGTGGCTATAAGCAAAGAATATTGAATATTAAAAAATACAATGGTCGATGCTAGTAAGATTAGAGAAGAAGATCTGGGAAGCACTATTATACAATTAGCGAAACAAGATCATATATCCTCGGCAGTTTAAAATCAATTAAAGAGATCTAGGAAAAAGACCTCTGCATTGATTGAGAAATGGTCCCATAACCTCACGTCTGGTATGGATGGAAGGGGATGGGAGTCAATTTGTAGAAAAATCCCTCTCATGTCCCTAACTGGTGGAGAATGTGTAGATTAAACTTCTAAACAGAATCTATTGGACACCAGAAAGAATGTTTAAGCTGAAGGAAGCTATTTGCTTCAAGTGCATGATGGGGTGTAAGCATAGAAAAGGAACACTAGAACATATAATATAGGAATGCAATAGAGTGAGAGCAATCTGGGAATAGGTTGGCCACATGATTAATGAAGAGTTAAGATTGGATTGTAGCATATGAATGTGAAACCTTGATCCTAAGTGAAGACGCTCTCTTGGATGACATATCAGGCTCACAAAAGAAATGGTTATTCAGAGCTGCAATGGCAGCAAAAAAACGAATTCTACAAAGTTGAAAATCTGGTAAGATACCCTCGACGGGGGAATGGATAAGAGAGCTTTATAATTTGTAATTAGTAGAAAAAGTACTGTTTTCACAGCAAACAAAGTGTATGTCGTATGAACAAATATGGAGTAGATTCATAGACCTTGACCTGCACATTTACATGTGTTCAATGGCTTCAGACTGTCCTTCTTTTTTGTGATGTGATCCACTGAGACCTATGAGCTCCAAGAAGGGAGATCTGATGGACACATGAAGAGAATGAAACCAAGAGTCTGGAAATGGATATGAGAAAGTGGAATGTATAGAGGAATAAGAGCAATGCACGGAAGATGAGCTAAATCATCACACTGAACCTGAAAAGAAATTGAAATACCCTGAGGAGGGCCAGACGCTGGGCACACCTGTGAGGATCAGTACTAATCCACCCAGTGCAGTGCCCTACGGAGGACTGGTGGGTGTATTGTGGCACTTTCCCCTGATTACTCCTGATTACTTGGCTGCTGCATCTGTATATCTCATTGTTGGAATGTCTTTAAAGATGGTCGACCTGTAACAGCAAGCACTGCAGTTCCTGATGCTCTGAGCCCCCCCTCACTGATTGGGCCTTGCCTGCTACATCTTGCCAATCAGCTGAGCCGGCAGGGCAACGCCGGCTCCCACCCAAGGCCCACCCCTAATACCTTGTCTGATCCTGGCTCTTCCATTCCCTTCAGCATCCTGGGGAAAGAAGACTTGCCCTCACCCATCCTCCACGAGGCTAGAGGGAGACTCCACCAGCCTGCCTCCAGGTAAGACTTGATGGGCTTGAGGGTTTTTGCCAGTACCCCAGCATTATTTGAGAGCTGTGTGCTCCGAGAAAATCGGAAAAGAAAAAAGGATTTTTATTTTGAACCAAAATCGATAATAATTTGTTTCAGTGCTAATCCACCCATTGCAGCACCATACAGAGGGCTGGTGGGTGTATTGTGACACTTTCTCCTGATTACTCCTGATTACTCGGCTGCTGCATCTGTATATCTCATTGTTGACATCCCTTTAATGATGGCCAACCTGTAACTGCAGGCACCTTAACTGCAACCTGTAACTGGAGTGCCTGCCCACCCCTGCCTCCCCCTCACTGATTTGGCCTTGCCTGCTACCTCTTGCCCAATCAGCTGAGTTGGCAGGCGAACAACGGTCCCCATCCAAAGCCCATCCAAAGCCCACCCCTAAGGCCCTGTCTGTTCCTGTCCAGGCTAGGAGGGCCCATAGCCTCCTGAACTTACAAACTATGAAGCAGCCACACAATGCAGCTGGTCATTACAAACTTGGGCCCACCCTGCACCTTGACCTGTGAGTGATGTCTGAACCTTTCAACTGCCTCGTCCACCCACATTCTGGGTCATAACTGCGCCTTTCCTCAATCTCCCTTCCCTGGCCCACATATTCTACCCTTTCCTTCCTCATTGCATTCTGTGCCCTGCTCTGTGATTTCAAATTGGGGGGGGGGGGGTGTTTGTACCATCTTGAACCCCAATGCAGCATTGCATTATGTGCCCTCCTTTTGAATATCGAATTTGGGTATGTGTTTGTACCATCTTGCACCCCCACTGCTGCATGCATTCTGTTCCTTCCTTTTGAATTTCGAATTTGGGTGTGTGTTTTTAACATCTTGCACCCCACTGCTGCATTGCATGCTGTGCGCTCCTTTTAAATTTCGAATTTGGGTATGTGTTTGTACCATCTTGCACCCCACTGCTGCAAGCATTCTGTTCCCTCCTTTTGAATTTCGAATTTGGGTGTGTGTTTGTACCGGTGGTCAGTCAAAATCTCGAAAAATAATCTCGAATAACAATAAGGTAAAAAAAAAGACCGAAAAAAAAAAGTCGATTTTTTTTTTTTTATTATATATTTATTTTGGGGTCCGGGATTTAAAAAAAAAGGTTAAAAAAAAAGAGGGGGGTTGGGGGGGAACCCCCCATTTCGAATAAAAACGTCATAAAAAAAAATTCGACCTTTTTTTCGGCCTTTTTTTTCGAGATTTATTTTTTCGAGATTTGTAAATTCGGTATTATGACCATAAACCGTTTGTACCATCTTGCACCCCACTGCTGCAACCATTCTGTGCCCTCCTTTTAAATTTGGAATTTGGGTGTGTCTTTACACCATCTTGTACCCCATTGCATTGTATTTTGTGTTCCCCTATAAATACTAGGCCACCTGTGAGTTTGGGCTAGGACTCTGCAGTGCAATCACTCCTCTATCCTCATCTATCCTCTGCCACCCTGATGGCAGTTACCATCTCTCTAACTGCTACACTATTACTTAGCTCCCCTCTCTTAAGAAATCTGGAAGGCAAAAGCATGAAAAGACATCCAGACCAGGTCATCACTGATATCCTCTTCTCTGTACCCTCCCCAGAACCATGAACTCCTCATCTCATCTCTATTATCTCTCCTTTCATCTCCTCTCCCATTAATGGTGGCACCAAGTGGGAAGTCCTCTTGGCAGGCGTCTCAATGTCCCGCTGTATCATTAATGCCTACTACACTGGCACTGTCTTGGTTCAGTGTCCTCCACCCAACCTCCTTCTCTTCGACCAGCGGCTGCCGTCCCTCATTAACGTCCTTTCCTCACCTGCTTCTCCCCAACCACTCTCTCTGTCCCTCCCCCTGTGACTGGTGTACCACACCCCTGTACTCCTCCTTCACGTGGCCACACTTAATGATGATCAGCTGACAAACACTCCACCGACATCTGACTCCTTCTTGAAGACATTGACCTTGACATTCTTGCTCTTACCGAGACATGGTTCAATGCCAGCTCAGTCACTGCTTTTGACTGTCTTCTCCCTGATGGCTGCAAGATCATTTCCAAGTCATGACCTAACCGTGCTAGCGGTGGGGTTGCCTTAATCTTCCCTTAGTGGGTTCCTTCCTCCCTCATACCCACCCAGCCTTACTCCTTCTTTGTGAGCCTGGTTTGCAAGTTGGTCATCTCTCCCTCCTCCTCTCTGACCATTGCCACGATCTATAGGCCCCTGGTGCTACCACCCTGTTCCTCTCGGAATAAGCTGATTTCTGCTCTTCTCTCCCCTCACCCTCCTCTAAACTTCTTCCTGTGGGTGACTTCAACATCCAGTTGGACTTTGCTATCTCAGCATCCACTCTCTTCCTTGATCTCTGTACCTCACTCTCCCTCTCCATTCTCCCGCCTGGTCCTAACCACATGGCAGAACACACTCCTGATGCCTTCATCCACTCTGACCTCTCTCCCTTTCCCCCAATGGTCACCCCTCTCTCCTGGTCAGGCCTTTCCCTCCTCTCCTCCCACCTGGGTTCCCTTGGCCCTCGGATCGCACCCCCTCCAACCCTGCCAAACTCGTTCACGAACATCCGTCTGATGAAAGGAGTGTCAGCTGCTGCCTTCGCAACCACCTTCATACCCTCCCTTGCTCCCACCGCAGAATCTATCTCTGACTTTTCTGTCCTTAACCTCCATCGGGCCATTACTAACACACTGGACATTATTGCCCCAGTCATGAGGATCCGCCTGAAACCTGCCTCCAAGCGTAATACCTGGTACTACTCTGAACTTGCAGTCCTAAAACGCAAGTGTAGAGCTGCGGAACGGAAGTGGCAAACCTCAGGCTCATCCTCTGACAAACTGGTCTTCTGGCTGGTCCAAAGGCAATACAGACTCTCCATCGGTGCCAAGAAAAGGGCCCACATCCAGGCACGGGTATCGGGTTTATCAATATGGCTGAACTCTTTAAAATCTACAGGGAACTAGCTAACCTTTCAGCAGTATCTTCCGTCCCAGGCCCTCTGTGACGCACTGGCCACACACTTCACCGCTAAAACACTGCACATCCTGAGCACCTGTGCTACCCTCTCCCCCAAGCCCTCCCACGCTCCCTGTGCCTCTCTCCCCTCCTTCTCCCGTCACACTGGATGAGGTCACCAGAGTTGTCCGCTCTATGAAGGTCTCATCCAAACAGGGTTTCCCTTGCTCTTTCAGAACCATCAAGGATGACATTAGCTCTCTTGCTCTTGCACTCGCTGATTTCTGCAACCACTCTTTTGCTACTGGTTCTTTCCCCTCCTCCCACAAGCACTCCCTTGTGCGCCCCCTCCTGAAAAAAGTACCAACAGACACCACGTGTCCAGCCAATTACCACCCTATTTCTATCATCCCCTTCCTTGGCAAACTCCTGGAGAAGTTGGCCACCCCCAACTTACTTCACACACTGAACTTGTTGGCGCTGTCCACAACCATCAATCTGGATTCAAAGCATCCAGTGGCATGGAAACTGCTCTTCTGAACACCCGTGAAGAACTGCTCGCAGCTCCTGACTCTAACTCTCCAGCTGTCCTCATTCTACTTGATCTCTCCTCTGCCTTTGACATGGTCAACCACTCCATCTTCATAAAATGGCTCCATGATACTCTGGGCATCTCAGAGCAGGCACTGGATTGGCTGACCTCCTTCCCAACTAACCGCTCATCCCAAGTTATTCTGGGCACCTTCTCCTCACCTACCTCTCTCTCCACCTGTGGGGTCCCCCAAGGCTCCACCCTTTGCCCCTGGCTCTTTAACATTTGCTGGCACTCCTTATTTCCTCCTTCTCCCCCAACTTCCAGTGTTACGCAGGTGACATACAACTCTTGTTCAAACTTCCTGCAGATCCTCTTGCATCTTCCATCATCCCGGACTGCCTATCTGCCATCCAGTCCTGGTGCACTTCCAACAATCTCTGCCTCAATGCCAGCAAGACTGAGATCCTTCTAATTGGGTCCCCTACTCCCTCTCTCTTCCCTTCACTCTGCCCATCCTCTGTGGGCTCTCCCTCTTCTCCTTCATCTGAAGCCAGAAACCTTGGAATCATCTTCAACTCCTCTCTTTCCTTCCTTCCTCACATTCACGACATTGCCAAGAAGCCCAACTTTAAACTCTTCCTTCTCAAAGGAATTCTCCCTTTTCTCACTTTCCCCCAGAAGCTCAATGTTACCAGAGCTCTGGTTGGTTCTCTCTAGGCTAGACTACTGCAATAGCCTTCTCTTGAATCTACCCTCTTCCTCTCTATGACCGTTCCAGCTATCCAGAATAGGAGAGCAAGACTTATCCTTGGCATCAAGCCCAGGGACCGCATCTCTCCTACTCGAATATCTCTGTGCTGGCTCCCAGTTGCTGCAAAGATCAAGTTCAAATTCCTCTGCATCATCCACAAGGCTGTCTGGGGCCAGGGACCACGCTATCTGCAATTTGCTCTTACTAAATACTCTCCGACTAGACCTCTACGTTCCTCTGATGTCACGCGTTTCGCTAAACATAGGGCCGGAGGCTGATCTCTTCGTCAGCTGGCTCCCTCTTTTGGAACAGCCTCCCCCTTCCTCTTCATCTTGAGCCGGACCTCCTCAAGACTTTCCTTTACACCCCTTTCTCCCCTCCTCTGCTAATCTCACAGTCACTGTGATTGGTGATCAGGACCCTTATCTGTCCTTCGGGGCCCTGGTTTCCCACACCCAATCGCATTCAGCATTTTGCCTTGGCACTTACCGGCCTTTGGCCATTGTAGCCTAGCACTTATCCATTTTATTTTATTTTTATGTTTACAGACAAAAGTTCCCTAGCACTTCCTATTTTGGGCACTTTGCTGCTCACTCTTGAGCATGAGCACCCCAGCACTTACATCCCTCTCCCTCTTCCCCTCTCCTCTTGCACACGTGCACACTTGCACACTTTGAATGCTCACAAGGACTAGTAGGTTTGTCTTTATCTTCCAGTGTATTCATTGTTTTCTATCCCATGTTCCCTTCCTGTTGCCCTGTGGGTGCTTTGAAATGCAACTTATTTGTTGTATAAGCACCTAACAAATACCCAATAAAAAAAGAAAGAAAGAAATGTATAAATGTAAAATAAAAAAGAAACATTATTATGAAATAAAGAAATCTGTCCTTAAGCGACACAAGCAACCACTCACACTGAGACAGCTTTTTATTGCACTGCAGACACCCAGACGTTGTTTTATAATCTATCTTAAGATCTGATGGGGACGGGGGGTGCTCTTACTAAGTTCAAGGGAAATGTGGCTGAGGATCTGGACTGTCTTTTCAGTGGTCCTTTGCTGCCTATAGGGCCTCAGCCCTTAATTCCTGTGGTGGAATTTAGTAGTGGGATGGGTTCATAAGCTTATTATTGGGATGGGCAGGGTTCTAGAAGTTTACATTTAGAGCCAACAGTCCAGAAAAATGTTCTTAAAAGAAGCAAAATGAAAAACATTTAATGAAATCTCAAATGTAAAGGTTCTGACAACTCATGATACGTGTGAAATGATTATACTGTGAATGTTCAAGTAAAGAACTTGTCTATAATGAAATGGATTGCCGCACAGATTGAAGCATTTAGACTGAGGGGCTATGATTTAGTATCTGTGAGGTTGTCGGGAGTGAAAAAATGAAGGCCCTTCTGGGGTGGGTTTCAGAAATTAGGTAATGCAGCATGCTAATATTGCTAACTCTAGGCATCTAATTAGTGCTGTTTGTAGGACTTGGTGTGACTTGGCTAGCTATATCCATACTATCTCAAGTGGCCTGTTCAGTCATTACCAACATTGGGAACTACCGAATCATTAAGCCATCAAGAAATTGCCCCCCATGTGGCAAAGTGTGCCTTTGTTACCCTGAAATCATTGGATCATGGACATCTTACAAGAGTAGTTTATGGACACTCAGTAACAAGCTACATTATACTTTGAATGTTGTATCGATTCAGCAGCAGAAAGAATTGAACAAAAGAGATGGGTGGCAGTGAGTACACTGATTCCCTCAAACTTCCCACAGGGTTTGAAAACAGGTACACAATGGATTGAGGTTCGAGAAGGTATCTCGCGCTCAAGACCCAAAATATTTTGAGATGTCAATTGAGATGCCTGAAAAGGAAAAATGAGCAGACTGAGGATCAATTGTTATGCTTTAATCAAAAGCTTAAGGAAGGTTATAAAAATTGGATGATTGGTCACAGAAGATTACTTGGTACACGTAAATGCCAGAGGTTTTTATGAGATTTGCATCTCAAGACTCTTCTAAATTCTTGTTACTCATTTAAAAGGGGGAAGAAGTCTTCCAGTGGGCCAATTACTGAGGAGCAATGGGTGTAGACTTAAGGGGTGCTCCTGCACTATTACTCCTAAGAAATTAGTAACTTGTGGTGGTTTTGTTCTTCACATTTGGAAATGGTGAGGCATCTTAAGGGACCTTACCTCTCCAACATGGCGCTGTCATTATTGTCACAGGAGTGCCATGCCAGCCCGCCCTAGCACAGCTGTGATTGGCCATCCATTTTCATCCTAAGGCCAATAAGGGAGCCGGCAGGCTGTGCCGGCCACCCGACATAGGCCAAATACTTAGGCCCCTGTTCTGGCTTGTCCGGCCATGGCTGCAGTGCCGTCATGAAACCCGGAAGGGCATACGCACTGCTCGCCCATCTACAGACCCTTCGCGGCCTGCCGCCTGCTCCTTCAGCATTTCTACTGGTGAGCGCATGCTAACTTTCCTACTTCCTGTGCAGTTGGGTCAGCAATCGCATTCCTTGTGAGCCTTTCTCCATCTTAATCACCCGCCCAGCTCCTCCTCTGAGATCTAAGCTTACACTGCCTGTACCATGCTATGGCGTTCCCGCAGCCCAAGCATTCCTTGATCCCCAAGTACACTCTGCCTGCCCTGATATCTTACTCCTCATCTGCCTTCGCACGTTGTTAGTTTTCAAAGAATCAATCTATGGCCTAGCCCTACATGGGCAACCATTTGTGGAACTGCAACTCTACCTCAGGGGGGGGTGAAGCACTCTGGCTCTCCTGCAAGTATATCTCAGGGCGATTGTGCACTGTATTACTGCCAAATTGCTATGCTATGGACACACAAAAATACCTTAATGCTAAGAATAGACACAAGATGAAATAACATAAGACACAAACACATGAATCGATTCAACAATAAACGCACTTTTATTCATGCATAACAAGGCATAATAAATCAGTATTAGCAAAGCGAATTTGTAACCCTTTCTACATGGGTTCTAACTATAATGCAATAATGCAAATGCATGCAAGCTATAATGCCACTACAATGCTAATAACAATGCATGCCTAATAACAACAAATGTGGTATAGTAACAATTCGCAAGCATCAACATTTCTCTCTCTCATCACCACACATTGCACTCTCTCTCATAAGACAATCCCTGTCCCATCTCCCCTTCTATCAAACCAAAAGCTCTGTGTGAGTGTATGTCCTAATTCCCCATTTAAATTTGTCTTAACAATCAGTTAGACCTCATACTCCCCATTTGGTGTGATCAATCTGCTCCCAACATGACTCCTCTGCTCTCTCTCCTCTCCAGCTCCTTCTGCCAGCCCTGCACAGGGCCTCTTTGCTTGGCCCCTCAGTGGTCTGCATCTGCCAACTCTCTGCCAGATCGATCTCGAACTCTGCTCTCATCTGCTCTCCCAGAATGCTTCCCCAAGCTGTATGTCAGCCGATTCTCCAAAAGCCTCTAACTCTAATCAAATCATGCTTCACAATTATAATGTCTAATGATGTCCATTTATCTCTATGGTAACATAACTCACTCCTGCAAGCATTTCTCTTTCTGTCAAACCAGCATTTCTTTTTTTTATTGTATTTAGCTAAAATTAATCAGCTTTTCAATACAAAATGTACATCAGAAAAAAACCAGAATAAAATGCAATCAATAGACACGTTAATTAATAAAATAAAATAAACATTTACATATATTTAATATTCCATTCTGAGTTGTAAAACAATTCATTGTTATCATCCTATTTAAACTAAAAGGCATATGTATATCGATTTATACAGTATTGTAATTAGCTAAAGATACTACAATCCCTTATTTGCTCTCACTAGGAACATTTACGCTATACTTGCTGTTTTTTCCCCCAAAAAATGGTAGCGCTTTCTAAATTCAACAATTCCAGAAAGTTTACTAGTGCTATCTGTATTGTGCTTTTGTCAGAACATATTAGAAAAGACCAACGTAGCTCCTGTTCAACAAATTTTAAAATTGGAGTTGCGTTTACAAAATGTGTTGTTCGTACATCATTTAATGCTGGACATTGGCATACTAAATGTTCCAATGATTCAACTGTATCCGGATTGATGGAAAATCTACAGAACTTTGTGTTTTGGGGTATCAGAAGCCTTCTGGCTTGTACTTGTCTGGTGGCCCATAAGTCAAAACGCACTCTTAAGAATGTTGATCTAAATGCCACAGATGGAGACTTCAGAAGATATGTTTCTGTCATTTTGACTTTTTTATGCCAAAATCTGAACTTACAGATCTGGCGATACTTTAAACATACGTTTCTCGTAGTTATCCAATCAAACTGATAAATTAGGGCTTTAGCTTTGTCTGGGTTTGTCACAGCATATCAATTGATACGTTCGCATCAGCCAGGCATATAAGAGATTTCTCTACCTAACTTTTGCCAAATTTACTGTTTGAAGAGAACATATAATTAGTAATTAGCAATCACTTGCAACATATTTGTATGATGGTTTACAATGAAACATTTGCGAAATAGACCACAAAGTCGCCACAAATAAATAGCATGCAGTAAAATCAAACCCAATTCATAGCATGAACACGCCCTCGTTACGCACTGAGGCAAAGACAACAACGACCTCCAAAATGTAGCTACCATTCTATCCAATTTTGTTATTTGCCAACTCGGTAGTGTTTCCGTGCCATATAAGATTGTCGGAATGGCTTTCATGTTGCAGAAGATGATGGCTGGTTTTACCGTAAATTTGCTGCATCGATGCAATAAAATCTTTGTTTGTGATATGGCTGTGTTTAATTTCAGATCCATGCTTTCCATTTGACCCTTTGGATTGTTTACACCTTCAAAACCATGCCCAAATAGGTATATTTATTGACAACTCTGAGTATAGAATGATTTATAGTCCAACTATAATTGTTCCTCTTATTCCTATTTGCAACGTATGTCACAATTTGGGTTTTGTTTGTATTAATAATTAGTTGGTTCGACTCCAAATATGAGCTAAAAGCACAAAGCAAATTTTGCAAACCCACCAGAGTTTTGGAGATAAGAACTATATCATCCGCATATTTTAGGTTTGTGATCTTCGTCCCATTACGAATCGGAGAATCAGATGTTATATGCAAGAAGGAGTATTAGAGATCTTGTATGAAGTAGTTAAAAATTGCTGATGCTAGCAGACAGCCTTGATTAAGCCCACGAGCTGTCAAAATAGGGGCAGATAATAATCCTTCCAATGTGAGACGTATGCGGATAGATCTATCTGCATGAAATGCGTGCATGATGTCCTGTAGGGCTGGTTGGCATCCACCTCTTTTCAACTTGGCCATGAGGAGACAGAGTCGAAGGCCTCCTGTAAGTCTACAAAGGCAAACAATGCTGACTGCTTGGTTGAGTGACAGTGTGCTTTTATGGCATTAAGAGGTTGACATTCGTTCCTAATCCTGCCACAAACCCAGTTTGCTGTGGGTCCCTTAAGCCAAGTGACTTTGGCCAAGCATTAAATTCACCCAGAAAGAATTTCGCAAAAGGTTTGCCCGGTGCATCTAATAATGCAATTGGGCAGTAATTTTTCGGGTCAGTACGATCTCCTTTTTTATATATGGACACAATAATTGATGTTTTCCAAGATGCTGGTAGTATGCATCTTGCCATGATTTCTTTGAAGAGAATATAGAAGATATTAGCCAAGTATCTCGGATCTTGTTTAGCACATTATGCAACCCATCAGGGCCCACCACTCTTGAGGAGCATTCGATTGACCATTTTGATGATGTTTGCCTAGTGTACTCATCTGCTCTAAATGCAGGATCCTTGCACAAGGCTGTGTAATGGGCTACCCATGCTTCTTCAAGTAAGGCACTCGTTTGGGCATGTGCTTGGTTCTGATCTACACGATTGCTAAGGAGTCTCCAAATTTCCACAGAATTTTTGGAACCTAAGGCATTTAGCATTTGTTCATCGTCATGTTGAAAGAAGAGGGAGCGTCAGCTGCGTATCCAATTTAAATATTTACATTTGGCTGTACTTAAAGCTTGAAAAGGATTGGTTAAATTCGGAGACAATATTAACCTTCTTTCTTCACAGTATCCACTTTTGCGCAATTTAACTTCGGGATCAAAAGAATGAATGTGAATTGTTTATTTGGATTAGGGATGATCGTGTTTTTAAAAGGTTCCAATAGATCGATACAATGAATCAGCCTATGTGAGTTTGCGGACCTATTTACTAAATGTGAGAATTTCTACAGGTTGTTTTGTGACCATTTAAGTCGAGTTTTTGTGTAATTAACAACTACCTGTTGTCTCATCCACTCACGATTTAGGTTCTCCATTGGCCAATGAATAAGCAACAGTAGTAAATGGTGATCACTTTGTGATTGCGGGATGATTTCAAATAGGTGAATTTTATCAAACAGTTGTTGCTCTACATACACATAGTCAATTGTACTTCTACTCCATTCACGATGCCATGTGTATTTTGATGGCATATCTTCCTCCACTGCACCATTTACCATGATAAAATTCCTGTCGCTCATAAAATTGGACCATATAGAAACATCTTTGTTCTTACTTTGCGAGCTGGTGGATAGGCAGTCTAAATTTAGGTCCCCGAGTAAAATAGTATCAGTGATTTCCACTGTCATTGTTATCAGATCCAATAATTTTGCCAAACCCTGGTAAAAAGTTTCATCTGTCAGTCCACCCCCCCCAGGTTAAGGTATACATTTACAAATGCAATCACGTGTCGTGGACAAGTGATTTTCACCAGTTGTATGTAGATATTGACGTTTCTCTATGCTTCAATTTTAAGACCATGGTTTCTATTTTCCGCTACTAAGAGCTCCGAAGAGGGGCGGCCACGAAGGCCCGCTCTTGCCGGCAAAAGAACCAGATCATAATTGTCCCATGTTGGGGTCTCAGTTTACCATGTCTCTTGTAAGGCAATTATATCATATTGTTCTGGGAAATTTTTAATCAAGGCTTGCAAATGGCTGTGTCCTCATGAGTTCTAACTGGCCACCCTAAATGAGTGCGGCCGAGGAGCTGTTAATGGTTAGATTTTAGATGTCTGATCCAATCCAGAATGAACCTCGTTGCGAGAACTCACATGAATCTTATCTTGTAATCCGTGTGACTCTGCACGCAATGCCATACGTTCTGGGTTCTGATCAATTAAGAACCCCATTTCAAACAGAGACATTTTGGCTTTCCATATAGCGTTTAGCACTATTCCCGAAGGTATCCACAGTCTCACGATAGAAGTGACAGTGTCTGAAAGATATTCAACTTGAGCAATGTCACGAGATACTAAATCTTCAAGCTCCACAACATCACCAAAGATATTAAGGACACTTTGTCTATTCAAATTATATGAGTCATAGGGACCTACCCGGCATTTTAGGATTAGAGAATGACAGTCCGACTGTAGGGAGAATTAGTGTCGTGACATACTGGAACTCAAATTTGGTATACTGCTATTTGTAAGAGGGTTATTAAGTGACTCAGGCCTGTATTTTGCACTTTCAACCTTCTGAGCGGCAGTGTACTGCATTGAGCTCTGCCAAAAATTATCTGTTCTGCTTGGCGAATTCCCACACTCAGCCACTGTACTGAACCACGATACCGATTTTGCATGTGTGCCTAAGCCATGCTTAATTTGTTCAACATTCACACCATGCACACGTTCATCCAAGTAGGAATCAACTGCTTTACGCAGCTCAGTTAGCATTGTTGATCTTTGCATATTTGACTATTTTACGCTTAACGCCTCATTAGATCTGGTTTCAGGCACTGGAACTGCCTGTTGCTGTACAGCTATATGGGAGTTCGAATTTCCGGCACGTTAAGGCTCATATACCAAGTCGTCCAGCGGCTCATGAGCCGGCGGGTGGAAGTGAGAATCTAAGCATTTAGTCGCCTGTGGGGCAGTAATCGCTTGTTCCACTATTGGGTTATTGCAAATTGGGACATCAGGAGGGTTAGTTTTATTCAATGTTATTTTTTTTTTTTAAGGAATTTAGAGAGGCTTTAACATTTCTTACAGATGGCATGATCTTTGATTCTTTTGCTGTCAACCTGGCACCCTTCTTTTTTTTGATTGATTGGGTGTCATTCCTAAATTTTTGTCCAGCCCCTACCGGAGGATATGGCAGGTCACAGTTTGCATCATCACATTTTGCTGGCGAATCCAGCACACTAGTCCAAGAGGTATTAGCCACCGGCGGGGAAGATGGCTTTACGCCGTCCATTGGCAGCGTGATTATATGGTTGAACGTCGGTAGTGCAGGCCGAATCACCTTGTCCATCCCATCTGATTCCGACTCAGTTTGCGCCACGGAAGGCGCATTTGCCTTGATGGATTCAACTTGGGCAAGGGTTTGGTTAGAACATTTGGGCCAGTGTCCTTATTTTGAAGCCAATTCAGCAAAACATCTACTTTTGATTCTTGATTAGACATTTTTATATCAAGACTGTTGACTGTATACTAGTTGACTGATGTCCCCAATTATGAGTCGGGATAAGGCAGGGAGAGGCTAGCATAGTGTTATCTGTTAATACTTGGGGAACCCTGGGACCTCCAACACCCCCCAAGGAACACTTGTATTTTGAAGAATCAATATCAGGTCGCATATTGGTTACATTGGCAGTCTGCCACTTACCCATATTACTGGGTTTTGGGGTAGACAGCCCTTGAGGAGGTTTAAAGGTAGCATCATTTCCGCCATACGGCGAAACAGGTGAGGGATTGAGAACAATCAATTTGTGAGACACGTGCAGTGTCTTGTGTTTCACCATTTTATCCACGCTGTTACATAGACCGACCGCATTCGTCATGTCAGATTTTAAAGAATACAATTTTCCACGTATATTCATACTGTCAAATACACACATATATCACAATACTACCTTTACCTGATCAAATTACTTCTGCAGCCTGCCGGCTACTCGGTTAAGCGGCTAAGCGGTACTTAGAGTGAGTACTTGTTGGGAATGCGCGCGCGCGGTGCCCGTGAGTACTCGTATATAAGGGAAAGGAATTTGTTTGGAGAGCAAAACAAGGGCGGGACCTAGGAAGGAAAAGAAGAGCCAGTTGGATCACGGCCAAATATTCAGATTGCCAAAAAATTTGCCACCAGCCAACAACCTCCTGCTTACTTCCTGTTCGTCCTCAGTGAGTCGCTTAAAGGAGCCACAGCACAAAGTACAACTCCAGGCAATCCACACTCCGGCCACCAAAGAGAACCGCCAAATCCGCAGAAGTTCACAGGAACACAGTCCACAAGCGGCCAAGCGGTACTTAGAGCGAGTACTTGTTGCGTCGAAATGTCTGCACATACGTGTGTAATGTCCCCACTCACTGTGACATTACAAACCAGTTCATACTGCTTTCAGGATGCGTGCACAAGTGACCTTGGCCTTCTCCTCTATGTGTTACGAAACCATACCCATATCCATTGTCAGCGAAAATCCTTCCTTTCTCCACTGAAAATCCCTCACTCCCTGTGCAAAAGCACTCACTCCATTCAAAAGCCTCCCACCTTTCGACCGTCCTGCCAAGAAACTGTTTACACATTCCTGCTTACATCCTACCATAACAATCCTTACACGTACAAAGTGGAGCTACTAACTCTGTCAGAATAGCTTCAGAAAGCCTGTTCCATGCATTAGCGCCTAACAACATTCACTCAAACCAAAGCACTACATAATGTGGACTCAATGCATACTAAGTGCACATACATGCATGTCTAATTGCATACATAATAACATAATGTCTAAAGAAGGCCTCTTCATATAACAGAATAATATGGATAATGGACAACTAATGTCACTAATAGGAATGAAATGATGGATAAATGAATTACTAAATGAATGACTGAATTACTAATGATAACATAACAGGCAATCATAATATCTAGTTTTACAAGGTGTTACCCCTGCCTCACCCACTGAAACAAGCAACTCAACATTGCTACCTCAGCCTATGTGTGTGATCTGACTTCCACCCTCCTCCTCCCCTATATGCACACTGGCCAGCGCTGACTTTCTTCCTACAGAAATTCGTTGTTGTTCCTCCGATGCACTCTTCCACCAACTGCTTATTCTTCTCTTCCAGACTAAATTTGACTATTTGAATCTTGCATCCACTGCCTAATTGGCATTTCCAATGTTATTGCCCCAATGGACTTTTTCCACGGTTTTTGTCAAACTAAAGCCTGGATGCTTAAATTCTGCAACCTTGTTTAGGTATTCTATATGCTAGCCTTGGCTGCCTGTTTGAACCTCAAATATAGACATTTCTTAAGTACTCTTGCCTTTGTTGAATTGCTGCTGTTTCTCATATTGTTTGAACTTCAAACCTGGGCATTTTTAAAATACTGTTTCACTTGTTGAATTGCTGCATTTTCCTGCCTTTTAAGAACTGCAAATCTGAGAGCTGTTAAAATCTATTACCCCTGTTGCATTGCTTGGCTGCTTGGCCGCCTGGTGAGTTCTTTCATGCACTCTGCAGCGTTCCTTCCATCTCTCTCCCGTGGGCTTCTGCCCCTCTTCCCTCCCCCTCATGGTGCTCTCCAACTCCCTTATCTACTCTAACTACCACTCTATTTCCTATCCTCCCTCTAATTCTAAGCCTGCAAGAAGAAGCTTATGAAACGTCTCCTGGCCTCTAACCCAGGCCAGCCCATTGCAGATACCTATGTTATAGCTTCCGCCAGGCCGACTATCACCAACATCCTCTTTACTGTCCCTTCTCCTGACCTATGGACCCCCCCATATGGTCTCTGCCCTTTCGCCTTTCTCTTCCTCACCCATTAATGGTGGAACCAGATGGGAAGTACTCTTGGCACACTTCGCATCACATCGTCTAGGTGCATCATTTATGTCTACCTGAATAGCACTGTCATGGCCCAGAGCTTCCGCCTCTCTCTTTCCTCTCCCCCCTCTTGCACACCTCAGGCATACTTGCTCACCGCCCATGACCACCCCGCCCCCAGAGAGTTGTACACTGCCCCTGTACCACTCCTCGGAAGACCTTCAAAAGTGACAACCAGCTTTACTTAGCTACCCTTAACTCTCGCTCTGCTGTCTTGACATCCTCGCTCTCACTGAGACGTGGTTCAAGGCAAGCTCTGTCACTGCTTTTGACACTCTTCTCCCTGATGGCTACAAGATCCTCTCCAAATCCAGACCAAACCGGTCTGGGGTGGAGTGGCCCTTATTTTCCCCTAGTGGGTCCCTGCTACTTTCATACCCCCTCAATTGTGCTCTTCCTATGAATGCCTCGTCTGTAGGCTTAGGGTCCCTCCTACCTTCTCCCTCTCTCTCGCCTCCATCCATAGGCTTCCTGGACCCACCCCTCTTTCCTCTCTGAATGGAATGACTTCTCCTCCCCTCTACTATCTGCCTCCTCCAAGCTTCTCCTCCACTGAGATTTCAAAATTCATCTTGACTATCCTGATGCAGCTTCTGTACTCTACGGCAACCTCTGTGACTTTCTTTCCCTCACAAGTCTTCCCTTGGTCGACATACTCAGCCAGACATATCTTGGATGTGCTCATTTCCACAGACATCCCTATCTCTAACCCTCTTACCACCCCTCTATCCTGGTCTGATCAGTCTCTCCTCTCCTCCCATCTGGAGCTCTCGTGCCCCCCGGCAAGGCCTCCGCCCCGACTGCCAGTCTCCTTCTACGTGATTTGACTGATGAAGTGAGTGTCAGTCACTGCATTTGCTGCCACCTTTATTGCTTCTCCTACCCCCTTTATTGACTCTCACACAGACTCATTTCTTTCTAACTTCAAGTTCACCATCTCCAAAACTCTGGACATCCGTGCCCCTTTCATGTGGATCCGCATGAAGCCTGCCTCCAAGAGCAATTCCTGGTATGACTCCAAACTGGCTGCTCTGAAACGCAAGAGCAGAGTTCCTGAGTGGAAGTGTCTCGCATCTTGCACATCCTCTAACAAACTGACCTGTCGCCTGTTCCAAAGGCAATACCGACTTTCCATTCACTCCAAGAAGAGGGTCATGCACAAGCCCGCATCTCAAATGCCACCAATAACACGGCAGAACTGTAGGGAACTTTCCAATCCCACTGTAGTTTCCACCTCTCTTCCGCCCTCCCAGGCCCTTTGCACTGCACTGGCCTCCCACTTCACCACCAAAACTCAAGACATCCTGTCCTCTCTCCTTTTCTCCCCTCGCAATCCCACTCTCATGCCCCCATTGACCACCCACTTGCAGTCCCCTTTACTCTCCTCTCTCTCTCCCATCGCACTGGATGTGGTCCGCTCTATGAAAGTCCCTTCCAAACCGGCGCTCCCTTGCTCTTCCAGAACCATCGAGGAAAACATCTCCTCTCTCACCCCTGCCTTGGCTGATTTCTGTAATCACTCTTTTGCCACAGGCTCTTTTCCACTACCCTCAAGCACTTGCATGTGCATCCCCTACTAAAAAAGCCATCTGCTGACTCTTTCTGCACAGCTAACTATTATCCTATCTGCATCACCCCTTTCCTGGGCAAATTCTTGGAGAAGGTGGTCATCCCCCCAACTGATCCACCACACTGAATCCACTTGCCGTCTCCACGACCACCAGTCTGGCTTCAGAGCATCCAGAGGCAATGAATCTGCTCTCCTAAATACCTGTGATGACCTGTTCTCAAATCCTGACTCCAACTCTCCCCTCCACCCTCATCCTCCTCTATCTCTCCTCTGCCTTTAACACAGTTAATCATGCCTCCCTCATAAATCATCTCCATCACGGACTGGGTACTGGCTTGGCTGACCTCCTTCCTCTCTAACCTACCTTCCCAGGTGCAACTGGACCCTTTCCTCTCCTCCACTTCTCACTCTACCTGTGGCATCCCTCAGGGCTCCATTCTATCGCTGTGGCTTTTCAACATCTGCCTTGCCCCTTTAGCCCACTTGATCTCAACCTTCTCCCCCACTTTCACTGTTATGCTGATGTCACACAGCTCTCCTTTAAACTTCCCTCCTCCTCATCCCCTTCTTCCTCTCCCTTACCTGACTGCGTGACTGCTATTCAGACATGGTGCTTGGCCAATGGTCTCTGCCTTAATGCCAGTAAGACAGAGATCCTTCTTATTGGGATGCCTTCTACCTCTTTCCCTCGCACTCTCTGGTCGCCTTCCATGGATCCCCCCTCACCCTATTGAGAGGAAAAAACCGTGCTGTCATCTTTGACTCTTCTCTCTCATTCTCCCCTCATATCATGGCCCTTCCCAAGAAGGTCAACTTTCAGCACCACCTCCTCAGTGGCATTCTCACTTTCCTCACCTTTCCCCAGAAGCTCAATGTCTCCAGAGTTCTGGTCATCTCCAGGATGGACTACTCCAAAATCCTCTTCCTCAATCTGCTTCTTTCCTTTCTTCGCCCCCTCCAACTAATCCAGAATAGGACTACCAGAATTATCCTTGGCCTCAAGCCCAGGGATCGCATCTCTCCAGCCCTAATATCTCTCGACTGGCCGCCTGTGGCTGCAAGGATCAAATTCAAGACCATCTGCATCATCCACCAGGCTTTCTGCGGTCTGGGACTCTGCTACATTCAACACTCTCTCCTTAAATACCTCCCAGTTAGAGCACTTCGGTCCTCTAGCTCCAATTCTCTGCAGATCCATTGTTTCTCCAAGAAGCAAGTGGGTGGTAGATCTTTATCTCCGGCAGGCGCCTCCATCTGGAATGGCCTTCCTGCCTCTCTCAGACTTGAGCCGGATCTCTTCTCTTCTTCCATCCCTCTCGCCTTCCCGTGCTAAATCCCCCTCTGTCTGCTGCGACGGGTGGCCTGGTCCCTTATGAATCTTACAGGTCACCAGGTCCCCCTCGTCCAGTCTACTTCAGCATCCGCCAAACCTAGCACTGCCTTCTGACCAACCCCCATAATGGATGTTTTATGATTATCTACAAATGTATTGCAATTGAATGGACTCTGTACATAATGTTGTATTACTCAATCTGTTCTTGCTGTCACTCACGCTAGGTTGTCAGCAGAACTCAACCAGAATGAGTGGTTGGGAAACATCATAGCCTCTTTGTCTGCCATGTTGCTTGAATTGCACCTTAGTATTGACATATCGAAAATGTAAATCAGGCCATGAGTTGGCCAGTACGTACTCTCCCTTGAAATGTAAATGTGCTAAATATCCCACTTCAAGCATGAAAGAATTCTATCATGGATGGTAAAGAGGAAAGCAGGTGCAGCACTGCCTAAACATGCATTTAAGAAAAGATTCTAGGGATTATATTCTGAAAAATAAGAACAGAAAGATAATTTCCAGTTGCTATAGTTTCAAGTCCAGTTTCAGGTCCAGGGGAGCAGCAGTAAGATTGCAGGTAATCAATATGCTAGACAATTATTATACATTAATTGGAGAGATAAGATAGAGATTTCTCCCTTCGACTCTCCTCACATCTCTAACTATAACACATAATAAACTGGTGTGTTCTTGGATTTGATTCATCATAAATATCAAGTTACTATATCAAATTACACTCATAACGTTTTTCTTAAAATAATGGCCATCCTTATTATAATCATTTGTTATTTACAGAACTCTAAAAACAAATGTATGGCAACATGTGTTTCGAGCCATCAGCTCTTCATCAGGGCATTAGTTATTCGAATCCTAGTACACCTTCAGTATAAAGTTTGGCAATTAAAATAGTTCACATAGCAAATACGTTATTCATTCCAATAGTCATGATTGGTAATTTTACATATATAGGTATGTGAACAAGTAGCGGGTGCGCTACGAAATGCATTGTACCGTGTTTTTCTCTTTTTGACTGCATGTCTGAATAACATTTTCAGGAATCCACCTTTGTTTGGCTACTCTATTTGAGGTTATATTTCTTGGAGTTTGGCTTTCTGGGTGTGCCGTCCGCCCACGGGGAGACAGAAGTGTTTCTCCTTTCTTCAAATATATATATCTATATATATATTACATGGCCACGGTAGTGGCCATGTAGTTATGGTTAAATTGCTGTTTCCATAGGAAGAGCACTTTTTGGGTGGCTTATAACTTCGCTCTCCCTGGACGGATCCTCACCAAACTTTGCAAAAAAAAGTATTTGGGTCACTCTGATTTTTCTTGCAAAGTTTGGTGAGGATTCGTCCAGGGGGGGCAAAGTTATAGAGGGGTCCCAAAACTTTTTTTTTTCCCATAGACTGAATGGGAAACATTTTTTGCTTGCGTCTACAGCCCAAACCGCTGGACGGATTTTCACCAAATTTGGACCAGGTGCAGCGGCTTGGTCCCGAAAGCGTGCTTTTGCAAATTTGGTGAAAATCCGTCCAGTAGTTTTTTTTAAAATGACCAAAAAGTAGGTAAAAAAAATGTGTGATCTCTGTGTTCGGTCCGCGGACACACTTCCCTGTTCGCTCCGCGGACAGTGTCCTGATTGGCCAATCGGCTTGCGTGATGTTTGCGGTCATGCAACGTGTTCGCTGATTGGACGGCGTGGAGCGTGAAGCGCATCAGATTTTCGGTAGCGCCCGCCATCTTGGATTCGCGGTCGTCCTTGGACAGCGGTGAAACTTTGGTCAAAATTTGTATTTAGTAGAGTGTGTTGGTGTGTAGGAGTGTTTGGGGAGGGTGGGAGTGTATGAGATAGGATGAAAGTTGTGTTTTTTATGTGTTAGACGTTCTTTTTGTGTTTGATTTGTCTGCGGACATCACAGGTGTTCTGAAATGTTCTAAATGAACTGAATGGGGGGTGGCCCATTCTGAGGACTCAATATGTGTCCGTTTTGTGCGCAAGCAAATTGAATCTGTTCTAAGAACAATCGCAGTGTCCTGAAATGTTTGAAAATAAACAAAATGGGGGTGTCCTGAGGATGCTGTCCATATTGTTCGTTGTCAAGTTGAATATGTTCTAAGAACACTCGTGGTGTCCTGAAATGTTCGCAAATACACAAAATGGGGGTGTTCTGAAGACGTTGTCGAACACTCGCTGTGTCCTGAAATGTTCGCAAATATGAATGGGGTTGTGGCTGACAAGTTGAATGTGTTCTAACAACACTCGCGGTGTCCTGAAATGTTCGCAAATAAACACAATGGGGGTGTTCTGAAGACGTTTCTAAGAACACTCCCGGTGTCCTGAAATGTTCGTAGGGGGTGTCCTGAAGGCGTAGTCCGTATTGTTCGCTGGCAAGTTGAATGTGTTCTAAGAACACTCGCAGTGTCCTGAAATGTTCGCAAATAAACAAAATGGGGGTGTCCTGAGGACGCTCTCCGTATTGTTCGTTGTCAAGTTGAATATGTTCTAAGAACACTCGCGGTGTCCTGAAATGTTCGCAAATACACAAAATGGGGGTGTTCTGAAGACGTTGTCGAACACTCGCTGTGTCCTGATATGTTTGCAAATATGAATGGGGTTGTGGCTGACAAGTTGAATGTGTTCTAAGAACACTTGCGGTGTCCTGAAATGTTCGCAAATAAACAAAATGGGGGTGTCCTGAGGACGCTGTCCGTATTGTTCTCTGTCAAGTTGAATGTGTTCTAAGAACACTCGCAGTGTCCTGAAATGTTCGCAAATAAATAAAATGGGGGTGTTCTGAGGACGCTGTCCGTATTGTTCGTTGTCAAGTTGAATATGTTCTAAGAACACTTGCGGTGTCCTGAAATGTTCGCAAATACACAAAATGGGTGTGTTCTGAAGACGTTGTCGAACACTCGCTGTGTCCTGAAATGTTCGCAAATATGAATGGGGTTGTGGCTGACAAGTTGAATGTGTTCTAAGAACACTTGCGGTGTCCTGAAATGTTCGCAAATAAACAAAATGGGGGTGTCCTGAGGACGCTGTCCGTATTGTTCTCTGTCAAGTTGAATGTGTTCTAAGAACACTCGCAGTGTCCTGAAATGTTCGCAAATAAATAAAATGGGGGTGTTCTGAGGACGCTGTCCGTATTGTTCGTTGTCAAGTTGAATATGTTGTAAGAACACTCGCGGTGTCCTGAAATGTTCGCAAATAAACAAAATGGGTGTGTCCTGAGGACACTGTCCGTATTGTTCTCTGTCAAGTTGAATGTGTTCTAAGAACACTCGCAGTGTCCTGAAATGTTCGCAAATAAACAAAATGGGGGTGTTCTGAAGACGTTGTCGAACACTCGCGGTGTCCTGAAATGTTCGCAAATAAACAAAATGGGTGTGTCCTGAGGACACTGTCCGTATTGTTCTCTGTCAAGTTGAATGTGTTCTAAGAACACTCGCAGTGTCCTGAAATGTTCGCAAATAAACAAAATGGAGGTGTTCTGAAGACGTTTCTAAGAACACTCCCGGTGTTATGGAATGTTCGTAGGGGGTGTCCTGAAGGCGTAGTGCGTATTGTTCGCTGGCAAGTTGAATGTGTTCTAAGAACACTCGCAGTGTCCTGAAATGTTCGCAAATAAACAAAATGGGGGTGTCCTGAAGACGCTGTCCGTATTGTTCTCTGTCAAGTTGAATGTGTTCTTAGAACACTCATGGTGTCCTGAAATGTTCGCAAATAAACGAAATGTGGGTGTTCTGAGGACAATGTCCGTATTGTTCTTTGTCAAGTTGAATGTGTTCTAAGAACACTCGCGGTGTCCTGAAATGTTCGCAAATAAACGAAATGTGGGTGTTCTGAGGACACTGTATTGTTCGTTGTCAAGTTGAATGTGTTCTAAGAACACTCGTGGTGTCCTGAAATGTTCGCAAATAAACAAGATGGTGGTGTTCTGAAGACGCTTCTAAGAACACTCGTGGTGTCCGGGGAATGTTCGTAGGGGGTGTCCTGAGGACACTGTCCGTATTGTTCTCTGTCAAGTTGAATGTGTTCTAAGAACACTTGCGGTGTCCTGAAATGTTCGCAAATAAACAAAATGGGGGTGTTCTGAAGACGTTTCTAAGAACACTTGCGGTGTCCTGGAATGTTCGTAGGGGGTGTCCTGAAGGCGTAGTCCGTATTGTTCACTGGCAAGTTGAATGTGTTCTAAGAACACTCGCAGTGTCCTGAAATGTTCGCAAATAAACAAAATGGGGGTGTCCTGAGGACACTGTCCGTATTGTTCGTTGTCAAGTTGAAAGTGTTCTAAGAACTATCGCGTTGTTCTGAAATGTTCGTAGGGGGTGTTATGAAAACGCTGTCCGTATTGTTCGCTGGCAAGTTGAAAGTGTTCTAAGAACACTCATAATGTCCGCGGACATGAAAAGTTTCCATAGACCATAGTTGAAATGTTTGACTCTATGAATGTGATATGCTGCGGTGGTTGTTGCCAGGGCATACAGTCTTGGGTGCATGGCCATTTGGCCATGCACCCAAGACTGTATGCCCTGGCAACAACCACCGCAGCATATCACATTCATATTTGCTTATAACTTTGGGTGAAAAACAAATGTATGAGGAACAAAGGTATTAGATACTATGGATGTGATATGCTGCTATGGTTCTCCTTATTATTGTATACTTACTGTTTGGTCTAGTAACCGGAGTACATGTATTTCTTGTTAATTTCTGTGATAAAAGAAAATAGCATGTTAGTATTAGTATTTTGTAATGACTTATTACATTGTATAATCAATATATTTTTTTTTTTGGACCCTCATATTTAGTAGATTACAAATCAGAGTACTGTGCAATTTGCTCAGCTTCTGTATTTGTTGCTAAAATCATTGGGTCTGTGGGAGAAAAATAAAATCCATGTTGGATTAAAAAAAACCTTTTTCTGTTATGCTACAGTTTATTTGTTTGTTTGATTTCAGTGTTCACTTTTTGTTTCTGGCTAATGCTTTATACTTTGGCTTGTTGTATTTTTTTGGAACAGTAACATATTATTTATTTGTTTTGATATTATAAAATTTTGGAGCAGTTAGATACCAATTGGCGTATTCTAACTGTCTATTTTTTTGATATATTTTAGTGGTATTGATTTATCTATTTGGATATTGTTAAATTTTGGGACAGTTAGATACCAATTGGCGTATTCTAACTGTGTATTTTTTGGTCTAATTTAGTGGTTTTTATTTATGTGATTAGTTGTTGTAGAATCTTTGAGCAGTTAGATAGCTTTTGGAGTATTCTAACAGTTTATATTTTTTAACACAAGTTTACTTAGGGTTTAAATACAGTTTAGTTATACAATTTTGGTTTTAAGAACATCAAATAAGCGTTTGTAAGATTTCCTGGTAATCTCTGCTTTAGAGTAATGGTACTATCTTTACATTCAAACCATCCACATTTCTTTTTTATATATGCAGTGTAGTGCCCTGAATTGGTTGTGGCTCCTGCGTGGTAGATTATACCTATTGTTGTGAAGGTTTTCTTACCAAGTGATATTTGACCATGTGTGAATCCAGTCAGCTTGCAGTTGTTTTTGGTACCATCTGCATTGTAACGTAGAAGCATTAGTATTATCTATTTACTATGTGTTTATATTACTAACGTGGAGCGATTATCTGAATTGCAGGTAGAGCATAATCTACCATGCTTTGCATTTTGTACAAGTCGCTGAAATGGAATGGATTCACAATTTGGTATTGATATATATATGAAGCGTTCATTGGGGATTTCTTCTTGTGTCACATTGTTGCAGAGAGTGCATGTATGTTTCCACATGTATGAAATCTGATAGATTTCATTTATAGGTATGTTTTTGTTTTCCAGTACTTGTAGTAAGTACATTAGAAATTCTTGTGAATCTTCCTGTGAATTTATAGTGAATTTCACCATTCCAGCACAGTAGTCCAATGGTTGTCTTATTTCATAAACACTATACGTGTTGTCAGGATTGTTTGCTGCATTTCTGTGAAGTACTAACATTTGCAAACACAATGGGTCTGTACTGTGTAAGTAAATGTTGTCAACAATTGGTGGTAATTGAAATAGAATATTCATTGCTACATTTGCGTAGCAACTTACACCAACTTTATTTGAGAATTTAAATGGTCCAGGTAGTTCTGTATCTAACTGCTTTTTTCGGAGTTTGTCTTCCTTCTTTAAAGAAGTACCTGGTTTACTTTTCCTAATGGATTCTTTTTTGCTTGTGGTACTTGATGAACTATTAGTTTCTTTTACTCTCTTTGGAGGATTTGCAGTGACATCCTGTTGCATTTCTGTTTGATTTATTTTTCTTTTAAAACGTTTTACTTTTTGTGGAACAGAATATGTGTTTAGGTGGGGGTGTATAGTGAGCAAAATCTATTGTATTCTAAAATGCAAGGAATATCAGCGTTTATTTTACTTGCATCAAAGTTGATTAGACATAGACTGTCAAGTGTGCATAAGCATGATAGTGCTACATAGCTCATGCCTTCTTTAAAGACTGTGTTACCAATATCTATCATTGCTTTGTCTAGGGTAAAACCTTGTGATTTATGAATCGTGACTGCGTATGCAAGAGTTAGAGAAAATTGTTCTCTGTGTACATACATATCTTTGAAGAGAAGGAATCTAGCTGTTGAGCGTTCTATCCTTTTTACTTCTGAAAGTTTGTCAAAGAGTATATTCACAAACTGAATTTTGTTGTTGCGTGGGTATGTTTGAAAGCCAACAACTGTACCCAGTGCTCCATTAACTAGTCCTTGGTCCACGTCAAGGTTACGTTTAAGCATTACTCTGCAATTTAAGGATAATTTTAATATCTTTTCTAAGCCTGCTGTGTTTGAGATTGATTTTTCTAAACTATTTAGTCTTGTTGTGGCTTGGTCACACATGGGTAGTGTCATACCATGTACATCTAGTTTGTCTGGGGCGCTAATTTGCATGATTGGTTGCATTTCTTTACTTAGCATGATTTCATTGAATTTGAAACAGCTTGCAAGAGTTGGCATTAAGGCCATACAATTGACATTTTTGTGGGCTAATTGTTCCATAACATCTGTAGCACATGCATTATCGCCATAAAGTGCATTAATGTGCTGGGTTTTCAATATTGCTTCTGCTTCTTTAGAGAGTATACCAGCTCTGATACTTTTTAAAATGTTGGCATAAGTGAGATCTGCAGATTGCCGCATGTTTTCTGTTAATTCTCTGTATTGGAAATGTTGCCAAAGGTTGACATTTCCAATGCTGCCAACAGTTTTACGGCAGAGTTTGTGTCCTAATGTTTTAAAAATAGGCTCACCTTTTACTGATGTTAATTGAAGCAGATCTCCAAAAACAATAATGTGTTTTCCTGCAAAGAGCTCTTCATAGTCTGTTTTGAGTACTTCTTGTAATCTGAGGTGAATCAAAGCTAACATCAGGTTGGAGACCATGCTCACTTCATCTATTAGTAGCATTTTCATTTGTTTTAATACTCTGCGTAATTCCATTGCAGCTTCTGCAGAAAGTTTGTAATAGTCTAATTTGTTCTGGTGTTCTACTGGTAATAGTAGTAATCAGTGTAATGTAACACCACCTATGTTGTAGGCAGCTAAACCTGTGGGGGCAGTGACAACAGCTGACAGTTTGTTGTTTGTCAATTGTTGAAGGAACTTACTAATGATTTTGATTAGGAATATTTTGCCAGAACCAGCTTCACCACTGACATACAGTAGTATAGGTTTATAATTATGGCAGGAACATTCCTTATTTTCATGTTTTACACCATGTGCAATTTGTCTTGTTACTTCTTGAAAAATGCTACTTTGCTCATTGTTTAGTTTTGATTGTAGTATAGTTAAGTCTTCCTTATCTTCATACTGACACATGGTGTTTTCTACTTCTATCACAGCTAATTCTGCCTCATTTATTATTAGTGGTTCTCCCAGTGGTTCTTGGCTTCCTGTTACAGAAGGTTGACTACTGTCAGGAGTGTCCTTATCTAGTTGGGCTTGGAGTTCTTCTTCGTGTTGCTGTTCATTGTGCAACATTGTTTTGTACTGTGTAAAGTTTACATCAGTTATAGTGCTTTCATTTGCTTTGAAAGCATCCTCATATGAGTCATAGTTATCTAGTAATTTTTCTTCTTTTCTCCATGGTTTGAAGAGTTGTAGCAGGGACATGCAATATACTTCTTTATGTTGAGGAGTCTTTAATGACAATTTGATATGATTAATTAAATTTGGTTTAGTGAGTTTAACTAAGCTGCCTTCACAGTTTGTCACTCTATATTTACCTTTTAATTCATCAGGTTTCATATTATTTTTTTTTTGTTTAGTTTTGGGCTATGTGGTATAGACACATGTTTTCCAAAGTATTACTTCTGTTTGGGTAGTATGTGTCCAATAAATTGTATTTTTAAAATGTCTTTGCTGTTGGGATCATGTTTGACTATTGTTTCTATATCTTTATATTATTTTAGAACTCTTTTTCTAGATTTAGCTGGACCAAGACTTAGCCATACTATATTTTCAGATTTACCATACAATGCAGTACCAGTTAAACGATCAGCTGCTTCATATGATCCACATTCACTATGGGTGAACATTTTTATGCCCAAGCTGTATAATTTCTCAGGTACTGTTTTATCTGATGACAGGTCATTCCAGAGGTCTTGGAGCTCTGTCTTTTCTGCTTTAGTTAAGTATGCTGTGACATATCGTGCAACTGCCGTAGAATTGTCTGCAATGTACTGCACATCTATGTTTGCATTCCATAAGTGGGCAATGATTGCATTATAATCATTTATATATTTTTCTTCTTCTTTTCTTTTTATGTAATATGTATTTTTAGGTGATTTACCTTTAACACTATGTCTAACTGAAGACATGAGGTTGTTCACTTGACCTGTATTTGTAACTGGTCTAGGGAAAGCAAATCGGCATTTGGTGTAGTATTTCCCTTTGTTTTTGTATTTGCGACGACAATATTTTCCACATTTGTGTCTTTGAAATTGTAAAGTTTGTGCATGAAGATCACTATTTGTGGCTTCTGATGGAATTTCACAAGTGACATATTTTTCAATAAACTGTAAAACAGTGGCATCACTGTCTTGACCAAATTTAGGAGCATCTTTAATCCATAAAAGCATGTGGATATGTGGTGCTCCTCCGGCTTGGTATTCTTTTCTCCAAAAGAAGTGTTGCACTTCTCCAAGGGGAGGAACAGTTTTATTACAAATAAAATGTAGCATAGCAATGAAGCGATGGTGAAAATATCTTGAAACATTAACAGGATCCAAAGAACAAAGTTCTCCAGGTGTTAGTATATCTATGTTTGTTTTGTTTTTATTTGATATGCGTAGGAAATCATGTAAATCTTCCCATGCATATTCTGCACAACTTAATGTAACAAACCAAGTGGGTGGGCCAAGGTTTCTGATCATACAACGTACATCTCCATGACGTCGAAACCAGTACTCTTTAGTACCACGCATATTTGCTAATAGATTTGTAATATTTGATTGTAAAACCTCATCTTTTTGTTGCACTTTTTCTAATAATTGTGTAGCTGTCATACTTTGAAAGTGTGATCCTGATTTTAATATGTGTGCAACTCCGTAACATAAAGTTGCTAGTTCACTTTCAAAGAGTAGGTGGAATATGTATTCCACATTTTGTCTAAATCTGGGATCTTCAGAATACATCCGTAATGAGCGGTATTCTGAAGCTGATATTTGAATAGGTCTATCATCATACCTTCCTCCTTTGCCAGTAGGAAAGAGTAGAGGAAAAGCACGTGCTTCTATACTTTTTTCCCATATGCTGATTGGCGATCCTTTTGTTTGACGCATTTGGTAAGTTTCCAGTACATCTTCTACGGTGTCATTACAGTGCAAAGGATGAATTGTATAATGGTCTAAAGTATTTGATATTGTAGCAGGATCTAGTAGCTCAAATTGACCAGCTTCTTGTGTTTCTTGAATTATTTCAGTTGTATCTTTCAAGTTTTCTTCAATATTAATTTCTTTGTAATATTCATTATTCTCTTTAAGATATTGCAAGGCTTGTCTAACTTTATATAGATCTACCAGCTGTTGCCATATTTTTTTGTCTTTTCTAGGTACTCCATTTACTAAGATAATTAAAGATTGCTGCATTGGACGTTGCACTCCTAGAGCATGCACATTTTCTTTTAGATCTAATTGTAAATAAACTACTTTTCCACCAATGCCTTTTACCAATTCAGAGGGAGGTAATTTTGCTGTTTTTGTTTGAAGGCGTATTATTGCTTGAAATGGGTGTACTGTTTGAATTATTATGCTCTCATATAAATTAAGGTGTTGTAGGGGTTTTGGTACTGGGTATAATTGCAAATTATTTGTGATAGGAAAGGAGTTTGGTTGTTGTCAAGTTTTGTAGTACAGTAACTGCAAAGTATTAAGGGCTCAGTTATTTCGTATTTGTTTTCTGCTACAAGGTAGAGAGCTAATTCAAACCATTTAGAATCTTCATTGTCTTCTATTTTGTATGATAGGTCTACAGTTTTTGTGTTACTTTTATAAAAAGTTCTACGGCAACATACACATACATGGTTTGGTACTTCAGCTGATGTACTTTTAAATTTTAGTATTTCTTTTTTTTATGTGGTTAGCAAAAGGTTGCCATTTGCAGAATTGTTGCTTAATTGGTTTAAAGCTATTTCATTCTGTAAATGGCTTTCACTTCCAAAATATTTTTTCTGGATATAGTGAATTTCTTCAAGTAGGTCTTTTGCTGTACCATGTAGACGGATGTTATTTAACTTTGCTATTGCTAAAGCGGGACTTTTAGCATAGTACAGTTTATAGACTAGAGTTCTTATAGTTGAATGATGTGTTGATATCCTTTTGATATCATGGAAAGTGGTTTTACAAGTAGGTTCTGTAATGCAGGCCAATGAATGTCCTTGTAGTCCTGTGTACTTGCGCACTGGACAGGTATCCATATTTTGCAGTAATTTAATTTTGATTTTGTCTTTGCTTTTTACATATTTATTGAGGAATTGGCGTAAAGATTTGAAACATTGTTTGGGAATGTTACACATTGACGTGCATGGCCATTTGTACACTAGACGTTCTGATTCAGTTGAATGGAGGAGTAATTCTAAGTTTTCAGGGCATATTTTTGTAAGGAGTACTTCTTGTTCCATTATGGTATTATTCACTTTTTCATAACCTCGACCACTGCTATGTATGGCAATTGTATTTGTTTGCTTTTGTTTGTACGCTTCTTCATTAAAATATGGTTCTGTGCTCATAGTGTGATTCCATTCACCTCCGCAGATACTTAAGAAGTTCTTTCTGTTGACATTTCGCTTATTGAGAAGTCTTTTTTGTAATTTATTTATTTGTTTTGTTAGTGGTTTCATTTTGTTTAACAGTAAAATAAATAACATTCTTTTGAGAAGAATTGCACTGTCCATCAACGCTTCTAAGATTAATTTCCTACGATAGGTTTTAAGCATTGAACCTGATTTCTCTCCTGTTTTTATAAGATTTTGAAGGACTTTGTAACGGTACATTTTGGCTAAAATACTTTTCTTGGTATGCTTACTTTGCACTATATTAAAATTGGAAGAAGTAGTTTTATCTGCAGTGATAGCTGATTTTCTGTTAATTGTTTTTTGGTTTGTTTTACATTTTGATAGAGGAGGCAAAGTTTTTGTACTTGAAACTTCTTGTGTTTCACTAAATGACTGTATTAGCTGTTTTGTTTCAACTTTTTTTTACAAATTCTGCTAGAGATGGATGCTTATGTTGGACACTTTTATTTTCATTTGCTCTACTTTTACGTTGCTTTCTACGGACTTGACTTTTGGTAGGCATTCTTTAGGGTCTGTTGAAAAAAATAAAGAAGATATGGGTTGGGGTGTTCTGGAATGTATGTGTGCTGTGTGCATGAGTGTTTGAGTAAAATGATAAAGATGTATGTAATGGTGTGTGATTGTGCATTGGGAACTACAACTAGTAGGGATAGGTATTCTTGAATTTATGTGTTACTAAACTGGGGTTCAGATGACAAAAAAAACGTAAACTGGTGGTGTGGAAAAGTACAAATAGTAAATCTAATGTATATAATTAAAACAGTTGTTTGTTTTATAATATGAAAATTGTAGCGGTTCAGTTGGGTAATTTGTGTGTCCAAAAATAGGAATTTGTGGGCCATTCTGGCTGTAAATCGCTTTTTAAGACATGGAGATTTTTGGACAAAATGGTACACAATCTCTATTTTTAGGCACAGAAATAGCTTGTATTAACGTTATAGTATGTTTGATTAATAATACAAATATTATGGTGATATTCTACTTACTTTTTTTCTTAAATTAACAGGTAACTTCTTAGTTCTTCTTTGTTCATCGAATTCGGCTGCTTCTTTTCAGGAGACTGGTCTTCACTGCAATTGTAAAAGCTTCAAATAGTAACTTTGTTTGTATATAGCGTGTTTTTAATATAGATATTGATTTTTTTAATTGAAATCCTCAGTGCCTTCTTTAAAACCATTAAACTAATTTATTTACACAAGATACATTGCATCAGTTCAGTACATATGATATGTTCTTAATGAACAAATTGTATTGAATGACTAACTGTAGCAAAAAAATATCTTTACTATGTCTTGTGAAATTTATAATATACCAGTGAATACCACTATTTCTGTAAGTAAGCTGTTCTAGGTAATAGCGCCTCAATGTCATGTCTAAATTAAAGTAATTAAGTAAATAAATAAATAAAAACAAAAGAATATGAAATTGTATAAGTATTTTTTTTAAAGATTTAAACATAGATTGTGCTTGCATGCAATTTTGTTTGAATATATGTAGTCTATATATTTCATTTAAAAACTGTTAGTTTAACCTGATTTGAGTGTGTGTGTATAAAGAAAGTAAATAGTATAAAGGTTTATAAGTGATAGTTGATTTTAGGAAATTGAAAAAAATACAGTAAATTCATTTTACAGATTACACAAGCTAAAAGTCTGTTTGAAAATGTGTTGATCTACTGTACAGAAAATATGCATACCTGAAGTTTGTGTTCATGCATATGGATATGCATGGAGCTGCAAGTAGAAATCTTGGAGACTTGTACAGTATTTCTGGTAGATGGTGCTTGCCAATGATATAACACTTGTACTCAGAGAGATTCACAGTACATTTGCAGTGCTGATCTATGATGATGCAGTTAGATGTAGAGGTCTTGAATGTGATTGGTGCATGGTCAAGTGATTTTTTAGCTACATCCAATGAGGGAATGGCAGAGAGAGTGAAGTGGAAATGGTAGAAGGGCTGTTCATGTTACGATATGTCCACGGACATGGCGGTAGTTCGCGGCATCGGGAGTTACATCCGGGGATTTTTGGGTTCAGAAGTCATGCAAATGAGAATAAGCACTGAAAGGCATTGGTCAGGAAAGTTTAGTGGGTGTGTTGTGCCAGGAGAGAGTTTCTAAGATACTCTTTTTGCTGAGAGAACAAAAGATAGCTATGGCTGTGTGTTTCAGAAAACAGACTGTTTGGATTTTGGGAGATTCGTGGATACATTGGTAGAAGGTGCATGCCGAAAGCTGTGGAGTAGCTGTAGATCTTGGATTCCCACATGTGGAAGTACACTGGCATGGAGTTCGTGCAATGAAGTGGTTGGACTTGCTACCTCTCTGTGCTACTTTGGAGACAGAGCAACATCCAGACATAATTGTAATTCATTGTGGAGGGATCAGTTTAAGACATGTAACTGGAATTTTTTTGCAATTTGCTATAAAAGAAGGACTTGGGAAGGTTATGGATATGTTTCCTAATTCTCAAGTGATATTTTTACGGAATGCACAGAGACAAATGTGGCTTTGTTCTTCTTCATTTGGTCCAAAAATGGAAAAAGCAAGGCGCAATGTTAATAAGGCTGTTTGTGCCTTTCTAAGAGATTTTGGCATGTCAAATGGCTTTGGCTTTTCACAATGAAAATATTATGTTTTGTAGTACATACATTTTTCGCAGAGATGGAGTCCATCTTACTTATGCTGGCAATCAGATTTTTCTGAGAAATGTACAAAATGCATTGCGATCTTTTTTGGAATTACAACAACCATTTTGAAGTAGGTGTTAAGCATTTATAATTTTTGACTTACAAACACCACCCAAAGGCTCTTTTCAGAGCCACCACTTCTTTCCAGAGAAAATTGCAATGTTTGTGATGGGGTAGCAACCCAATTTTTTAAATGTTCGCGAACTGTCCGCGGACTTCTAAAAAATACAAAGGGCCCTGCTTCATTTATTTTCACTTCTATTTTTTAACTGTGAAAGGCGGCTCTGAAAAGAGCCTTATTTTTTTTTGATTTTTGATATTTTGTATTTTTTTTGGTTTTTTTATAAACGACACACTAGGAGAGGAGGGGAAAGGAAGGTAGAGGGGGGGGGACACCAACCAGAGGGATAAGAAAGGACGAGCTGAGAGAGGAAGATGTAGAGTGGGTTTTATTTGGGTAGTGAGCAGATCTTCTCGTGCTCTGAGACGATAGTCTCCAAAGCACTACGAAGTCGCTCCCCCCTACAGAGTACTGTGTCACAGTACATACATACAACTGTGACCCTCGAAAGGTAAGGATCATCAGCATTCTGTATGGCCTGTGAGGCAGCTTGAGGAAGACGCTGTCCCACAGAGGTGGTCCTTGTGGTGACAGGATCAGAAACAGAGGATGAAGTAGAGGAAATCAACCTGCTACGTTCTTCGCAAGGTACAACCCTGCGAATAGCCCCAGAGTGAAATGACCTCAGGTGTCGCTTCATAATAGTGGTCCCAAAGCTGTACTTACCGTGCTTCCCGTGACTGAGTATCATTTCGCACTCATTGCAGGTAACACGGTTCGCACAAGCCTTAGGAACATTACCATGAATGGTAAATAACCGCCACACCCAAGACTCACGCCTAGTGTGGGTAGTAGGGTTTTCCTCTACCTCATTCTCATCATCCTCTTCTTCCTCCTCCGCATCCTCACTCCTGTTCCCCTCTTCAGGCCCTTGGAGAGGTGGTGGTGGTGGAGGGGATAGGGGTGGTGCTGAAGCAGGTGCAGCACCAGGTGGCAGTTCTGCAGCCAGGGATGCCATCTCGATGGTGTAATCAGCAAGTTGCTGGAGAAATAGCAGTGCTCTGAAGAATAGCCAGAAACACAATGAGAATAAGCTCTAGGGCGTGGTCTTTATAGGGGTGCTTGTGCGCGGTCCGCGGACATGCGCGCTGTCCGCGGACAGATCGAACACAAAAAAAAGTTTGAAAAGTTTCAAAAGGTATGTAGAAACTCAGGATTTCTATGTGGGACTTGTGCCATGGTGAGATTTTATTGAAAAATATTATGGATTAATTGAAAATGTACTTTTAATTTGTTCAGGGACCCGAACAGTGTCCGCATTCAGAACACGCGATCAGCGCGGGCGCGGTCATATGATCCGTTCGCGAACAAGTCTGCGAAGGAAGCGCATGTCCACAGGACACCAAATGCACGGAGATTGGCTAGCGCATGCGCGTTGATGATCTACGGACACTGTTCGGGTCCTGAATTAATTAAAATTGTGTCACACGTGAAACAAACATTTCAGGACACTGCGTGTGTTCTTAGAACAGTTTAAATTTGCTAGCGAACAGTAAGGACAGATATAGTGTTCTTCAGGACACGTTCAATTTCGTTTATGTACGAACATTTCAGGACACCAATTGTGGTCTTAGAACATTTTCAACTTGCTAGCGAACAGTACGGACAGGTATAGTGTTCTTTAAGACACCGCCATGTTCGTTTAATTACGAACAATTCAGGACACCGCGTGTGTTCTTAGAACAGTTTGAACTTGCTAGCGAACAGTACGAACAGGTATAGTGTTCTTCAGGACACCTCCATTTTCGTTTATTTACGAACATTTCAGAACACCTGCACTGTCCGCGGACAACTACATTGTTTTAAAAAACAAAAAATGAAACTATTTACAACACAATGTAAAAATTAAACTTTATTTAACATATATTAATAATTTATGACAGAGAAGGTGAGGCAGAAACAGAAACAAAAACAGGAGAATTAGGGGTTTCATCATGATTGTTATTAGGTGAAGAAGGGATGGAAGTCTCATCAAAACATTTTGGGTTATGGAGAGGGTTTGGGGATATTTGACTGGGATATGGTGAGGAGGGACAAGTACATGTGGGGCAATGGTACAAGGTTTTTGGTTTAAAATGATCTTCCACAAAAGTTTTCAAATTATTAAAATTAGTCAACAATAAATCCATTTTTTCTTCTATACTGTGAAAGGTGTTATCCATAACAGGTTTTTCTGAAGTATTTTCTATTTTGGTATGCTCTGTACAAAAAAAAATATATATATGTTAAATGTATACAAAATAATAATAATTAAATGGTTTATATTATAAAGTGTTTACCATTAATGTCATTATCTTGTGACATTTCTTCATGTGGGAAATTTTCCTCTAGCCATTCCAGAGTACTATACATTTCTGTGAGAGAAAAAAAAAAGATAATATATTTTTTTATCTAATACAGAAAGTGTATAAATATATGAATAAAATTAAGTACACTTACTATTTCAGGTAAGATATGTCCTATGTACTCAGTGGGTCTGCTCTTGTTCTCAGTTCTGTTGTGTTTGTGAGGTAATTATGTTGGAAGCCAATTTATTTTCTTGTGGTATATTTCATTTTAGAACATAGTGCATTTAAATGAATGGTTAGTGTGTTGTATATATGGGTTACATTTCTTATGTATTAGTACATATGTGTTTGTGTGCTTTTTTTAAAATTTGTTAAATGTTCCTATGTTATGATAAAACAATCAAACATACCCCCCCAAATTTTTTTAGGTAGTGGTACTGTTCTTCGAACATGTCCACGAACATTAAATGAGTTTGCGGACATCCAGTACAGTAGAAGAGATTCAGTCAGTTCCATATGATATGTATATAAAGTGAAAGTCATTATTGTTAAGTTGCGCTACTAAAAACCTATGAAATTCAGTGAAAAAACTTTGTTAAAGGGACGTTATGGTTAAGTTGCGCTACTAAAAACCTATGAAATTCAGTGAAAAAACTTTGTTGAAGGGTCGTTATGGTCAAGTTGCGCTACTAAAAACCTATGAAATTCAGTGAAAAAACTTTGTTAAAGGGACGTTATGGTTCCAAGTAAAACCGAAAAACCCTTGAAATTCGCCAGTTATGGTAAGCTAAGCAACCATAACTCGCGCCACCACCGTGCACAAGTGAGAATTCATAAACTGAATTAATCACTTGCTACATTAGTCAGAATATGAATGTTAGTTGGAATGAAGAGATTGGGCCTCCTTACGAGGAAGGTGGTCGGGGGTTAACGGCGCTGGTATAGCTGCCGGTCCCGTTAACCCCCTACCACCTCATTACGAGGTCTCCTCGTGGGACCCGCCTGGTCCCGCGAGCAGACCAGGATGCAAACAACAGGCCCGTCATTAACGGGCCCGTTGTTTGCATCCTCCCCATTCCCATTGAGCCCTACGGGGCTCAATGGGGATGGGGATGTACCGGGTCCTGGTTCCCTGAATGGGGAAATACCGGGCCCTCCAAGGCAGATCATTACCAGATTGGTTAGTATAAGCAAACCCAATATTTCTTTATGAACATGAAACATCTATTTATGAACATGAATATTAGGGAGCATATATGCCCTGATTACAATATTCAAGCCTCACAGCATACTGCATTCAATGTAACTTCATTTGAATCGCTGTAATGAGTTGTATGTCAACAATATTCACATTGTTTAAATACTTAGAATTGATTGACTCTTCACTTACCACCACAGTCACTAATCAATCATCAATTATAAATTAACCTTCCGCATTTTGTTATCTATGTGTAATTATTGATTATCCAAAAACACATTCAACTCATGTTCTTTATTCAGTCAATCGCTGACATCACATTTCCTTTTTGCCTTCTTTTTCCACTTTACCTGTTCCTTATTACTTTCGCTTATGTTTTTATGAGCAGTCTTGCATCCAAAGAATTGCAGTCAGCTCAACCCTTCGTTAGTGTATTTCGCCATCTGATGCGGGGTCAGCAGATTATGCATATTTGCCATCCCAAAATGGTGCTTTGCGTAAATGTAAATGCGGCAGCACGAATCCGGAACAAGAGTAAATACAAACCACTTTTCTATGTTAGTAAATAATAAAGTGGATCCGAAATGGCACCATACGCAAGTGTACACGTGGCAGCCATAGTATCGAACATATGTATACTAACAACTTGTTTTAGTTTTGTTTTCTTACAATATTTCTTTCATCCCCCCAAAAATTCCATATACATTAATAATGTCTTGGTTATGTGAACTCTCTTGATTATCAGAATGTATGCTTTGTCAGTTTGCCTTTAATTGATTTATTCATTAATACTAATATCACTGATAACTAATGATGATGAACAAACATTTGAGAGTTGTAAAAAACAAAAATGTATATTAAGGAAGGCAATTACTTTGAGAAATATGTTAAGAGTTTAAGTTGATATAATATGTTGATATATAATAACAGAGAGCGAGGTTTTATAATCAATTAGAGATAATGCAGAAAGTGTAAGGGTGACGCTATTTAATCAATAATATTATTGCGATGGGTGCAATTCTAATAAATGCAATACTACACCCATATAAGACAATTATTGATCATTTAGTGTTTATTGTTTTTTATAGAGTGCAGATATGCCCCTAAAGAGGCTTCTTGAGAAATTATAAAAATTGCAACAAAAGAAAGCGAAAATACAAATTGGAACACAGGAAACATCTATGTAAGCACTAACTCGTAAAGTAAAACGTATCTATGCTAGGGAAAGTCAAAGTCTAACTCCTCACCGTACTTATAACCCTGTTGGTCATTCCCGACGTACAGCACTCTGTTGCTTGCCAGTTAGATTTTCCCTGTGTTAATCCTGTGCATACATTTCCATACAATGTAGCCAATTGGCTCCAGACCCAACAACATGTTGGGCACCATCATGGAGTAGCAGTCAGAATTAATGACAGACCAGAGACCACCCACAGGGCTAGCCGAAGAAAATAATGGCTGTGTGATTTCAAAGTGCATATTGGGGCCGTGCCTCTGCTGGATGATGAGAGGAAGAGAAATATACTGGGCCTCATTACACGGATGGCGGTGAACCATGGCGCTATTAGCGCCATGGTTCATGCCGGTAAAATACTGGCACCGCCTTAGTGGAAAGGGGAATTACCGCCCTATTCCAAGGTTGGCGGGGCGGTAATTCCCCCTTCCACCATTGCCCTTCCCCATTCCCATTTTTGCCCCATAGGGCTCTATGGGAATGGGGAAGGCGCTAATTACGGTACCGCAAATTGCGGTACCGTAATTAGCTCCCTGGTCCCTTTGCGGGTTGGTTTTTTAACGCCTGTAAAAAGCAGGCGTTAAATTCCCCAACCCGCAAAGGGACCTCGTAGTAAGGCGGTAAGGATTTACCAGTACCGTTAAAATACCGGTACCGGTAAACCCTTACCGCCATCCGTGTAATGAGGCCCACTGTCTCTAGCAGTGGGACCAGAGGCTTGATACATCCTAGATGAGCTATTGAACAATGACACAGCGTCTTTTAAAGAGCTACGAGACGCACTATTGACCTATTTTGCACCACATACCAACGTGGACTATGAGAGGCACACACTTCATACCACAAAGCAAGAAAAAGGTGAAACACTGGACACTTTTTGTGATGAGGCTGCTCACCTGCATCAAACACTGCTACAGATACAATAATGATGAGGCTCTAGAATCACATGTGATAGTCGGGTGGGAGTCATCAACATTTAGGAGAAGTTGCTACAGACACAAAGATCACTAGAGAAAATTCTAGAGATGGCCAAAACTGAGTTGGCAATGAAACGCCAAATGGAAAAAATGGGAAGCCCAGAACTACAGACACCTCACAATTGCCACCAGCTGGAGCTAGCCCTTGAATCACGGTACATCACCACCTTCGTAACCCATTTATGGCTTTACTGAGACAAGCGTTTAAGTTTCGGGGTATCTTCAGCAGTGTAAATCTTTCCGGGGGAGATAAACCAGGTCATTAGACACATACTAAGCTGTTCAACTACAGCAACAACATTTTACTATTTGGCAAATCGATAAGAATATTACACCACACTACATCGATTCTGCATGGCATTAGAGGAATCCTGCCTAACAATAAATAAAACCAAGTGTAACCCTGACAATGTAGCAGCGCTGAATGAGACCCCAAGCCCCGAAAATGTCTCTGATGTACGATAATTCCTAAGTTTAGCAAGCTATTATTCTCGATAATTGCAAGGCTACGCCACCGTGAGCGCCCTACTGCTGGAACTCACGTAATACAAACAAGAATTTGGATGGTTTGCCGAAGTGCAAGGCTGCATTCGAGCAAATACACACACATCTCCACTGCGAAGGAATGGCTTATTTCAACACTTTCAAAGACACAGAAGTAACTGTGGATGCCAGTCCGGTAGGGCTCGGTGATATACTGACCCAACATGACCCTAGGACACCTCACACAAGATCGGTGGTAGCCTATGCCAGTTGTAGTTTATCTTGCGCCGAGCAGGCCTATACTCAGGCCAAAAAGGAAAGCTTGGCAGTGGTGTAGGCGTTCAAACATTTTCCTTTGCTTTTAAATAGCAAGGGATTTACAATCACTACAAATCATCAGGCTCTTCTCACAATCTATGGAAACCCAAAGGCGAGGATGCCTCCCCGAATAGTGGGGTGGGTACTACGTCTCCAGGATTACAATTCAAGATCAAACACAAGTCAGAGAAAGATGAAAATCCTGCCGATTACCTGTCTCGTCATCTGAGCGGGTCTGAAATAAGAGAACCCTTCATAGCAGATGCATGCATTAACTATGTAATTCAAATGAAACCATTGCCTGTCAATTGAGCCACACTAAAGAACGAGTCAGCACAAGATCCTGCTTTGGTTTTAATTGCCTGCTGTCTCAGAAATGGGAAAATTAAACACAGCAAGAACATGGCAAAGGATCTTGGCAGAGACCTGCAAGAAGTAATACACAATCTCACCCTAGTACCGGATGAATTTAACATCACAGGGGATCATATCGTCCTAAAGGGATGCAAGATAGTGCTGCCATAAACACTCAGGGCCTCATTACGACTTTGGACGTAGCCATGGCGCTGTTGGAGCCATGGCTGCCTCCAAAATCGGGTCCGGGTTCCCTGAATGGGGAATTACCGGGCCATTCCGAGTTTGGAGGGCCCGGTAATTCTCCCTTCAGGGAACCTGGGCTAAGACCTTCCCCATTCCCATTTGAGCCCCCATAGGGCTCAATGGGAATGAGTGCGGGAGCTAACAACGGGCCAATTACGACCGGCCCGTTGTTAGCTCCCTGGTCCCCTCGCACGACCCGCTCTGGACGTCTGGTAAAACCAGACGTCCACATCGGGTCCCGCGAGGGGGCCTCGTAATATTGCGGAATGGGTTTAACGGCGCCGCCACCATTAGCGGTGCCCTTTAACCCATTCCGCAATACTTGTAATGAGGCCCTCAGACTACAAGTGATCCAACTCGCCCATGAGGGTCATCAGAGCATAGTCTTGATTAAAGAAGAAGCTATTATGTCTAAATATATGGTTCCCAAAGCTGGACTCCATGGCCTAAGAGACACTACGCAAGTGCGCCCCATGCTATGTGGTGGCTCCACCGGCTCAACCCAATCCATTGCAAATGTCACTGACCCCGGAAGGGATTTGGGAAGATTTCTTTAGACTGATAAGAGACACCACCTATGTACTGGCGGTAGTTGACGCACACTCTAGATTCCCTGATGTCCAAATTGTACCTTTGACCGTAGTTACGTGTGTCATACCTGTCCTAGACCAAATCCTGACAGCATATGGAATCCCAAGATCCTCAAATCAGACAATGGCCCACCATTCACGAGCCAGTATTTTGTGAACGTTGCACAATACATGGGCTTTAAGCATAGGAAGATCAAGCCACTATGGCATTAGGACAATGGCCTTGTGGTACGCTTTATGGCCAACATCAAGTGAGCACTGCAAATTGCATACGTCAGCAAGCAACCACTTCAACAACTGCTATATCGATTATTAAGGGACAACAGACACACACCACATAGAACCACGTTGAATGCCCAGCAGACCTCATGTTTGGTCGGAGCATGAGGACTCGATTGACACAAGGACCACACATGACTGAGATGGGTGAACTGGAACTATGAGCCTGTATCAACGCTGATGAGAAGAAACCATAAATGAAGAAACATGTCAATGCTCCGAGATGGGTGAAAGAAATTGACTTGCAGGTGGGTGATCAGGTTATAGTACAGCAACCAAGACAAAGAAAGGAAGACTCAACGTTCAGGGCCGGAGCTTTGATGGTGTCCAACCAACAAGGCGCCATGATTATTGTCAGTGCTGGAAACAGCTGATCAATCACCAGGAACACATCTCACTTCAAAACAGGTTCTAGCCGAGATCGAAGGCTAGGGACATGGTCGGAGCATTAAGAAAGTGAGTACGACATGGACAAATCATTTCTTGGAGATGGTGCAAGAACCTAATGAAGAGTGGCAGCTGGAAACACACTGCACGCCGCAATCAATCACTGTGCAGTGCAGAGATGGAAGACCGGTAAGGACATGTCGAAAACCAGTGAGTCTAATGTAAGGGATGGGTTTAACTCTGTGACTCACTATTTAAGAAAGGGAGAGACGTCATGTCGTATAACGTTTAACCTCATTGTGTAGGCAGAGCCTTGTTGAGGCTCGAGTTTGAGGAAGTGATGAAGGGGACCGAAACATCCACAGTTGAGAAATAAAGTTGGGTTGAAATCACTTCCCGTGTCTTCTTTGAAGGGCGAGTACGCCTTGCATGAACGTTACAGTATTGACATGAAATATAGATGAGCATAGGAGTCTGACTTCCGATTTAGAAGCTTCCAATCACCAAATACGGTTCTAAAAAGGCTTTTTATTTTCCATTTATTATGTTTCTTAACCAGCTTGTATTCACCAGCGAACGTTCCATTTGCAATTCAGTAAGAGCACCCTGTAAGTTTAGTTACCAGGTCAGAGGTTGGAATAATTGTGGGGCCAAGTACACCTTCCACCTTTCACCTTTCTGTGCTTGATCCATGATATCCTTAATTAATCATACCCTTAAGACCAGCAGTACGAGCATCTCTGGGACTCAGGTGCTATATCGAAGATCTCCCTTAGTTGTCACTGTGGTTATGCTTCAGTGTGCTCACACTTACAAGCGAGCAGAAAGAACACTTGTTTTTGACACTGGCAGAGGCGAGAATGGAACGCAAATAATCAATTAACTGGCACACTAGGCAATGAGTCAGCGCTGTCAGTGGGCAGAGGGAGACAGCTGGTTATGCAAATTAGAGGTGACATAAGAGCTGGCGGGAAGACACAGCGGGCAAAATAATAAACACCACATTGCAGCTATAATAAGCACTGCCAGCCTTCAACTGTTTTAGAATTGAATGGTAATTCATCTGTGCAGAAAGCCAGAGATTTCAGATATAAACCAGGTTCCTCTTCTCGTCACAGTCCTTAGTTTGTGAGGTGATTCTGCACGTCAAGGTCCTGAACTTTTCCTCCGCAACACCTAAAAACGTGTTGAAACACGCCCTACGTGCAGAATTCCGTAAGCAGAGCCACGCCCACCAGCTGCACTTTCTGCTTTTTGTGGGTTTTCTGGATGAAGTAGATTCAGTGGTGGAGTGTGGAAAATAGACTAGTGGTGGTCTTCCGCTAGGGTTTGGATGTACCAGGGGGGTGCCTTTGGGGGTATTTGGGTTTGCACAGCGCAGTCCTTGCTAGGAAGCAAGGGGACGCTGCTGTACATGTAACATAAATCGGCTGAAGGGGGGGTTTACAGTTTACAGTAGCAGCTTGGATCTACCATTCTAGGGGTTGTGGTATAGATTTAGGAGCAGTGCTGCAAATGACAATGATTTACTGGGGGATCCATCAGTGACGTGTGAAGGGGAGGATTTAGGTGGGCACTGCGGCAGGGAGTTGGGGGGGGGATTTTCCTCAACCCCCACTCCCCCACACCGCACTAAACAACAAATAAAATGTGACTTTCAGGAAAGGCTGATCATGAGCTCCTGGAAAATAACCCATGAGAGCGTTTCCATTTGCTAGAATGCTGCAAGTTTAAACGCTGCATGCTTTTAAACCCCAAACAATAACGGGAGTTAAATATTGTCTGCAGATTACTCTCCTAACAAGTAATTTCAGGGCCCCTAACCTGACTTTCAACTGGTCGTGTCTCGTGAAGAGGTGGGTCAAGCACGCAGAAACCCTCGAACTTTTAAGCAGAACAATAACACTGAAATGCAGTGAGAATGCAAGTAGATTTTCTGGATCCCAGTCCCGGGAAGGGGATTATTCCCCAGATCCGGGGAAATACTGCTCAATGACGAGCACTGCCTAGGAGTAGCGGGTCTTTTTGTTCCAGGTCTTCACTGGTCAAAACAGCTTTGATGTGTAAGCTGCTTGTAAGCTGAACGGACATTTCCCAAAGTTGGTCAAGCATCATGGACGCATTTACCCGTGATAACATTTTGTCATGAGTACAATGTAAATCTGTTCTCCTAGAGCCAGGTCACTCCTCATCTCGTTGAATGCTGGTCCTATGATCTGTGGTGTTTCTATAAGTGAAACATATATATATATATATATATATTCAGTAAAAAAACGTTGTTAAAGGGACGTTATGGTTCCAAGTAAAACCGCAAAACCCCTGGCATTCGCCAGTTATGGTAAGCTAAGCAACCATAACTCGCGCCACCACCGTGCACTGCTAAGACTAACACCCAGGACATCAAAGATAACATCACAAATATAATTGATGACATCACTGATGACATCACATGTCTAGCCCCTTCTTTTTTGTTCACTTCCATACCTAGGCCAGGTGGTTTTATTTACTGACAGTCAGAAACTTAACTTTCAAAAGGTATTACATTTATAGATATTGCTATTCTCACATGTTCTTACACTACTTTCCTTAGAATTTAATCGCAGTTTATGATGTTCATATATAGGGGAGAAGCAGGCCTGAAACACAGCAATAATTTTTGGCCGTGAATACAATCATGTAGATTATGCACAGTTGCTAATGATACTGCCTCTTGTTTGCTTACTTTACTCTCCACATATAAGCCCCATATTTGTATGCATTGTAGTCTATTTATGTTTTGTGTGTATTAGTAGAAATATGTAGTAAGTGATGCATTAGTAGCTACTTAGTACATGTTTCACAGTACGGAAAAGTCTGATACAGAACATTCACCGTTTTATAATATAACTTTGTAAAATTACAAATAAAGCACCTCTGTGGTGTATGCTGCAGCCAATACCTAAATTTCTGTATGAGTACGTTCCTGTACTAGAAAGAACACTGCAATGGAATGTTCTTTAGAACACTACATTGCGTAATGAAGTATGTAGTTTATTACACATTTCCCGATAATCCCTGATACCTTTTTGCCAACATTACATTCACAACCCCTTCTTTGAAAAGTAAATGCACGTGTGATGTCATCAGTGATGTCATCAATGATATTTGTGATGTCATCTTTGATGTCCTGGTTGTTAGTCGGTGGTGGCGCGAGTTATGGTTGCTTAGCTTACCATAACTGGCGAATTTCAGGGGTTTTTCGGTTTTACTTGGAACCATAATGTCCCTTTAACAAAGTTTTTTTTACTGAATTTCATAGGTTTTTAGTATTGCAACTTAACCATAACGTCCCTTTAACAAAGTTTTTTTGCTGAATTTCATAGGTTTTTAGTAGCGCAACTTAACCATAATGTCCCTTTAACAAAGGTTTTTTACTACATTTCATAGGTTTTTATTAGTGCAACTTAACCATAACGTCCTTTTAAATGGATGAAGGCCATTAGCACCCTCGGTTCACAAAGCGGGAACCCGGGGTGCTAAAAAAAATGTTTTTCTTCAAACACCAGTACGCTTGCAGCATCCCAGTGTAGGAAGGAAAATCCTTTACCAAGATGCCACCATGGAAAGGGAAGGCGGGGTTCCACACAGGGCCCCTCTTCACTTCACAACACGTGTGCGCAGTCTTCGCAGCTACGTGTTTTCCACAACGCGTGTGCATGGTCTTCGCAGCTATGTGTTTTCCACAGCGCATGTGTGCAGTTTTCACTGCTATGTGTTTTCCGTTAGTGCCTGTGCGCGGTCATCATTTCTGCGTGTTTACTACAATGCATGTGCGTGTTCAGATGAGGCACGTGTGTGCTCGGATTCATCTGTTTAGAGCGCGTGTATGAGTTTGAAAAAGATACACTGATACGTGCTTGATGCAACGCGTCTGTGCTGTCTTCTCAGCTACGTGTTATCTACAGCGCATGACCACGGTCTTCGCAGCTATGTGTTATGTACAGCGCGTGTGTGCAGTCTTCACAGCAACGTGTTTTCTACAATGTGTGTGCATGGTGTTCGCAGCTACATGTTTTCTACAACACGTGTGCATGCTCTTCGCAGCTACGTGTTATCTACAGTGCGTGAGAGCGGTCTTCGCACCTACGTGTTTTCTACAGCACATGTGTGTGTTTGGATGAGGTGCGTGTGAGCTCGGATTCATCTGTTGAGAGCGCACGTGCGAGTTTGAAAAAGATACACTGCTACGTGCTTCCTTCAACACGTGTGTGTGCTTCATTCAACATGTGTGTGTGGTCTTCTGACCTACGTGTTATCTACAGTGCGTGTGCGTGGTCTTCACAGCTATATGTTTTCTACAACGCATGTGCATGGTCTTCGCAGCTACGTGTCATCTACAGCGCGCGAGTGCGGTCTTCGCCGCAACGTGTTTTCTACAACGCATGTGCGTGGTCTTCGCAGCTACGTGTTTTCTACAACATGGGTGTGTGCTCTTCGCAGCTACGTGTTATCTACAGCGTGTGTGAGCGGTTTTCTCAGCTACGTGTTGTCTACAGCGCATGTGAGCTCGGATTCATCTAATTTCTGCGTGTTTTCTTCAACGCGTGTGCGTGTTCGGAATAAGGTGCATGTGAGCTCAGATTCATCTATTAAGAGGGCATTTGCGTGCTTTATTCAACGCGCGTGCATGGTCTTGTCAGCTACGTGTTACCTACAGCACGTGTGCGTGGTCTTCGCAGCTACGTGTTATCTACATCGCATGTGTGCAGTCTTTGCAGCTACGTGTTTTCTACAATGTGTGTGTGTGGTCTTCACAGCTACGTGTTATCTACAGCTTGCGCGTGCGGTCTTCGCAGCAACGTGTTTTCTACAATGCATGTGTGTGGTCTTCGCAGCTATGTGTTTTCTACAACACGTGTGCATGCTCTTCGCAACTACGTGTTATCTACAGCGCATGTGCGTGTTCGGATGAGGCGTGTGTGAGCTTGGATTCCTCTCATTTCTGCGTGTTTTTCTTCAACGCATGTGCATGTTCGGATAAGGCGCGTGTGCGACTTTGAAAAAGAAAGTGTCTTTGCGTTTTGACTGCCGCGGTATATGTCAAGAGCGGGTAAAGTAGTTGTGTGCGTGCGCTTTACTGCCTGAGCGTGGTCTACTACGTGCTTTCTTCGTGTTCGGATGTTTTTTAGTTAACACAGTTTTTTGCTTCTTGCAGCCATATTCCATCCCATTCTCATCACCCCTCACCTCCCCAAACATTCTTTGATAAGTTTGACGAGTGCAATGTTGTGTTTTTTTAATGTTTTACTGTGATGTCCATGGACACCGGACGAGAATCCAAGATGGCGGGCATCTCCAAAAATTCTGATGCACTTCACGCTTCACCCCAGCCAATTGGAGAGCACGTCACATGTCTGTGGACATCACGCACACCGCTTGGCCAATCCGTTTCCTGTCCGCGGAGCGAACATGGAAGTGTGTCCGCGGAGCGGACATAGATATCACACATTTTTTTGCCTTACGTTTTGGTCATTTAAAAATTAACTACTGGACGGATTTACACCAAATTAACAAAAGCACGCTTTTGGGACAAAGCCGCTGCTCCTGTCGCAAATTTGGTGAAAATCCATCCAGCGGTTTGGGCTGTAGGCGTGAGCAAAGTTTTTTCCCATTATGTCTATGGGAAAAACAGAACTTTTGGGGCCCCCCTATAACTTTGCCCCCCCGGACCAAACCTCACCAAAATCTGCAAAAAAATTCAGAGTGGGCCATATACTTTTTTTTTTGCAAAGTTTGGTGAGGATTCGTCCGGGGGGAGTGAAGTTATAAGCCGCCCAAAAAGTGCTCTTCCTATGGAAACAGCAACTTAACCATAACTACACTGCCACTGCTGTGGCCGTGTAATATGGTATAAGGTGTTTCTTCAAATAACGTGCCACTCATTAGCCTCCCATCCACCCCTCGACTAACATGAACCTGTCTCTCTGTGCCCTGATGCCTGCGGGCTACCGACACATTACAAACAAACAAATAAACAATAAAATAAAATAAAATAAGTGGCACCCATGGGTCGGACATGGATATATGGTGCTAGCCCAAAAAGGCTATGGAAACACCAGCTTTTTCCCCATTACTTTGAATAATTGGCAATTGACTCCTCAGGAACCATTTACAAGCATGCACACACAAGGGAAGGTGTCTCACAAGAGTAGAAAATAAATCACACAGGTGTGTAAGCACGTTTGTTTGTCCATAAAATAGTCTGCCTCTCAAAATATCAAATGAATGTTTCGGGGTAATAGAACACAGTACAGAATTAAAACACAGAGATCACAATTAAGATTCAATGCACATATAATTATGCGAAGTGGACAAAGTTGGTCTTCCAGCCTGCTCAGAACAAAGACAACATAAGTGTTCAGTTCAATGGGGGTACCAAGAGTTCCCAACATCTCAAACTACACCTGAGAGGGATCCCCGTGAATACAAATCCCAGAAACAGTGATCGGAGCCTAAATGTCAGGTCTATTTGACCATCTCACACCAGACAAGCATCAACTTGAAATGCCTGCAGTCGTTTCTCTATCATGATGAAGTCACCACCTCTTAGTCATTATTTGTTGCAGGCTTACTGGTTGTTGGTATGCATAAGAAGAAAATAAGGTACAGCATATCTTCAACGGGAATGCCATAATTACTTACCTGCATTCTTAATTACACCAATTTCTACTCTTCTTTGCCACAGAACTTACTCTATGAAGGCCATCCGCCTTCCTTTTTTCTTTGACCTCTCCCTTCATAGCCAAGTGTATAAAGTACTTGACCCATCCCATAACCATCCTGACTGTACAAAAGGAACTGTGATGTTCTTACCACTGGAGAGGGAGACGTGGGAGTCAATATTGAGACGAAGAAGGGTAGAACTAGATCACTGATAAGTAAGCAAGGCATTACGGTCACATACTCTCTTCCTCATCACAGTACTTACTATATAAAGATTACCAAAGATCGGCACATATTTATACCAAAAAGTAAAGACCTCCACCCCTGCACAGCAAGTTCAGTGTCCATCCCATGGAGAGACACAAACAACCACAAATTGTGATGGTGAAACATTCTCAAGTATTAGTTTGTGTGCTGGGTGTGATTCCCTCATGAACTGTCCATGCATAAAGGGAAGTGTCCTGGTACTCAAATTAAGAAGCAGGGATGCCCTGCTGTCCAGCTCATCGAAGTTGATTTGTTGATTTTTTCCTGCCAACTTTTATGGTGTGTACCATACGTGCCCCATCATGCCCCAGGAATGTTTCCAAATGCTAACAGTAACATGCTCTTCTCCCTTGAAACCATGGGGCAGCAGAGAGGGATCCGGGCTATCCAGTGGTGGAAGTTTACGTAAAGAAGTCGCAGAACGTTGTTCCCTACTCGCCTGTCCCCACTCCAGACAAATCCAATCACCACACCCTCTTCCACGTACAATCCAAACCCCCAAACACACCTGCTGTTTAAGAGAACGTTCAGTGCAGTGCACTGAATGTGCACGTTTCAACTTCTTCTTACACTTTTATTTTAAAACGAAACCATTTCCGGAACGATTTATTTTTAATATAAAAGTATAGGAACAGCAAAACTTAATTTAAAAAGAAGTAGAGGAGCACTGCTCCTGCCCACTTCTGCTATCCCAGGAAGCAACCAGAGAAAGGCATTGCAAGGAGGGGTGAAGGTCAGTAGACAGGAGTATGCTGCTGTGGGTGAAGCTATAATGGGCTGTGCTGTCAATTGATAAATGTGAAGACGCTTGTCATGAGGGTTGTCAGTAGAGGAGCAATAGTTCGATTGGGTGAGCAGGGTGTCGAGGAGAGTATGCAGGCCCAAGGAGGATTGTTGAAGGCGTGGAGGGCGCGGGAGCGCCAAGATAAATGACAGTACCATTCCAGGGTGCTGAGGCACATGTCATAAAATGCCGGGCACAGGCCAATTATTCATTGACTCATCTTGCTTGATGCTGGGGCTGTCCTACGATTGTATATTGAAATCTATCATAGACCGTGTGGCCTGTTGTAGCTGGAGCTGAACAGTCAGCGTTGCATGCTCCTATTTAGGAGGTGCAAAATGTTCCTTAAGAGGTGCAAATACCACTTCTGGGTGCACAATTCTGAGAGAATCTTCTGCATGCAGTGTGCGCATTCATCTGTCAGGTGGGCCCTAATAGTCCTTTATATGACTGACACTCCTAACTTGCTGAACCTCCACTGTGTGCACCCCCACTTTCATGCCGAGCTCAAAATGCGCTGGTCTTGCCCCTGACCTTTCAGCCACTCAGTGGTGTCATGCCGTGCAAAGCCTCGCCCAAGATAAGGCCCAACACTAGGAGACGTTTGGGCGTTAGGAAAAGAAATATAAAGCAAGGAAATGTCATGGCCTTCCACAAATGGGAAGAACACAAGAGATAATGTTGTATCCCGTGCAGTAGTAAACCTTTATGATGCCAACAGAGAATGAATGAGACACTTGTGAATGGGCAGGGCAGTAGTAGGCTGCAATGGGAACAACACAACAGACAGAACTCTACCCCCATACCGTATCAACCCCTTCCAGAGCTAATAAATGCACATGTTCTTCGTTTACAATAATGGAAGAGATCACAATGAGACAAATGATACATAAGAGTGGAGCAACCTATCCAGGCAGTGACGAGCACCTTATTGTTTACTGGGGGGACTCTGATATTCCTGGCCTCTGCTCTAGGGATACATTCTTCTTCATCTTCTGAGGTTTCTTCAGTTTCATGGCAGGGCTCTAACCTCCCAAAGTTGGTTTATCGATGAAGGGGGCATGTTTCAGGGCATGGTCTGCTTCCTGTAGAGCCTGTAGGCTCCAGCACTCTGTCAGGTGTGAATAGGTGGGGGAGGGAAGGGGAAACAGGGGATGCAACGTAAGCTTTGAAGACGCTGGCACTGGTGTGGTGGAGGGCACGAGGCTTTCATCAATAACTGCAGATTGTTTCTGTACATGCACTGGCTTTCCAACAACCTTTGCAAACGCTAAGTTTACTGTAAGAGTCCCAGTCTAAAATGCAAATGAGAACGGTTCACATAAATATCTTTTTACTAGTTAGGAGTTACAGTAAAGTTTGTACCATACCCTCTAAGATGTTAAATGAGTGGGATACCCCAAAAAATTGAAACGCAGGGGCTTCAGTGGTGACTGCTTTTACGGAAATCTACAGGATGCATGTGTTTGTGTAGTGCCTCCCAATATGCACCATTCCTTCTGGAACATGTAGTACGGGATATTTAAAGGGACAAAGAAATGCAGCTGTGAGAGTCGTTCTGTACAGCAGCACAGCGCCAAGACATATGATGCTGAGCTCCTGACTGTCTTGGGCCACCCACTGGCCGCATGACTTTCGTACAAGCATGTAGCCCTACCGTAGGTTAGCATGGTTGCCTCTGCCTTGTTTTTGAATTCATTGTACAGTAGGTATGTGCTCTACAGTGCATATAATCAACATTAATAAAATCGGCTGACACTTTACTGTGCATATAACAGGACATTTGTAATATGGGTACTATATCACTGGATGCAAAGTGAAGACCGTGACGGATGTTGTATCCCTGGATACAAGTTGAAGAGCTTGCACACCGATGGGCTTTTAATTACTGTTGCCAAAGGAGAGAGGATTTTAATACTCTGTCCACCACTTTGCTGGGCCAACTTGTTACTTACAATGTTTTACAAGCTTATAAAACTAGTCAAATTTGTATGGCAGACCAGAGATGCCATGTGGGGGTCTCCAGGGGTCACAACTGCGACCCCTGCGGCCTGGCAAACGACCCCTGCAGACTCCCTTGTGACCCCAATATTAAAATATATATATATATATCTTTTAAAATTACAATTCTTATTTTATTTTTTTAAACAGAAGCTGGTCTTTCCACTACATGGATGTTTCATTCATTGCAGACCAGGTTCCCAAAGACCAGTATCCAGGCAAAAAAACAAATGTTAGAAGCATCATGTGCGTTATGCGTATATATATATATATTTTTACCGAATGCACACAGAGTAACTACCCATCTGGCACCATATGTATATGTACAGTGATCCACTATCTCGCTGATGGATCAGAGCGGACCCAGGTAGCGAGGACACAGAAGCTGGAGTGGAACGGAACCTGCGCGCAGTGGCAAAATGGCAGCATGAGGGCCTTGCAGATGGCGGTGAGCCCCGGGTGTTAAAGATTCAGACACGTGGTGCCTATGGGGGCTCCATGCCCTATCTGGCTGGCTCGTTGAATGGGCTCCTCGTTTGATCGGACCGGCAGGCCTAGCTTGGGGCCTGGGGCCTGAGACCGGCGGCAATGCAGGAGTGACGTGGATCGGCCTCGGGATGACCTGAGGCAGGGGTGCTGAGCAGTGGGGACAGAACGGGTAGCCCTGCTGCTGAGTGCATCTGTGCTCCATTGCGAGCACATCGAGGACACTGAGGGAAGTGGCATGTGGGGTAGTGGTCGGCAGGCCTTCCACAGGAGGATCCCAGCTGGTGTGGACTGTGGAGGCTTTGAGGGGATCCAGCTCCAAGTCGGGACCAGTAGGAACAGATATTCTGACACGCCCGCAGTGATACTCTCCTAAAGGTATGTGCCATTCATTTTATGTTAAACACTTTCAAAAACGTCCCTTTTATTAACACTGTAGCTTCTTACCACCCGGCTAGGACCGTCCTCTGCACCTGCCCTGGTACCATTGCTTGGCCTATCATATCAGGGGCACAGTCCCTTCATGCACTGCATAGTTGGCTGAACCTTGGCCACAGATATTTGTTTAGCATTACTGATCTCACAAGGCAATCGATGAATGTGTGATCTGTGGGGGCCATTCATGGTGTACATTTGAGGATAAGCTAGGTAGGGGGCACAGTCACGGCAGGGGGTTTGGAAACCGAGTGGCACTACCTCCTGCATTTCAATCCATGTTAGTGATGGGATGGTACTGGCAGGTGGGTTCACGACCTACAAGCACGCTGCATCACTTCCCAACCTGGGATTGATGAGATGATGAGTGGGCCTCTGAATGTTCCTGTGTGGTGGTATCAAGTATAGAAACAGGGGAGCTACAGGGACCCCCGCACCTAAGGGTAGTGTGGTGTTGTGGGTCAGTGCGGCCAGAGCAAGGGCTTGGCGGGGCCATATGGGGGTGGAAAGTGAAATTGAATGGTCCGGTAAACTGTGGCACTAATTCATTGTGCAAAAAGTGACAGCAAATGAGATATCACCCAATGGCAGACATATGCCTGACGCATTAATATTTGCAAATGGGCATAAAGGAGGCCCGGGCCCAGGAGGATAGCTCAAGGGCAACACTCTTGTCTTAGAAGCAAAACCAGACCAGGTTCGAAGGCTGGCCCTGCGCTTAGAGACTGGTACCCAGTATTAAGCGCGGTATAAAACATGAATTAATAATTAATATGATGCAGAATACATCTTAACATTCTGATGGCTGCGCATAAGCACCCCACATATCTATCAAGTTGACAAAGACAAGTGTCCCCCCTGTTTTAACTATATTTATCAGTCCCAGTAAGATGGGCAGTCACCGTCCCCCTCAGCACCAACCGGGAATTCCTAAATCTCCACACTAATTACTGGTTCTACAATCCTCACTACACATATGTACCACGAGGCTTACAGAAGAGTGGCCCTGGGTTTTAGCTCCACATTTCTGCACCATCCTCATAGCAGTGGTGTAAACGGTTTGTCCAATCATCTATCATATTTCCCCCCAAAGAAAAAAGAGAGGTGGGCAGGGCAGGTAGAGAAGGGTCGGCAGAAACTAGTGATAGTGGCATTCTTTTTTTCTCCTTCTGGAAGACATTCCCTCCTTTATACATTCCACCAATGCTGCTGTGCAGGTTTACCTAGTAGGGGTGAAACCCTATAAATGGAAAAATTATTGATGCAACCGTTATTAAACTTTATATAGTGCTAGGATGCTTGTTAGATTTATTTCTGCCCTTGAATATCCTACTGCCAAATGCTCACTGTCCACCTCACAGAATTACCACTTGCCCTCATTATTCTGAAAACGTCCACTTTATTTTAAGTCCTTGCCTAGAATTCATGGTCTTTAATAACTCACACTGCAAGGACCCAAACGTTATCTGAATGTCCTGTTCCTGTAGTTTCCTAGGCATGCTGGGACACCCCTGATCCACAGTTTCCCATGCAGGGCTGTTGGAAGGGGGCTTTTTTTTTGGTTTCGCCCCATGGTCCTGAGAGTACCTGTGGTGAGGCCTGGTATCTTCAGGACTCTTGTGTCAATGGGCCTCATTACGGACACGAAAAAAGTTACCAGCGCCTGGCTTGCCGGTAACACCGGGGTATTTACAACCCCCGGAGGCCGGAAAGTCAGGCACCGTTAATATGTTGTTCCCCATTACCATTGCTAGAGTCCAATAGGACTCTATAGGAATGGGAACTATGGAAACAGTGGCATCGGTAATAAAGGTGCTAGTGCTTCCGTGAAACTCTGTGGGCGGGTGCCGGTCCGCTTAGCAGAGTTGTACTTTGCCAGTCTGGAAACAACGGTGCTGGTAAGCTTACTGGCACCGTTGTTTTGAGACCGGCAACGTTGTAATGTAGCCCAATGTCTTTGATTGAGTCCTTGTTCCTCTTATCACCTGGTACTTGCAAATACAAATCTGACTGTCCCCTGGCTCTTGATCCCTCTACACACTCAGGGGAGTTTTCTTGTTTGGCCCCTGGTGCATCGGTTTGTTTATGACACTAGTGAGCACTTGAGCACTTTCTATGGAATGTAATTCTGGTTATTGGTCTTTGTCACAAATTATGACACCCCCACTGTAAGTTCTGTGATGTTTTGAATTAATAGGGCCGTGGACAGAATATGTCTTCTGAATCCCTTATTCATTGTTACTCATTAGGTGCTGGAACCTAGGGGATGCGTTAGAGGAGAGCGGGGCGGTGGGTGAAGGATGCTGCAGCCTCTGACTTCAGTTGATCCCTGTTTAAATGACCAAAAGTACTACTAGTTAAACCTTTCCCATTAATAAAATGCTCTGTACGATGGGATGTGGTCTTCCATTCTGGTAAAATGGCAAGGTGCAGAACCAGTAGTTTGCACTTATATTTGTCCACCATTTTAAAGGGCACCACCCTGTAAGTATGCATTCATGTTACTAAAAGGCAGACCCAAAATTTCCATTCTTCTGCTAAGAGCCTGCTCTTTTAGACATAACAAGGAACAAGTTACTTACCTGTAACTATTATTCTCCAGCATGGGTCTGGCATGGATTCACATGCTCATGAATATTCCCTGTTGTCATGCTGGCAATCCTTGGTAAAAGAAAAACAGTTTCACTTTCACTTACAAAACGGTATTTCTCTTATAAACCAATCACTGTCCTCTGGGTCATCCTGCCCCCAGCCAATGACAGTCCTCTGCCTAAGCCCCTCCTCTGGCAGCCATCTTCAGATATGGTAAGCACGTAAATTGACAGTATGACCAAGAAGAGCCGGGGGGGGGGGTTGCATGTGAATCCATGCCAGACCCATATTGGAGAATGATAGTTACAGGTAAGTAACTTGTTCCTTCTCCAGCATGGGTCTGGCATGGATTCACATGCTCATGAATAACAAATATACAGCAGTACAACATTACACAACCACGGGAGGTGGCAAGGCTCAATAGAAGCAATTCACTCTTACCTTTGGAACAGACGCACCTCAAGCAAGCAGGTTGCGTAGCACTGCTTAGCCGACTCTGGACTCCTCCCTGGAATCCCTGTCAACGCAGTCGAAATTTGTCAAAGTGTGCGTGGACCTCCATGTAGCAGCCCTGCAGATGTCCAGCAGAGGCACACCCGCCAGGAACACTGTTGATGCAGCAATCGCTCTGGTGCAATGGGCTCTCGGACAGCCGGGCAGCAGATGGTTCGCCAACCGAAGACAATGCATGATGTAGACAGAGAGCCACCTTGAGATAGAAGCCTTGGACAAAGCCTCTCCAACTTGGGTCCTTCCTCTGCATTATCTTTTTCTCTCCCTGTGGTGTCCCCCAGGGGTTAACCTCTCTCCATGGCTGTTCAACAAATACCTGGCACTTCTTGCCCACCACATTGCCACTCTCTGCGCCAACTTTCAGTGCTATGCGGTTGACACTCAGCTCATTTTCAGGCTACCTTCGGCCACCTCCTCTCCGTCTCTCATCACTGACTGTCTGCTATCCAGGAGTGGTGTGCCGCCAATGATCTCTGCCTTAATGCCAGTAAGACTGAGATTCTCCTCATCGCATACCCGCCCCCACCTTTCCTGTTGCTCTCTGACCGGCCTCTCTTGGCTCTCTTTCTGCTCCCACCTGCGAGTCTAAAAACCTCAAGGTCATCTTCGACTCCACACTCTCCTTCTCTCCTCACATCTCTGACATCTCTAAGAAGTCACACTACCAGCTGCACCTCCTTAGAGGTATTCTTCCTTTCCTCTCCTTCCCCCAGAAGCTCACTGTCTCCAGAGCTCTGGCTCTCTCTAGGCTGGACTATTGCAACAACCTCTTTCTAAATCTGCCTGCCTCTACTCTCCGCCTTCTGCAACTCATCCAGAACAGGACTGAGAGACTTGTCCTTGGCCTCAAGCCCAGGGATCGTATCTCTCCTAGACCGAAATCTCTGCACTGGCTCCCAGTGGCTGCGAGGATTAAGTTCAAAACCGTTTGCATTGTCCACAAGGCTTCTGGGGCCTGGGGCCTCAATACCTTCAACTCTCTCTTCCTAAATAACTTCCTTCTCGAGCTTTTCGCTCATCCGCCTCCAACTCACTCAGGGTCAGTCGCTTCTCCAAGCAAAGAGTTGGCGGTAGATCTCTTTCTTCGGCTGGGGCCTCCCTCTGGAACAGCCTACCTGCCTCCCTGAAACTCATGGAGAACCATCTCCGGTTCCAGAAGCACCTCAAAACCTTTCTCTTTGCTTCTGCTTTTTCTCCTCCTCTCCCCTGCTGAGCTCCTGGCTGAAACTGAAACTGCACTGGTTACCTGGCCACCCTCTGATCCCGGGCCCAGTTTCCTCCCCCGCCAGTCACACACACTTGCACTGCCTGCCTGGCAACCCCTGCATTTGGAGACGGTCTCTGTATCCCTACAGTCCCCCTACCAGCACTTGACACCTGATGTCTGCACTTACCTTTGTACTTGCCACCTGCCGGCCGTCACTTATTGTTTTAATCTATTCCCATGTACTGCACTGTCCCTTCCCCCTCCCCTCCTGCACTTTGCCCCTCCCCATCCCATGCACTTGCACAATCTGAATGACACCTGGCCGAGAAGGATCATTGTCTGTCCTCCCTTATTTCCCCCTCCCTTGCCTCATTGCGCCTTCAAACACTTGTGTATAGGCGCGTTATAAATGCCATATCATATCATATCATATCATGGCTCACAGGACCATAGTTCACGGACAGCTGTGAAGTCTTTCGAAAACTCTTCGGGCGTGTCACTTAGAACTTCAGGGCACGAGCAGTGTCCAGCAGGTGCAAGGCCCTCTCAGCCGGAGATGAAGATTTCTCAAAAAAACAGGTAACAAAGGTTCGTTGAGGTGGAATTCCAATGGAACCTTTGGCAAGAAAGATGGGAGCGTCTGCAGCACCACCCTGGATTTGTGGAAAGTCAGGTATGGCTGTCTGCAGGACAGGGCCTGTATCTCACCCACCCTCCTGGCAGGTGATGACCACAAGGAAAGGCATTTTACATGAGAAGAACTTGAGAGGGGCCTGTTGCATAGGCTCGAAGGGGTCCCCCATGAACCCCGTCAGAACCACGTTGAGTTTTCACACCGGGGCAGGTGCCATCACTGGCGGGAAAGATCGAAAAAGTCCTTTGAGAAACTCCTTGATGAGATCAACGTGAAGACCTTCCTGGAGACCTGGCGTAGCAGGAGATAGCTGCCAGATGAACTTTGATCGAGGCGTGCGCCAGTCCAGCCTTGGCCATGGATAGAAAGTACGGAAGAATCTGTGCGGCTGAGACCCTCAGAGTGGTAATCTTCTGTGCCCGGCACCACGTAGCAAACCACTTTCACTTGTGACCGTAGCACTTCAGAGTCCATGTTGTTGTGGCCTTCGCAAGGTCCTTCCTGCAGTCCGATGGCAACTCATATCCTCCAAAATCTAAGGCTCCAGGAGCTAAGCCCCCAGGAAGAGCGATCCTGGGTCATGATGCAGGATTGTGTCTCCTTCCCTAGTGAGATTATCTGAGACAGCTGGTAGCTTGACCGGAGGCGACGCTGACAGGCTGAGAAGGTCCGGGTACCAAATCTGCCTCGGCTACGCCGGGGCAATGAGTATCATCCTGCGCTAACACTGTCTGAGTGTATTAATGACTCATAGCAGGAGAGACAACAGAGGAAACGCATACAGAAACATCCCTTTCCAAGGGTAGGAGAACACATCCCCCAGGCTCCTCGGATGATGGAATCTGCTGGCAAACCTCTGGCATTTGCAGTTTGCTGCCGTCGCAAACCGATCAATCTGGGGCCTACCCAACTTGGCGAAGATGTGGTCCACATGGTCCTGCCAAAGCTCCAACTAGTGGCAGGAGCACATATCCCTGCTGAGGGAGTCCGCAATGGTGTTCTTGACTCGCTGGGACATGGACTATTTCTTGTCTGACGGCCCAGCGACACAGTTCCTGCGCTTCCCTGGAGATGGCCCGGGATCGAGTGCCCTCTTGTTTCCTGATGTAGAACATTGTGGTGGTGTTGTCCATGAACATCCTCACCACCTAGCCCTTCAGAGATGGAAGGAACAACTTGAGGGCCCAGAACACTGACCATAGCTCCAGAATGTTGATATGGAGATCCTTCTCCTCCGGCAGCCACAGCCTCTGGCGTACAGTACGGTTTGGGCTCCCCAGCCCCCAACCTTCCAAAGAAGCATCCGTTGTGACCGTTTCCTGGAATGGAGGGATCTGATACCCCATGCCACTGGCGATGTTGGAGCGGTCGCCCCACCACCTTATCACCTCGTCATCCAGAGTGATCTTGTCCACAAAGTTTCCGGACACTTGTACCCAGCGAGCGTCCAGGAACTCCTGAAGAGGTTGATGCAGGACAACATCATGCCGAGCAAGGACATGATGGTTCGCACCGTGGCCGTCTTCATCGACAACAGGCGCAGTACCTTTCTTTGAATGGCTTCTACCCTCTCCTCCTGGAGTGATGCCAGGCGAGACACTGTATTTAGTCTGGCTCCCAGGAACAGCGCGTTCTGCGATGGCATCAAGCAGGAATTTTGATAATTGATGGAGAATCCCAGATCCATCAGCAGCTTGATGGCCGCCTCCGTTTGTCCGACGGCCAACTCTCCCGAGCGGGCCTGAATGAGCCGGTCATCAAGGTACGGGTATACGTGTATCCCTCAGATGAGCCACCACCGGTGCCAGGCACTTCATAAACACTCTGGGGGCCGACTTCAAACTGAAGGGGAGGGCCTTGTACTGGTAGTGCTGTCCCTGCACCACGAAAAGTAGAAACCTTTAGTGTGTCCTGTGAATGGGGATGTGGAAGTAGGCGTCCTCCAGGTCCAGCGACGTCAAGAAATCCCCTCTTTCCAGTTGGCTGAGCACGTGCTGCAACATGACCATCCTGAATTTCTGAGACTTGAGGTACTTGTTCAGGCGTTGCAGGTCTAGAATGGGCCTCCAGCCACCAGTCTTCTTTATTACCAAAAAGTAGCTGGAGTAGACTCCAGAGCCCCGGAGTCACTGGGGAAACAGCTCTATCACCTCTTCTAGCAGCATGGCCTGTACTTCCTCCAAGAGCTGAGGGTTGTGCTGCTCCTGAGAGGCCACCAACGGGATCCGCAGACACCTGTGCTGAAATTCCAGGGTATGTCCTTGGGCGAGAGTATCCAGCACCCATCTGTTGGTGGTGATCTTTTTCTACTCGCTGACAAACCTCGTCAGTCGGCCTCCAACTGGAGTGCATGGGTGGGGGCCTGGCACCTTGGCCAGTTCAGGCTTGCTTCGGCATTGGCGCCTTGCCTTGCTGGCGACAACAATGCTGACTTCCTTCTCTGTAGGCTTGGGAACGACCTCTTTGGTCTCCCTGGGTCTTGGTTCTGGAAGGGTGATGGTACAAGGAGGAGAAACCTTTCAACGACCTGTCTGACTTTCCTCTGGAAAAACGAAAGGAATAGCAGTGTTGCTGGAGGGTGCCCAGGGCACAGGCCATCTCTGTATCCGCCTTGATGGCCTGCATGGACTCGTTCATGGCCTTCCCGAAAAGATTAACTCTGTCTAAAGGCATGTCCAGTACCTTCGTTTGGACCCCCTGAAGAATTTGTGGCCTTCATCCAGCCTTGGCGACGAAGGCAGACACCGATCCCCATTTAACAGAACCCTGTGTCGGCAACGTCCAGCTCCACTGTGATGGTGTGGTCTGATGCTATCTCTCCCTACTGGAACAGTGTGATCACCTCCATCCTCTTGTCATTGGGAAGGAACTCCAGAATAGGCCCCAGCTTGCACCACAGCTCCCTGTCGTATCTGGCTAGGTATAGATTACCTTCCTACCCATAGCATCTTATTTTCTTACCCTTGCTGTCCGGAGGGACTGAATACAACGAGGACGGGTCAGATGACCTCGCAGTCGGCCGAAACCACTGAATCTGGCGATGGTTGCGACCTCAGGCACTTGAGGACGGAGTCCGGTACCAGCACTTTTAGGCTGGAGCCGTGCATGGGTTCTAGGCCCTCCTCCCACACGTCGCCCAGGAGGGGTAACACCATACTTGTCTTCCTCTTGGCCTCGCGCCTCTGGCACAGAAAATCCTCCTTCCTGGTCTCCTCGGGTACAAGCTGGAACAGCTCAAAGGCTGTGGTGATCATAGAGTGGAACGATCCCACCTCATCCGGTGAGGATGCCCTAGGCTGCAGCGACCTGCTGCCTACTCCGACGACATCTGCGTCGTCATCCGTCATCATGGATGTATCCGTCCCCGTACCTGTGTCCCGGTACGCTGGAGGAGATGGGACCCGAAGCGGTTGTTGAAGCTGGAAAGGGGGCGTCAGATGGCGCTTTCTTTTCTTCATTGGCAGTTTTTCTGGGGACCCTGGGGAGCGTTGGAACAGGCCCTTTTTGTATCCTCTTCTGGGTCTCCAACACCAAGGTGGGGAGGGTTGATAGGATGTGCATAGACACATCCCTTGGTGGAACTGGCATGATCGGAACTAGGCCCTGCACATTCCTCATCGCCGTTGCGCTCGTCATCGCCATCATCCTCTTCCACGTCCCTGAGGACCATGTGTAGACACTCCATATCCACGTCCTCCATGGATGAAACTTCCATGGCTTGGGCCACGGGCTGGGACTGATCCAGGGCCTCCTTGCCCCCCTTTTTTCCACCCTCAGGGGCTGGAACCGGGTTCTGAGGTGATGTCCCCTTATCCGGCGTGACGGCAGACCTTGTCAAAGTCACCACGGTGGCTTCTCGCCTCAGAGGGAAGGATACCTTTAGTGCTCTAGGTGCTACATTCTCAGCATCAGCCCCTTCCGCTTTCGAAAGAGCAGCCGCCACCAGCTCTATCGTCGATGAAGAAGTTTCCCCTGCCACCTGGGTCTTCTTGGGCAGCTCGGCCTTCTTCTCCTCCGCCCGTGGATTCTTGGGCTTCTCCCGCAGCTTAGCCGGGTTGGATGACTTTCTCTTCCAGGCGGAGGGTGATGTCAATTGCTTCCTATCTGCAGTGGGACCTGCTTCCACGGTGACCCCGGTGGACCCAGACATGCAGTGTTTGCCCTTATCTTGGGCCCCTACAGATGAGGCGCCCGCACAGGACTTAGTAATCCGCTCCTGCCGGCCGGCCTTGGGTAAGGCATTCCCCTACTCAGGGTACAGGGCAGAGGCATTGGCATTCAGCCACGTCGCCAGTCTACTGTGCCTGTCCTTTGTCATCTTCTTGCAGATTCCACGCATATCTCGCAATATCCTTCCTTGTGGTCCAGATGCAGGCAGTAGAGGCATTGTAGGTGCTTGTCCTCCACAAACAAATTTCAGAGCCCGCACTTGGTGTAGGGCTTGAAGGGCTTGAAGAGGGATCTTCCTTTTTTCTTCTCCTCCGTCATGATTGGAGGGCACGAAGTAGGACCGATAGCCTTCTGGAAATTACAATGATCTTTGCCCTGGAGGGGCGCTGAACTTCATCGACAATGGTCTCACATGGTCTCTGCTGACCTCAAGGCACACAGTAGGTTGACAGCTTGCTTAGTCCTTAGCCCACCTAAATGCACAGGATAAGGCAACATCTCATCTAGTCATTGGTGAAGCGACGTGCTACAGCATCTGATTGTCATCTGGTTGGGCTTGTGTTGGTCTGTTGCTGTTTCCAGTCTGTGGCCAGACACTTGGCAGGCACTGGATGTCTGAGCTTCAGATTTTAGGCTTCTTCGAGATGCTCTGTCTGTTTACAGTGCAGCCTGAGTAATGTACAATAGTCTGGGTTGTTGTGTTGGACATCTGCTTACTGAAAGACCACAAAATGAGGCTTACTACAAAGAAATGGAAATAGCACTTGCTGTAGGGCTTGAAGGGCTTGAAGAGGGATCTTCCTTTTTTCTTCTCCTCCGTCATGATTGGAGGGCACGAAGTAGGACCGATAGCCTTCTGGAAATTACAATGATCTTTGCCCTTGAGGGGCGCTGAACTTCATCGACAATGGTCTCACATGGTCTCTGCTGACCTCAAGGCACACAGTAGGTTGACAGCTTGCTTAGTCCTTAGCCCACCTAAATGCACAGGATAAGGCAACATCTCACCTAGTCATTGGTGAAGCGACGTGCTACAGCATCTGATTGTCATCTGGTTGGGCTTGTGTTGGTCTGTTGCTGTTTCCAGTCTGTGGCCAGACACTTGGCAGGCACTGGATGTCTGAGCTTCAGAGTTTAGGCTTCTTCGAGATGCTCTGTCTGTTTACAGTGCAGCCTGAGTAATGTACAATAGTCTGGGTTGTTGTGTTGGACATCTGCTTACTGAAAGACCACAAAATGAGGCTTACTACAAAGAAATGGAAATAGCCAGTCACAAGGTTAAAAAATGCATTTATTCACAACCTGGGCTGGGGTCTCGGCCTCCCACGATGCGTGTGTACAGACACTGTGGTGGGAGAGAGCCCTGAACAACAAAAAGTTACCTACATATATACAAAACAGAATCACATTTGAAAGACTTGACCAGCCCCCTCATGTGACAGGGTCCATAGGGTTCATGACCTTTCCATGTAGGTAATGTTACTAAAGCAACAAGTCTGCATTTTCCCCGTCCTCTTATTGACAATTTAATGTCTGGGAGCAGGGCAAAACAGTGTGTGGGGGCATATCGTGTTCCTGGTACAAGGTAACATTTGCTATACAACTTATCTGTGTTGCTCCTGAAGCCTAAGGTCAGTCTGCTCTAAAGGCCTGGGAATAGGGTTTTTCTCTAAAGGAGCACGTAGCAGCTGCACATTATGACAATTTATAGTGATGGAGAAAACATGGTTGAGACAGGCGGGCAACTAACATTTAGATTAGAAATGCTTCCTGCTTAGCAATTAGTAGAGGGTTTATGCCGCGGCCTTCCACCGCGCTCAGAATAAGAGAGGCAAAACGAAGAGGGAGCTGAACTGAACATTGCATCCAAGATGGCGAATAAAACAAAATGGCAGCGTAGTTACCATTAGTGTGGCAGTAGGTTTCATAGTGCGATGAAAATGTGCTCAGGCCAATATGCATATCTACAGGACACTTAAACTAAAATATTTCCACAGTAATTTGGTAATATGGGCCTATACACACCAATATTAATGTTACATATGGTGATCCATTCTTGTATGAAATGTGCATCATATTACAGTGATATCATAACCATATTAAAAAGGTTGTGTGCCATCACTTCCCATGATGTCACTTGGGGTGGGGTCAAATGACATCACTTCCTGTGATAAACAAAAGAAAGAGATAGGGATTACCACTCTTTAAATTTGATGGTGACTGACTCCTCCTCCCGACAACTGTAAGTCCTAAATCCTGAATAAATTGACTCAGTAGTCACAGTCTAAAAATACATATACAATTTTATTTAATTTAGTAATCAAATTTAAAAACATACTAAGATCACCCATACAAGGAAGTTCAAATATAAAAACCAGAAACAACAAAATACATTGACATAAAATGTACAACACAGAATAAAAAAACGATACAAAGACACAATGGGACAAACATTTTATTGTTATTATTATCATTATTATTATTATTTATTATTATTACTTTGTTTATCATATCTGTTCATCTCAGACAGTAGAGCAGGTTTTCCCTGGTTTGAGTGAATTATTTCGTGTACCTTATGACCTGTATTATATAGATATCACTTCCTGTGATGTCATCAGATGTCAGGGGTCATGTGATGTCACTTCAGCGACCCCTGGGATTTTGGTGAAATGACGTCCCTGAGGGCAGTGGTTCAATGACGTTGGTTTGAGGTTGCACTCCGGGTAGGCTTTGCATTATGGGAGTGAGCTAGCACAGGCTGGGTGCGCCTATTAAGGCGATTTCCCAGGTTGCCATATTCACTATTTTCCTAGCAAATATCTTCATATGATTGGTAGACTTTCAAGATTGATGTCTTGCTGCTATTTCGGCTGTACAGGTGGGTGAGTCACGCAAAACGCAGTCTGGCTTTAACTTGTTCCACCGTCTTTATCTCTAAGGGTGCAAGTGCAACCTGTTCCTCCTCACCTGCGTTCTATGGTTTCATACATTACATCCCACCAGTTTCCTCCCAGGGTCATATTGTTCATCATTTCACAAGTAGCCATGATTTTGACGCAGATCACATGGCTATCCAGCAATGTCAAAATCATTGCTGTGTAGGAATGTGACAAGAGACCTCAATATACCGGTTTCCTTCCTAAGGTGGAAGGGCAAGCAGCAGCAGGGCCTACATTAATAGTCCTCCTGGAGTGGGATTTTAAGTCACTGCATGAATGTAATTCCTTGTTCTCAGGTTCTCCCAAGTAAAAACTACTCAGTCCCACACAGAGTTGTGGCATGCACTGAGCAGTCTTCATTTAGATCACGGCTGAAGTAGCCTGTTTATCACATATGTACAGGCCAGGATAAGGACTGGTTGAGACAGCTCAGCCAGCAGCGAACACAAACATGACATTGACAAACCCGTCAAACGCAGAATATGCAATTTACTGCTTATATTTACCGCTAAGCACACGCACGGTAATGGAATAAAGCTAATTGCAAAACAAATTCAAATGAACCTCAGAGGACAGATATTGTTTCCATTACTGCTAATTAGGAAATGAAGCGATCGTCCCAGACTGCTCATTGCATCTCAGCCACTAATAAGGTCAGCAAGAGGCTCGTTGGGGAAATAGCCTGATCCACCAGAAAAACAGGCACCATCTGTGTAAGACCACAGACTGAGAACTACGACTGCGCGGTGCCAGTAGCACATCCAGGTGGTTGTTCTTTTCTGAAGGGTCTATTGCTAGTAGCCCTGATGGTGTATCTGAATGGGGTGAGCCTGGGTTCAGACTAGGAATTGCAGCCCCAGAGGTCCAAAGTGACCCAATGTCAGGTGCGAGTTCTTCATCTAGTCCTGTTTATATTTTCTTTGTATTCTGGTCCTTCCAGTGCTGCGAGTGGATCTGTACTGAATGAGGCGCAGTGATCCTGGGAGATGGAATACATTTTTGTCTCATTCCAGGTGTGAACAGTTTACCCAGTAGGGACAATGAAGGGCTGGATGGCGTATACGTACCTGGCAATGGTCAGCATAAGATTACTAGTGATGGAGTGATACTTAGCTGTGGAGGGTGCGGGGGTCTAAATCTTCAAGGAACAAAATGTATTTGGAGGTGTGGTCAGAGATTTTCGCAACCTGTGTAAACAGGAAGTACCCTAGCAAAGATGGACAAGGATCCCAGTGTGAGGTTAGCGGGTGCAGCAGAGATATATGTGTGTGTAATCCGAAGGACACATATTCTAATCCCAAAAATATAGCTCATATGGCTGCAGATATCCACAACTTGTAGGCGACTGGTTCCAAAGCAAGTGAGATAGCCAAAGTACCACATGCACACACTACTGACATTAATGTGTAACCTGCAGGTTCAATGTTCCAATACTAGTAAAATGGTTAAGGGGATAACTCATTAGCTACAGGGCTGTGCATGTAACCTCCAGGTAATTGGTTGCAGTAATTGAGTTTCTAAACCCAAATAAAATAGTTAGGGTAATCCGATATTAAGTCCGCTTAGACCCTAATTTTTATTCCTTTTTATTATGATTAAATACAGTGTTGGAAAGCCGCAGTCCTAGGTGAGATAGGCCCTACCCGTGACAAAATACATATATTTATTTATTTTTATTTATTTGAATTTATATTGCGCCTGATGGCCCTCAGGCATTGTGGCGCTGTTACAGAAGGCTTTGCTTAAACGTACATGGCACAGTAAGAGATACAGTCAGGCAGTAGTACATACATTTTCAGAGAAAAGTACAGACAGATACACATATTAACAGAGAAAAGATCCATGAAGGACAGGTTCCAAGATTGCAAGGGCGGCTGACAATTCTTACATACATGTAAGGCAGGGCTAGTTAAATAGCTTGTTTTTGAGCGCTCTGTGGAACTCTGTCAGTGAGGTCTCCTTCCTAAGTGATAGCGGTTGCGCGTTCCAGTTCTTTTGAGCAAGGAAGGGAAATCTTGCACCACCTGCTTTGGTTCTTTTAAAGGTAGGGTCTGTTTGATGTGGCACAGTGAATTATTTCCGATAGGTAGGGAGGAGCGGAGTGTGATAGGCACATGTGTGTGATGGACATGGTCTTAATGAGTATCCGCTATCTAAATGGGAGCCAACAGGCGTCACTTCTCGCTTGGGAGATGTGTTCCCTTTTTGGAATGCTTAGTTCCGCACTCAGGGTGTTACTTTGGGTGATTTGCAGTTTGCTAAGGTTTTTGGAAGATGTGCCTAGAAGCAGGGCGTTACAGTAGACTAGCTATGGTAGCTCTGGCTATGTTCAGACAGTTTCTGGAGGAGAGGTACGGTTGGACCGCATTTATGATCTTGGTAGTAAGTGCAGCTTATGATGAGATGGAGTTGACTTGCCTAGTCATAGAGAGGGTGGAGTCAAGGAAAACTCCAAGTGTTTTGACTGCTGCCGAGGCGGTGATTACAGTGTTCTCAATGCTGAAGGAACTGTATTTACTGTCTAGCTTGTTCAGAATTTCTTTGGAACCTACAAGGAGAAGTTCTGTTTTATCCCCATTGAGACATAAGCCATTGGCTGTCATCCACACCTGGATGAGGGCGAAGGTGTCATTCAGTGTGTCTGCATCCCGTTCATAGGAACCTGAGAGGGTAAAAAGTTAACTAGTATTCTCCGCTGACCGTATTATAATCATTAATGAAGATATATATAGCAACCTTTTTATGAATTAATAGATGTATTGATGGACAAACAAAATAAGCAATTGAGAAGCTGAAACCGTCGAAGTGTGCTGGCCCTGATGGCTTACCGCCATGTGTCATAAAAGATGACCCTATTTTTTGGGCCAATGTCTTTTTGAGGATATTTAGATCTATTTTTTCATCCAAAGCTCTTCCAAATTCCTGGGTTAAGTCGATAATTATTCCCATACACAAAAAAGGACCCTGCACCGATCCCAATTCCTTTAGGCCAATTGCCCTTATTGATGTCGCTGCCAAGCTTTTTGCCCTTCTTCTACTTAATGAAGTTGAGAAACATATCAAAACAGATAAAGTTCTAAATAAAGTACAGACGGGTTTTAGAAAAAATATGGGGACTCAGCTGAATGCTTCTGTCCTTGCTCATTTACTTGCGGAGGCTCATAATTCTGCACATGGTCCGATTTTCATTGCATCACTCGACTTATCATCAGCATTTGATTCTGTAATTCGTAATAGGTTGTGGAAAAAAATGATAAATCTCAATTTTCCACAAAGTTTGGTAGCGCTCATTGCTCTTTTGCACCAACACACTTCCATTAGAGTGCGCATTTCAAGTAAAGGTACTCTAACAGATTCTATTCCAACGGCAATTGGCGTTAAACAGGGTTGTAATCTTGCAGCAGTGCTTTTTAACTTATACCTCCATGACATTGAAGGTATTTGGGATTCCTCTAAATCTTATTCTGTAAAGTTCGGAAAGATTCATCTCTCGTGGTTGGCTTATGCCGATGATATATTACTATTTGACAGCACGCAATCTGGGCTGCAAAATAAATTAGAGACATTTGTGCTGTATTGTAGGAAAAATAATCTCACTATAAACCCCTCAAAATCAAATATCCTGATACTTTCTTCGAAAAAAAAGATTCGGAAGTTTCAGTGGCACTTAGAGTCCTCTATTATTCAAATTGCAGGCCAGATAATCTATTTGGGATATAATCTGTCAAATAATTCATCTGCACTCTTTTGGCAACGTGCGATTGCAGAAAAAGTGATACCTTTACAGAATCAAATGCGAATTATCTGTCGTAAACTTTGTAAATTTTCTTTGAGTCCACTATTTGAATTTTATTCAAAAAAAGTTGAATCTATCATTCTCTATGGTTTAGATATGAATTTAAATGATTTAGCGAGGTTTTTGAATAGACTGCAAGCCAAGCTATGGAAAACAACACTATGTCTTCCTTCTTCTCTTCCGAATGCAATACTTCGTCATGAGCTAGGTCTAAACTCACTGGCAGCACGATATAAATGGCGTCTTCTGAAAACTTATTTGAAAATGAGTTTCCCAGAGGAAAACTCATTGTACGAGGACTTTTGTCATATGCTAAGAGCATCGCAGCCGCGATCTATTGCTGACTTTAAGCGGCGTACATTGTCCGTCCTTGAAAGTATTAATATCTCTGCTGAAGATCTTCAAAGCAGTTTTCACATTGCACATAAGCGTGTTTTTTTGAATGACTGGGCAGAGACTTGCACTCAAATATCGAGTTACTCTTCTTTCTCTGAATATGCACGTTTTAGGCACGCTCAGGTGCCTCGGCAGCAATATCTTGTGCTTATTCCGAGTGCGGAAACTCGTTCAGATTACATGCGCTTTCGACTCGACTTACTGCACACGAAAGTAAGAACCAAGTATTGGGGCACTAGAGATAGAGAAGAGGTTGATATTAGTTGCAGATTTTGTAAAAAACCTGAATGCACAGAGACTCTGAAACACCTTTTTTTGTTCTGTACAATTTTTGAAATGGCGAGAGTTAAAAACATTTCAGCATTTAGTACTACTTTTACCCATATGGGAAGAGAATTAATTTGGACCCGGTGTATGTGGGGCTCTAGTAATTCCATAATTTTGGCAACGGTGCGATTAGTGAAAATAATTGAGTCCGCACTTTTTTCTCTGTGTTGATGGTAATTGTGTGGTTGGGACATTTTGAGGACGTTGTTGAGTCCCTGTGCTTCTGCGTTTTATGTTTTTATGTCGGATGTGTTTTTATGATGCGACGGGTTTTGTGGCATTTGTGTAAGTAAAGAATATGTTTGTAATTAAGCAACAGTAAGGGAATATAAATGCCTGTTTTATATAAATGCTAGTTCTTAAACAATATGTATTAATGTGAAATGTAATTGGTTGTAAGTGTTGTAAACTAATTTTGTAAAGATGCGTTAGCATCAAAAACAAAATAAAAAAAAAAAAAACTCTTCAAACTTTTGTTGTGTCTTTTGACAATAATGTTATACAAATCACAAAAACATAAGTTCCCTAAAGAGCCAACAGACGATACGTGTTTCCACCTGTGGTCATACTAAAGGCTGATACATAAACTGTTGTCGTTATTCAATGTTAGATATCTAGCTTGAATTCATATTAAACACGGTTTATAGTGACAAAATCGAATGTCTTTTTTGGTTTGTTTTTTGTTCGAAATGGGGGGGTTCCACCCCAAACCCTTTTTTAAAAAAAAATCTGTTTCAACACTTTTTTTTACTTGCGGAACCCAAAAAAAACATGTAAATAAAAAAATAAAGCAATCGAAGAAAAAGAAAATCGACATTATTTTTTCGACATTTTTGTCATTCGACAAAATGTTTTCGACATTTTGACTGGACACCATTCAACACATTACAAAAAGAGAATGGAAAAGAATGGGAGACATGACAAGGACAAATAGATTGTGATTTGTGGATTGTGGTTGCTTCAACAAGGCTACATCTTAAGGCAATACTATGGTGATAACAACACTAAGGGCATTTAGATGTTATGGATTGTGGTAATCCTAAATTGTTGTTATAGATTGGCTCATAATTATGTTTTTAATTTTCTTTTCTTTGTTTTGTTCTTGTCATGTCTACCATTCCTTTCCATTTTCTTTTTGTAATATGTTGAATTTGAATTCAAGCTAGATATCTAACATTGTATAATGACAACAGCTAATGTATCAGCCTTGAAAAAAACCGCAGGTTGAAACATGTGTTGGCTGCTGGCTCTCTAGGGAATTTATGTTTATGATTTGTATAACATTATTGTCAAAGGAAACAACAAAAGTTAAAAAAGTTAGCAATTCGGCTGCTGGTAGTGTAATGAAATTCATGTTCATGGTTTGTTAACAATTGTGTCAAAGGAGACAACAAAGGTTTGAAGAGTAATTTCTATTAATTGATAAAAGATTGCTGTCTGATATCTTCATTAATGATTATAATACGGTCAGCGCAGAATACTAGTTACATTCTTACACAGAGTCAAAACCCAGTAAGTAACTTTCAGGGTTAATGTGTCTGCTACAGGGTCTAGTGTACTGTCTGGAGGTGTCAGGTTGCAAACATTTTATAGTAGCCTAGCAGGTATTGTTCTTACTGCTAAGACCCGCATCCAACCTGTAAGTGTATGTTTTAAATAGCAAAAAGGCAATTCCGTGGGACTATGCACCTAGAGTTGAAACCATAGCAAGGCCAAACAGGGGTGTTGCTAGGTCTGGAAAAGATCCGGGGCTAAGCTAATTTTGGAACTGTCGGGACTGGGGGCTAGCTAGTCTTTGGGCTGTAGCTCCTGAGATTCTATCCGGCACTACAACCAAAAGACCAGGGGCTATAGGCCCCTTACCCCCCCTCTTGCAACGCCTCTGAGGCCAAACTAACCTGTTATCAGCCTACGTTCCACAGAATGACCACCTCCAATTGGGCCATAGTGATAACTCTCCCCTCTTCAACTCTGTCAAATTGTGAAGTAGAAGTGCTTTAACATTGTAACTATTCCCAACCCTACTATTCGACAGCAGAAAAATATATCTTCGAAGAGTTCAAAAGAAGGACATTTTGGAGGTAACCAAGAGGAGAAAAGAATTGTGGACACTTCTCTTTGCACCAACTTAGATAAAGAGAAAGCCATTTGTCCAATATTACAGAGCTCATAATAAGAGCCAAATTCTATTCCAAACTTTGCCTACACAATCATTATTATAAAGTGCATTTACACTTCAAGCCTAAGCACAGCACAGCGTTCATGACTTCCAGCCTTTTCCCTGCCAAGGTAGTGTTTACAACTACCCCAGTTTATAATATATTTCTAGGTCGACATCCACGTTCATGGGGCCACACAAGAGTAGCATCACAGCCCTCTACTTCATAGGGTCTCCAGTGATTTCATTGCAGAATATTCAAAATGTAAAGCACACACTTACATTTTTTAGTGCTGAATATTCATCTCAAAGAAATTCACCTACAGTATAGAATTGAAAAGATTTACAGGTTTTCTCCTTTTATGTTGAGAGGTTGGGGTTGAGGGCTAACGGGGGTCAGTGAGAGGTTACCCCTTCATTTAGCCGCTACATTGAATTGCAAATCCGTCAAAAATTTAAATATGAAACCTTATGCAATAAAAAAAAATCTGCGGTAAAAAAGCATGGAACACTTCATAGACTACACAAGAGTGGATCCATTTTAAAAAGGAACATATGCCCATTTTCCCAAGGCCGGTTTGAATAACTGAGATGCAATATCTCGGCTGAGTACGACGCAAGAAAAATCTGCTGTACAACATAAACACAGAGCACCAAGCCTCCAAAATAAAGGAGAACAGTATTGGCCTCACATATGCCAACACTGTCAAGACCTTTTTTTTTAACAAATACTGTGATTGTATGAGCTTTACTAAAGAGTGGAATGAGGCAAAGAATGTAAGATAAATGGAGCAGTAGATGAACTTACTCAAAGACAGGCAGCCACCACATTGAGCACTAGTACCTACAGTGCGACTGCAACCCTGACACAGAAACAGAACAGTGAAGCCTAAGTGATAGTATTTGCACCCAAGTCCCTCACATAACCAGCAGACAATGACTTTGGAATGGGACAAGGGATACTGGCGTGTACCAGAGGTGCAGAGTATTTCTGGACACACTTGAGGGGAAGGCAATTCTGTCCTCGTTTGACATGAATCTATGAAAACGGTGGCCTGTTATAGACAGAGATGTAGAAAACCTGGTGGTCATTTGTGCTATCTGGCTTTATGGAGACAACTCCTTCCTCACATATAGCCTACCTGTCACCTACATAGAATGTATTGGAATAGCATGGGAAAAGTGGGGGTGGAATTCCTTGATACCCCAAATGCCATGATATGATGGGTTATTTATAACGTGCTTAATACTCAGAGGTTTCTAATCACGGACCTGGGGATCGAACCGTGTTGCTCCATGTCGGCTTGCTTCCAAGGCAAGCACGTTGCCCCTGAGCTATCCTCCCGAGCCCATGCCAATGAAAGGAAATTTGTAGAAGTGGTGGGTGACTACTAACTTGCCAAATGAGTTCATCTTCACCTCATCAACAAGATCACCCCAAGAATGACTAGAGCAGAATGTTACAATGTGTGGTTCAAAGAAGTGTACCCCTCTATCATAAACACAAACAAGAGAGTGAAGTCCACTATGTACAAAATAATATCTCATCTGAAGATCTGGAATATAAGACACTTTACAGCAGCATTATACCACCCACGATGCATTTGTCAAGGAGAAAGGGCTAATAGGTTCATGAAAATGAAAACGCAATAAACCCATGTCAATAGGAAAGCTGTAAGAGCAGTGGTCAATGGTGAACTGGCTGCAAACAGGGCCACTCCCAACTCTGTGACAAGAGTGAGCCTCGATTCATGAACGGCCATTCTGACATTTCCAAACACCACTGTGAGTGGGGAAAAGTACGGAGAATGCTCAGGAATGTTAGACACGCAGTGCCAAGATCAAATTCTGTAAACCTCCGGGAAAAGACAAATTAAAGTGGGTAAAACTAAGAAGTAAGCACAACGATACGCTTTGAAAGTACAGCCAACCGGTGCAGGCTAAAAATGTGGAGAAAAGCGCCACAATTAAATGCACGCAGAAATGCACTGTTCAAAAATGAATAGACAACCTAACCCAATGATCAACAGAAGAGGACCGTATTGCTCAGTATGTCATGAGAAACAGGGAGAATGGAACTAAGAGAAACTAGGTTCAGACCCAGAGCAAGACCAGGGAAACGCAGCTCCAAAATAAGCGTGATTGCCAACTCTATTGGAAGAAACCCATAGGCCCTTCCATGGGGTTGGGCATAGAAGTAAGGTGCAGAGGGAGAAGGAGGAACCGAAGAAATGCAGAGAGGATGAACTCTATTAACCAACCCTACCATCTTACCTTTCCCTGACCCTCCCCATTACGATCCTCCCTTACCTCCCTCCCTCCACACCTAGCGTCAGCCACCAGTGCAATGACATCAGCAGTGTGTCTTGGGCTCAGCATTGAGAAGCCGGTGCTGAGCTGAGAACAGTGCACCACAACCAGGTAAGCATGTATCACCATTCGTGAGAAAATCAAATCCTAAATGAATACTTACTAAAGGGCATGTTCCGGTTTTAAAACTCTACAGACTCATCACTCAGGTATATAAAGAAAGCAATATTCTCCCCTAAGGACCACAGGAAAGCTTTGAATGCACGAGCACTTTACTGGATCATCAGTACGTTATGTGAAGTATAAACGCATCTAACATTTTTACCACATCAGAAAAGAGACTGGCTATTTGCTCATGACTCTCAAAATATGCATTGCTCTTGGTCTGGACTGAAGAAAAAGAGCTATGTTTTTCCCAGTTCTGCACCCAGGGACTACTCTGTTCCTAGATTGTGCTGTTGTGTCTCCTATCTAAAAGAAAAAGAAAAAATATTCACCTGAATTTGCCATGTAGTAAAAAACGACTGCAATGGTCTCTTAATTGTTTTTATTAATTGAGCCAGATGGGCTGTAAACCTATATGTCAGATCTAAAAACATATATTGATAACACAAATAATCAGGATGCGAGATCCTCACAAAAATCCAGTTTTTGGACATATTTATTTCCATCTCAAAAACCAGTGTCTTAAATTATTACAAACTTTCGCTAAGCACGAAAGCGATACCGGACAGATTTCAATAAAAACATAGGGAAGTGCAGTTGTGCACCCTCATCTGGATGTAGAAGATGAGTACCCTAGTGACAAGCACATACGAGTATACGAAGTAGGTGACACAAGTAACTCAGATCAGTGCTGCCCGAGGCTGTTCTTCAACCCGGGTGTGGTTTTTAAACAAAAACAGTGTACACAACACGAAATTCTAAACCTACAACAAAGGGTATTTTCACAGTTGTGCCACAAGAGCTAAAAACATATCCCAAATAAAATAACTGCTTTTGGGAAGTATACCTATGCGTTACAGTAAAACTTTGGGGAAAGCGCAGCCTGTCCACTCAACACACTGTTAATTTTCCGTTGTACAAGCACCTTACCTCAGTTAACTGGTATTGAAGACCTCACAGTCATGTCGCAAAACGAATATGTAACCATCTAATGCATAATGTTCTTAATTAATAGATTATGGGGTTTAGGTAGAACGTACCTCTCCAACTATGAAGTCATCTTTCACTGCTCTGGTGGAACCAGAAGTAAAAATATGGGGCACAAAAAGGAACACTTCTAATTATGGAAGGCATATTGCACAAAATTCACACCAAGCAGATGGAAGTTGGGGCAAGAATAGGGATTCCCATCTCAGACCCTACTCAACATTCACAAGAGCCACATCGGCTACATGATAAGTTATTTCTATTATCACACAAGCTTTATTCTTGGGTTAATTTACTTCCCGCAGGTGGATGGGGGTGTTTCCAGCGTAATAAGCGCCTGTTTTTCGGTGCTAATAATGCTGGTTCTGTACTTGTGATCGGTCTGTAACAGTGCAGTGGGCCTCATCACGAGAGAGGAAGGAGTCCTTAAATCCAGCTGTAAATCTGGCCAACAGTGCAGTGTCCATCTAATGGAGACGTGGACCTCTTCCCCCCTGCACTGGCATCAGGTGACCGGCGTTGCAACTGACGCTGTGACCTCCGCCTGGGTGACCCCAGTTGGGACCCATCTGTGGGGATGGTGGAGGTAGAGGGCACAGATGCAGCCAACTCCAACTGCTGGCGGAGCAGATTGTTAGAATTCTGCATCTGTTCTGCATGTGCAGATTGTCCCTCACACGATTCACAGACTCGCTGGCCAAACCCAGAGAGTACCGCAGTGCATGCCTGCATAGCCATACGCGTGTGTGCATTGTCATGCACCACAGACCTGGCTGCACCCCTAATTGCACGGCTGATGGCCTTGATGTGCTGGTTGTGTGCACTGGTCATGATCTTAATCTTCCTGTGGCGTGCCTCTATGACGTCCAGGCGAGCCATGACGGCACCTGCGGGACCTGTTGCTGTGGCCTGGGCAGGGCTGCACTGTGTTGTGGGGCTGTGTTGATGGAGGGGAGGGCTGTCTGGTGGGGCTGCTGTCGATGTAGGGGCTGGGCTGTCTGGTGGGGCTGCTGTGGATGGAAGGGCTGTCAGCAGATGAGGCATACGATGGAGTGTCCTCATCTGCCACTGTTGTGCGTGCACAGGTGAGGCAGCATGCCCAGCCCTGTGGACTTTGGCTGTGTGTCTCCCCATGGTCAGGGGTCCCTTCTGGAGTGCCCATTTGCTGCACCGTACCTGTGTCAGGGCAGATGCAACCTGCTCTCATCGCTGGTTGATGCTCCCTTCCACTACGTCATCCTGGTCAGCCCTGGTGGCTTGTGACGGGATTGGTGGCGAGGCCCTGGTGACTTGGGATGGGCTTGGTGGTGAGGCCCTGTTGGCTTGGGATCGCCGTGGGGGTGAGGCCCTGGTGGCTTGTGAGCACCCTGGTGGTGTAACACTGCTGCGGTGAGGTTTGGTGGGTTGTGTCCTGCCGGGCCATTCGCAGGGTGGTGGTGCTGGTGAAGGCGTGAGGACACACGTTGGGATGGACCTGCTTCCTTGTTATCCACGTTGGCCTCGGGTGATGCCTGCGTGCCTGTAGGGAACATTGGTTATGGCATGAGGACGCAGTCCCTGACATATTTGCCATGCATTTCAGTATTTACAGGGGGGGATTTTCACAGGGCAGTTTGACTCACGCTGAGCCTGGCCTGTTTGCATTTTGCAATGGGTTGGTATTACTGGGGCCTGGTACATGAGGGGGGACACACTTTGGAATGTGTATTTCATGTGGTGGCATGGCAGGGGGGCATTCTTGGCCTAGCCATTTCATGTCTTGCATGTGTATGATGCACAAGCACAGCTGGCATGTCACAATCAGTAAGAGGGGCTGGTACTACACATGCCCACCTGGCAATGGGGCAATGCTGTGCCCCCGCCATGGCTGTGTGTTGTATGGTGCTTGCATGTGTCAGTTGGCTGCCCTACCCACCTCTCTGGCTAACAGGGGTGGCCTAGGTGCACTCACACATGGGTGCTGCGGTGGGTGCCTGTGGTCACTCCCACACACTGCACCCACTCACAATGCCCACTTCTCTGGGATTCACACTGGGGGGTGGAGTGGTGGCCTCTTCACAATGCAATTTGCCATGAGGGGGTGACGCACCTCCAGCCTCCTGGGTGCCAGTGCCTGCATCCGCTCCTCCCAATCTCTTGATGGACGACATGTCTATGAGGGTGGTGCACTGCTCTTCTCATTGGGCTAGCTCCGGTGGTGGCCCTCACCCAGTCGCCATGCTCCCGCTCCTGTGCTGCGTCAGGGTGCCCCGGACACGGACCTGTAGGTTGTTGAATCTTTTGCAGCAGTCCTCGCCATCCCTGGGGTCACGGCTCAATGCAGTGACCTTTTCACTGATCTCCACCCAGATCCTGTTACGCCACTTGGACCCAGTCTTCTTTTTTTGGTGCCCATATAGTTCTTCCTGGTGCACAATCACCTCATCCACAAGTATTGCCAGTTCACTGCCTGAGAACTTGGGCTTCCGCAGCCTATACAGACCAGACTTGACCCTCACACGCTCCATTGGACATTTGCAGTGCTCTTTTTCAGCGGATGGCTTCCAGGGGCTCCGATTGTCAGTGGATTGTGATTTCCATGTGGGGTGCTGCCAACGCTAGCGCAATGCTCCCTGGGTTTTAGATTTCCAGCCTCTATTACCGCCGAGCAGTATTAGCGTTAACGGCGGGGCCGTGTCCGTATGCCTGCCGACTCATGATAGGGCGCCGTTTGCTCCATGACTCCAAGCATTAACGCTAATACCGCTCGGTGGTAATTACGCCGAGATACCTACCAACGCGTGTTGAGGCTGTGTATGTTGTCGGCGGTATTACAGCCTGCGCTCCGGCTGTAATAGCGACAGCAGGATTACAGTTGTGATCCGGCAGAGCGGTATTGGCGGTGCTTATACCATTACCGCCGGATTTAAAGGCTACCGCCCAACTCGTGATGGGGCCATTTGACTGGGCCTCCTTGGATTTGGTTGATCGGGGGTATGGGCCCAAAGCATACTGATCCAGCCATCTATTTTAGACTGAAAAGAACCCACTTTTGTCCTATAATTCCTAAGGGCACTCAAATGGTTAAATCCCCAAAGGCTGCTTGTTTTGTCCATATGACCATTTTCATCAATTCCTCCATTCGTTACTGCCTTGCTATCCACTGTCATCTGAAAATCCAGGTATGGGTTATCATTTACTGTGCCTCATTTACACATGTTTGATTAAACATCTGTTCAGCATTTCTATTCGACAGGATTAAAGTTTACATAACTCCATAATGTTTCCTCCTTCCGAGGCCCTTGGTTTTAACTTTGTTTTTTTTTCCCGGAAAGCTCTTTTTTTTCTTGCGGAATTAGCACCTGACTTTAAAGATTTGGAGAGGAAGTTTCTGTGGGCTGTGAGGGAATGCGGCCTGGCCTATGCAGCTGTGGCACGGTCACACGGGCACTGGCAGTTGAACACATCCCCAAACTACAAAGGCCCTTTCTTGACTCACTTGGCAGCCATCTTGTACTGCCTCTGTTCAGCGAGGACAGACATCCTTTCTATTGCCAGGCCCTGACGCAATTCTCCTGCAGCCCCCGCTGCACATTGAACATGCAGCGGGGGCTGCAGGGGAATGACATTAACGCCTGGAGATAGAAGGGGCTTTTGTAATTGCCAAACATGGATGGTTTCCCCCCTTGCCCTCATTAAGGCATTAGGGGACCAAAATATCCCATCCACGGTGCCTTCTCAGAAGCAATGAGCAGTGTACGTGGGCGCTTGCAATGCAGCAGGGTAAAGCAATGTTATTGTGACATTTGGCCATGATGCACACATATCCATTGTCACTCGGGCACCCCCACAGACGCTGTGGGTTCTGCCTAGAACTCTTGAAAGCAGTGAGAATGCGCAGCACCGCAAAGTAAACTGGCTTTGATGCTGGACACAGTGCTCTTAGGGATAGGCCAATATTGCCAATTTATTATGTTTGTCTTCAAAAAGATCTTATAGTGCTAAAAACTGGAAAGAGTGTGCTGCTCTCTATTGAAATCATGGGCTGATCAATGAATGTATTTCTAAAGACAAGGACTCAACTAGACTAAAACTTGGCTGGGGGGGCCTAACCCTTCAAATGTTGGGAGAAGGACTGACTTCAGAGACTGTGGTGGAGCGGGCGCACTTGTGTACTCCAGCAAGGCATATTTGTGGAAACTAGTGTCAAGTTATTAGCAAATTGGGCACACGTCATCATAAAGCCCATCAGGCCACTAACACTGTCTCTAAACATGATAGGATTAAAGGCAAAAAAACATGTGTGTATTGTTACTTGTCAGCATGGTAATGCTGTGGTCGGAATGAAAGGTGTGGCTGGCTTTGTCATCTGCGAGTTCGTTGTTTATGTCCAGGTGCCTTGTGGAATAATCCCATTTAAGACAGACTCTCGCTTCGATTGAGTTTTCTTTTAATCTTAAACTAGTATACTTCATGGATATAACTCGGGTTTAAAAAGTAGCTTTATTTTGTGAGTAACTTTATTTCTGTGGGCTTCGTGACCAAATGTGGTGTTCATGGCATCCAACCTATTTACACATTTTAGTGAGCCTTCTGGTAAAGCGTCAATGTAAAAAGCAGCCATAACTCTAGACTTCATATAGGAAACCAGACACACAAGGACTGCTGTGAGGGTGAGTTGTCTCCTGTTCCCTCTTACCCTTCCAATCACTCCCCTAACACAAACATATCCCATCGCGACTTCAATACAAACGGATGCATACGAAAAAGCGTTGTTGCCAGTAATGAAATGCTTTCTAGAGGTCATTGCTGGGCCTCTGTCAACAGTGCAGTCCTTGGCACTGTTTGTCATCTGTGTCCTGCGAGCCAGTTGTGTAGGTGAGCGAAGTCAAGTCAACACAACACAGAATGTTGGGGTAGCTAAAACCCCATTTGCATGTCTGTTTAAAGACACTTAGACACCCTCACAGATCTCTCTCAAACAGGCACATTTTGCAGACATAGGAGAGCCAAGGCCAAAGGTGAGTTTGCTTCCCCCCCCTGAGCTCTGGCGACAACTTCTGCGCAGTAATAACGTGCCATGATTCGTTCAAATATAAGAAGGGAAATTGTTTTTTTACATTTCCCATCTTCGTGGGGATATACTTTAATTGTGGGAAGCATTTCCACGGAGTCCTATGGAATCCCTCTGCTTTTACCAGGTGTAATCTAGACAATTTTTATTTTTACTTGAGAAGATGGTGCCACTGCGCAAAGTAACGTCCATGGATGTTTGTGAGGAAGAATTGCTGTGGACGACATTAGGGAAAACTCCTATATTAAGAATTATTTTTTTTAATCAGTGATTTATAAGGCACTATATGTGAATGCAATCGCTTCATGGCGCCCCAAGAGAAAGGGAGGGAAAAGGGGAGGGGCGGGAAAGGGAGGTTCACAGTCTGGGAACATTCCAGATCAGTCAGGCGCTAGTGGTGGGGCGGGGTGGGGTACTGTTCACGAGCCATTGTGTGCATGGCATTAGGGATATCGCATGATAAAACAAGGGCAATACATACAAGCCCAAAAAGATAAATGCAACAACCAGAAAATAGAACCAGCTTGGGCGCTATAGAGCTTGGTGGTTAGAATGGAATAAGGCAAGCATTTACCAGGCATATCCTGGTAGCAGGGCTAGGATTCACAGGACCTTTTAGAAAGGTGAATTTTGAATCTCTTCTTTAAACACCTGTGGGTTTCTTCTCTACGAGGGATAGGCGGACCACTCCTAAGATTGCAGCTATAAAACCAAGTAGTGAAAAGTGGAATTAAGGTAAAAGACAGCTAAAACTGGACTCCCCCTCTCCCAATGTTTTTTTCTGTTCCATAGAAGTGATACACAGGTGATGGGAAAGAAATACACCAGGTCCACAGACTTGCTAGGAGTATGTATGTGGTGTGTGTGTGTGTATGAGTATGTGCCTGTTTGTGTCTCTGTGCGTGTGTGCACACAACTTTGTGATATTCTATGTCATATCATCTATCTACGGAGTGGAGGGGTGAGAAATAGAGGGAAATGTGTTCAGGAAGTGTGTTCTTTTCTAAATTCTCCCCTAAATACAAACACACTGGTGTACAGTATTGCACTCATGCTTATCATGTATATAGTGACATTCATTCATTGCAGTGATTAAAATAACTTCCCCAAAAATAGAAAAAGGAAAACATGCTGTACCATTCCAAAGGCGAAACGTGTCTGCTTTTTTCTTTGGGCTGCCAATGATTTCAGTCGAAAGAATGTTGGGGTAGGGGTAGAAAATGTCTGTGTAAGTTTGTGAGTGGGGGATTCTGTGGCTGGCACAGAGGCTTCCTGTTATGCAGAGCTCTTTTCTTAACTATGAGTATAGCCGTAAGAAATACACCAGAAAAGAACAATAGTCCCATGAACCTTAAGCAGATCATGTCTTCCTCTATACCAATTAGCAAAGACTTAGTCCCATATATTGTCCAAACATCACCAGAACATTCTCTTTTCTTACTACTCAGAAGAAGGGAAACCAGATTAGTATCCTATCTGGTCAAACACTATTCTTGCTGAGAATAGGAGTGATGAATATTTTGCACTTTAATTCTTGAACACACTTGCTTTGCGTGGTTGGTAGGCATGGTACTTGATTGTTGTTAGTGGTGTTCCCAGTAGCAATATGACCTGCGACTGATCGTAAGCGAGCTACAGTGCTGGAGGCGACGATGAGGGTGGGAAGGAGCATTGGGCTCCATCTCCATGCTCCATCATAGACGTTCTCAAGTGGGTTAGCATCCTTGAAGGAACTCTTGGCCTGTCTATCATAGGGACTCATTAGAAGAAAGAACCCTCACGTGTGGGTTAACATGTCTGCGTATTTCAGGAATAGGAGAAAGGAGATCATAGTCCATTGATTTGCTCATGCTTCTGTATAGACATGTAGGATCGATTTGGAATCATTGGTGGCTCTTTGGTTTTTTTGAGGGCTGCATTGAGGGAAATGATGCTCAGGAGCTGAGACCCTGTAAGGAGGATCCTGTTGCCCCTGATGCTCCTTATGATGCGGATGACTGGAGGCAAGATTTTATGGTATTCTCACAGATGATGAGGGAGCTAGCTCAGATGGCATGCGTTGCCTTGAACGAGATTTAAATCTTCCAGCAAGTAGAAGCAACCAGAGCATGAAGAAGAATCATTAAGTTGTTTTTCCTAGCCCACTGTAGCATTTTGGGTTCTTCATATAGGTAGGGACCAGACAGGAGGCAGGTATATATATAAATAGAAGTTACTTTATTGGGTTACAGGGTAAGTTATAGGAAGAGGGTAGGAGCACAAGGTATATACATCTTCACTCCTCTCTCCCATCCTGTGTGTTCTAACTGACTCCACTGGAACCTTGTTGTAGTGTAGGTTCCAGGCACTAGGCTACATTTTATTACTTGCATCTGTGCACCAATACAAGCAGCATACTACACATCCCCTCTCTTTATAATAGACACACACACCACCAACAAGCACTGAACAGAAACTCACATCAGACCACCTAAACAAACATTCATCACCCTCACAATTACTACCCACTTTCTCAACTCTCTCGGTGTACTCTACATTCGCGTAACTAACATTCCCCAGCCATCATAAATATCACCAACCAACCATATATCCAGAACTGCCACTACTGGATCTCGTAACTGCCACTTACGAGCACAAACCACTTACTAACTACATTCCAACACCTTCCAAGCGTACACACCTTCTACCATGTCTGCCACACACGGTCTCAGGTCTGCCACACCCGGTGCACTAACGTGCACTCACACGCAACCAACCAAATACATAACTAACATCCTGTAACCATACCAAGACTCTTCTATTCTATACAACACCACCTCTCATTCACCCAACAAAGAACCTGACCATTGCACACAAAGAACCTGACCATTGCACTACACACTCACAGTTCATTATTATTATTATTATTATTATTATTATTATTATTATTATTATTATTATTATTATTATTATTAACTACCCCAAGAAACATATGAAAGTGAGAAAATCAAGAAAAGATACAAACAACACTGAGATCACACATAAACAACATAACTGCAGAGAAACAGCATGCAAAAAGAAAACACTGCAACAGGAAGTTGGCCAAACAACCCATCACGCGTAAAGATCTTTCAAACTAGAATGCATTCACCACATATGCGTAAATAAGAATTAAAATATTTTATCTCACTCACCATTCATAGATATCTGTTATTATGTCATACAACCATGGCTCATACATCATCACTCAATTCTTCCATTAATTACTTGAGCTTCTCATTCATTCAGCTAAAACTCAACGTAAACTCATACTGATTCACAGACTAACATACTGAAAGTTGACCACGAGCGCCCTACCACCCAGTCAACATAACGGCATTCTACTAATGCCTACTCTCACAATAGCATTCTACTCATGCCTAAACATTTACTATGGCTAATATTCACTCATACATACAATGTATCATGGTCACTCATTCACTACACACAAACATTGCCATCTGCCCAAATGAAATATACACAAAATACATTACATTTCCTACATTTCTTATGTAATTCCACTTCTTAAACACATATCTCAATACATTTTCTTACTAAAATGCGTTAAAATGAAATCAAAAGGTGCCTATAAATACATAGGTGCATTGCACCTTTATCCTCTAAATCCTCAAACAGGTTACTTCTATATATCCACTAACCTATACATATGTTCCATATTTCATTTGTACATTTCGAAAGTGCAAAAAGTCCTAAAACGTCTTCAGCATACGTCCTGAACCTTTCCAGCCAGGTCAGTAAGCTAAGCATACAAACACTGCACAAAAACCATTTCCAAATGCAGTACTTCAATGCACCCGTAAAACACTCCAGGCCTCATTACGAGGAGGGCGGCAAGGGGTTAACGGCAGCGGTAAAGGTGCCGGAGCTGTTAACCCCTTACCACCCCATTACGAGGTCCGCTCGCGGGACCGCTCAGGATGTCTGGTTTTACTAGACGTCCTTAGCGGGTACCGCGAGCGGCCTGGCATGCTAACAACGGGCCCGTCATTAACTGGCCCATTGTTAGCATGCTCCCCATTTCCATTGAGCCCTATCGGGGCTCAAATGGGAATGGGGATGGACTGGGTCCGGGTTCCCTGAATGGTGAAATACAGGGCCCTCCAAGGTCAGAATGGCCTGGTATTTCCCCATTCAGGGATCCCAGACCCGGGTTTGGGGGTAGCCATGCCCTTAACAGATTTGATAACTGTATCACAGAACCATTTTCTACTAACAGAATGCAATTCAACATCAAAAGCAGTTCACTAACATACTATTGTTTTTTAAGAAAAAAAACAAATCACTCTACATTTACATACAAAGTTGCAGGCTCATCATCCCCAAGCCTGCATCGGTAATCAAGCCTACGTCATGACCTGTCTTCCCCTTTGCTGTACTACCGCATTCGTCATAACGTAGGGCTCACGTTTCTAAGGCTCTTCTTTTAATGTTTTCTTCCGGGAAGCACAGTGTACAGAGAACGCTTGAACTTAAGTATTTGGCACCAACAAAGAACGCTTTCCTCCAGTATTCTATAGAAGGCCTTGACACGAGCGTTCGGGTTTCGCCAATACCCCCTTCATGTTCCAGCACGTCATCATTAGAAAACAGTAGCCACAGGAGGCAGATCAGCTGCACACATCCATTTTCAACCGTCAGTCTTAACAGCACTTCGATGCCTCAATACATGGTCAGACAACCATAGCGTGATTGCACACGTTACTGGAATTATTGTATTGCTGTCTCGATACCTTATTCTTACCTGAAGTGGGGGAGCCTGTTTTGCCCTGGAACAGATGGTTAAAGACTTTTGAACATTATGCGAGTGCTGTATGCGGGACAAGTTACAGTGTGGAAAGAAAAAAGTCTCTGTTTTTACATTGTCTGGGTCCAGCAGGACAAGACAAATATGAGGATTTACCCGACTTTCCAACTGCAGAGTGTGGGGATATAAATGAGTATGATAAATGCGTTTTGAACATTAATAAACATTATGAAAAGAAATTAAGTACCATATTATAAAGGTATACATTTGGAAAGAGAACACAAGAAACAGGTGAAACAGTTGAACAGTTTATAACATCTCTCAGAACACTGGCAAGAACATTTAAATTTGGTCTTCAACTTTAAGAGAGTTTAAGAGATCAATTTATGCTGGAGTGCAGTAGTGCCAAAGTACGTGAGAAACTTTGGACGTAAGATGATCCACCTTTAGAGGACGTTCTGAGAATTGCCATGGAGGTAGAACACACAGAAAAATGTGTTAAGACACTGGAAGAAAGGTTGAAGGAAATGCCAGTGAAAGTGGAAGCGGCTGTCAATATGTTACAAAATCCCCAAGAGAATGTTGTGGCAAGTGTAAACAACTCCAGTACTAGTGTGAGGAGAAGGAATTATGGCAATCCATCATTAACACAGAGATATGGAGAACACAGAAACTCAAGAGACCTGATGAGAGGCTGAGGATATGGCAGAGGATACAGTTCAAAATCTTACCGCTTTCAGAGCAATCAACGAGGTAGAGGTCGTGCCAGGAGATGTTTTAGATGTGATAGCCCATCACATTTTGTGAGCAGTCCAGAATGTCCTGCTTTGCGGATAATTTGCAGGAATTGTAATGGAAAAGGGCATCTCGCTAAGTGCTGTAGGACCAAAGGCAACCACAGGAATTGGATAGGTAATGAGGGAAGTGATGATGGTGAAGAATGTACATTTGCAATTAGTGGTGACAGTGATGAAGAAATCAAAGTTAGCCCAAAGGCCATAGTCATGGACGAATGGGAAACTGGTAAAGATGATGATAGACTCAGGTGCCAGATATACCCCTTTACCAGAAATTTAATGGAAAAAGATTGCACCAGAATGGCTACATGAAGTGGATATTAATCCTCATGCTCATGCTTATGGAGGACCAAAGATTGATGTTATAGGATGGTTGAAAGCAGAATTGAATTTCAAAGAGAGGTCTGCTGTAGGAAAAGTCTATGTATCTAAGAAGGGAGCGTTACCACTACTGAGTTGGACATATCAGAGCTTTCTCAAAGTTTGTCTTGATGCCAGTTCTGAGCTATCAGTATTTGCTATAGAAGGTGCAAGTATTAATCAAGAAAAGATGGATCGATGCCTCGGAGTGGGTCTCGCCTTTGGTGATTGTAAGAAAGAGTTCAGGAAAAATTAGAATATGTATTGATTTAAGAGAGCTCAATAAATGCATCGTGCCAGAGAGGCATCCACTTCCCAATAGCCAGGAATTACTTGCAACGATGGGCTCTGCCAAGGTGTTCTCTACAATAGATCTCACATCGGCGTACCAGCAAGTGAAGCTGCATAAAGAATCGAGACATCTTACTGCCTTTATTACACAACGGAAGGTCTGTATCAGTATCGTAGAATGCCATTTGGGTTAATCTCGGCAGCCTCAGTATTCCAGAAAATAATGTACAGAATTTTTGACGGGGATGAAGGTGTCCTATTCTTTCAAGACAATATTCTGGTATACTCAGAGACGATAGAGGAACACAACAAGAGGCTGGATTTGGTGATTGCAAAACTGGGCAAGGCAAGAATGACGATTAGCAAAGAGAAATCTAAGATCAACACGTGAGATTGAATATCTTGATCACGTTATTTCCAAGGATGGTGAAATGCCAAAAAGAGAACTGACACCTGCTATCGATGGCATGGTTGTTCCTAACTCCAAAGAACAGTTGAGAACCTTTTTAGAAATGGCAGAGTATATGCCAAATTTGTGAGGAACTTTTCGGATCACACAGTGATGTTGAGAGAACTAATGAAGATGAAAAAAAAGTTTGAATGGAAGGAAAAGTGCCAGGAAGAATTTATGTATATCAAAAGTGCACTGAAATCTGCTCCAGCATTAAAACATTATGATTGTGGGAGACACACTGTAATTACAACAGATGCCAGTAACGTGGATTTGGGAGCTGTTTTGAGTCAAGTACATGATGGCAAAGACCAAGTCATAGCATTAGCTTCTTGCCTGTTGAAGGGTGCTGAGAAGGCATATGCAACAATTGAGAAAGAGGCTCTAGCTATTGCATGGGTGGTAAACAAGTTCAGAAGTTTCATCTGGGGAACGAAGTTTGACCTGCATACAGACCACAAGCCGCTAGTACAGGTGTTCTCCACAAAAGGACTTGATAAAGTCTCAGAAAGAATTAGAAGATGGGTCTCCAGGTTGCAAGAATTCAATTTTGAGATAACATATATTCCTGGAGTGAGGAATTATGCAGCAGATTGTCTGTCAAGACTTTCTAATAGTGAAGATAAAGAAAATAAGGAAGAAGAGTCGCAAGAGACTATTTGTGAGATCGAGGCATCTGCTGTATCCAAGCAAGAATGGTTTGATGAAATGCAAAGAGATTTCAAAATGATGTTCATGATTCAGAACCTGGATAAAAAGGTGGTAGCTGTTGAGAAAATCCGTGAAGTAGGAGCTGAAGGATTGTGGAGTGTAAGAGATGAACTTCCTGTGCAAAGTGGCTACTTGTTGAGAGGTGATAGACTGATCCCTCTAGAAGGAACCAGGGAAATGATAATTCAACTGGGTCATGAAGGCCACCAAGGTATCACAAAGACGAAGAAGAGGATAAATGCCATCCTCGTCGCCACTGTAGCATTTCGGGTTCTTCATATAGGTAGGGACCAGAAAGGAGGCAGGTATATACATAAATAGAAGTTACTTTATTGGGTTACAGGGTAAGTTATAGGAAGAGGGTAGGAGCACAAGGTATAAACATCTTCACTGGTCTCTCTCCCATCCTGTGTGTCCTAACTGACTCCACTGGCACTGGGCTAAATTATATTACTTGCATCTGTGCACTAATACAAGCAACATACTACACCCACTAACCCCAAAGAAGGGATGTCAGCAGAAACATTCCTTGAACAGACCTTCTTGCCAGGTGCAGGATCTGGCAACATGAGCCAGGCTGGCTTCTCTGGTGTGGCGAAATGTGGACCTTACTCACCCTTTAGATTCTGATCTTCAGGAGGAAGAGGAGGAGATGAATGAAGGCACAATATTTGAGGTTGATAATGATGATGTTGCAGGTTTTCATCCATTGGAAGATCCTTCCGGTATTTCCTATTCAATGGGAAACGCCATGTTGAAGCTCACCTTTCTTTTGCATCCTAACTCCAGAAAGTGTGCTCCCCTTTGAATAGTAGGTGATTACACCAAATGGGCTCTGCATACGAAGTTGCATACGAAGTTAGATACAAGGTTAAGTAATCGCATGAATAGGGAATCCCCCATTATGATTTGCCTGCTTGTGCATCAAATACACAGTAAATTGAGACAAGTATGGTCCCTCTTCTTTTTCAAGTATGGCAGGGACTTGTCAAAAGCGGTGGAGAGAGCATGGTTCAACTGCTATGACAGGTTACTGAATGTCTCGTGCCCTGTTGCAAGCATTTTAGATCATGCGGAAGAAGGAAAGATGGGGACTCTTTATTGGACCCAGATACCATAAGTAGCTTGGCACAGAGGGATCTTTGTTTTCTGCGGACTCTAATCTATGTCATACGATAGAAGGAAAGGGATTCTGCTTAAAATTATTTTTCAATCAGGGGATCTAGCAAAATCCCTTAATTCAGGAACAACAGGTCCCAGTCGTTTTGGGGATGACTTCGTCAGAGGTTGGAGAAAAGATGTCAAGACCGTAGCCTCTTTGAGGAAAATCTTTTCTTTCTGGGTCTCTGGATGACAGATTTAGATTTAGATTTTGATTTACACTTTCGGCTCTTTGAGCCTTTTACGATAGCATAATAAAATACAAGCAGTAAAAACACATGTTATGAACAATTCAATACAATAATAACACCACAACAAAACACACAATAAAAACACTGCAACAATCTTAAAATAGTTGATACTGTTAACATTTTGAATGATAAAATGAGTTTGTTCGAACCTCTCCACTTGAAAATCCTACGTAACATGGAATTACATTAAAATAAATTGGACACTCTTAAAGCTAACAGGTCCGAAGGTCGTTCTTCACTAGAGGGAGAGCGAGAAATGGCCTGCATAAGATAAAACTTTTTCATCACTCGCAGCCACTAAATCTCTATAACTCAAATACTAGAAAAACAGGGGCTAATAGACTTTTCTGCCTGTGCCGCCAAGCTCCATAAATAAAACCTGATGTTGCTTTGGTGTTGTTAGTATCCATGTCCCCAAAAAGAAAGCGTTGTGCCTTAAAAGGATCATAAGGAGGACATGCAGGGAGAAAAGGATGCATGTATTCTCTCCCTGACATACACATAGTACAATTTGGTTTCCACTGAGCCTTCCATTTGTTAGTAATGGAAGCTAGAGGTAGAAAGTCAGCTCGAGCAAGAGCAAAGAGGTATCTGATCTGCAGGTTGTCAAGCGTCAACAAATATGGTTGATGACCTCCCCCAGCCACAAATATGTCAAGAGTGATATATGATTGGATGCATAGGAGCAGACAGATATTCTGTGAAATCTCGGATGCAGTGTAATTGGATCGAGTGGGAGGAAAACTGCATGTTTTGAAGGTGTGCGGGTGTGTGCTGGTGGAGTGTGCTGAAAGTCACATTTGCATACTTTTACGCTGGACAATGTTGTGTACATGCCACAAAATCTAGTCACCATTTATCCTGTGGAACGAAAATGGAAAATAGGCTACATTTATTTCATTTGATTTCATCATAGTTTATCGTTACAAAACATCATAGCCTTAATATTAGAATTCATTAATCATTTTATAAACACAGCATTACATCTTTCTATATGTTGTTAAATCACATAAAAGTAATCATTTTCTGTGGCCTACTATTGAACTCGACCATCCTAATTATGCAGCCCACTCTTTTTGGAAAACACATTTCTCCATTTATGTCAGCACCGTCATGCAAGGTACACATACCGAACACCAATAAAATCACTTAAGATTCTACAAGCCCTAAATGCTTATGGTTCAAACATTCTATAAGTGTACAATTGCTTTATTTGCAATTAAAAATCTCACCCACAAGGTTGACCCATACTTTTGCCAAGGTAATTACATTAATTCACTACCTCGCCATTTCTTCCAACTTTTACTAACAAGGTCCTGCATTGCTATGCTGTGTGAAGGTAACTAGATACAGTGAAACCTACTCCTGATCCACATATCAATGTACAGCTCTCTTAATAATAATAATAATTTGGCATTTATATAGCGCTACGAACCCTCAGGTATCTGAGCGCTGCTTATTATTACCCACGGTGTGTGGTGCTCTTCTGCCATAGTGAGGCTCCTTAGCCCATCATTGTTCAGGCAGATTGTTATATTCTGACTGCCTGCAGGCAACCCTATAAAAGGCGCATAAAAACATCAAGTGCTGAATAGACTCCTTATCTCACTACGTGGCGGACACAAATCTGTCAAGGTGTATTTCCAGGCTCTCATTGCAGTGGCAAATGGAAGAATTCCTTAGCTAAACGTATGGGCAATGGGGTCAGGATTATTGCAGAAAAACACTATATTAAACCACTTTTGATTACATTATATTAAACTTAATAAATAGCATACACGAACTTGGTGAAACTATAACACCTAGATGTAGCCATGGTTGGTTTTCACAGTATGTTAGATTTTCATTAAAAACTGACAGCACATTTACTCATATGGAACTCGGGGTCCCAACTATAGTAACTATTTCTTATCCTGGAGAAAAAGTCATTGTTAATGTTAATGGGATTTTCCCAACACTCAAGCAAAGCAATCTTTCTCAGTGTGGATCTCACGTGAGAAAACCAGGGAAGGGCACCACTTCCTTCCTGATCCAAAACATCCTACATCGCTTCCTTTTAAATAGATAACTGCGGAGCAAACAGGAGCTTTAAACCGTATAAAACTGGTTTCAAATAGGCCGACTGCTCAATCTAAATCACCCTAACACACAATGGACAGCCCAAGTCGGAGCTTATCACGGAAGCCCTAGGAGCTGCGTTAGGCTCTTTTGTTATGTTTATATTTGTTTATGGGTTTGTTGTGTAAATTTTCTGTAAGCTATGAACTATGAAACCCAGCAGCAGTGGAACTATTGAAGAGACAAGCAAAGATATTCTAGAAAGGGCAGTTGGTGTCCCGTATAGCTAAGAGAGAAACTGCCTGGTCCTGGATGCCTGCTGAAGGCAGTGCCATTCATAAGAACAATAAACCTGGTTTGAAACAATCAAGATCACCTTGACTGTGTTTGGAAGGTGTTTGGAAGTTACCTAAGTGTCATTATAGAAAATGGTTTATATCTAATGTTTTACAAGTATGAATGCCTGGGGCTGTTACAAGGGCTGTTGTGGAATTTCAGGAACGTGTTTTCAGGATGGAAGGATACCCAGGGAAGATCTTGATGGACAACAGGGCAGCTGACCTCACGGGTTGCTCTACTACCCCAAGAAGGATGGAGCATTTGAAAGGTTCAATTGTACCATTATACATGCTATTTGTGGACTGGGAGCAAGTAGCGTGGATTGAAAACGTGAAATTAAGAGTGATTGCAGTTAGATTTGCCCAACATGTTAGAGGTACTTAGAAGGAGGAACCACAATCCGCTAGTGTGTGTATCATGCAAGGATGGGGTGGGTAAAGTATGAGGAGTGACATATGGAAAAATTCGGTCATATGATGTCTGCGAAGGCTGCGTGCATTAAAGAAATATACAGCCAGTGTAAGTGTAGCAGTGAGAGTACTATTAGACCTGAGGACATGGCCAAAATAAAGAAGCTGGAGTTGTGAGAAAGGGTGGATCAAGGTTCTGGGGGCCTCAGTAAGCTGAGAGGGCAAAGATGCTGCTGTTGTAGAGGATGGAAGGTGAGTAATTAGCAAGCAAAGCTTTGTTGTGATGCAAAGGGAGGGATGTGTGACATGGGTTTGTTGAACATGTTTGTTCTGTGCATAATTTGTAAACCAATAACTATGAACCCCAGGAGCAGTGGAACTCTGGTGGGAGAGTCAAGTGTAGAGATTCTAGGAAGGACAGTTGCTGTCAGATTCCGCTGAAGAGACATTGTCAATTCCTGGTGAAGGCAGTGCCATTCATGATAAAAAATAAACCTGGGTTGAAACAATCAAGATCACCATGACTGTGTTTGTGAGTTCCCTCATTATAGAAAATAGTTTATATCTAATGTTTTACAGGTATGAATGCTTGGGGCTGTTACAAGGGCGGTCAATTCCTAGGGGCCTGGTGATCCCTGTATCATTCAACCTTTCATGAATAAGATACCTGGTTTTAAGAAATGAAGACTGTCTTGGCTGTGTTTGAGTGTCATATTATACAGTACAGTCACAGCACAAGCCCTGATAGAAAGAGTGTGTCACGCAAGAGCAGAGAGTGTGTGTGTTCGCATTCCACATGGAGCCATCAGCCCGGCCCAGCCGCTCTACCAGCTCTGGCAGCTCATAAAACATGCAGGAGGAAGGCACCATACACGCAGCTATAGAAACAACTCTTACATGGTTAGTTTGCTGGTGGTGCACGTACGTGGGTGGGTCATTGAATAGACAGATCCCGTGCCATCAACATGATCCTCTGGTCCTGTCCTGGTGTCTGCTCGTCTGGGGGTGCAGTAGGGCCACCGCCGCAACACTGCCTACCGATCAGATTGTGGCCATTGTGTTTGCATCGAAAATGTTTGAACTCAGGACAGTGGGAGGGGCGTTGGGAAGGCGGGGACGTCATTTAGGGGTCACCAGAGGTCTCACTTGCGACCTCTGTGGTCTCACTTGCGACCTCTGTGGTCTCACTTGCGACCTCTAAAAAAAAAGCAAACAAAAAAGTTGTCTTTTTAAAAAAAAAAAAAAAAATTGTAATGCAAGCTCCTGGGCTGTGGCCAGCACCATGTGGCTCTTTACTTCTAGAGTGGCTGGCTTTCTTGTTCAGGCCCCTTAAAAAAGAAGAAAAATAAGAACAGGAGTGCCACAAGTCTAACACTTTCAGCACTGACCCTAAATAAGAAAGAATAGGAATACCAAATAATGTGTCATTCTGGAATTCTATACAATAATTGCTAGACTCATTAAAGGTTTATTTCAGGCACACTTCAGGGAGTGAGTCACTGATTTAGACTGTTCTTAAACGCCTGAACTCAGCCTTTCATCCTTCTGGTGTCGATAAATGAGTACCAACACAAGTTGGGTGATATAGGGTGTATATGTTTTCTATATAAAGCGCTTAAGTGTAACTGCTATATAATAAAACATCATTATCATTTGGTCATGGACGCCTGCTTGCATTCACATTAATTTGGTAATATGGGCCTATACACACTGATCTTAGCAATACATATGGCCATCCATCTTGTATGAAATGTACATCACGTTATAGTGATATCGTAACCATATTTTTCGTAGTGTACAATGCTATGTGATGGCACTTTCTGTTTTGTCAACGGGTGAAAGGTTGTGTACCACTTCGGAGTGGGGTCAAATGACATCACTTCCTGTGATGTCAGCAGGGGTCAACGGTCGCATGATGTCACTTCCACTACCCCTGCATTTTGGTGAAATGATGTCCCTGTGGGAAGGAGAGGAAAGGCGGGGGGAGATGAGATCGGATGGGTAGGCAATGGAAGAAGGCTGCCTGCAGGGTGAGAATTAGATGGAAAGGTCAGCACACAGGAGACTGCAGTCAGAAACCCTAGAGATCATGGGTCATTCAGAGGAGGCAGGATAGATACTAGGAGAGGGTCATGGGTAGAGGCATAGACACGGTAGGGCATGAGAAGGCAAGGCCCACCCCAAATCTCTAAATGCCCACTCAGCAGCGGGCAGTTACATATGTCACTGTTGCAACTGAGCAGCAGGGATGGTTCTCCGGCTCCTCCATGCATGTCAGCAACCAGGAAGCTCTCCCTGCCCCTTCTTTCTGTTCCTTGTCTATCTGGAGCATGGGAGCCAGAGGCCTAGAAGGCTGCTGGAGAGGTGGCATTGGGCCGAGTCTGGAGGTAAACAGGTAAGGAAACAAATGGATTTTTGACTGTATGTACACATGTGTGTGAGGATTGTATGTATGTGTGCATGCATGCAAGGAGGTGTAAGTGCACATACGAATCTGAGTGGGTATTTGTGTAAGTGTGTATAAATGAATGCAGTATGAAGGTATGCCTGGGTGCGAGTGCGCGTGTGAATGAGAAAGCACTGTGAATGTGCTGGGTCCATGTGTGAATGTCAGAGACGCTGACGACTCGTGGGTCGGCGTGGGTGTGTGTGCAAGCGTGTGCAAGGCTGCGTTAAAGGGGGCATTGGAGCATGAACAGGAGCATAGCATGTTTTACTGGCCTTTTTGGGCAAAGCAAAGCCACTTGACAAGAGTTAGTACGTTGAGGAAGGGTTGGGGTGGGCAGAAAGATTCTCTCAGGGGAGAACCTCATTTAAGCCCGCCCAGGTTGGTTCAAACTCGTGACTAACAAGGCTACTACTGCTGGGCGCACATGAACAGGTAAGAATGGCAATACCTTACAAAGCACCTCTTCAACAAAAAATGACCTCGTTTACAGACTACACTCACCGGGGAGTCATGGAAAGTGAGGACAAGAGATAGACACCACGATTCTTCACTACCGTCCCTCCTGCAATAGGGGAATCACCCAGTGCAGGCGGCCAGAAGGAGGAGGACCAGGAAACTGAGTCAGAAGCGGTACCCACCACCCATGGTACACAGACATAGCACACAATGCACACCATGAAACTGTTGCAGCAGTCCTTCCATAACACGCCCCTACAAATAACTCATTACAGTGTTTGCCAAGTTTTCACAAACAATAGGAAACATCCGTTTGTAAAATGAAACAGTAAGTAAAATATGTTTTAATTTGATGGGTAGTAGCTATGTGGAGAACATGATTTGTTAGGGTGTTGGTATGGGTAATTCATTCAATGGGCTGTGTGACATCTGGCCCGGGTTAGCTTTGGTCACTTGTTAGTTTTATTTAGTGCCATTTGCCATAAATTGACAAAAAGGAAGGTGCCTACCATGCAACCATTCCGTTTTCGTTTATGTTTTTGTTAGGTCCGTTGCTTACAGAGCTTGTGTGCTGAACGAGTGCAGTGGACAAGCTCTGTAAATCATGTTTTCCCCATAGGTACTACCCATTACTATTGCTGACTATATGAGAATCCCTTTCACCCATCCGCGTACAAGCTAACCCTACAATTAGTAAGCGTAACACAGACCCATGCGCCTAGCTTACTTACTTCTTACTACACACCTCAGACAAGCTAACAAAAGAAAATCCTCTCTTTTCCCTCCCATTTTTCCCTTTGCTATCTGCAATTAACATGACGGAACGAAACCATGTGCACAAATGTGATTGAATTAATTTGTGGCTCTAAAATGCAATTGTTTCTTAATCCATGTGGCCAATGACCATGCATATAAATGTACTACACATATGTGAATATGTCACACACCGGACAAAAGCCACAGGACAATGAACACTGTATACTAACATGTCAACTATGGTCTCGCTTTCTAACATTAACGACCAACAATTGGCAAAAATTCAATATCAATAAATTGTTCCACTATCACCACTCACCTTGCACCTTTTTCACTCATGTCACAAATATACAGCCTTGAGAAAGACCTCAAAAGTTGAAACACATTTCGGCACTAATGTCATGGTAGTATATGTAACATGTATGTCACAAGAGTGACAACCTATGTTTAAATTACTGGAGAAACAATAAATCGACAAGTGTTACAAACACCTAAAGTGTGTGGAAATTGACACTCATTAGATACTAAGGAACCACTGTCCAGCGCCTAATTACAAACCATTGGATCACAGTCACCCAGATCATGTGTGGGAAGGGGCCTCCAGTCCTGTATTTTTCCCTTTGGACGATGGTACTTGTAGTTAGGAAAACAGCAAGTCCCCGAATTCTAAGCAAAAATAGGACTGATCGCCTTCTCCCACATGGCCACAGGAACTTGAGAGCTCTGTGATTCTTGCATCTTGACACATCAGGAGAGTTAAACATTTGAGCTGGGACTGCAACGTTATCAGTGAGTTCAAACGTACTTCACGAAATCATTTTCATGTGCTTTTCTCTGCAACCCACTGGTGGTTATGATGCTGTGTTGGATTTCCCCCACCCCGACACCTTTCCCCTCCAGCCCCACACTGCAAGCCAAGAAAACGGTCAAATTGCAACTAAAAGGACAAAGGAGTGTGCAAGCCCCTCTACTGAGAACAAACATAGGTCAAATATCCTGTTCTATGGAATGTATTTAACTCAGGAGAACCATGGTTTAGGTCACTGCACCCTTCACAGAGGAGAAATATCCATTTGCATATCAGTGTTTGTACCACCTACAAGGGCAGTCCAGCACCAAAATGCTAGGTAATTCTCTTCTGAACAAGAGTACCATCATCAACCCCAGACACATGTTTCAGCCTTCTTGGGCCTCCTCTGTGAGTTGAAGCTGAGCCTCTCCAAGGCACAGTGAGCAAGGGGTCCACCTCTGTATTACCTTTGGTTACTTAGGGTGAAAGCCCAAGTTTTACAAAATTACAAAGGAGTGTGGGAGCCCCTCGACTTAGGATGAACATGGGTCAAATACCCTGTCTATTAAATTTCTACCACTCAGGAGAGTCTACATCCGCATTTAGCTCACTGCAGCCTTCACAGAGGAGAAATAGCCATTTGCATATCAGTCTTTTTCCCACCCACAAGGGCAGTCCAGCACCAAAATGCAAGCAAATCCCCTCTAAACAAGAGTACCATCAGCAACCCCAAAAACGTGTTTCTGCCTTGTTGGGCCTAATAAATTGTTAGATGTAAAGAATACATTCATTCAGTAGAAAGTAATGATAGTGTGCAATGCACACCGCCCATGTACAGCTACTCATAAGCATTCAAAAATCAAAACATGTTCTTGTAACCAAAAACCAATGTCTGGACCAGCACATTTTAAGGCAGGGAATCTGCCTTATAAAGTAGTCAAAAGTAATCACATTAACTTTCAGCAGATAGCTTAGACAGGAATCGTACCAAAATATCGCCCTACAATTACGACGGCCGAAAATGCAGACTTTTTTTTTTTAGACCCCCCCCTTACACCAGATTTATATGTGGGAGGGTATAGAATATAATATTAATATGGGGGGTGCACAGGGTCTCCCACCGCATATATATGTGGTGTTGCAATTGCGAGGGTCGCAATATTCACATACATCAGCTTAGACATAATACTGGCAGGACAAAGTTTGATGATACTGCTTGAGAAAGAAAGCTCAAAGAGATCCCAAGGGTAAATGCTTTCAGGGGAGGTTAATGGGAGGAAATTGCCATAGGAATTAGTATGGACATGGAAATCAATGGGTGAGTAAATAACCAAACAACACATTCAAGCTGTGTGTCACTCGTCACATGCCATCTCCCCCTAACTGTATTCCAATGAAATAAGGTTGGCTTATGGGTGGTGCTGAAGCCCACCCTAGTAGCTAAAAATAAAAAATAAAAAAACTAGAATAGCCGGCCAGGCTGGTGATAGCCAGGGGTGACATATTATAATTATAATTTTTTATTTAGAACACGCTTAGTACTCAAAGGTTTCTAAGCATGGACCCAGGTATCAAACCTGTGTAGCTCTGCTTTGTCATGCTTCCAAGACGAGCGCGTTGCCTCTGAGCTATCCTCCCGAGATATAGCATATAGCATTGGATGCAATACAATGAAAGTTGATATGCACCTCTTCTCTCAGACTACAGAAACTCTATTGTGTAACACCACATTTTTCAGGTGGAGTTTTGTGCAGACAGTCTTTCCATGCAAATAAACTCTTAGATTGCACATACAAACAACATTCCTTGAGTGCAAACAAGCTAATATGTTCTTCTGTAGTAGGGTTGTACAAGATTCACATGTGCCCAGCTGCCCATCTAACACTCGTAGTCTCAAGTTCAACTCACAGACGTTAAAAGCCCAGGAAGACAACAAGAGCTGTTCAAACAAAGACCAAAGAGAGAAGGATGAGTCTGGGGCAGAAAGGTTGAGTTTCGGAGATGATTGTACCTTTGACAAGAAATAATGTTGACATGTCTGCACTATCATCAGGGCAGACAACAAGGGAACCAAGCAGCTCTCCATTATGTATCAGAATTGTACACCAATGTATTCTGCTTTTATGGGCTGGGTTTGTAAAGTGTATCTTAAATAGAGCAAGTAGTTGACTTTTCCAATGTCATCATTTGGCTGAATTGTTTGTTAAATGAAGATCTAGCAGAGATTACTTTTCTCTGGTTCTGAAAAATAAGTACATCATTTGGTGACGTTATTGTTTTTCCCAAATATTTACACCAAAAAATACACGTATGATCTGTAAACAAATCGCAGATTGCTGCAAATCCTGAATGTTATGTGGGCGGGGGGTGGTTTCGTGCCTATTTTTAGTCCCAGTCCGACGTTGAACAGTTTACTTATAATTTCTATACATGTATAATTATGCTATGTTGTGTTGCATGCATGAATGGTATTCACTGTATGCATTAGCGCACGAAAGGATGTTTTTTTTTTTTTTTTTTTTTTTACGGAGGTGTAGTGTGGGGCATTTTTGATGTGTTTCTGTGTATTACTATTGCTTTCTCAGTTTTCAATTCATAGGCGCATTTATGGGTACAGAGTGCAGTTGTTCTATGTATTTGTCATGTTTGAAATGACTTTTTCTTATAGATCGAACCAAACCTTGTAACCTCCAGTGCCAACTATCTAGCATAGGCCATGGCTTGGATGTACATTAAGAAAATGATGAAGTTACGTGGCATGGACAATGTGGTGCAAAATGAGGCACTATGCTGTTTTTCGACTGCAGAGATGCACAAAAGTTGTGGATGCTGGATGTCCCTGCTACACATGTTCGTGTTAAGGACTAATGATCTACCAATGGCACTCACTTAATGCATGCCATAAAAAGTGTCATGCAGCCTATTTTTCATCTGAATCGTTTTTTACTGCATACCACTATGCCAGTATTGAGTGAGGGGCAGTACAGTTCATTGTAAAATGGATAGAGCTCAGAGGAATATTTATACATTCATGTGTGCTTTCCTATACAATCATGCAATATGATAGACATGTCACACCTGCTTGCATGGAGTCAATTTGCATACCCACAATGCTGTGTTCATGTGGCCCTGAAGTTGAGGTGAACTTCCAGTGATGGCTACTGGGTGGCGCTGTGGCATGCGTGGCTTGGATCAAATGGCTTATTCATTCATGATTCAGATGGATGGGTTTTTCTCAAGACTTTTTAAACTCAACATTTCTGGTAATTTCTTTACATGGCCCAATGCTCCAACCACAAGGCTACCAGACTATAATACATTGATGATGCCTGATTAAGGGGGTGGTGGCTGTGTGCAGGTGTCTTCAGACTTGAGGATGCTTTAGTTTGGATTGAAAAAGCTATCCATGAAATATCACTGCCCTGTAACTGAAACTGCCCAGGAAATAAGGCTTGCTGCATTTGGTCTCATTTGCAAACTCACAATGCTTTGCTCATTTAGCACGGAACTGGGGGTGATCTTCCAGTGATGGCTGTTGGGTGGATACATGTCATTTGTGACTTGACCCAAATGGCTAATCTACTTTCACATTGAAGGAGTAAGAACAAAGTTCCAGAAGAAAGCATTAGAGAGGAAACGTATGTCTCGTGTTCATAGTAAAGTATCTTTTTACCCTATCTTTAGTGCTGGTTTGAAAGACTATCGAGCTCATTTTGCTCCAGGCACAATGTGAACTCAATCTCTAAAAGTCATACTTAGGACTTTTACGCATTGAATTTAAATTAAACCCCATTTTCATTCATTTGGCACCGAGGAGGCGTGGATCGTAAATTATGATTCCACCTCAGAGCCAAATACTCCAGCATTTATGCCAGATTGACATGTTCATGCTGGGGTCATTCCCATGGAGTCCACTGTGAACGCTGCTGGTCACACATAATTGGCACACAGCATTTGCTTGCACGGCAGAGTACAGAAGGATGGTGTACAAGCTAGTCCGCCACCCTTTTACACTCCCCTTTTGCCCTCGGAAGTGCAAATGTTGGAAATAGCACGTAGGGGATCTGTGTATGCAAAAGCGTAAACGTAACAGGTCCCCTCCACGTAGAGTAGGCGGAACTCGAACATGATCCCCTGTGTAATTGACACACACCCATATCATGTATTGTACCTATGCTGAGAGGATATAGCCTGGCAGTTAGTCCACAGAACAAAGTGCTTTAGATTTTGTTAGTTCTTGGTGAAAGTGTTCTCACACTGCATTGTGTTTTAAGAGCTACTGTGTACACATAAAATGCATAAACATGTGTGCGTCAAGGGTTCTTTGGGAAAGTGCACGGATCACCCTTTTACAGAGGAAGCCGGATTCCGGCAGGATTTGGATGCGCTGTACATCTGATTATCTACAGGCCTTTGTACTGAGAATAGCTCCGAAAATAATCCAGACGCCTGCATTGCAGCCGCTCTGTACCATCTACTCAGCATATTTCATAGTAAACAGCTGAAAGCAGCAGAATAGATGTAGGGAGCACTGGCCACCTATAAGGCTTAAACAAAACAACGGTTATATTTAGCACCGCCCTTCCTGCATTGTTAGGGTGACCAGATTTTCAAGACAAAAAAACGGAACGGCCAACAACATGAAAGGACTCCCAGCCGCCCCTTAACTGGAACGCTTCGCGCCCCCATTCTCACAGTATATGCATACAAATTGTGCGGCTTTGAGTGTTGATAAAAGCAAGTGAATACAAGGCATGATGCTGAGTGAATTATGTATTTTAATGTGATATCTGTACAATTAACTTGACTGTTATTGGTATTTAGTGTCAACATGTTCAGCCTCTCAACTATAACATACTAACAAAGGTGCTTTCGCTCTCTTTGACATTACATATCTTGCTATATACTTTCCTCTCAGCCTGTCTCTGTAGTGAAAGCAGTTAATGCATAAGGCACGTACCTGGAACTTGAAGATTCGAACCCATTCTCAGATGACAACCTTCTTAAAACCTTCTTAACATCCAATACTGTTTATATTGTTGATAATTGGTTGTGATTTAAAAAATACAAAATAAAATAAAAACGGGACTGTCACTCTCCCCCTTCCAAAACCGAGAAAGGGTTTTTAAAACATAAAAACTCTCAGGACAGGGGGAGAGAGGTCCCAATCCTGGGACGTCTGGTCACCCTATGCATTGTTAACATTCAGCTCCCGCCCAATCCTGACAAGGCCCTTTTCCATTAACATTTCGGTCAACCTTATTCCCAATTCATTTTGGTTTGAATATAGATAGGGCAATTTCGGCCAACAAAGTTCCCACTTACCTGCTGTTGGGTCCCCTGCAATTTTAAACGTTCATAAGGCACATTAGAAAAGGAAAGACTAAATCGCTGCAACCTTGCTTTTACCGACTGAAAATAACGCTTTGCAGGTGCCATTTATTAATTGATTTCTTATGAATCCACCTGATTTTCAGCAAGTGCAAAACCGAGGTGGATTCAATAGGAGTCCATTCATTTTACACCTACATTCCCCTCCTCTGCCATGTCAATATGGGAAAATGGAATGGGACAGAGATCTAAATCAAGGTGCCAAAGGAAGAGAATACCGCATCTGACCCGTTGGTGTCCCACTCCCAGAGGACCCCCATCCAGGTGATCCTCCGTCACTGGTCCACCCTCAGGAACTGGACCCAATGGCGATGGCTGTGTCCTGGCCACCTGGGTGACAGATCCTCAAGGCTTACACAGGGAGACACATTCAGGTTTCTCACATATCCTTCCCCTATGCGAGGTGGATATGCCTGTTCTTTGGTCAGGTCTTCTATGGTTAGGACTGGGCAGAGAACAGGGATGAGAGATGTCCATGCACTCTCGCATATTCCACTGACTGGGTTTCGTAGGTAGAGGGATAGTGGTTGTACCACTCTCTTTATAATAACCTATGAACTGGGTATCAAGGATTATTTTCGATTTTACAGGTTCAATATTTTCCCAGTCCCATTCGTTTGGGGATATGCAGGTTTCTTGCCAAGTTCTCTGTAAGATTGTAGAGAACATGAGAAAATCTTGTCCCAGCATAACTTCCTCAGTTAGCCCTGGAATGATGGCTGCTGGTATTTCACCGGATTTACAAATTATTTGAATGCTCACTAGAATTTTTGGGTACAGCTTGTTGTCTCCATGTACACACGTCACTCGGACCAGGGCCTCGTGATCTAGGTCTTTTGTGGTAACTAAATCGGCCCGTATAGCGGTCTGTTTACTACCAGAGTCGATTAGTGCCTGTACCTGTTCCCCATTTACCCAAGCCTTTTCATATATAAACTCGACAGGGGTTTGCCATAAACAGATACTGAAGGTTTCTATTTCTTCCTCGGCTAGCTCCCACTCTTTTACCTTTAAACAGCCTACTGCCATAGACTCCTCCTTTATGTTCTTAGGACAGTGTCTAGCTAAATGTCTGATTTCTCAACAGGAAAAACAGACCAGAGGGGATGGTTTACTTCCTTTTACTTCTTCTCTTCTACTTTCCTCCTTTAGCTTTGGGTCAATTTTCCTGATTTCTGTTCTTTCTTTCTGTACCCCTTCCATGCTCTTGTATGATCCCCCTTGTTTGTCTATTCCTTGGGGTTGAGATCGATGGATGGCTTTATGATCTCTTCGATCCTCCCACTGATGGGCTAGGTGAAAATGTTTAGCCGCATCCGAGTGGTTTTGTGCTGTCTCAATGGCCATGGCTAGAGTAGGCTGATATAATTGGAGAAATTTTTTTGCAAAAAAGGGGCTAAGGAGTTGGTAAATTGTTCTAAGGTGAGCATCTCTGTCAGTTCATCTAGAGCCTTATTACTTGTCCATAAGGCTATGGTATTCATAATTCATTCACCCATTTCTAAAGGGTTTTCTCCCGGTTTTAACCAGATATCTCCTAATTTCTGCCGATAAAAATTGCAGGTTTGCCCTACTCTTTTCAATAAGCCTTACTTGATGGATAGGAAGGAGGCTCCTTGTGCAAGGTTGAGTAATTGGTAACAAGATTGGAGTTCCCCTTTTAATAGAGGTCCTAGATAACATCTCTTAAGTTTCTCTTCCCAACCCAATTGGTCAGCTAAGTGTTCGAAGTTTAGAAACAAATTTCCCAAATCTTCGCCTTCAAGATAGGGCTGTAGTACGTCCTGGGGTAGGGCAGGTCTTGCCTGTAACATAATTATTTTAAGTTCTCTTGGAGTCTGTTTCCAGCCTGTACCTGGTGGGCTTCTAGTTGGGAAATTATATTGGTTAGATCAGCCATTTCTTTCGAAGGTGTAACTGTTTCCCCTGAGGTGTATGAATCAGAGAAGAAACAACTCTCAATACCTTCAGACAAGGTCTCAGAATCTTCAGAGTCCTCCGATTCTGCTGCTGCCGAAGGAATGGACCAGGATAAACTATTTTGTAACCCAGTGGGTCCCGCCACTGATGAAAACTGACTACCCTGAAAAAAAGGGAAATCAGAGGGAGGAGGATTCAAGGCACTGGGTCTAAATGAAAGAGAAAAGCGGTTTAACTTTGAGAATTCTCCGGTCCCAAGGTTGTAGGTCATAATGATAGAGAGGAAGGGTATCTAGTAAGACTTGAGTCTTGAAGAATAGATCCTGTTGGCCAGATGGAATATTTAACTGAGAGGATAACTCCTCTTTCAACATGGACACGCAGTCTGATTCTGTCATGATGCCCGCTCCCGGGGAGCCGGTTCAAGCCCTGCATCCCCGAAAGCGGACATACAGTCCCCAAGGAAGGACCCAGCAACCCCATATAGCGGCCCTTTGGACAGTGTCCTGGCACCTATGGCGCCAGGCTCATAAAAGACATCAGTCCTGGCGCCATAGGCGCCAGGCTCATTATGGGAGTGCTTGGGTGCACTTACCTGATGCAGACCATGCTGCAGGATCCCGGCCTCCTTGAGGCCTGAAAGGAACTACTTTACCTGTGGGACTAATTTACCATCCGGGCGTGGTCGGGGAAGGATACATACCTGATTGGAGGAAGGATACATACCTGGAACTTCTTCCAAGGCTATTTAAACCCCACCCGAACAGCCACACGTGCTTCGTGTTGTTCTGCAACTAGCAGCTGGACGCTCACCATGTCTGCTCCTGCATCCTGACTTCTGCCACGCCTGCCAGCATCCTGGATCACCTGCAAAGGAAGAGAAGAAGAGAACAGAAGAAGGAAAAGTCCTTTCCTGCTAAATCCGCATCCCGGAGACATCTCGCTGACATTCCTGAAAAGGAAGACTTTTATTTAAAAGCTCATCGCGTCGATCGCTGCAGCGCCGCATTCCACTCACCTTTACAGGGCGCCTCCATGTTCAGCAGCGAACATCCAGATTCGCAGTCACGCCCCAGCGCCTAGGGAGAAAAAAGACAAGAACAAAAGGTGAGAGAGAGAAAGGAATAAGGAAAGCTAAATCTCCATGTTAAGACTTACCTGTTGATTCATTCCCTCTTCATTTCGGGTCCGCGCCGCATCCTGGCATTTCCGGACCCCGGCCCCTAAGGGGAAAAAGAGACATCAGCGTTAATGAGCGAATGAAAAGACATTACCAAAAAACGCTCATTAAAGACTTACCTGATTTCTACAAGGATTTCACCTCTCATCTCAGGTCGGTGCCTGTTCCCCAGCATTCCGTACCCCGGCCCCTATGGGGAAAAAGACACTAGCATTAGTACATTAATGCATGGACACAAGGGGAACCTCTTATCAAGAAACTTACCTGGAAGCCAAGCAAGTTTGGTTCTCACCAATCCGAAAATCCAGTGAAGTAACTGGATACCAACGCGCCCCTGCATCAGAAGCAGGATGGAGAGCTCGTTCTTCCAAACCCTAAGGTGAGACGCTACAGGGAATCACAGAAAGGTTTCGAGGAAGGTGAGAGGGGAAAGTGGGAGGCCAATTGCATTACCCCGCAGACAGTTAATCCCCTATTTTCGCCTACAGAAGGATACTTCTGCGAGCCAGACAAGCCAGATTTGGGGGCCCGGTCCAGTCCGTCTTCCGAACCCTGCGCATCACCTTAGAAGAGGTCACAGCAGCGCGAGCCAGGCCAGCGCCTCCGTGGGAGTCAGGTGAGCGTTACAGAACGCGAAGCCTTCCTACAAATTCCCACCCAGGCGCTATGGAAAGTTCTGAGACTGATCAGTTGGCCCAATTACTGGGGGAATTACGGGCCGAAGTACATGCCGCTCGTCAAGAGACTAATGCCCTCAGGAGGGAATTAATAATATCAAAGGAAAGAACTGATGACCTGGCCAGACAGCTTTTGCAAGGTCAAGCTGGGCAAACTCCTCTACCCGGTTCCGGAGGGAACCCCACTCCTGTGGTTTCCAGTAACCCTGTGCAGATTAATCTACCTGGAAACATGCCGCTGGCCCCACCCGAACGCTTTGCTGGGGACCCCAAACGATTTGCCGTATTCATGAATCAGTGTCGTTTGCACTTCCTATGCAGACCTGGGGCCTTCCCTAATGATCAGACCAAGGTAGCCTTTGTATTGTCATATCTCAGCGGCTGCGCTGCCGATTGGTCAGTTCCACTGGTTACTCAAGATGACCCGATTCTCCGTGATTTTCAAGGGTTTCAAGCAAGCATGGAAAGGTTATTTGCTCGACACTCTCAGGGGCAGGCTCTGGATGACGAACTTCTATCACTGCGACAGGGCAATCAGGACCTCCTATCCTATATTGCAACCTTTAATAGACTAATTGTGGAAACGGGATGGCCAGAGGATAAAAGAGTCACGTTATTTTGTCGAGGCCTACGCAGAGAACTTAAAGATGTCTTGGCCCAAGTTGTAAATCCGCCCCAAGAATGCACCGAGTATATAGACTTAGTGGTCCAATTGGATCACAGACTTCAAAACAGAAAAGCAGATCGGTCCAGGTTTGAGACCCGGGTGTTGGTCAAGACCCATGCTAACCCCAAGAGAGTTGATGTCTCTGAGCCTATGCAAATTGGAGGGGTTAAAGGACCCTTAACTCAAAAGGAACGTGAAAGGAGGCGGCAGTTAAAATTATGTCTTTATTGTGGGAATTCTGGACACTTTCTACGAGATTGCCTTGCAAAACCGCCCCGAAAGGCGGTAGGAGCCGCTGATAAAAAACATGAAGACTCTGTTTCGGGAAACGACTCCGCCCGACAAGCGTAGGGGTCCGCTTGCCGAGCTTGAAAACTAACTCTCAGACCTCGCATTTCATTGTGCCAATGGTTCTCGTAGATCCAGAACAGCCTAAGCGGTTGCATGCAATAAAGGCATACATCGATAGTGGGGCTATTGGAAACTATGTGGATCGTGAATTGGTCTCTAGGATTAACCTCCCTCTCTGTCCTAAAACCAGCAAAGATGTCATCATCACAGTCGATGGAACTGAAATTGCCTCTGGACCGGTAACACATTCCACTACTGAGGTGACTCTTGTTGGTCCCGACGGCCATCGGGACGGTGTTGTGTTTGATGTAATCAAGGCTCCACAGTTTCAGGTTATTCTTGGAATCCCTTGGTTAGAGACACATAATCCTCTAATTGATTGGCGAGCTAAGAGAATAACCTTCCCGGATTGTACACAAACCTGCTACCTAGAAAACCTGAAGATTAATCTAGCATCTGTAACCTCTGCCTCCATGCAACTACCTCCGGAATACCAAGACTTTCAGGACGTCTTCCAAAAGGAACAGGTCAACACGTTACCTCCTCACAGATCGTACGATTGCCAAATCGATCTGGTGCCCGGTGCACAACCCCCTTGTAGCAGGATTTATGCCCTTACCGAACCTGAGAACCTGCATTCGAGACAATATTTGGATCAATACCTAGCTAATGGTTTTATTCGCCCGTCAAAGTCCCCGGCATCCTCGGCTTTGTTCTTCGTGCCCAAAAAAGAAGGCGACCTTAGAACTTGTATCGATTACCGCGCATTGAACCAGATAACGGTTAAAAACTGTTATCCTCTGCCTCTGATCCCTGAACTCCTTGACCAGGTGAAGGACGCTTGCATATACACCAAGTTAGATCTCCAGGGGCTTATCATCTGGTAAGAGTTAAAGAAGGCGATGAATGGAAAACTGCCTTTCGTACTAAATACGGATTATTCGAGTACCAGGTGATGCCTTTCGGATTGTGTAACGCGCCGGCTGCCTTCCAATACTTCATGAATGATGTCCTTCGGGAACTCATCGATGTTTGTGTAGTCGTATCTATCGATGACATTCTGGTGTACTCCTCTTCGGAATCTGATCACAGAAAACACGTCAGGGCAGTACTTGAAAAACTGCGCCAACACAAACTATTTGCTAAATTGGAGAAATGTGTTTTCCATACCACAGAAGTCGAGTTTCTAGGTTTCATCCTGACACCCAAAGGAGTCCGAATGGACTCAAGAAAAGTGGATGCCATCCTCAAATGGCCATCACCTAGCTCTGTAAAAGGGGTTCAAAGCATGCTCGGCTTTGCCAATTTCTATCGCAGGTTTATCCCGGAATTTTCACACGTGGTACAACCCATTACTGCACTCTTGAGGAAAAATAAACGTTTTGAATGGTCTGAAGAAGCCGAGCAGGCCTTTCAGGATTTAAAAGCTAAGTTTACCTCCGCACCTATATTGAAACACCCACGTCCAGATCTCCCTTATGTCGTCGAGACTGATGCATCCAGCCTAGCCATGGGAGCTGTCCTGTCCCAAAGAGATCCCGAAACCAACCAACTGCATCCCGTAGCATTTTGGTCCAGAAAATTCTCGGCACCCGAGGTTAATTATGCAATCACTGACAAAGAACTGTTAGCCATTAAGTCCGCTTTTAAAGCCTGGCAGCATTATCTGCTTGGCGCTCGACATACAATCACAGTGATCACTGATCACCGGAATTTACAGTATTTGAAAACCGCCATGGCTCAGTCATCACGGCAGCTCCGATGGGCTTTGTTTTTCGCTGAATTTGATTTCGTGATTACCTATCGACCTGGCTGCAAGAATGGCAAAGCAGACGCCTTATCCCGAATTGGAATGGGAGAATCTGATACAAACTCAGAACCAGTACCAATAATTCCCGAACAGAGGATTCTAGGCATGACTTCGTTACAGACGCTTGAAGACATTCAAGCCAGAGTGAAACAACTCCTGGACCCTACAACCTTACAGGATTGGATACAAAAGGGATCAGACTTTACCATAGATAATGGTTTACCTTATTTCCAAGGACGCTTATTCCTGCCACATAAGGAATTACACGAACTAGTTATTTCCGGTTATCATGATACATTAATAGAGGGACACCCCGGTATTGCCAAGACAGAGGAAAAGGTGAAACGACAATTTTAATGGCCCTCTTGGCGAAAAGATGTTAAATCTTTTGTGATGTCCTATGGTGTTTGCGCCCAAAATAAAAGTCAAAAGAAAAGACCAGCCGGTCTCCTTCAACCCCTAGACATACGGCCAGCACCCTGGCACACCCTATCAATGGATTTTATTACAGATCTGCCTCCTTGTTCGGGGTACAATACTATTCTGGTAATTGTGGATTTGTTTTCCAAAATGGCCCACTTTATTCCTTTGAAAGGTTTACCTTCAGCTTCTGTCCTAGCCAAAGAATTCCTCGAAAATATTGTTCGGCTACATGGATTCCCATCTATACTAATCTCTGACCGGGGAAGCCAATTCATTTCCCACTTCTGGCGCAAATGTTGTCAAATGGCGCAGATCGACGTAAGATTATCGACCAGTCACCGCCCTCAGACCGATGGTCAGACCGAGAGGACAAATCAGACCCTTGAGCAGTACTTATGGTGTATGTTACAGCAATCTGAAAGCAACTGGAAAGACATTCTTTGGATAGACGAATACGCATATAATAATTCGGTACACTCTGGAACTGGCCACAGTCCTTTTTATACTTTGTTTGGGCATCACCCTCGAACCTCAAACCTTGACTCACCTCAGAACCTCGGAATGCCTGCAGTAGAACATCTGCACTCTACAATTACCCAAGCCTTCAAAGAGGCAACTACGCATTTACAACAAGCCAAGAGAAAATGCAAGGAGAATGCTGATCTACATCGGAGTGAAGCACCTCCGTATCAGATTGGGGATCAAGTGTGGTTAGCTACCAGACATTTACCACTCAAAGGGCCTCGAACTTTTAACCCAAAATATCTGGGACCTTATTCTATTACAGCAACAATTAACCCAGTGGCTGTTAAACTTGATTTACCAGCTAGTATGCAAATTCACCCTGTTTTTCATGTGTCACTTCTGAAACCAGTGGTAGCCGGAACCCGACTACTCAAACCTCCAGAACCTATTCTAATAGATGGGGAGCTCGAATTCGAAGTGAAGAACATTTTAAACTCAAAAATGTTTAGGTCAAAACTGTTCTACCTAATTGATTGGAAGGGGTACAGACCTCAGGAGAGGTCGTGGGAACCCAGCGACCATGTGCATGCACCTCGATTAGTCAGGAAATTCCACCGACTCTTCCCAGACAAACAAAAACCCCCGGAGGGAACAACCTTGGGAGGGGCCTTGGGGGGGAGTGCTGTCATGATGCCCGCTCCCGGGGAGCCGGTTCAAGCCCTGCGACCCCGAAAGCGGACATCCAGTCCTCAAGGAAGGACCCAGCAACCCCATACAGGGGCCCTTTGGACAGTGTCCTGGCACCATAGGCGCCAGGCTCATTATGGGAGTGCTTGGGTGCAATTACCTGATGCAGACCATGCTGCAGGATCCCGGCCTCCTTGAGGCCTGAAAGGAACTACTTTACCTGTGGGACTAATTTACCATCCGGGCGTGGTCGGGCAAGGATACATACCTGATTGGAGGAACGATACATACCTGGAACTTCTTCCAAGGCTATTTAAACCCCACCCGAACAGCCACACGTGCTTCGCGTTGTTCTGCATCTAGCAGCTGTACGCTCACCGTGTCTGCTCCTGCATCCTGACTTCTGCCACGCCTGCCAGCATCCTGGATCACCTGCAAAGGAAGAGAAGAAGAGAACAGAAGAAGGAAAAGTCCTTTCCTGCCAAATTCCGCATCCCGGAGACATCTCGCCGACAATCCTGAAAAGGAAGACTTTTATTTAAAATCTCATCGCGTCGATCGCTGCAGCGCCGCATTCCACTCACCTTTACAAGGCGCCTCCATGTTCAGCAGCGATCATCCGGATTCGCAGTCACGCCCCAGCGCCTAGGGAGAAAAAAGACAAGAACAAAAGGTGAGAGAGAGAAGGGAATAAGGAAAGCTAAATCTCCATGTTAAGACTTACCTGTTGATTCATTCCCTCTTCATTTCGGGTCCGCGCCGCATCCTGACATTTCCGGACCCCGCCCCCTAAGGGGAAAACGAGACATCAGCGTTAATGAGCGAATGAAAAGACATTACCAAAAAAACGCTCATTAAAGACTTACCTGATTTCTACAAGGATTTCACCTCTCATCTCGGGTCGGTGCCTGTTCCCCGGCATTCCGTACCCCGGCCCCTATGGGGAAAAAGACACTAGCATTAGTACCTTAATGCATGGACACAAGGGGAACCTCTTATCAAAAAACTTACCTGGAAGCCAAGCAAGTTTGGTTCTCACCAATCCGAAAATCCAGTGAAGTAACTGGATACCAACGCGCCCCTGCATCAGAAGCAGGATGGAGAGCTCGTCCTTCCAAACCCTAAGGTGAGACGCTACGGGGAATCACAGAAAGGTTTCGAGGAAGGTGAGAGGGGAAAGTGGGAGGCCGATTGCATTACCCCGCAGACAGTTAATCCCCTATTTTCGCCTACAGAAGGATACTTCTGCGAGCCAGACAAGCCAGATTTGGGGGCCCGGTCCAGTCCGTCTTCCGAACCCTGCGCATCACCTTAGAAGAGGTCACAGCAGCGCGAACCAGGCCAGCGCCTCCGTGGGAGTCAGGTGAGCGTTACAGATTCTAAGAGATCAGCTATTCTATTTGCCCCTTCTGGTGGCACCACAATTATTAGCATGGGTTTTCAATTTTTGTCAGTTGAATCATATCCCAGTCCTGACACCTGATGTTGCAAAGTATTGTCGCAGGGTTTGGGACTACTGGAAATTCCGCCTGTACAATGTCATTAAGAGGGCGCAAATCTTGAATCATTCTCCAACTTCCCTCTTTTTCCTTCTTTATCAGATAGATCGCTGCGTTACATGGGGAGGTAGATGGTACAATTATCCCCTGGTTTAGTAGGGTGACAATGGTGTCCTTTATCCCTTCCTCCGCTTCCCTCAACAAGGGGTACTGTCTTAACTGAGGCAACTGGGGTCACCCCCTGTAAAAGCCCAACATTGTGGGCATTTGTCGTCCACAATCTCTTTTGGACCTGCTCTAGATTGGTGTCAGTAAAAGGGGTGGGGCCTCAAGAGCCATCAATGGAGCCTGTATTTTCCGATACTGCATCATAATATCACAAGGAATGGAAATTGCCAGCACAATCTCGCCATTTTCTGATTTGTTCTCAAATAAATCTGCTTCTGTTACTTCCTTGAGAGGCATTGTAGGATCAATGCACAACACTGTGTGCCACTCGCATCCATCTGAGTCTGTCCAATTACAACAATCCATTTAGCTGACACCATCAGCCCCTGCAAATCCAGGGATACTATTATTCCTGCCACCAGTTCAGGAGACACCGCAGGTCAAAAAATGAAGTCAGATGGTACTCGCCAACAAGCCTTACCAATCTGGGGCACTGCCTCGAGAAGCACTGTTATGCCGTACACAAACATATCAGGGTTCACAGGGAGACCGCAAACCACAGCCTCACCGGCCCTAGCATGTATTATAAGCATTGCTCTTATAACACACATGCCCAGAAAGGCGTACACTATGTCTCCATCTGTGAATTACATGGTCATAATCAATTTGCTTAACAGGTCTCGCCCCAACAAGTCTATCAGTGAGCTCTCAGAATATAACAAAGGTGCACACACCATACTTCCTCCTATTTTGATGTCAAGCTCTTTTGTGTATGGAACCATTGTGACAGCCCCAGAGAAGCCCTGGGGGTCAAATGCTTCACCTGATAGCAGGAAGTTTCCCTCACTGATGCATGACTTAGCGGCACCTGTGCCAACCATGAAGATGAATTGTTTGTTACCTATCTCAGTGCTCACCAAGGGTTCCTCATCAGGGTGGACTGTCATGGATAAGACTGGGCACGCAAGAGTCCTCTGTGGGCTGTCCTAGTCGGGTTATGTGTTGGTACCGGGGAACCTGAAGTGGGATTTCTCCACCACGTTCACCCCTCGGTAGGTTATGATAAAGCCGTTCGGCACTGTGTCGCTAGCATGTTACTCCCATACATGGCATTCTGCTGGGGCATTAGGGGTTGCGTCATTGGTTGATGTGGCACTTGTGTGCCCGGGGGTCGTGGTGGTAATTGCATGTAGGCCTGGTGTATCTCATACGGCTTGGAGGTTGGCCTCCTGAGATGTACCTGTGGTTGGGGCTGGGTTACGGGGCAATAACTGCTACCAGGGTTTTATCCCGCTCCATGCCTGCTTCTACAATCCCTCGCGAAATGTCCACATTTACCACAGCTCCAAAATTATGAGGGTCCCCTCCCTGCGGGTCCCATCCCTCCAAATCCCTCTCTCACCCCTCTGAACCTGCCACTTTTGCGCTGCTGACCTCCTTGCTGACACTCAGGGTAGGGGCCATGCGGCCCACCTCCCCACTGTCCTTGTCCTCCTCCTGGCCAAAATGCTGGCATCCTGATATCTGGAGAGGCCGGGCCAGGCTCTGCTCTGCCACATCCGTTTGTGCGCTCAATGGTGCTGTCCTGTCGACTGCGATCTTAGCCAATTTCTTTTGCACTAGTTTCGCATCCTTTGCTTGCAGCAATTGGGCTGTTTCCTTTTTTCTTTCTTTTATTCTTTTACAATGATGTATTATGATAGTTTGCATCTCCGCCCACCCTTTTGCTTCAATGCCCACCATTTTACCAGTGCCTTCTGAACTTCCTTGGGCAAACCCGTTTTAATATCAAAATCAAAAAGAGGAAATGAGCCGTCCCGCTCATCCCAGTCTCCGCCCTCCACATTTCCTTAACCTAATAATGTATTGCACGGGGTCCTCATCATCGCCATTGGTATACTGCAGATCTGTTGTGTTGGGGTACGTTAGCCGCAACGGGTGCCCCACACTTGTGCTCTTATGTTGTTGAACGGTGCACCACCGTGTGTGTCATCATCTAGTTGTACTCCAGGATATTCTGCTATGACCCACACATCTCCAGCTTGGACCCCCACTATTGCGACAAGCAAACTTTTATGTCCCCTACAGCTAAGGGAATCATAGATCCACTTCCTGCATACATGCTGGTGAATGTTTTCTAAGAACAGTAGATGCATAAAAAAGTATACCCTATTTGGGTTAGCTTGCCAAGACAAGTCCACTAACTGAATGGCTGCCCACTGTAGCAATTAGTGGTTTGACGCAAGGATGCATTTGCAATGGCAGCCGGCTGATGTAACTGTGTTTAGGGGTTTGTG